>NC_048573.1:18444487-19704487 GCF_013265735.2 Oncorhynchus mykiss
GTGTGTCTCCCAGGTGGCTTGTGGCAAACTTTAAACAACACTTTTTATGGATATCTTTAAGAAATGGCTTTCTTCTTGCAACTCTTCCATAAAGGCCAGATTTGTGCAATATACGACTGATTGTTGTCCTATGGACAGAGTCTCCCACCTCAGCTGTAGATCTCTGCAATTCATCCAGAGTGATCATGGGCCTCTTGGCTGCATCTCTGATCAGTCTTCTCCTTGTATGAGCTGAAAGTTTAGAGGGACGGCCAGGTCTTGGTAGATTTGCAGTGGTCTGATACTCCTTCCATTTCAATATTATTGCTTGCACAGTGCTCCTTGGGATGTTTAAAGCTTGGGAAATATTTTTGTATCCAAATCCGGCTTTAAACTTCTTCACAACAGTATCTCGGACCTGCCTGGTGTGTTCCTTGTTCTTCATGATGCTCTCTGCGCTTTTGACGGACCTCTGAGACTATCACAGTGCAGGTGCATTTATACGGAGACTTGATTACACACAGGTGGATTGTATTTATCATCATTAGTCATTTAGGTCAACATTGGATCATTCAGAGATCCTCACTGAACTTCTGGAGAGAGTTTGCTGCACTGAAAGTAAAGGGGCTGAATAATTATGCACGCCCAATTTTTCAGTTTTTGATTTGTTAAAAAAGTTTGAAATATCCAATAAATGTCGTTCCACTTCATGATTGTGTCCCACTTGTTGTTGATTCTTCACAAAAAAATACAGTTTTATATCTTTATGTTTGAAGCCTGAAATGTGGCAAAAGGTCGCAAAGATCAAGGGGGCCGAATAATTTCGCAAGGCACTGTATATATACACACACAGTGAGGGAAAAAGGTATTTGATCCCCTGTCAAATACTTATTTCCCTCATTAAAATGCAAATAAATTTATAAACATTTTGACCAGTGTTTTTCTGGATTTTGTTGTTGTTATTCTGTCTCTCACTGTTCAAATAAACCTACCATTAAAATTATAGACTGATAATTTCTTTGTCAGTGGGCAAACGTACAAAATCAGCAGGGGATCAAATACTTTTTTCCCTCACTGTAAATAAAGAAAGTACTCCATTGTGGCACATGTACAGTACATTCAGAAAGTATTCAGACCTCTTGACTTATTCTACATTTTGTTACGTTACCTTATTCTAAAATGGATTAAATCATGTCCCCCTCATCAATCTACACACACTACCCAATGAGAAAGCAAAAACAGGTTTTTAGATTTTTTTTTTTAGCAAATTTATTAAATATAAAAAACAGAAATACCCTTTGCTATGAGACTCGAAATTGAGCTCAGGTGCTGTTTCCATTAGAGGCATGGCCGATTCATTTGTGCCGATTTCAAGTTTCCATAACAATCGGTATTCTGCCTTTTTGGACGCGGATTATGGCCGATTACATTGCAGTCCACGAGGAAACTGCGTGGCAGGATGACCATGAGTGCAGCGTCAAAAGGACCTTGTGGCTGCAAGGAGCCAAGCTAAGTTGCTAGCTAGCATTAAACTTATCTTATAAAAAAACAATCAATCTTCGCATAATCACTAGTTAACTACACATGGTTGATGATATTACTAGGTTTAGCTTGTCCTGCGTTGCATATAATCAATGCGGTGCCTGTTAATTTATCATCGAATCACAGCCTAATTCAACTTTGTCAAACAGGTGATGATTTAACAAAAGCGCATTTGTGAAAAAAGCACAATCGTTGCACAAATGTACCTAACCATAAACATCAATGCCTTCCTTAAGATCAATACACAGAAGTATATATTTTTAAACCTGCATATTTAGTTCAAATAAATGCATGTTAGCAGGCAATATTAACTAGGGAAATTGTCACTTCTCTTGCGTTCAGTGCAGGCAGAGTGAGGGTATATGCAACAGTTTGGGCCACCTGGCTCGTTGCGAACTGTGTTTCTTCCTAACAAAAGACCGTAATTCATTTGCCAGAATTTTACATAATTATGACATAACATTGAAGGTTGTGCAATGTAACGGCAATATTTAGACTTAGGGTTGCCACCCGTTCGACAAAATACGTAAAGGTTCTGTATTTCACTGACAGAATAAACATGTGACCATATTAATGACCAATGGTCAAATCCGGAAAGGTATATGAAATACAAATGGTATAGAGAGAAATAGTAGATGCGTCATCATTCCTATAATAACTACAACCTAAAACTTCTACACTGGGAATATTGAACCACAAGCTTTCATATGTTCTCGTGTTCTGAGTAAGGTACTTAAACGTTAGTTTTTTTACATGGCACATATTGCACTTTTACTTTCTTCTCCAACATTGTGTTTTTGCATTATTTAAACCAAATTGAACAAGTTTCATTATTTATTTAAGACTAAATAGATTGTATTTATGTATTATATTATATTAAGTTAAAATAAAAGGGTTTATTGTTCATTCAGAATTGTTGTAATTGTCATTAGTACGAATATATAAAAATGGTCAGATTAATCGGTATCTGCTTTTTTTGGTCCTTACCACTCTGCGCTTTGGTCCTCACCTTCTTCAACAGACGATCGTTACAGAGCTAGAGAGGAAACCGTTTACCACTCTGCGATTTGGTCCATACCTTCTTCAACAGACTATTGTTACAGAACTAGAGAGGATACCAATCATGAAAATGTTAGCTTAGTCTTTGATCTGTTTGTACTATATAGCCTACTCCTATGTATAGCCAATCCAATTGCTATGGTAACATGTCATGACAACTTTCATACATTAGTAGTTTGCAAGGCTGCATAAACAGATATGTGACCAGGCTATAGCATTTCTAGGACCTGCACCACCAGCTTGGTGTGTACAGCAGCCACCACACAGCATCAAAATAGAAGAGTTAAGGGGGGGAATCAGTTCAGCTGCTTCTCTGCCAGTCCATGTTCACCTGTTTGTGTGCGTGTCTCTTACACGTTGTCCTAGTAATCAAAAGCATCTTCCGCCAAGAAGTCTATGACCTCATGGTACTCCTCATCCTGCAGGCCTTCCTCTGCGATGACCTTCTAGCACATAAGAAAGGGGATCATGAATGGAAGGGAATTGTGTAGCTACAAGTTATCAACTTGTTGGCAAGCTGACAAAGTTAAATTTGATGAAGTTTTCACTCTCACATTTGAGATAACTACAATACTATGATCATGTCTGCCTGTAGCAAGGTCGAACCAGCTATACCTGCAGCCTGAACTTTCCCAAGTCATATGATCTATCATAATGGCTATACATTAGTTATTGTATTGAACAGCCAGAAGGTTAACTAATTTTTAGGATTAATATCACAGATAAGCATATACCTAATGAGATATCTAGCTAGCCAATAACAGGCTGGACACATTACATTTTTAACAACACTTTTTTCTGATAACTAGCTCATTGCATACGCTGTGGAGCCAGTTTGATATTACCACATGTCCCAGCTGCTTGCCGTAGTTTTGAAGTAATCACCCAAAAAACAGGCCTTATTAGGGCATTTTTCACCCTGCCAGCTCCTATAAGTTCTATTGAGCACTGTGGCACCAACTCGCCTTCCAAATGTTCTGTTCCCAGTTTATTGTTGTCAGGACGTTGGCCTCTTTGGGTATAGCAAGCACATCCCCCTCTCCCTGCCTCCCCCTTTCCTCCTTAAACTAGGTTGCTGTGGTCAAAGAGACGTCGTAAATTCCTGAGAATCTCCTCATGGACACACAGTATAGAGAGAGTAGATTTGAATTGAGAACAAAGGAAATCCTTCCACCTCACAGAACTTAAGGTACGAACAAATTTCATGTTCCGGAGAAAGTATAAAAGATTGGTGAAGAATCCAGCTACGAACTGGTCCATTTGTCACAACTTGGGGAAGCTCATGGGAGACGGTGTGGCCACATTACCATAATGCTGTTTATATAATAGCCTCAGATATGAGGTTTACATCTAATTGTTGTATAAGATGTATGAGTGAGTATGTTACTGTTTGTAAAATTGTGTAATATGATTTTGGACTGTTTAATGAAGGAAAATACAATTTCCTTTTGATTTGAACTAAATCAGAGGACCGCCCCTGAGCCCAGTTAGGGTCAGACATCCTGGGACAGCCCTTTCTTCGGCTCTTCCGAATCAAACCCCCACTCGGGTTTTCGATCAGCAGACCGAGGTTACCTCAATTACGAGATGGCTAAAGGTTGCAGACTATTTTTTTCTCCATTAAGAGGACAAAGGTTGTAGACCATTGCTGAATCTTTTAACCATACCACATGGTTAAACTCTTAGACTATCAATACCAACAGAATAAGAACAAGTCTTTGATATTAATTACTAGTCTGCAGCTAGGAATTCGGTATCATTGAACGCAAAGAACGACAACCGCCGAAACATCCATTCTATAACGAATGTCACTCTGAACAATCCCCTCTAACCACAACCGAGAGAAAGAGGAAGAGAGACGGACAATTCTACAAAATAAATTAACTTTTCACCAGCGATCAAGACGACACACTGAGCGTAAATATATTTATTGATTGAAATTGTTCCCGAATGAGTGAGCGTTCATGTGCAAAGGATTAGCATTTCAATTGTTATAATTATCACTCTGTGGTGACTTCTTAGTCAACCCCCACTTCCCCTTTTGTCTAACAAGCCGCCATGCCGGTTTAGCCCACTAGGGAACATTCTCCTATCATTTCATGTAACCACATTTACCTTGTTTAATTGTTTGTTTGTGCATTTCTGTGAATTACTTAGTTCGTAAAAAATAAATTATTTAAGACAATTGATGTATGGATGACTCATAGTGAAGACTGGGTTCGTGCAGATAACCAACAATTTACGACGTTTGGAATGAGACTAACGAGGTAAAGTAAATAATTCATTAATTTGAAGACTAATTGATCAGATAAAACATCTGAAAAGTTATTTTAGGAAATGATAACTTTGTAATCTGAATATTTTTTTTTGGTGCCCC
This sequence comes from Oncorhynchus mykiss, assembly GCF_013265735.2. Lineage (NCBI taxonomy): Eukaryota > Metazoa > Chordata > Actinopteri > Salmoniformes > Salmonidae > Oncorhynchus > Oncorhynchus mykiss. The sequence continues at coordinate 18,449,445 of NC_048573.1, forward strand.
GACTTCCTAGTAATTATGGTTACATGATTAATCAGTCTAATCGCGTAATAACTAATTACAGAGAATCTTTGATAAAAAACTATCAGTCTTCAGTTAATGAGAGTAAAGACACGACCTTGTTCTACATTACAATGCCTGCTTTGCTATTGTTGGCAATGAGACCTGCCCACGTTGCTGGTAGTTTAAATCTAAACAACAGCAAAACATTACTCATGGAACTCTGAGGTCATCCCATTGTTTACTATAGGGGAATATAGGTATGTCTGTCTATTTCGCCAAATATCTCACAATGTGTATATTTGTATTTTTTCAAGTTGGACACCATTTTAATCATGAAGATCTCCTTATTTTTCAGTTTCGTCCTAAGAACAGATTGTAGTGGTCAAATAAAAAGGGATACATTTTTGGAGCCATTCGGGCAAAAATGAATTCTAAGAGTCACTCCAGTCAAAACAGGCTCTGTAAACGTTTGATTCCATTCATTTGCTAAGGGCTCGCGCTAGTGGCTAGTGTTCCAACTTAGCCAGCGTTCTGTAGCCATTATCAGCCTTGGTTGAATTTTGACTCGTTCTATTGTCCAGCCTACTACTACTAATAATAATAATAATAGTTACCCTCTTCTGGCTGGCAGGCTAGTAGCTACAAAGTAGTCATCAAAGAAAACACAAACATAAAAAAGACAAGAAACCATCTTGGTCAGTTTTGGAGGAGTGACTGACTGCAGCTTGAACAACAGTCAACAGGCTAGCTACCATTAGTTAGCTCATGCTTTGCTAGCTATACATTATAGTGGCCTATAAACACGACATTGCTAAAGTAGGCAAGTAATTAGTAGGAAACAACCTTGCCATTATGTCGTCAAATTTACTTTAGTGGGATGGAAATTGACAAAGCTAGAAAAGTTTGTAAAATAAATGCTAGCAAGCAATGCTAACATTACTGTTGCTGGCTAAAATCTGGTCCTGTCCATCAATCTTAGCTAGCTAGCTAAAGTTATACTCCATCTAAAGTCAATCTGGCAACGTCACGGTGATGACAAAAGTTTCCTATTAATGATTTGCCTACTTAAAAATGTAATTGTTTTTCCAGGTCACTATAATGCCCTTTAGACTAAATATTTATCAGCACATCGCGGCTGAGAGAATGCCATGAATTGCATGTCCTTTATTTATAATAGAAAAATAACTATCCAGACACTTACTTCATGAATGGTTTCTGCTGCTGCCAATTTCAAGATCCATGCGATGCTTAATAGAGCTGCTGGGAAATCCACATTTGTACCTACCTTGCCTGATTTGCAATGTAGTCTGATGCAAAGTGTGCAGGAGGTTCGACTGAACTTCTCTGACAGTTGGTTATGAAAATAAATTGAAGCCAAATTGTACGAAGTGATTATTCTGATGGAATACTGCACAATCTCTCTTGCTTTTGGGCAGGACCAGCCACAAAACTAGGAGGGAATATGTAAATAAATGTTTCACGTTAATCAGTCTATTATAATCCGATGGGTGACGTTATGCGACGGGCCAAAATTACATTCCAAACAACAGGCTGAAATTCCAGGCGTTTTTTTTTCAAACAGCTCTTACACAAACATTTCCACAATTTCAGAGTGTTATTTCTACCTCATAGTATGGAAATATCATAAACAAGACATTAAAAACATGTTTTTAACTGCACTACCCCTTTAACCATGCTTCAACTAGAGCTTCCCCCTAGCTCCATAGGGTACAATTGGAATGCAGTATCTAATTGAATCGAACTTATGCAGAGAATATGTCTGTACTTTTAATGGGAGTTGGAGAGCACTGGAGATCCCATCACTCCCATCCATCTCTTCATACGTTAAGTGAAATTGCATGACATGTATTACATTACATTGAGTGTGTGCAGAGACGAGTGTCAGGTTATCCCCAATTAAAATTATATTTTAACACAAAGAGGAATTATAAGATAGGAATGATGTTTTCCAAACATGATCATTTCCAATTTACTGTAGGCATGTATATCTGAAGTTGTTCTCAAGGGGCAAAATACAAATGAACAGATATAGCATAGAGACAGTAAATTGATTGATGTAAAGTGTCATGTGGCAGCGTGTCTAGTCCAAATAGTCCACAGAAATAAAAATGATTGTCTATTTGGATGGAATGCACGGCTATAGAGAGGTAGCCAGGATAACTGGAGTGGCCAAACCAGGGTTCCTAAGGGGGAAAAAAACAAATGAAAAGATTCAGCGTAGACTCTGTGAATTTAAAAACACACATAGATTTAAATGAAGTTGACAAGTGTTATGTGCATTCAATTCAATAAGCAATTATTTAGTGACAATTGTTATGCTTTTTAAAAAAAAAATTTTTTTACAACCTGTGTGTGTGTGTTCATGTGTGATCTATCTTTCAGGAGCCCATAGATAGCATAGTGATGAATGAGCAGTGATGAGATGTGTGGAGACAGAGCCTGGCTGCAGACCAATCAGACCACAGTCCTCATCAAACCTCCTTCTATCTGATTAAACCCTATGTATCAGAGCAAAGGTTACACGGAACATTACCAGGATAGAAATGGGGAAATTAGGTGAGTATGGAGAGGCAGAGGGTGTATGTGGGTGCATTTCTCCAGGTGTGCGTGCATCCATTTGTGTGTATGTGCGCGCGTGTGCTTGCCTGAATGCCTGCATGTGCACGACAGTGAGAAAGAGAGAGTGTCAGTTTTTATACAGTACCAGTCAAAAGTTTGAACACACCTACTCATTCCAGGGTTTTTCATAATTTGTTTACTATTTTTACATTGTAGAATAATAGTGAAGACATCAAAACTATGAAATAACACCTATGGAATCATGCGATAACCAAAAAAGTGTTAAACAAATCAAAATATATTTTGTATTTGAGATTCTTCAAAGTAGCCAACCTTTGCCTTGATGACAGCTTTGCACACTCTTGGCATTCTCTCAACCGGGTTCATGAGGTGGAATGCATTTCAATTAACATGTGTTCCATGTTTAAAGTTAATTTGTGGAATTTCTTTCCTTCTTAATGCGCTTGAGCCAATCAGTTGTGTTGGGACATGGTAGGGTTGGTATACAGATGTCACGTTCTGACCCTAGTTCCTTTGTTATGTCTTTGTTTTAGTTTAGTCAGGGCGTGAGTTGGGGTGGGTTGTCTATCTTCTTTTTTCTATGTTGTGGTTTTGTGGTTGGCCTGGTATGGTTCTCAATCAGAGGCAGGTGTCGTTCGTTGTCTCTGATTGAGAATCATTCTTAGCTAGCCTTTTCCCACCTGTGTTTGGTGGGTGATTGTTTTCTGTTTAGGTTGTTTCCCTGACAGAACTGTGCACTTTCGTTTTCTCCGATTGTCATTTTGATTGAGTGTTTTTTTTGTGAACATTAAATATGAACAATTTCCACGCTGCGCTTTGGTCTCATTCCAACGACGATCGTTACAACAGAAGATGGTCTTTTACCAAATAGGGCTAAGTCCATATTATGGCAAGAACATCTCAAATAAGCAAAGAGAAACGACAGTCACCATTACTTTAAGACATGAAGGTCAGTCAATGCGGAACATTTCAAGAACTTTAAAAGTTTCTTCAATTGCAGATACAGAAACCATCAAGTGCTATGAAACTGGCTCTCATGAGGGCCGCCACAGGAAAGAAAGACCCAGAGTTACCTGTACTGCGGAGGATAAGTTCATTAGAGTTACCAGACTCAGAAAATAAAGCCCAAATAAATGCTTCACAGTGCTCAAGTAACAGAGACTATTCAATCAGTCCGTCATGGACACCAATATTAAGAAGAGATTTTTGGTTCCAACGGCCGTGTCTTTGTGAGACACAGAGTAGGTGAATGGATGTTCTCTGCATGTGTGGTTCCCACTGTGATGCATGGAGGAGCAGGTGTGATGGTGCTTTGCTGGTGACACTGTCATCTGATGTATACAGAATTCAAGGCACACTTAACCAGCATGGCTACAACAGCATTCTGTAGTGATATGCCATCCCATCTGGTTTGGGCTTAGTGGGACTATAATTTGTTTTTCAACAGGACAATGACCCACACACCTCCAGGCTGTGTAAGGGCTATTTGACCAAGAAGGAGAGTGATGGAGTGCTGCATCAGATGACCTGGCCTTCACAATCACCCCACCTCAACCCAATTGATATGGTTTGGGATGAGTTGGACCGCAGAGTGAAGGAAAAGCCACCAACAAGTGCTCAGCATATGTGGGAACTCCTTCAAGACTTTTGGAAAATCATTCCAGGTAAAGCTGGTTGAGAGAATGCCAAGAGTGTGCAAAGCCTTCATCAAGGCAAAGGGTGGCTACTTTGAAGAATCTCAAATCTAAAATATATATTTGATTTGTTTAACACTTTTTAAAACTTGTGTTTAGCACTTTATTGGTTACTACATTATTCCATATGTGTTATTTCATAGTTTTGATGTCTTCACTATTATTCTACATAAAGTGTACATAAAAATACATAAAAATAAAGTGAATGAGTAGATTTGTCCAAGCTTTTTACTGGTACTGGTACTGGTACTGGTATACACAATGGGGCAAAAAAAAAATATTTAGTCAGCCACCAATTGTGCAAGTTCTCCCACTTAAAAAGATGAGATGCCTGTAATTTTCATCATAGGTACACTTCAACTATGACAGACAAAATTAGATTTAAAAAAATCCAGAAAATCACATTGTATGATTTTTACTGAATTTATTTGCAAATTATGGTGGAAAATAAGTATTTGGTCACCTACAAACAAGCAAGATTTCTGGCTCTCACAGACCTTCTTTAAGAGGCTCCTCTGTCCTCCTACCTGTATTAATGGCACCTGTTTGAACTTGTTATCAGTATAAAAGACACCTGTCCACAACCTCAAACAGTCACACTCCAAACTCCACTATGGCCAAGACCAAAGAGCTGTCAAAGGACACCAGAAACAAAATTGTAGACCTGTACCAGGCTGGGAAGACTGAATCTGCAATAGGTAAGCAGCTTGGTTTGAAGAAATCAACTGTGGGAGCAATTATTAGGAAATTAAAGACATACTAGACCACTGAGAATCTCCCTCGATCTGGGGCTCCACGCAAGATCTCACCCCGTGGGGTCAAAATGATCACAAGAACGGTGAGCAAAAATCCCAGAACCACACGAGGGGACCTAGTGAATGACCTGCAGAGAGCTGGGACCAAAGTAACAAAGCCTACCATCAGTAACACACTACGCCGCCAGGGACTCAAATCCTGCAGTGCCAGACGTGTCCCCCTGCTTAAGCCAGTACATGTCCAGGCCCGTCTGAAGTCTGCTAGAGAGCATTGCGATGATCCAGAAGAAGATTGGGAGAATGTCATATGGTCAGATTAAACCAAAATATAACTTTTTGGTAAAAACTCAACTTGTTGTGTTTGGAGGACAAAGAATTCTGAGTTGCATCCAAAGAACACCATACCTACTGTGAAGCATGGGGGTCGAAACATCATGCTTTGGGGCTGTTTTTCTGCAAAGGGACCAGGACGACTGATCCGTGTAAAGGAAAGAATGAATGGGGCCATGTATCGTGAGATTTTGAGTGAAAACCTCCTTCCATCAGCAAGGGCATTGAAGATGGAACATGGCAGGGTCTTTCAGCATGACAATGATCCCAAACACACCGCCCGGGCAACGAAGGAGTGGCTTCGTAAGAAGCATTTCAAGGTCCTGGAGTGGCCTAGCCAGTCTCCAGATCTTAACCCCATAGAAAATCTTTGGAGGGAGTTGAAAGTCCGTGTTGCCCAGCAACAGGCCCAAAACATCACTGCTCTAGAGGAGATCTGCATGAAGGAATGGGCCAAAATACCAGCAACAGTGTGTGAAAACCTTGTGAAGACTTACAGAAAACATTTGACCTCTGTCATTGCCAACAAAGGGTATATAACAAAGTATTGAGATAAACTTTTGTTATTGACCAAACACTTATTTTCCACCATAATTTGCAAATAAATTCATTAAAAATCCTACAATGTGATTTTCTGGAATTTTTTTTCTCATTTTGTCTGTCATAGTTGAAGTGTAGATGAGGAATCTCTCATCTTTTTAAGTGGGAGAACTTGCACAATTAGTGGCTGACTAAATCATTTTTTTGCCCCACTGTATATACACTGCTCAAAAAAATAAAGGGAACACTAAAATAACACATCCTAGATCTGAATGAATGAAATATTCTTATAAAATCCTTTTTTCTTTACATAGTTGAATGTGCTGACACCAAAATCACACAAATTATCAATGGAAATCAAATGTATCAACCCATGGAGGTCTGGATTTGGAGTCACACTCAAAATTAGTGGAAAACCACACTACAGGCTGATCCAACTTTGATGTAATGTCCTTAAAACAAGTCAAAATGAGGCTCAGTAGTGTGTGTGGCCTCCACGTGCCTGTATGACCTCCCTACAACGCCTGGGCATGCTCCTGATGAGGTGGCTGATGGTATCCTGAGGGACGTGGCATTGGTTGGATGGAGCGAGACACGATGTCCCAGATGTGCTCAATTGGATTCAGGTCTGGGGAACGGGTGGGCCAGTCCATAGCATCAATGCCTTCCTCTTGCAGGAAGGTGCTGACACACTCCAGCCACATGAGGTCTAGGCATTGTCTTGCATTAGGAGGAACCCAGGGCCAACCACACCAGAATATGGTCTCACAAGGGGTCTGAGGATCTCATCTCGGTACCTAATGGCAGTCAGGCTACCTCTGGCGAGCACATGGAGGGCTGTGCGGCCCCCCAAAGAAATGCCACCCCACACCATGACTGCCCCACCGCCAAATCGGTCATGCTGGAGGATGTTGCAGGCAGCAGAATGTTCTCCACGGCATCTCCAGACTCTGTCACGTCTGTCACGTGCTCAGTGTGAACCTGCTTTCATCTGTGAAGAGCACAGGGCGCCAGTGGCGAATTTGCCAATCTTGGTGTTCTCTGGCAAATGCCAAACGTCCTGCACTGTGTTGGGCTGTAAGCACAACCCCCACCTGTGGATGTCGGGCCCTCATGCCACCCTCATGGAGTCTGTTTCTGACCGTTTGAGCAGACACATGCACATTTGTGGCCTGCTGGAGGTCATTTTGCAGGGCTCTGGCAGTGCTCCTCCTGCTCCTCCTTGCACAAGGGCGGAGGTAGCGGTCCTGCTGCTGGGTTGTTGCACTCCTACGGCCTCCTCCACGTTTAGTGATGTACTGGCCTGTCTCCTGGTAGCGCCTCCATGCTCTGGACACTACGCTGACAGACACAGCAAACCTTATTGCCACGACTCGCATTGATGTGCCATCCTGGATGAGCTGCACTACCTGAGCCACTTGTGTAGGTTGCAGACTTCGTCTCATGCTACCACTAGAGTGAAAGCACCGCCAGCATTCAAAAGTGAACAAAACATCAGCCAGGAAGCATAGGAACTGAGAAGTGGTCTGTGGTCACCACCTGCAGAACCACTCCTTTATTTGGGGTATCTTGCTATTTGCCTATAATTTCCACCTGTTGTCTATTCCATTTGCACAACAGCATGTGAAATTTATTGTCAATCAGTGTTGCTTCCTAAGTGGACAGTTTGATTTCACAGAAGTGTGATTGACTTGGAGTTACATTGTGTTGTTTAAGTGTTCCCTTTATTTTTTTGAGCAGTGTATATATATTCACCCGTCTGGCTGCCTGGCTGACTTATTGTTTATTAGGTTCAGCCATCTAGTACCGAGTCGGAGCCCCCTTTGCCTCCAGAACAGTCTGAATTCTTCAGGGCATGGATTCTACAAGGTGTGAATTCAAAGGATGCTCAATTGGTATCCCGACCTCAAAAGGGACCTAATCTGGGCCAGAAAAACATCCCGCACATTATTAAACCACCACCAGACAGGATGAGGCCATAAGGCTTACGCCAAATTCTGACTCTACCAGGCTATATTTTTCAATTTTTGGTGATTGCGCGCCCACGGGAGCCGCTTCTTCTTGTTTTTAGCTGATAGGAGTGGAACCCAGTGTGTTCGTCTGCTGCAGTAACCCATCCGTGATGAGGATTGACGAGTTGTGCGTTCCGAGATGCCGCTCTGCACAACACTGTTGGACTCCGTCGTTATTTGTCTGTTTGTGGCCTACCTGTTAGCTTGCACGATTATTGTCATTCTCCTTTGACCTCTCTCATTACTGAGCACTTTTCACCCACAGGACTGCCAGCTGAATGGATGTTTTCTGTTTGTCGCACCATTCTCGGTAACCCCTAGACACAGTCGTGTGTGAAAATCCCAGGAGGCCGGCCGTGTCTGAGATACTGGAATCGGCACCACGCTCAGTCTCTTAGGTCACTAAATGATCCCATTCTAACGTTCAATCAAACAGTAACTGAATGTCTCGATGCCTGTCTGTCTGCTTTATATAGCAAGCCACAGCCACATGACTCACTGTCTGTAGGAGCGAACCATTTTCGCGAACGAGGTGTACCTTGTACCTAATAAACTGTCCAGTGAGCGTATATTCACCCATCTAGCTGCCTTATTGCCTTCATTGTGAGTGTGTGTATATATATTCACCCACCTGGCTGCCTTCATATGTTAACCCCCACTTGCTCTCAATTATCCTGCTGTATCTGTTTGAATACTATACACAGCATGCCAGTTAAGTCTGGCTCTGGCAGTGTTGTCTGTACATAGAAGCTACAAGAGACTGTAGGCCCAATTTACAGTCTGTGTGTTTCTCCTCCTTTACCCTCTCCACAACCTGCACCGCTTTGCAGAAGACAACAGCAAAACCAACAACAACTTACTGGGCTGGAGCGGCAGACACTACAGCTGTGTGAATAGAGCTATCTGTTAGCAACAGAAGAGTCTGTGTTGTTTTTGGAGAGAACAGGGTGAAAACCCTCCCCAGTGTAGCAAGCTATCCGCCCTCTTTTTCTCCCCTTCCATCTATAGCATTTGAGCCAAGAGGCTTTATCAATGAGCTCTTAGCTGTATATCAGAGGTCTGCCATTACATCCAACTCAAGCTACTCAAGATTGCTGATGACACCACCCTGGTCTCCGACGGCGACAAGTCCAAGTACCAGGTAGAAGTTGACCGCCTGGTGACCTGGTGCAGTCCCCAGGACCACACAAAGAGTATTCCTGTTTGGACCATAGGAAGAGTATTCCTGTTTGGACCCCAGGAAGATTATTCCTGTTTGGACCCCAGGAAGAGTATTCCTGTTTGGACCCCAGGAAGAGTATTCCTGTTTGGACCCCAGGAAGATTATTCCTGTTTGAACCCCAGGAAGATTATTCCTGTTTGGACCATAGGAAGAGTATTCCTGTTTGGACCATAGGAAGAGTATTCCTGTTTGGACCATAGGAAGAGTATTCCTGTTTGGACCCCAGGAAGATTATTCCTGTTTGGACCCCAGGAAGATTATTCCTGTTTGGACCCCAGGAAGAGTATTCCTGTTTGAACCATAGGAAGAGTATTCCTGTTTGGACCATAGGAAGAGTATTCCTGTTTGGACCCCAGGAAGATTATTCCTGTTTGGACCCCAGGAAGATTATTCCTGTTTGGACCCCAGGAAGAGTATTACTGTTTGGACCCCAGGAAGATTATTCCTGTTTGGACCCCAGGAAGATTATTCATGTTTGGACCCCAGGAAGAGTATTCCTGTTTGGACCCCAGGAAGATTATTCCTGTTTGGACCCCAGGAAGATTATTCCTGTTTGGACCCCAGGAAGATTATTCCTGTTTGGACCCCAGGAAGATTATTCCTGTTTGGACCCCAGGAAGATTATTCCTGTTTGGACCCCAGGAAGATTATTCCTGTTTGGACCCCAGGAAGATTATTCCTGTTTGGACCCCAGGAAGATTATTCCTGTTTGGACCCCAGGAAGAGTATTCCTGTTTGGACCCCAGAAAGAGTATTCCTGTTTGGACCCCAGGAAGAGTAAGTAGCTGCTGCCTTGGCAGATAGATCGTGGCTTCTATCAGTGTAATTATCTGCATGTCCAATCCCACATACATTTTTTTTTAAATATATTATTTTAAATATGAAATATTACAATATTTTCCTTCATTATTATTTTCCCCTAACCCTACCATGCCTCCCCTAATTGGAGTAAACTAATTAAATATATGTTCCTTTATTACTTCCCCCTAACCCCCTCCCCTAATTTGTGTGAACTAATGGACAACAATACTTAGGCTTCTACTTCCAGCTTATTCATACTAAATCAATTTCACAGACAGTATATTTCACATTAGCCATCTTTCGTGTGTTTTTAGTCCCAGCCTTCAGCTAGCCTCATTCAGTTTTGATTTCTAGGTGCCATGTATTTTTCTACTGTGATGTTTCACAAAAGTCCTGAACATTTCTATTCTCATAGTTTCTACAGATTGTAAAGATAAACACCTTTGCTAAGAGTATTATTATATTATCGATTGGTTGACTATGACTTTTCAAATCACCCAGCAGTGGTATTTGCAGAGTTAGCTCCAAGTAAATGTTGCAATTCTTCAGCAACTCCTGAACCTGCGACCAAAAAGAAGCTACGTACGGACCGTACCAAAACAAGTGATCTAATGACTGTCTCTTTGCAGCAAAATCTGCAGAGCTGGGATGGTTGTATGCCCCATATATATATATATATATAAAAAATTAGGTTTCAAGAATTTTGTATCATCATTTAAATTGAAAAACTCTACGTTTTGAATCCGGCGTCGTTTTGTATATCAACCATGTGCCATGGGGATCTTCATAAACACTAAAGGTTTTAACAACCTGGCAGGCAACAGAGGACGTACTATGTGCGGCATCTGAGGAGATTCAAACTCTACGACAATTCTGGTTCCGCTCTACACGTCCATCATCGAGTCCATTCTCACTTCTTCAGTCTGGTTTGGATCTGTGTCTGCCCGCTGCAAGGGCAACCTGCAGCGCTTTGCCCAGTCTGCCTCCAGGACAAGGAAGATCATCGCTACCCTGTCAACCCACCCCATATTTCAAAGACTCCGCCCTAGCAGGCGGTTTTGATCAATCACCACCAAAACCGCCAGCCACCTGAACACTTTCGTCCCCCATGCTGTGGCCCTCATTACCTGGCCATCGGGCTCATAGGGATAAAGTGACTTGGCATCGGGCTGATTACTGCACCTTGTCATCAATGACCTCAAATACTAATGTGCACTATACTGCATTTGCATGTAAAACCTCTGCACAACACTGTATATATTGATCACGGCAGCATCCCTCCCTTATATAGATATATCCCCTCTGTAAATTCTGTATTCCCACTGTAATCAGCTCCAGATACAGCTCCTATACTCCAGAGTTGTACGTTTTATGTTCTGATATTGTATATTCTGTTTGGATATTGTCTATTGCTGGCACCTTCTCACCAAGGCAAATTCTGGGTATGTGTAATTGTGCTTGGTGAATAAAGGGGATTCTGAGGGCTGTGTGTGGTTTGTGGGGGGGGGGGGGGGGGGGGGGGCAGAACTACGAATGAACCTTGTGACACATACACACACACTCAATGGCAAGGTTGTGCGAGTAGCTAGCTGTTATTTTACAGGACACGTGATAGAATGACAGGCTGGAACGAGTGCATAAGAAGAAAAGAGGGGGAAGAGGAAGAGAAGGGGTGATGGCTGGGGTAACCGAAAAGCAACGGGGCTTTTAGTTGGGATGGAGGAAAAGAATGAGGGGGGAAAGGGTGGCGGTGGAAAAGAAGGACAACAGTGTGTGTGTGTGTGTGTGTGTGGTGTTCTGGAGCAGTATACCGTGAGACACTCTGTGGGTCTTTGCTTCCCCTTCACTTCATTTCTGTAATTGAACCATCTTTAAATAGAGGAGGAGAAAAAAACAACGTCTGCCTTCTCCAAATGCTATTTATAAAGCCGGGAGAGAGGAGGAAGACGGGGGAAAGAACAAGGGAGCGTGGAACGACACGAGTGCTACGAAGAGCTGAAGAGACGGGGTAGAGAAAGAGAGAGCAGAGCGACAGCAATAAAAACATATGAAAAGAGTGGAAGAAACGGGAACGCTCCGAGCCCTAAAAGGAGGAGAGGGAGGGGGTGTCGTAGGAATGGAGAATGGGATAGAGAGAGAGAGAGAGAGAGAGAGAGAGCGAGAGAGGAGCAGGAACAGGAATTGTAACAAAGACAAATGGATAAAACACAATGGCATCGGGTGACACTTTAGAGAGGGAGCAAATAAAGTCCTGCTACAAGAGACCAGCCAACGAACAGGGAGATGAAGAGAGCAAGAGAGGGGAACAAGCAAAGAAAATAGGGATTAGAGAAACAGAGTGGAGGGGAAGGAGGGAGCGATGGAGAGCTGTGTGGTGGAAACAAAGTGAAGGCAGACAGGAAGAGAGAGTGAAAGAGAGAGGGGGAGAGAGAATAGTGCAATTGTTTATTGGGGCTGTTATGAAGCAGTGGAGATAGGGTTGTCTTTGTTGGAGGGGGACAGGGTTTTGTGTTCTCTCTTTCCACTCTCTTTCTCTCTCTCATTCCATTTGCTCTCTCTCTTCTTTCTCTGTTGTTCCACTCTCTCTATTTCCACTCTCTTCTCTCTTTCTTTCCACTCTCTCTCTCTGTTTCTCATTCCATTCTCTCTCTCTTCTCTCTCTGTCGTTCCACTCTCTATTTCCACTCTCTCTTCTCTCTCTCTCTTTCCACTCTCTCTCTCTCTTCTCTCTCTCATTCCACTCTCTCCCTTCTCTCTGTTTCCACCCTCTCTCTTCTCTCTTTCTCTTTCTGTCTTTCCCACCCTTTCCCAGTACTCCTTGATCACCATCTAGGCTGAAACTCAGTGTAGCCAGCCACTGAAATATCACCATCTAGGCTGAAACTCAGTGTAGCCAGTCACTGAAATATCACCATCTAGGCTGACACTCAGTGTAGCCAGCCACTGAAATATCACCAGGCAGAAACTCAGTGTAGCCAGCCACTGAAATATCACCATCTAGGCTGAAACTCAGTGTAGCCAGCCACTGAAATATCACCATCTAGGCTGAAACTCAGTGTAGCCAGCCACTGAAATATCACCAGGCAGAAACTCAGTGTAGCCAGCCACTGAAATATCACCATCTAGGCTGAAACTCAGAATACAAGTTAGAATTATCACTAGGCTAAATTGTATTGTCCTGTTGTTTGTTGTGTTTTTTTTGCTCCTGAGTCTAAACCCAGAGCTGAACAGTGCATGTCCTTGTCATCTGTTCAGACTAAAAACAGAGGCGGGAAGACTCCAACTCCCATGATCCCTTTAGCCCCACTGTTACAACCAGATGACGACAAAAAAACACACACAGAAGAGTGTCCTCATCCTACAAAGAATTTCCTTTAAATACAGAATACTTTTCACTCTGCTTTCACACACCCTCTCCACACACACCCACGACCTGCCCCCTAGCAACCTCCCTAGCAACCTATCGGTGGCCTGGTAGCATAGGTCACAAGGAGTTTGGGGAGACAGTTTGTGGTCCTCTAGTCTCTCTGGCACCATCAGTGGAGTGAGCTGCATGAAGTTAGAAAGCTCACTGGCAGGGGAATCCGTAACACTACCACTGACAGGAGACTGGCACCACAGTGTGTGCGCGTTATCGTGCCTGTGAGTGTGTATGTGTGCACGCACACTGTGCCCAAACTCCAGTCATTCTCACACACACACATTTGCCTCAAATTTCAAGCCCTACCTTCCTATAAGGGGTTAAACTGTAGCTGAACAGAGTGGAACAGTTATCTGTCATGTTGGGTTGGGACTGAGAGAGCAAACAGAGGGAATTGAACAGATGTCTGTTAGAAATGATTACTGAAACGCAACTATTTCTGGGCATGGCTCCGCTATACCAAATCCCACTCTAAATCTCTGCCTCCATCTTCCTGTCACCGCCTAGCTCCCATCACAGTCTTTTCTACAGGCTTCTATCAACCTAGAAACCAGGGAGAGCCACTGGTCCTGCTGAGCTGCAGTGTGTGGTTCTGGTTCTGCCCAGCTCTACCACACCGCTTAACCTATTACAGTATCTTCAAGTCAAACATATTACATCTACTATCTCAGTTAATAAAACCAACACTTACATTATGTACTGGGGCCCAGCAACATTTACACCCAACACCAACCACCCTGATAGCTTCAATTCACCCTCTCTCTAGAATACATTGCATTTCCACCCCTCTGAGTTTGTTTCCTCTTAACATTTATTCCTTCCAGTGAGTTGTTCCTTGCCACTATGCTACAAAACGACTGCATGCACAGGAGTCTAATAGGCAAGGGAACTGAGCCAGCCTGTCTTCCTCGTTTCCCTGGGTCCCTTATAGCCGTAACACACGGCCCCTCAGCACTGGCCAAGAGCAGAACACAAAGTGTGTCAAGACTCAAGCGGTTGGTATCCTGGCTGTGGTAGCTGACGGGTAGTGAAGTGCCAACTCTCTCTCTCTCATTGCTCCGCTCTTCCTCCTTCCTGTCGTTGACTCTCTCTCTCTCTCTCTCTGAAACGTGTTGCTGTCAGTGGTTAACTGGAGGTGGGGTGCTGTCGCTGCCCCGGCGACGTTGACAGAACGTTATAGGAATGTTAGGTGGGAGTTGACAGGCCTGCTGGTCTATAATGTAACAACAACGTTAGGCTGACAAGACAGGCCTGCTGGTCTTCTGCCGTCACTGTACTGTGCAGGCAAGTCTCCAGTCTCACAGCCTATCCTTTTCTCTTTCTCTACGCATTCTTTCCACCATCTCCTCTCCTCTTCTCTTTCCACCCTCTCCTCTCCTTTCCCTTTCCACCCTCTCCTCTCCTCTCCTTTCCCTTTCCACCCTCTCCTCTCCTCTTCTCTTTCCACCCTCTCCTCTCCTCTTCTCTTTCCACCCTCTCCTCTCCTTTCCCTTTCCACCCTCTCCTCTCCACTTCTCTTTCCACCCTCTCCTCTCCTTTCCCTTTCCACCCTCTCCTCTCCTCTCCTTTCCCTTTCCACCCTCTCCTCTCCTCTTCTCTTTCCACCCTCTCCTCTCTTCTTCTCTTTCCACCCTCTCCTCTCCTCTTCTCTTTCCACCCTCTCCTCTCCTCTTCTCTTTCCACCTTCTCCTTTCCCTTTCCACCCTCGCCTCTCCTCTTCTCTTTCCACCCTCTCCTTTTCCTTTCCACCCTCGCCTCTCCTCTTCTCTTTCCACCCTCTCCTCTCCTTTCCCTTTCCACCCTCGCCTCTCCTCTTCTCTTTCCACCCTCTCCGCTCCTTTCCCTTTCCACCCTCTCCTCTCCCTTTCCACCCTCTCCTCTCCTCTTCTCTTTTCACCCTCTCCTCTCCTCTTCTCTTTCCACCCTCTCCTCTCCTTTCCCTTTCCACCCTCTCCTCTCCTCTCCTTTCCCTTTCCACCCTCTCCTCTCCTCTTCTCTTTCCACCCTCTCCTCTCTTCTTCTCTTTCCACCCTCTCCTCTCTTCTTCTCTTTCCACCCTCTGCTCTCCTTTCCCTTTCCACCCTCTCCTCTCCTCTTCTCTCCTTTCCCTTTCCACCCTCTCTTCTCCTCTTCTCTTTCCACCCTCTCCTCTCCTCTTCTCTTTCCACCCTCTCCTCTCCTTTCCCTTTCCACCCTCTCCTCTCCTCTTCTCTCCTTTGCCTTTCCACCCTCTCCTCTCCGCTTCTCTTTCCACCCTCTCCTCTCCTTTCCCTTTCCCACTTGTCTCACCTTGTCCTCTTTTCTCCTCTCCTCTCCTCTTCTCTTTCCACCCTCTCCTTTCCCTTTCCACCCTCGCCTCTCCTCTTCTCTTTCCAACCTCTCCTCTCTTCTCTTTCCACCCTCTCCTTTCCTTTCTCTTTCCACCCTCTCCTCTCCTTTCTCTTTCCACCCTCTCCTCTCCTTTCCCTTTCCACCCTCTCCTCTCCTCTTCTCTTTACACCCTCTCCTCTCCTTTCCCTTTCCACCCTCTCCTCTCCTCTTCTCTTTCCACCCTCTCCTCTCCTCTTCTCTTTCCACCTTCTCCTCTCCTCTTCTCTTTCCACCCTCTCCTCTCCTTTCCCTTTCCACCCTCTCCTCTTCTCTTTCCACCCTCTCCTCTCCTCTTCTCTTCTCTTTCCACCCTCCTCTCCTCTTCTCTTTCCACCCTCTCCTCTCCTCTTCTCTTTCCACCTTCTCCTTTCCCTTTCCACCCTCGCCTCTCCTCTTCTCTTTCCACCCTCTCCTTTTCCTTTCCACCCTCGCCTCTCCTCTTCTCTTTCCACCCTCTCCTCTCCTTTCCCTTTCCACCCTCGCCTCTCCTCTTCTCTTTCCACCCTCTCCGCTCCTTTCCCTTTCCACCCTCTCCTCTCCCTTTCCACCCTCTCCTCTCCTCTTCTCTTTCCACCCTCTCCTCTCCTCTTCTCTTTCCACCCTCTCCTCTCCTTTCCCTTTCCACCCTCTCCTCTCCTCTTCTCTTTCCACCCTCTCCTCTCCTCTTCTCTTTCCACCCTCTCCTCTCCTTTCCCTTTCCACCCTCTCCTCTCCTCTTCTCTTTCCACCCTCTCCTCTCCTCTTCTCTTTCCACCCTCTCCTCTTCTCTTTCCACCCTCTCCTCTCCTTTCTCTTTCCACCCTCTCCTCTCCCTTTCCACCCTCTCATCTCCTTTCCCTTTCCCACTTGTCTCATCTTGTCCTCTTTTCTCCTCTCCTCTCCTTTCCCTTTCCCACTTGTCTCATCTTGTCCTCTTTTCTCCTCTCCTTTCCCTTTCCCACTTGTCTCACCTTGTCCTCTTTTATCCTCTCCTCTCCTCTTCTCTTTTCTCCTCTCCTCTCCTTTCCCTTCCCACTTGTCTCATCTTGTCCTCTTTTCTCCTCTCCTCTTCTCTTTTCTCCTCTCCCCTCCTATCGTGTCCACCTGTTCTACTTCCTGTTCTATTCCAGTCTTGTGTCTTCTCATATCAACTCTATTGTTCCAGCCTGGGTTTGCCTGTCCACTTATGCCTTACATAGAAATAAACATCTTCACTGTACAGAGTGACTAACCCACTATGAGACTCACAATGGAGGAAGTGTAGTACAGGGTGTATTCTTCCAAGGTTTAGTTAGTAATTAGAGGGAAAATACCCAGACAGCATATGTTCTCTAGTATTTCAAAAGACTGAGAATAGACTTGTGAGATGTGTGTGAATGGGAGATATGATGTGTGCGTGTGTGTGTGCACCCGTATGCCTGCCTGCCTGTGTGTGTGTGTGTGTGTGTGTGTGTGTGTGTGTGTACTATGGTGAGAGGAGAAGGAACAGAGATGAAATTCTAAGACATCAGCAGATGAGATCCTGTGGCCCAGAGGCAAAGCTGCTGTTACAGGAGCCAATACCTGTGTACTGCAGGAGCACACAACATCAGAGAGAAAGAGAGAGAAGGGGGGGAAAGAGAGGGAGGGAGCAGAGATAGAGGGCGGGAGGGGAGGAGGAGAGGAGGAAGATAGGAGGGAGGTAAAGAATGGAGGGCAGTGAGGGGGAGAGAGAGAAAGAGGGAGCAGAGAGAGGGGGAGGGAGACATGGAGATGAGGAGGAGAGCAAGAGAACAGAGAGAGAGGGAAAGGCAGTGAAAGAGAGAGGGGTTGGAGAGAGAAGTGAGGAGGGAGAGAGAGAGGGGATGTGGAGGAGAGAGAGAGAGAGAGGGGGGATGTGGAGGAGAGAGAGAGAGGGAAAGAGAGTGAAAGAGAGAAGGGAGGGAGAGAGAGAGAAAGAGGGAGCAGAGAGAGGGGGAGGGAGACAGGGAGATGAGGAGGAGAGCAAGAGAACAGAGAGAGGGAAAGGCAGTGAAAGAGAGAGGGGTTGGAGAGAAGTGAGGAGGGAGAGAGAGAGAAAAAGCAAAGAGAGAGAGAGAGGGAGGGATGTGGAGGAGAGAGAGAGAGAGGGAAAGAGAGTGAAAGAGAAGGGAGGGAGAGAGAGAGAGAGAGGGGGGATGCGGAGGAGAGAGAGAGAGAGAGAGAGAGAGAGAGAGGGGGGGGTTGGAGAGAGAAGTAAGGAGGGAGAGAGAGAGAAGAAGCAGAGAGAGAGAGAGAGGGAGAGCGAGAGCAGAGAGAGAGAGAGGGAATGAGAGAAGGATGGGAGAGAGAAGCGAGGAGGGAGAGAGAGAGAGGAAGCAGAGAGAGAGGGGGGATGCGGAGGAGAGAGAGAGCGTTGAGAGAGAGAGGGAAAGAGAGTGAAAGAGACAAGGATAGGAGAGAGAAGCGAGGAGGGAGAGAGAGAGAGGAAGCAGAGAGAGGGAGAGCGAGAGAGAGGGAATGAGAGAAGGATGGGAGAGAGAAGCGAGGAGGGAGACAGAGAGAGAGAGAGGGAAGGGGTATAGAAAGAGGGAGAGAAAACAGGGCAGAGAGAGAAGGCAGTACAGAAATGAGTGTTGAGTCCGACAGAGAGAGCAGATGAGAGGTTGTGAGAAAACTCAAGAGAGAGGCAAAGTGAGGGACACACTACAGAGCTACCTCTGCATCTTCCTCCACCATTAACCAATTTTACTAAGAGTGCACTCTGGTTAGCTCTTGTTAGTACTCTACCATCTCTGTCTCTAGACCATTTCTTTCATCTTCTCTTTACTTTGTTCCTCTATGTTATCTTGAAGAGCAGGGTAATAAACAGATAATAAAGTGATATAAAGTACATTCATTAAGATATAACTATTGTTCACCAAGGCCCGATTAACATACAGAACATTGCAGCCTCGATTCAAAGACTCATTATAGGTGAAGTAATACGTATAACATTGTGGAATAATATTAATAATATTAATAATAACAATAATTTGATGGGTGCATATACACAACATACCAAAAGTATGTGGACACCTGCTCATTGAACATCTCATTCCAAAATCATGGGCATTAATATGGAGTTTTGGTATATTATTAGGATCCCCATTAGCTGTTGCAAAAACAGCAGCTACTCTTCCTGGGGTCCACACAAACCATGAAACATGACATAATATCGGCCAACATGGCAGAACATTAAATGACAAGAACAGCTCAAGCAGGAACTACATAGAGTTGGTCGCCCCTTTGCTGCTATAACAGCCTCCACTTCTGGGAAGGCTTTCCACTATATGTTGGAACATTGCTGTGGGGACTTGTTTCCTTTCAGCCAAAAGAGCATTAGTGAGGTCGGCACTGATGTTGGGCGAATAGGCCTGGCTCGCAGTCGGGGGTCACAATTCATCTCAAATGTGTTTGATGGGGTTGAGGTCAGGGCTCTGTGCAGGTCAATCAAGTTCTTCCACACCGATCTCGACAAACCATTTCTGTATGGACCTCACTTTGTGCACAGGTGCATTGTCATGTTGCAACAGGAAAGGGCCTTCCCCAAACTGTTGCCCCAAAGTTGGAAGCACATAATCGCTGGGAATGTCATTATATGCTGTAGTGTTAAGATTTCCCTTCAATGGAACTAAGGGGCCAAGCCCGAACCACGAAAATCAGCCCCAGACCATTATTCCTCCACCAAACTTTACAATTGGCACTATGCAGGTAGTGCTCTCCTGGCATCCGCCAAACCCAGATTCGAGTCCAATGGTGGCGAGCTTTACACCACTCCATCCGACGCTTGGCATTGCACATGGTGATCTTCCATGGCCGAGGCAGGCCTTTTCATGAAGCTCCCGACGAACAGTTCTTGTGCTGACAATGCTTCCAGAGGCAGTTTGGAACTCGGTAGTGAGTGTTGCAACCGAGGACAGACAATCTTGACTTGCTACACCCTTCAACACTCTGTGGATCCATTCTGTGAGCTTGTGTGGCCCGTTGTTGCTCCTAGACATTTCCACTTCACAATAACAGCCCTTATAGTTGACTCTAGCAGGGCAGACTTGTTGGAAAGGTGACATCCTAAGACGATGGCACGTTGAAAGTCACTAAGCTCTCGGTAAGGCCTTTTACTGCCAATGTCTGCCTATGGAGATTGCATGGCTGTGTGCTCAATTGTATACACGTCAGCAACGGGTGTGACTGAAATAGCTGAATGCACTAATTTGAAGGGGTGTCCACATACTTTTGTATATATAGTGTATTTGTCCTATTCCACACGTACAAAAGACATATGTGACATATTAATGCTATTTTTCTCAAATCAGACATCCTGTATAGTCTGGCTGTAGTTTAGGTAACATGTTTTTATTGTCCTGTTTAAGTACTTCACATGTAAGGTCGAGGACACTTAGTCTTTCTGTTGCACTGTGCTGCATTTAAATAGAGTTGTTTTCGCATGGTTTTATTGCAGAGAAACTGCACTGATTCTATCAATTTTTCAAAACGTTTGAACAAATTTGTAAAGTTTCTTGGTCAAATATTGAAAACATTTCTTGGTACTTCGTGATAAATGTTAGATTCGTTTTTTTTCTAGGTTTACCAACATGTCCGTGGAGCAACTACACTGAACACAAATATAAACGCAGCATTGGTCCTCTGTTTCATGAGCTGAAATAAACGATCCCACAAATGTGCCATATGCACAAAAAGCGTATTTCTTTCAAATGACGTGCACAAATGTATTTACATCCCTGTTACTGAGCATTTCTCCTTTGACAAGATAATCCATCCACCTGACAGGTGTGGCATATCAATAAGCTGATTAAACAGCATGATTGTTACACAGGTGCACCTTGTGCTGGGGACAATAAAAGGCCATTCTAAAATGTGCCGTTTTGTCACACAACACAATGCCACCTATGTCTCAGATTATGAGGGTGTGCAATTGACATGCTGACTGCAGGAATGTCCACCAGAGCTGTTGCCAGATAATTGAATGTTAATTTCTCTACCATAAGCCACCTAAAACGTTATTTTCGAGAATTTGGCAGTACGTCCAACCGGCCTCACAAATGCAGACCATGTGTAACTATGCCAGACCAGGACCTCCACATCTGGCATCTTCCCCTGCAGGATCGTCTGAAACCAACCACCTGGATAGCTGATGAAACTGTGGGTTTGCACAACTGAAGGATTTCTGCACAAACTGTCAGAAACCATCTCAGGGAAGCTCATCTGTGTGCTCGTCGTTCTCACCAAGGCCTTAACCTGATGGCGTCGGCATTGTAACTGACTTCAGTGTGCCAATGCTCACCTTCGATGGCCCGGCATCGTGTGGGCCTGGGGTTTGCTGATGTCACCGTTGTGAACAGATTGCCCCATGGTGGCGGTGGGGTTATGGTATGGGTCGGCAAAAGCTACAGACAACAAACACAATTGCATTTTATCGATGACCACTTGAATGCACAGAGATACCTTGATGAGATCCTGAGTCCCATTGTCGTGCCATTCATCCGCCGCCATCACCTCATGTTTCAGCATGATAACGCACGGCCCCATGTTGCAAGAATCTGTACACAATTCCTGGAAGCTGAAAATGACCCAATCCTTCCATGGCCTGCATACTCACCAGACATGTCACCCATTGATCACGTTTGGGATGCTCTATACGAATGGGATGTGTCACGCTGCATGAGACAAATGGTGGTCACACCAGATGGTTTTCTGACCCACGCCCCTACCTTTCTCTTAAAGTATCTGTGACTAACAGATGCATATCTGTATTCCCAGTCATGTGAAATCCCTTGATTAGTACCTAATGAATTTATTTAAATTGAACTAGTTCTATATGTGAACTGTAACTCAGTAAAATCTTAGAAATTGTTGCATGTTGCGTTTACATTTTTGTTCAGTGAAATCGACAGGTCTATGATAAAAGAGAGATAGACGTAGAGGTGAAGTAAATGTAAGTGCCAGGTGTGTGTAAGGGTCTGTGGTCATGTTCTAGGGGCTCAGGTGGGCCTCAGTCCTTTCTGATAAAATTTGACGGAGGGGTGTGAGAGAGCGGGACAGAGTGATACACACACAGACACACACACACACACACACACACACACACACACCTATCCTCAGAGATCAATCAATCTTTTTATATGGGTTCAGTATAGAACATTGCTACAGCCAAATAACCTCCTTACCTTCACAACACCTGAACCTAGGAGAAAGCATTACGAAGTGCTAGTCAAGGACTTGCAGTTGTCCTTGACAACATGTTTCTTCTTTTCTTTGGCTTGAATATGATTTCTTGAATGACTACTGAATGCTTTCTGTTCACTCATTAAAATCAGAACTGTTTTTTTTCATACAAAGCATTGAAAGTGTTCAATAAAATGTCTGTGTTATACAGAGAAACTCAATTGGACTATTGTAAGACTAAGGGTCCACTCAGGTGATATGTATCGTGATGGAATTCACTATCAGGCCAAAGCAACAACAGCCAAATAGCACCGTGACAATGCCTCTAGTCGTGACAGGAAGTCAGAGGCAGGAAGTAGATGTTACAGTAATACTTGGGCTATGTTCCAATTATCTCTTCTACGTCCCAAAGTGTACACCTGTTCACGTCTCTTTACTAATTTGAAAGGAATGACTGGCATAAGAAATCTGGTGGAAACGCCCCCTAGCACACGCCTTAACAATCCAATGCTTTAAGATTTGTGGGAATTAGTGAACAAGTGAACACTTCAGGAGAAATAAGATTTTATTGGGACGGACCCAGGGCCTTATTCAGGAGGTCACAACGTTGAACAATATTTACATAGAAATGTATTCTCTCTCTCTCCCTCTCTCTCCCCCTCTCTCTGTCTCTCTCGCTGTCTCTCTCTCTCTCCCTTTCTGCCTCTCTCGCTCTCTCGCTCTCTCGCTCTCTCGCTCTCTCTCTCTCGCTCTCTCTCTCTCGCTCTCTCTCTCTCTCTCTCTCTCTCTCTCTCTCTCTCTCTCTCTCTCTCTCTCTCTCTCTCTCTCTCTCTCTCTCTCTCTCTCTCTCTCTCTCTCTCTCTCTCTCTCTCTCTCTCTCTCTCTCTCTCTCTCACACATGAGTCTCTAGCAAAATAAGGTGGATTTTCAGCTCGACACATGACATTTCTATCTGAAACTTGGTAAACAGAAGTGACACCCTCCTGAATAAGCTCCAGGAGTTAGTATTAAGTCCTTCCTGTATTGAGGACTTAGGAGTCCGGTTTTTGAAAGGTGACATGGGTGGAGGTCTAGTAAACAGAGGTATGAATTAGTATTTGACATTTGGAAAATTCAGTGACGTTATGAGGTTAGGGACAGGTATTCTGTTTTCAGAAACATGATCTATTGTAAAACATTCATTTCATGAAGCCAATCTGTCGTTGGCCCCAAGAACAGGTAGTTGCCTTTCTAATTGCCATATCACAACCTGTGTCAATGTGTTCGAGCAAAGAGAAACTCCATATTATCTTTACCCCAACTCTGCACACCTTTCACCTAAGAAAATACCCAATAAATATCAAAAGAACACCCAAGAGAAAAATATGAACTTTTGTACACTCAAAAAAAGAGCTGAAACATAGGAAAATGATGTGCATCATATCGACAACATCAAGAAATGACTCCAAGAGGCAAGATGGGGGCAGCTAATAGTGTTGTTGTGTCTGTTTCTGTTGAGAAAACACAAAGGAAGAGGCCTTCATTCTGATAAAAAGGAGAATAATGTATTTCTTTTAAAAAAAAAATTAAAAATTCTCCCTTTCTTTCTTTCTTTCTTTCTTTCTATCTATCTCTCTCTCTCAATTTTGCCCTCTCTTTCTCTATCTGGCTCAGGCTCCCCTAACCTTGACTTTTGAAGCTTGGTACATCTATCCCACCGTGAGTCATATCTCAATAGCTATTCGGCTGCATCACATTAACATTAACTTTAATTAATGTTGTGGGAGGAACAACAATGGTGAAAGAAAAATGTTATATAGAGGCCATATTCCAGGTCGTCAAACTCCCTGTCTAGTCAGTCAGTCAGTCAATGTGTCTGAGAGGTTTTTTTGTATACGAAATGAACTCTATAGAGATGACACAATGTTGATTTCATAACTATTATATTAGTCTAATCTTGCCCACCAGCCGGCTCTTTCTCGTTGTATGCGATAGCAATTGAACCTGGTGATGAGGTTAGCCAAGGACTGTCATCCTCAAACTGCTATTAAGCTAATGCTTTCTCTCAGTGAATAAGCTATTGGTTCTATGAATTCAAAATGAATACGATGATACTCAATCAACACAGACACAAACGCCAACACATTGTATATATTTAAACATATATATCGTGTACCGCATAGCTAATAGATGTCTGTTTTTACTTATGTCTCTCTATATATCCCCCCCAAAAATACTTTTAAAAACAAGAAAAAAAGGAAAAACATGCAACGAAAAATACCTTCATCTCTCGGTCTGTTCATTGTAGACTCATGGTGTTTTTTTGTGAGCGGACCTATAGGGTGCAAGAAAAAAAGGGGGGGAAAAAGAGAAAAGAGAAAATTCAAAAAAGATTACTGGCAAAAAAAACGCAAAGAAAAAGTGAAAAGAAGAAAAGAAGAAAGAGCAAAAAAAAGAGAAAGTTCAGCAAGTCTTTTCTGTCTCTTTCTAAAAACAAAAACAGACAGACTCATTATTAGAAAAGACAACAACCGCTTCTGTCAAGATAAAAGAACGACCTCCAATCTGAAGACTCAATCACGCCTTGTCACCCGGGAGAAACAGATAAAGAGTTGTGACTGGTTGTTTACTAGTGGTTTATTGGTTGCGCTGCCCTTCCGGAACCCAAGTTTTGTTACTTGTGTTCAAGTTGTGTTTATGGCTTCAGGGAACCATAGTAAAAATCTATGAAAGGAGGATTAGAGAATGAGTATCTGTGGTTAGAAAAACATCTCCCACCCTTACTCCCCCCTTCTCCCCTCACAACCCAAAAAAGGAACGTCGGGAAGAGGGGTACAAAAGGGGAGGAGTGGGCCTCGTCGAAACCAAAACAAAACGCTGACTTCATCCAAAATCGACAACAACCCCCTGTTGTGACCCATGAGTAGCGTGCTACATTTTTTCACACAAACACTGACACACTCCTTCCTTATCCCTATATGTAAACTACAGTTCCCACAATGCTTTGTACAACATCAACAAGATAAACACATTAGATTTGTTTTTGTTTTTTTAAACACACACAACAAAATGATATCTTTATTAGTCAGCCATCGTTAGTGAGAGAGAGACACAGGGGAAGGGACCTGGAACAATGAGAGATCATGTTAAGCATGTGTTAGAAAACAGGGGAAAGGGACACAGGTGTGCAGTGTGTGTGTGTGTGTGTGTGTGTGTGTGTGTGTGTGTGTGTGTGTGTGTGTGTGTGTGTGTGCGCACGCGCGTGTGTGTGTGTGTGTGGCTTAGCGGTAAACCTCAATGCCATTCCCCCCAGTGAATGAGTAATTACACATACAACGCACAACAAGCTGTGTGTCAATTAGAAATGACATGTAGGTTGATGCTAGTTAGCGGAGTGTGTGCTGTGTGGTGGGTAAAAGATGCATGTAATTCAATCTGCATCTGCCCACCAGCTATTCTTGGCAAACGGAGGAGAGGGATGGAGAGGGAGAGGGAAGAGAGAGAGAACAGAGTGATGCTGCTCGTCTCTCCTCTCCCTCCCCTCCCCTCCCCTCCCCTCATAAGTGGAAGTTTGTTGTTGAGGAACTAATCTTGTGATATGCAAAGCAGCAATCAGGGAAGCAGCCAATCAAGAAAGAGGCCTGGGCTAACAGGAAGCACAATCTGCTGTTGGGTTTACAGCTAGCTAGGAGGGAAACAATGGGCAGGACTCCATCACTGTCCCCCCCTGCCAATCACAGCCCTGCCCTGCTCTGATAGGCCGAAAACCAGGAAGTCTGTCTGTATGTGTTATTTGTGGACAAATGAAGTTCTGTAACTGCAGTGACAGTTCAGAAAAGGTCTACATAGATAGACAACCATAAGAGTGTGTGATTGTGTCACTGGCTGTTCTTAATGAAGGTCACCGTCAGTCAGATCAAAATGAACCCGAGGTAAAATGGCTTACAGATGCAAAACATTGGGTAGAACTTAAAGAATTGCGACCCTTCGCGATGCTGATTGGATACAGCTGTGCAAATGGTAAGAGAAGCAGCATGTCAACCTGTCCTGTGTGTAGGGTACATCGTTCAACATAATGATTATTTATGGACTGTGAAAAGACAGAAGGGTTGATATCCCCTAATAACAAAGTCAATGAATCCCTGTCCACTGTATCTAGACACCTTTCAAGTCACAAGGAGGATTTAAGAGGCTGCGCTAATGTTTACCACAGCATTTTCGGGCAGAAAATGTAGAAGAAAAGCTGACTTTCTCCCTCCTCACTTCCAAAAAATATACCTTATTTCCTCCTTTCCTTTCCCTCCCATCTCCCGGCAAACTCTCATACACTTTGAGCGTTTGCTCTGGCCTGCCTAGAGCGCCATATGGGTAGGGTTTGGCCATTTTCGGATCATTCTATTGGCTCAACCACAGATAAAGTATTTGAAATGATTTGGAATAGTATTGGAACTCAGGGCTGGTGCAGAGCAGCTCACTGACTGTGAACCAGGTTACATAATGTTTTATTTCAGCTCTACTTCCACCTCTAACCACACACACACACAGCCACACAGGCTCCCCCCTAGCTATAAAGACAGCACGGATGCTCACACCAGCCACACCACCCAGGGTGTGTGTGTGTGTGTGTGTGTGTGTGTGTGTGTGTGTGTGTGTGTGTGTGTGTGTGTGTGTGTGTGTGTGTGTGTGTGTGTGTGTGTGTGTGTGTGTGTGAACCTGTGTGTATATCAGAGTGAATCTACACAACCACAGTGTGTGCATGTGTATCTATTAACATGTGTCTGTGCAGACAGAGTAAGTATAGTCTTCGTGGTGAGCATCTAATTGTGTCCAGCAGACAGCAGTGTGATTGTACAGGTTGACGTATGAGTCACTGAGCGTTTCACTGACAGGCTGGAAGTGGACTAAAAAGAGGAATGATGGTGGTTGGGTTGAGAGGAGGAGTACACGGGGTGTGTGTGTCTAGTCTCATCGTGTTTTATTTATGATGACTCACGCACCACACGTCTTTCTCCAAGCCCCTGTCTCTCCCTTCGTCACCCCTCCTCCAACCTGTGGAAGCATGAGTCAGCCACCCACCCATTCCGTGGGGCATGCCTTGTCAGCAGATGGCAACACTGTGTGTGTGTGTGTGTGTGTGTGTGTGTGTGTGTGTGTCATGACTATCTCTGACACTATCTATTTATAGAATATTTAGATATTCTATGTGTGAAAAATCACCAAGTATGATTAATTGGTTTACTATATATGGTTCTGTAGCAGGGACTGCTACAGCATTCAATCTGGCCTTTTAACTAACTCTCTATGTTCCTTTATGAAGACCATCTAGAACATCTGTTTAGGTTACTGATTAACATGGATAGGTCACACATCTCTATTTGTTGTCCAGTGTTACTTAGTTCTCTCTCTCTATCTGCCTCTCTCTCTCTCTCTCTCTCTATCTGCCTCTCTCTCTCTCTCTGCCTCTCTCTTCTCTATCTGCCTCTCTCTCTCTCTATCTGCCTCTCTCTCTCTCTCTCTCCCCCTCCCTCCCTCCCTCCCTCTCTCTCTCTCTCTCCCCCTCCCTCCCTCCCTCTCCCTCCCTCTCTCCCCCTCCCTCTCTCCCTCCCTCAGAAACAGAACAGAGTGTGGCATTATAAGGTGAGAGAAAAGGAGAAAATAGGGTGTTTCATATGAAGAGAATCAGTGTGAAAAATACATATTTATAACGGAAGGAGAATGTGAGGTAAAAAAGTATAAACAGTGTAATGGAGGAAGATAGGTGTTTGAACACAGAGAGAGAGCTTGAGAGAAAGATTGAGAGAGATTCAGACAGACAGACAGACAGACAGACAGACAGACAGACAGACAGACAGACGGAAGGGATATTGAGAGAAAAAGTTAGACAGAGAGAGACAGCAGAGAGGACGAGTTAGACAGAGAGAGACTGCAGAGAGGACGAGTTAGACAGAGAGAGACTGCAGAGAGTTAGACAGAGAGAGACTGCAGAGAGGACGAGTTAGACAGTAACCTTGGGAAAATCCTCTGCATTATTATTAACAGCAGACTCGTACATTTCCTCAATGAAAACAATGTACTGAGCAAATGTCAAATTGGCTTTTTACCAAATTACCGTACAACAGACCATGTATTCACCCTGCACACCCTAAATGACAACCAAACAAACAAAAACAAAGGCAAAGTCTTCTCATGCTTTGTTGATTTCAAAAAAGCCTTCGACTCAATCTGGCATGAGGGTCTGCTATACAAACTGATGGAAAGTGGTGTTGGGGGTAAAACATACGACATTATAAAATCCATGTACACAAACAACAAGTGTGCGGTTAAAATTGGCAAAAAACACACACATTTCTTCACACAGGGTCGTGGGGTTAGACAGGGATGCAACTTAAGCCCTACCCTCTTTAACATATATATCAACGAATTGGCGCGGGCACTAGAAAAGTCTGCAGCACCCGGCCTCCCCCTGCTAGAATCCGAAGTCAAATGTCTGCTGTTTGCCGATGATCTGGTGCTTCTGTCACCAACCAAGGAGGGCCTACAGCAGCACCTAGATCTTATGCACAGATTCTGTCAGACCTGGGCCCTGACAGTAAATCTCAGTAAGACCAAAATAATGGTGTTCCAAAAAAGGTCCAGTCACCAGGACCACAAATATAAATTCCATCTAGACACTGTTGCCCTAGAGCACACAAAAAACTATACATACCTTGGCCTAAACATCAGCGCCACAGGTAACTTCCACAAAGCTGTGAACGATCTGAGAGACAAGGCAAGAAGGGCATTCTATGCCATCAAAATAAACATAAATTTCAACATACCAATTAGGATTTGGCTAAAAATACTTGAATCAGTCCTAGAGCCCATTGCCCTTTATGGTTGTGAGGTCTGGGGTCCGCTCACCAACCAAGACTTCACAAAATGGGACAAACACCAAATTGAGACTCTGCACGCAGAATTCTGCAAAAATATCCTCCGTGTACAACGTAGAACACCAAATAATGCATGCAGAGCAGAATTAGGCCGATACCCACTAATTATCAAAATCCAGAAAAGAGCCGTTAAATTCTACAACCACCTAAAAGGAAGCGATTCACAAACCTTCCATAACAAAGCCATCACCTACACAGAGATGAACCTGGAGAAGAGTCCCCTAAGCAAGCTGGTCCTGGGGCTCTGTTCACAAACACAAACACACCCACAGAGCCCCAGGACAACAGCACAATTAGACCCAACCAAATCATGAGAAAACAAAAAGATAATTACTTGACACATTGGAAAGAATTAACAAAAAAACAGAGCAAACTAGAATGCTATTTGGCCCTAAACAGAGAGTACACAGCGGCAGAATACCTGACCACTGTGACTGACCCAAAATTAAGGAAAGCTTTGACTATGTACAGACTCAGTGAGCATAGCCTTGCTATTGAGAAAGGCCGCCGTAGGCAGACATGGCTCTCAAGAGAAGACAGGCTATGTGCTCACTGCGAACAAAATGAGGTGGAAACTGAGCTGCACTTCCTAACCTCCTGCCCAATGTATGACCATATTAGAGAGACATATTTCCCTCAGATTACACAGATCCACAAAGAATTCGAAAACAAATCCAATTTTGAAAAACTCCCATATCTACTGGGTGAAATTCCAGTGTGCCATCACAGCAGCAAGATT
Organism: Oncorhynchus mykiss; assembly: GCF_013265735.2. Lineage (NCBI taxonomy): Eukaryota > Metazoa > Chordata > Actinopteri > Salmoniformes > Salmonidae > Oncorhynchus > Oncorhynchus mykiss. The sequence continues at coordinate 18,479,000 of NC_048573.1, forward strand.
TGTGACCTGTTGCCACGAGAAAAGGCCAACCAGTGAAGAACACACACCATTGTAAATACAACCCATATTTATGCTTATTTATTTTATCTTGTGTCCTTTAACCATTTGTACATTGTTAAAACACTGTATTTATATATATAATATGACATGTGTAATGTCTTTACTGTTTTGAAACCTCTATGTGTAATGTTTACTGTTAATTTTTGTTGTTTTTCACTTTATATATTCACTTTGTATGTTGTCTACCTCACTTGCTTTGGCAATGTTAACACATGTTTCCCATGCCAATAAAGCCCTTGAATTGAATTGAATTGAATTGACAGACTGCAGAGGGCGAGTTACACAGAGAGAGACTGCAGAGAGGGCAAGTTAGACAGAGAGAGACTGCAGAGAGGACGAGTTAGACAGAGAGAGACTGCAGAGAGGGCGAGTTAGACAGAGAGAGACAGCAGAGAGGACGAGTTAGACAGAGAGAGACTGCAGAGAGGAAGAGTTAGACAGAGAGAGACTGCAGAGAGTTAGACAGAGAGAGACTGCAGAGAGGACGAGTTAGACAGAGAGAGACTGCAGAGGGCGAGTTACAGAGAGACTGAAGAGAGGGCAAGTTAGACAGAGAGAGACTGCAGAGAGGACGAGTTAGACAGAGAGAGACTGCAGAGAGGACGAGTTAGACAGAGAGAGACTGCAGAGAGGGCGAGTTAGACAGAGAGAGACAGCAGAGAGGACGAGTTAGACAGAGAGACTGCAGAGAGGAAGAGTTAGACAGAGAGAGACTGCAGAGAGTTAGACAGAGAGAGACTGCAGAGAGGACGAGTTAGACAGAGAGAGACTGCAGAGAGTGAGTTACAGAGAGAGACTGCAGAGAGGGCAAGTTAGACAGAGAGAGACTGCAGAGAGGGCGAGTTAGACAGAGAGAGACTGCAGAGAGGACGAGTTAGACAGAGAGAGACTGCAGAGGGCGAGTTAGACAGAGAGAGACTGCAGAGAGGACGAGTTAGACAGAGAGAGACTGCAGAGGGCGAGTTAGACAGAGAGAGACAGCAGAGAGGATGAGTTAGACAGAGAGAGACTACAGAGAGAGCGAGTTAGACAGAGAGAGACTGCAGAGGGTGAGTTAGACAGAGAGAGACTGCAGAGAGGGTGAGTTAGACAGAGAGAGACTGCAGAGAGGGCGAGTTAGACAGAGAGAGACTGCAGAGAGGGCGAGTTAGAAAGAGAGAGACTGCAGAAGGGCAGGACAGCAGAGTTAGACAGAGAGAGACTGCAGAGAGGGCAGGACAGCAGAGTTAGACAGAGAGAGACTGCAGAGAGGGCAGAACAGCAGAGTTAGACAGAGAGAGACTGCAGAGAGGGCAGGACAGCAGAGTTAGACAGAGAGAGACTGCAGAGAGGGCAGGACAGCAGAGTTAGACAGAGAGAGACTGCAGAGAGGGCAGGAAAGCAGTTAGACAGAGAGAGCAGGAGATGAGAGGGTTGGAAAAAGACAGAAGCAGACAGGGAGACAGATAGAGTAACATTTAAAGAACGGTGATGATCGAGAACGCATGAAGGTTAAAACCATTTTCTCCCCATGTAACCAGTCACAGGCACGATGTGTTTCTCTCTCTCCTTCTTTCTCTCTCTGAGTGTGTGTGTGTGTGAGTGTTTGTGTCTATCTGCTATGCATGCATATGCATCTGCCATGTGTCTACAGTTTGTGTGCGTCTGTGCCTACATGGCTGCATCTGTGTGTCTGTATGTGTATGTATGTCTCTGCCATGTGTGTTTGATGTTTGGCAAGGACTGCGTGTGATCCCGTGTGATCCCGTGTGATTCCGTGTGATTCTGTGTGATTCCGTGTGATTCCATGTGATTCCGTGTGATTCCATGTGATTCCGTGTGATTCCGTGTAATTCCGTGCTCCTCTCTAGCAGACAAGGGACTAATCTGGAGGTTTACTGGGTAATCTACCCCGCGTTGAGGGAAAATATTTATCCTCCGTCTCTGGGGAACGATGCCATAAATCCCATTAAAATGGAACAGAACGTGTCTTCTAATCAGATAGATTAGAGCTGCGTTCAGAGCCCTCCTTTAGGAAAGCGCTCGGAACGTGTTTGTATATGTTTTGGGAGGTTTAGTTGTTTGGCAACGCTTGAAGGACATTATTTGATCAAAATCAAGGTAATATGGAGGGAATGTGGAAAAAGATGTAACTGCCAAGTTTCCTCTTCCAACAATCTCTCACTCACATTTGTTTTCTCTCTCTCTCTCTCTCTCCTCTCCTCTCTCTTCCCCCCCCCCCCCCCCCCCCTGGTCCCTGCCTAATAACACTGGGGCAGTTAAAAAATTGGAAATGGAGGGTGGGGGGTGATGTTGTAGAAATCAGACAGATACTTATCTTCCCTGTGTGTGTGTGTACAGTGTATGGCTAGTTCAGCAGGCCAGCCCACAACTCCATTGATTAATCCTATAGTCATTAATTGTGTTCCCTGAACAGAAGAGGGTACAGTAAGTCTATGTTTTCATTACCTGAGGGTCAGGGGTTGGAGACTTAGTATTGACTTGTGTTCTCATACATGTAGGTTACATGTCAACAGCTTGTAAACATCGGTGAAACTCCGGTGGAGGTTTATCTTTCAATAACCTTCTGCTTTCTATCTCTCCCTTTACCTTTTCTCCCATTCTCTGCATTTCTGCCCCTCCATTCAGTACTTTCGGAGGCACTGTGAGCAGTGCGCTCTGGCAGAGGCGCCTCTGTGTGTGTGTGTGTGTGTGTGTGTGTGTGTGTGGGGGGAGGGGGGGGGGGCTAATTTGCATTCACAGCCACTAGCCACCTCAGCTACAGCAAGCTCTGAAGAGACGGCCCTTTGAGCCACAGAGAGAGGAAGAGACAGAGAGGGGGAGTGAGAGAGACAGCGAGAGAGAGAGAGAGAGAGGGGGAGAGAGAGAGACAGAGGAGGAGGAGAGAGACAGAGAGGGGGAGAGAGACAGAGAGGGGGGGGGGGTGAGAGAGAAAGAGAAAGAGGGGGAGAGAGAGACAGCGAGAGAGACAGAGAGGGGGAGAGAGAGAGAGACAGCGAGAGAGACAGAGAGAGGGGGAGAGAGAGAGACAGTGAGAGAGACAGAGAGGGGGAGAGAGAGACAGTGAGAGAGACAGAGAGGGGGAGAGAGGGGGAGTGAGAGAGACAGCGAGAGAGACAGAGAGAGACAGTGAGAGAGAGAGAGAGAGAGAGAGGGGGAGAGAGAGAGACAGCGAGAGAGACAGAGAGAGACAGAGACAGTGAGAGAGACAGAGAGTGACAGAGCGAGAGAGACAGAGAGAGGGGGAGAGAGAGACAGAGAGAGAGGGGGAGTGAGAGAGACAGAGGGAGGGGGAGTGAGAGAGACAGAGAGAGAGGGGGAGTGAGAGAGACAGTGAGAGAGACAGAGAGAGACAGAGAGAGGGGGAGAGAGACAGAGAGAGACAGAGCGAGAGAGGCAGAAAGGGAGAGAGAGAGAGACAGCGAGAGAGACAGAGAGAGGGGGAGAGAGAGGGAGAGAGAGACAGCCAGAGAGACAGAGAGGGGGAGAGAGAGACAGCGAAAGAGACGGAGAGAGAGACAGTGAGCGAGACGGAGAGAGAGAGATACAGCGAGAGAGACAGAGAGAGAGGGGGGAGAGAGAGAGACAGTGAGAGTGACAGAGAGAGAGAGACAGCGAGAGAGAGACAGCGAAAGACAGAGCGAGAGAGACAGAGAGAGGGGGAGAGAGAGGGGGAGAGAGAAGAGAGAGGGGGAGAGAGAGGGGGGAGAGAGAGAGAGAGAGTGAGGCAGAAAGAGAGAGAGAGACAAAGAAAGAGAACGAGAGAGAGAGAGAGATGGAAGGGGATGTCAGGAGGGTGAGTGTGAAAAACAGTGACTGATGAAGTCTGTGTGTATCCAGTCTGTGTGTGTATCCAGTCTGTGTCTGTATCCAATCTGTGTGTGTATCCAGTCCGTGTGTGTCCAGTCTGTGTGTATCCAGTCTGTGTGTATCCAGTCCGTGTGTGTATCCAGTCCGTGTGTGTCCAGTCTATGTGTGTCCAGTCTGCGTGTATCCAGTCTGTGTGTGTGTCCAGTCTGTGTCTGTATCCAGTCTGTGTGACTGAGTCAATACAATGACCAATCATAAAAATATCACCAACACATTGTGTAGACCTAAAACCAGTCAAAAGCTTGGACACACCTATTCATTCAAGGGTTGTTCTTTATTTGAACTACATTGAATTAAATAACACATATGGAATCATGTAGTAACCAAAAAAGTGTTAAACAAATAAAATAAATATTTTATATTTGAGATTCTTCAAAGTAGCCACCCTTTGCCTTGATGACAGCTTTGCACACCTTTGGCATTCTCTCAACCAGCTTCACCTGGAACGCTTTTCCAAAAGTCTTGAAGGAGTTCCCACAAATGATGAGCACTTGTTGGCTGCTTTTCCTTTATCCTGCGGTCCGACTCATCCCGAACCATATTAATTGGGTTGAGGTCGGGTGATTGTGGAGGCCAGGCCATCTGATGCAGCACTCCATCACTCTCATTCTTGGTCAAATAGTCCTTACGCAGCCTGGAGGTGTGTTGGGTCATTGTCCTGTTGAAAAACAAATTATCGTCACACTAAGAGCAAACCAGATGTAGTATCACTGCAGAATGCTGTGGTAGCCATGCTGGTTAAGTGTGCCTTGAATTCTAAATAAATCACAGACAGTATCACCAGCAAAGAACCCCATACCATCACACCTCCTCCTCCATGCTTCACAGTGGGAACCACACTTGCGGAGATCATCAGTTCACTACTCTGCGTCTCACAAAGACATGGCGGTTGGAACCAAAAATGTCAAATTTGGACTCATCAGACCAAAGGACAGATTTCCACTGGTCGTGTTTCTTGGCCCAAGCAAGTCTCTTCTTCTTATTGGTGTCCTTTAGTAGTGGTTTCTCTGCAGCAATTCAACCATGAAGGCCTGATTCACACAGTCTCCTCCGAACAGTTGATGTTGAGATGTGTCTGTTACTTGAACTCTGTGAAGCATTTATTTGGGCTGCAATCTGAGGCTAGTATCTCTAATGAACTTATTCTCTGCAGCAGAGGTAACTCTGGGTCTTCCTTTCCTGTGGTGGTCCTCATGAGAGCCAGTTTCACCATAGAGCATGATGGTGTTTGCGAAGTTCTTGAAGTTGTCTGGATTTATTGACCTTCATGTCTTAAAGTAATGATGGACTGTTGTTTCTCTATGCTTATTTGAGCTGTTCTTGGCATTATATGGACTTGGTGTTTAACCAAATAGGGCTATCTTCTGTATACCACCCCTACCTTGTCACAACACAACTGATTGGCTTAAATGCATTAAGAGGAAAGAAATTCCACAAGTTAACTTTTAACAAGGCACACCTGTTAATTGAAATGCATTCCAGGTGACTACCTCATGAAGCTGGTTGAGAGAAAGTCAAGACAAAGGGTGGCTACTTTGAAGAATCTCAAATATAACATATATTTTGATTTGTTTAACACCTTTTTTGGTTGCTAAATGATTCCATATGTGTTATTTCATAGTTTTGATATCTTCACTATTATTCTACAATGTAGAAAATAGTACAAAAAAAGAAAAACTCTGGAATGAGTAGGTGTCCAAACCTTTGACTGTAACTTTTCAAAAAACATCTTCCAAAATATAGAATATGAATGTCTTGTTTCCCAAGGTGAATTGAAGAACAAGTAACAATGGATGCACTGAACACTGCTGAACACTGCGGTGGATCTGTTCCCTCTCTATCCATCTCCACACAGATGGATAACTGCTCTAGAATCAGTAAAGACACCTTGATTCCCACATGGAGCTTATTATACATCACAAGAATAGGACCAACACTGTGGACTGCGTCCCAAATGGCACCCTATTCCCTATTTAGTGCACTGCTTTTGACAAGGGCCCAGAAGGCTCTCGCCAAAAGTATTGCAAAATGTAGGGAATAGAGGGCAATTTGAGATGCAGCCTGTGTACGAATCTAGTCTCCTCTATCGCCATAACTACTCACAGTTGTTATAGATCTGTAGTACGATAGATCTGCGTGCATTTCCTTTTACACACAAGTGTGTAACTGATCTAGAATTATAGCTCTGGATTCCCTAAGGGACCCTATTCAACTAAATAAAACTATCCAGGGAAGAGTTTACGGTGACACGTCAAACTCTTTTCCCTGACGGTATAACGTTTGTCTAAATCCAGTGTCTGGTATGAGAAACATTTCTTTATTCACTTCTCATCCAGATCCTACTGTATGTTGAAGATTAGAGATTGGAAGGCTGTTTTTCCCTTAGCTACAAATGAAAGGGGCAGCATGTACATGTGATAACATGCGTCTTGGTGAGAGGTGTAGGAGTCAGGCGCAGGAGAGCAGGGATGTCTGAGGAGCGTGTTTAATAATAGTCCAGCAATGCAAATGGCACAGAACAAAAATCCCCAAACTACGCTCTCGAATAATCGTGCAAACACACGGAGGAACTAACACCGTTCCGACACTTTACATACACGTGCGTAAATGCGAAAAAAACAACAAACATCAAATACCATCGAACGCAATACACACAAGTCTAATCCTGCACGAATTACGGCAGGTAACAGCTGCCCTATATACCCACAGAAATCAAAGCAATTGAAAACCAGGTGTGAAAAGGAACACAGACAAAACAACCAGAAAAAGAAAAAGGGATCGGTAGTGGCTAGTAGACCGGCGACGCCGAGCGCCGAGCGCCGCCCGAACAGGGAGAGAAGTTACCCTCGGTAGAAGTCGTGACAGTACCCCCCCCCTGACGCGCGGCTCCCGCAGCGCGACGACGCCGGCCTCGAGGACGACCCGGAGGACGAGGCGCAGGGCGATCCGGATGGAGGCGGTGAAACTCCCTTAGCATAGGAGGATCCAGTACGTCCTCCACCGGCACCCAGCATCTCTCCTCCGGACCGTACCCCTCCCAGTCCACGAGGTACTGAAGACCCCCCACCCGACGCCTCGAGTCCAGTATGGACCGAACTGCATACGCCGGCGCCCCCCCGATGTCCAGGGGGGGCGGAGGGACCTCCCGCACCTCATCTTCTTGAAGCGGACCAGCCACCACCGGCCTGAGGAGAGACACATGAAACGAGGGGTTAATACGGTAATACGGGGGGAGCTGTAACCTATAACACACCTCGTTTATTCTCCTCAGGACTTTGAATGGCCCCACAAACCGCGGACCCAGCTTCCGGCAGGGCAGGTGGAGGGGCAGGTTTCGGGTCGAGAGCCAGACCCGGTCCCCCGGTGTGTACACCGGGGCCTCGCTGCGATGGCGGTCGGCACTGGCCTTCTGCCGTGCTTCGGCCCGTTTAAGGTACCCATGGGCGGCCTCCCAGGTTTCCCTTGAGCGTTTCACCCAATCGTCCACCGCAGGAGCCTCGGTCTGGCTCTGATGCCATGGTACCAGGACCGGCTGATAGCCCAACACACATTGGAAGGGCGACAGGTTCGTAGAGGAGTGGGGGAGTGAGTTCTGGGCCATCTCCGCCCAGGGGATGTACTTCGCCCACTCCCCTGGCCGGTCCTGGCAATACGACCGCAGAAACCTACCCACATCCTGGTTCACTCTTTCCACCTGCCCATTACTCTCGGGGTGAAACCCAGAGGTCAGGCTGACCGAGACCCCCAAACGTTCCATGAATGCCTTCCACACCCTGGACGTGAACTGGGGACCCCGATCAGAAACAATATCCTCAGGCACCCCGTAGTGCCGGAAGACGTGAGTAAACAGAGCCTCCGCCGTCCGTAGGGCCGTAGGGAGACCGGGCAAAGGGAGGAGACGACAGGACTTAGAAAACCGATCCACAACGACCAGGATTGTGGTGTTGCCCTGTGACGGTGGCAGATCGGTCAAGAAGTCAACCGACAGGTGTGACCAAGGCCGCTGTGGAACGGGAAGGGGTTGTAACTTCCCTCTGGGCAGGTGCCTAGGAGCCTTGCACTGAGCGCACACTGAGCAGGAGGACACATAAACCCTCACGTCCTTGGCTAAAGTGGTCCACCAGTACTTCCCACTAAGACATCGCACCGTCCTCCCAATCCCCGGATGACCAGAGGAGGGGGATGTGTGAGCCCACCAAATTAACCTGTCTCTAACCTCCAGCGGAACATACACCCGTCCCGCTGGACATTGTGGTGGAGTGGGCTCAACACGCGATGCTCGCTCAATGTCTGCGTCCACCTCCCACCTTACAGGTGCCACTAAACAAGAAGCCGGGAGGATGGGCGCAGGATCAATGGCCCGCTCCTCCGTATCATATAGTCGGGACAGTGCGTCTGCCTTGGTGTTCTGGGAGCCTGGTCTATAGGAGATGGTAAACCTAAATCGGGTGAAAAACATGGCCCACCTTGCCTGACGAGGGTTCAGTCTCCTCGCTGCCCGAATGTACTCTAGATTACGGTGGTCAGTCCAGATGAGGAAAGGGTGCTGGGCCCCCTCAAGCCAATGTCTCCACACCTTCAGGGCTCTGACAACAGCTAGCAGCTCCCGATCCCCCACGTCATAGTTTCGCTCCGCCGGGCTGAGCTTCTGAGAAAAGAAAGCACAGGGGCGGAGCTTCGGTGGCGCACCCGAGCGCTGGGAGAGCACGGCTCCAACCCCAGCCTCGGATGCGTCCACCTCCACTATAAATGCCAAAGAGGGGTCCGGATGCGCCAGCACGGGAGCCGAGGTAAAAAGAGCCTTCAGGCGACCAAAAGCCCTGTCCGCCTCAGCCGACCACCCCAGACGCGTCGGCCCCCCCTTCAGCAGTGACGTAATGGGCGCAGCCACCTGCCCAAAACCCCGGATAAACCTCCGGTAGTAGTTGGCAAACCCTAAGAACCGCTGCACCTCCTTTACCGTGGTTGGAGTCGGCCAATTACTCACGGCTGCAATGCGGTCATCCTCCATCACCAACCCCGATGTGGAAATGCGATATCCAAGGAAGGAGACGGCCTGTTGGAAGAACGAGCATTTCTCAGCCTTGACGTACAGGTCATGCTCCAACAGTCTCCCAAGTACCCTGCGCACCAGAGACACATGCGCGGCCCGTGTAGCGGAATAGACCAGAATATCATCGATGTAAACCACCACACCCTGACCGTGCAGATCCCTGAGAATCTCATCCACAAAAGATTGGAAGACTGCTGGAGCATTCTTCAAACCGTACGGCATGACGAGGTACTCATAATGGCCGGATGTGGTACTAAACGCCGTCTTCCACTCATCTCCCTTCCGGATACGCACCAAGTTATATGCACTCCTGAGATCCAGTTTTGTGAAAAACCGTGCTCCGTGAAATGACTCAATCGCCGTGGCAATGAGAGGTAGCGGGTAACTATACCCCACCGTGATGGAATTTAGACCTCTATAGTCAATGCACGGACGCAGACCACCCTCCTTCTTCTTCACAAAAAAGAAACTCGAGGAGGCAGGTGAGATGGAGGGCTGAATGAACCCCTGCCCCAGAGATTCCGATATGTATGTCTCCATAGCCACCGTCTCCTCCTGTGACAGGGGATACACGTGACTCCTGGGAAGTGCAGCGCCTACCAGGAGATTTATCGCACAATCCCCTCGTCGATGAGGTGGTAATTGGGTCGCCTTCTTTTTACAGAAGGCGATAGCCAAATCGGCATATTCTGAGGGAATGTGCACGGTGGAGACTTGGTCTGGACTCTCCACCGTTGTAGCACCGATGGAAACTCCTACACACCTGCCTGAGCACTCCTCCGACCACCCCTGTAGAGCCCTCTGTTGCCACGAAATCCTGGGGTTGTGACGGGCCAACCAGGGGATCCCCAACACCACCGGAAACGCAGGAGAATCAATGAGGAAGAGACTAATTCTCTCCTCATGACCCTCCTGCGTAACCATATCCAGTGGAGCCGTGGCCTCCCTGACTAGCCCTGACCCTAATGGTCGGCTATCTAAGGCGTGCACTGGGAAGGGTTTATCCAGCTGAACAAGGGGAATCCCTAACCTGTTCGCTAAACCGCGGTCAATAAAATTCCCCGCCGCGCCTGAATCTACTAGCGCCTTATGCCGGGAAAGAGGGGAAAATTTAGGAAAAACAATCCATACATACACGTGACCAACAGGGGGCTCTGGGTGAGCCTGGTGCCGACTCACCTGAGGTGTCCGGGCAGTGCTCGGCCTGGCGTCTCGACTCCCGGGGGGACCCCCCCAGCACCGGTCAGCAGTGTGCCCTCTGCGACCACAGCTGGCACAGGAAAGGCCCCCTCCTCCGGTCGCCCTCGCTGAAGCACCTCCTAGCTCCATGGGTGTTGGAGTGGTGGAGCTGGGAGATGGAACTGACAGAGCCCGATCTGGACGTCCACGGGTCGCCAGCAAGTTGTCCAACCGAATGGACATGTCGATCAATTGGTCCAAGGACAGGGTGGTGTCTCTACAGGCCAGCTCCCTACGGACGTCCTCACGCAAACTACACCTATAGTGATCGATCAAGGCCCTGTCGTTCCATCCCGCGCCAGCGGCCAAGGTCCGGAACTCTAGAGCAAAGTCCTGAGCACTCCTCCTCTCCTGCCTCAGATGGAACAGCCGTTCACCCGCCGCTCGACCCTCAGGTGGGTGATCAAACACGGCCCGAAAGCGGCGGGTGAACTCTGGGTAGTGGTCCCTCGCCGAGTCAGGATCGTTCCACACCGCGTTGGCCCACTCCAGGGCTTTACCTGCGAGGCAGGAGACGAGGGCGTTCACGCTCTCACCCCCCGAAGGAGCCGGACGAACGGTCGCCAGGTATAGGTCCATCTGGAGTAAGAAACCCTGGCACCCGGCCGCCGTCCCATCATACTCCCTCGGGAGGGCGAGTCGAATTCCACTGTGCTCAGGCAATGAAGGAGAGGGTAGTGGTACTGGTTGGGGTGTAGCTGATAACGGTGTGGGAAGGCCACCTCTCTCCCATCTCTCCATCGTCGCCATCACCTGATCCATGGCGGTCCCCAGTCGGTGTAACACTGCCGTGTGGTGTTGAACTCGCTCCTCCACAGACCCTGGAAGTGCGTCCGCTCCTGCTGACTCCATAATTATATTGGTGCAGGATTCTGTGATAACATGCGTCTTGGTGAGAGGTGTAGGAGTCAGGCGCAGGAGAGCAGGGATGTCTGAGGAGCGTGTTTAATAATAGTCCAGCAATGCAAATGGCACAGAACAAAAATCCCCAAACTACGCTCTCGAATAATCGTGCAAACACACGGAGGAACTAACACCGTTCCGACACTTTACATACACGTGCGTAAATGCGAAAAAAACAACAAACATCAAATACCATCGAACGCAATACACACAAGTCTAATCCTGCACGAATTACGGCAGGTAACAGCTGCCCTATATACCCACAGAAATCAAAGCAATTGAAAACCAGGTGTGAAAAGGAACACAGACAAAACAACCAGAAAAAGAAAAAGGGATCGGTAGTGGCTAGTAGACCGGCGACGCCGAGCGCCGAGCGCCGCCCGAACAGGGAGAGAAGTTACCCTCGGTAGAAGTCGTGACAGTACAATTGAAGTGGGAAGTTTACATACACTTAGGTTGGAGTCATTAAAACTAGTTTTTCAACCACTCCAATCCAAATTTCTTGTTAACAAACTATAGTTTTTGGCAAGTCGGTTAGGACATCTACTTTGTGCATGACACAAGTCATTTTTCCAACAATTGTTTACAGACAGATAACTTCACTGTATCACAATTCCATTGGGTCAGAAGTTTTACATACACTAAGTTGACTGTCCCTTTAAACAGCTTGGAAAATTACAGAAAATTATGTCATGGCTTTAGAAGCTTCTGATAGGCTAATTGACATCATTTGAGTCAATTGGAGGTGTACCTGTGTATTTCAAGGCCTACCTTCAAACGCAGTGCCTCTTTGCTTGACATCATTGGAAAATCAAAGGAAATCAGCCAAGACCTCAGAAAAAACAATTGTAGACCTCCACAAGTCTGGTTCATCCTTGGGAGCAATTTCCAAACGCCTGAAGGTACCATGTTCATCTGTACAGACAATAGTACGCAAGCATAAACACCATGGGACCACGCAGCCGTCATACCGCTCAGGAAGTTCTGTCTCCTAGAGATGAACGTACTTTGGTGCGAAAAGTGCAAATCAATCCCAAAACAACAGCAAAGGACCTTGTGAAGATGCTGGAGGAAACAGGTACAAAAGTATCTATATCCACAGTAAAACGAGTCCTATATCGACATAACCTGAAATGTCACTCAGCAAGGAGAAAGCCACTGCTCCAAAACCACCATAACAAAATGCCAGACTACGGTTTGCAACTGCAAATGGAGACAAAGATCGTACTCTTTGGAGAAATGTCCTCTGGTCTGATGAAACAAAAATAGAACCGTTTGGCCATAATGACCAACATTATGTTTGGAGGAAAAAGGGGGACGCTTGCAAGCCGAAGAACACCATCCCAACCGTGAAGCACGGGGGTGGCAGCATCATGTTGTGGGGGTGCTTTGCTGCAGGAGGGACTGGTGCAATTCACAAAATAGATGGCATCATGAGGTAGGAAAATTATGTGGATATATTGAAGCAACATCTTAAGACATCAGTAAAGAAGTTAAAGCTTGGTTCCAAATGGACAATGACCCCAAGCATACTTCCAAAGTTGTGGTAAAATGGCTTAAGGACAACAAAGTCAAGGTATTGGAGCGGCCATCACAAAGCCCTGACCTCAATCCTATAGAACCTTTGTGGGCAGAACTGAAAAAGTGTGTGCGAGCAAGGAGGCCTACAAACCTGACTCATTTACACCAGCTCTGTCAGGAGGAATGGGCCAAAATTCACCCAACTTATTGTGGGAAGCTTGTGGAAGGCTACCCGAAACTGACCTAAGATAGGACATTTTTGCTAGGATTAAATGTCAGGAATTGTGAAAAACTGAGTTTAAAAGTATTTGGCTAAGGAGTATGTAAACTTCCAATTTCAACTGTAGAAAAATATGGAAAGAGAGGAGAGGAGGGAAGAGAGTAGGGAAGAGAGGATTGGAGAGAGTAGGGGAGAGAGGATTGTAGAGAGTAGGGGAGAGAGGATTGTAGAGAGCAGGGGAGAGGAGTGGAGAGAGTAGGGGAGAGAGGATTGTAGAGAGCAGGGGAGAGAGGATTGTAGAGAGCAGGGAAGAGAGGAGGGAAGAGAGTAGGGGAGAGAGGAGTGGAGAGAGTAGGGGAGAGAGGATTGGAGAGAGTAGGGGAGAGAGGATTGTAGAGAGCAGGGGAGAGGAGTGGAGAGAGTAGGGGAGAGAGGATTGTAGAGAGCAGGGGAGAGGAGTGGAGAGAGTAGGGGAGAGAGGATTGTAGAGAGCAGGGGAGAGGAGTGGAGAGAGTAGGGGAGAGAGGATTGTAGAGAGTAGGGGAGAGAAGATTGCAGAGAGCAGGGGAGAGATGAGGGAAGAGAGTAGGGGAGAGAGGAGTGGAGAGAGCAGGGGAGAGAGGGGGGGAGAGAGCAGGGGAGAGGGGAGTGGAAAGAGGAGTGGAGAGTAGGGGAGAGAGGAGTGGAGAGAGCAGGGGAGAGAGGAGTGGAGAGAGTAGGGGAGAGAGGAGTGGAGAGAGTAGGGGAGAGAGGAGTGGAGAGAGTAGGGGAGAGAGGAGTGGAGAGAGCAGGGGAGAGAGGGGGGGAGAGAGCAGGGGAGAGGGGAGTGGAGAGAGGAGTGGAGAGTAGGGGAGAGAGGAGTGGAGAGAGCAGGGGAGAGAGGAGTGGAGAGAGCAGGGGAGAGAGGAGTGGAGAGAGCAGGGGAGAGAGGGGGGGAGAGAGCAGGGGAGAGGGGAGTGGAGAGAGGAGTGGAGAGTAGGGGAGAGAGGAGTGGAGAGAGCAGGGGAGAGAGGAGTGGAGAGAGTAGGGGAGAGAGGAGTGGAGAGAGTAGGGGAGAGAGGAGTGGAGAGAGTAGGGGAGAGAGGAGTGGAGAGAGCAGGGGAGAGAGGAGTGGAGAGAGCAGGGGAGAGAGGAGTGGAGAGAGCAGGGGAGAGAGGAGTGGAGAGAGCAGGGGAGAGAGGAGTGGAGAGAGCAGGGGAGAGGGGAGTGAAAGGGGCTGAAGGAGAGCAAGATGGTTGGGTATAGAGGAAGAAGAGTAGTGGAAGAAAAAGAGTAGCAATGCAGGAAGGGGAGTGATAACGTGAGAGTTGAATAAAGAGACAGAATGAGAGAGAGCGAGAGAGTAAGTGAGGAGCTAAGTCAATACAATAGAAGACCCAGGCAAATACCACAACAGCGTAGCGGCGAGACAGAGGAGGAATTCAGGAGCATGTGACTAACCCCCCCACTACTCCCCTCCCGACACACGCTCTCTTTCCCTCTCCCTCTCTCCCTTTCTGCCTCAGAGGTTATAAATAGCCCTCATTCAAAGGTAAATGGATGTGGTCTCTGACGAGTGCTCACAGGGAAAAGCAGGAAGCGCTGGAGGGTTGCCAAGACGACCTACCTCTCCCCCTTCACCCCCATCTTCCGCTTTCCTCCCCGGCTCACATCATCGATCTAAGCATCTAAGCTACCGTACCCTCCCTCCCTCCGCTTCCATCACTCTCCCTCTTTCATCTCATCCATTTAGTCTTTTCATCCTGTCTCAGAAGACAAGGCTATTCTTTTCTGGGTCTCTTAAAACGCCCAGACCCCTCTCATTCGCATTGGATATATAAAAATAAACATCAACCTATACCCTTACACCCCTAACACTGAACACACACCACACACACAACCCCTCTTACCAGCCAGTCAAGTACACACCCCTCCAGCATAGCTCCAGCTGCTTATTTCCACACGTATCAGAGTGTTACCAGTCTGTGTTTATTAATACGGAATAAAAGTCCTTACTGGGTAATTGTGTGTGTGTGTGTGTGTGTGTGTGTGTGTGTATATAACTGGGTAATTGACCCAGGCTGATGTAATTCCTCCCCCAAAGCCAAATGAAAGCCTCGTTTGACCGCGTTTCTGCTTTTGAAAATGATGGGATCGGCTCTGAAGAGTCAAAAAGAGGGAGGGGCTGGGAGCGCTTTGGTTCAGCGACCGTTCTGCTGTTTATGTTGTGCAAGAGTAGTTTGTGCCCCTACCTACCACTCTCCATCTCTTCATCCCTCAATCCCCACAATCTCTCTCAAAAAAGAGATATTATTCCCCACAGATCTATTGCACTTGAATTTAACTCTGGTGGTCCACCTGTTAAAATCTCCTTTCACTATCTTTCTGTTTTGCAGTTTGCTGTTTCGTCTCCTCCAGTTTCATCAACCCCTTTACTTCAAAGGGAGAAGTGTGTGTGTGTGTGTGTGTGTGTGTGTGTGTGTGTGTGTGTGTGTGTGTGTGTGAGTACAGTGGGTACTCCTACCAATTACTAGGCCCCTATACATACAACACCAAGGCCTTCACTTGTAATTGTTTTTCATGTCCCCCTAGGAAAGATTGTGATCCACTTATTTTACTCTTTTATTTCCTCTTTCCCCTCTTCTACTGGAGGATACGACCAGAGGAGAGGAGAACAATGAGGAGGAGAAAAACATCTGAGGAACAATCAAGGTTTGTTCTCGCATCAAAGACAATGCATATCTTCCACTGGCAGACAGGCAGACAGAGAGGCAAGCAGACAGGCAGACAGACAGACAGGCAGACAGGCAGGCAAGCGGACGGACAGACAGAGGATACAGGCAGGCAAGCGGACAGGCAGACAAGAGGACAGACAGACAGACAGACAGACAGACAGACAGACAGACAGACAGGCAGACAGGCAGACAGGCAGACAGGCAGACAGGCAGAGACAGGCAGAAATGCAGGCAGACAAACAGGCAGGCACACGTCGGGAGGAGCAATACTTATTTATTTACTTTCTGGTATATTTATTTATTATTATCATCATCTACCAGTGTACAGCGTGTCTGAATATAGATGTAGCTTTGCTGCCTAGTGCTCATTGCGTTAGTATTGATTGAACATCTTAATATCAACTATCAGAATGTGACAGGAAAATACACTCGCTGGACAGTTTAAGGTAAATGGTTCGCTCCTACAGACAGTGAGTCATGTGGCTGTGGCTTGCTATATAAAGCAGACAGACAGGCATCGAGACATTCAGTTACTGTTTGATTGAACGTTAGAATGGGATCATTTAGTGACCTAAGAGACTGAGCGTGGTGCCGATTCCAGTATCTCAGACACGGCCGGCCTCCTGGGATTTTCACACACGACTGTGTCTAGGGGTTACCGAGAATGGTGCGACAAACAGAAAACATCCATTCAGCTGGCAGTCCTGTGGGTGAAAAGTGCTCAGTAATGAGAGAGGTCAAAGGAGAATGACAATAATCGTGCAAGCTAACAGGTAGGCCACAAACTACCAAATAACGACGAAGTCCAACAGTGTTGTGCAGAGCGGCATCTCGGAACGCACAACTCGTCAATCCTCATCACGGATTGGTTACTGCAGCAGACGAACACACTGGGTTCCACTCCTATCAGCTAAAAACAAGAAGAAGCGGCTCCCGTGGGCCCGCAATCACCAACACTGGACAATTGAGGAGTGAAAAAGCATCACCTAGAACATGACAGTGAGTTCAGTTTACTTGAGTGGCCTGGTCAGTCCCCATACCTCCACTCAATGAGCCTCTTTGGGATGAGATGGAACGGGCTGTTCACAGCACGACTCTACCGCTGTCCAATTTGCAGCAACTGCGTGATGCCATCACATCAGCATGAACCAACATCCCTGTGGCACGTTTCTGACACCTTGTAGAATGCCCTAAACGATTCAGTCTGTTCTGGAGGCAAAAGGGGGTCCGACACGGTACTAGATGGGGGTTTCAATAAGTACAGTATATCACATACTAGGTGTGTGAATGGTACTGAATATCACATATTATGTCTGTGAATGGTACTGTATATCACATATTATGTCTGTGAATGGTACTGTATATCACATATTATGTCTGTGAATGGTACTGAATATCACATATTATGTCTGTGAATGGTACTGAATATCACATATTATGTCTGTGAATGGTACTGTATATCACATATTATGTCTGTGAATGGTACTGAATATCACATATTATGTCTGTGAATGGTACTGTATATCACATATTATGTCTGTGAATGGTAATGTATATCACATATTATGTCTGTGAATGGTACTGAATATCACATATTATGTCTGTGAATGGTACTGTATATCACATATTATGTCTGTGAATGGTACTGAATATCACATATTATGTCTGTGAATGGTACTGTATATCACATATTATGTCTGTGAATGGTAATGTATATCACATATTATGTCTGTGAATGGTACTGAATATCACATATTATGTCTGTGAATGGTACTGTATATCACATATTATGTCTGTGAATGGTACTGAATATCACATGTTATGTGTATGGATGGGTATCTGGATGACTGGAGAGTGGGATGGGAACAAGTTGCTCCTGATCTTGTTTTAATCCCCCCAAAGGGGATGGGTGTTAGGGGATGAGAGTTAAGGGATGAGTGTTAGGGGAATGGGTGTTAGGGGATGAGTGTTAGGGGAATGAGTGTTAGGGGAATGGGTGTTAGGGGATGAGTGTTAGGGGAATGGGTGTTAGGGGAATGGGTGTTAGGGGAATGGGTGTTAGGGGATGAGTGTTAGGGGATGAGTGTTAGGGGAATGGGTGTTAGGGGAATGAGTGTTAGGGGAATGGGTGTTAGGGGAATGGGTGTTAGGGGAATGGGTGTTAGGGGATGAGTGTTAGGGGAATGAGTGTTGGCCGCCACTCAATCCCAAGTCTCGTCTACGTTTGCTAGCGATGCCGTCAATGGATCAACTGGAAGACCTAAATGAAAACACGGCCCCTCCCTCCTATACTGTAATAGCATCAGGACAACTGCCACAGGTGTCCAGGCTCCAGGGGGGGTTGGAGTGTGTGTGTGTGTGTGTGTGTGTGGGGGGGGGGGGGGGGGGGGGGGGGGGGGGGGGGGTTGGTGTGTGTGTGAGTGTGTCACCCCTGAACTCATCCTTCACACCCACAGCCAGCTCAGGGAGAGGAGAGAGACGCTGGGCAGCTGATCATTGCCTGTTCATCAGTCTCTGTCTAGGGGGTATATAGACTCACCTCACACACACACACACGCGAGCACGCACATACCGAGAGAGACATAGACATATACATACTAGATAGCCTATCCCCTGGTCCCCATAGGAAGATAGTGTAGTGCTGATGGTAGTCAATGTCACTGCAGAATGTCCATATTACTATTACACACAGCAATCATGTTGTTGTTTCACGACATACAACAAACTGTGAGGTTGAAGGTCAAACACTCTGCGTGAGCCTGTAATGACACCCTATTCCCTAGGTGAAAATCTGCCATTCTGCCCTTGAGCAAGGCAGTTAACCCCTAACAAAAGCTGCCACCGGGTGCTGATGACATCAATTCAGGGGGTTGGGTTAAATGCGGAAGATGCACTTCAGTTGAATTCAATCAGTTGTTCAACTGACAAGGTACCCCCTTCCCTAGTGCACTATAAACAGAATAGGATGCCGTAACCCTGGTTAAAAGTAGTAGTAGGGAATAGGATGCCATAACCCTGGTTAAAAGTAGTAGTAGTGAATAGGATGCCATAACCCTGGTGTCACGCCCTGGTCTTAGTATTTTGTGTTTTCTTTATTATTTTGGTCAGGCCAGGGTGTGACATGGGTTAATTATGTGGTGTGTTTGGTCTTGGGGCTTTTTGTAGGTATTGGGATTGTGGCTTAGTGGGGTCCAGTGGGGCCCTTGGTGAGGGTTACTAGGCCAAGGTCGGCGGCGAGGGTCGCCAATCTAAGGACGCGATGCAAGGGGACTAAGACTTTGTTGGAGTGGGGTCCACGTCCCGCGCCTGAGCCGCCACCGTGGACAGACGCCCACCCGGACCCTCCCCTATGGGTTTAGGTGTGCGGCTGGGAGTCCGCACCTTGGGGGGGGGGGGGTTCTGTCACGCCCTGGTCTTAGTATTTTGTGTTTTCTTTATTATTTTGGTCAGGCCAGAGTGTGACATGGGTTAATTATGTGGTGTGTTTTGTCTTGTTTTTTTTGTAGGTATTGGGATTGTGGTATAGTGGGGTTATCTAGAAAAGTCTATGGTTGCCTGAAGTGGTTCTCAATCAGAGGCAGGTGTTATCGTTGTCTCTGATTGGGAACCATATTTAGGCAGCCATATTCTTTGATTGTCATGGTTGATTGTTCCTGTCTCTGTGTTTGTTTGCACCAGATAGGGCTGGTTTGGTTTTTCACATTACGTTTAGTGTTTTTGTATTGTTCGGTATTATCTTTATTAAAGATGTATCAAGATAACCACGCTGCATTTTGGTCCGATCCCTGCTACACCTCCTCTTCAGAGGAAGAGGAGAAAGAAAACCGTAACAGAATCACCCACCACAACAGGACCAAGCGGCGTGGTGACAGGGAGCAGCGCAAAGAGGAATGGAAATGGGAGGACGAATTGGATGGTAAAGGACCCTGGGCACAGCCAGGAGAATATCGCCGCCCCAAAAAAGAGCTGGAGGCAGCGAAAGCGGAGAGGCGCAGGTATGAGGAGAGAGCACGGCGGCGCGGATGGAAGCCCGAGTGTCAGCCCCAAAAATGTATTGGGGGCGGAACAGGGAGAGTGTGGCAGAGTAAGGAGTCAGACCTGAGCCAACTCCCCCTGTTTATCGTAAGGAGCCAAGGAGGAAACCAAAGCCAGAGCCGGTGTTGGAGGTGAGCGAAGCTGAGACTGTGAAGGAGTTAATGGGGAAATTGGAGGAGAGAGTTATGAGGGAGTTGCTGTGTTGGTGCATTAGGCACGGAATTCGCCCGACGGAGCGTGTCGGGGATTTGATGGCACCTGGGTCAGCTCTCCATACTCGTCCTGAGGTGCGTGCTAGACGGCTGGTGAAGATTGTGCCAGCCTCACGCACCAAGCCTCCTGTGCACCTCCCTAGCCTTGAACGTCCTGTGCCAGCTCAGCGCTACAGTGCGCCTAGCAGTGCTAACCGTGGCGGGCGTGGTACTGGTCAGGCACCGTGTTATGTGGTGGAACGCACGGTGTCCCCAGTACGCGTGCTTAGCCCGGTACGCTACGTCTCAGCTCCTCACATCTGCCGGGCTAGGGTGAAGATCCAGCCAGGGCGGTTGGTGCCAGCCCTGCTCTGAAGCTCTCCAGTACGCCTTCACGGTCCGGTCCATCCAGTGCAACCTCCACACACCAGCCCTCCGGTGGCAGCTCCCCGCACCAGGCTTCCTGTGCGTGTCCTCAGCCCAGTACCACCAGTGCCAGCACCACGCACCAGGCCTATAGTGCGCTTCGCCAGTCCAGCACTGCCGGAGCCTTCCTCCTCTACAGCGCTGCCAGAGTCTCCCACTTGTTCAGCGCTGCCGTAGTTTCCCGCCTGTCTAGCGCTGTCAGAGCCTTCCTCCTCTACAGTGCTGCCAGAGTCACCCGCCTGTCTAGCGCTGCCAGAGCCTTCCTCCTCTCCAGCGCTGCCGGAGTTTCCTGCCTGTCTAGCGCTGTCAGAGCCTTCCTCCTCTACAGCGCTGCCAGAGTCTCCCGCCTGTTCAGCGCAGCCAGAGCTGCCAGTCTGCAAGGAGCTGCCAGTCTGCAAGGAGCAGCCAGAGCTGCCAGTCTGCAAGGAGCAGCCAGAGCTGCCAGTCTGCAAGGAGCAGCCAGAGCTGCCAGTCTGAAAGGAGCAGCCAGTCTGCAAGGAGCTGCCAGAGCTGCAAGTCTGCAAGAAGCCGCCAGAGCCGCCAGTCAGCATGGAGCCGCCAGAGCCACCAGTCAGCATGGAGCCGCCAGAGCCGCCAGTCAGCATGGAGCCGCCAGAGCCGCCAGTCAGCATGGAGCCGCCAGAGCCGCCAGTCAGCATGGAGCAGCCAGAGCCGCCAGTCAGCATGGAGCAGCCAGAGCCGCCAGTCAGCATGGAGCAGCCAGAGCCGCCAGTCAGCATGGAGCAGCCAGAGCCGCCAGTCAGCATGGAGCAGCCAGAGCCGCCAGTCAGCATGGAGCAGCCAGAGCCGCCAGTCAGCATGGAGCAGCCAGAGCCACCAGTCTGCCAGGATCCGCCAGTCAGCCAGGATCTTCCAGATCCGCCATTCAGCCAGGATCCGCCAGTCAGCCAGGATCTGCCAGAGCCGCCAGTCAGCCAGCATCTGCCAGAGCCGCCAGTCAGCCAGGATCTGCCAGAACCACCAGTCAGCCAGGATCTGCCAGTGCCATTAACCTGCCTGAGCTTCCTCTCAGTCCCGAGCTTCCTCTCAGTCCCGAGCTTCCTCTCAGTCCCGAGCTACCCCTCAGTCCCGAGCTACCCCTCAGTCCCGAGCTACCCCTCAGTCCCGAGCTGCCCCTCAGTCCCGAGCTGCCCCTCAGTCCAGTGGGGCCCTTGGTGAGGGTTACTAGGCCAAGGTCGGCGGCGAGGGTCGCCAATCTAAGGACGCGATGCAAGGGGACTAAGACTTTGTTGGAGTGGGGTCCACGTCCCGCGCCTGAGCCGCCACCGTGGACAGACGCCCACCCGGACCCTCCCCTATGGGTTTAGGTGTGCGGCTGGGAGTCCGCACCTTGGGGGGGGGGGGGGGGTTCTGTCACGCCCTGGTCTTAGTATTTTGTGTTTTCTTTATTATTTTGGTCAGGCCAGAGTGTGACATGGGTTAATTATGTGGTGTGTTTTGTCTTGTTTTTTTTGTAGGTATTGGGATTGTGGTATAGTGGGGTTATCTAGAAAAGTCTATGGTTGCCTGAAGTGGTTCTCAATCAGAGGCAGGTGTTATCGTTGTCTCTGATTGGGAACCACATTTAGGCAGCCATATTCTTTGAGTGTCGTGGGTGATTGTTCCTGTCTCTGTGTTTGTTTGCACCAGATAGGGCTGGTTCGGTTTTTCACTTTACGTTTAGTGTTTTTGTATTGTTCGGTATTATCTTTATTAAAGAT
This sequence comes from Oncorhynchus mykiss, assembly GCF_013265735.2. Lineage (NCBI taxonomy): Eukaryota > Metazoa > Chordata > Actinopteri > Salmoniformes > Salmonidae > Oncorhynchus > Oncorhynchus mykiss. Next base: position 18,500,953 of record NC_048573.1, read on the forward strand.
GTATCAAGATAACCACGCTGCATTTTGGTCCGATCCCTGCTGAGAGGAGGAGGAGAAAGAAAACCGTAACACCTGGTTAAAAGTAGTAGTAGGGAATAGGATGCCATTACCCTGGTTAAAAGTAGTAGTAGAAAATAGGATGCCATAACCCTGGTTAAAAGTAGTAGTAGAAAATAGGATGCCATAACCCTGGTTAAAAGTAGTTAGTGGGAATAGGATGCCATAACCCTGGTTAAAAGTAGTAGTAGGGAATAGGATGCCATAACCCTGGTTAAAAGTAGTAGTAGAAAATAGGATGCCATAACCCTGGTTAAAAGTAGTAGTAGAAAATAGGATGCCATAACCCTGGTTAAAAGTAGTTAGTGGGAATAGGATGCCATAACCCTGGTTAAAAGTAGTAGTAGGGAATAGGATGCCATAACCCTGGTTAAAAGTAGTAGTAGAAAATAGGATGCCATAACCCTGGTTAAAAGTAGTAGTAGAAAATAGGATGCCATAACCCTGGTTAAAAGTAGTAGTAGAAAATAGGATGCCATAACCCTGGTTAAAAGTAGTTAGTGGGAATAGGATGCCATAACCCTGGTTAAAAGTAGTAGTAGGGAATAGGATGCCATAACCCTGGTTAAAAGTAGTAGTAGAAAATAGGATGCCATAACCCTGGTTAAAAGTAGTTAGTGGGAATAGGATGCCATAACCCTAGTTAAAAGTAGTAGTAGGGAATAGGATGCCATAACCCTGGTTAAAAGTAGTAGTAGTGAATAGGATGCCATAACCCTGGTTAAAAGTAGTAGCCTGTGTGTGTGCGTAAGGTGAAAATCCCCATGTAAATGAGCAGAAGAAGAGACTGCGAAAAGATAGAGAATGGCAGAAGCTTGATCTGATTTATAGATAGTATGACTGTGTCCCAAATGGCACCCTATTCCCTACATAGTGCACTACTTTAGACCAGACTCTGATCAAACGATACACAGGGAACAGGGTGCCTTTTGGGACTAAACCTAGGTGTTGAGAGTTTGAAGGGTGAGAAGGGGGAAGTGGTGAGCCCTATCTCACTGAGAGGTGTCAGGGGGGAAAGACTGGTGCTATCTGGAGAGATGGTGGGATGGTGAGACCCAGATCAACACCTTTGACACATTGTGGGATCATTGGATGGGAAATACACACACACACACACACCACAGTGGAACCCCCAGTGGAGCTGGGCTGTACTGTTAAAGTGCTATTTGGTGTTATTTCAGAGCAGAGAGCACTGTCTTCTTGTAGTGTTTCTCAGGACACAAACACAAACTTTAGAAAAAAAGCACGCTTAAAAACCTCTCATAAAAGTCTAGACAGTACCTAGTGTTAGTAACAGTTGAGAGTGAGTATCTAAAAAGCTAGATCTAGGCAGTTTGGAGGTCAGTCTGTGATATTGACAGACCAAACAGAATCCTGTGGGTGATGGTGAAGCATAGAAAAGGATCAGGTCCTCATATCTTTGCAATAAACGCCACACAGCCATGCAATCTCCATAGACAAACATTGGCAGTAGAATGACCATACTGAAGAGCTCAGTGACTTTTAACTCTGGCACCATCATAGGATGCCACCTTTCCAACAAGTCGGTTCGTCAAATTCCTGCCCTGCTAGAGCTGCATGGCAAATGTAAGAGCTGTTATAGTGATGTGGAAACGTCTAGGAGCAACAATGGCTCAGCCGCAAAGTGGTAGGCCACAGAAGCTCACAGAGCAGGACCACTGAGTGCTGAAGTGCGTAAAAATAGTCTGTCCTTGGTTGCAAACCTCACTACCAAGTTCCAAACTGTGTCTGCAAGCAACGTCAGCCCAATAACTGTTCGTCGGGTGCTTCATGAAATGGGTTTCCATGGCCGAGCAGCCGCACACAAGCCTAAGATCTCCATGCACAATGCCAAGTGTCAACTGTAGAGGTGCAAAGCTCACCACCATTGGACTCTGGAGCATTCTCTGGAGTCATGAATCGCACTTCACCAGGTGCCATTTTTATTTTATTTTATTTACTTATCCTTTATTTAACTAGGCAAGTCAGTTAAGAACAAATTCTTATTTAAAATGACGGCCTAGGAACAGTGGGTTAACTGCCTTGTTCAAGGGCAGAACGACAAATTTTTACCTTGTCAGCTCTGGGATTTGATCTACCAACCTTTCGTCACTGGCCCAACGCTCTAATCACTAGGCTACCCGCGGCCCCAAATCCAACGGATTAATATGGGTTTGGCGGATACCAGGAGAATGCTACCTGCCCAAATGCATAGTGCCAACTGTAAAGTTTGGTGGATGAGGAATAATGGTCTGGGGCTGTTTTTCATGGTTCGGGCTCAGCCCCTTAGCTTCAGTGAAGGGTAATCTAAACGTACAGCGTACAATGACATTCTAGACGATTCTGTGCTTCCAACTTTGTGGCAACAGTTTGGGGAAGGTCCTTTCCTGTTTCATCATGACAATGCCCCTGCGCACAAAGCGAGGTCCATACAGAAATGGTTTGTCGAGATCGGGGTGAAAGAAATTGACTGACCTGCACAGAGCCCTGACCTCAACTCCATCGAACACCTTGGGGATGAATTGGAACGACAACTGCGAGCCAGGAGGCCTAATCTTCCAACATCAGTGCCCGACCTCACTAATGCTCTTGTGGCTGAACGGAAGCAAGTCCCCGCAGAAATGTTCCAACATCTAGTGGAAAGCCTTCCCAGAATAGTGGAGGCTGTTATAGCAGCAAAGGGGGGGGATCAACTTCATATTAATGCCCATGATTTTGAGATGTTCAACGAGCAGGTGTCCACATACATTTGGACATGTAGTGCATTTCCTACAAGCTGTTCGAAATGTAAACGTTTCTGACACTTTGTCTGTTCATAGGAGAAAAGTATGAAAAATGAAAATATTTAATTCCCTTGCCAAAAGAAATGTGGAAATGATTTGGAGGAAGGAGAGAAGTTTCTACGGAGGTTTTAGATACAGTATTTCTGGTGACAGATGACAGTTGACTTGAAAGAAACTCTGTCCTCCTCTCCTTCCCTTCCTGCACCCCAGACCATCAAAGATTGACACAAGATTGACACAACTGTCAGAGAATTATTTTGAGGCAAGGCAACGAGGGTTTGAATCAGTAGAAGAAGCCTTACTTTTCCTCAGGGACGGACTGGCCATTTTGGGCAAACGCCAGATGGGCTAGTCCATTCTTAGCCAAGTGGGCCTGTCTAACTTGGGTTTTTCACAGAAAAGTATCATTATCTGGCTAAAAATGGGGACCGTAATGGAAACAATTGGCCAGTGTGGGGGCCTCGAGGAAAAAATATGGGGCAGTGTGTTGTGTTAGAAATGTGAGGGCCGATTGCTGGTCGTAGTCCACCCCTGCTTTTCCTCCTTCCCTTTCCCCTTACCTTGTTCAACCCAGACATAGCTCAGTGGCACCCCTAAAAAGAAAATGGGAGAAGACCTTAAAATTGTCTGAAAATGATTTAGACAAGTAGAACAGGCTTTACAAAGTGACCGCTCCTCAAACTTCATCTGCATGCCCCCGACCTACTGAACCAAAGAGAGATTCAGGAAAAACATTTGGAAATGATTTGGGCAAGGAGAGTGAGGTTTCAGGGGGTTTAGATATGTTTTGGGGACAAAAAAAGGACGAAAAGAAGATAATTAGATATGATCTAATGACAGATCCCACTCCACCTTCCATCTCCCCTTCCCATCCTCACCCTCCTACCCACATGTAGGTGTATAGATAGACATGAGTGGCGCCCCCTATGGGAGAGAAGGACCACCCCTACCCGACACTCACCGTCCTCGGTGGGCACGTAGACGTTGAGGTAGAGGCAGTCCTCGCTCTGGTTCTGGATGTAGCTGGCCGCCACATCCAGGTTGTCGGTAAACCACACCGGCAGCATGATCTCCGGCAGCACGCCATGCACGTTCTGCGGGCATACCGGGGCGAATGCTGTGGCGTTGCGGATCTCCTGCCAAGAGCCCGGAGCCTCGGGTGGCTGAAAGCGGCGGTCGCCGATGGGCGCGGTGGCGTAGGGCACGCCCAGGTACTGCTCCACTGGCCCCAAGATCTCGTTGTTCAGGTCCTTTTTGAGCCCGCGCAGCTTGCCGTAGTTGGTGGTCACCGTGGGCAGCTTGTTGGCAGGGTCTATCTTCTGGCAGGAGGTCAGAGAGAGGCGGAGAGCCAGGCCCAACAGCCAGACTAGACAGGTGTCGGCCATGTTGCAGCGGGGGCGGGGACTAACGCTGAGACCCCGCCCATTTGGCTTACACAGGGATAGAGGGAAAAGATACATGACTGATAGCTATAGACTCCACCTCCAACTCAACGATATTCGTCCGTCTATGTTAGGGTTCCAAAGAGGACTCAATGTTCATGAAGATACAGAATATTGGAGAGAAAGGGAATAGAAAGAGAATACGAGAGAAGGGGTAGTTGAGAGTGTTTATGAAAGAAAAAGTGGACCCTCAGAAAGGGTGGAGGTCTGGAGCGAGGGAGGGAGTACAGGAGGATGGGTGGATGAGGAGTGGAGTGGCGCGGGTGGTGCGGTGTAATACAGGGGGGCAGGAGAGGTTGGGGGTTAGGGGGAGACCGGGCGGTCTTTAGAAGGTGTGGTTGTGGTCAGTGTTGGTGTTCTACGGTCGCTCTCGAGAACGGTTCCACGGTCAGAACTCTGTTACGTTCCATCCTCCTGTACGGTCCTCATCACGGTCGATGTCTGCCGTCACAGTTCCTGGTCAACTGTCGCCGTCACAAACGGACCCTGCAGAAGAGAGGGGGGAGAGGAGGTGGGAGAGAGGGAAAGGGAGAAAATAACAGATTAAGGATTACTCTTCATATCACAGATGGCCTACCAATCAGCACAGCCCATCATTCATGTCTGTATTGCTATCTGTGAATTTTTAGCAAGTGACCTGTAAGTCATTTAGTGTACTGGGAATGAAAATCTATATCACTATCTTCTCGGACTTATTTCACCCACAAAAACAACCCCTACACATTGTGCCAGGTCCAATGCATCTATGTAGGGATTCATCATCATCAGCGTTGAAAAAGATAACTCACTAAAGTATAGACATAATCAGATCGCTCATCCAAGCCCTCTATGATCATCGCTGATCCATCCTTAGTCCTTATTATGGGCTGTAATCACCATGGAGACGCTATTGATGCCCCAATAGTTATAGATATTCATTTCCTATTGGGCAGCTGTGGCAAAGCTGACAAACACTCACACACACGCACGCGCACACACAGACACACACACACACACACAAACACAAACACACACAGGATACTGGATTAGACCAGTCTTTCACTGACCATAAGGGTCAATGGTCATCAGTGGCTGTTTATAAGCAGCTTAGAGAAGCTTCCGGATGCTTTGGATCCCAGCTGTGGCATGCAAACACAAACGCACACACACATCAATAAGTATATACACACATGGGAATGCACCAATCTGCACACACATACTGAGTGAGAGAGAGAGAGAAAGAGAGAGGGAGAGAGAGGCAGAGAGAGAGAGAGAGAGAGAGGCAGATAGAGAGAGGCAGAGAGAGAGAGAGAGGCAGAGAGAGAGAGAGGCAGAGAGAGAGAGAGGCAGAGAGAGAGAGAGAGGCAGAGAGAGAGAGAGCGAGAGAGGCAGAGAAAGAGAGAGAGAGGCAGAGAAAGAGAGAGAGGGAGAGAGGAGAGAGAGAGAGAGGCAGAGAGAGAGGCAGAAAGAGAGAGAGGGAGAGAGAAAGAGAGGGAGAGAGAAAGAGACTTTCCAAAATGGAGATGTATGGATAAACCATTTCTCAATTTTTTTGGCACTATAACAAGGAACAAACAACAAAAACATATAAATGATCAAATACAAATCTTAGAATCATCTATTAAAGACTACCAGAAACCACTGGATTCTACAATTAAATTCTACAACCACCTAAAAGGAAGCGATTCCCAAACCTTCCACAACAAAGCCATCACCTACAGAGAGATGAACCTGGAGAAGAACCTAAGCAAGCCGGTCCTGGGGCTCTGTTCAAAAACACAAACACACCCACAGAGCCCCAGGACAACAGCACAATTAGACCCAACCAAATCATGAGAAAACAAAAAGAGAATTACTTGACACATTGGAAAGATTGAACAAAAAAACTGCAAACTAGATTGCTATTTGGCCCTAAACAGAGAGTACACAGCGGCAGAATACCTGACCACTGTGACTGACCCAAAATTAAGGAAAGCTTTGACTATGTACAGACTCAGTGAGCATAGCCTTGCTATTGAGAAAGGCCGCCGTAGGCAGACATGGCTCTCAAGAGAAGACAGACAGGCTATGTGCACACTGCCCACAAAATGAGGTGGAAACTGAGCTGCACTTCCTAACCTCCTGCCAAATGTATGACCATAGGGACACATATTTCCCTCAGATTACACAGATCCACAAAGAACATGAAAACAAATCAAATTTTGATAAAGTCCCATATCTATTGGGTGAAATACTACAGTGTGCCATCACAGCAGCAACCAGTGAAGAACAAACAACATTGTAAATTCAACCCATATTTGTGTTAATTTATTTTCCCTTTTTTACTTTAACTATTTGCACATCATTACAACACTGTATATAGACATAATATGACATTTGAAACGTCTTTATTCTTTTGGAACTTATTTTGGAACCTTGTCACAATACAACTGATTGGCTCAAAAGCATGAAGAAGGAACAAAATACATAAATGAACTTTTAACATGGCACACCTGTTAATTGAAATGCATTCCAGGTGACTACCTCATGTAGCTGGTTGAGAGAATGCCAAGAGTGTGCAAAGCTGACATTAAGGCAAAGGGTGGCTACTTTGAAGAATCTCAAATCTAAAATATATTTGGATTTGTTTCACACTTTTTTGATAACTAGATGATTCCATATGTGTTATTTCATAGTTTTGATGTCTTCACTATTATTCTACAATGTAGAAAATAGTAACAAATAAAGAAAAACCCTTGAATGCATAGGTGTGTCCAAACTTTTGACTGGTACTGTGTTTCCCATGCCAATAAAGTCCCTTGAATTGAATTGAGAGAGGGAGAGAGAGATTTGCCTGTTATATTCCAGTAGCATTGCTTCTCTCTCTCTCTCTCTCTCTCCGCCCCATCATTAATGTTACTGTCAAGCTGTACTCCTAGTCTGCGTACCAAATCGCCCCCCATTCCCTATATAGTGCACTACTTTTGAACAGGGCCCATAGGGTTCTGGTCAGAAGTACTGCACTATGCAGGGATTAGGATGGCATTTGGAACACAGCCTTAGTCCCTCCAGTTTGTCCCTTGTTATTGGGTTATCACCATCCCATAATTGTTCCATTTAATGTCCTCATTAACTGTATTATTGCTTCAGCTGTCTGGGTGTGCTTTTTGCCAATAAAGCTATTTGTATTTGGAATTGAGGGAGAGGAGACGGTGAGTTAATTTGGAAGCAGAGTTCTGATGGGGGCCATGAATTTAAACACAGATAGGTCGATGCAAATAATAAGGAGAGTCGGTTTTGTGAAGAAAATACAATTTTTTTGGTTCAAGGAAATTATACTGTATTTTAGCTCAGTTCGTGCAGTTTGGAGTAGAAAAGCATTGCGGATATGATGTGCCTTGTAAAGCTAGCGTGACTGTGGGGTGTGTAATTGGAATACAATGAAAATGTTCACCGTGTCCTGACTGTTATATTCCTTGTCCCCACTTTATTGTACATTCCATCCTGTTATGTTTCTGTCTGTTTCTATTGCTCCCTTGTGTGTCCTCCCTCTCTCTCTCTCTTCTCCCTCTATTCTTCTTTCCGCGTTCTTCTTTCCCTATTATTTTCTCTCCCCGTCTTTATCCAAATCTTTTAGCCCCTAGAGTGTGCATGCATGCGTGCTTTTGAGTGTGCCTCCATTCTTATACTGTATGCATGTGTGTATACACATTTTCCAGGGTATGTGTGTGTGCATCAGTATGTGTGTGCATCAGTATGTGTGTGTGTGCCTGTTCGCATCTGTGTGTGTGTTTAAACATTCCTGTGTGTGTGTGTGTGTGTGGGGGGGGGGGGTCTATAGTCTCTGTGTGGTTTCTCTTCTCCTAATTAAACCTCAGAGAGAGGAGAGGAGACACCAGAGAAACACTACCCACGCACCCAATAACACACCATGCCACAACACGCTCGACTTTCATGCTCAAAAATACATACAAGAGGCCAAGAGAGGAAGTCTCATCTTAAATCAGGAAGGTATATAGCAAAGAGAGGATACATCCATTGAGTGTTAATATGGAACTGATCTCAAGGCAGATCGTAACTACCTAAGGACTTTGTAACCCTGCTAAACTGATCAGTGTAATAATGGTCAAGGTGACCTACAGGGTGGAGGACACATCTGGCCCAGATCAACACTCCGTCCTGGGGCTTGGTTAGAGGACGATCCAGGGTGGACATCGGGGTACTGGCAGATGTTAGGCTGCCTGAGGGACAGCCAGGTGTCAGGGCCCATCTGAGAGGCTTCTAATTGGATAATTGTTTCAATTACAGAGCCTAATTGGCCAAGCTAGCATTGCCGGGGGGGTTGCCGAGGAGCAGCAGGGGGGGGAAGAGCCAGGGACGGCAATATTCCAACATCAGAGATGTCACACCAGCGGGCCACTTTTTTGTTAGGTAGTTCCCACTTGAATACACTCGCACGCACACACACACTCATACATGATTCATATGAGGGAACACAACATCAGAATAGTATTTTCTCCTGTCCTACGGGGAACATGGGGAGCACTACACTGACATGGTGTTGGCAAGCCGCCAGTGTGAAAATAATAGCATTTCTTTCTATCACTCTGTCTCTGTCCGTCTGCCCCCCCCCCCCATGGTATACTTGAAGAATTACTTTGATGGACACTGTGTTTTATCCCTTCATTCCACCAGCCCTCCACTCTTTCATCCCTCCGTCCATCTCATCACGACTTCCAAAGGCTCAGACTTTTCAGTTCGAAATCCGCTGAGCTCGTTTTAATTACAAAAAAAATATGACAAAATCCCAGTTGACAGTGTCGAGACGATGTAGCTCCCTGACACTGTGTATGTGTTTGGTCTAAGTGTTGGGGAGGTCAATCTGAAGCCTTGACACAGTGACGGTGGAAGACAGTGATTGAGGGAGCAGATTGCCCCTTTAGTCTCTGCGGGTGACAAGGGAAGAGAGAGCAGAGTGAGCGACCCAGTCTGACCCCCCCTGTGACAGGACGACGGCTCGGCATTCTTTGAGGCGGGGCGGCTGGTCGGTCACCATGGTGACAGCAGGCAGACAGCTCAAGACAGAGGTTGGCCATGCCAACGGGCAGGTCAGCAGCAGTTCATACCACTGTCACTAGAACTGTCTCCCTTCTTTATTTCTTTATTTTCTTTTATGGTATCGTCCCCCCATCACCGCTCCTCTATCTCTCTGTCTGTCCGCCAGGGAGGAAGAGAGGGATGAGTTGACCGAGAGTTGGTATCGTCCCCCCATCACCGCTCCTCTATCTCTCTGTCTGTCCGCCAGGGAGGAAGAGAGGGATGAGTTGACCGAGAGTTGGTATCGTCCCCCCATCACCGCTCCTCTATCTCTCTGTCTGTCCGCCAGGGAGGAAGAGAGGGATGAGTTGACAGAGAGTTGGTATCGTCCCCCCATCACCGCTCCTCTATCTCTCTGTCTGTCCGCCAGGGAGGAAGAGAGGGATGAGTTGACTGAGAGTTCAGTGGGAAAGTTAACGACGGAGGGAGAGAGAGAGAGAGAGATAGGAGAGGAAAGGAGAGCCTGAAGAGACAGCAATCAGATAGTGCCATATCTCTCGTTTCAGACCTGATGATTTGTTTGCAAACTCTCACATTTCTCTATCATTCTCTCTCTTTCTCTCTCACCATTCTCTCTTTCGCTCACCTTTCTCTTTCTTTACCTCTCTATTCTCTCAACATTCTCTCTCTATTCTCTCACCATTCTCTCTATTCTCTCACCATTGTCTCTCTCGCTTTCTCTCGCTCTCTTTCTTTCTATTCTCTCGTCATTCTCTTTATTGCTCTCTCTTTCTCTCTCTAATCTCTCACCATTCTCTCTTTCATCTCTCACCATTCTCTCTCTTTTCCCTCTCTCACTCTTTAGATACATGTTTTCTCTGCTGCTTACACACAACAATGTCAATAGTGCTTTGATGGCTACTACCTAACTACTCACCAGCCAGTTACTATCTATTATCGCTATTATCTGACCTTGCAGTGTGTGTGTGTGTGTGTGTGTGTGTGTGTGTGTGTGTGTGTGTGTTACTGTAATGTTAATTCACTGGTGATTCTCCCCAAATCCCCATTCACTGAACTGGTAAAAGACTCTCAGCAAGAATGGTCTGATAGGATGCCAATTCTACTAGAGTTAGAAAGGACAGGGAAGAGGGAGAGGGAGAGAGAAAGAGAGAGAGAGGCAGAAAGGGAGAGAGAGAGAGAGAGAGAGAGAGAGAGAGAGAGAGAGAGAGAGAGAGAGAGAGAGAGAGAGAGAGAGAGAGAGAGAGAGAGAGAGAGAGAGAGAGAGAGAGAGAGAGAGAGAGAGAGAGAGAGAGAGAGAGAGAGAGAGAGAGAGAGAGAGAGAGAGAGAGAGAGAGAGAGAGAGAGAGAGAGAGAGAGTGCAAGCGCGAGGGAGAGAGAACAGAAGTGATTCATGAGAGGAGAATGAGGGTTGGTGGGAGAATTGTAGACAGCTACACACACTTCAACACTTCACTTCAGGGAGGGTGACTCAGAGGTTTCGGACCAACAGAGCACAAAATTGGAAACAATACGACGGCAAGAGTTAAAAGAAAATATTTACAGGGTTTGAGCTTGTGTGAGAGCATGGTTTCTGCCGACGGTCAGTGGCTCTGGGTCTAGCTCTAAGGTGCATGGAGGGGACTGGAAACTCATTAGCCAGCTACTGGTTAGATGAATCACTGTCTGACAGACAGAGAGGGGCAATGTTCCAAATGGCACCCTATTCCCTAGTGCACTACTTTTGACCAGAACCTTATGGGGAAAAAGACTGAGAGACAAGAGACAAGGGCCACATCACTCTGCTTGTTATGTCTTATCTGTCTACACATACACGCCCATACAGCTGATAAAGACAGACAGACAGACAGACAGACAGACAGGCAGACAGGCAGACAGGCAGACAGGCAGACAGACAGACAGACAGACAGACACTGGATATATCTGATACAACAGATATAACACAGAGGTCCACAGGTAGATAACAGGTACAATAGATGTGGGAAGTTTACATACACTTAGGTTGGAGTCATTGAAACTTGTTTTTCAACCACTCCACAAATGTCTTATTAACAAACTATAGTTTTGGCAGTTAGGACATCTACTTTGTGCATGACACACGTCATTTTTACAATAATGGTTTACTGACAGATTATTTCACTTATAATTCACTGTATCACAATTCCAGTGGGTCAGAAGTTTAGATACACTAAGTTGACTGTGCCTTTAAACAGTTTGGAAAATTCCAGAAAATGATGTCATGGCTTTAGAAGCTTCTGATAGGCTAATTGACATCATTTGAGTCAATTGGAGGTGTACCTGTGGATGTATTTCAAGGCCTACCTTCAAACTCAGTGCCTCTTTGCTTGACATCATGGGAAAATCAAAAGAAATCAGCTACCTCAGAAAAAAAATTGTAGACCTACGCAAGTCTGGTTCATCCTTGGGAGCAATTTCCAAACGCCTGAAGTTACCACGTTCATCTGTACAGACAATAGTGCGGAAGTATAAACACCATGGGACCACGTAGCCGTCATACCGCTCAGGAAGGAGACGTGTTCTGTCTCCTAGAGATGAACGTACTTTGGAGCGAAAAGTGCAAATCAATCCCAGAACAACAGCAAAGGAACTTGTGAAGATGCTGGAGGAAACCGGTACAAAAGTATCTATATCCACAGTAAAACGAGTCCTGTATCAACATAATCAGAAAGGCCGCTCAGCAAGGATGAAGCCACTGCTCCAAAACAGCCATAAAAAAGCCAGACTACGGTCTGCAACTGCACATGGGGACAAAGATTAGACTTTTTGGAGAAATGTCCTCTGGTCTGATGAAACAAAAACAGAACTGTTTAGCCATAATGACCATTGTTATGTTTGAAGGAAAAAGGGGGAGGCTTGCAAGCCGAAGAACACCAGCCCAACTGTGAAGCACGGGGGTGGCAGCATCATGTTGTGGGGGTGCTTTGCTGCAGGAGGAACTAGTGTACTTCACAAAATAGATGGCATCACGAGGCAGGAAAATTCTGTGGAAATATTGAAGCAACATCTCAAGACATCAGTCAAGAAGTTTAAGCTTGGTCGCAAATGGGTCTTCCAAATGGACAATGACTCCAAGCATACTTCCAAAGTGGCTTAAGGACAACAAAGTCAAGGTATTGGAGTGGCCATCACAAAGCCCTGACCCCAATCCCATAGAAACAATTGTGGGCAGAACTGAAAAAGCCTGTGTGAGCAAGGAGGCCTACAAACCTGACTCAGTTACACCAGCTCTGTCAGGAGGAATGGGCCAAAATTCACACAACACAACTTATTGTGGGAAGCGTGTGGGAGGCTACAAGAAAAGTTTGACCCAAGTTAAACCATTTAAAGGCAATGCTACCAAATACTAATTGAGTGTATGTAAACTTCTGACCCACTGGGAATGTGATGAAAGAAATATAAGCTGAAATAAATAATTCTCTCCACTATTATTCTGACATTTCACATTCTTAAAATAAAGTGGTGATCCTAACTGACCTAAGAGGGCATTTTTACTAGGATTAAATGTCAGGAATGGTGAAGAACTGAGTTTAAATGTATTTGGCAAAGGGTTATGTAAACTTCCTACTTTATATAACTGTATATTGTATATGTGTGTGTGCTCCTGTGTGTGTGTGTGTGTGAGAGTGTGACTGCCCAAGTGTGCGTGCCTCTCACTAGTTCCTGGGCGGGTGGTAGTGCATCACAGCCAGCCCCAGCGTTGTTCTCTGACTGCCCTTCTGTCTGAGTCCTGCCTGACTGACTCCTCTGGAAATCAGCTGGGGCTAATTGCACTCACACACACTCTAATAAAACACACACACCCCAGCTAGCACATTTGGATCCTTGGAAGTTGTGGGAACGTACATTTTTGGTTTCCCATTGGTACTGGCAACGATGCTATACGTTTCCTGACCACTAAAAAATGCAAGCTTTCTGAGAATGGAAGTGAACATTTTGCCTGTTCTGGGAATGTACATTTTTAGGTTGCAGGGAGGTTCTGAGATGTTTTACCAATGTTCCCTGAAAGTTTTCCTGGGAGGTTTTATTAACGTTCTGAGAAAAGAAATTACAGGTTATTTGGAGGTTTTTGAATAACTTCCTTAAAACTTTCACTAAATGTTTCAATAAGACTTATTAGCACTGCTAGTTTAGTTGGGGTTAACTGTTTTGAACTCCAAGCACACATGGAAGTAAATTTGCTGAGGCATTAATTACGCAAACACAGTTGTTTTTTATTTATTGTGGCACGGCATCAGTGACATTTGAACCTATAATCCTGTGTTGTCTATCCATGGAATCAGTCCACAGTGCCACCGGGATGGAGCTAGCATGCCATGTTTTTTTTAGCTCCTAGAAAGCTGTTAATTTTAGTCTATTCAAACAGACCCCATTTCAAAGGAAACAAGCACTCATTAAGATCAGGTGTGGCCAATTAGTGGGTGTGGCCAACACACCTGAACACTCTTATTAAAGATAGAGGATAACGAGAGTTTTGTTGATGCTGAGAACGGAATGTAGATGTGTTTTCATATAACCTTCTTAAAACATTCTTTGAAACTTACTTAAGTTTTCTAATCGTTATTATGGAACATTTTCTTAACGTTCTTGGAAAAAGTTGAGAACCTTAATTATGCAAAAGTAATGAAATTCCCACAGAAGAACGTTGTTTCTTAACATTCTATTAACTATTTGAGAACATTCCTAATGTCAAACCATGTTCCTAGAACATTACCAAAATGTCAATTAAATGTAACCATGTTTCAACTTTTAGGAAACATTCTGTTAAAGTAATGAAATAACAAGAAATTAATGTTTTTTGTCAAGTTCCTGAAGTTCCAATGTGCTGAGAATGTTCCACAGTCAAGCAACTATCCTGCACCATTCCCAGAAAGTTGAGGGACGGTTCAATGCAAAATAACCATTTGACAACCACGCTCTCACCAAGTTATATGAAACATGTGGTTCTCAGAACGTTATGTGCTAGCTGGGGCGGGAGAGGTCGAGGATGACACCGCTTAAGGCCAGGAGAAGAGCTGCTCAGTAGGGTAGAGGACACGGCCAAGGGCCCTGGATGGTTACTGTTACAGTACCTTAAGAGATGGGTGCTATTAAAATTGATGATTCAAGTGATCATAGATATTTCACTATATGTGTTTGACTTTGCCTCAGAATACCAGTTCTCATACTTACCTTTTGAAAACATGCACTTATGGTGCATATCATTTAACATTGTACTGCAGTGGGCTAAATCAGGGTCACACAGTGCTTCTTGGTAGTCTTAAACAAATCTACTTTGAAACAAAAGTCTACACCTCACACACATGGTTATGGGCTTAAACAAAAGAAGACACCTGTACCGTGTCAGATATAGAGTTGAAATGTATTACATTTTGAGTTTGCATCCCAATATTACACTTTTATATACATCACAGAAGACTTAAATATAACAAAACCATTTGACATAGAAATACCAGATTTTCTGCCTGTAAATGTATATATTTTTTTATGAATTATGAAACAGATGAATAACGTTCCACCCATGAGGCCACTAGAGGGAGATTTGGTCATTTGACTGCATGTGAAACCGCGCCACTGTTCGTCCCAGCGCATTTGTTGTTGTTTTGTTGATGAAACGAAGGAGTGGCACCTCCAGCAACGTGTAAAAAAAATACACACTCTGTTGTTCTACCGTGCAATAATGTGTGATGATGTCAAAGGGGGAAAAAACGGTGTTTGTTGTTTGAAGTGACTTCTTTGTTGTTGTAATATCGCAAACGGACGTGGCGGTTTCAACAGGTGCGGACGGATTCATTCTACATTTACTTTAAGTTAGATTGAATTGACTGAGTTCAATTGACTGAGCTGTAATGACCCCGAGCCCAACATTAGCTCCAATTAGCCATCAGTCAGTCAGCAGTATGCTATCATTGGAAGTGAACATTACCAGGCAGACATATGTATGGTGAGGACCCAGGGAGCTGATGGGCTGTGGCCCCAGGGCAGTAGACAGAAGGCTGGGGGGTCCGGGACTGGTGAGGGGCCACTGGTACTGGAGGCCCTGAGGGCAGACTGGATTATAGTGGGAGCGCAGATTAGGCTGGGGACAAGGCACTGGAGGGTATAGGGGAAGAGATGGAGAGAAAGAGACAGAGACAGAGGGAGATTTCCGCCCAGATGGGTTGCATGACACATTCAATTGTATCAGAACGTTACGTCATCAGCGATATTGTTGTCGTTGATGTTTGATTTACCCCTAAATCAGTGATGCTGATTAGGGTTCAATAATTTTTCCCGCCATTCTACAAATGTTCACTTTTCTCCCGGGTAACACGGTATTTCTCGCCCCAAACCGGAATGTCATTCTAAACATAGAAAGAATATAAATATGTATGGATTTGATTAGAGCTTTGATCAGCATGAACATTTTACCCTGATGCTACCTGAACCTGATGAGACAAACATTAAAAACATTTTACCCTGATGCTACCTGAACCTGATGAGACAAACATTAAAAACATTTTACCCTGATGCTACCTGAACCTGATGAGACAACACATTTACCGAATGCCCTGTGTGGGCTACCGCTCATTGCGCACAACAGTTAAAACATGAACGCCCATAGATGCATCTGTGTTCTCTTGAGTAAATCAATGAAACAAGCTCCAGTAGGCTAAATCTTTTTTTAGTGTGGATTGTACTGTCCTGCATTATATTATATGGACTGGAATGATGTACTACATTCAAACCATGAAGCTGGGAGAGAACATGTGACGCTGGTGCAGGCCTACAAAGTTACAAATGTTTAAATATAAAAGGGCTATTTTACATTTATACAATTAGTAGGCCGATGCATATATACACCTTTCATAATATTTCCCCTAATGTCGTGCGTATTAGTCTACCTCCTCTTTCTCTCTCTGTTGTTGCTTCAGTCCTTCCTGGGCTTTCAACAGTTAAATGAAAAAAAAGTGTTGTTGTCTTTATCTTCATCATTGTAATGACATGCGTGAATAATATAGGAGTAGAATAAGATGCAGACGGCTTTAACTTTCATCACAAACATTGAATGGTTATGGGTCTGGGTAAATAAACTGCTGTAGCCAACCACCATCGCAAGTTCTCTCTTCCTTCAAACGTCTTTCTATTGGCTGCTGTATTTAATATTCAGCAAACAAGAGCTTGCATTCCTCTTTGAAGAGTATATTAGTATAAGAAATGCAAGAACAAAGAAATCCAGCAAGCTATTCTAGTCTGACTTTTCCTGGGACGACAAGCTCTAAGGAGGGTCTTTTAAGGAGAGAGGACAGCGGAGAGCAGGTGCGTATTGTGCAAGAGACCAAGGCTATAAGTTAGAAGCTTATTGTCACTGTCGCTGTTGAAGGTGGAGGACCAAGGTGCAGCGTGGTGAGCGTACATATTCTTTATTTAAGATGACCCCAAGAATAAACACTACAAACAAACCGTGAAGCTAAAGGCTATGTGCCCTAAACAAAGACAACTTCCCACAAAGATTGGAGGGAAAAGGGCTAAAGTATGGTTCCCAATCAGAGACAACGATAGACAGCTGTCCCTGATTGAGAACCATACCCGACCAAAACATAGAAATACAAAATCATAGATAACAAAACATAGAATGCCCACCCCAAATCACACCCTGACCAAACCAAATAGAGACATTAAAAGGCTCTCTAAGGTCAGGGAGTGACACTTATGCATCATTCCTTAGCTAAATTTAAGGCAAATACTGCATTTAATATCTTACCTGAAAGATGTGGGGTAGGACTCTATCTACTGTATATATACAGTGACTTGCGAAAGTATTCGGCCCCCTTGAACTTTGCGACCTTTTGCCACATTTCAGGCTTCAAACATAAAGATATAAAACTGTATTTGTTTGTGAAGAATCAACAACAAGTGGGACACAATCATGAAGTGGAATGACATTTATTGGATATTTCAAACTTTTTTAACAAATCAAAAACTGAAAAATTGGGCATGCAAAATTATTCAGCCCCTTTACTTTCAGTGCAGCAAACTCTCTCCAGAAGTTCAGTGAGGATCTCTGAATGATCCAATGTTGACCTAAATGACTAATGATGATAAATACAATCCACCTGTGTGTAATCAAGTCTCCGTATAAATGCACCTGCACTGTGATAGTCTCAGAGGTCCGTTAAAAGCGCAGAGAGCATCATGAAGAACGAGGAACACACCAGGCAGGTCCGAGATACTGTTGTGAAGAAGTTTAAAGCCGGATTTGGATACAAAAAGATTTCCCAAGCTTTAAACATCCCAAGGAGCACTGTGCAAGCGATAATATTGAAATGGAAGGAGTATCAGACCACAGCAAATCTACCAAGACCTGGCCGTCCCTCTAAACTTTCAGCTCATACAAGGAGAAGGCTGATCAGAGATGCAGCCAAGAGGCCCATGATCACTCTGGATGAACTGCAGAGATCTACAGCTGAGGTGGGAGACTCTGTCCATAGGACAACAATCAGTCGTATATTGCACAAATCTGGCCGTTATGGAAGAGTGGCAAGAAGAAAGCCATTTCTTAAAGATATCCATAAAAAGTGTTGGTTAAAGTTTGCCACAAGCCACCTGGGAGACACACCAAACCTGGAAGAAGGTGCTCTGGTCAGATGAAACCAAAATTGAACTTTTTGGCAACAATGCAAAACGTTATGTTTGGCGTAAAAGCAACACACCATCCCCACTGTCAAAGATGGTGGTGGCAGAATCATGGTTTGGGCCTGCTTTTCTTCAGCAGGGACAGGGAAGATGGTTAAAATTGATGGGAAGATGGATGGAGCCAAATACAGGACCATTCTGGAAGAAAACCTGATGGAGTCTGCAAAAGACCTGAGACTGGGACGGAGATTTGTCTTCCAACAAGACAATGATCCAAAACATAAAGCAAAATCTACAATGGAATGGTTCAAAAATAAACATATCCAGGTGTTAGAATGGCCAAGTCAAAGTCCAGACCTGAATCCAATCGAGAATCTGTGGAAAGAACTGAAAACTGCTGTTCACAAATGCTCTCCATCCAACCTCACTGAGCTCGAGCTGTTTTGCAAGGAGGAATGGGAAAAAAATTCAGTCTCTCGATGTGCAAAACTGATAGAGACATACCCCAAGCGACTTACAGCTGTAATCGCAGCAAAAGGTGGCGCTACAAAGTATTAACTTAAGGGGGCTGAATAATTTTGCACGCCCAATATTTCAGTTTTTGATTTGTTAAAAAAGTTTGAAATATCCAATAAATGTCGTTCCACTTCATGATTGTGTCCCACTTGTTGTTGATTCTTCACAAAAAAATACAGTTTTATATATTTATGTTTGAAGCCTGAAATGTGGCAAAAGGTCGCAAAGTTCAAGGGGGCCGAATACTTTCGCAAGGCACTGTATATATATATATATATACACACTGACTACCAAAAATATTAAGAACCCCTGCTGAACAGGTGAGAGCTATAGTCCCTTGTTGATGTAACTTGTTAAATCCACCTCAATCAGTGTAGATGAAGGGATGGAGACAGGTTGAAGAAGGATTTTAAGCATTGAGACAATTGAGAAATGGATTGTGTATGTGTGTCAAGACAAAAGATTTAAGTGTCTTTGAACAGGGTATGGTAGTAAGTGCCAGGTGCACCGATTTGCGAGTGTCAAGAACTGCATCTCCACTGGGTTTTTCATGCTCAACAGTTTCCCGTGTGTGACACGAATGGTCCTCCACCCAAAGGATATCCAGTCAACTTGACACAACTGTGGGAAGCATTGGAGTCAACATGGGCCAGCATCCCTGTGGAACGCTTTCGACACCTTGTAGAGTACATGCCCTGAAGAATGAATCTTTTTTGAGAGCAAAAGGGGCTCCAACTCAATATTAGGAATGTGCTCCTAATGTTTTGTATACTCAGTGTATATTTAGGTGATAATGTCCGAGAAGCCGGTGTTTGGAGGATAGAGGGCATTATCACTTTTACACAATGGGTTACCAACATATTCAAATAATGATTTTCATTAAAAACATTATTTTGATGAATTTATTCATACTATTTCATCCTTCCACAAGATGTAGTCCCGACACAAATCTAGGGTTTCTACCCAAGCCGGCTGGTCATTTGTTTGGTTGCCAGAGACGTGACCCAGTCGTTCAGTTTTTTTGTTCTGTACCTGTCATTCGTTCTAAATGTTCCATTGCCACACTGGCTGGCAATGTTCTTATCCCGTGCTTGATAGCCAACAACAGCTAACTTAGAGTCCCATCTAACAGTGCAGCCAGAATAACAACATAAGCTGCATTTGTAATTGCTGAAGCTGTGTTCTAGTGACATTTATTTGGACACATCCATAATAATGAGCTAATGAGGCGCGATTTCGACTTGGCATAGATAATGTGCTCACTTGTCAGGACACTGTTGTTCAGACGAGCTAGCCAACAACACAGCTAACACAATCACTTCACACTGAAGCTGGAAAGACTGCAAACTAGCTGCACTTCATTTCGTTTCACCTTTTTCCAATTGACATTTCTTTGCATATATCCATAAAAACTATGCCAGCTGATTCATGATTTCAACTGGCTGAGAAACGCTGTCTCGTCCCGACTCCCGACACGTTCATTACGATGGGACAGCTGGAGATCTTGAATATTGAAACAGTGTTGCAAATGTCAGAGAGACAGACAGCTAGGTGTATACAAATCTCCACAGTTGAAAACTAAATGTTAGCCTAAAAGAAATGTGAGATAATGTCTAAATGCATTTTATAGTGGAGATCAAGTTTATAAATTGCTTGGATGGGCTGATGAGACATTGGAATGCGCAGTCAGATGGAACAGAGTAAATAGGCATTTAAACGTGATAGATTTAGCTGGTGGTAATAGACACGGGCTGGAATGCCGTTTTAACCAATCAGCTAAATTATTGTACAGATTTTTTGCCACCAACAAAATGTTGAATATTTGGGGCATACAGTCATCATCATAGCTCTGCAGATTTTGTTGTGAGGATACAGAATCAATAGACCATTTGTTTTGGTATTGCCCCTCAGGTAAGCCTGCTTCTGGTCTCAGGTTCAGGAATGGCTGAAAATGCATAACATTAATCTAAAATTGACCCTAGAAATAGCATTGTTGGGAGACCTGGAGAGAACGGGTCAGTCAATTACTAATATACAAATACTCTTAGTAAAAGTATTTATCTTCAACTCACTATCTGTGGATTCTGTTCAATTAGATAGATTCAAGTTGTATGTTAAACATCACAGCAGAGTTGAAAGATATATGGCTGGTAGAAATCCGAAGAGGGTGGCCAGCAGAGATGGGTGGGAGGGGCTGAGGGAAGCTGAAGGAAGCTGAGGGTTGGGATGTGGAATTGGAGACAAGTGGGAGTGGAGTTGCTGGGCGAGGGACAGAATGACGGTCAAAGATAAAAGTCAAAAAATTAAGTAAAAATAAAACAAAACAAAAAGTAAGTTTAAATGACAACGGGGTAACGCTGTTACAGCTAATGCCTGGTTGCCTAAGGCTGATGCCACGCAAGTGTTTGTATGCGTGTACACATGCATATACACATAAATATACACACACTCTCATTCAAACGCACACACCTGCATATACACAGACACACACTTGTAAATAGTGCCATACATGCGCTCAAATGTATTCAGTTGGCCTGTTGCTGTTATGAGTTTTGCTGTTATGATTTTTGTTATCCTTATGGCTTTTGGTTTTGCATTGTTGTTTTGTCTTATTTCTCTTTTGTTCATTTTGTTGGTTGCTGGTGCATGGGGTGGGGGATCGGGGAGGGGGTCTCGGGTGGTTGAGGGTCAGCTCTCGGGAAATGTAGGGGGGATCTTGGAGGGCTGGTGGCCTGGCGGTTGGGAGCTTGGGCCGATGGCTGGTTCGGGTCCCCATTTTTGACCTTGTGGGAGATCTGTCGACGTGCCCTTGAGCTGGGCGTTGACCCTGGTTGCTTCTGTGGGTCGCTCTGGATGAGAGTCTGTTATATAACTGAATGTAATGTAAATGTTGAGCGGCTTCACTGTAAGTAGTTTGTATGCTTTAATATTCAATATTCAATATTCAATATATTCAATATTCAATATTAAAATTAAAAAAATAATAAAATCAGCATTCAGGATTAGACCCACCCATTGTATAAATACAGCAACAGTCAAGAGTTCGGATACACTTCCTCAGTCAAGGGTTTTTCTATATTTTTACTATTTTACTATTCTATATTGTAGAATAATAGTGAAGACATCAAAACTATGAAATAACATATGGAATCATGTAGTAACCAAAAAAAGTGTTAACAAATATATTTTAGATTTTAGATTCTTCAAAGTATCCAACCTTTGCCTTGATGACAGGTTTCCCCACCTCTATCATTCTCTCAACCAGCTTCACCTGGAATGCTTTTCCAACAGTCTTGAAGGAGTTCCCACATATGCTGAGCACTTGTTGGCTGCTTTACCTTCACTCTTCGGTCCAACTCATCCCAAACCATCTCAATTGGGTTGAGGTCGGGTGATTGTGGAGGCCAGGTCATCTGATGCAGTACTCCATCACTCTGCTTCTTGGTCAAATAGCCCTTACACAGCCTGGAGGTATGTTGGGTCATTGCACTGTTGAAAAACAAATGATAGTCCCACTGAGCATAAACCAGATGTGATAGCGTATCGCTGTAGAATGCTGTGGTAGCCATGCTGGTTAAGTGTACCTTGCATTCTAAATAAATCACTGACAGTGTCACCAGCAAAGCACCCCTACACCATCACACCTCTTCCTCCTGAGTGGCGCAGCAATCTAAGGCACTGCATCTCAATGCAAGAGGTGACACTACAGTCACTGGTTCAAATCCAGGCTGAATCATTCCAGCCGTGATTGGGAGTCCCATAGGGCGGCGCACAATTGATCTGGATTTGGCAGGGGCAGACCGCCATTGTAAATAAGGATTTGTTCTGAACTGACTTGCCAAGTTAAATAAAGGTTGAATAAAAAATGATAATAATAAATTCTTCCATGCTTCAAGGTAGGAACCACACATGAAGATATCATCTGTTCACCTACTCTGCATCTCACGAAGACACTACGGTCCAAAAGTTTGACTGGTACTATATACTGTACTGTACAGTTGAAGTCAGAAGTTACTCCTTAGCCAAATAACACTTTAACTCAGTTTTTCACAACTCCTGCCATTTAATCCTAGTAAAAGTTCCCTGTCAGTTCGGATCACCACTTTATTTTATGAATTTGAAATGTCACAATAATAGTAGAGAGAATGATTTATTTCAGCTATTATTTCTTTCATCACATTCCCAGTGGGTCAGAAGTTAACATACATTCAATTAGTATTTGGTAGCATTGCCTTTAAATTGTTTAACTTGGGACAAATGTTTCGGGTAGCCTCCAACAATAAGTTGGGTGAATTTTGGCCCATTCCTCCTGACAGAGCTGGTGTAACTGAGTCAGGTTTGTAGGCCTCCTTGCTCGCACAGGCTTTTTCAGTTCTGCCAACAGTTTTTCTATAGGATTGAGGTCAGGGCTTTGTAATGGCCACTCCAATACCTTGTCATCGTTGTCCTTAAGCCATTTTGCCACAACTTTGGAAGTATGCTTGGGGTCATTGTCCATTTGGAAGACCCATTTGCGACCTGTCAGGATTTGGCCAGGGTTGTTCCGGTTTTGGTCACTAGATGCCCCCATTGTGCTTTTTGACCCTTTTGTTTTCCCTTGTTCCCAGTTAATATTTGCACCTGTGCCTCGTTTCCCTTGATTGTATTCAAACCCTTAGTTTTCCTCAGTTCTTTGCTCTGTGTTTGAATGTTAGCACCCAGCCCCAGTGATGCTGTGAACATTTGTTGCTCCAGTTGGACTCTCTTGTGGAACTCTGTTTTTGTTCTTGTTTATTTATTTTTTTAACCTCTCGCCCTAGCCCCGTACAGTCTCAGCTCCGAGTCCCCACCTTTATCCTCGCTGGCTCCATCGGAACCCATGCAGATTGGACGCATCTCCCAGGCTGAAAGAGACTGCCGGATGAGGGAGCGATGCTGTCTATATTGCGGCAAACCGGGCCATTTCCGCTCCACGTGTCCCGGGCTCCAGGGAAACGCTCTGTCCCGTGCAGACCTGGGGGGACTGTAACGGGAAACATAACCTCCTCCCATCCGTCTAACTCCTGTCTGCTCATTCCAGTCACCCTTTCCTGGGACAACCACAAGCTCCACCTTCAAGCCTTGGTAGACTCTGGAGCCGCAGGTAACTTCATGGATGGTGTCTGGGCGAAGGAGAATGGCATTCCCTCTGAACCTCTAAGTGACCCCATGAGGGTTACTACATTGGATGGAAGCCCTTTGGGATCTGGACTTGTCACTCGTGTCACTACCCCCTTGCGACTGGTGTTTCCCAACACCAGGAAGTGATGAACTTTCATCTGATCTCCTGTTCCGAGTTCCCTCTCGTCCTTGGATACCCCTGGCTTCACAGCCATAACCCTCACATCGACTGGTCTGTGGGCACTATCAAGCAGTGGGGTCCTACGTGCCAAGCCACTTGTATCTTCCCGAGTTCCCCAAGTGTCTAGAATCCATCAACCTGTCCCGAGTTCCCGAGTGTTACCATGACCTCAAACCGGTATTTAGCAAACAGAGGGCCACCATGCTACCACCCCATAGACCTTACGATTGCCCCATCGACCTGTTTCCGGGCACCTGCCCCCCCAGGGGTCGGATCTTTTGACTATCTCCTCCCGAACGAGCTGCTAAGGATACCTACATCAAGTACGCTCTGGAAGCAGGCCTCATGCGTCCATCCACCTCTCCGGCAGGAGCAGGGTTTTTCTTTGTGGCCAAAAAAGATGGTGGATTACGTCCTTGCATCGACTACCGGGAACTCAATGCCATAACCGTCCGTAACCGCTACCCCTTATGGCCACAGCATTTGAGCTGCTCCAGGAAGCAGTTGTCTTCACTAAGCTTGACCTGTGGAACGCATACCATCTTGTGCGAATCAGACCCGGTGACGAGTGGAAGACCGCTTTCAACACGCCTACTGGTCACTACGAATACTTGGTGATGCCCTTCGGCCTGACCAACCCCGGCTGTGTTCCAAGCGCTCATAAACGATGTGCTTAGGGATATGCTTAACATATTCGTGTTCGTTTACTTGGATGACATCCTCATCTTTTCGAGCTCCCTTCAAGAACACACAAAGCATGTCAGACAAGTACTCAAACGGCTCCTAGACAGCCATTTGTACGTTAAGCCGGAAAAATGTGAATTCCATTCATCCCGAGTACAATTCCTGGGATTTGTAGTGGAACCCGGTCGAGTCCAAATGGACTCCAGGAAGGTAGGGGCGGTAGCGGATTGGCCCACCCCCAAGTCCGTTAAGGAAGTTCAGCGTTTCCTGGGCTTCAAACTTTCACCGCAAGTTCATCAAGAACTTCAGCTTGGTGGCAGCCCCTCTCTCAGCTTTAACCAAGGGTGGCGACACAAGGTTTTTGTGGGGAAAAGAAGCTGAGACAGCCTTCCAAGGACTCAAGCAGCGCATCCTCTCTGCTCCCATCCTGACAATACCGACTGCGGATGAACCTTTTGTGGTGGAGGTAGACGCATCAGAGGTGTGTGTTGGAGCTGTTCTGTCTCAGAGGGGTGAAGACAAGAAGCTCAACCCTTGCGCTTTCTTTTCACACTGGCTTACCCCGGCCGAGAGGAACTACAATGTGGGGGATCGTGAACTCCTAGCGGTTAAGATGGCATTGAAGGAATGGAGACACTGGCTCGAGGGGGCTTCTCACCCGTTTCAAGTGCTTACGGACCACAAAAATCTGGAGTATATCCAGCAGGCAAAACGGTTGAACTCCAGACAAGCTCTCGATGGTCTCTTTTCTTCAATCAATTCCAGTTTATCCTCACCTATCGGCCCGGGTCGAATAATCTCAAACCGGATGCCTTGTCCCGAGTCTACGCTCCTGCCATTCGAGACGACACTGACATGCCTGTACTTCCTGCTGCTAAGATCGTGGCCCCGATCTCGTGGCAAGTTGAGGATACCGTGAGACGAGCTCAAGCTATCGAACCGGGTCCGAAAGGAGGTCCTGCCAATCGGTTGTTTGTCTCCAAGGCAGCGAGGACCCAGGTCCTTCTGTGGGGGCTCTCGCCTCACCTGTAACCCGGGCGTAGGTCGCACTTTGGAGTTCATCCAGCGAAAGTTCTGGTGGCCCACCATAAAAGAAGACATTGCCACTTTTGTCAAGTCCTGCCCCGTGTGCTGCCAGGGCAAATCTTCTCACCTCCGCCCTCAAGGACTCCTTCACCCTTTACCTGTTCCCCACAGACCCTGGTCCCATATCTCGTTGGACTTTATTACTGGCCTTCCTCCATCCCATGGTAATACTACTATCCTAGTCATCATTGACAGGTTTTCTAAGGCGGCCAGGTTCGTCCCTCTGACTAAGTTACCTTCTGCCAAGGAGACGGCTGAGTTGGTAATTAACCATGTGTTCCGAGTCTTCGGCATTCCTCAAGATATGGTTTCCGACAGAGGTCCCCAGTTTGCCTCAAGGTTTTGGAAGGCCTTCTGCCAACTCATAGGGGCCTCTGCCAGTCTATCTTCAGGGTACCACCCGGAGTCCAACGGCCAAACAGAGAGGATGAATCAAGAGCTGGAAACCACCCTCAGATGTATGGCCCTTAACAACCCGTCCACATGGTCGTCCTTCATTGTTTGGGCCGAATACGCGCACAACACCTTGCGCTCCTTCTCCACTGGTACGTCCCCGCACGAGAGTCAGTTTGGCTATGCCAGTTTGGCTAATCTTCTGCGTTCCTCACAGCGGTACCAACAACAAGCCAACAGACGTCGCCATCCCGGGCCTACCCTGCGCCCCGGCCAGAGAGTCTGGCTCTCCACAAAAAAACTTACCGCTACGGGTGAAGTCTCGCAAGCTGTCCCAGAAATACATTGGTCCCTTTAAGGTTGCCAGGAGAGTGAACCCCGTTTCATATCGCCTACACTTACCCAGATCCCTTAAGATTAATCCCACGTTTCACATTTCCTTATTAAAATCTGTTGTTTTTTCTCCCCTATTCCCGGCAGACAGACCTCCGCCCCGTGTCGCCGGAGGCCAGCCAGCTTATACCGTCCATCGGATACTGGATTCCCGCCGGGTGCAGCGGTCCTGGCAGTATCTGGTGGACTGGGATGGGTACGGTCCCGAGGAGCACTCCTGGGTTCCTGCCAAAGACATACTGGACCCTGCCCTCCACCCCGAGAAAGCTGGTAGGAACGTCAGTATCCGTTCCTAGGGGGGGGGGGGGGGGGGGGGGATTCTGTCAGGATTTGGCCAGGGTTGTTCCGGATTTGGTCACTAGATGCCCCCATTGTGCTTTTTGACCCTTTTGTTTTCCCTTGTTCCCAGTTATTGTTTGCACCTGTGCCTCGTTTCCCTCGATTGTATTTAAACCCTTAGTTTTCCTCAGTTCTTTGCTCTGTGTTTGAATATTAGCATCCAGCCCCAGTGATGCTGTGAACATTTGTTGCTCCAGTTGGACTCTCTTGTGGAACTCTGTTTTTGTTCTTGTTTATTTATTTTGTAGTATCTTTTGAGGCTTTTTTCTGCTGTACCTACCACCTTGTGGATGTACCTTTTTGACTTGGAGGATTACCTTTGTTCTCTTGGAATTACTTTTGACGTTGTGGAGTTATATTTTTGCCTGAAGAACTTTCCTTTTTACTTTATTAAAACACTGTCTCAAGTACTGCTGTGTCTGCCTCATCTTCTTGGTTCTGCTGACTATTTGTGGTTCAGTTTGTTAAGTGACTGTTTCTCACACCGGAGACCCGGGTTCGTAACCGGGTCCTGACACGACCAAGCTTTAACTTCCTGACTGATGTCTTAAGATGTTGCTTCAATATATCCACATACTTTTCCGTCCTCAAGATGCCATCTACTTTGTGAAGTGCACCAGTCCCTCCTGCCGCAAAGCACCCCCACAACATGATGCTGCCACCCTCGTGCTTCACAGCTGGGATGGTGTTCTTCAGGCTTGCAAGCATCCACCCTTTTTCCTCCAAACATAACGATGGACATTATGGCCAAAGAGTTCTATTTTTGTTTCATCAGACCAGAGGTAATTTCTCCAAAAGGTACGATCTTTGTCGCAATGCGCAGTTGCAAAACGTAGTCTGGCAGTTTTTTATGGCAGTTTTGGAGCAGTGGCTTCTTCCTTGCTGAGCGGCCTTTCAGGTTATGTCGATATAGGACTAGTTTTAGTGTGGATATAGATACCTGTTTCCTCCAGCATCTTCACAAGGTCATTTGCTGTGTTGTTCTGGGATTGATTTGCACTTTTCGCACCAAAGTACGTTCATCTCGAGGAGACAGAATGTGTCTCCTTCCTGAGTGGTATGACAGCTGTGTGGTCCCATGGTTTATACTTGCATACTATTGTTTGTACAGATGTACGTGCAACCTGCCATTTGGAAATTGCTCCCAAGGATGAACCAGACTTGTCGAGATCTACAATTTTTTTCTGCGGTTTTGGCTGATTTCTTTTGATTTTCCCATGATGTCAAGCAAAGAGGCACTGAGTTTGAAGGTAGGCCTTGAAATACACAGGTACACCTACAATTGACTCAAATGATGTCAATTAGCCTATCAGAAGCTTCTAAAGCCATGACATCATTTTCTGGAATTTTCCAAGCTGTTTAAAGGCACCAATTTAGTGTATGTAAACTGCTGACCCACTGGAATTGTGATGCAGTGAATTATAAGTGAAATAATCTGTCTCTAAACAATTGTTGAAAAAATGACTTGTGTCATGTCATGCACAAAGTAGATGTCCTAACCAACTTGCCAAAACTATAGTTTGTTAACAAAAAATTTGTGCAGTGGTTGAAAAAAATAGTTTTAATGACTCCAACCTAAGTGTATGTAAACTTCAGACTTCAACTGTATATGTCTTGAACGAGATTATCTATGTTGGATACAATTTGATTGGAACCGATGTAGAGAGAGGAAGACTGCAAGAGAATGCCCACGATCGCACAGATTTATTCTAGTGATAGGCTGTTTTAAAACTGCGGCTGCAATATTACAAAATCATCTCAGAAAAAAATAAAGTGAGCCCCGCAAGCCAGGTGGGATTTGTGAAAATTAGACGCGCATTCATTCCTTATATTACTGTAGCATAGGCTATGCTGCAGCAAATGTAGCTGTAGGCGTACCTGTCACAAGAAAATAGTTACCATAATGAGATGGATGATACATGCATTGTGAACTGAGCTCCATACGGAGATGCGCTGTCTGTCCTCACCCATGATTGATCATGCAGATAGCAGAGAGAAGGCCGTAGAGAAGACAGATTTAGGCATATAATTTAACAGTTCCATTTCACATCATGCTGTTCATAGAAATAATGTATTATAATTTACCCGTTTCTCGCAGTTATTTAAATCTCGGTAACCCGGTTCCCGCTATTCAACCCTAATGCAGATGCACCACCAATGCGCCAAAAAACAGCAGTCTTTTCTTTCTTTCTCTCTCGATTAAATTTACTTTATTTATCCCCACTAGGCAATTATTACTGGGCTTCCCAACGTCCAGAAACACACACAATAACACGATAGATCCATAACTAACAATATACTGTGTACCCTGTCTTTCTCTCTTCCTGTTTGAGATCTAATAGCATGTGAATGAATATTCATCCCCTCTTCTAATCCTGTGGTTGTGTTGAAACGCCATGTTGATTTAACTGCAGAGGCGAGATGGAGGACACAGCACAAATGAATAAATATGGGGTTCAGTCAGGGTTTCCGTTAGGAAAATGTAGCGCCGGACAACGTGACCAGGAAGATTTTAATTTACCGGCCATTTGAGAAATGTACCGGCCCATATGCATTGGTGCGTAACCCATTAGCGCGTCCACCCACGGTGCTCAGAATTACATAAATCACATTTAGATTATGGTAATTCATTTTAACAGAACAAGCAACTCCTGTAATTGAAGCAGCCAATAAAACTAAATGTTCAAACATTTGCCAAAATACAATTTGCGGGAAAACTCCATTCTAAACATCACACCTGATGAAAGTGGTTCCATATGTGACAGAGATGAAAGAGGAGGAATTTAAAGACGCAACAACTAGGGTGGGCTACTAATATGACTAGAATTGTGCCTTTGGCTTCTGGACAGCGAAAGTAAGTTGATATGCAACCTGGAGATAGCATATGATAGCATATGAGGAAGTCTTTCATAGGCGCCGTGTCGAATAGGCTAGGGAAGTAAATTGAAATAAATGTGCCAAAATTATAATTCCTGTCTATTCTATACAGAAAGAAATTAAATAATTAAAAATACTTCACCAGAAAGCATGATTTAGCCACAGAGGAATCCAGAATCATTAGCTTTACCTCTTTCTTTTTTGGGGAGCTGTGGATTGTTTGAAATAACAAGCTTGTAGGCCTTTTTGGGTAGCCCGCAATTTGGGCAGAGCGCGTGGCAATAGGCCTATCTGATTATTGAATTGCGGCTGTCAGTGAAAAGCAACTAAAATATATGTGAAGATAATGTGTCTTGAGTATAATTTAAAATGTTGAGCCAAGAAGAACGGGAGGGATGTGTGGCGAATATATAGGCGAGTCTCTCTCCATAATGCATGAACTCAACTTTCCAAAATGCCCTCAGCTGTCTCGCGACAATTCGTGTGCGTTCAGTGTTTCATTGTGTGAATTGTTTGGCCTTTGATTGTTTATTCTGATCAATTCCCCATGACATAGTGTATGTCACCAGTAGTAAACATATGTCATGGGGAATTGATAAAAATAGCAGCTCAAGACAGATCGAAAGGGAGGCATGACAGGCTGAGTAGAGAGATGAATGCAATTGAAAGAACTTGAATTTATTATATTTTCAACTTTTTATTTATTTATCGGCTTTATGTATTTTGACTTAGTTGACAATGGAAGGTATGTATTGGCCTATAGGCTATCTGAGTTCTATGCTCTCATTTCTTTAGCGGCCAATGGATCATGGTTTTTCAATCTGTCTATATGGCAGAGGTGGGGGGGAATCGCATTAGTTGAATTTGAACATTTCGATTTTCCCATTTAAATTCAGATTTTTGTGTTTAACCAAGTGACAATGATTTTGAAAAAACATTATTATTGAATGAAACTGTTCCACGAAAATGCGCAAATAAAAATAATAACTTGCACGCAGGCTCTGAATGCTGTGCGCGTGTGGTGTTGGATAAATAAAATAGGCTACATGATCACTAATGAAAATACACACACGCTAATTTAATTCCACTATATTATGCAAATGACCTATAGACCAATAAGCATGACATTCAAATGTATTTACATCAATTAATTGCTGGCTAACAGAAACCCTGGGATCAGTATATTTAGATTTAAGTAATTTAGCATTTGGGGCGGCAGGGTAGCCTAGTGGTTAGAGCGTTGGACTAGTAGCCCAGAAGGTTGCAAGTTCAAAGCTGACAATCTGTCGTTCTGCCTCTGAACAGGCAGTTAACCCACTGTTCCTAGGCATCTGAAAATAAGAATTTGTTCTTAACTGAGTTGCCTAGTTAATTAAAGGAAAAAATCCAGAGCAATTAAGGTTAAGTGCCTTGCTTAAGGGCACATTGACAGATTTTTCACCTAGTTGGCTTGGGGATCCAAACCAGCAACCTTTCGGTCACTGTCCATCTCCTCTCTGACGAAAATAATGTGGCGGTGTGGCGATGGCTCAAACAAGTGAAGAGGAAGGAGTCAAGACCCCTTGACATTTTGTTTTCCCCCTCACAAAGCTAAACAGGTTTTTAGATTATTTTTTTTGCTAATTGAATTTTTTTTTTTTTTAAAGGAATATCACATTTGCATAAGTATTCAGACCTTTTACTTAGTACTTTGTTGAAGCACTTTTGGCAGCAATTACAGCCTTGAGTCTTCTTGGCACACCTATATCTGGGTGAGTTTCTCCCATTCTTTTCTGCAGATCCTCTCAAGTTCTGTCAGGATGGATGGGGAGCGTCGCTGCACAGCTATTTTCAGGTTTCTTCAGAGATATTTGATCAGGTTCAAATTTGTCTGGGCCACTCAAAGACATTCAGAGACTTGTCCCGAAGCCACTCCTGCATTGTCTTGCCTGTGTGCTTAGGGTTGTTGTCCTGTTGGAAGGTGAACCTTTGCCCCAGTCTGATGTCCTGAGCGCTCTGGAGCAGCTTTTCATCAAGGATCTCTCTTTACTTTGCTCCGTTCATCTTTCCCTCGATCCTGACTAGTCTCCCAGTCACTGCCACTGAAAAACATCCCGACAGCATGATGCTGCCACCACCAGGCTTCACCGTAGGGAAGGTGCCAGGTTTCCTCCAGACATAACGCTTGGCATTCAGGCCAAAGATTTAATCATTGGATTTATCTTGATTTTTGATACTTATGGTCTGAGAGTCTTTAGGTGCCTTTTGGCAAACTCCAAGCGGAATGTCATATGGCTTTTACTAAGTAGTGGCTTCCAGCTGGCCTGATTGGTGGGTTGCTGCAGAGATGGTTGTCCTACTTGGAAGGTTCTCCCATCTCCACAGATTAACTCTAGAGCTCTGTCAGAGTGACCATCGGGTTCTTGGTCACCTCCCTGACCAAGGCCCTTCTCCCCCAATTGCTCAGTTTGGCCGGGCGGCAGCTCTAGGACGAGCCTAGGTGGTTCCAAACTTCTTCCATTTAAGAATGATGGAGGCCACTGTGTTCTTGGAGACCTTCAATGCTGCAGACATTTTTCGGTACCCTTCCCCAGATCTGTGCCTCAACACAATGCTGTCTCGGAGCTCTACGGACAATTCCTTCAACCTCATGGCTTGGTTTTTGCTCTGACATGCACTGTCAAATGTGGGACCTTATATAGACAGGTGTGTGCCTTTCCAAATCATGTCCAATCAATTGAATTTACCACAAGTGGACTCCAATCAAGTTCTAGAAACATCTCAAGGATGATCAATGGAAACAGGATGCACCTGAGCTCAATTTCGAGTCTCATAGCAAAGGGTCTGAATACTTATAAGTAAGGTATTTCTGTTTTTTATTTGTACAACATTTGCAAAAAAATTATTAAAATCGGTTTTCGCTTTGTCATTATGGGGTATTGTGTGTAGATTGCTGAGGAATTGTTTTTATTTAATCCATTTAAGAATAAGGCTATAACGTAACAAAATATGGAAAAAGTCAAGGGGTCTGAATACTTTCCGAAGGAAAATGGAGGATGATATGGAGGATGTGAGTAGTAGCTTGCTTGGTACTGTACTTCTCAAGGGGTGGGTCACAGAATGTCAGGGAGCGAGTTTATTCCTAACACAGCTGTGTGGTAATGGCCCATCATTAATCACAGAGGTGTTTATGTATTTACATTACAGCACGTCTTCAGTCATCCTCAAGCTTCTAGCTGTGCCTGGGCACTGCACGGCAGTGTGTGTGTGTGTGTGTGACAGCAGTATGTATGGCGGCAGTTAGCCCCTTGGGCAGCATCCTACAAAAGTCCTGTATTTATTATGAGTGTACTGTGTGTGACGTGTCAGTGTGTGTGTGTGTATGTGCGCTTGAGTGTGTGCGTGCGTGTGTGCATGTGCGTGTGCCTGTCTGTCTGTCTGTCTGTCTGTCTGTCTGTCTGTTTGTCTGTCTGATGTGCCAGTGTGTGTGTGTGTGTGTGTGTGTGTGTGTGTGTATGTGCGTGCGTGTGTTTGACTCGTTAAGTTCCCACATATGCACTGAGCGGCGATGCAGTCAGAAAGTAGGTTATTCAGTTTTCCTCCCTCATGAGGGGTTTTTCTCTCTCCATCTCCCTCGCTCTCTCTCCCCCACTCTTTTTCTCCTTCTCGCTTTACGTCTTTTTCTCTCTCTCTCCATTTCTTTCTCTTCCCCCGCCCCTCTTTTCCACACACAGCAGCCCTTGCCTCACGCTTTAATGTTTGATAAGTGCTCCCACCCCCTGCTGTAATTTGAGACAGGGCAGAGAGGGGAGTGCGACAAAATACTCACTTTCTTTTTTATGTGACGCAAATACAGACGCCGAGAGCAGGGGTGCTCTGCGCCACCATACAGCACAGAAAGGAAAGAAGAAGAGGCATCGCATCCCTCGTTCTCCCTCTCCACCATCCATCCCCCTCCTTCCATCTTTCTCCCCCTCGCGTACTCAGATTCACTCTTTCCTTCCCTCCCTCTCTATCCCTCTATCACTCTCTCCTGTCATGGGAGCGGTTTCAAAGAGATGCTCGGTGCACATCCCCCCCCCCCCCCCCCCCCCCCCTAAATCTCTAACGGCTGAGCCAGAGCCTCTGTTGCATTCTGGGGAAGGCGAGAGGAACAACGACCGTCTCGTGATAGGAGATGAGACACACACACGCACATCTCTCTCTCTCTAGAGGGGACTGGAGTCCAGTCCATGGCCTGGTAAGACATATAGGGAATGCTACTCAAGTCATACAGTATACTGTACATTAGACAGGTGTAGTTAGTACTATATCCCCATTCTGGAAAGGGCAGATGTTTTTTGACCACCAAACCCCAAAGAACAAACAGCTTGTGTATTTGCCCATCATTTCTACCACCACCTTTCTATCATGCCCATCTAACAATACCGATCTCACTGCAGTAGAGAGAGTCGGCTGTTTTCCATTCCTCTGCGTCCACTTCACCGATGACTTGACATGGACCAATGACACAACCCTTCTTGTCAAGACGGCGTAACAGCGCGTCTACTTCCTAAGGCGGCTGAAGAAATTTGGCATGCCACCCCGGGTCCTCTCCAAATACTACCGCTGCACCATCGAAAGCATCCTGACCGGTTGCATCAGGGCTTGGTATGGGAATTGCTCTGTCCACGATCCTCAAGGTGGTGAGGTGAATAGGGCTGTTACGGGGACCTTATTACCGCCACACCGGTGGTCACGAATCATGAAGGCAGTCAAATTCCATCTGACCGTTTAGTCACAGTAATTAGGTTTCTCCAAGCTCTGATGCTGCTGATGGTCATTAGTAGCCTACCACATGTGCTAACTGTCTGGTACTCAGCACTCTAATGTCCCTCTAATCACTCTGACATCAATGCAAATGTAATTGAAAATCTAATCAAACACTTCATGAGAGCCCATGAGCTCATGTTGCGCAACATTTCGATAGGCTATGCAATTGCGGGAGAAAACAGAGTGATGGCCTCTATTAAAAAGAGGAGGTTCCCATCAGCTTTCTATAAGCTAGGCCTACTATATTATCTCAACCTTCCTAATATTTAGCATATTACTTGTCTTTACAACAGGAGTACAGCCTACCTGGATGGCATGAAAATTAACCACGGGAAAAGCGTCCTCCATTCGCTATTTATTTAGCTCAACATTTGTATCACAACTAAAGTTACATAAATAACTCTAAATTAAGCATATAGGAGTAACTGTTTCTTTGTTAACTGCTCAACACAGAATAGCTGCATGTGCGCACTCCCTCAAATCGTTTGTAGAAAATATATTTTCTATTTTATTCAGCTTTGTTCAATTGTATTCGTTATACTATAAAATACAATACAATAATGCCACGGAATTCTGAGCAAATCTTGTCTGCTAAATGAGTGTAGCCCACAGACATATGGCATAGCCAGATCAGGACCTAACATAAGGACAACTCAGAGTAGCTTTTTGTTCCTCTGAAATAGACTACATTTTCTTCATATCGCGTTCCTTTAGACATGTCTAAAATAAATAATGGATTTATTGCGAAGGTGTAGGCTATATTACATGGATTTATTAGACTTTTGTAAAAATGTAGATGTTCCAAAGGCCTGCATCTGTGGCTTGTAGGTGTGTGGATGCCAGGAGATGCTAAATGTGTTAATTAACGGTCAATCATCGTGAGACCGGCAGTTATTTGCTTGACAATCATTGGCTGACAAAATGTTGTGAGCGCCACAGCCGGAGTGGTGAAGACAGCCCAGTACGACACAGGGACCGTGCTCCCACCCATCCAGGACATCTACTCGAAAACAGCAGTGTCTGAGGAAGGCATGCAGCATCACAGACGCCACTCACTCCAGCCACGAGCTGTTCTCTCCCTTAACGTTGGGCACAGGGTATCGGAGCACGAGGTCTGACCGCCTGCACTGACACTCCACACCTTAGCACATATGCACACACACACACACACACACACACACACACACACCCACACAGTTGAAGTCGGAAGTTTACATGCACTTAGGTTGGAGTCATTAAAACTCGTTTTTCAACCACTCCACAAATTTGTTGTTAACACACTATAGTTTTGGCCAGTCGGTTAGGACATCTACTTTGTGTATGACAGAAGTGATTTTTCCAACAATTGTTTACAAACAGATTATTTCACTTATAATTCACTGTATCACAATTCCAGTGGGTCAGAAGTACACTAAGTTGACTGTGCCTTTAAACAGCTTGGAAAATTCCAGAAAATGACATCATGGCTTTAGAAGCTTCTGATAGGTTAATTGACATCATTTGAGTCAATTGGAGGTGTACCTGTATTTCAATGCCTACCTTCAGTTACAGTGCCTCTTTGCTTGACATCATGGGAAAATCAAAAGAAATCAGCCAAGACCCCAGAAAAAAAATTGTAGACCTCAACAAGTATGGTTCATCCTTGGGAGCAATTTCCAAACACCTGAAGGTACCACGTTCATCTGTACAAATAATAGTACGCAAGTATAAACACCATGGGACCACGCAGCCGTCATACCACTCAGGAAGGAGACGCATTCTGTCTCCTAGAGATTAACATACTTTGGTTTTAAAAGTGCATATCAATCCCAGAACAACAGCAAAGGACCTTGTGAAGATGCTGGAGGAAACAGGTACAAAATTATCTATATCCACAGTAAAACGAGTCCTGTATCAACATAATCAGAAAGGCCGCTCAGTAAGGAAGAAGCCACTGCTCCAAAACCACCATAAAAAAGCATGACTACGCCTTGCAACTGCACATGGGGACAAAGATTATACTTTTTGGAGAAATGTCCTCTGGTCTGATGAAACAAAAATAGAACTGTTTGGCCATAATGACCATCGTTATGTTTGGAGGAAAAAGGGGGAGGCTTGCAAGCCAAGAACACCATCCCCAACTGTGAAGCACGGGGGTGGCAGCATCATGTTGTGCGGGTGCTTTGCTGCAGGAGGAGCTGGTGTACTTCACAAAATAGATGGCATCATGAGGACGGAAAATTATATGGATATACTGAAGCAACATCTCAATACATCAGTCAGGAAGTTAAAGCTTGGTTGCAGATGGGTCTTGTCCAAATGGACAATGACCCCAAGCATACTTCCAAAGTTGTGGAAAAATGGCTTAAGGACAACAAAGTCAAGGTATTGGAGTGGCCATCACAAAGCCCAGACCTCAATCCTATAGGACATTTGTGGGCGGAACTGGAAACGCGTGTGCTAGCAAGTCCTACAAACCTGACTCAGTTACACCAGCTCTGTCAGGAGGAATGGGCCAAAATTCCCCCAACTTATTGTGGGAAGCTTGTGGAAGGCTACCCAAAATGTTTGACCCATGTTAAACAATTTAAAGGCAATGCTACCAAATACTAATTGAGTGTATGTAAACTTCTGACCCATTGGGAATGTGATGAAAGAAATAAAAGCTGAAATAAATTATGAAATTTCACATTCTTAAAATAAAGTTGTGATCCTAACTGACGTAAAACAGGGAATTGTTACTAGGATTAAATGTCAGGAATTGTGAAAAACTGAGTTTAAATGTGTTTGGCTGTGTTTGGTGTATGTAAACTTCCGACTTCAACTGTACATACATTCATGCTACACACACACAGCACAAATGTTGCTACCAGACTCTAATATATTATTGCTAATACTGCAATATTCAAACAATTGCCCTCCAATCCCCCCTTCCCCAAAACACGTGTAAATATTGGACTATAAATTGTGCCTTCCTCTATTATACTTACAGTGGCAAGAAAAAGTATGTGAACCCTTTGGAAATACCTGGATTTCTGCATAGATTTGTCATGAAATTTGAGTCACAACAATAGACAAACACAGTCTACCCGAACTAATAACACACACACAAGTATGCTGTCACGCCCTGATCTGTTTCACCTGTCCTTGTGATTGTCTCCACCCCCTCCAGGTGTCGCTGATTTTCCCCAGTGTATTTATCCCTGTGTTTCCTGTCTCTCTGTACCAGTTCCTCTTGTATGTTTCCAAGTCAACCAGTGGTTTTCCCGTTCTCCTGCTTTTTGCATTTCTCCTTTTTCTAGTCCTCCTGGTTTTGACCCTTGCCTTGACTTTTACCTGCCTGCCTGACCATTCTGTCTGCCTTGACCACGAGCCTGTCTGCCACTCTGTACCTCCTGGACTCTGATCTGGTTTTGACCTTTTGCCTGTCCACGACCTCTTGCCTTCTCCTTTTGGATAAATAAACATTGTAAGACTCCAACCATCTGCCTCCTGTGTCTGCATCTGGGTCTCACCTTGTGTCATGATATATGTTTTCATGTCTATTGAACAGACTGTAAACATTTACAGTGCAGAGTGGAAAAAGTATGTGAACCCTTGTATTTAATAACTGGTTGACCCTCCTTTTTGCAGCAATAACCTGAACCAAACATTTTCTGTAGTTGTGGAACAGATCTGCACAACGGTCAGGAGGAATTTTGGACCGTTCCTCTTTACAAAACTGTTAAAGTTTTCTTGGGATGTCTGGTGTGAACTGCTCTCTTGATGTCATACCACAGCATCTCAATCGGGTTGAGGTCAGGACTCTGACTGGGCCACTCCAGAATGCGTATTTTCTTCTGTTGAAGCCATTCTGTTGTTGATTTACTTCCGTGTTTTTTGTCGTCGTCCTGTTGCATCACCCAACTTCTGTTGAGCTTCAATTGGCGGACAGATAGCCTTACATTCTCCTGCAAAATGTCTTGATAAACTTGGGAATATATTTTTCCTTCGATGATAGCAAGCAAACCGTGATGCTCACTCCACTATACTTTACAGTGGGGATGAGGTTTTGATGCTGGTGTGCCGTGCCATTTTTTTCTCCTCTCATAGTGTTGTATGTTCCTTCCAAACAACTCAACTTTAGACTTTTACGAACATCAGAAGTGCAGCAATGTTTTTTTTGGACAGCAATGGCTTCTTCCGTGGTGTCCTCCCATGAACACCATTCTTGTTTAGTGTTTTAGGTATCGTAGACTTGTCAATATGTCCTGCAGAGACGTTAGCATGTCCCAGAGATTTATGTACGTCTTTAGTTGACATTCTAGGATTCTTCTTAACCTCTTGCAGTCATCTTTGCAGGATGGCCACTCCTAGGGAGTGTAGCAACAGTGCTGAACTTTCTCCATTTATAGACAATTTGTCTTACCGTGGACTGGTAAACATCAAGGCTTTTAGAGATACTTTTGTAACCATTTCTTGCTTTATGCAAGAATTCTTAATCTTAGGTCTTTTGAGATCTCTTTCTTCAAGGCATGGTTCACATCAGGCAATGCATCTTGTGAATAGCAAACTCTAATTTCGTGAGTGTTTTTTATAGGGCTGGGTAGCTCTAACCAACATCTCCAATCTAGTCTCATTGATTGGACTCAAGGTTAGCTGACTCCTGACTCCAATTAGCTTTTGGAGAAGTCATTAGCCTAGGGGTTCACATTCTTTTTCTAACCTACACTGTGAAAGTTTAAATTATGTATTCAAAATAGACAAGAAATATACAATAATGTGTGTGTTATTAGTTCAAGCAGACTGTGTTTGTCTATTGTTGTGACTTGAAGATGAAGATCAGATCAAATTTTATGACCAATTTATGCCGAAATCCAGGTAAATCCAAAGGGTTCACATACTTTTTCTTGCCACTGTATGCTAAAATGTTTACTACTGAGCCATTTACTGTATGTTCATATTCTTCTATTTTATTATTTCTTATTGTTGTTGCATTGTGATATCCTGTATATACGACTAATAAAACTTGAAAGGTGAAAGCACTCTCCCTCCCCATTCACTCTAATGGGACCGACACCATGGCAGCCACAATACAGTGACACCATTTGAGCTGGGAGCGATTATGGCGTCCGTTCTGTAAATTAATTACTGTGGCCAATAATAATTATGACCAGAGCTTTGGCAGTAGCAGGAGGGGCAGATTGCAACAGTGGTAGAGATGGAGAGAGGAGGCTGGGCGGGCTGGCATTGAGCTGTTCCCTCTGTCTGTATGGCATTCTTTGCCTGCCTGCCTGCCTTTCCGTCTGTCTGTGCCCCTGGCACCTGGGCACGTGCTGAACAGAACACTCGGACAGCTTTCCCTAATGGGCACAGGGAGTGACAGTGCTTGGCAGGAAGTAGGAGGCTACAGAGGGGGGACACAAAATGTTGGTGGGGCTGATTCTCCCTCAACACAATGATGCAGCCTTGTAGGTAAAAGGAGCTAGATGTGGGTCTGCGGGGAGAAGTCAGTCACACGCTGGGTAGGCAGGCAACACAGTGCCTATGTGTAAGCAGTAAGCATACACACATGCACACACACGCTACGTCCGTCACACGGTGTGAAAGTGCCTGCCATCATCTGTACTACTAACTAACATAGACATGCCTGTCTGTCTGCCTGGCTGGCTATTGGCTGACCATTCAAATGAAGCTAGCCAAAATCTGTTGCTGCAAATCTAAACACCACTAAAATGGTCTCTGATGTTTTTATTTCATCCGCCTCATGCCGCGAGATCCAGCCTTGCCTCGACTCAACACACACACACACACACACGTCTCAGTGCTCACAGGCATCTGGCAACACCGTCCGCAGGCAGAATCTTTCATTTACATATCGCCGTCTGATGTGTTTGCAGGCGCTCGTTTGTTTTGCCAAATTACAACACTCTTTTTAGCTGTTCAGCTTTTTATCCTCATCTCATCTCCCTTTTGCTGAAAACCTGCCGTGATATTCCCTTATTCTGAGAAAACCCGTTTGGAACATACCGCCTCTCTTAATACCCCACGTCATTCCTATTTGTGTGAACTCCATAGACTGTGAATGTTACTGCACAACAAACAGGATTTAGGATAGGCAGAGATGGAAGGATAAACAGAAAGAGAGGGGGGGTAGAGAAATATCGGGGAAGAGAGAGAGGGATAGAGGGGAAGAGGGATAAGAGGGGGAGAGATAGAGAGAGA
This sequence comes from Oncorhynchus mykiss, assembly GCF_013265735.2. Classification (NCBI taxonomy): domain Eukaryota; kingdom Metazoa; phylum Chordata; class Actinopteri; order Salmoniformes; family Salmonidae; genus Oncorhynchus; species Oncorhynchus mykiss. The sequence goes on from NC_048573.1 coordinate 18,541,464, forward strand.
GTACACAGCCTGGTTTGGTCCATCAAATAGAGGCAGCAGCAACAGTAGCAGCATGTCCGTACACAGCGACCTCTCACCCTCACATATGGCTGCCTTCTGCCCTTCACAACCATGCCAGACAAAAGCTGGGTTCGAATACTCATTCTAACTGCACTAAACATACTATTTATGATGTAAATTGAGTATGTAGTATGCTCATTTGTCATAGTGGATATATGGATATAGTTAGTATGCCAAAAGTTCCCGGATGCCGTACTAAATTCACCAACATACAAAGTATACAAGCAATGGACACTATTTCCGTGCTTTTGTGGCCCATAATGCAATTCTTTAGAAAATGGGTGCGGCTGAAAACTTCTTCAGATTTGAAGAAAATGACGGAAAATATACAGCTGAAATTTGACGATGTTATGTTATGTCATGTTATGTTGGCTGACAATTTGTTAGCTACGCTATCCTTACGAACCGCATAGCATTACAGCAGTATGTTAGCTAGCTACCTAATGTTAGTTGGCTACTAATATATCGAACTTGTCAGGCAGTATATTAACTATATGCTATCTAACTAACTACTCAACGTTTACTGACTTGACTATTCACGTCATTCTAAGCTAAGTGGTATAATCAGAGTGCGTTCTCAATGGACATAGTGGCTATCTACTCCGATTTCAGAGCACTCTCGTCTGAATGTGCCAGAGCAACAGAATAACTGATGAATTTATGAACGCTCAACACCCGTTGAATATGACCGGTGTCAGTAAATGTCGGCCAAAAAAAGTGTAATTTAATTGTTGCCAGCAGCACAGTTACAGTTACCAACACTCTAGATAACATGAAAACAGCCAAACCAGTTTTAATAGGGCTAGTAAAATGGTTAGAGTGAGGTGTTCTCATTTGTGTCTGGAAGTACTGTAGCTAGCAAGCTAGCCAACATTAGCCAGTTAGCTTGGGTGCTTGACTGCCGCTGTGAGGTCAGAATTCGCTTGGATCAACCCTACTCCTCGGCCAGAGCGTCTAGTGTGCGCTCCGAGAATGAAACGCTCAGAATTTATGTACAAGCAGTCTGACAACGCTCTGGATTTACTAACGCCCAGAGAGCACTCTGAGTGAGTCATTTGTTATGCTAACAAGCTAGCAAGAGGTTGCATAGCATCAGCCTCCAGTAGACAGGCGAAGAGCTAGTATGCTCAACTGAAAGGATACCGTTCATTTACAGTATCCTAAAATGAACTAAGTGAGTATTTTTATTTAACTAGGCAAGTCAGTTAAGAACCAATTCTTATTTATAATTATGGCCTAGGAACAGTGGGTTAACTGCCTTGTTCAGGTGCAGAACGACAAATTTTTACCTTGTCAGCTCGGGGATTCGATCTAGCAACGTTTCAGTTACTAGCCACTAGGCTACCTGCCGCCCTGTATGTAGTATACAGTATGTTGGTATGGGTATTCGAACACAGCATAGGGCTTGTTCTGTTGTTTGGATCAAAATACAGTTCAATAGTATGTACTTGTTAGTTAATGCATCAGTACACAGTAGTTTTATAAGTACTTGATACAGTAGTTGATTACTCTGTCAGTAATCTGAATATGACTGCTGCAATGGTCAATCTCAGGGGTAGACAGCAGTGTGGAAAAGATGCTCCAGGAGCCTAAGCTTTGTGCAGTGTGAGTTAGAGCCTGAATAATCACACTCCACTGCTAGGTCTCAGTTAAAGGTCTCGCGCTAAAGGTGGTTAGCCTAGCCTAGCGCCCAGCCATCCATCCATCCCCTGCAGAGGTAGCGCTAACCCACGTTATCCTAGCCTAGCATCCAGCCTTCCACCCATAACTTAGAATGCTAAACACAGACCCATGAAGCTGCCCATCTCCCAGCTAAAAAAACAATGAATTTAGGGCAATCTCTTACACATCATCTTAGATCCACCCGCAAAAATGATCTTTGATCAACTAGCTTTGACTCAGAACATGACTCTGGAAAAAGCCAGTAATTCAAAGGGAAACCTGGTTAAGTAAAGGTTAAAGGTAAAATTATCCGCTGCTCAACTCCCACAATATACAGTATACTTAAGTACATGCTAATTAATGTATGACAATACTTTATTTAGTGAGCAGGGCAGCCCATTAACTACAGTCAATCATGCTTAACTCTATATCTGGACAGTTAAGGGCAGGGGTGTGTGTGTGTGTGTGTGTGTGTGTGTGTGTGTGTGTGTGTGTGTGTGTGTGTGTGTGTGTGTGTGTGTGTGTGTGTGTGTGTGTGTGTGTGTGTGTGTGTGTGTGCATAGGAGTGGTATTTACCCTAACACCCTTAGCTAAAGAGGTGTGGGCCAGAGATATGTTGGGGTGAGAGCAGCATGGTCTTGACTGATGTGCGTGCGTGCGTGTGTGTGATATTTAGCTGCCTTAGTTAGGAGGCTAGATGTGTAGTTGGGTCAGAGAAGTGAGAATACCAAGGTGCTATCTGACGAGGTGTGTGTTTGTGTGCAAATGTGTGTGTGTGCTCATACGTGTTATGTGTATGTATACCGATGTGTGTGTGTGCGCGTGAGCGTTCGTGCCTGTATGTGGCGGTGGGGAGCGTGACGGACCAGTGCTGAGAATAATTAACTCTGGTGAGCCAGTATCCGTGGTGACGGAGCAACTGCTGTGATTGGAATGCTTGTCAAATAGGGTCATCACACTCTGCAGGTGGCATTGGGAACACTTCAATTGCATCTCACACACACATGCAGATGAAGGCGCACACACACGCACACAAATGAATGCACACAAACATACGGATGTGCACACAGATCCACACAGTTGCTGCAAATAAAATACCCAACCACATGTAGGTCCTCACAGGTAGAAATATCCTCACACACCTCTCTTCACACGTATGAATCCCACAGCTCTCACAACATCAACCATGCCTACATGTGTCCAATCCATGTCTACTCAGGACACACAGCACACACACACACACACACACACACACACACACACACACACACTCACACACTCACACACTCACACACACACACAGAGGCATATGGCGAGAAGCTGGCTGTTCGTTAGCGCTACTGACATCTCTGACAAATTGACTCCTTTATGCGAGTGGAAGTGTGTGAGGGGGAGGTGGGGGGAAGGAGGGAGGAGAGCAGGTGGAGCGTCTCACTCACACGCTCCGAGGGCGAGCGACGGAGAACGATAATGACAAGGCCTATACCTGTGACATTACAGATGCTCACCAAGCAGAGAGAGGCAAGGGAGTCGGAAGCAGATGAGAGGAGAGAAAGGGAGACGGGGGGGTTTTGTGTGTGTGTGTGTGTGTGTGTGTGTGTGTGTGTGTGTGTGTGTGTGTGCGTGTGTGTGTGTGTCTACCCACAATCAGACAGTCCCAAGACTAAAAAAGTAAGACACTGAGAGGAGGTAGAGTGATGAAAGAGAGGGATAACTTGGTATAATTTGCTTCAGTCAACACCAGGACTAATGAAAGGTCATAACAATATCATGAAGGTTTTGAAATTGTAGAAGGTATTTTCGGTACACCACCATCTGATGTCCCTTCGAATAGCGGTGAACGTTTGTCATATTTTATATTGCAAAAGGCAACAGCTACCTTATAATTCAGCTGTGGGAAATGATAGTCCCCTGAGTGAAATAAATTGGACCACTTAATTTTGAGAGCAGAATCTTTTGTGGAACTAGGTAAGTATTGTGTAATGACAAACTGTGTAGGTTTAATAGTACTTTTCAAAGTATTGCAGAAAAGGACTTATCTTCTAACTATGTTGTCAAACACACTAGTTGGAAAGTAGTGAAAGGTATAGAATATGATAAAGTGCTGAATTTGAGCTTTTGATTAAGAAATTAAGAAGCATTACAAACTGGGTGGTTCCGAGCCCTGAATGCTGATTGGCTGAAAGCAGTGGTATATCAGACCGTAAACCACGGGTATGACAAAACATGTACTTTTACTGCTCTAATTATGTTGGTAACCAATTTATAATAGCTATAGCAAGGCACCTCGGGGGTTTGTGATATATGGTCAATATACCACGGCTAAGGGCTGTGTCCAAGCACTCCGCATTGCGTCTTTCATAAGAACAACCCTTAGCTGTGCTATATTGGCCATATACAACACCACCTCGGGCCTTATTGCTTAAATATACCATATGATTATTGTATGACATTTCTAACTTTGTTGTATAATCATCTTTTGCAATATGATGGAAATTCACAATATATTGCAAAGACGTCCTCTGGCTTTTGGGGGGGGGGGGGGGGGGGGGTTCGGTCAGTTTGCCTTTTTAGCTCCAGGATGGTGTGTTTGTTTGTTGCTGCTCCCTATTTGGTGATTCTCTTTGATGCCCTTTGATAAGTTGGCTCTTATGTCTTACTTTGGCTGTGCATCTCAGATGGAGCTATTGCAGCAGTGTGTTGTGAGGTGATGTTGGGTTTGGTTGATGTCAATGTCTTTTTCTGAGCAACATCGTTAAGATCTCTTCATCAAAGGGAGAAGATCTGCCCATATTCTAACGCACTGTAAACAACATTACAATAATATTCCAACGCAATGTAAACAACCTAACAATAACATTCCAACGCAATGTAAACAACCTTACAATAACATTCAAACGCAATGTAAACAACCTTACAATAACATTCCAACGCAATGTAAACAACCTTACAATAACATTCCAACACAATGTAAACAACATTACAATAACATTCCAACACAATGTAAACAACCTTACAATAACATTCCAACGCAATGTAAACATTACAATAACATTCTAATGCAATGTAAACATTACAATAATATTCTGATGCAATGTAAACATTACAATAATATTCTGATGCAACGTAAACATTACAATCATATTCTGATGCAATGTAAACATTACAATAATATTCTGATGCAATGTAAACATTACAATAATATTATGATGCAATGTAAACAACATTCCAATAATATTCTGATGCAATGTAATGTAAACATTGCAATAATATTCTGTAAACAATATTCCAATAATATTATGCGAACATCATTACAATAATATTCTGTAAACAATATTCCAATAATATTCTGACGCAATGTAAACATTACAATAATATTCTGTAAACAATATTCCAGTAATATTATGCAAACAACATTCCAATAATATTCTGCAAACAACATTCCAATAATATTCTGTAAACAACATTCCAATAATATTCTGCCAACAACATTCCAATAATATTCTGTAAACATCTTTCCAGTAATATTATGCTAACAACATTCCAATAATATTCTGTAAACATCATTCCAATAATATTCTGTAAACATCATTCCAATAAAATTCTGTAAACATCATTCCAATAATATTCTGCCAACAACATTCCAATAATATTCTGTAAACAACATTCCAATAATATTCTGTAAACAACATTCCAATAATATTCTGCAAACAACATTCCGATAATATTCTGCCAACAACATTCCAATAATATTCTGTAAACATCATTCCAATAATATTCTGTAAACACCATTCCAATAATATTCTGCCAACATCATTCCAATAATATTCTGTAAACACCATTCCAATAATATTCTGCCAACATCATTCCAATAATATTCTGTAAACACCATTCCAATAATATTCTGCCAACACCATTCCAATAATATTCTGTAAACATCATTTCAATAATATTCTGTAAACAACATTCCAATACAATTCCAACCAAATATGGGAATATATTGGGAATAATATATTCTCAATTATATGGAAATAACAGTATGCTCATTATGGAATAATCAGAAACAGAATTGTCATAAATCCACAATGTTGGTCTGATATCCTGATCAAGAAATTAAGATAAAAATCTAAATTAAGATTCAAATAAAATTGACCAGGTCGACTAGTAGCGATGTGTCAGCAGACTTATCACCACAGATCAAGAATATTACATTATTAGTGATTTCTATGCGCTTTAGTGGCACAAGGGGCTTTCCTTTCATGATGTGTAATAAAAGTGAATCCTGCAGTACAAATGATATTTTTATTGTTTAGGTGTGTGATTGTGGAGGAGCTAGATATCTGTTCTATGAGTGATGAATGGGCTTCAGTCTATGCCTGGTCTGTAGGCGCTGTACATATGTGACTAGTTTCAGCAAACTAGACGTATGTCGCATGTCACAACTTCACAGGAGCGCTATTTGAACATTTATTTTTCATCAAAATGTGTTTTTTGGCCAGAAATGCCTTCTGGAACATGTGAACTTTCATGTGCTTTAATAACAAACGTGTATTCCATCCATAAATATGAATAAAATTGTTAAATTACGAGCCTAGATGGCTTAGCCACAAAAAAAAGACAGGAACCTTCCCACATTCCCAAATGTGAACCTTTAAAGAGATGGGTGGGGCTGAGGCTTAAGAGGGTGTGAACGAAGCTGAATGGGTGGAAACAAAGAAGAGCTCTCCAGTAGGCACCAGAACATTCAAGGCCATTTTCAAAACAGTGAGGTTACAAGTTTCTCAACTTTCAAAGCAGAATGACTTTCCATTGATCCTCAACTGCAGTCATTCTCTACTTTTATCCAATGTAAAAAACACAATAAATATTTTGCTACTTACGACCAAATCGAGGTGGTCGGTCACATATCTCAGCTTTCATGGAGCAACCAATATACATATGAATGCAGGGAAATACACATACATGTACACACACACACACACACACACACACACACACACACACACACACACACACACACACACACACACACACACACACACACACACACACACACACACACAATAACATACAATGCACACAATCATGCACACCAAGCATTAACAAGAATACAACATGAACACAACACACACACAGTAACTCACTCACTCCAGGGTTGGGGTTAATTCCACAAATTGTATTTTAATCAAATTCTCTCTCTCCCTATAAATCCAGACAAAATATTGTATAACAAACGTCATAGAAGAAAAATTCTAACATTTGCAACAACAAAAAAATCATGAAAAATACAACACTAATATACAGTATTTTAATAACATAAGTATTCAACCAGTCAATAAATGTTAGAATCACATTTGACAGCAATTACAGCTGTGAGTCTTTCTGGGTAAGTCTCTAAGAGCTTTGCACACCTGGATTGTACAATATTTGCACATTGGTCTTCTAAAAATTCTTCAAGCTCTGTTAAGTTGGTTGTTGATCATTGCTATACAGCCATTTTCAAATCTGCCATAGATTTTCAAGACAATTTTTGTCAAAATTGTAACAAGGTCACTCCAGTGTATATTTGGCCTTGTGTTTTAGGTTGTTGTACTGCTGAAAGGTGAATTCATCTCCCAGTGTCTGGTGGAAATCAGACTAAACCAGGTATTCCTCTAGGTTTTTTTTAAACCTAAAAAACTCTGTTGTCCTTGCCGATGACAAACTATTTTTTAATTATAGCAGACTCGTGGATACACTTTGAATTGATTTAGTGTTGTTTACACTGTTCCAAATGGTTAGAAAAAAATATGATATTGTAATCTAACAGAACCTGTGAGGCACACATAATACTCACACAGCGCTTGCTCCTATACCCTCCTTTGTCTGGATCTCCAGTCGTCTCCACAACTAAGTCAAATGTCTTCCACACATCTGACTTCCCCTATCCTTCCTCAGCAACCAGTAAACGTTCACCCATTTTGAGTTTCTTTTTCACATCCTCTACATCCATTTTGCTGTCACATGTGTTAAGAGAGTTTGTTCTACCCAATTTATTGATGTGATTCTGATATTTGTCACGTGCATGCAATGCATACTGTGCATGTTTCACGTAAAGAGAGCAAGGGTTGAGGGAATAGCAAATGTTTTTCCTAAATAAATTTGGGATTTCGGTAACAGAGCTTTTCAGTCATAGCAAACAAGTAAGAAACTAAATGGCTGTAATTATCGTGCAGCTTCAGCAAGGACAGCGCAATAATCACTTGTTGTGCTGTGGTGCCTGTTCGCTGCATCAGGGAGGAGAGAGAGACAACGTGCGCCAGTCACAAAGGCATTCAGTGTCATTTTTTGTTAACACAGGGTTGCCATCGGGCTCCCTTTTGAGTAATTTGTGTGTCTTAATTATTTAATCAAACAGTGCGCTTAAAGCATCAGACAAGCTCAGTGCATATAGTTGATTGGTTCGATAGAACAGACAGCTCTTGGACGACCAACATTTGCTTTAGTCGGGGACAACCTGAAGAGGGACCCATTTTAAAATCATCATGTAATGGGTTATCTCCTCTCGATAGAGTCACGTTGCCATTTTGGTAGATACACTGTGATAGGGGCCTGGTTTGCGTACCAAATCACACACCCAAAATCACACACTTGCCATTGTAGTGCACTACTTTTAACCACACCATGGTAGAACAATGTCAGTTTAGATACACTCTTATTCATAGTGGACAAATCAAATGACATCACTGCCATAAATTAAAGGGCAGGTGTGTGCGGCTATATATGTGTGTGTGTGTGTGTGTGTGTGTGTGTGTGTGTGCCATAACCATAACCCCAATTACCCATGGCAGAGAAGCATGTATGTTTTCTGCATCACGGTCACCACATCCAGCTGGGGCCAGTATAGTCAGTGACCCATATACAATACATCTCTCTGTCTCTGCTGTACTCCCTCTCTCCCACTGCTGCTCTTTCTCTCACTCTTTGCTCCTAAGCCTTCCTGTCTCTCACTCTCCTTCTTTTTTTCTGGTCTCTCTCTCCCTTCTCTCTCTCTATTTGCCTCACTCTCTTTCTGGCACCAGTATTTTCTCTCTCCATCTACTACAACTCTCTCTCTCTCTCCCTCCCATTCTCTCAATTTTAATTTTATTGGCATGAGAAACATATGTTTACATAAACAAAGCAAGTGACATAGATAATAAACAAAAGTGAAATAAACAATAGAACATATAAAGTAAACATTACAACATAAAGTAGACATTTCAAATATCATTTTATGTCTATATACAGTGTTGTAATGACGTGCAAATAATTAAAGTACAAAAGAGAAAATAAACAAACATAAATATGGGTTGTATTTACAATTGTATTTGTTCTTTACTGATTGTGTGACGGATCCCTCCGGTACTGCTGATCATTCCATTCACCAGTTCCGGAGGTCTACTTTACCAGCTTTCTAGGCGTCACTGAATTGGTTTCCTTACTACCAACCCCGGACTGTCTTGTCTCATTACGCACACCTAGATCCCATTCCCACGGATTAGTATGTTATATATGTGCCGTCTGTTCCCCATTGTCCTTGTCAGTTATTGTCAGTTATCCTGTGTAGTGTTATTTAAGGTCTCGTCCTGTGTAGTGTTATTACGGGTCTCGTCCTGTGTAGTGTTATTTAAGGTCTCGTCCTGTGTAGTGTTATTACGGGTCTCGTCCTGTGTAGTGTTATTACCGGTCTCGTCCTGTGTAGTGTTATTACGGGTCTCGTCCTGTGCAGTGTTATTACGGGTCTCGTCCTGTGTAGTGTTATTACGGGTCTCGTCCTGTGTAGTGTTATTACGGGTCTCGTCCTGTGTAGTGTTATTTAAGGTCTCGTCCTGTGTAGTGTTATTTCGGGTCTCGTCCTGTGTAGTGTTATTTCGGGTCTCGTCCTGTGTAGTGTTATTACGGGTCTCGTCCTGTGTAGTGGTATTTAAGGTCTCGTCCTGTGTAGTGTTATTACGGGTCTCGTCCTGTGTAGTGTTATTACGGGTCTCGTCCTGTGTAGTGTTATTACGGGTCTTGTCCTGTGTAGTGTTATTACGGGTCTCGTCCTCTGTAGTGTTTTTTTAAGGTCTCTTGTTGGCCAAGATCTCGCAATAAATGGCCCCATCCATCCTCCCCTCAATACGGTGCAGTTGTCCTGTCCCCTTTGCAGAAAACCATCGCCAAGAAATGATGTTTCCACCTCCATGCTTCACGGTTGGAATTGTGTTCTTGGGGTTGTACTCATCCTTCTTCTTCCTCCAAACACGGTGAGTGGAGTTTAGACCAAAAAGCTCTATTTTTGTCTCATCAGACCACATGACATTCTCCCATTCCTCTTCTGGATCATCCAGATGGTCATTGGCAAACTTCAGACGGGCCTGGACATGCGCTGGCTTGAGCAGGGGGACCTTGCGTGCGCTGCAGGATTTTAATCCATGACGGCTTGGTGTGTTACTAATGGTTTTCTTTGAGACTGTGGTCCCAGCTCTCTTCAGGTCATTGACCAGGTCCTGCCATGTAGTTCTGGGCTGATCCCTCACCTTCCTCATGATCATTGATGCCCCACGAGGTGAGATCTTGCATGGAGCCCCAGACCGAGGGCGATTGACCGTCATCTTGAACTTCTTCCATTTTCTAATAATTGCGCCAACAGTTGTTGCCATCTCACCAAGCTGCTTGCCTATTGTCCTGTAGCCCATCCCAGCCTTGTGCAGGTCTACAATTTTATTCCTGATGTCCTTACACAGCTCTCTGGTCTTGGCCATTGTGGAGAGGTTGGAGTCTGTTGGATTGAGTGTGTGGACAGGTGCAGTTAATACAGGTAATGAGTGGAGAACAGGAGGGCTTCTTAAAGAAAAACTAAAAGGTCTGTGAATTCTTACTGGTTGGTAGGTGATCAAATACTTATGTCGTGCAATAAAATGCAAATTAATTACTTAAAAATCATACAATGTGATTTTCTGTTTTTTTGCTTTAGATTCCATCTCTCACAGTTGAAGTGTACCTATGATAAAAATGACAGACCTCTACATGCTTTGTAAGTAGGAAAACCTGCAAAACCGGCAGTGTATCAAATACTTGTTCTCCCCACTGTATATATGGGCAGGTGTATATCCCTCTGTGTTATGGTTCAGTGGACACACCTCAGTGGCAGTCAACCCCGGGCTACAAAGCCTGACACTCCAAACCGCTGACCACTATTGCTTCAGTTATACCTAGACGAACAAATACCCTGGCCCTCTCCTCTCCTTGCACTCTCACCAGGGGGACCCAGGGGTCTTCAGCTCCATTCTTGGAAAAAGCTACTGGGCTGGAACAAAAATGCACACCCATTATCTTTATTGTACTGGATTTGGAGACCCCTGGGATTCACATTGCAGTGGATAGACTTCCTACAATATGACAGACAATATCTCTACTGTCTCTCTCTCTCTCTATCCAAGACAAAGTTACGGAATCGCCTTTATGAGCGTGGTGACAGTTGGCCTTGGAGAAGAGGAGGAATGGAGAAGTGGGGGTGGGGCTAGATCAATAAAGACACCTGTATATTATCTGTGACATAACATTGTCCCTGCCCAGGAGTGGTGGAACACTGCTGTGTAATCATGTGGCGGTTTCTCCATACTGAGTGTGTGTGTGTAGTAATTGAGTCGTGTTTCCCCCTACATAGTGAGAACAGTAATACCCTGCCGCTTACCATAAAGACACATGCATTAAATTCAAATTCAGTTGGGGAATAATGACTGGAGAGCAATACAGAGAGCAAACTCTGTCAACCGTGTGTGTGTGCACGTGTGTTGGCATCAGGAAAATATAGGATGTGGTGTGTGTGGGGGGGGGGGGGGGGGGGGGGGCGTTGTGGTATGACGGTGGGCCAAGCTGGTTTCAACATGATATAAATGGCTTTTGTTACAACAATACAAATCTTTTCCGAGATGTGAGATAATTATCTTGTTCTCTGTAACATCGTATCGCATTGGAATCGTGATTTTACATACTTTCGAGGAAAATAAGGCACGTTTCTCGACACATGAGCAACCGTGTGAAGCAGCATGACAACGTGAGCGGGATTGGTCAACAGTCTACTCGGTGGGGCGTTATACGTATCTTCATTCATTGGATTCCTATCTCCTTTCTATAATATCTCTGGCAACGGCACCATGGGAATGCACCCTGGACTAAAGAGGCACACAAGTAAGAAAAACGTGCTGGACCCTCGTTAAATGACACATTTCTCGAGGTAGGGATATCGCAAAAATATGATCAATGGCTCATTCGAGAGAAGACATCCTCTCGTGTTACGACATCGGACAGTAATCTGACATGTACTGTATGAGTGATTAAAAAGTCCTTTCCTATTGACTTCCAGTGTAGTGAGAGCGACTTTATCACGGCGCTACGTCATACCGGACGGATTTCTGCCTGCTTGAACGGCAAGAAATCAGATACACGTGAAAACATGAAATGACACAGGGAATCAATGAAACATCACTCAGAGATGCACAAAAACAATATAACATTCAAAATGGGTGAACCTTTCCTTTAAGTGGTCCAGAAAAAAATCCCTAGCAATATTATCAGTGCAAATACCCCAGAGCAGGATGCTGTGAGCTACTACCTATTTTTTCTACTCCGTTACACAGACCACACGAAATGGGGTTCGAACCCAAGTCTCCAAAGACTGTGAGCCCATCGAGCTAAAGTCTTAACCCTAGGCCGTGAGCTACCACAGTCTTCTGCTTCTGTAACGCGTGTCCTTTAGCCAATGAATGGGTTTCTATTTGTTGCCGTTGTCCATTAGGCCTTGGTTTCCATGTTGTTGCTTGATATGTGTGATTACTCTGATCGCTAAATGCACTGTTGGTTTAGTTCAGAGGAGAGCCCGGGCTGCTACCATTTCTGACAGCGTATCCTGGCACACATTTTAGTTGCACTTCTTTGTTGTCTTGAATATCTTACCTCTATTCACTTGTGCCACTTTGTATTACTCCCACAAGTTACTGTTAGACTCCGACTAATACTGCAAAACATAATTGAGACAAATGAACTCCATTGTAGAACGTAGAGATGCAATACATCAAGTGGTATATTACAAGAAATGCTTGTACTGTAGATGTGAACTGTATAGAACTGTTTGTCGCTCGATTCAGTGTATATTCAGGTGATACTACAGATAATACAGATACTAGTACCCTGTTATTTATCCCATTGTAAGTGTACTGCACTTAACTTCCAACGGTGTACTGTGTGGGGGGGGGGGGGCTCTTTTTAAGTAGGGTGACACAAAGGGCCCAGTGCTCTAAGGATGAGGACACGATGTAGGTGGCCATGGCAACTGTACCATTACTGCACAAAGCAAGCTAGCAAACACACACACACACACTTCCCACACACACCTCTCTCACACACACACACACACACACACACACACACACACACACACACACACACACACACACACACACACACACACACACACACACACACAAGGACACAAACAAAACCAACTGCTATTCCAAACACACACAGACAAACAAACAAGAACTTTCACACACAAATATACTCACACATCAACATATACACTATTTAACCCTGCACTTCCACAAAAGCTAGTAAGGTAACGCAAGAAAACTGGCTAAATATGGTAAACCCACATTTAACCAAACATGGCATGTGCATCCTAACCAATGATGTCCTTGTGCTTGTACACACACTCCAAAATGTCTGTGAATATTTCATGTTTGCAGCGTTTTAATGATCTCTGGCCAGGTAACACAACGCTAATTATTTGGGGGTATAACGCTGACTCATCTCTGCTGTGCTATACCTAGCTTCCTCACACACACAAACACACACACACGCACAACCACACGCACACAAACACACATACTCTTACCACAAAACTAACAACCTAACCTCAGCCCTTCCTCCTCCTCTCCTCCATCCTCCTCTCTTAATCCCTCCATCACCCCCCTTCCTCTACCCATCCATCTAATTAAATACATTTTATGAGGCTATATATAGTAAAGTGTCAGTGAGATAAAATATTTAAATTAGTGGGTGTCATCCTGATTTTGAAGTGTATAAAGTCGTCCGCCATGGTTTTGGCAGAGATTACCAGTATATGAATATGCAGACTGTAATTTGACTGATGAGAGATAGGGAAGTGTGTGTGTTGTCCTACATGTGTGCAAGCATGCTTGGGTGCATACTGCTATGTGTCACTGTTGAGAAAGCCTATATGTATGTGGGACGGATGGCAAGGGAGAGGAGGGGAAGAGAGAGGGGGGAGGATTTGGTTAAAAACATTTTTTTCTCACAAATACAGTAGCGGTTCATAAATACAAAGTGATGTGGATCTGGAAATGCCATATTGAAAGGACTTAAATAAAATATGACAGGAGTGCAGAGCCAGGCCCAGCACACAGCTCTCAGTGTGTGTGTGTCTATGTATGTCCCTATGTGTGTGTGTGTGTGTGAGTGTCTAAAGAGCAGTGCACTGCAGCAGCTACAATACCCTTGGGTGGTAAGGAGCTCCCCTTTTTGTAAACATAAAGATTCAACATCCTCTATTAATGCACACAAGTAATTCTCCTTCATCCTCATTTGAGTGATGGTGTGCAGCCAACCAAGACAGAAGAGAGAAGAATGGGCGGAACAAGAAGAGGAAGAATAAATAACAGCAATGTTAGGAGTAGAAATGTGAACAAAATAGCTTTTTACCACCTGAGGAACAATGCCACGGTGTGGCCGTTTCTCTCTCATGCTGATACAGAGAGACTCATCCATGCTTTTATTACAAGCAGGCTTGACTACTGTAATGCTCTCCTGTCTGGTCTACCCAAGAAAGCCATTGGTCAACTGCAAAACATACAGAATGTTGCAGCGCGGGTACTGAGCTCGACCAGTCGGAGAGAACACATTACACTGGCCGCCTGTGAATTAATTTAAAGATTTTTCTATTGGTTTTTAAATCAATCCATGATTGTGCACCCCAATATATGTCATATATGCTTTTAAGTTACATACCCAGTAGGTCCCTCAGGTCCTCTGACACAGGCCGTTTAACTATCCCAAAGCCTAAGACCAAGAGGCATGGAGGGGCAGCCTTTAGTTACTATGCCCCCAGCCTCTGGAATAGCCTGTCAGAGAACCTGAGGAGGGCCGAAACTGTGGACATATTTATAAGAGATCTTAAAACACACCTTTTTAGCTTTGCTTTTCCTCGGGGTGCTTTGTAGTCCAGTTTTTGTCAGTATTTAGTTGTTTTTTTTATCTTATGTTGTGTAGTAAATATTTTTCCTGTTAAATACATTGTGTTGCATTCCATGTCTGAAATGTATATAAATAAAGCTAGATTTTATTTGATTTCCCTTCTAAAAGGTTGTGGAGTTTCCATGGTGTGGCGTCTGTCTGGTCTTCCTAAAAGGTTGTGAAGTTTCCATGGTGTGGCGTCTGTCTGGTCTTCCTAAAAGGTTGTGGAGTTTCCATGGTGTGGCGGTTGTCTGGTCTTCCTAAAAGGTTGTGGAGTTTCCATGGTGTGGCGGTTGTCTGGTCTTCCTAAAAGGTTGTGGAGTTTCCATGGTGTGGCGTCTGTCTGGTCTTCCTAAAAGGTTGTGGAGTTTCCATGGTGTGGCGTCTGTCTGGTCTTCCTAAAAGGTTGTGGAGTTTCCATGGTGTGGCGGTTGTCTGGTCTTCCTAAAAGGTTGTGGAGTTTCCATGGTGTGGCGTCTGTCTGGTCTTCCTAAAAGGTTGTGGAGTTTCCATGGTGTGGCGTCTGTCTGGTCTTCCTAAAAGGTTGTGGAGTTTCCATTGTGTGGCGTCTGTCTGGTCTTCCTAAAAGGTTGTGGAGTTTCCATGGTGTGGCGTCTGTCTGGTCTTCCTAAAAGGTTGTGGAGTTTCCATGGTGTGGCGTCTGTCTGGTCTTCCTAAAAGGTTGTGGAGTTTCCATGGTGTGGCGGTTGTCTGGTCTTCTTAAAAGGTTGTGGAGATTCCATGGTGTGGCGGCTGTCTGGTCTTCCTAAAAGGTTGTGGAGTTTCCATGGTGTGGCGTCTGTCTGGTCTTCCTAAAAGGTTGTGGAGTTTCCATGGTGTGGCGGTTGTCTGGTCTTCCTAAAAGGTTGTGGAGTTTCCATGGTGTGGCGGTTGTCTGGTCTTCCTAAAAGGTTGTGGAGTTTCCATGGTGTGGCGTCTGTCTGGTCTTCCTAAAAGGTTGTGGAGTTTCTATGGTGTGGCGGTTGTCTGGTCTTCCTAAAAGGTTGTGGAGTTTCCATGGTGTGGCGGCTGTCTGGTCTTCCTAAAAGGTTGTGGAGTTTCCATGGTGTGGCGTCTGTCTGGTCTTCCTAAAAGGTTGTGGAGTTTCCATGGTGTGGCGTCTGTCTGGTCTTCCTAAAAGCTCGTTCTGCTTTTCAATGTTTTTCAGTTCCCTTACAGTAGTTGTGTGTGTGTGTGTGTGTGTGACTACTATGAGTGCGGCTGTGTTTAGAAATTCCACTCCACATCAAAGGAAGGGATGAGAGTTGGGCATGAAGGACACACACACAAATACACAATATGTATTTAACTAGGCAAGTCAGTTAAGAACAAATCCTTATTTACAATGACAGCCTACCAGGGAAGAGTGGGTGAACTGCCTTGTTTCCGAACAACATATTTTCACCTTGTCAGCTCTGGGATTCAATCTAGCAACCTTTCGGTTACTGATCCAACACTCTAACCACTAGGCTACCTGCCACCCCAAACACAGCCCTCATTATTAATCTCTATGCTTTCCAATAGAAAAGGATCAATCCCTCTCCTCTCTGTGTGCCAAATAGAAGTAACTAAAGATTCACCTAATAATGCTTTTTCTGTACAATTATTCTCCTCTCTTTCGCTTTTAAAGGGACTGGAGTGATGCAGAATGGAACCGAGTGGTTGCAGGAAGGAAAAGGAAGGGGGGCGGGGTGCAATCCTGAATGTGCATGTGTGTTACCTGTCAACTCTGTGCTTAATGCTCCATAATGGTTTAAATGATGTTAGGAAGAGGGTTTACATTTGAGGCAATTGCTTCTCATTGTGTGTATTAATACATAAATCGTACTGTATACTGTCATGACTGGCCAAGTCACCGGTCCAGCCAAATTATACAAATCATGACAAATAATGACTTAAAAATGGAGGGAGTCTTTCCTTTCTCTCTGTATAGCAGAACAAAGAACAGGAGAGTCGAAAAATAGTAGAGTGGTGAATCTTTTATTCCAGGAAACTTCAAATATTTTGCTTGGGGCAAATGTTATTTTGCAAAAGCACATTTTGAGAGAGAGAGAGAGAGAGAGAGAACAGGCTGGCCATAGAAACAGTCTGTCACAGAAAAATCTGGCTACCCAGAGAGGACAGGTTGTGCTCACTCTGGCCTCAGAGAGGTCAAGACCAAAGAGCATTTTCTCCTGCCAAAACTATACAGACTTAAGGGCAATTTTCTTCCCCAAAATGTAAAACAAATACAAACATTTTGAACCAAAATCAGAAAGGGAGAAAATCCAATATCTATTGGAAAAAAAAAACCTTTGTGACATATTAGCTGCAAAATATGTAGCTTCCTGCCACACCCAATGGGACAGCCAGTGGAACGACCAAAAAGAGCAATTATTTACCTTTATTTAACTAGGCAAGTCAGTTAAGAACAAATTCTTATTTTTATTTTTCAATGACGGCCATTGCTACCTGTGTCTTTCTCACTATTTAACTATTGTCCTCATTCATTTCTTACTGTAGTGTCCTGTGTTACTACTCATTTATTTGGATTATTTTTCCTATTATTATCTATCTGCATCATAACTTATTATATGTATCTATATGTTTGCTTTGGCAATGTATGTGGTAACACCTTCATGCTAATAAAGCCATTTTAATTGAATTGAGAAAGAGGCCAGCAATAGCCTATTTTTAGTTCTCACCCCTCTATCTCTCTCTCTCTCTCTCCCTTCATTATTATGTGGAGTGTTGCTCTCCTCTTGGTACTGAAACACCCCTCTGCACACAGGTATTACTGTGCCTTGCCGCTCACCTCCACCACCCTGGATGGGTGGGTGTGTGCTCTCAAACCCTCACCTAACTTGAGTAGAAGAGGATGATAAGGCTGAGGGTAATTGTTATTGAGGAGCTGGATGAGAGACTGGGAGTCTTTAGGAGTGGGTAGAGAGAGGGAGAGCAATGGGGTCCAGGTGTTGTCCACTATTTGGTTGCTTCAACACTCATTACTACCACAGAGCCCTGTCCTCCCTGCCACCTGAGCCTCCCACGACACAACACTCCACCACAGAACTACACAGCATAGCTATCGCTACTTTATCTTTCACTCTTTCCCTCTCTCGCTTTAATTTTTGAACTCTGTCCTTGGCCCCCTGCTTTCCATCTCTCTCTTTATCTGCATTGTGATGTCTATGTCCCTGGCTCTGAGTCTCTTTCTCTCTCTCTCTCTAATCCTTCCCCACACAGCTGCCTTGGCACCAGCCTTCTCATCGACAGAAAAAAATAGGGATAGCAAGAGAGGAGAGAAAGAGGGGGAAGGGAAGAAGGAGGGAAAAAGAGCAGGTCACTGGAAAAAGCTGATATTATTGAAAGCCGGCATAGGAGGGATTACACATGGAAAGCCAAAGAGGACAGAGATAAAGATGGAGCTGGAGGGGAGAGATGGAGTAAAAAAGAAGGCGCTGGAGGGGATGGATGTAGTAAAAAAGAAGGAGCTGGAGGGGATGGATGGAGTAATAAAGATGGAGCTGGAGGGGAGAGATGGAGTAAAAAAGAAAGATCTGGAGGGGATGGATGGAGTAATAAAGATGGAGCTGGAGGGGATGGATGGAGTAATAAAGATGGAGCTGGAGGGGAGAGATGGAGTAAAAAAGAAAGATCTGGAGGGGATGGATGGAGTAATAAAGAGGGAGCTGGAGGGGTGGAATGGAGTAATAAAGAGGGAGCTAGAGGAGAGGGATGGAGTAATACAGATGGAGCTGGAGGGAATGGATGGAGTAATAAAGAGGGAGCTAGAGGAGAGGGATGGAGTAATAAAGAGGGAGCTGGAGGGAATGGATGGAGTAATAAAGAGGGAGCTGGAGGGAATGGATGGAGTAATAAAGATGGAGCTGGAGGGGAGAGATGGAGTAATACAGATGGAGCTCGAGGGGAGAGATGGAGTAATAAAGATGGAGCTGGAGGGGAGGGATGGAGTAATAAAGAGGGAGCTGGAGGGGAGAGATGGAGTAAAAAAGAAAGAGCTGGAGGGGAGGGATGGAGTAATAAAGAGGGAGCTGGCGGGGAGGGATGGAGTAATAAACAGGGAGCTGGAGGGAATGGATGGAGTAATAAAGATGGAGCTGGAGGGGAGAGATGGAGTAATGCAGATGGAGCTGGAGGGGAGAGATGGAGTAATAAAGATGGAGCTGGAGGGGAGGGATGGAGTAATAAAGAGGGAGCTGGAGGGGAGAGATGGAGTAAAAAATAAAGAGCTGGAGGGGAGGGATGGAGAAATAAAGAGGGAGCTGGCGGGGAGGGATGAAGTAATAAAGATGGAGCTGGAGGGGAGGGATGAAGTAATAAAGATGGAGCTGGAGGGGAGGGATGGAGTAATAAAGAGGGAGCTGCGGGGGAGGGATGGAGTAATAAACAGGGAGCTGGAGGGGAGGGGAGGGATGGAGTAATAAAGAGGGAGCTGGGGGGGAGGGATGGAGTAATAAACAGGGAGCTGGAGGGGAGGGGAGGGATGGAGTAATAAACAGGGAGCTGGAGGGGAGGGATGAAGTAATAAAGAAGGAGCTGGAGGGGAGGGGTGGAGAAATAAAGAAGGAGCTGGAGGGGAGGGATGGAGTAATAAAGAGGGAGCTAGAGGGGAGGGATGGAGAAATAAAGAGGGAGCTGGAGGGGAGGGATGGAGTAATAAAGAGGGAGCTGGAGGGGAGGGATGAAGTAATAAAGAGGGAGCTGGAGGGGAGGGATGGAGTAAAAAAGAAGGCGCTGGAGGGGATGGATGTAGTAAAAAAGAAGGAGCTGGAGGGGATGGATGGAGTAATAAAGATGGAGCTGGAGGGGAGAGATGGAGTAAAAAAGAAAGATCTGGAGGGGATGGATGGAGTAATAAAGATGGAGCTGGAGGGGATGGATGGAGTAATAAAGATGGAGCTGGAGGGGAGAGATGGAGTAAAAAAGAAAGATCTGGAGGGGATGGATGGAGTAATAAAGAGGGAGCTGGAGGGGTGGAATGGAGTAATAAAGAGGGAGCTAGAGGAGAGGGATGGAGTAATACAGATGGAGCTGGAGGGAATGGATGGAGTAATAAAGAGGGAGCTAGAGGAGAGGGATGGAGTAATAAAGAGGGAGCTGGAGGGAATGGATGGAGTAATAAAGAGGGAGCTGGAGGGAATGGATGGAGTAATAAAGATGGAGCTGGAGGGGAGAGATGGAGTAATACAGATGGAGCTCGAGGGGAGAGATGGAGTAATAAAGATGGAGCTGGAGGGGAGGGATGGAGTAATAAAGAGGGAGCTGGAGGGGAGAGATGGAGTAAAAAAGAAAGAGCTGGAGGGGAGGGATGGAGTAATAAAGAGGGAGCTGGCGGGGAGGGATGGAGTAATAAACAGGGAGCTGGAGGGAATGGATGGAGTAATAAAGATGGAGCTGGAGGGGAGAGATGGAGTAATGCAGATGGAGCTGGAGGGGAGAGATGGAGTAATAAAGATGGAGCTGGAGGGGAGGGATGGAGTAATAAAGAGGGAGCTGGAGGGGAGAGATGGAGTAAAAAATAAAGAGCTGGAGGGGAGGGATGGAGAAATAAAGAGGGAGCTGGCGGGGAGGGATGAAGTAATAAAGATGGAGCTGGAGGGGAGGGATGAAGTAATAAAGATGGAGCTGGAGGGGAGGGATGGAGTAATAAAGAGGGAGCTGCGGGGGAGGGATGGAGTAATAAACAGGGAGCTGGAGGGGAGGGGAGGGATGGAGTAATAAAGAGGGAGCTGGGGGGGAGGGATGGAGTAATAAACAGGGAGCTGGAGGGGAGGGGAGGGATGGAGTAATAAACAGGGAGCTGGAGGGGAGGGATGAAGTAATAAAGAAGGAGCTGGAGGGGAGGGGTGGAGAAATAAAGAAGGAGCTGGAGGGGAGGGATGGAGTAATAAAGAGGGAGCTAGAGGGGAGGGATGGAGAAATAAAGAGGGAGCTGGAGGGGAGGGATGGAGTAATAAAGAGGGAGCTGGAGGGGAGGGATGAAGTAATAAAGAGGGAGCTGGAGGGGAGGGATGAAGTAATAAAGAAGGAGCTGGAGGGGAGAGATGGAGTAATAAAGAGGGAGCTGGAGGGGAGAGATGGAGTAATAAAGAGGGAGCTGGAGGGGAGGGATGGAGTAATAAAGAAGGAGCTGGAGGGGAGAGATGGAGTAATAAAGAGGGAGCTGGAGGGGAGGGATGGAGTAATAAACAGGGAGCTGGAGGGGAGGGATGGAGTAATAAACAGTAAGCTGGAGGGGAGGGGTGGAGAAATAAAGAATGAGCTGGAGGGGAGGGATGAAGTAATAAAGAAGGAGCTGGAGGGGAGGGGAGGGATGGAGTAATAAAGAGGGAGCTGGAGGGGAGAGATGGAGAAATAAAGAGGGAGCTGGAGGGGAGGGATGGAGAAATAAAGAGGGAGCTGGAGGGGAGGGATAAAGTAATAAAGAAGAAGCTGGAGGGGAGGGATGAAGTAATAAAGAAGGAGCTGGCGGGGAGGGATGGAGAAATAAAGAGGGAGCTGGCGGGGAGGGATGAAGTAATGAAGAGGGAGCTGGAGGGGAGGGATGGAGTAATAAACAGGGAGCTGGAGGGGAGGGATGGAGTAATAAAGAGGGAGCTGGAGGGGAGAGATGGAGTAATAAAGAGGGAGCTGGAGGGGAGGGATGGAGTAATAAACAGGGAGCTGGAGGGGAGGGATGGAGTAATAAAGAGGGAGCTGGAGGGGAGGGATGAAGTAATAAAGAGGGAGCTGGAGGGGAGGGATGGAGTAATAAAGAGGGAGCTGGAGGGGAGGGAGGGATGGAGTAATAAAGAGGGAGCTGGAGGGGAGGGAGGGATGGAGTAATAAAGAGGGAGCTGGAGGGGAGGGGAGGGATGGAGTAATAAACAGGGAGCTGGAGGGGAGAGATGGAGTAATAAAGAGGGAGCTGGAGGGGAGGGATGGAGTAATAAAGAGGGAGCTGGAGGGGAGGGATGGAGTAATAAAGAGGGAGCTGGAGGGGAGGGGAGGGATGGAGTAATAAAGATGGAGCTGGAGGGGAGGGGTGGAGTAATAAACAG
Source organism: Oncorhynchus mykiss (assembly GCF_013265735.2). Classification (NCBI taxonomy): domain Eukaryota; kingdom Metazoa; phylum Chordata; class Actinopteri; order Salmoniformes; family Salmonidae; genus Oncorhynchus; species Oncorhynchus mykiss. Next base: position 18,563,483 of record NC_048573.1, read on the forward strand.
GGAGCTGGAGGGGAGGGATGGAGTAATAAAGATGGAGCTGGAGGGGAGAGATGGAGTAATAAAGAGGGAGCTGGAGGGGAGGGGTGGAGTAATAAAGAGGGAGCTGGAGGGGAGGGATGGAGTAATAAAGATGGAGCTGGGGGGGAGGGGAGGGATGGAGTAATAAAGATGGAGCTGGAGGGGAGGGGTGGAGTAATAAACAGGGAGCTGGAGGGGAGGGATGGAGTAATAAAGATGGAGCTGGAGGGGAGGGGAGGGATGGATTAATAAAGATGGAGCTGGAAGGGAGGGGTGGAGTAATAAAGAGGGAGCTGGAGGGGAGGGATGGAGTAATAAAGATGGAGCTGGAGGGGAGGGGTGGAGTAATAAACAGGGAGCTGGAGGGGAGGGATGGAGTAATAAACAGGGAGCTGGAGGGGAGGGATGGAGTAATAAACAGGGAGCTGGAGGGGAGGGATGGAGTAATAAACAGGGAGCTGGAGGGGAGGGGAGGGATGGAGTAATAAAGATGGAGCTGGAGGGGAGGGGTGGAGTAATAAACAGGGAGCTGGGAAGGGAGAGATGGAGTAATAAAGAGGGAGCTGGAGGGGAGGGGAGGGATGGAGTAATAAAGATGGAGCTGGAGGGGAGAGATGGAGTAATAAAGAGGGAGCTGGAGGGGAGGGATGGAGTAATAAACAGGGAGCTGGAGGGGAGGGATGGAGTAATAAATAGTAAGCTGGAGGGGAGGGGTGGAGAAATAAAGAATGAGCTGGAGGGGAGGGATGAAGTAATAAAGAAGGAGCTGGAGGGGAGGGGAGGGATGGAGTAATAAAGAGGGAGCTGGAGGGGAGAGATGGAGAAATAAAGAGGGAGCTGGAGGGGAGGGATGGAGAAATAAAGAGGGAGCTGGAGGGGAGGGATAAAGTAATAAAGAAGAAGCTGGAGGGGAGGGATGGAGTAATAAAGAAGGAGCTGGCGGGGAGGGATGGAGAAATAAAGAGGGAGCTGGCGGGGAGGGATGAAGTAATAAAGAGGGAGCTGGAGGGGAGGGATGGAGTAATAAACAGGGAGCTGGAGGGGAGGGATGGAGTAATAAAGAGGGAGCTGGAGGGGAGGGATGGAGTAATAAAGAGGGAGCTGGAGGGGAGAGATGGAGTAATAAAGAGGGAGCTGGAGGGGAGGGATGGAGTAATAAACAGGGAGCTGGAGGGGAGGGATGGAGTAATAAAGAGGGAGCTGGAGGGGAGGGATGAAGTAATAAAGAGGGAGCTGGAGGGGAGGGATGGAGTAATAAAGAGGGAGCTGGAGGGGAGGGAGGGATGGAGTAATAAAGAGGGAGCTGGAGGGGAGGGAGGGATGGAGTAATAAAGAGGGAGCTGGAGGGGAGGGGAGGGATGGAGTAATAAACAGGGAGCTGGAGGGGAGAGATGGAGTAATAAAGAGGGAGCTGGAGGGGAGGGATGGAGTAATAAAGAGGGAGCTGGAGGGGAGGGATGGAGTAATAAAGAGGGAGCTGGAGGGGAGGGGAGGGATGGAGTAATAAAGATGGAGCTGGAGGGGAGGGGTGGAGTAATAAACAGGGAGCTGGAGGGGAGGGATGGAGTAATAAAGATGGAGCTGGAGGGGAGAGATGGAGTAATAAAGAGGGAGCTGGAGGGGAGGGGTGGAGTAATAAAGAGGGAGCTGGAGGGGAGGGATGGAGTAATAAAGATGGAGCTGGGGGGGAGGGGAGGGATGGAGTAATAAAGATGGAGCTGGAGGGGAGGGGTGGAGTAATAAACAGGGAGCTGGAGGGGAGGGATGGAGTAATAAAGATGGAGCTGGAGGGGAGGGGAGGGATGGATTAATAAAGATGGAGCTGGAAGGGAGGGGTGGAGTAATAAAGAGGGAGCTGGAGGGGAGGGATGGAGTAATAAAGATGGAGCTGGAGGGGAGGGGTGGAGTAATAAACAGGGAGCTGGAGGGGAGGGATGGAGTAATAAACAGGGAGCTGGAGGGGAGGGATGGAGTAATAAAGAGGGAGCTGGAGGGGAGGGATGGAGTAATAAACAGGGAGCTGGAGGGGAGGGGAGGGATGGAGTAATAAAGATGGAGCTGGAGGGGAGGGGTGGAGTAATAAACAGGGAGCTGGAAGGGAGAGATGGAGTAATAAAGAGGGAGCTGGAGGGGAGGGGAGGGATGGAGTAATAAAGATGGAGCTGGAGGGGAGAGATGGAGTAATAAAGAGGGAGCTGGAGGGGAGAGATGGAGTAATAAAGAGGGAGCTGGAGGGGAGGGGAGGGATGGAGTAATAAAGATGGAGCTGGAGGGGAGAGATGGAGTAATAAAGAGGGAGCTGGAGGGGAGGGATGGAGTAATAAAGAGGGAGCTGGAGGGGAGGGATGGAGTAATAAAGAGGGAGCTGGAAGGGAGAGATGGAGTAATAAAGAGGGAGCTGGAGGGGAGGGATGGAGTAATAAAGAGGGAGCTGGAGGGGAGAGATGGAGTAATAAAGAGGGAGCTGGAGGGGAGGGATGGAGTAATAAAGAGGGAGCTGGAGGGGAGGGATGGAGTAATAAAGAGGGAGCTGGAGGGGAGGGATGGAGTAATAAAGAGGGAGCTGGAGGGGAGGGATGGAGTAATAAACAGGGAGCTGGAGGGGAGGGATGGAGTAATAAAGAGGGAGCTGGAGGGGAGGGATGGAGTAATAAAGAGGGAGCTGGAGGGGAGGGATGGAGTAATAAAGAGGGAGCTGGAGGGGAGGGGAGGGATGAGGTATAACGTCTCCCATCTGATATGGACGAACAAGAGAATGAGGAAAGGGGAGAATAGAAGACGGATTGGTTTACTGGGAGAAAACCATCATAAAGAGGTCTATTAAATCTGGAATCCCGAGACAGAGAGAGAGCGAGAGAGTGAGAGAGAGACAGAGAGTGAGCGAAAAAGGATTGAGTGGGAGAGAGAGATAAGTAAAGTGAAAAATGAGTAAGGTGAGAGAAAATGAGAGAGTAGGAGAGAGGAGAGCTCAGTGTTCAGTAGATGGGGGTGTTCAGTTCAGTCGTGAGCAATCTTCCCTCTAATACAATGCAATTTAAAGTAACCTATTTGGCCCATGGTGTTACAGACCAAGTAAAAAATCATTAATTAATGTAAGCCCTTCATAATGTAAAAACGCTTTTTAAAAGTCTCATGCAATTTAGGCCTGCATTGAACACCACATATATACTGTAGGCTATATGATAGAAATCAAAAGCTATTTCCATGGGAAAATGCTATGGAGGGAGTCTTTCCTCCATTGGTTTAGTTGGTTGGCCTACATTATGCTCAGATAGCCACAATAGCCTATTGACTACTGTCTCAAACTGTAAGGGTACAGCCTCAGTGTTCACTGTAAATGTGCGGGAGAGGTTGCACAAAAGTTCAGGTTTCTGCTCACAAGACCTACAATTTGCTCAGTGCCCCCAATATTGAGGGAACATTGGTGGTGAGTCCAGGAAAGCAGGCCTCTATTTCAGCGGAGACTCCCCATTTCTTATATAGTAGAACTACTTTTGACCAGCGCCCATAGGGTTCCGGTCAAAAGTAGTGTACTATAAGGCAATAGGGTGCCATTTGGGATGCACCCTCTCCCTGCACCCTAGCTGCGTCCTTGAGGGCAGACAATAATGCTTACCCATCCCCATCTATTCCTAATATCTGTAGATGTTACCCACTAATATCTGCTGATGTTACCCACTAATATCTGCTCATGCTACCCACTAATATCTGTAGATGTTACCCACTAATACCTGCTGATGTTACCCACTAATATCTGCTGATGTTACCCACTAATATCTGCTGATGTTAACCACTAATATCTGCTGATGTTACCCACTAATATCTGTTGATGTTACCCACTAATATCTGCTGATGCTACCCACTAATATCTGTTGATGTTACCCACTAATATCTGCTGATGTTACCCACTAATATCTGTAGATGTTACCCACTAATATCTGCTGATGTTACCCACTAATATCTGCTGATGTTACCCACTAATATCTGCTGATGTTACCCACTAATATCTGCTGATGTTACCCACTAATATCTGCTGATGTTACCCACTAATATCTGTAGATGTTACCCACTAATATCTGCTGATGTTACCCACTAATATCTGTAGATGTTACCCACTAATATCTGCTGATGTTATCCACTAATATCTGCTGATGTTACCCACTAATATCTGCTAATGTTACCCACTAATATCTGTTGATGTTACCCACTAATATATTTAGATGTTACCCACTAATATATTTAGATGTTACCCACTAATATCTGCTGATGTTACCCACTAATATCTGCTGATGTTACCCACTAATATCTGTTGATGCTACCCACTAATATCTGCTGATGCTACCCACTAATATCTGCTGATGTTATCCACTAATATCTGCTGATGTTACCCACTAATATCTTCTGATGTTACCCACTAATATCTGTTGATGCTACCCACTAATATCTGTTGATGCTACCCACTAATATCTGCTGATGTTACCCACTAATATCTGCTGATGTTATCCACTAATATCTGCTGATGTTACCCACTAATATCTGTTGATGCTACCCACTAATATCTGCTGATGTTACCCACTAATATCTGCTGATGTTACCCACTAATATCTGTTGATGCTACCCACTAATATCTGCTGATGCTACCCACTAATATCTGCTGATGTTAACCACTAATATCTGCTGATGTTACCCACTAATATCTGCTGATGTTACCCACTAATATCTGTAGATGTTACCCACTAATATCTGCTGATGTTACCCACTAATATCTGTAGATGTTACCCACTAATATCTGCTGATGTTACCCACTAATATCTGTAGATGTTACCCACTAATATCTGTTGATGTTACCTACTAATATCTGTAGATGTTACCCACTAATATCTGTAGATGTTACCCACTAATATCTGTAGATGTTACCCACTAATATCTGTAGATGTTACCCACTAATATCTGTAGATGTTACCCACTAATATCTGCTGATGTTACCCACTAATATCTGTAGATGTTACCCACTAATATCTGTAGATGTTATCCACTAATATCTGCTGATGTTACCCACTAATATCTGTAGATGTTACCCACTAATATCTGCCGATGTTACCCACTAATATCTGCTGATGTTACCCACTAATATCTGCGTGACGTTCTGGGCTGCTTACAGGCAGCTACACAAAAACAAGATCCCACAAACAGGTGGGGAATGGCTGCCTAAATATGATCCCCAATCAGAGACAATGATAGACAGCTGCCTCTGATTGGGAACCATACCAGGCCAACAAAGAAATAGAAAACATAGATTACCCACCCTAGTCACACCCTGACCTAACCAAATAGAGAATAAAAGGATATCTAAGGTCAGGGTGTGACACCCACTAATACAACTATGGGCCTCGTGGTAAAACAATGGCCATTTTTTGTTGTAAATTATTATAACAAAACAGCAGCTAAAAGATAAACAGCTATAATAAACCTTGGCTACAGTTTCTCCAAGACCTCTTATCTTCTCTCCTCTTATCTTCTCTTATCTTCCCCAAGACCTCTTACCCTCTTATAGCCTGGTCACACATCTGTTTTCTCCTGTGTTAGCTATCTCCTAAGGTCAATGTCATACCAAACAACTACAGTAGTTGGCTGTACAGCTCAAACAGATCTGGGACCAGGCTAACACTCATAGCACCCTATTCCCTATGTAGTGCACTACTTTTGACCAGGGCACTATGGGCTCTAGTGCACTATAGGGAATAGAGTGCCATTTGGGACACGGTCATAAAAGTTATTATACTGGCCCTCATACAACCCTCCTCCTGATCCACAGTCAGTGAAGCATCTGCAGGTTATCATCATCACCTTTCCCGAAGAGGGTAAATACCAGCTACTTCATATTTAACTAGAAGCCATCTTGACACGACACTACTTTGACCGGTCGTGCTTGTGGTGTGTGTGTGTCTGGTCGTACTTGCGGTGTGTGTGTGTGTGTGTGTTTGGTCGTACTTGTGGTGTGTGTGTGTCTGGTCGTGCTTGTGGAATAGTTAGCTTGTTGAAGAGCAGGGTGAGAACTATGGAGAGGCCTCTCCAGGACCAGGGGTGGTGGTTGAGGCGCTCTGTACTGACCCTGGGTGACTGACGTCTGGGCTGAGTTGCCAGTGTCTCCCCCTGGAGTACTGGAGCTCCACTGGAGGAAATTAAGAGGTAGGTAAAGTGGAGCTTAGAGACCATGAGGATTTAGTCCTGCACAAATGTTTTACCTATTGTGGAAAACCTTTGTCAAGGTGTAAGACTCTTTGTCGACGATTCTGTCAAGTTCATATTCTTTCAAAAGATGTCTGGGTTCACAAAACACACTTCTGTCTATACCCTTTACTTCATCAGTGATAAGCCTCTCATACACTAAAACCAGACCGGACTCAACTCCCTAGGGTTGGTGGATCTTGAAGACACAGGTTCACATTCAATCACATTCACACTTCACTAACCACTTGCTCGCCACAACACGTCCCATGAAGAAAGGTGTGACTTCACAATCTCGGTGTGATATGTCATCACACAAGGCCATGATCAGATGTCCGTGTGCGTATTTGCAAACAGGAATGAGCTAACACGGCCAATATATACGGAGGCAGTGAACAGCAGTGCTAATCTAGGATCATATACTCAGATCCATTATGATCTAAAAGCCAAAACTGATCCTAGAACACAAATCCTACTCTGACACCCTTTATAAATACATGCCCAAACTGATCCTAGAACACGAGTCCTACTCTGACACCCTTTATAAATACATGCCCAAACTGATCCTAGAACAGGAGTCCTACTCTGACACCCTTTATAAATACATGCCCGGACAGGAACAGGGCGCCAACACTTCCCCTCTTCCCTCCCAAAGACGCCAGCCCGCTACCTCATCCAAAACTCATAAACATAGAACACTGACTAATAACTTTAATAGAGTGGTACGTCTAAGAGCTCGACAAGCCATTAAAGCCTGAAAAATGAATATGGCCGCTACTAAAAGTGTAATACTAATAGGTCCACCAGCTGGGAGGGAGAGTGCTGCTGAGGTGAAGACAGCTGGCTCAGCCTGACAGCATCGACCATGTGACGGTGAAGGGGAGCTGAGATTCTCATATAGTACACAGGTGGATTGGAGGAACTTAGTTGCCGCTAACCACAGATGTAGGACAAGATTACTCTCACCCTCAGCAATTAGAGATCTAAAAAAGATTTGACCCTGTAGCTGTTTTTAGGGGAAACACAGGGGCTATCTGTGGTGTATCCAACATGAAGACCGATTCAGAGCAATCATATAGACATGACACGGTACTCAATTCCACATGATATATCGTCCTCACTCAGGGCTCCCGAGTGGCGCAGCGGTCTAAGGCACTGCATCTCAGTGCTAGAGGCGTCACTACAGACCCAGGTTCGAGTCCAGGCTGTAGCACAACCGGCCGTGATTGGGAGTCCCATAGGGCGGATTGGACCAGCGTCATCCGGGTTTAGCTGGGGTAGGCTGTCATTGTAAGTAAGAATTTGTTTTTAACTGACTTGCCTAGTTAAAAAAAGGTTTAATAAAATATATACAAAGCGTCTTGTGTCTTTCACATTGTACATTTCTATCTGTCTACAATTTATTGTTCTGTACCAGTGAGTATAAACCCCTTAAGCTCTGTGCCTTGCTTATTTGAATGGCAGGAGTAATGAGATTAATTGCAGAAGGTTCCATTGGCCAATGCCCAGGGTTTTCCAACGATCCCTCCCTGCACCAGTTGCTGCTCTGTATCGACTGATCTAGCCGAGTCGTTGTTTCTCTCCCCTTTCGACACAAAAAGGAGAGGGAACCGGACCTGCTTTCACGTTTAGGCTTCAAAGGATAATTGGGATTTAAATCAAAGGACTGCTGCCATTTTTGGACGGATTCATTACATAGATTTTACGCAACTACCAAAGACTGATTACTGGATGGTAATAGAGAAAGATAATAATTCAATCAATCTATATTTCAGGTTATTGGACAGTAATGGACTGGTCTGAATCTGAAGTGAAGCAGCTTCAGTTGGCCTAGATTTCAGTAAAAAGCCAGCCAGCCAGACAGACAGACTGACAGCTAGGCCGTGCCCGTAACAGGAATGTTATGGCATCTGTCACTAAACCCCTCCTCCTATCTCCATCGCTGCACCGTGACCCTTGACACCAAACTTCTGCTTCCTCCTACTGCCATGAAGCGACGGATCACGGCCCACATTCTAGAATCGAGTCTAATTGAAGCTTTTCATTATGTCAGAGATTATAGAGATAGATCATAGCTAACACTAACAGGAAATAGCTAGCTATATCTGAAGGATTACTGAGGTTCAGGTCTTGATATCGTTATTATTGAGCTTTAGATAACAGCATTGTAGTTTAAACTATCGCCAGTCAACGTCTAGTTGAGCATAGAAAATGCCAACTGTGATGAAAATCACAACTTGAGTTCATACTGCAACTATAAATACACTATATAAACAAAATGTGGGCCCCCTTCAAATTGGCGTCTTGAGACTCGTCTGAAGTCGGTACAGCCGATCTGCCAACTGTCTGTAGCATCTGAACAGTTTGGGCAACACACTAATATGAGCCCTCTGTGTAAAGGTGACTCTCACCAACACATATATACCCTCAAGGAACACGTTTGCACTAGGACACCCACAGGCCTCACAAGACTCATCTGAATGTCCCACGGTACCAGCTTGGACTGTTTAGAGCCCCCCCAAAAAATATTCTGGTCTTTCTTATACCTCTCAGATATATCACAGACACTTCAGAACAAACTTCCTTTAGATTTTTTGGGGGGAGGCTATCTGTTGTTTCATGAAGTGAATCTGTTATTCAATGGTAATAGCCCAAAATAATTTTTCATCAAACAAATCCCCAGTCCTTAACGATTACAAGCATACCCATAACAGGATGCAGCCACCACTATGCTTAAAAATATGGAAAATGGTACTCAGTAATGTGTTGGATTTGCCCCAAACAAATGGACAAAAATTGCATTGCCACATCATTTGCAGTATAACTTTAGTTCCTTGTTGCAAACAGGATGCATGTTTTTATTCTATACAGGCTTCTTTCTTTTCACTCATTTATGTTAGTATTGTGGTATAAATACGACGTTGTTGATCCATCCTTGATCCATCCTTACTTTCTGAAGACAATTTTCTAACTAGTTTTCACTGGGAAGGCAGATTAGCGTTATTATCAAAAGAAATCCGCAAATGACGTCACTTTTGTTTTGATCCGACTTCCCTGTGGTCCTTGAACGGGACGCCTGGCTCATTCCCTGGGAGGCGGCCCCATTCCAAAACGAACGCAAGGAGAACACACCTACGCGGGCGCCTGGGCCAGATTATTCGAGTCCCCTTAATAAAGGGATGTGGAAGTGGAAGGAGGTAGCGATTTGCAAATGGAGCTTGGCAAAAGGGGGCACGATTTGTTGACATAGTTGTAATCCAAACCCAACCTTCATTCGTTGTGGCGCGTTGAGGTCCCAAACACAGTTTTAGACTGACTTTATCACCAAAATGATCCTATTTTCACTTTGTAGTCAGTTTTGACACAATAATTAATACATGTTTCGGACTGATATCGATGCCACATAGGCTGTTTTCAAAGGGATTGGTTGCTTTTTAGTGGCAGTTGCTCTTTAACAGAATGGGTGTCATCCCATACACACACCAACACTCACACACACAGCTACCTCCATGGCTTGTAACTGATGAAACAAGTCTCTCTTTCTCTGAGATACTCCCACACTCAAGGATAGCAGTGGGGTGAGTCGTAAACTACATGGGTAGTGGGAGAGTACTTCTTGTAAACTGCTCCTAAAGAAAGAGGCAAACATGCAGGTTCACACACACCCCTAAGTTGGATCAATCAATGGATGGTTGGTAGTTCAGAGAGCACCGAGAGTGTGATCACCGGATTGACTCACAGGAGGAGGAATAACAACCTGTCCTCTTTCCCACTCTCCGTCTCTCTCCCCCTTTCTCCTTATCCGTCCGTTACTGGGTCCTTCTCCTCCTCTGTCACCTATTGCTTCTACCATCTCTCTTCATCCACCCATCTCTCTCTCTCTCTATTCCTTGATCCTCTGTTCTATTAACCCTTCACCCTCTCCGTTATTTGGTTCCCTGGACTCATGCTTCACTTACTGTACTCAAGTCATCTTGTCTTTGACTGGCTCCTCTCTATTGTACCTCTCACATCCTCCATTCTCCTTTGTTGCCAATCACTTTTACCATTCCCTTTCTATAAGATGCTTTTCAATCTCTATATACTTCCAACAACCCTTTTCTCCTCCATCCCTCTATACATCAAACAGTTCTTTCTTCAATGCATCATTCATGATTTTGTTATTTAATGCACTCTCTCGCTCTCTCTGTCTCTTTCTTACTGGTAGCTATCAAGTACTCCTTTCTCCCTGCTTTACATGCATTTTATCCTTTTAATGACTAGCTTCTATTCCTGTTGCCACTCCATCCCCTTTTCATAATGTACCCTGCAACAACCTCTTGCTTTCTCTCCCTCTCTGGGTCTCTCCCTCCCCCTTGTTTCTCTACCCCCCCCCCCCTCCCCCCTCCCTCTCTTCTCCCTGAGGTGAGCCGGTGGTAATGCCGAGCCCAGGTCGGTAATGGTGTAATCCTTTCACATCTCGCTCTCGCTCCCACTGTCTCTCCGTCTCGCTCTCGCTCTCTCTATCTCTCTCTCTCTCTCTCTCTCAATCCTCTCTCTCTCTCTCCCTCTCCCTCTCTCTCTCAATCCTCTCAACGGTCAAGCAGCAACTGTCATTATCTACAGCCCTATAAAATCTGTTGTATTTTTTGCCTGATTCGTTTTTTTCTTCAAATTTCGTGTTTCTCAGTTTTGTTTTTCCAGGTGTCTGTTTTTCCCCATTTGTTTTCGGTTTTAGCTCTAAAAATCACACTTTTAATTAATAGAAAAACAACAAAAATGTGATGTTGTAAGTCCACACTTGTAAGTCCAGACTTTTGAGGTCTGGGAAAAATCAAAGAAAAGTAGATTTCTTGGTGTAGTTACCCACTAATTCAAGTGCTCACCAGCCAGAGCCCGTTGTTTGGGTTAGCAATGTTTCTGTAGCGCTCATGTGATTGCAGAATTTTCTAAATAAATGGCCACTAGATTGATGCAAATAATATTGATATCATTCTACCAGGTAGGCATAGGCTACTTTGTAATTAACATTGAATTGAGAGGACTCTGACGAGCCCGACGCGAAGAATATACTGCTTCCTCGGAAACAGGCCCCGATCCCCGTGATCTGAGTGAAGAGGAGCTGGAGAAAGAGGGGCCGAAGGGTGGGCAGCCTTCTGAGAATTCGTAGGCGATGGAATAAACCCCCACTTCCCTCCATTCTGCTAGCAAATGTGCAATCCTTGGAGAATAAAATTTATGAGTTACGCAGAAGATTACATAAGATGAATACATACTTTTTAACGAAGATGACGAACACTTAACAAACTATACAAAACAACAAACCGACCGTGACGCTATATAATACTAATGCAGACACAGGCAACTAAACATAGGCAATAACCCACAAATTACCCAAAGAATATGGCTGCCTAAATATGGTTCCCAATCAGAGACAACGATAAACAGCTGCCTCTGATTGAGAACCAATCTAGGCAACCATAGACATACAAAACACCTAGATAGTAAACAACCCCATAAACATACAAAACCCCTAGACGGTACAAAAACTCATATATCACCCTTGACTAAGGTCAGGGTGTGACACACTACTTAGCAACATGGAAATGGCACAGTGTAATCTCCCTATAATACAGTGTTCTGTCCGGAGCATTTCATGTCCTTATAATACCGCCTCCATGCCACACACACACACACACAGTCACACACACACACACACAGTCACACACACACAGTCACACACACACACACACAGTCACACACACACAGTCACACACACACACACACACACACACACACACACACACACCTCTATAAAACTACCGCCATGCCACAAAAAAAACACGTCACAGCTTATCAGTGAATAACAGCTATCCTGAGGAATAGGGACGTAGATGGTAGGGCCTGTGTCCCAAATGGCAGCCTATTCCAAGCATAGTATACTACCTTTGACTAGGGCCCATAGTGCGCCATGTAGGGAATAGGGTGCCATTTGGCACGCACCCCAAGTGTTTACCTAAGTGAGCACTGTGGATGTTTGTAAACAGCCCCAAATCTCCTTCTGAGTGTTGTAAATATATATGTCAAAAAGAGTCATGGTATGTGAAGAGGAAATTAAGCGTTTCCGATTCCTATTCTGTAGACATTAACCAGTGGTGTCACTATCTAAGGATTTGGCAAACATGCACAAGCATGTACACACACAGACACACAGCTCCGGCATTCCATGCCATGCCAAGTTTCACATCTGGGTATTGTGAGTATGTGAGCCAACGGATATTCACACACACACACACACACACACACACACACACACACACACACACACACACACACACACACACACACACACACACACACCTGGGCATTGTGATGAATCCTCTGGGGAGGGTGTGTAGCTGTGCCTTTGCATGTCCACCTGTGTGCCCAGAAACAGCTTCAAAAACACAATCTCCACCTGCACCTGTGCTGGAGGGCCTCACACACACAAACACAAAGCACACCCACACAGACACACGCACGCACGCACACGCACATACGGAACCAAGAGCAGAACATTGGTAAGAGAGGAGACAGGGAAACGGGACAGGTGAGGAAAACCAGGTGTGCGTCTGTGTGTGTACACGTGTCACATGTGACATGCTTTGTGTTTCTGTGTGTGTGTGAGCTGATGCATGTGAGGTCTGCGTTCATTCATGGAATTATTTTCTCTCACGTCACTACACATTAGCTGTGTGAGTGATGTGTTTTGATAGACATCTGTGCTCGGGCAACCTTTTAGAATATATCATAATATGCTATTTGATGACAATGGCACTCCGTAAACCTGTGAACTTGTCACTGTGCTTTAATAAAGAGATCAGTATGGCTGCCATTGAAGTGACATTTGTGCCACAAAGCGATAAATGAGGGTGACAGTCAACTGTATCGCTAGCAAAAGCCTGTGTGTGTCTATGTGTGTTGTTCTTTCACCAAGTTAAATTTGAGAGTGTATCTATGAGAGAGAGAGAGAGAGAGAGAGAGAGATAGAGAGTGAGAGAGAGAGTGTGTGTCTATGTGTGTGTGTGCATGTGTGTCTTTCCATTAAACAAGGATAATGCCACCTACAGAATTAATTCTGCCTGCATGAGTGACTTCATTATGTGCATACATAATCCAGGCATTGTTACTTATGTGTGTATGTCTGTGTATGACTGTATTCAGTGTCAGTATAACTGAGTGCACTGATACTGTGTGGTTTGTGTGTGTTCTACATCAGTGTGTACTAAGTATGCATGTTGGCATTGTGTGTGTGCATTCAGTATGTGTGTTAGAGAGAGTGCTACTCTTCAGTATGTGTGTGCACGTGCTCAGAATGTGTGTGCGCGTGTGCCTCTGTCTGTGTTTTTCCCCCCTCCTCTTCCCACTTCTCTCCATCCCTCTCTTCATTCTTTGTTTGAATCCTTCTCTCCCAGCCTTTCTCATTTTCCTCCATCAAAGCACTGGTCTGTTTATTCTTGGAGGGGCTATGCTGATGTTGCTCCATTATGGAACCCACAGCCCTGCAGATAATCCCTGCTGCACATCAGCCGCTCCATCACTGACTGTCAGACACCCCATGAGGGATGAGCTAGGTGTTTGTGTGTGTGTGTGTGTGTGCGTGTATTTGCGTGTGTGTGTGTGTGTGTGTGTGTGTGTGTGTGTGTGTGTGTATATTTGCGTGTGTTTGTGTTGTGTGTGTATGTGTGTATTTGCGTGTGTTTGTGTTGTGTGTGTGTGTGTGTGTGTGTGTGTATTTGCGTGTGTTTGTGTTGTGTGTGTGTGTGTGTGTATTTGCGTGTGTGTGTGTGTGTGTGTGTGTATTTGCGTGTGTTTGTGTGTGTGTGTGTGTATTTGCGTGTGTTTGTGTGTGTGTGTGTGTATTTGCGTGTGTTTGTGTGTGTGTGTGTGTGTGTGTGTGTGTGTGTGTGTGTGTGTGTGTGTGTGTGTGTGTGTGTGTGTGTGTGTGTGTGTGTGTGTGAGGGATGAGGCCCGCCAGGCCCGGCTGTCATTGCTGCTAGGGAACGGGGAGATATGCAGCTGTCGTCAGCTGTCGTCTCACACAGTGTGTGTTGGTGTGTGCGTGTGTGGGTGGGTGTGTGTGTGTGTTTCTCTTACTGACAGAGAACAGGAGGCGAGGAGGTTGAAGAAGCTACATAAGCCACTGTATGTTCTATTGTTACTGTGTGTGAGTAGAAATGGACTCAACAATGGACCCAACAGTATCTATGACAGGGTTAAATCATGAAGTTCTTTCTACTGGAGACAGAAGACGGACAATATCTGCCCTTGTGAGAACAACAGAATGTCCTTGAGAAACTCAGTGTGAGCACATTGAACTGTTACGTTCAACATGTCTTCTCTTCTCTTGTCTTACTTCGAGAAGCCAACCCTCTAATCTATCACCATTACCCTTGAAGTAGGGTTGGGCGATATATCAAATTATTTCAATTCATTTGAATGTATGTTTTAGCGAGATGTTCCAAATGAATGTATAGAAAAGTCAAGGTATTTTTTAGGGTTAGGGTTAAGAATCAAGGTATTTTTTAGGGTTAGGGTTAAGAATCAAGGTATTTTTTAGGGTTAGGGTTAAGAATCAAGGTATTTTTTAGGGTTAGGGTTACGAATCAAGGTATTTTTTAGGGTTAGGGTTAAGAATCAAGGTATTTTTTAGGGTTAGGGTTAAGAATCAAGGTATTATTTAGGGTTAGGGTTAGGAATCAAGGTATTTTTTTAGGGTTAAGGTTAAGAATCAAGGTATTTTAGTTAGTTACATCAGTTACTTGATGTGGAACAGAGTTCCATGTAGTCATGGCTCTACAACGTACTGTGCACCTCACATATACTGTTTTGGACTGTGAAGAGACCTCTGGTGGCATGTCTTGTGTGGTATGCATGTGTGTCTGAGCTGTGTGCCAGTAGTTTAAACAAACAGCTTGGTGCATTCAACATGTCAATTCTTCTCACAAATACAAGTAGTGATGAAGTCAATCTCTCCTCTACTTTGAGCCAGGAGAGATTGACATGTATATTATTAATGTTATCTCCCCATTACATTTAAAGGTAAGCCATGGTGCCCTGTTATTAAGGGCCAATTGTAATTTCCCTAATTCCCTCTTTGTGGCAGCTGACCACACAACTGGAGTAGTCCAGGTGCCTGTAGGACCAGCCTTGTTGATAGTGTTGTTAAGAAGGCAGAGCAGCGCTTTATTATGGACAGACTTCTCCCCATCTTAGCTACTGTTGCATCGAAATGTTTTGACCAGGACCGTTTAAAATCCAGGGTTACTCCAAGCAGTTTAGTCTCCTCAACTTGTTAAATGTACACATTATTCATTGCAAGATTTAGTTTTAGGTTTAGGGTGTTTAGTGTTGAGTCATCAGTAAACACACACATACACACACACACACACACACACACACACACACACACACACAGGCTTTACTCAGAGCCAGTGGCAGGTCATTAGTAAAGATTGGAAAAAGTAAGGGGCCTAGACAGTTGCCCTGGGGAATGCCTGACTATACCTGGATTATGTTGGAAAGGCTTTATTAGTAACTGGAATAAACAATTTCATAAATGTGTCAAGTGCAGCGTCTGGTTGCTCCTCATTACACCATCTTCAACATATCTTCAACATAGGAATCACTTCTTCACTTCAACATATCTTCAACATAGGAATCACTACAAAACATATTGTATGATGTCATGATGTGGTCCTTTCTGGGTGTAGATCGTGGCTTCCCCTTCTCTCACTCTCTCCTAAACCCAGGTTCTGTTATCTCAAGTCGTAAATTCCTGGCGGAGACTCTTCCCTTTTTCATGCAGAGAGAGAACACATAGTGAACAAAGGATTTCACGTGGCCGAACTCTTAAATCCCCAAAATTAGAAAATGAAACTATATGTCCACTTGTGAGAATTTGGGAAGGGTTCATGGACACTTAAGGGACAGTTATGTTGAGTGTGTTTCATTTGGTGACCTCACGAAGAACCGGAAACACACATAACTATATCTCTGAATGTGTACATTTCTCAATTATGATGTTTGCCTCTAATTCTTGAATAAAATTAATGAGTAAAGATGAAACCATTTGTGAAATGATGTAATGTGATGTTAACCTTTAATTTTGAGAGAATTGTATTCCCTGTAAAGTTTAACTAGTCAGCGGCCACGCCCCCGTGAGCACAGACATGATCTGGCGTCATGGAATCGCCCTTTTCTATTGTTACGAATAAAAACCCCTCCTGAGGGAATCCTCTTCAGAACACACATACCTCGGTGTAAGCTGAGGTGGCACAGGTTTGAGTACCAAGACTAGAAAACCATACCACGTGGCGTATTGGCTACACAGATGGAAATGGTATAACTCTGGGATGTGAATACCGATAACTTGGGATGCGAATACCGACAACCGCTGAAACATCTATTCTAAAACAATGGATGCCTGACATATCCATTACAACAGACACTATCAGGAGCCGCCGATAGACCTACAACCACTCTCTGACGAACTGACCCTCCAGCAGACAAACTGACGATTCCAACAGAGAAGATCACAACAAAATATGGGCGTAAATATATTGATTGAAATTATTCCTGAATGAGTGAGCGTTCATGTGCAAAGGATTAGCATTTCAATTTATCTAATTATTAACTGTGTGTGTCGAGATCCCTTTTGTCTTGACCGCTCCTTTCTCAGTCCACACCCCCTTCCCTTTGTTCATCAAGTTGTCATATCGGCTTAGCCCACTAGGGGATCTTTCCTATCATTGTAAGTAACCAATATCTACTGTTTGTTTGTTTATGCATTTCTGTGATTATTTAGTTTGTTAGTAAATAAATGATTAAGCCAATTGGTGTATGGATGATTCATGGTTTAGGCTGGGTTCGTGCAGATAACCAAGAATTCTACGACATTTGAAATGAGACTGACGTAAGGTAAAGAATAATGAATTAATAGAAGACTAATTGATTAGATATTAAAATATCTAAAGAGTTACATTTATTTAACTTTGTAATCTGAAGATTTTCCGTGGTGCCCCGACTTCCTAGTTAATTCAATTTACATTATTAGTTTAATCACGTAACAATAATTACAGAGAGTTGATTTGATAAAATAACAGTCTTCACCTTTAATGATGCCAAAGACATGACAATGACCTCTTATACACTATATTAGGCCCAGCCTTTGGAACTTTGGTTTTCCTAGATATGGCTACTATATTGTGATCACTACATACGATGGATTTGGTACTGCTCTAAAGCAGATTTCTACAGCATTAGTAAAGCTGTGGAGCGATAGGTAACGATGCTTCTTGGGAGGCAGATGTTGATGTGTTCAAAGGGTCCCTGGTTCAAGCCCAGGTTGGGGCGAGGAGAGAGAAGAAAGCAACACTGTTACATTGATGTTGGTGACCCTGATCACTGGTTATTTCAAAAAAGGAGCAGGGCAAAGGGGAGTGAGTGTAACTGGCTGGCTAGTTAGCAGTGCGCTAATAGCGTTTCAATTGGTGACGTCACTAGCTCTAAGACCTTGAAGTAGTTGTTTCCCTTGCTCTGTAAGGGCCGTGGCTTTTGTGGAGCGATAGGTAACAATGCTTCGTGGGAGACTGTTGTCAATGTGTGCAGAAGGTCCCTGCTTCGAGCCCAGGTTGGGGCCGAGGAGAGGGACAGAAGCAACACTGTTACCCATACAAGAAAAACACCTCTAACATTGGCATTCCTGTCTCTTCTGAAGACGTTGAAACTGCTACCACGGTATCATCTAAGGTTTTATCTAAGTGAGTTTCAGAGATAGTCAGTATATTAATGTTTTCTGTTAGTAGCAAGTTATCGATGTGGGCTATTTTTCACAATTTTATGGGATTCTTGATTGGTTTATTGCTTTACTGGGAGGCTTATCAGCGGGAGACATGACAGTGATATTTATGTTTGAGCTGATAGTGCAGGCATTTGAGGTTTGGTCCAATATAATTGGTTATACAGACACCGAAACACATTGAGACATTATTTTACTATAATAGAGGAGAACTTACCCTTTGAAACAATACCCTTTCCATGTCTCAACTACCAAAATGTAGAACAGAGCAGACCCCACTAAGACATATTTATATAAGGAATTAGAAACTCGTTCTCATTCTGAGAAATAGGCATCTTCTTATCCAGGTAGGCCACTGGATTTAAACATCTGAACAAAGTGAACAGGATATGTTGTTCAAACGGTTGGAGACAGAAAGGAGGGTGTGTTCATAATAGTTCAAATGTTCTACCTTGTTAGCAAGCAAATAAATCCAAGTTGGCTAGACTTTAAATATACAGATTAGCTGGCTACTCACTAGCAAGTGGGCTTGAGCGATTGGTTATGAGACGTGTTAATTTTCTATAATGTCTGCTACCAGAAGATGGTGTTTTCATAGACAGACTTGAAAGCCAGATCAGAGATTATTGCAAAAAAGCAGATTAAACTATTATGAAAAATGTCATTATTAGTGGGTCTTAAGGTTGAAGCCTAGGTATAATATATATATTTCGCCTTGGTATAATTTTACAAGACCTGATTTCATTCAATTATTTCAAACTGTTTGAAATGCAGCGTATTGATCATGAAATAAGGAATAAATCTTATTTAGAGAAAACATTTTTTAATATGAAATATATTGTGAATTGCCCATAAGTTAGTAGAAATCAAGATGTGATTTTTAGGCCACATCGCCCAGCCCTAACTTGAAGTCAGATGTGACAAGAGCACAGTGATAGAACAACCATAGACCTTGTCAGAAAGAGTGAGGAGTAGATGCATCATCTGCCCGTTCATCTAAAACCAGATTTACTCCAAGCTGCAGTGACAGTGAGACTGGTGGGAATATGCTTGTAATAGTAAAGGGTGTGAGGGCTGGGGAAGGAGCCAGACATGGGTTCAAGTCATATCTGAGATCATTTCAACTAGAGGTGCTCGATTGAACTTTGCTGTCGCAAACCAATAGAAACGTCCCAAAAGTGCGAACCCTGCACACCTAACACTCCATAGGTATAAATATTTTGAACAATTTCAAATAGTATTTGAACTCAGGTCTGGTCTAGTCAGAGCCTGTACTGGAGCCTGCAGCAGTCAGCATTCCTTTCTACTCTGCTCTGCGATGTGTGTGTGGAGAGAGTGGTCAGACACTCAGACGAATGTGGGAATGAGAGGGAATGGTTCCCTGGGGGAGGCTCGGCCAGTCTCCAGGCAGTCACACTGAAACACCCAGCCAGCCAGAGAACCAACGGCACGAATGCACGAATAGCTGAATGGCAAGCGATGAAAGCCCCATGCCGACTTCACTACATTCTCACGACAACAAGCCTAAAAACCCATCAACGAGGGAAAACGCTCACAAGCCCAGAAAAGGGCTTTGACATTGTGCTAGTTACTACAGTAAAGCCAAAATGAAAGAAAGAGAGAAAGGGGAGCTTTCTTTTTATCAAATGGCTACAGTACAATGAGATTATTGCCCATAGCTGAGACTATTTGAACGCTTGTCTGGGTGACTGTTAATTGCCTGTCAACCAAAGCTGTGGGGTCATAGAAGGCTATTTTTCTCAACCTGACCTTTGAGTGGATTGACTGTGACAGTGACCAGTATTGTTGGCGCTAACCTCTCTGCCATGCAAATAACAAACAACACTGACAAACAACAACAGCTCCGTCAGTGGAGTCTGCTCCCTGTAGCCCTAGCAACAGCAGACAGAGGAGCGACCAGCAGCACATTAAGTGAAATCTGTCCTCTGGGCAATAACAGCTCTCCTCTCCCACTAGACACCACATATCTCTTCTCTTTGTAGATCAGTCATGAAATCCACACGGGAAATTCAATTGTCTTTCTCTGAACATCTTAAAAGCATATCTGACTACAATAGAACTCCAGGAGAAAAGAATCACCACAAAAATCACCACTAAATTAAATTACATTTCTAAAACAAGCATAACAGACAAATAAATATTGTGTTATACAACTAATTATAAACTGGGTGGTTCGAGGCCTGAATGCTGATTGGCTGACAGCCGTGGTATATCAGACGATATACCACAGGTATGACAAAACATATATTTTTACTGCTCTTAATACGTTTGTAACTTCGGGGGTTTGTGGTATATGGCCAATATACCACGGCTAAGGGCTGTATCGTGCATAAGAAAAGCCTTATCTGTGGTTTATTGGCTATATAACACACCCCCTTGGGCCTTATTGCTTAAATATATTATTGATTTCATCTGGACAAATAATTGCATTAAATATATATTTGTTACAGATGCTCTGCATCTGTCCTCGTGCTCCTAGACCTTAGTGCTGCTTTTGATACCATCGATCACCACATTCTTTTGGAGAGATTGGAAACCCAAATTGGTCTACACGGACAAGTTCTGGCCTGGTTTAGATCTTATCTGTCGGAAAGATATCAGTTTGTCTCTGTGAATGGTTTGTCCTCTGACAAATCAACTGTACATTTCGGTGTTCCTCAAGGTTCCGTTTTAGGACCACTATTGTTTTCACTATATATTTTACCTCTTGGGGATGTTATTCAAAAACATAATGTTAACGTTCACTGCTATGCGGATGACACACAGCTGTACATTTCAATGAAACATGGTGAAGCCCCAAAATTGCCCTTGCTAGAAGCATGTGTTTCAGACATAACGAAGTGGATGGCTGCAAACTTTCTACTTTTAAACTCGGACAAAACAGAGATGCTTGTTCTAGGTCCCAAGAAACAAAGAGATCTTCTGTTGAATCTGACAATTAATCTTAATGGTTGTACAGTCGTCTCAAATAAAACTGTGAAGGACCTCGGCGTTACTCTGGACCCTGATCTCTCTTTTGAAGAACATATCAAGACCATTTCAAGGACAGCTTTTTTCCATCTACGTAACATTGCAAAAATCAGAAACTTTCTGTCCAAAAATGATGCAGAAAAATTAATCCATGCTTTTGTCACTTCTAGGTTAGACTACTGCAATGCTCTACTTTCCGGCTACCCGGATAAAGCACTAAATAAACTTCAGTTAGTGCTAAATACGGTTGCTAGAATCCTGACTAGAACCAAAAAATTTGATCATATTACTCCAGTGCTAGCCTCTCTACACTGACTTCCTGTCAAAGCAAGGGCTGATTTCAAGGTTTTACTGCTAACCTACAAAGCATTACATGGGCTTGCTCCTACCTATCTCTCTGATTTGGTCCTGCCGTAAATACCTACACGTACGCTACGGTCACAAGACGCAGGCCTCCTAATTGTCCCTAGAATTTCTAAGCAAACAGCTGGAGGCAAGGCTTTCTCCTATAGAGCTCAATTTTTATGGAACGGTCTGACTAACCATGTCAGATACGCAAACTCGGTCTCAACCTTTAAGTCTCTACTGAAGACTCATCTCTTCAGTGGGTCATATGATTGAGTGTAGTCTGGCCCAGGAGTGGGAAGGTGAACGGAATGGCTCTGGAGCAACTAACCGCCCTTGCTGCCTCTGCCTGGCTGCCTGGCTCCAGTTTCAACTGTTCTGCCTTATTATTATTCGACCATGCTGGTCATTTATGAACATTTGAACATCTTGGCCATGTTCTGTTATAATCTCCACCCGGCACAGCCAGAAGAGGACTGGCCATCCCACATATGCTCTCTCTAATTCTCTCTTTCTTTCTCTTTCTTTCTCGGAGGACCTGAGCCCTAGGACCATGCCCCAGGAATACCTGACATGATGACTCCTTGCTGTCCCCAGTCCACCTGACCGTGCTGCTGCTCCAGTTTAAACTGTTCTGCTTTATTATTATTCAACCATGCTGGTCATTTATGAACATTTGAACATCTTGGCCATGTTCTGTTATAATCTCCACCCGGCACAGCCAGAAGAGGACTGGCCATCCCACATATGCTCTCTCTAATTCTCTCTTTCTTTCTCTCTCTCGGAGGACCTGTCACACCCTGACCATAGTTTACTTTGTATGTTTCTATGTTTTGGTTGGTCAGGGTGTGATCTGAGTGGGCATTCTATGTTACATGTCTAGTTTGTCCAGTTCTATGTTCGGCCTGATATGGTTCTCAATCAGAGGCAGGTGTTCGTCATTGTCTCTGATTGGGAACCATATTTAGGTAGCCTGGGTTTCACTGTGTGTTTGTGGGTGATTGTTCCTGTCTATGTGTTTTCACCAGATAGGCTGTTTAGGTTTTCGTTACGTTCATTACGTCCTTTATTTTGTAGTGTTTGTATTGATTCGTGTTTTATGTTTGTTTATTAAAACATGGATCGCAATCGACATGCTGCATTTTGGTCCGATCCTTGTTCTACCTCTTCATCAGAGGAGGAGATAGAAGAGAACCGTTACAGGACCTGAGCCCTAGGACCATGCCCCAGGAATACCTGACATGATGACTCCTTGCTGTCCCCAGTCCACCTGACTGTGCTGCTGCTCCAGTTTCAACTGTTCTGCCTTATTATTATTCGACCATGCTGGTCAGTTATGAACATTTGAACATCTTGGCCATGTTCTGTTATAATCTCCACCCGGCACAGCCAGAAGAGGACTGGCCACCCCACATAGCCTGGTTCCTCTCTAGGTTTCTTCCTAGGTTTTGGCCTTTCTAGGGAGTTTTTCCTAGCCACCGTGCTTCTACACCTGCATTGCTTGCTGTTTGGGGTTTTAGGCAGGGCTATATAAATAAATTTGATTTGATTTGTTACATCATACAAGCATAAGTGATGGTTCACGTGTAGCGTAATCTAACTCCGATGGCTGAGGGAGGGAGGGAGGCAGGCAGGCAGGCAGACAGACAGACAGACAGACAGACACCGGCAGCAGCAGGGCTGGACCAAGACGTGTTCACAGTTCGGATCCATTAGCAAGGCTCCACACTCGATTAGGCCCCATGAAGGTCAGACTAGAGGAGGAGGAGGGAGGGAGATGAGGAGAGGGGAGTGAAGAGGAGCGGGATGGACGGAGGGAGGGGGTTGGAGATGGGGAGAGGTGAGGAGGAAGAGAGGGGGAGAGGGATGGTGGGAGAGGTGAGGAGGAAGAGAGGGGGAGAGGGATGGTGGGAGGGGTGAGAAGGGGAGTGGAGGACAGAGGAGGAGGAGGATGAAGGAGAGGGAGTGGAAGGGAGAGGTTAGAGGGTGAGGAGGTGATGGAGCTGTTTATGGGGGCAGGGAGTTGACTCCGGTGCCTTGCTCCATAATGATCTCAGAGATCCTCCTAATTGGGCAAATCTCTGAACAGCCAGCCACCCGCACTACAAGTCCCCTTCCGCGTAGAGGAATGGAGAAGGAAAAAAACAAATGACTGATATGTGGCCAGGGAAAGGTTGTGCTGTGGTGGAAGTCTAATGAATAGGAGGTGGATGTTGAGGGGTGAATGGCCGAGGGTTAGAGGTACAGAGGTGGATGTTGAGGGGTGAATGGCCGATGGTTAGAGGTACAGAGGTGGATGTTGAGGGGTGAATGGCCGAGGGTTAGAGGTACAGAGGTGGATGTT
The DNA here is from genome assembly GCF_013265735.2 of Oncorhynchus mykiss. NCBI lineage: Eukaryota > Metazoa > Chordata > Actinopteri > Salmoniformes > Salmonidae > Oncorhynchus > Oncorhynchus mykiss. The sequence goes on from NC_048573.1 coordinate 18,587,227, forward strand.
GAGGGGTGAATGGCCGAGGGTTAGAGGTATAGAGGTGGATGTTGAGGGGTGAATGGCTGAGGGTTAGAGGTATAGAGGTGGATGTTGAGGGGTGAATGGCCGAGGGTTAGAGATATCGAGGTGGATGTTGAGGGGTGAATGGCCGAGGGTTAGAGATATCGAGGTGGATGTTGAGGGGTGAATGGCCGAGGGTTAGAGGTACAGAGGTGGATGTTGAGGGGTGAATGGCCGAGGGTTAGAGGTACAGAGGTGGATGTTGAGGGGTGAATGGCCGAGGGTTAGAGATATCGAGGTGGATGTTGAGGGGTGAATGGCCGAGGGTTAGAGGTACAGAGGTGGATGTTGAGGGGTGAATGGCCGAGGGTTAGAGGTACAGAGGTGGATGTTGAGGGGTGAATGGCCGAGGGTTAGAGGTACAGAGGTGGATGTTCAGGGGTGAATGGCCGAGGGTTAGAGATATCGAGGTGGATGTTGAGGGGTGAATGGCCGAGGGTTAGAGGTACAGAGGTGGATGTTGAGGGGTGAATGGCCGAGGGTTAGAGGTACAGAGGTGGATGTTGAGGGGTGAATGGCCGAGGGTTAGAGGTATAGAGGTGGATGTTGAGGGGTTTTGGCTCATTTTGAGCTCATCGAATGAGAAGCAGGTTTTCCAGTTAAGGGATCAAGCTCATCCTCTGAAATGTGTTTGTTCTCCCTCTCTTTTTTCCAGGGATGGAGGGATGGATGGAGTGTGAGGGGGATAAAATCATGCTGACTTGCACCTTCTCATCCCCCCCATATTTCCAAGTCCTCTGAGTTTTAAACAGAAATGGAAAATAATCGTTTCATCTAGGCGACAGGACAGCAAAGACACTTTCCCAGGCAGCCAGGTCTTCACTCGTTCTCTGCAGCATTTTAACTCCTTCTGTGGGAGTCAGGGAGGACCTATCCACTATAGAGTAGGCACCAAACAGAAAAACAGCCTAAAACAGGAAAGAAACTGAACTAAGAAATACTTGTTTCTGTTGCACTATGGCCTTGGAAAGGGGAGAGGCGGATGAGGAAGAATGAAGGTTGCAAACTGCTAGGCGCTAGCTAGCGCATAGAGCAGGGAAAGCAATCTCACTGCTCATTAATGACTAGCATTAGCATGTTATCTGATACAGCCTGGATTCAAACATCAACGCCTCTTGCACTGAGATGCAGAGCCTTAGACCGCTGCGCTACTCGGGAGCCCCAAGCCATTAACATGAGGAATCGGCACTAAGCAGAAACTTACTAGCCTAAAATCCAAAGTTAAATACTCCGTTACTAAAGTTAAATGATGGTGAAACAAAGCATATCAGTTTGGGTTCGAAGCTAAAACCTTTAAAATACATTACAAATGTTTTAGGTCCAGCAGGAAGGGTGGATTAAAGAGGGCAATGAGGCCCTATATATACTTCCCCAGAATCAGATGAACTTGTGTGTGTGTGTGTGTGTGCGCGCGCATCTCGCATCCTGAGGGACTGCTGTTTTCTTTGCTGATTGTGGCAATAACAGAGATGATGATCATCATGATGCCGATGAAAAGGTTTGACACTCCCGATCTGCCACTCGTTCATCACTGTCACGCTACCGTCTCTCTCCCTAACCAGCTTCCCGATGCTCTGAGCCACCGTCGGCTGACTAGCGTAGAACTGACTGTGTGTGTGTCTCTGTGTGTGCATTGTACAGATGTAGGATCTTAATTTGAGCCAGTGTGCTACAGCAGGAAAACAATCCTGCAGCAACAGGAAATGTGGATTATTATGTGGATTATAATTATTGGACATTTTTTATTGGGGTTGATACATTTTACGTTAGAAAAAATCAAACCTCAAATACACTACAGGTTTAAAATGTCCTGCAGAAAGTTATCCTGCAACAGCATGGTCAAATTAAGATCCTCCATCTGTTAGCATCCACGCTTTAGCCTCTGCAAGCCTAACTGGTACGGCGGCACTTAGAACACTCTGTTTGTTTTCGAGTCCCTCAGGTTAAGTGCTCAAGTGAGCCTGAAGAAGTGAGCGACACTCAAGAAACACACATAGAACACACACACACACACTGACAAAACACACACCTATGGATTCCACTCATCGACCATCCATCAGGGGACAGCCAGTAGCAGTGGGGTGGAAACAGCTCGTCTTGTTTCAGCAACTAGCAGCAGCTAGCGTAGTGATTATATCTCTCATGGGAGCGGACCTGGTCCCCATGCACTCTCAGGTGGGACAATTAGTCTCGCTGCCTGTCTGTGTTTGCTTGTGTGTTTGCTTGTGTGTGTGTGTGTGTGTGTGTGTGTGTGTGCGCGTCTGAGGTAACAACCCTGACAATGCCTCAAACCCAACCACCCAAGACCTCAGCCACTTATGTCAATGGATGGACATTAAATGGCTAACAGCCTCCCCATAGTAGCAGAGCTACCATGCCAGTGGCTGATTATACTAGACTGTCTGAGAGTCAGACTGGCTCCAGTCGCTGTGTGTGTCTGAAAGTAACAACCCACATCATTAAACATAAGAGTGATAATCCTCACCACACTATATTCCTCTTTCTCTGCTCTCTCTCACCTTTCTCTCTCCCTCTCTCTGCCTCCCCTCTCCTCTTCGCAAAAATGTGTTTAAATCAAATGAAACTTTATTTGTCACATGCGCCAAATAAGACAAGTGTAGACCTTACCGTGAAATACTTACAAGCCCTTAACCAACAGTGTAGACCTTACCATGAAATGCTTACTTACAAGCCCTTAACCAACAGTGCAGTTCAAGAAGAGTTAAGAAAAGATTTACAAAATAAACTAAAAGTAAAAAATAATGTAAAAATGTATAAAAAGTAACACAATAAAATAACAATAACAAGGCTATATACAGGGGGTACTGGTACCTAGTCAGTGTGCAGGGGTACAGGTTAGTTGAGGTACTTTGTACATGTAGGTAGGGGTGAAGTGACTATGCATTGGTAATGAACAGCGAGTAGCAGCAGTGTACAAACAAATGGGGGGGGGTCAATGTAATAGTCTGGTGGCCATTTGGTAAATTGTTCAACAGTCTATGGCTTGGGGGAAAAAGCTGTTAAGGAGGCTTTTGGTCCTAGACTTGGCCCTCCGGCACCGCTTGCCGTGCGGTAGCAGAGAAAATAGTCTACGACTTGGGTGACTGGAGTCTCTGACAATTGTATGTGCTTTCCTCTGACACCACCTATTATATAGGACCTGGATGGCAGGAAGCTTGGCCCCAGTGATGTACTGGGCCGTATACACTACCCTCTGTAGCGCCTTATGTTCAGATGCAGAGCAGTTGCCATACCAGGCGGTGACGCAACCGGTCAGGACGCTCTCGATGGTGCAGCTGTAGAAATGTTTGCGGATCCGGGGATCCATGACAAATCTTTTCCATCTCCTGAGGGGGAAATGGTTTTGTCGTGCCCTCTTCAAGACTATCTTGGTGTGTTTGGACCATGATAGTTAGTTGGTGATGTGAACACCAAGGAACTTGAAACTCTCGACCCGCTCCACTTCAGCCCCGTCGATGTTAATAGGGGCTTGTTCGGCCCGCCTTTTCCTGTAGTCCACAGTCAGCTCCTTTGTCTTGCTCACATTGAGGGAGAGGTTGTTGTCCTGGCACCACACTGCCAGTTCTCTGACCTCCTTCCTATAGGCTGTCTCATCGTTGTCTGTGATCAGGCCTACCACTGTTGTGTCGTCGGCAAACTTAATGATGGTGCTGGAGTCGTGTTTGGCCATGCAGTTGTGGGTGAACAGGGAGTACAGGAAGGGACTAAGTACACACCCCTTCGAGGCCCCAGTGTTGTGGATCAGCGTGGCAGACGTGTTGTTGCCTACCCTTACCACCTAGGGGTGGCCGGTCAAGAAGTCCAGGATCCAGAGGGAGGTGTTTATCCCAGGGTCCTTAGCTTAGTGATGAGCTTCATGGAAACTATGGTGTTGAATGTTGAGCTGTAGTCAATAAACAGTAGTCAATAAACAGCATTCTCACATAGGTGTCATTTTTGTCCCGGTGGGATAGGGCAGTGTGGAGTGAAATTCAGATTGTGTCATCTGTAGATCTGTTGGGGCGGTATGCGAATTGGAGTGGGTCTAGGGTTTCTTTCATATTGCAGTTTGTGATAGCAAAAAAAGTCCTGTAGTGTAGCATCCGCGACATCTAACCACTTCCGTATTGAGCGAGTCACTGGTACTTCCTGCTATAGTGTTTACTTGTAAGCAGGTATCAGTAGGATAGAATTATGGTTGGATTTCTGGATGAGCATTTTCTTGTTTGCTTATGGCCTTATAGAGTTGGTTAAGTGCAGTCTTAGTCCCAGCATCGGTCTGTGGTGGTAAATAGACGGCTAGAATTATATAGATGAGAACCCTCTTGGTAGATAGTGTGGTCTACAGCTTTTCATAATGTACTCTACCGCAGGCAAGCAATACCTCGAGACTTCTTTAATATTAGATATCGTGCACCAGCTGTTATTGACAAAAAGACACACACCCCCACACCTCGTCTTACCAGATGTAGCTTCTTTGTTCTGCCGGTGCATTGAAAATCCAGCCAGCTCTATATTATCCGTGTTGTCGTTCAACCCCGACTTGTTAAAACATTAGATATTACAGTTCTTAATGTCCCGTTGGTTGGATAATCGTAATTGTAGGTCATCAATTTTTTTTAACTACTTGTTAGCAAATGTGGACGGATGGCAGTGGGAGTTCTCTCGCTCGGCTACGGATTCTCAGAAGGCAGCCCGATCTGCGTCCTCTTTTCCTCTGTCTTTTCTTCAAGCAAACAACAGGGATTTGACAGCATATCCTTCTCGTCGGACTCGTTAAAGGAAAAAGCTTCTTCCAGTTCGTGGTGAGTAATCGCTGTTCTGATGTCCAGAAGTTATTTTCGGTCATAAGAGACGGTAGCAGCAACATTATGTACTAAATAAGTTACAAACAACGCAAAAAAAACTAACAAAATAGCACAGTTGATCAAGAGCATGTAAGACGTCAGCCATCCTCTTCGGCGCCATCTTCCGAAGTCACTACTCCTGTGGTTGTTACCATTGTAGTGGTGTGTCTGTGTGTGTGCACGTGTGCACATGTGTTCAGGTCACACTAACGGGCCTATGTGTGTTTAGTCTGTGGAAGAGTCTCCACCCCCCTCCAAGTGCCCATATTCCCCACTATCCCCTGTGCATTTCTACCTGTGTTTACTGTTTGTCTGTTGCCAGTTCGTTTTGTCTCGTCAAGCATACCATTGTGATTTTCCGTACTCCTGTTCGCTTTAGTACCAGTTTTCTAGTTCTTCCGGTTTTGACCATTCTGCCTTCCCTGACCCTGAGCCTGCCTGACGTTCTGTACCTTTTGACACTGTCCTGGATTACTGACATCTGCCTTCCCTGACCCTGAGCCTACCTGCCCTTCTGTACCTTGCAGACCTTTGCCTGCCCTTGACCTGTCGTTTGCCTGCCCTGTTTTGTAAATACATTTCTGTGAACTGTCTGCATCTGGGTCTTATCCTGATAGTACGAACTGGCCATGACTGTCTCAGCAGACTCGGACCAGCTCTGCAATGCCATCTCCTCCCAAGGAACCACTATTGGGAGACATGAGGAATTACTTCAAGGTTTTATAGAAGGATTCCAGACCTTGTCCTTTCCCTCGGACCGCTCCAAGATAGCATACCTCATAACGCTGATGTTAGGGAGGGCCCTCGCCTGGGCTACGGTGGTGTGGGAACAATAATCTGCCGTGTGCTTCAGTCTGGAGGAGTTTGTGGCTGAGGTGAAAAAAGTTTTGATTCTCCATTCTCCAGCTTCATCAAGTCTGTGGCAGTGTGGCAGACTATGTTGTTGATTTCCGCACGTTGGCCGTCGAGAGTGCCTGGAACCCGGAATCCCTGTTCGACACATTCCTCCACGGATTATTGATGGAGGTTAAAGACGAGCTTGCAACCCGGGAGCTGCTTACGGATCTCAACTCGCTCATCGCCTTGACCATCCAGGTCAGGAAGGTAGGAGGAAAAGGTGGTCTGATTCCGATCCCACTCACTCGCCCAAGGATTCCACCTCGCCTCAGAGGAATCCCGGAAGTCCCTGGCATCCACGTTTCCGAGAGAACCCAAGGTTACCCTCGTTCCCCGGAGAGTCTCCGAGGTCTGCCGACACGCCTATTCCTTTTGATTGGCCGACAAGCAGGAAATGTTGGTCAACAAATCAGGGTGTTGGCTGCAACATACAGTGGGGCAAAAAAGTATTTAGTCAGCCACCAATTGTGCAACTTCTCCCACTTAAAAAGAAGAGAGAGGCCTGTAATTTTCATCATAGGTACACTTCAACTATGACAGACAAAATTAGAAAAAAAATCCTGAAAATAACATTGTAGGATTTTTTATGAACTTGCACAATTGGTGGCTGACTAAATACTTTTTTTACCCCACTGTATCTATCTATAATCCCGTTGGGGTGTCTGAAATTCTGTTGATTGGATTCAGAAGATTCCCAGTCTCACATTGAAATCCACCCACACATATAGCCAAATCACAATGCCTAGCTCTTTCTGATATTGGTATTAATGTCTATTGTCAAAGGGATTTGGTTGAGAAACCAACCCACCAAACCACAGCACCTTATCAAACTGAGAAGGATCTGGCTAGCCTAGCAGGGCTGTCCGTGACTCTGCGTCTCTCTGCCTCTCTGTCTCTCTGATCGGGGGAGAGTGTTAGCCGGTGGTCTGGGTGTCACTGGTGAGCTTGCTGTCAGTAGAGCTAGCCTTATCACAGTGAGTGGTGTTTTGTGCGAACACCATTGAGCGGTGTGTGTTAACACCTCCGAGCGCTCAACCTTGATCTCACCTTAATGAGAGCCCCGGGGACGGTGATGGGGACGGATGACGCACCGACTTTTAGGGGAGACTGGCGGAAAGGTCTGAGAATGAGGTCTGAGAATGAGGTCTGAGAATGAGAAGAACTGACTGATTACTGGATGCATCAGACTCCAGAAAATAACATGTAAGCCAATGTAAACCAACACCAAAAATTATAGGAATCAACACTAAGCAATGGGAGTGACGGATTGAGTCGGGAAAATAACGTGTAATTTAGTCAAAAATTATAGGAATCAATTGTTCGTTCTTGGAAGAAGTTGATTCTCAATTCTCACATTTAAAGAGTGTGAATCGACTATCTTCTGGAATTGACGGCCACCCCTACTGAGCATACGAAGGCTACAACCAGCCAAGAGCCAGCCAAATCTCTCATCTTCACCCTCTCTCTCTCCAGCTCTCTCTCTCTCCCTGGGAATGATGAAAATACCTTCTCAACAGGCCTGGGCAATGCAGAGTGGTGGCACTATGAAAGATAGAGACACTAGACACTCAGTCAGAATATGAAGAGCTAAACAAACCACATCATGATGACCAAGGTCCTCAACAGGAAAAAAAATACCATCTCAAACAGCTGTTTTTACATTTTCAATATCCTTCAATGATTTTGGCACATCACATCCCTAGCAGAGAGACATGGATACACACATAGACAACAGTATACTGAGGATTGGAATTATAGTTACACTGTGTCTCAGGAGTGGCCTTGAAATAGTTGGAGGGACCATGGTCGGGAATGTATGACATTATGACAATGAGGGTGCCCATATAGCCCTATACTGTATGTAGTACATGTGGGGATTCCCATATCTGCTATGGAGGTGTCCAGTGCCCATTGGCACGCATAATTCAAATCCTGCATACACAACCAACAATCAAAACAGAAAAACACCCAGGTAGAAACTGACCAGTCCAGCTATCAGTCAAAAAAGGTGCTTCCATGGTAACGACTACTCTTCTCTCTCTCTCTCTCTCTCTCACTCACACAAACACACACCCACACACAGACAAACACAGCTGACAGATCATTTCAACCAAATACTTGGAGTATTTACAGCAATAGATGAAGGAGTAAAGGAAATAAAAGATGAAGAATACGTGTGACAAAAGGGTCCTGTAGAGAGTGTAGGATGTGTCTGTTATGGCACCCTATTCCTTATGTAGTGCACTACTTTTGACCATGCCCATAAGGCACTGTGTAGGGAATCAGTGCCATTTCAGACGCAACCTAGCAGTATTTAACTCCGTTGGAAACCCAAGTTGAAGTGCAAAATCATGTCCAAACGTCTATACACCACTGGGCGAAAAGGGTCAATATCAGAGGATATATTTATCCAGATATACAGATATCTGACATTTTATTCGATATAAGGAGTAGACATGCTCCAGAAACGCATGTCCTTAATTTCATATAGGGAGCTAGGATATTCTCCGTAATAGGACAGTTTCTACATGCTTCTGATCCGTACCCCAGAGGGGAGCAGCAACATTTGAAATTGTGTTTTTTACATCAGAGCTATAAAATGGTGTGTCATACACTACAGTTGAGGAACAATGGGAAAGTAATTGTGCTTCGAAAGTTGATCAACTTGTAAGCTAAATTTTGAGAAAATGGCCCTTGAAAAAATGGCCCGCACACTGGACGCTCTGGCCGAGGAGTAGAGTTGATCCGAGCGTTCTGACCTCACAATCAAGCACCCAAGCTAACTGGCTAACGTTGGCTAGCTACTTCCAGACACCAATGTGAGAACACCTCACTCTGACCATTTTACTCGCCCTATCAGAACTGGTTAGGCTGTTTTTATGCTATCCAGAGCGTTGGTGACTGCAACTGTGCTGCTGGCAACAATTGTATTACACTTTTTTGCCAACGTTTACTGACATATTCAACGGGTGTTGAGCGTTCGCAAATTTGTCAGTTATTCTACGCTCTGGCACACTCAGACGAGAGTGCTCTGAAATCGGAGTAGATAGCCAGAGCGAATATACCAACTACGTCTATAGACAGTTGACACACTGACATCATAAACATTCTATTGAAATAGTTATTTGCATATTGGAGTCTATTGTTAAGACATGTAGCTAGCTAGCTAAACAATTAACCATAATCCCAACTCATAACGTTACTACCCTGCATGAATCTGCAGGTAGCTAACCAACCAGGTTCAATGCTAGCTAGATAACATTAGGCTATAACTAGCAATGCAAATGGCTCTGAGATACGAATACTATTACTACACAGATCATACACGTAACGTTAGCTAGCTAGCCTGCCAGCTAACATTAGTTAGCTAGCTAACAGTACATTTTAACTTGAAATGAAAACGACTTTGCCAAAATTAGAAATGTGTAATATCTGAAAATATAGCGAGCTAGAATCTCTTACCCGTCCGTATACATGGATGGATGCTTCTCCCTCTCTGTCACTGATGCCATGGTTAACCTTAGTTTGAGGATGTAATGCAGAGACAGGTGTTTTATACAACAACCTTTTCGACTCTGTCTACATAATTGCATTCATACGCCACAATCTGCTCCATCTCCTTAGTTATCATACTCTAATTCCACTGATTTCAGAACCCAGTCCTCCAGAAAGTGGAAAGCAACACTTTTGCCATTCTACTACGAAACATATTTTTTAAAAGTTGCGTTAGAAAGGATTACCTACACATACTGATCAGCTCATACAGACAGAAGCGAGCTACATGGCAAACCAATCCGAACTCATCTCTCGGCATGTCCAGCCCACTCATTATCTCAGCCAATCATGGCTAACGGGAAGGTTGCCGGATTTTTCCATGGCTTAACAAACTAGGCTTGTAATTGTACAATTGTATTTGTATTTACAGGTGGCAAACACATTTGTTATTAAGGAACACAAAAGTTCACATGTTCCAGCCAGGCATTTCTGCCAAAAAACAAATTTATATTTTTCACAAAAAGTTTTTTTTCAAATGGCTCTCCTGTGAAGTAGTAACGTGCAACATACGCCTAGTTACCTGAAATGAGTCACAAATATCATGATCCTTACACAGGTGATCCTTGTGCTGGGGACAATAAAAAGCCACTCCTGCTGACTGCAAGAATGTAGACCAGAGCTTTTGCAAGATAATTTAATATTCATTTTTCAACCATAAGCTGCCTTCAAAGTCATTTAAAGAATTTGGCAGTAAAGTCCAACCGGCCTCACAACCGTAAGACCACGTGTATGGCGTTGTGTGGGCGGGCGGTTTGCTGATGTCAACATTGTGAACAGAGTGCCCCAAGGTGGCGGTTGGGTTATGGGATGGGCAGGCATAAGCTACGGACAACGAACATAATTGCATTTTATCAATGGCAATTTAAATGTACACCAGATACTGACTGGTTTTCTGATCCCCGCCCCTATCTTTCTCTTAAAGTATCTGTGACCAACAGATGCATATCTGTATTCCCAGTCATGTGAAATCCATAGATTAGTACCTAATGAATTTATTTACTTTACTTTACTGACCATAATTTTAACTTGTCTGACAGCTTGTATGATGAAGAGTTTCTCACACGACTGGCCTATCTGGGTGATTTTTTCTCGCCTGAATGATCTGAATCTCGGACTACAGGGACTCTCTGCAACTATATTCAATGTGTGGGACAAAATTGAGACTATGATTAAGAAGTTGGAGCTCTTCTCTGTCTGCATTAACAAGGACAACACACAGGTCTTTCCATCACTGTATGATTTTTTGTGTGCAAATTAACTCAAGCGTATGGACAATGTCAAATGTGATATTGCGAAGCACCTGAGTGAGTTGGGTGCACAATTACGCAGGTACTTCCCGAAACGGATGACACAAACAACTGGATTCATTATCCCTTTCATGCCCTGCCTCCAGTCCACTTACCGATATCTGAACAAGAGAGCCTCATCGAAATTGCAACAAGCGGTTCTGTGAAAATTGAATTTAATCAGAACATTTCTGGATTGGGCTGCGCTCAGAGTATCCTGCCTTGGCAAATCGTGCTGTTAAGACACAGATGCCCTTTGCAACCACGTACCTATGTGAGAGTGGATTCTCGGCCCTCACTAGCATGAAAACTAAATAAGGCACAGACTGTGTGTGGAAAATGATTTAAGACTGAGACTCTCCAATACAACCCAACATTGCAGAGTTATGTGCATCCTTTCAAGCACACCCTTCTCATTAACCTGTAGTGAGTTATTTATAATTTTCGATGACAAATAAGGTTTTATATGGAAGATGGTTAAATAAAGAGCAAAATTATTGATTATTATTATATTATTATTTGTGCCCTGGTCCTATAAGAGCTCTTTGTCACTTCCCACGAGACGGTTTGTGACACAAACTCACACTAATTCTAATGTTTAATAAATGTATTGTATAGTGTGTGTGTGGCAGGCTTACAATGATGGAAAAAAACAACATTTGATAGTGCGCTGACCCTGGTGCTAGAGGGGGTACACAGCTGGAGGTTGAATGTTTGAAGGGGTACGGGACAATAAAAAGTTTGGGAGCCACTGCTTTAGAATATCAATAACGTGTCATATGGACATCCTCTGATATGGACACTTTTCACCCAGCGTACTAAAATGGAGCGTGAAGTGGTTCAACTGCAGTCAGCAACAATTAGATAAAGAAGAATGCTTTACATACAAATATATGAGGAGGTAGACAAAGAATTCTATTAACAGCCCACTGTTCCGACCCCACACGGTGAACTAACATGGGCCTTTTACCAGACTAAACAGCCCATTGACCAAACTCACTAATGAACAGCACAACACCTGCAACAGGTAGGCCTAAATACTGCCACCCCATGACTAGGATACACTTTGAAATATCCCATATGTCCGATACAAATAGAGCGAACCAAAAAACAGTAGATCAATTTGCATCATGACATAACACCTACTAGTAACCGAGCAAATAATACAGTACATTGCCAATTAAGCAGAGCAAATTCGTCTAAGATTGACATCAATACATAATGGATATTCAGGTCTCCATCTACTATCAAATCCAAAATTTTAACATAATTGGCAATACACCGTGAGAGATCACAAGCAACGTGAATACAGCAAAACCAAGCTACGCTGAGAGGATGAATAGCAGCCCAGAAAGCAGAGGTTGTTTCAACTTTCTACTGTCACAACCTACCTCATCTGTAATGGTTAGCGACCCACGTGATGAGCTATCAATCTAGGACACGCCTTTGAACATCTCAGCCCATCTGCCTTCGCCTGCATGGCCCTCCCATCTAGCACACATAACATCTCAGCCCATCTGCCTTCGCCTGCATGGACCTCCCATCTAGCACACTGAACATCTCAGCCCATCTGCCTCCGCCTGCATGGACCTCCCATCTAGCACACTGAACATCTCAGCCCATCTGCCTCCGCCTGCATGGACCTCCCATCTAGCACACTGAACATCTCAGCCCATCTGTCTCCGCCTGCATGGACCTCCCATCTAGCACACTGAACATCTCAGCCCATCTGCCTCCGCCTGCATGGACCTCCCATCTAGCACACTGAACATCTCAGCCCATCTGCCTTCGCCTGCATGGCCCTCCCATCTAGCACACATAACATCTCAGCCCATCTGCCTCCGCCTGCATGGACCTCCCATCTAGCACACTGAACATCTAAGCCCATCTGTCTCCGCCTGCATGGACCTCCCATCTAGCACACTGAACATCTCAGCCCATCTGCCTCCGCCTGCATGGACCTCCCATCTAGCACACTGAACATCTCAGCCCATCTGCCTCCGCCTGCATGGACCTCCCATCTAGCACACTGAACATCTCAGCCCATCTGCCTTCGCCTGCATGGACCTCCCATCTAGCACACTGAACATCTCAGCCCATCTGCCTCCGCCTGCATGGACCTCCCATCTAGCACACATAACATCTCAGCCCATCTGCCTCCGCCTGCATGGACCTCCCATCTAGCACACTGAACATCTCAGCCCATCTGCCTCCGCCTGCATGGACCTCCCATCTAGCACACTGAACATCTCAGCCCATCTGCCTTCGCCTGCATGGCCCTCCCATCTAGCACACATAACATCTCAGCCCATCTGCCTCCGCCTGCATGGACCTCCCATCTAGCACACTGAACATCTCAGCCCATCTGTCTCCGCCTGCATGGACCTCCCATCTAGCACACTGAACATCTCAACCCATCTGCCTCCGCCTGCATGGACCTCCCATCTAGCACACTGAACATCTCAGCCCATCTGCCTTCGCCTGCATGGCCCTCCCATCTAGCACACATAACATCTCAGCCCATCTGCCTCCGCCTGCATGGACCTCCCATCTAGCACACTGAACATCTCAGCCCATCTGTCTCCGCCTGCATGGACCTCCCATCTAGCACACTGAACATCTCAGCCCATCTGCCTCCGCCTGCATGGACCTCCCATCTAGCACACTGAACATCTCAGCCCATCTGCCTCCGCCTGCATGGACCTCCCATCTAGCACACTGAACATCTCAGCCCCTCTGCCTCCGCCTGCATGGACCTCCCATCTAGCACACTGAACATCTCAGCCCATCTGCCTCCGCCTGCATGGACCTCCCATCTAGCACACTGAACATCTCTGCCCATCTGCCTCCGCCTGCATGGACCTCCCATCTAGCACACTGAACATCTCAGCCCCTCTGCCTCCGCCTGCATGGACCTCCCATCTAGTACACTGAACATCTCAGCCCATCTGTCTCCGCCTGCATGGACCTCCCATCTAGCACACTGAACATCTCAGCCCATCTGCCTCCGCCTGCATGGACCTCCCATCTAGCACACTGAACATCTCAGCCCATCTGCCTTCGCCTGCATGGCCCTCCCATCTAGCACACATAACATCTCAGCCCATCTGCCTCCGCCTGCATGGACCTCCCATCTAGCACACTGAACATCTAAGCCCATCTGTCTCCGCCTGCATGGACCTCCCATCTAGCACACTGAACATCTCAGCCCATCTGCCTCCGCCTGCATGGACCTCCCATCTAGCACACTGAACATCTCAGCCCATCTGCCTCCGCCTGCATGGACCTCCCATCTAGCACACTGAACATCTCAGCCCATCTGCCTTCGCCTGCATGGACCTCCCATCTAGCACACTGAACATCTCAGCCCATCTGCCTCCGCCTGCATGGACCTCCCATCTAGCACACTGAACATCTCAGCCCATCTGCCTCCGCCTGCATGGACCTCCCATCTAGCACACTGAACATCTCAGCCCATCTGCCTTCGCCTGCATGGCCCTCCCATCTAGCACACATAACATCTCAGCCCATCTGCCTCCGCCTGCATGGACCTCCCATCTAGCACACTGAACATCTCAGCCCATCTGTCTCCGCCTGCATGGACCTCCCATCTAGCACACTGAACATCTCAGCCCATCTGCCTCCGCCTGCATGGACCTCCCATCTAGCACACTGAACATCTCAGCCCATCTGCCTCCGCCTGCATGGACCTCCCATCTAGCACACTGAACATCTCAGCCCCTCTGCCTCCGCCTGCATGGACCTCCCATCTAGCACACTGAACATCTCAGCCCATCTGCCTCCGCCTGCATGGACCTCCCATCTAGCACACTGAACATCTCAGCCCATCTGCCTCCGCCTGCATGGACCTCCCATCTAGCACACTGAACATCTCAGCCCCTCTGTCTCCGCCTGCATGGACCTCCCATCTAGTACACTGAACATCTCAGCCCATCTGCCTCTGCCTGCATGGACTCCCATCTAGCACACTGAACATCTCAGCCCATCTGCCTCCGCCTGCATGGACCTCCCATCTAGCACACTGAACATCTCAGCCCATCAGCCTTCGCCTGCATGGCCCTCCCATCTAGCACACATAACATCTCAGCCCATCTGCCTCCGCCTGCATGGACCTCCCATCTAGCACACTGAACATCTCAGCCCATCTGCCTCCGCCTGCATGGACCTCCCATCTAGCACACTGAACATCTCAGCCCCTCTGCCTCCTCCTGCATGGACCTCCCATCTAGCACACTGAACATCTCAGCCCATCTGCCTCCGCCTGCATGGACTCCCATCTAGCACACTGAACATCTCAGCCCATCTGCCTCCGCCTGCATGGACCTCCCATCTAGCACACTGAACATTTCAGCCCATCTGCCTCTGCCTGCATGGACTCCCATCTAGCACACTGAACATCTCAGCCCATCTGCCTCCGCCTGCATGGACCTCCCATCTAGCACACATAACATCTCAGCCCATCTGCCTCCGCCTGCATGGACCTCCCATCTAGCACACTGAACATCTCAGCCCATCTGCCTCCGCCTGCATGGACCTCCCATCTAGCACACTGAACATCTCAGCCCATCTGCCTCCGCCTGCATGGATCTCCCTCCATCTCCGTCTAACCTAGGCTTGTGTCTGTGTTGGGAGTCTGAGAGCACGTACTCACACATGCAAACGCACACGCACAGGCACAGAAACTTTGAAATCAACATACACACACTGAAAAGAGACACAGAAACACACGCACAAGCACAGAGACATATGCATGGCAAAGAACATTGAAAACAGACTCACACACAAACACGAGACGTATAAGTCTCCTTAACTTGTTATGACTGCAATCCCAATACCGGGATCGATATGACATCTACCAGTGAAAATAGAAGGCGCCAAATTCAAACCACATAATTCTCATAATTACAATTCCTAAAACACACGTGTCTTATATCATTTTAAAGGCAATCTTGTTGTTAATCCCACCAAAGTGTCCGATTTCAAATAGGCTTTTCAGCGAAAGTACTACAAACGATTATGTTAGGTCTCCATCAAACCACAATAAGCACAGCCATTTTCCAGCGAAATATAGCATTCACAAAAAGCAGAAATAAAGATAAAATGAATCACTAACCTTGAATTATCTTCATCAGATGACACTCATAGGACTTCATGTTACACAATACATGCATGTTTTGTTTGATAAAGTTCATATTTATATTTCAAAAATCTGAGTTTACATTGGCTATTTAGATTCACTAGTTCCAAAAACATCAAGTGATTTTGCATAGCCACATTTCTGTATTTCAACAGAAATACTCATCATAAATGTAGATGATAATACAAGTTATACACATGGAATTATAGGTATACCTCTCCTTACCAAGACTACCTGTCTCCCATGTTTAGTGGGCCCATTGTGAATCAATTACATCACATGGATCCACTGTTGCCATACAAATGAACAAGATGTGCTGCTGCAGAGCAATGAGCTTCACATACACACACACACACCCACGCACTTCCTCACCTCACGTGCATGCACACACAAGAGCGCAAACATGCAAACACACACACACAAACACCACTGCCAAAAAGATCTCTTAGCGTCCCTTCGAAATTCAATGTATTATGGATTAACGTCTATTTTTAACGCATTAATTCAGCGTGGTTACAGAGTTAATTCCGCATGGTTACAGAGTTAATTCCGCATGGTTACAGAGTTAATTCCGCATGGTTACAGAGTTAATTCCGCATGGTTACAGGGTTAAAACATAAACGACTCAAAGGTTAACAGTTTAGACATTCATTCCGAGTGGTTGAAGTTAGGGCTATAGTTTGGGAAAGGCTCGGCAAACCAACCAACCTCATACTATCAAGTATCATCACGTATTTTCACTGCTTGCTAGAGCATTGTGACCTGCGGGGGCGCAGTGGTCTGAGCAACGGGCTTCGGCTCCGAGCATCACATGTTTGCGCCCAGTGCTGGGTAATGGTTTTTCTTTTTTTTAGTAAGCACCGAGGAAGGCATATAGTGTATTGACGTTCTCAGGACCTTTTCAAATATCTGAAAGCGAAGTCTATTTCTAGTGATTAGGCTGCCACTACAATCTGCACACACACACACACAACTTCTCCTCCCATCTTGCTCCCAGTAGAGAGCGAGACAACCCTCTGTGACAACATCTATTCAGCACAAGGACAGAGTCCCACAACACATTTCTCACATCCATTAAATAGTTTCCCCCTGGTAAACAGAGCTATCCATAATAACTGCTATATAGGGCAACCACAGAGCTCTGTGCAGCCAGAGTGTATGTGTGTGTTTGGGTGTGTGTGCCTAAGAATGTGTGTGTGATAATGAGTGTGTGTGTGTGTGTGTGTGTGTGTGTGTGTGTGTGTGTGTGTGTGTGTGCGTGTGCGTGTGCGTGTGCGTGATAGAGCGTATGTATGCGCGTGTGCGTATGTGCCCATCCTCTTGGGCTGATAAGAACAGAGGTCTTCTTGTCTCTGTTGAATTCTACCATCAACTGGATGGATCTTGGAATGCCCTCCATACCAACCCCGCATATAAATGTAGCCTATTCTTTGCAGTCAGTGTGTGTGAGAGACATATGTTCTCACAGGCATGGCGTTTCCTGTCGGGGCTAGCTATCTACCCCTTGACACATAAGATGCTCAGATAGATAGGTTGCATTGGAAACTCTCTTTGGGGGGGATACAATAGCACCATTTCACCCATAAACCACGCAACTACAACATTAAAACATTGTAATGAATGTAAATCATTAGAAAATCAGAGGAAATAGCATAATAGAGGTAGTAAAGCTTGACTTGATCTGTTAATATTTGTGAAACCTTCTAAAGACAAACAAATGTGTGGTTGAAATGCTAATACTGTCTAAAGGCTTTGGATGGTTTGATTTAAATCGACTTGAGGCTACCCTCCAATGGCACCACAAACTGGCAACATCTACATATGTGGAGAGAGACCACCGAAGGAGAGTTTGAATTCAGTCCTTATTCAAAAAAAAGGAGGATATGTATTCCCTGCCGGCACCATTATCAGGAAAAAGTGGCTCAAAAGCTTTGAACTGGTTGCGTGTTGGGGGTGTAGCCCATCATAGTGTTAACGCCACAGCACGCAATCATTAACAACAGGTTCGAAGGCAAAGCTTCAAACGAGAGTTATCATTGAGAGATGATCAGTGAGAACTATCAGTGAGATTGCAAAGGCATTCTAATGCTATTTGCTACCCAACATGAAAGGAAGGGACAAATAAACATGTATGTAGCCTAATTACATTGTAATTACAAGCAAACGAATCGCTTGTTTTATTCACGTTATCTGTGAAATATGGAAATTATTTATACATTCTCGACAATTGAGAGAGCGATGTGCTTACCTGTTATGTGGTCTAAAGGGTAGCAAGATTCCAAGGGGGGTTTTCTAGATCGCTGTCACGCCGTTCCTCTAGATGGGGAAATATTGAAGCATAGTCCTTTGGAGAAGGAGACGGTTTTAGAAAGCTTCCCTGGTTCTGTTTACCGACAACACCCGCTCAATCCCGGTAGATTGACCGGACTACCACATTCTGATGAGGGACAGGGAGACAACGAGGAAAGGAAAAGGCTACCAACAAATAAAGCCTATTGCTGCGTGAGGCGCATTATACACGAGATGAAGGCATGTAAGACTGATTTTGGAATCATTCTTCCAGCTTTGGCTTTTCATCTAACGAGTCTCTATATATATCTTTATAACTCATTTGCTGACAACGAAATTATATCTAGTCTAATTCCTCGTCTACATAAATTGGCAACAGTGATTTTGCAAGCAGGTTGATTTTCAACCCCCAAAAAACATCCCCGCTTGCCCTTTGCGGGTGGAGAGGATAGCTCAAACGACAGTTTAAATAGCGAGGACGATTTGAATCATGGTGGTGCTTGCCTGCTTCGTCTCTGGGTAATAGCGGTGGTTTTCCGTGATTCCCCTCCGACCCGTTATAGCCATGCACCGAAAAGATGCTGCGCTTGTGCGATTGCTTCTTTAGCTCGCTCACGCTGCCTCTCGGCGGGGCGCGTGCACAATGTCCTAGCAAGTTGTGTCGCTGTGACAACGCTCGAGCATCCCTACGTTCTCTCCGGCCCTCTAGAATCCAGATTGTTGCTTTTCTTTTCGAATGTTTTATCTTTACCCCATCAGATGTTTTAGCATTTCTGTACAGTATTACTGGTTCACACGGAAGAAAATCTTCTCTTCCAAAATAGCGGGCAGCACTAGCTTACCCATTCCCCCTCCGTAGCAGACTACAGAAGAGCCTAAATCATGTTGGTACTTTTTTTTGTCGGTCTAACTCCTTTCACGTCAGTGTCCTCCTTCGCCGGTGAAATCTGCATCAGGGTGACGTCAAAGAATGTTAAAGCGATACAAACCCATTTTATATCCCCCATTTCTCTTCATGGGATAAATCATCTCCGCAGGTTAAAGTCATGAATCTTGTTCTGGAGGCAGTTTTGCCGAGAGGTCACTAGCTGGCCCAGTCACAATGTCATAACATCTGATTTTAAGCCTACCCCTAACCTTAAATTAAGACCAAGAAGCACATTTTGGTTTTCATTCATTTCTACATATAGGCAATTTAGATTTTTCAGCTGGCCTATCTAATGGGAAATCACTAAATTCTGCCTACAGGACAAAACTTGTACCAAAATAGGTTCTACGTGGAACCAAAAATGGTTTGCCAATGGGGACAGCCGAAGAACCCTTTTGGAAAATGATTTTCTAAGAGTGTAGTGCAACAGAAGCACATGCCTCTTAATCTAGTAACACAGCCAAACATCTGGCATGAAAAAGCTCCAAAATGATTCCCCATGACACGGAGCACGGCTAAAGCCTGCCAAATATTACCTGAGAGAGAACGCTTCAATGTCAGTCAGGTTCGTCCGTCCCCATCTTTACATTATACGTTCTGATAGAGGCAATGGCAACTAAAGGAACAATCAGTATTTCTGTCACTCTGATGTCTAATTCTGAGACTATATAAAGGCTCGTACATGGTCATAGGAAGTAATAAAGCCCTGTAGGCTACCTGCAGACTCATTTTATACAATAAGAGAGAGCTACACCCAGCTACAACCTTGAGTCGACAGATGTTGGTGGATGTTCTGTTCTCTCACCTCACCTCCTCTCCATCTCAACCCACCAGGGAGGAAAAGAGACACGGCAGAGGTAGAGAGGGGGACAGGTCGACTGGCACAGTTATCTCTACTATCAAGACAAATTGTTTATAGTCATTGGATGTGTTGGATGTATATTCCCCAGTGACATTTCATTGGGTCACCTAGCTAGTTCACATAGGGGAGGGAGGGGACACACACTTAACCATACACACACACACGGACACAAACAAACACAAACACCTACACACACAGTACACACACAAAAACCTACATCAGACACACAAACACACACCAACGTTGGACACACAAACATGGACAGATACACACACCCCTTGATAGACCCAGGGCAGCCATCTGAGGTAATGTACCACCAGAGATAGCTGAATAGCTGACAGCTGAGCCCCCCCCCCCCCATATTAAAACATCTCCCCACCTTTGCTACACCATACCCTCCACCGTTCCCCTCTGATGAACAACAGTGATGGACACAAACATAGCTAACCACACACCAACACACACACACACACACACACACCCCGAACCCAACACAGACAGACACAAACCTAACCATACACACACACGCAAACACAACCTCACCCATGTACACAAAGACACACATGTGCACATGCACGCTAAAAACAAAAACACTCACCCCACACTCTCTCTTTCTCTCTCTGTATGTCTGTGTGAGTGGTAGCTACATCAGCCCTTGCCTTAGCAAGCCCCAGGGGAGCTAGCTGTTCGCTCTGTGGAGAATTACTCTATGGCGCTGATCCTTTTTTTTGCTCCTGTGCTGTAAAGGCCTGTTTGATCGGCCTCATTCTCAGTAAGTGACCGGAGAAAAGGCCCTTTGAAGTACCTTAAAGGCTGTTGCTGTTCTGCCCTGTCTGTCAGACCTTTAGAGCTGGGGTCTCCACGCTCTCAAAGGGAGCTGGTGTGTGTATGTGTGTGTCTTCACACGCAGGTATGAAGGAATGCACACAGAGGCGCCCACACACACATGCATGAATGTATGACACCCCCCCACACCAGGCAGGCCAGCACACATACATACACACACACACACACACACACAGGTTCATATACAGTGCCTTGCGAAAGTATTCGGCCCCCTTGAACTTTGCGACCTTTTGCCACATTTCAGGCTTCAAACATAAAGATATAAAACTGTATTTTTTTGTGAAGAATCAACAACAAGTGGGACACAATCATGAAGTGGAACGACATTTATTGGATATTTCAAACTTTTTTAACAAATCAAAAACTGAAAAATTGGGCGTGCAAAATTATTCAGCCCCTTTACTTTCAGTGCAGCAAACTCTCTCCAGAAGTTCAGTGAGGATCTCTGAATGATCCAATGTTGACCTAAATGACTAATGATGATAAATACAATGCACCTGTGTGTAATCAAGTCTCCGTATAAATGCACCTGCACTGTGATAGTCTCAGAGGTCCGTTAAAAGCGCAGAGAGCATCATGAAGAACAAGGAACACACCAGGCAGGTCCGAGATACTGTTGTGAAGAAGTTTAAAGCCGGATTTGGATACAAAAATATTTCCCAAGCTTTAAACATCCCAAGGAGCACTGTGCAAGCGATAATATTGAAATGGAAGGAGTATCAGACCACTGCAAATCTACCAAGACCTGGCCGTCCCTCTAAACTTTCAGCTCATACAAGGAGAAGACTGATCAGAGATGCAGCCAAGAGGCCCATGATCACTCTGGATGAACTGCAGAGATCTACAGCTGAGGTGGGAGACTCTGTCAATAGGACAACAATCAGTCGTATATTGCACAAATCTGGCCTTTATGGAAGAGTGGCAAGAAGAAAGCCATTTCTTAAAGATATCCAAGTTAAAGTTTGCCACAAGCCACTTGGTCAGATGAAACCAAAATTGAACTTTTTGGCAACAATGCAAAATGTTATGTTTGGCGTAAAAGCAACACAGCTCATCACCCTGAACACACCATCCACCCTGTCAAACATGGTGGTGGCAGCATCATGGTTTGGGCCTGCTTTTCTTAAGCAGGGACAGGGAAGATGGTTAAAATTGATGGGAAGATGGATGGAGCCAAATACAGGACCATTCTGGAAGAAAACCTGATGGAGTCTGCTAAAGAACTGAGACTGGGACGGAGATTTGTCTTCCAACAAGACAATGATCCAAAACATAAAGCAAAATCTACAATGGAATGGTTCAAAAATAAACATATCCAGGTGTTAGAATGGCCAAGTCAAAGTCTAGACCTGAATCCAATCGAGAATCTGTGGAAAGAACTGAAAACTGCTATTCACAAATGCTCTCCATCCAACCTCACTGAGCTCGAGCTGTTTTGCAAGGAGGAATGGGAAAAAAATTCAGTCTCTCGATGTGCAAAACTGATAGAGACATACCCCAAGCGACTTACAGCAGTAATCGCAGCAAAAGGTGGTACAAAGTACAAAGTATTAACTTAAGGGGGCTGAATAATTTTGCACGCCCAATTTTTCAGTTTTTGATTTGTTAAAAAAGTTTGAAATATCCAATAAATGTCGTTCCACTTCATGATTGTGTCCCACTTGTTGTTGATTCTTCACAAAAAAATACAGTTTTATATCTTTATGTTTGAAGCCTGAAATATGGCAAAAGGTCGCAAAGTTCAAGGGGGCCGAATACTTTCGCAAGGCACTGTATATTGTATGCACACTACCTGGCAGGCTCACACAACCCATCAAGTTTAAACAAACAACATTTAATAATATTACTGTCTAGTTGATGCTGTGTGTGTTTGTTTAGAGGTGTGCATAGAGTCACAAAATCTAACAAAGCTACTAACCTTTCCTTCTAAGCCACAGAGTCTAAAAAATAAATGTTACGGTGCGTGAATGAGGACCCAAAAGCGAATTAACGTAAACAGAGCTTCTTTAATAACAAAACAAAACGTAGGCTCAGATGGACCGGCAGGTTCCGACAGGACAGGACAAGGTTGCAGCAAACATGACGATAGTCTGGTTCAGGCATGAACAACACAAACAAGAATCCGACAAAGACAGGAGCAGAAACAGAGAGAGATATAGAGGACTAATCAGAGGGAAAAAGGGAACAGGTGGGAAAAGGGGTGACGAGGTAGTTAGGAGGAGACAAGGCACAGCTGGGGGAAAGAGGGGGAGAAAAGGTAACCTAACAACGACCAGCAGAGGGAGACAGGATGAAGGGAAAGGACAGAAACAAGACAACATGACGGTACATGACAGTACCCCCCCACTCACCGAGCGCCTCCTGGCGCACTCGAGGAGGAAACCTGGCGGCAACGGAGGAAATCATCGATCAGCGCACGGTCCAGCACGTCCCGAGAGGGAACCCAACTCCTCTCCTCAGGACCGTACCCCTCCCAATCTACTAGGTACTGATGACCACGGCCCCGAGGACGCATGTCCAAAATCCTACGGACCCTGTAGATGGGTGCGCCCTCGACAAGGATGGGGGGGGGGGGGAGACGAGCGGGGGCGCGAAGAACGGGCTTGACACAGGAGACATGGAAGACCGGGTGGACGCGACGAAGATATCGCGGAAGAAGAAGTCGAACTGCGACAGGATTAATGATCCGAGAAATACGGAACGGACCAATGAACCGCGGGGTCAACTTGCGAGAAGTGGTCTTAAGGGGAAGGTTCTGAGTGGAGAGCCAAACTCTCTGACCGCGACAATATCTAGGACTCTTAGTTCTACGCTTATTAGCAGCCCTCACAGTCTGCGCCCTATAACGGCAAAGTGCAGACCTGACCCTCTTCCAGGTGCGCTCGCAACGTTGGACAAAAGCCTGAGCGGAGGGGACGCTGGACTCGGCGAACTGAGATGAGAACAGCGGAGGCTGGTACCCGAGGCTACTCTGAAAAGGAGATAGCCCGGTCGCAGACGAAGGAAGCGAGTTGTGGGCGTATTCTGCCCAGGGGAGCTGTTCTGACCAAGACGCAGGGTTGCGAAAAGAAAGACTGCGTAAGATGCGACCAATAGTCTGATTGGCCCGTTCTGCTTGACCGTTAGACTGGGGGTGAAAGCCGGAAGAGAGACTGACGGAAGCCCCAATCAAACGGCAAAACTCCCTCCAAAATTGAGACGTGAATTGCGGACCTCTGTCCGAAACGACGTCTGACGGAAGGCCATGAATTCTGAAAACATTCTCGATGATGATTTGTGCCGTCTCTTTAGCAGAAGGAAGCTTAGCAAGGGGAATAAAATGAGCCGCCTTAGAGAACCTGTCGACAACCGTAAGAATAACAGTCTTCCCCGCTGACGAAGGCAGTCCGGTGACAAAATCTAAGGCGATGTGAGACCACGGTCGAGAGGGAATGGGAAGCGGCCTGAGACGGCCGGCAGGAGGAGAGTTACCGGACTTAGTCTGCGCGCAGACCGAACAAGCAGCCACGAAGCGACGCGTGTCATGCTCCCGGGTGGGCCACCAAAAGCGCTGGTGAATGGAAGCAAGCGTACCCCGAACGCCAGGGTGGCCGGCTAACTTGGCAGAGTGAGCCCACTGAAGAACGGCCAGACGAGTAGGAACGGGAACGAAAAGAAGGTTCCTGGGACAAGCGCGCGGCGACGGAGTTTGAGTGAGTGCTTGCTTTACCTGCCTCTCAATTCCCCAGACAGTCAACCCGACAACACGCCCCTCAGGGAGAATCCCCTCGGGGTCAGTGGAGGCTACTGAAGAACTGAAGAGACGAGATAAAGCATCAGGCTTGGTGTTCTTAGAGCCCGGACGATAAGAAATCACGAACTCGAAACGAGCGAAAAACAGCGCCCAGCGCGCCTGACGCGCATTAAGTCGTTTGGCAGAACGGATGTACTCAAGGTTCCTATGGTCAGTCCAAACGACAAAAGGAACGGTCGCCCCCTCCAACCACTGTCGCCATTCGCCTAGGGCTAAGCGGATGGCGAGCAGTTCGCGGTTTCCCACATCATAGTTACGTTCCGACGGCGACAGGCGATGAGAAAAATACGCGCAAGGGTGGACCTTGTCGTCAGAGAAGGAGCGCTGAGAAAGAATGGCTCCCACGCCCACCTCTGACGCGTCAACCTCGACAATGAACTGTCTAGAGACGTCAGGTGTAACAAGGATAGGTGCGGATGTAAAACGATTCTTGAGGAGATCAAAAGCTCCCTGGGCGGAAACGGACCACTTAAAGCACGTCTTGACAGAAGTAAGGGCTGTGAGAGGGGCTGCCACCTGACCGAAATTACGGATGAAACGACGATAGAAGTTCGCGAAGCCGAGAAAGCGCTGCAACTCGACGCGTGACTTAGGGACGGGCCAATCAATGACAGCTTGGACCTTAGCGGGATCCATCTTAATGCCTTCAGCGGAAATAACAGAACCGAGAAATGTGACGGAGGAGGCATGAAAAGAGCACTTCTCAGCCTTCACAAAAAGACAATTCTCTAAAAGGCGCTGGAGGACACGTCGAACGTGCTGAACATGAATCTGGAGTGACGGTGAAAAAATCAGGATATCGTCAAGGTAAACGAAAACAAAGATGTTCAGCATGTCTCTCAGGACATCATTGACTAATGCCTGAAAGACAGCTGGAGCGTTAGCGAGGCCGAAAGGAAGAACCCGGTATTCAAAGTGCCCTAACGGAGTGTTAAACGCCGTCTTCCACTCGTCCCCCTCCCTGATGCGCACGAGATGGTAAGCGTTACGAAGGTCCAACTTAGTGAAAAACCTGGCTCCCTGCAGGATCTCGAAGGCTGAAGACATAAGAGGAAGCGGATAACGATTCTTCACTGTTATGTCATTCAGCCCTCGATAATCTATGCAGGGGCGCAGGGACCCGTCCTTCTTCTTAACAAAAAAAACCCCCGCTCCGGCGGGAGAGGAGGAGGGGACTATGGTACCGGCGGCAAGAGCTACAGACAAATAATCTTTGAGAGCCTTACGTTCGGGAGCCGACAGAGAGTATAGTCTACCCCGGGGGGGAGTGGTTCCCGGAAGGAGATCAATACTACAATCATACGACCGGTGTGGAGGAAGAGAGGTGGCCCTGGACCGACTGAACACTGTGCGCAGATCGTGATATTCCTCCGGCACCCCTGTCAAATCACCAGGCTCCTCCTGTGAAGAAGAGACAGAGGAAACAGGAGGGATAGCAGACATTAAACATTTCACATGACAAGAGACGTTCCAGGAGAGGATAGAATTACTAGACCAATTAACCTCTTAGAGCTCTAGGGGCGCTATTTCATTTTTGGATAAAAAACGTTCCCGTTTTAAGCGCGATATTTTGTCACGAAAAGATGCTCGACTATGCATATTCTTGACCGTTTTGGAAAGAAAACACTCTGAAGTTTCAGAATCTGCAAAGATTTTGTCTGTAAGTGCCCCAGAACTCATTCTACAGGCGAAACCAAGATGATGCATCACCCAGGAATTAGCAGAATTTCTGAAGCTCTGTTTTCCATTCTCTCCTTATATGGCTGTGATTGCGCAAGGAATGAGCCTACACTTTCTGTCGTTCGCCCAAGGTCTTAGCAGCATTGTGACGTATTTGTAGGCATATCATTGGAAGATTGGCCATAAGAGACTACATTTTCCAGAGGTCCGCCCGGTGTCCTTTGTCTAAATTTGTGCGTAATCTTCAGGTGCAGGCATTTTCTCCTGGGATTCAGGAGAGAAAGCATGTTTCCAAGAACGATGTATCAATGAAGAGATATGTGAAAAACACCTTGAGGATTGATTCTAAACAACGTTTGCCATGTTTTCAGTCGATATTATGGAGTTAATTTGGAAAAAAGTTTGCGTTTTGAGGACTGAATTTATGGATTTTTTTTGGTAGCCAAATGTGATGTATAAAACGGAGCTATTTCTAATACACAAGGAATCTTTTTGGAAAAACTGAGCATCTGCTATCTAACTGAGAGTATCCTCATTGAAAACATCAGAAGTTCTTCAAAGGTAAATGATTTTATTTGAAGGCTTTTATGTTTTTGTTAATGTTGCGTGCTGGATGCTAACGCTAATGCTAACGCTAAATGCTAACGCGAAATGCTAACTCTAGCTAGCTACTTTTACACAAATGATTGTTTTCCTATGGTTGAGAAGCATATTTTGAAAATCTGAGATGACAGTGTTGTTTACAAAAGGCTAAGCTTGAGAGATGGCATATTTATTTCATTTCATTTGCGATTTTCATAAATAGTTAACGTTGTGTTATGCTAATGAGCTTGCTGATAGATTTACACAATCCTGGATACAGGGGTTTTTTCATAGCTAAACGTGACGCAGAAAACGGAGCGATTTGTCCTAAACAAATAATCTTTCAGGAAAAACTGAACATTTGCTATCTGAGAGTCTCCTCATTGAAAACATCTGAAGTTCTTCAAAGGTAAATGATTTTTTTGAATGCTTTTCTGTTTTTTTGTGTAAATGTTGCCAGCTGAATGCTAATGCTAAATGCTACGTTAGCCATCAATACTGTTACACAAATGCTTGTTTTGCAATGGTTGAGAAGCATATTTTGAAAATCTGAGATGACAGTGTTGTTAACAAAAGGCTAAGCTTGAGAGCTAGCATATTTATTTCATTTCATTTGCGATTTTCATGAATAGTTAACGTTGCGTTATGGTAATGAGCTTGAGTCTGTATTCACGAACCCGGATCCGGGATGGGGAGATCAGAAAGGTTAATGGAAGGATTATGACAAACTAGCCAGGGATGGCCCAAAACAACAGGTGTAAAAGGTGAACGAAAAATTAAAAAAGAAATGGTTTCGCTATGATTACCAGAAACAGTGAGGGTTAAAGGTAGCGTCTCACGCTGAATCCTGGGGAGAGGACTACCATCCAGGGCGAACAAGGCCGTGGACTCCCTTAACTGTCTGAGAGGAATGTCATGTTCCCGAGCCCAGGTCTCGTCCATAAAACAGCCCTCCGCCCCAGAGTCTATTAAGGCACTGCAGGAAGCTTACGAACCGGTCCAGCGTAGATGGACCGACAAGGTAGTGCAGGATCTTGAAGGAGAGACAGGAGTAGTAGCGCTCACCAGTAGCCCTCCGCTTACTGATGAGCTCTGGCTTTTACTGGACATGAAGTGACAAAATGACCAGCAGAACCGCAATAGAGACAGAGGCGGTTGGTGATTCTCCGTTCCCTCTCCTTAGTCGAGATGCGGATACCTCCCAGCTGCATAGGCTCAGCACCCGAGCCGGCAGAGGAAGATGGTAGTGATGCGGAGAGGGGGGCAACGGAGAACGCGAGCTCCTTTCCACGAGCTCGGTGACGAAGATCAACCCGTCGCTCAATGCGAATAGCGAGTTCAATCAAGGAATCCACGCTGGAAGGAACCTCCCGGGAGAGAATCTCATCCTTTACCTCTGCGAGGAGACCCTCCAGAAAACGAGCGAGCAAAGCCGGCTCGTTCCAGCCACTGGAGGCAGCAAGAGTGCGAAACTCAATAGAGTAGTCTGTTATGGATCGATTACCCTAACATAGGGAAGACAGGGCCCTGGAAGCCTCCTCCCCAAAAACAGATCGATCAAAAACCCGTATCATCTCCTCCTTAAAGTCCTGATACTGGTTAGTACACTCAGCCCTTGCCTCCCAGATTGCCGTGCCCCACTCACGAGCCCGTCCAGTAAGGAGAGATATGACGTAGGCGACACGAGCAGTGCTCCTGGAGTAAGTGTTGGGCTGGAGAGAAAACACAATATCACACTGGGTGAGGAACGAGCGGCATTCAGTGGGCTCCCCAGAGTAACACGGCGGGTTATTGATTCTGGGCTCCGGAGATTCGAAAGCCCTGGAAGTGGCCGGTGGATCGAGGCGGAGATGGTGAACCTGTTCTGTGAGGTTGGAGACTTGGGTGGCCAGGGTCTCAACGGCATGTCGAGCAGCAGACAATTCCTGCTTGTGTCTGCCTAGCATCGCTCCCTGGATCTCGACGGCTGAGTGGAGAGGATCCGAAGTCGCTGGGTCCATTCTTGGTCGGATTCTTCTGTTACGGTGCGTGAATGAGGACCCAAAAGCGAATTAACGTAAACAGAGCTTCTTTAATAACCAAACAAAACGTAGGCTCAGATGGACCGGCAGGTTCCGACAGGACAGGACAAGGTTGCAGCAAACATGACGATAGTCTGGTTCAGGCATGAACAACACAAACAAGAATCCGACAAAGACAGGAGCAGAAACAGAGAGAGATATAGAGGACTAATCAGAGGGAAAAAGGGAACAGGTGGGAAAAGGGGTGACGAGGTAGTTAGGAGGAGACAAGGCACAGCTGGGGGAAAGAGGGGGAGAAAAGGTAACCTAACAACGACCAGCAGAGGGAGACAGGATGAAGGGAAAGGACAGAAACAAGACAACATGACGGTACATGACAATAAACACATTTCTCCCTGTAATTTACCTGTCTGTCAGGGTGACATACTGAGCATGACCCAAAATCCTTTCTGTGTTTACTGTACGGACTCCGTTGTGTTGGACGTGGGTTCTTATGCACAGCTGGACTTACACCTAATGGAACCGGAAAAGAGTTTTCAGAATCTGAGATGCATTCAAAAGAGCAGAGACCTGTAGTGGTGCATGGGTAAAATCACTGGACAAGCCAAGCCAGAAAAAAAGCTATATTACAACACATGTGTTGTGATATTTGCATTGTTTGCTCTATAACCAGTTCATATGCATTGCCACCGTGATATATAGGCCTAGGGCCGAGACAATAAGAAGACACAGTGGAAGAATAAATTCAACCACACCTTTGTTTCATCACAAAACCATAGATCCACAAGTCCACAAAGGATATTGCATGTAACAAAGAGTTACATTAACTACTGCATGGTCAAGGAGGTAAATGTTTCTGACATTGTTGGACTACTAAACAACAATTGGTTTAGAACCACGGAGAGTTACCACAAGAAGCAAAGAAAACAAGAGCTGCCTCCACTATTCCAGCACTATTTCAACTTCAACATTGCAGCATCGTCAAATCACCTCTGCTTAAATCAGTACAGTGATAACTAAAAGATACCAAAAACGTTTTTGTCCAATCAGTGTATGCTAAATATTATGTGGCTGTCCATGGTTCTGATTTGTGTGTGTGTGTGTGTGTGTGTGTGTGTGTGCTTGTGTGTGTTTGTGCAAGTAGAAAAAACATGTTGACTCACCCTACTTGTAGATAAACTGAAATGTCATCCTCCTCTCTTTCATGGTGACTAAACGGTCTATGACTGTCATAAAGTACACACTTTTATTACCTGGCTAAAACGCTTGCTCGCTAGCCTAACTTCCTTTTATGGGCAAAGATAGCTAGTTAACATTAGGCTAGCTACATATTGAACTTCCATCCTCTCAGTCCAGGGTCACAGCGTATTATTTTATGGTCGGATCAGAATCGTCGTTATAATCATTGACCAGTACAGAGAATTAAGTAAAACCACAAGTCCAAATCCTTATCTCTATCCATGGCTAATTTAGGAAAGGGACTATTTTAGCTAGCTAGCCACCGGAGGACAACCACATAACGAGATGCAACAATTCAAGTTGTTTCCGTCAATGGCGTATTTCTCTTGGTGCTATGTGATAGGAGTTAAGCCAAATCCAAATTCGCTTCCCTTGACACTTTTTTTGGGTTGCGCCAGGACCATTCAAAGCTGAGCTCAATCAGTTTAGCTAAACGCCGATTGGCTAGTATGTTGTACATTTTTTTATTAAGGGAGACCAAATGCATTCAAATATGAAAAAACAGAGAGACAAAATAAAAACATTTGTATATGTTTAAAGAAAAATATATTGGTCATTTTTTTGGGGGGGGGGGAAGCCTGGCTTCTCTTGACATCCATTAATACAGGCCACTGGGTATGACTTAAGACTAAGCTATGGCTTCATTGACTGTCAATAGGTGCCCCTTGGTCTGCCCCTACCAACCTCAGCCTCACTCTGACCACTGTTATAGATAAGGAACATCTATTTTATTTATATTGTGATGCTTCCCATTCTAAAGCGGCCCCCCTTCTAACATCTGAATGACCCCAATTCAAGCCATCCATCATTTTCTCTGTTCTCACCTTCAGTTTGGCCTCCTCCCCTTCCTCACTCCTTACCCTCATCTTCCCATTCCTCACCTCCCAGTAGGCCTAGGCCAGTGGGGCCCTGACTGGCATGCTTCCCTCTTCTCTGACCCACCAGGATGGGAATCAGATAGATTGACACCCCACCTGCCACACACACGCACGTGCACGCACACACACACACACACACACAGACACACACACAGACACACACAGACACAAACTCTGTCTCTTTCTCTGTCTCTCTTTTTTTTTGCCGATTCGTTTTCTCGTTCGTGTGGCATCTGCTCTTAATTGGGCCCATCTGAGCACTGGCATGGCTCTCACATCCATGAATGGGCCAATGGCTAATTGCTGTGCCAACCTCCTGTCCCCTTGCTCTGTTTTGCCACGCAGAGATAGACAGAACAACAAAAAGAAAAGAGAGAAGGACTAAGAACGAGAAAGAGGGGCCTTGTTTTGCATTTGAAATCGCTTTCTCGATACAGTATGTGGGTAAAATGTATGATTGTGTTGCACACTTATTGTAAAAATGGCTAGCTGGAGTCATCTGATTGGTTGGCTTCTGAGCACTCACCCGCTAGTGACTGAATGGTGATATACTTGGCTCTGAATCACTTCAGGCTGTCCGGCAAGAACAGTACAGATGCTTCTCAGTCCAGGACTTTAATTACCTTCATCACCACCACACACCATAGTATTCTCACTCAAACATAAATCTTCACTTTACAAAGGATGGACTTGTTGTTCTATAGGAGAAAGGGAAATATACACTGAGTGTACAAAACATTAAGAACACCTGCTCTTTCAATGACATAGACTGACCAGTTGATTTCAGGTGAAAGCTATGATTCCTTATTAATATCACCTGTTAAATCCACTTCAATCAGTGTAGATGAAGGGGAGGAGACAGGTTAAAGAAGTCGTGAGACAATTGAGCCATGAATTGTATATGTGTGCCATTCAGAGGGTGAATGGGCAAGACACAAGATTTATGAGCCTTTGAATGGTAGTGGTATGGTAGTAGGTGCCAGGCGCACTGGTTTGTGTCAAGAACTGCAACACTGCTGGGTTTTTAACGCTCAACAGTTTCCGTGTGAGGAGGAAGGGGAGGACCATCCTACTCAGTGAATTTAAAAATAGTGAACCATTAAAAAAGCGTTCTTTTTTAGATAAAACTATTCTAAATGTATTAATCAAATCAATATCAACTCAGACTTTATTTGTCACATGCGTCGAATACAACAAGTGTAGACCTTACCATGAAATGCTTACTTACAAGTCCTTAACCAACAGTGTAGACCTTACCATGAAATGCTTACTTACAAGACCTTAACCAACAGTGTAGACCTTACCATGAAATGCTTACTTACAAGTCCTTAACCAACAGTGTAGACCTTACCATGAAATGCTTACTTACAAGTCCTTAACCAACAGTGTAGACCTTACCATGAAATGCTTACTTACAAGTCCTTAACCAACAGTGTAGACCTTACCATGAAATGCTTACTTACAAGTCCTTAACCAACAGTGTAGACCTTACCATGAAATGCTTACTTACAAGACCTTAACCAACAGTGTAGACCTTACCATGAAATGCTTACTTACAAGTCCTTAACCAACAGTGTAGACCTTACCATGAAATGCTTACTTACAAGTCCTTAACCAACAGTGTAGACCTTACCATGAAATGCTTACTTACAAGTCCTTAACCAACAGTGTAGACCTTACCATGAAATGCTTACTTACAAGTCCTTAACCAACAGTGTAGACCTTACCATGAAATGCTTACTTACAAGCCCTTAACCAACAGTGTAGACCTTACCATGAAATGCTTACTTACAAGCCCTTAACCAACAGTGTAGACCTTACCATGAAATGCTTACTTACAAGCCCTTAACCAACAGTGTAGACCTTACCATGAAATGCTTACTTACAAGCCCTTAACCAACAGTGTAGACCTTACCATGAAATGCTTACTTACAGGCCCTTAACCAACAGTGTAGACCTTACCATGAAATGCTTACTTACAAGCCCTTAACCAACAGTGTAGACCTTACCATGAAATGCTTACTTACAGGCCCTTAACCAACAGTGTAGACCTTACCATGAAATGCTTACTTACAAGCCCTTAACCAACAGTGCAGTTCAAGAAGAGTTAAGAAATTATTCACCAAATAGACTAAAGTCAAAAATAATCATAAAAACTAACACAATAAGACTAACAATAACGAGGCTATATACAGTGGGAACCGGTACCGAGTCAGTGTCCGGAGGTACAGGTTAGTTGAGGTAATTTGTACATGTATTGTAGGTAGGGGTGATAGATAATAAACAACAAGTAGCAGCAATGTACAAAAGGGGGGGTTGGTCAATGTAAATAGTCGAGTGGTGATTAATTGTTCAGCAGTCTTATGGCTTTGGGGTAGAAGCTGTTGAGGAGCCTTTTGGTCCTGGACTTGGCGCTCTTTTCACTTTCCCTTTCACAGCTAGCTAATAAAGCGAGCTAGTTTAGCCTACTCAAACACAAGGCTCAAATAGAGAGGAATGCTATTTCTGTTAGCTAGCTGGCTATGACTATCCAACTATGGAACTCTTCCAAGTCAAGGTAAGCTTTAAGTTTGATTCATTTATTGCCACCGGGGCCCGCCGGTGTAACTACTAAACTACTTGCTGTACTGTACATTGTACTGCTTGATTGGCACGGGTTTACTAACACGTTAGTTGTAATTCTCTATGTTGACTGTGATGTTAGCTTGAAAAACATTTCTTAAATAGTTCTGTTGAAAAACATTTCTTAAACGGAAGCAAAAGGAATGAAAACCTACCTCAATTTGTCCAATAGAAACTCTTGTTTGCTGTTTGGACTAATGATTACACCCTAGATCAGCTAGATACAGGCAAGAGTGTGCACGGCGGTATTGAATGTGTCACTGTCTGTCACCTTGATTACTCCAAATTGTCTCGTGACCCGTGCACTTGCATTATAAACTTTCATT
Organism: Oncorhynchus mykiss; assembly: GCF_013265735.2. Lineage (NCBI taxonomy): Eukaryota > Metazoa > Chordata > Actinopteri > Salmoniformes > Salmonidae > Oncorhynchus > Oncorhynchus mykiss. Next base: position 18,621,090 of record NC_048573.1, read on the forward strand.
CATAGGCTAGGTTGTTGCAAACTCATGATGGGTATAGGTGAAATTAGAGTATCATGTAGTGGCCTAAACCTATCAATGCGACATTGAACTGGGTATAGCATTGATATGTTGCTAAACCCAGCAATCCAATATGATGTAATATTGTAGAAAAAAGCCCGCTCTCCCTAATCTTAAACGGCACAGACTTCCACTGGTGCATACACTACAGGCTATACAATAACAATTTCTACACTAACATATTCTGCATAAATACACATGCAATTAAGGCAATGCTGGCACTTAGACAACATAAACAACATTCACATGTTTTTATCTGAAATATAAACAAACATTAGCTGGAGGTTACAAAGAAGTAGCCTACTGTATGGGCAGTTACAAATGGAAGAAAGTAACTATGTGACTGAGCATTGATATAAACCCCAACAGCAGGGGCGAACTGGGACAAGAACTCAGCCCTGGCATTTTATTATGATTCGAGTATTGGAAGCTATTTTGTAGATGACATCGCCGAAGTCGAGGATCTGTAGGATAGTCAGTTTTACTAGGGTAAGTTTGGCGGCGTGAGTGAAGGAGGCTTTGTTGCGAAATAGAAAGCCGACTCTAGATTTGATTTTAGATTGGAGATGTTTGATTGGAGTCTGGAAGGAGAGTTTACAGTCTAGCCAGACACCTAGGTACTTATAGATGTCCACATTATTATGACCCCTCTATGGAATGATGAGACTTTCACGAACACAATGGTGTTCTCCCTTTTGACCCGCCAAATCTGGTGTTCTCCCTTTTGACCCGCCAAATCTGGTGTTCTCCCTTTTGACCCGCCAAATCTGGTGTTCTCCCTTTTGACCCGCCAAATCTGGTGTTCTCCCTTTTGACCCGCCAAATCTGGTGTTCTCCCTTTTGACCCGCCAAATCTGGTGTTCTCCCTTTTGACCCGCCAAATCTTTCTTACAGTGCCTTGCAAAAGTATTCATCCCCCTTTGCGTTTTTCCAATTTCTTTGCATTGCAACCTGTAATTGAAATGGATTTCATTTGAACTTCATGTAATGGACATACATCGTGAAATCCCCAAAATTACTTGCTTCAATGATATATATTTTTTAAAATAATGGAAAAGTGGTGCGTGCATATGTACTCACCCCCTTTGCTATGAAGCCCCTAAATAACATCTGGTGCAACCAATTAGCTTCAGAAGTCATATAATTAGTTAAATAAAGTCCACCTGTGTGCAATCTGTGTCACATGATCTGTCACCTGTTCTGAAAGGCACCAGAGTCTGCAACAGCACTAAGCAAGGGGTACCACCAAGCAAGCAGCACCATGAAGACCAGGTCAGGGACAAAGTTGTGGAGAAGTACAGATCAGGGTTGGGTTATATAAAAATATCTGAAACTTTGAACATCCCACGGAGCACCATTAAAGCCATTATTAAAAAATGGAAAGAATCTTGCACCACAACAAACCTGCCAAGAGAGGGTCACCCACCAAAACTCATGGACCAGGCAAGGAGGGCATTAATCAGAGAGGCAACAAAGAGACCAAAGGTAACCCTGAAGGAGCTGCAAAGCTCCACAGCGGAGATTGGAGTATCTGTCCATAGGACCACTTTAAGCCATTAACTCCACAGAGCTGGGCTTTATGGAAGAATGGCCAGAAAAAAGCCATTGCATAAAGAACAAAAATAAGCAAACACATTTGGTGTTCGCCAAAGGCATGTGTGAGATTCCCCAAACATATGGAAGAAGGTACTCAGGTCAGATGAGACTAAAATTGAGCTTTTTGGTCATCAAGGAAAACGTTATGTCTGGTGCAAACCCAACACCTCTCATCAACCCGAGAACACCATCCTCACAGTGAAGCATGGTGGTGGCAGCATCATGCTGTGGCAATGTTTTTTATCGGCAGGGACTGGGAAACGGGTCAGAATTGAAGGATTGATGGATGGATGGCGCTAAATACAGGGAAATTCTTGGGGGAAACCTGTTTCAGTCTTCCAGAGATTTGAGACTGGGACAGAGGTTCACCTTCCAGCAGGACGATGACCCTAAGCATACTGCTGCTAAAGCAACACTCTAGTGGTTTAAGGGGAACCTTTTTCAATGTCTTGGAATGACCTAGTCAATGCCCAGACCTCAAACCAATTGAGAATCTGTTGTATGACTTACAGATTGCTGTACACCAGCGGAACCTATCCAACTTGAAGGAGCTGGAGCAGTTTTGTCTTGAAGAATGGGCAAAAGATGTGCCAAGCTTATAGAGACATACCCCAAGAGACTTGCAGCTGTAATTGCTGCAAAAGGTGGCTCTACAAAGTATTGGTTGGGGGGAGGGTGAATAGTTATGCACACTCAGGTTTTTTGTTTTTTAAAATATTATATCTTGCTTGTTTTACAATAAAAAATATTTTGTGTAAATCAAATGATACAAACTCCCCAAAAAAATCAATTTTAATTCCAGGTTGTAAGGCAATAAAATAGGAAAAATGCCAAGGGGGGGATGAATACTTTCGCAACATCACTGTATAGGACAGACACAGTCTAACAAAATCTAACAAACTTCCTTTAGATTTTTAGGGGAGGGACTATGTTGTTCCATGTAGTGAATCTGTCATTCAATGTGTTTGTATTGGCTTATAACATTACAGCCAAATATAATGTACAAAATCTAAAATCTAAATGATCCTTGGTAAGGCCTTCTTAAAACAATTCCATATAGCTTAGTAGAACCGCTTAGACCGGGCTTAGATTTTTATGGGTTATTAAAGTTAGATCAAGCTGAATCAATGTCTGCAAGATCTCACATAATGATCGTAGAATTCCACATAACAGAACTGGATATTTTACCCATGTGAGAGAGAAATGCTCTGGTGTTTTTGTCTACAGTAATTTCATACTATGCTATCATATTCAGTTCTGTTATCTAGAATACTGTGATCATTATGTGATTTTGCAGACATTAATTCAGCTTGATCTTACTTTGATCTAACTTCCCCTGAGTAGCTTGTTCTCTGTGCATAAACAATATTGTTGTGACTTTACTTTTAGTAGTCTGATGACTTGTCACACCCTGATCTGTTTCACCTGTCCTTGTGATTGTCTCCACCCACATCCAGGTGTCGCCCATCTTCCCCATTATCCCCTGTGTATTTATACCTGTGTTCTCTGTTTGTCTTTTGCCAGTTCGTCTTGTTTGTTCAAGTCAACCAGCGTTTTGTCTCAGCTTCTGCTTTTTCCAGTCTCTCTTTTCTCATCCTACTGGTTTTGGCCCTTGCCTGTCCTGACTTGAGCCCGCCAGTCTGGCCACACTGCCTGCACCTGACCCTGAGCCTGCCTGCCGACCTGTACCTTTGCCCCCCTCTGGATTACCGACCTCTGCCTTACCCTGACCCTGAGCCTGCCTGTCGTCCGGTACCGTTGCCCCACCTCTGGTTTACTGACCCCTGCCTGCCTTGACCTGTCTAATGCCTGCCCCTGTTGGAATCATGATTCAGTACTTCACTAATTGGTTTAATTATTAATTTAATAGCTAACTAAATAATAACAGAAAAAACATGCACCTTTTACATGAGACAAAGGTCCTTAGTGGGCAGACTAAAATATGACGTCTTGTTACAAGGAATGAAGAGGGGTGAGGAAGAGAGAGAGAACAAAAGGGACATTTATCGTGGATACATTTTCATCCGAAGAGGAGAGGTGAAAAGGATCAGAGGACCAATATGCGGCGTGGTAAGTGTCCATGGTTCTTTTAATACGTAAATGTACACATGAACAACTGAATACAAAAAACAAGACACGTGAAAACCCCAAACAGTGCTATCTGGTGCAAACACAGAGACAGGAATAGTCACCCACAAACACACAGTGAAACCCAGGCTACCTAAGTATGATTCTCAATCAGAGACAACTAATGACACCTAATGACAACTAATGACACACACACCCCCCCCCCCCCCCCCAAAGGTGCGCAAAACCTTAACCTATAGGGGAGGGTCTGGGTGGGCGTCTGTCCGCGATGGCGGCTCTGGCACGGGACGCGGACCCCACTTCACCATCGTCTTAGTCCACCTTATTGTCCGCCTCCGTGGCTTTCTAACCAAGGCCACCCTTCTCAATGACCCCACTGGACAGAGGGGCAGCTCGGGACAGAGGGGCAGCTCGGGATAGAGGGGCAGAAGCTCTGGCGCCTCTGGGCTGAGTGGCTCTGGCGCCTCAGACTCCGGCAGCAGCGCAGGACAGGCGGGAGACTCCGGCAGCAGCGCCGGACAGGCGGGAGACTCCGGCAGCAGCGCCGGACAGGCGGGAGACTCCGGCAGCAGCGCCGGACAGGCGGGACCACCTGCAGGGAGGAGACAGAGAGACAGCCTGGTGCGTGGGGCTGCCACAGGAACCACCAGGCTGGGGAGACCTTCAGGAGGCTTGGTGTTAGGAGGAGGCACCTGAAGGACCGGGCTGTGGGGGAGCACTGGAGCTCTGGTGCGCAGCCTTGGCAGCACTTCCCCAGGCTGGACAACTACTCTAGCCCGGACCCTCCAGAGTGCAGGCACAGGTTGAACCGGGCTGTGGGTAAGCACGGGAGATCTAGTGCTTACTACTCGCACCTCTCCCTTAGGCTCCACTCCCACATTTGCCCGGTACGAGCGGAGCGCAGGCAGAGGACGCACTGCACCATCCCAGCGCCCCGGAGACACAGCACGCAGAGCCGGCGCAGGATACCCTGGACCAAAACCGCGTACCGGCGACCAGACCCGCTGAGCAGGCACCATACGCCCTGGCTCGATGCCCGCACTCGCATGACACTCTCGGGGGGCTGCCCTATAGCGCACCGGGCTATGGACACGTACTGGCGTGCGCTTAACCGCATAACACGGTGCCTGACCAGTAACGCACTGCTTATAATAAGCACGAGGAGTGAGCTCAGGTCTGCTACCTGGCTTAGCTCCACACCTCGTGTGCCTCCCCAAAATTTTTTTGGGGCTGCCTCTCGTACCTGTCGCACTGCTGTGCTGCCTCCTCATATCGCCGCCGCTCAGCTTTCGCTGCCTCCAGCTCTGCTTTGGGGCGGCGATATTCCCCAGCCTGTGCCCAGGGTCCCTCTCCGTTCAGTATCTCCTCCCATGTCCAGGAGTCCTGTGATGCCGGCCGCTGTTGTTGCTGCTGCTGTCGTCGCTGTCTTTTCAAAGGAAAATAAAGGTCAGAACGTGACACTCTGGTCAAAAAGGACGGTTCCATCAGGCTGACATGCCCACTGACCTCACTCAGAGCATGGCTACTTAAGGTGCAAAGGATATGATTGGAGGTTATCTATTAAGCCTCCTAAAATCCCATTCCTACATTAACAAAAAAAATCATATTATATGCACAATGTATTGGATGGAAACTTGACAGATAAAGGGGATATACTTCTGAAGTTACAGTATTTCGTCCATACCCTTTTTAATGACTAATATGACATTAGTTGTCTAATGCTCCCCACTGACCATTCCCCACATTCTTATGTTAGATTTATTGTTCCACTATCCACTTTTGACCGTGTTATAGTTTTGGTGGGAAAAGCCTGATAACAAATACATTCCTCTGGTGGATTTTACTGGAGGTGGAGAAGGAAAGCCTCTTTCTCCTGTAATTTACAACAGGGTGTGAACTGTTGACCACCCAGCAGTAACCATTGCCAAGCTGATCTGACCCATTGTGATCCTCACAGGACAGGCATGACAATATAAACATGTGCCGAATGTGATCCTGAAAAAGTCAGATCCATGGCCACTCCCTTATAAAACAATACAATATGTAAAAACACCGCTGGAGATAGAACTCACCACTGTAACTGTGCCTTCGCTCTAGCCATTTTGTTCACCTCCCTGTTGTGCTGTCTATCTGTCTCAGCATGTTCTCTGCTGTAACTCTCTGTGTCTTCTTCTTCTCTCTGTCTGTCTGTCTGTCTGTCTGTCTGTCTGTCTGTCTGTCTGTCTGTCTGTCTGTCTGTCTGTCTGTCTGTCTGTCTGTCTGTCTGTCTGTCTGTCTGTCTGTCTGTCTGCAAAAGCCTTATACTTTATAAAAGCCAAGTTAACGAGGCTATATTGCAAATTAGTGCCTGTCATATGTGTTCCCCTGAATCAACACCTACCCGAAGTGTTAATTACTGTTACAGGGCTCCAGACTAACATTTTCCCCTGGTGACACTTTTACAGTTGGTGGCACCAGCCTCAGACCCAATCATGAGTAATCATCTCATAAAGTCATTCATCATGCTTTGTTAAGAATGTAAATAGACTATTCTAGAAAAAAGTTGTTTAATCTAACACATCCAAGAAGAAATGCATGACTCAAGATATTTTGTGCAACCTAATCCAGTGATTGTCATGCATTTTGGGTTGCCAAGTAGACTATAGTTGCTATATTTTACTGTCAAAATAGGACTCCTTTCCTGATTTTTTTGGTTGAATAGAGGAATTACATACATCTTTATAATAGCCTATGCTATTAGTACTAAGACCTGAGGAATTGGAAACTCAAAACACATTAACTAGATCATTCACTCTAAATATAATACCCACTGCTAATAGCCATGTATTAATCCAACAGTAAATGTACTGTTATAAATAAATGTTGCAGTTATAGGTCTCATGGGTAGTAGCCTACAGGCCTATGCCCTCACAACATTTTGCGCAATATCACATTTTGTGGTTGTAACATAACTGCTATTGAGCAGAATATTGAGAGGTGAGAAATACAAATTATATTTACAGAAAGCTGAGAACCTCCTCTCTTCGACATGGACAAGGGAATGAAGCTTCCAAAGCTGTGCAACTGCATTTTGAAATGTTATATGATCAGAACACATTTTTCTCTCTAGTAGTCCATGAAGGGAGAGGATAGTGCCTCACTCATTACAGCAAAAGGCCCGAGCAAAACAGGCACAGAGGGAGGGCACACACCTTCATTACAGGAATCATGAAGATAATGCACTTTACTGTTTGACTAAATCATGGTTTTAGATGCCCAAAAATAGGACGTTTTGAGTGAGGTGACAATGTAGAATGTGCTCTTTCTACGTTTATAGGCAACCTTTCCGTTTTTTACAATCCATGATCTTGGCTGTCTAACTGATGACGGAGTTAGAGCAGGTCTCTTCAGAGATACCAAATTTGACTTTAAATGTGTGTTTGTGTGACCTCAGCTCAGCCTATCAGGAAACCGATCAGGAAACTGATCAGTGGGCAACGGCCGGCCCATCTTGGTAGGGGAGCCTGGTTTCCCACTGATCAGCCATTATAGATTAGTATAAAATAGAAATTGAGCAAAAATCTTAACAGGCCCATTTATGTGTTTCAATTTCGACCAGCCCATCCAACAAAAAAACAGTCCAGCTCATCTGGCATTAGCCAGATTTGCCAGATTGCCAATCTGCCCCTGCCCAACAGTAAATCCACAACTCACTTTATGGATGCATGCACAATGTTCCTAGAGTAAATAGTTAACTTTGTCGCCAGACAAAACTTGTGTCCTCTTCTTGCAACCTCAATAAAACTCTGAGCTAGAATGGGCAGGTGCAGTGTCCACATGCCAAGCCCACTGATTGGGCTGAAACCAAAGGGCTGTGATTGTCAGCTGAGATAGATAGATATCTACCCTAAAGGGACAGTGGGGAAAGTCACATGCACAGGCATGGCCTTTTAAACTTCTCCATAACGTATTGGTGTTGTGTCTAGTGTGTGTGTGTGTGTGTGTGTGTGTGTGTGTGTGTGTGTGTGTGTGTGTGTGTGTGTGTGTGTCCGTGTCCTATGTGTTATCTGCTAAGTGTGTATTCTGTGTAAAGAATGCTGACGTTTTGCTGAGAGAAGAGCTGTGGGGGTCGATCTTTTATTCACGACACGAACATCGTAAAATCACACACACATATACACACACAGACACAAACACACACAATCATGTGGCGGAAAAATGTGCTTGCTCAATATTTCCATGAAGGGGCCTCATCTCTGAAGGACCAAGTGAAATGTTACACACACACCAGTGGTTTAGATTACTGTAGGGGTGCTACTGCACTGATGAGCAGGGCCATGTCCTCCTGGAGGCCTTAAGCAAAATTTGGTTTTGCAAACTTTGCGGCAAAACATTTTAGTGACTGTAGATATCTTGACGGCGGGGAGAAAAGTGTACTGCAATTCTACACATTTTGCCATGGGAGAGAAACTTTTTTAAAGCTAATTTCTTGAAATGTTACAGTTTTTTTCCATGACAAATGCCATGTCAATATGATATCTGAGAGTGACTAAAAAAATCAATGGGGGCCCCTTGGAAGTCAGGGCCCCTGGGAATTTGGGCTTCATAATTCGGCCATAATTACTACAAGTTTAAATAGCTGGCTAGACTAACTTACCAATTTAAAAATATTTTGCTGGCATGGGCTAATTGAGTGACTGTCAGTGACTGACATAAAAAAACAACTGCTTAGGCACAACCAAATTCCTAAAATGTATTATATTGTTCTAACTCTCAACAGTAAGGTGAGACCTGACTGAGTTCCCCCCAAAAAATGTACCTTTTTGAAAAGTAAATAGGCCAACATTTCACAGGAAATTAAAAAGACTGGGTCTGACATAGTGCTGACAGAGGTAATTGTTTTGATTTATTTACTTAATTTCTCTTACATATTTACAGTGGGGCAAAAAAGTATTTAGTCAGCCACCAATTGTGCAAGTTCTCCCACTTAAAAAGATGAGAGGCCTGTAATTTTCATCATAGGTACACTTCAACTATGACAGGCAAAATGAGAAAAAAAATCCAGAAAATCACATTGTAGGATTTTTAATGAACCTGGGTTATCATGCTATCATGGGTGACATTATATGACACCATTGCATTGGATGACTGAACAATTAAATACCGCTCAGGCCTAAACACATTGGTTAGCACCATACATATGATGATCTTAGATCATCTCTTCCAGTGCCACAGTACACCATTTATAAGAGGATACTGATCCAGAGTCAGTTACTGTACAGATAAAGAGTTGGTTCTATTCTATGACACTAAGGCCGCGTTTAGACAGGCAGCCCAATTCTGATATTTTATCCACTTAGTGGAAAATATCTGATGTGAAAGATCTGATGTGATTGGCCACAAAACAAATGAGTGGGAAAAAATCTGAATTGGGCTGCCTGAGCTTGTGCTCCCCTGAATTACTGTGGTACTTAGTCAGAACAGAGGAGCTCCTCTTGCTCCTATTCCTCTAGTCTAGAAATTGGCCTCTTCTTCTTGTCTTGTTCACAACATATAACATGACAGGGAGGCTCAGTGGGCCCACAAATAAGCCTGTCTTTTTTTTCTCTCTCCCCAACATAAACAAGGTGGTGATTGCAGCTGTCTCTGCATTTTTTGTCTCTCTCAACGCTGAATGTGTGTGTGTGTGTGGGGGGGGGGGGGGTATACTGTGTGTGTGTGTGTGTATACAGTTATTGTGTGTGTGTGCGCTTCTGTGTAGTGTATGTTTGTGTATGTTTGTGTGTGTTTGTGTGTGTCTGTTTGTCTGTGTGTGTGTATGTTTGTGTGTGTCTGTTTGTCTGTGTTTGCGTGTGTGAAGGCAACAGACAACAGACAACACTGAACTAGGCTTGTACCCTCATCTGATAACCTGTACGTCTACCTGAGACCCTCGAGGAAACACAATCACAACCCTGCTCCTATTCTAATTCACTTATCAAATGGAAGTCATTCTATGGATGAGAGAAGGTAATCATTGCTCTTCTTAGCTATTATCTGACTAGTTAGTTATAATAATATGTGTCTTGGCCTCGTAATTGAACTTGGAGAGACACGCACGCACACACACCTTCAGGAGTCCAGCTGTCTGTCAACACCACGGTGCCCAGATTGAGATATTCAGATGGCCTAATAAGTAAGCAGTGAGTCAGATGGGGTTTCATTAGTGAGAAGGAGGAGTGAGAAGGACGGGAAAATAAGAAGACGGTCCAGGAGAAGTGTCTGATATGGTTGACCTCTTGACTATACAGCCCTAAGACAGGAAGTGACTGGATCACCAAACAAAGGGAAGAAACGTCTGGTCTGGTCAGACTTGATTAGAACGTCTTGTCTAACTAGAGATGTAGTTACACTGTAACCACCAAACCATCAACACACTAAGCAGCTACAGTTTGGAACACTATAGGAACATCACACAGATAGACCGATGGATGGATTAAAGGAGCATTATGTCGAATTTTTGCATTGTAATGTCATAAAATGTCCATAATATATCTGCAGTAATAGTGAAATGTGTGTTTAAAATTAAAAATATAATGCTTTGGGCCCTTACAAAATGTTATTAAGAATTTCAGTTTTCCTATTGGTGCGTCTCTTGTTTTCGAATTGGAGGGCTGCACCCTCTCTCGTCGAGCAGTGTCACTCGGAGGCATGGTTATCTTCTCCAGCCCCACTGGTTGCTGATACAGGTGCCAAAAAAAGGAGAGGTTTAGCCAAGCGACTAAATGATAAGGCTCGGAGAAAAACCTGAGTAAATATAGGTAACAATTTTCATCGCTGGAGAGAAGTTATGGTCCTAAATGGGCTGAATTCTGATGCAGAGATGGCCTGTTTTTTGCTTGACAGGCAACGTTACCAAGATGTTGAACCAGCTAAATGAGCTATCTAGCTAATGTTAGCTGTGACGTTTGTGAATGGAGAATCGGGGTTAGCTTTATGCTATCTAAATTATATGGCTGTCTTGATAAATAACTAAGGTTTGCATAGTATTTTACGATCGAAACCAGTCAGGATATAGACATAAGCTTGTATGTTTCGGAGAGTCATGATAATTTAGAACCTACTTACATTTTTTGCGTTGGAGGCTCGCTAACGTTTCATGTGCATTTCTCCGTTTGAAAGTGATATAACTGTAATGGCGCTCAGCTAACTAGCTAACATTATGTAGCTCGGTAGAAAGTTGACAAGCAAGCTCACTAGCTAGGTTTTGTGACATACATTAGCAAGCTAGCTGGCTAGTTAGATATAATGTGATATAATACTTGGACATGCGCATAGTAAAAATCTAATTTCTCACCTTCTAGTTAGGCCCCACCACAATCCACTCCAAGGAAAGTGTTACCTCTGCCTGCTTTATCAAGCATTAGAGTGGCATCCAGCACCACGCTGTCAGATATGTGAGAATGCATGCTTCATTTCAATAGGAGAATAGCTAGATACTTTTTTCCTATTCCTTTCAATGATGGCTATTGGGTAGTGTGAACTTTCTTGTGTGTGCATCATTTATGGTTGGTTTCTGTGTTTTTGTGTCCCTCTCTTTGTGCTTACCTTCTTTGAGTAGCCAATGTGGGGGTGTATCTCTCCGGTACTTTCATGTCTCCGTTTCTAGTATTCAAAATATTTGCCAGTAATGAAGATACTATATGCTTGGAGTATAACCGACTGTCTTTTTCTAAAGGGGGATGAGTTTCTGGAGGAGCCTGCAGTGGTTGAGCTAGATGGGAGCACCATGGAGGCGACAGAAGTCGAAAACAAGCTACACTAAAGTTTTTTTTGTTAACTATTCCCAGACATTGTCACCCTATGCAGTGCATTCGGAAAGTATTCAGAACCCTTGGCTTTTTCCACACTTTGTTACGTCACAGCCTTATTCTAAAAAAAAAAATGTTTTATTTTTTATCCTCAGCAATCTACACACAATACCCAATAATGACAAAACAAAATCAGATTTGGGGATTTTTTTGAAAATAGAAAACTGAAATAGTATTCAGACCCTTTACTCAGAATTTTGTTGAAGGAACTTTGGCAGCGATTACAGCCTCGAGTCTACTTGGTCATGACCTTACAAGCTTGGTACACCTGTATTTGAGGAGTTTCTCCCATTCTTCTATGCAGACCCTCTCAAGCTCTGCCAGGTTGGATAGGGAGCGTCGTTGAACAGCAATTTTCAGGTCCCTCCAAAGCTGTTTGATCAGGTTCATGTCTGGTTGGGCCACTCAGAGACTCGTCCCTAAGCTACTCTGGCTTTGTCTTGGCTGTGTGCTTAGGGTCGTTGTCCTGTAGAAAGGTGAACCTTCCCCCCAGTCTGTCCTGAGCACTCTGGAGCAGGTTTTCATCAAGGATCTCTCTGTACTTCGCTCTGTTCATCTTTCCCTCGATCCTGACTAGTCTCCCAGTCCATGCCGCTGAAAAACATCCCCACAGCACGATGCTGCCACCACCATGCTTCACCGTAGGGAAGGTGCCAGTTTTCCTCCAAACATGATGCTTGGCATTCAGGCCAAAGACTTCAATCTTGGTTTCATCAGACCAGAGAATCTTGTTTCTCATGGTCTGAGTGTCCTTTAGGTGCCTTTTGGCAAACTCCAAGTGGGCTGTCATGTGCCTTTTACTGAGGAGTTGCTTCTGTCTGGCCACTCTACCATAAAGGCCTGATTAGTGGAGTGCTGCAGAGATGGTTGTCCTTCTGGAAGGTTATCCTATATCCACAGAGGAATTCTGGAGCTCTGTCAGAGGGACCATCGGGTTCTTGGTCACCTCCCTGACCAAGGCCCTTCTCCCCCGATTGCTCAGTTTGGCCGGGCGGCCAGCTCCAGGAAGAGTCTTTGGTGATTCCAAACTTCTTCCATTTAAGAATAATGGAGGCCACTGTGTTCTTGGGGACCTTCAATGCCGCAGACATTTTTTGGTACCCCCACCAAAAAATAAATAATCCTGTCTCGGAACTCCACGGACAATTCCTTCGACCTCATGGCTTTGTTTTTGCTCTGACATGCACTGTCAACTGTGGAACCTTCTATAGACAACTATGTGCCTTTCCAAATCATGTCCAAATCAATCAAATTTACCACAAGTGGACTCCAATGAAGTTATAGAAACATCTCAAGGATGGTTAATGGAAACAGGATGCGCCTGAGCTCAATTTGGAGTCTCATTGTAAAGGGTCTGAATTCTTATGTCAATAAGCTATTTCTGTTTTATATTTTTGATGCATTTGCAAAAATGTCTAAAAACCTGTTTTCTCTTTGTCATTATGATGTGTTGTGTGTAGATTGATGAGGGGAAAAAATATTTAATGAATTTTAGAATAAAGCTGTAACGTAACAAAATGTTGAAAAAAGGGAGGGGTCTGAATACTTTCCGAATGCACTGTAGTTTTTGGAGTTTAATGTTACCTCATTTAATTTGTTTAATTTCACCTCATCACTCGACATTCTGTGTGTCCAGTGGTTAGCTGGTAGACTGCTGCTGTAGCTGTATGAAATGGCTGACTAGCTAGCTAGCTATGCCTATGTTAACAAATCCACAAAGGCGGAGTAACTCTAGGCTTGTTGAGAAAGGGGGCAGGGGTGGGGAGGGGGAGAGTTGTTTGAAAATAGCCTAACTGTCGTTGTAATACGCCTAGCTTCCACAATGTAGGAGAAAAATAGCGTTATCTCCTTTAACATCAGCTCACCATGCTCCTTCACACATGTAGAACCCTCTGTGGAAAGGGTTCTACCTGGAACCAAAAAGGGTTCTAATTGGAACCAAATAGGTTCTACCTAGAACCAAAACGTGTTCTTTAAAGGGTTCTCCTATGAGGACAGCCAAATCACCTTTTTGGTTCTAGATGTCACCCTTGTACAGTACAGTTCATTGATATGGGTCAGGCCAAGCAGAGACATATACAGTAGATGAACAAGTACTATAGCAACTGACATCAATGAGCTACACAATTTAAATCTACAGGTACACAGCTTCATCAAAAATCAGGTACAAACAAACACATCAATTAAGTTTCCATGCCAGCTAAATGTCGATTAAGCATGAGATGATTGAAACCATGGGTTTAGTGTGCTGCTAGATGCTGCTGAGTGAAGAGACGGGAATGTACTTATTTTAATGCAATAACATTTACTTAGCCTGTAACAGAGTTGCTGGCCTGTGCTTTTTCTAATTGGTGCCAGTGGCTAAATCCTATCCATTTGCATCGACCTCCTTTGAAGACAGATGCAGATGAGCCAAACAAGTTCGCTAATTATGCCGGAGCGGAGCACGCCGAGGAGTGTGTGCGTGTGTGCTCTGATTGCAACGGAGTATGTATGCCTGTGTGAGAGAGATAGAGAGAGAGAGAGAAGTGTAAAGTGTATGTGTGTGGCTGTGGAGCCAAGGGGATATACAGCGTGACATTTAACCAGAGTTCACCAGACACACCAATCATGAATGGAATCCCAAATTAAACTAATGCTATAAATTTACATAACTTTATACCACTGCACAAACACACTGCATGTCCAGCCCGGCGACCCCACTAGAACACCCTCAGTAGGTACCAGAACTATACTCAATGGCTGTAGAAGGAATCACCTATTGGGAATATAATTCTGACAAATAAACTTTAAAATACCCCTTATGGACAATATGGTTTTATCCACAAAACCCAATGTTCTTCCATCCCATCAAACCAAACAACAAGCAACAGTCCAGCTAAAATATGCAAATGGACACACGAATCTACACCCCAAGATACCTAATCTCCAGTCATTGGGCTGGGGTGCGTGATGTGCTGGTTGTGTCCTGGCCGTCTAATGGCTGGTGTTGTTTCCCCCAGCACATAGACTAATGGCAGCCTGTGCACTCTGTGCACTCTGGTTGACACACACACACACACACTGTCAAATTGTCCTGGAAATTCTAATCAATAATGAGGAGAGACAAGGTCAATCACCAATCAGAATATTACTTTATTCAGAACTTATTAATAACAGAGATTAATTATTGCAATAATGAAGCTTGTCGACGACCCGCCAGTAGGTGATTCATTGAGAAGCCCAACGAGCGGATTTTAGCCTCGGCATTTCATACTAAAGTTCATCCTCCTAGATGTTCATGACAAACAACATATGTATGGAATGGGTCACAATGTTAAAATTTGTACGAAAGATACAAATAATTCACAGCAAACAGCATCTGCAGTAAAGACTTCTCCTTGTGTAGAAACCAGGGCCTGGCCCAGAGCCATCTCTCCCTGGTACCTTTCAGTCAGGCACACAGACACTAATCATGCTATGGAATGTTGTCTTTATCACCAATCCATTGTAAATCCACTGTCTGTGGTAAATCCCCCAGAGGCCCACTTTCAGTTCACACAGACACAATAGAGTTATAAGAACCCTCTATTCTGTTGCATAAAACAACCATTTGATGCAATAATAGTATTATAACATAATCTTGTCATTTCTGTTCTCACACACACACACACACACACACACACACACACACACACACTCCACTGTACATTGGGCTTATGTGTGTGATGTATAGTGAAGCAGCGAGTGAGTGTAGAACAAGCAAAGTGGTGGCAGGATGCTACTGATACACTAGGAGCAGGACAGTGAGATGTTAACCCCTCTGGAAGATTTACATGTGACACATCGTTAGCACTCACAATTGGATGCAGTCTGCCCTCTAAAACGTATGCAAAATGCATTCTCCCGAGAAAATGCTTAGACATCTTGGACATCTATCAGCATCTTGATGAGAGAACATATTTTAGAGAGGATCTACCCACTATGGAACATACTAAAAGTGATAGTTACCCTTTCATTGTCAAGGCATTTCTTTGTTCAGCTGTCAATGTATTGTTAATGCTTTTTATTTTTTTGAAGAGTAGCTGCTGCAATAGCAACAGCTAGCGGGCAGCCTAATAAAATAGCTATATAAAAAAATAATGAAATAACTTAGGAGTTCATTTGATTGACGTAAAGCAGGTCAGGCAGAATGAAGAGAACTAGTAGAGGGCTACTTGAAATGACACATACACACAAAGCTGATGTAAGCCTATTTAATTCCCAGGAACAACTATTTAATAACATTTCTGTTACAAGACAAAAATAGTGCTTTTGTTTGCTATGCGTATTGAGCTCACTGTTCAGTTCATTCCCTGGTAGTTTTTTATAGGCAATGTTCTGTGTCGTGAGCTTCATGGCTTTACTCGTGTTGAATGGCTCTTTGAATAGCTCCATCACGACAAGGCAGGCTCACACCACGCACACGCACACACACACACACACACACACACACTCACACACACACACACACACGCCAGGGGCAAATTGCCTGAAGATATCTGCCGCTGAACTGAAGAGCCCTAAGACGGAAGAAGAGAGGCTCTCTGAAGTGGGATATATGTTTGCTTTTGAGGAACCTTACAGGAGACAGCTGCTGTGACTTACAGACCATTTGCTGCTTGTGAGGGAAAACAAGATGTAAAGCAATACTTTTCTGTGGTCCTTCCTCCGTCTGTGTCTGGCTGGCACGGGCCAAATTGAAAAGAACCTGTGGACTGTAATGAAAAGAGATAGGGTTTTGTGGTGTAATCGTGCAAGCAGGGGACATATATTGGCTACACACATGCAGACACTGGCAGGATTACACACACAACTCAAACATATGCATATACACCAACACACGTACGCACCCACACACCTACACACGCGTTAACGCACACATGACACACTTACAGGGATACAATGAAGCCCTTTATCTACTTCCCCAGAGTCAGATAAACTTGTGGATACCATTTTTATGTCTCTGCGTGCAGTTTGAAGGAAGTTGCTAACTAGCACCATCAGTAACTAGTGTTGGGGCAATGATCGGAAGTCTAACGCCAGTTAGAATTGGCTTGCAAAATTACCTCTAATTTATCTCATTCACACCAATGCAAACTAATCATGACACACGAACACACTGCCAGACCCCCTCAGACAGATATAGGAGAGAGAGAGAGAGAGAGAACGAGAGAGGCCTATCTCACAGATGAGGGAGGACGGGAAGCCACAAGGCTTGTTTTTAATTAAAAGCTCATTAACAAGTGTTAATGACAAACATTGTATTAACATTCCTTACACATGCTTCTCAGTCACCCAGGATTTGATAGGATTTGATAATACATGACTGTTTTTTGGGGGGTTCTCAGCTACATGTATGTGCTGTGACCCTCATTAACATCAAACTGCTAATTGGCAAGGATGTAGGCCTACCCACATGGAAAAATACTATAATGTATACTATGTAAGGAATACTATAGTGTTCCCTGTAATGTTTTTTTCATGTGGGTAGGCCTACATTATTACAGTTGTATTTACAGTTTCCTGTAGTATTGTAGTATGTATTTTTTGTTGCATTTTCTATGGTAATTACTGTAGTGCTTTAGTGGACAGTAGTATACTGTTGTATTTACTGTAGTGCTTTGTAGACTGTAGTATACTGTCTGATGTAACCTTGATGAAACCTACAAGAGAAATTTTTAAAAAATGACATTTTCCATAACCTGTAGGTAGGTAGGTATGGGTTCTGAACGGAGAGTTCAGAGCTCTTTTTATGCGTTTTTGCAGACTGTATTGTTTTTGAAAACATTCCTGTAGTATTTACAACAGCATTTTGTTGGGGATAATACTCTAGAATTCTACAGTATACTACAAAATTCTATACTAAGTGCTACACATGATCGAGGGATACTACAGTGTATAGTATAGTATTCTACAGTATACTACAGTTGACTAAAGAATCCTATAGAAAGTACTGTAGTATTCTGTAGTAAAAGCTTTCTGGACAAATCTGCACAGTGGTTGAGACAGTAAAATAGCGCCCCCAGCTGGTCAACACAATTGTTCCACTTTTCAAGCAGGAAGGATACAAGCAAATGTTTATATTATGTGGAAAAGTAAACAACATTATCTTTCCAACATTTCCTGTTGACAGTGAAAAATAGACTCGGCCTATATTCAAAATGTATCGTAACAAAGAAAAGGAGCTCACTGCTTGTGAAACATTAGCAATTTGAATTGTAATTGTATGAGCCATGAAGTGAACACCAACGCAACTCTCTTCATTGAGTCCCTGTAACTTTGTCAAGTTTTAGTGTGTAGTCTGTAAGGCAATAATGGAGGGTTGGACAAACTAAGCCTTCTCTAAAGCTGGGTAATGTTTTAGAGTGAAAATGAAAATGGGAGAGTAGTGCTATAAATAATTGATGTGAACTGCATTGCTGTAATTCAAGCAGTCCTATGAATTATGGATTTCAAATGTAGCTCTTAAAACAGTCAAGGTAAAAAAGTGTGTTTTATATTTTTGTTATATTTTATTTTAGCTGTGAATTTGAGGTTAGGCGGGTCATAGACAAGAGTGTGAGAGCTTTTATGCAGCCACTCTCCACCTCCCAAGGTTAACATTTTTAAGGCCATGCTGAGACAGGCCCCATTTTACCTGTGTACCTACAGTACATTGTCCAGCAGACAAATGACAACTATTGCCTACGCTCACATGACTGTGTTTTGTTGACTGTGCATAAGGCCCATTCAGAGCTAGGGGAAAAAAGTGTTCAAGGTCTCTGCCGCTTCCGCTTGAAACGAGCTTCAAAATGTCCTGAAATTACAGGAGATCGTCCCTTTAAATGAGTTTAAAGATAGAGTAAACACGATGATGGAAAATGAAGTGGGGGGATGTCAATGTTTTGACCCCTAGTTGGCCCCCCTAGACCCCCACACCTCCCCAAAACCATCTTTCTGAACTCTACTGAGGGTTTTGTTACAAAATAATGTTATGTTATGTAGCGGAACGTGCCCACTCACGTGCACTCTAACCAACAGCTCGCAGATACCGTGTGAGTATAGCCTACATGAGGAGATTTTATTGACAAAAGAGTGATATTATTTGTACTTGTCAAACGGCAGCCAAGCATCGATCATCATGTCACCAGAATGAGACCCTCGATATTTATTGGAAAGAAGCATCGAGCTCATCGCCATGCACCTTCACCACCCTATGAAGTTCATCACAACTTATTTAATATGTACGTAAAGGTAGACTCAGCGATAGGACGTAGATGCAGTAAGTAAACAGCATAGTGGATCAATTCCGGCAACAACTAAGAGCGTGGAAGCTTGAGTCTCAACTTCTCCTCTGTTTTGGTGCCTGGATACCATGCTGTGAACAGCGTGAAGTGAACCCTGGCACATGCACATACACTGTGTGTGACTGTGTGAAAGCAAAGTCTTGCATCTTGCTCATCTCAATATCTGCGTTGCTGCTCGTGGCAACGTAATTTCACTGAGTCAACCTAAACTGCATGCTTTCCCAAATATTAGTGGGAGGACCACACAACATCGCTTGACTCCAAGTTTACTTCGATATATGATATAATAACTATCAACATTTGCACATAAAGTCATTTCCACCACCATTTCTCGAATTATTAATTGTACATGCCTTTTCCATCAGACCTGTCATTACATTTTTTATCCGACATACTTTACTCAAATAAATTTGTAAATGTATTTGGGGGGGGGTTGTCATGTCCCCCCATCCCATGAGGCAATTTCGCCTGTGATAAATAGCATAACTTTATAACAATGTCTGAAGATAACAGAAAATAACTGTTTATGTGCAAATCAGTGTTGTGCTAGTGGTGCCATTCCATAAGGCTTTGTCTGAAGAGATCTGACAATATTATTAGGCTATACAAGGATATTTTCATTTGCCATAATGAGCCACACTTATATAAAAGTTATATAAAATGTATGCCGGACATTGGAAACCGTAACACGATGAGCGCCATTTTGGTTCAGTAAACAATTCTACCGGCGGATGTTCTCTCCCAGAAGAGCGCCCTACTGCCTGCAGTTTCCTTTATCTTTCACAGTCATTTAGCGCCTTGTAAAATTGAGCAATGACCGCGTCTTTGGTTGTGCAGAGGTTAGCAGGAGTGTCCGGGGCGCTTGCTGTCACGGCTGGGGCATACGGAGCTCACGGTAGGATTTCACGTCTTCGTAATTGTGCGGGGCATAACAACCAGATTAAATGATTGTGTAACGTTAGTGAACTTTAAAAGTTAGGCATGTTGTTGTGTATGCGCTGCAGGACAGGCTTATGTCACTCATTGGGCCATGTCACTAGTGCTAAATAATAATGTAATTAGCTATATGTAGCCTACAGTGTGCTTTCCGGCTGCAGTTTTCATGCTACTGTAAATGATGCACATTAACCGAATGAAAAGGTGTATATTGCAGGCTCCTGATGGCTAAACATAAAGTTACACAAATAGGCTTCACTGTTCTTGATATCACATGACATGACCACCTGTTTTGTGGTGCTGCTATTACTGTAGCTGTCCTGGCCCTTTACAATATCTCCTATTTGTTTATTTAGGTTTCAAAAACAAAGATCCAGGCGATTACTCGATCGTGGTAAGTGTTGTTTCATATGCTATTTAAGTAATAAGGCACAAGGGGGTGTGATATATGGCCAATATACCACGGCTAAGGGCTGTTATCTTGCACAACGCAACGCGGCCGTGGTAAATTGGTCATATCACACCCCCTCGTGCGTTATTAATGCTTAAAAAGCATTTGCTATTATAAACTGGTTACCAATGTAATTAGAGCAGTAAAAATAAATGTTTTGTCATACCTGTCATACAGTTGAAGTCAGAAGTTTACCTAAACCTTAGCCAAATACATTTTAAACTCTGTTTTTCACTATTCCTGACATTTAATCCTAGTAAAAATGTCCTGTTTTAGGTCAGTTAGGATCATCACTTTATTTTAAGAATGTGAAATGCCAGAATAATAGTAGAGTGATTTTATTTCAGCTTTAATTTCTTTCATCACTTTCTCTGTGGGTCGGACACTCAATTAGTATTTGGTAGCATTGCCTTTAAATTGTTTAACTTGGGTCAAATGTTTTGGGCAGTCTTCCCACAATAAGTTGGGTGAATTTTCACCCATTCCTCCTGCCGAGCTGGTGTAACTGAGTCAGGTTTGTAGTCCTTGCTAGCACACACTTTTTCAGTTCTGCCCACAAATTTTCTACAGGGTTGAGGTCAGGCCTTTATGATGGCCACTCCAATACCTTGACTTTGTTGTCCTTAAGCCATTTTGCCACAACTTTGGAAGTATGCTTGGGGTCATTGTCCATTTGTGACGAAACTTCAACTTCCTGACTGATGTCTTGAGATGTTGCTTCAATATATCCACATAATTTTCCATCCTCAGGATGCCATCTATTTTGTGAAGTGCACCAGTCCCTCCTGCAGCAAAGCACCCCCACAACATGATGCTGCCACCCCCGTGCTTCACGGTTGGGATGATGTTCTTCGGCTTGCAAGCCTCCCCCATTTTCCTCCAAACATAATGACGGTCATTATGGCCAAACAGTTCTATTTTTGTTTCATCAGACCAGAGGACATTTCTCCAAAAAGTACGATCTTTGTCCCCATGTGCAGTTGCAAACTGTAGTCTGGCTTTTTTATGGTGGTTTTGGAGCAGTGGCTTCTTTTTTTGCTGAGTGCCCTTTCAGGTTATGTCGATATAGGACTCGTTTTACTGGGGATATAGATACTTTTGTACCTGTTTCCTCCAGCATCTTCACAAGGTCCTTTGCTACGGGGGTGGCAGCATCATGTTGTGGGGGTGCTTTGCTGCAGGAAGTACTGGTGCACTTCACAAAATAGATGGCATCATGAGGGTGGAAAATCTGTCAGGAAGTTAAGCTTGGTCGCAAATGGGTCTTCCAAATGGACAATGACCCCAAGCATACTTCCAAAGTTGTAGCAAAATGGCTTAAGGACAACAAAGTCAAGGTATTGGAGTGGCCATCACAAAGCCCTGACCTCAACCCTATAGAAAATGTGTGGGCAGAACTGAAAAAGTGTGTGTGTGATCAGGGAGGCCTACAAACCTGACTCAATTATACCAGCTCTGTCAGGAGGAATGGGCCAAAATACACCCAACTTCTTGTGGGAAGCTTGTTGAAGGCTGCCCAAAATGTTTGACCCAAGTTAAACAATTTAAAGGCAATTCTACCAAATACTAATTGAGTGTATGTAAACTTCTGACCTACTGACCTAAGACAGGGAATTTGTAATAGGATTAAATGTCAGGTATTGTGAAAAACTGAGTTGAAATGTATTTGGCTAAGGTGTATGTAAACTTCCGACTTTACACACACACACACACACACACACACACACACACACACCAGTCAAAACTTTGGACACATCTACTCAAGGGTTTTTCTTTATTCTTTTTTCTACATTGTAAAATAATAGTGAAGACATCAAAACTATGAAATAACACATTTTGAATAATGTAGTAAACACATTTTGAATAATGTAGTAACCAAAAAAAAGTGTTAAACAAATATATTTTAAATTCTTCAAAGTAGTCACCCTTTGCCTTGATGAAAGCTTTGCACTCCCCTGGCATTCTCTCAACCAGCTTCATGAGGTAGTCACCTGGAATGTATTTAAATTAACAGGTGTGTCTTGCTAAGTTAATTTGTGGAATTTCTTTCCTTCTTAAATGCGTTTGAGCCAATGTGTTGTGACAAGGTAGGGATGGTATACAGAATATAGCCCTATTTGGTAAAAGACCAAGTCCATATTATGGCAAGAACAGCTCAAATAAGCAAAGAGAAACGACAGTCCATCATTACTTTAAGACATGAAGGTCAGTCAATCTGGAAAATTAAGAACTTTGAAAGTTTCTTCAAGTGCAATTGCAAAAACCATCAAGTGCTATGATGAAACTGGCTCTCATGAGGACCACCACAGGAAAGGAAGACCCAGAGTAGAGGTCGACCGATTATGATTTTTCAATACCAATTTATTGGGGGTCCAAAAAAGCTGACACCGATTTTAAATAAATAAATAAATAATAATACAAAAAATATATATTTGTAATAATGACAATTACAACAATACTGAATGAACACTTATTTTAACTTAATATAATACATCAATAATATTAATTTAGCCTCGAATAAATAATTAAACATGTTCAATTTGTTTTAAATAATGCAAAAACAAAGTGTTGAAGAAAGTAAAAGTGCAATATGTGCCATGTCAGAAAGCTCACGTTTAAGTTCCTTGCTCAGAACATGAGAACATATGAAAGCTGGTGGTTCCTTTTAACATGAGTCTTCAATATTCCCAGGTAAGAAGTTTTAGGTTGTAGTTATTATAGGAATTATAGGACTATTTCTCTCTATACCATTTGTATTTCATATACCTTTGACTATTAGATGTTCTTATAGGCACTTTAGTATTACCAGTGTAACAGTATAGCTTCCATCCCTCTCCTCGCTCCTACCTGGGCTCGAACCAGGAACACATCGACAACAGCCACCCTTGAAGCAGCGTTACCCATGCAGAGCAAGGGGAACAACCACTCCAAGTCTCAGAGCGAGTGACGTTTGAAACGCTATTAGCGCGCACCCCGGTAACTAGCTAGCCATTTCACATCGGTTACACAAGCCTAATCTCGGGAGTTGATAGACTTGAAGTCATAAACAGTGCAACTCTTGAAGCACAGCGAAGAGTTGCTGGCAAAACGCACAAATGTGCTGTTTGAATGAAGGCTTATGAGCCTGCTGCTGCCTACCATCACTCAGTCAGACTGCTCTATCACATCAGACTTAGTTATAACATAGTAACACACAGAAATACGAGCCTTAGGTCATAAATATGGTCAAATCCGGAAACTATCATCTCGAAAACATGTTTATTCTTTCAGTGAAATATGGAACCGTTCCGTATTTTATCTAACGGGTGGCATCCCTAAGTCTAAATATTCCTGTTACATTGCACAGCCTTCAATGTTATGTCATAATTACGTACAATTCTGGCAAATTAGGCTACCAAACTGTTGCATATACACTGACTCTGCGTGCAATGAACGTAAGAGAAGTGACACAATTTCACCTGGTTAATATTGCCTGCTAACCTGGATTTCTTTTAACAAAATATACAGGTTTAAAAATATATACTTCTGTGTATTGATTTTAAGAAAGGCATTCATGTTTATGGTTAGGTACACATTGGAGCAACGATACGCACCGCATCGTTTATATGAAACGCAGGACACGCTAGATAAACTAGTAATATCATCAACCACGTGTAGTTAACTAGTGATTATGATTGATTGATTGATTGTTTTTTATAAGATAAGTTTAATGCTAGCTAGCAACTTAACTTGGCTAACTGCATTCGGGTTACAGGCAGTCTCCTCGTGGAGTGCAATGTAATCAGGTGGTTAGAGCGTTGGACTAGTTAACTGTAAGGTTGCAAGATTGAATCGCTGAGCTGACAAGGTAAAAATCTGTTGTTCTGCCCCTGAACAAGGCAGTTAACCCACCGTTCCTAGACCGCCATTGAAAATAAGAATGTGTTCTTAACTGACTTGCCTAATTAAATAAAGATTAAATAAAGAAAGAAAAAATTGGCCAAATCGGTGTCCAAATATACAGATTTCCTATTGTTATGAAAACTTAAAATCGGCCCTAATTAATCGGCCATTCCGATTTAATCGGTCGACCTCTAACCCAGAGTTACCTACCTCTGCTGCAGAGGATAAGTTCATTAGAGTTACTAGCCTCAGAAATTGCAGCCCAAATAGATGCTTCAGAGTTCAAATAACAGACACATCTCAACATCAACTGTTCAGAGGAGACTGTGTGAATCAGGCCTTCATGGTCAAAGAAACCACTAATATAGGACACCAAACATGAGAAATGGACATTAGACCAGTGGAAATCTGTCCTTTGGTCTGATGAGTCCAAATTTGAGGTTTTTGGTGTCTTTGTGAGATGCAGAGTAGGTGAATTGATGATCTCTGCATGTGTGGTTCCCACTGAAGTATGGAGGTGTGGGGGTGTTTTGCTGGTGGCACTGTCAGTGATTTATTTAGAATTCAAGGCACACTTAACCAGCATGGATACCACAGCATTCTGCAGAGATACGTCATCCCTTCCGGTTTGGGCTTAGTGGGACTATCATTTGTTTTTCAACAGGACAATGACCCAACACACCTCCAGGCTGTGTAATGGCTATTTGACCAAGAATGAGAGTGATGGAGTACTGCATCAGATGACCTGGCCTTCGCAATCACCTGACCTCAACCCAATTGCGATGGTTTGGGATGAGTCTACCGCCAAGTGAAGGTAAAGCAGCCAACAAGTGCTCAGCAAATGTGGGAACTCCTTCAAGACTGTTGGAAAAGCATTCCAGGTGAAGCTGGTTGAGAGAATGCCAAGAGTGCGTAAAGCTGTCAAAGCAAAATGTGGCTACTTCAAAGAACATAAATAAAAAAATAATATATATATATTTTTTTGTTACTACATGATTCCGTATGTGTTATTTCATAGTTTCGATGTCTTTGCTATTATTCTAAAATGTAGAAAATAGTACAAATAAAGAAACATTTGAATGAGTAGGTGTGTCCAAACTTTTGACCAGTATTGTGTGTACACACACACACACACACACACACACACACAATTATAAAACAGGGAAGTTTGGGTACTTGATGCTGATTGGCTAGAACAGAATTCCAGCTGTGTTTGTCAGATGATATACCACAGGTATGATGCAAAAAGTTTATAAAGGCAATAAGGGGTTTGTGCAATATGGCCAATATACCACACTCCTTCTGGGCTTATTGCATTAAAATAACCAATATGAATATAATGCAAAGTTATACAACCCTGTCAACTTATTTGTCAGACAGTTCTGGTCTCTAATGTATCTACCTCTCCTCAGCTGTATGAGACGGCCAACAAGTACCACTTCTACCACAGCATAGCTCTGCTGGGGGCCTCTCGCTGTCGGAAACCTGCTGTGGTATGTACTGTATACCTCGCTCCAATTCTAATTACAGAATTAACTATCGAACTCTAGTGTTGTAACAGAACATACGGTGTCTTCAGAAAGTATTCCTACCCCTTTAGACTTATTCCACATGTTGTTGTCACAGTCTGAAATCAAAATGGATGAACCATCTACACACAATACCCAATAACGACAAAGTGGAAACATGTTTGTTGAAATTAAATCCAGAAATATTTACATAAGTATTCACACACGTTGGAATCACTTTTGGCAGTGATTACAGCTATGAGTCTGTCTGGATATGTCCAAGTGCAAGTAACTGGCAAGTAACTCCAGTGTATGTTTGGCCTTGTATTTTAGGTTGTCTTGCTGTGTGTGTCTGTAAGGAATGCAGAATGAACCAGGTTTTCCTCTAGGGTTTTGCTTGTGCTTAGCTATATTCCATTAGATTTTTATCCTTAAAAAAAACTCCTTGCTGATGACGATCAGACCCATAACATGATGTAGCCACCACCATGCGTGAAAATATGGAGAGTGGTATTCAGTAATGTGTTGGATTTGCCCCAAACATAACACTTTGTATTCAGGACATAAAGTGAATTTCTTTGCCACATTTTTTGCAGTTTTACTTTTGTGCCTTTTTGCAACCAGGATACTTGTTTTAGAATATTTTTTATTCTGTACTCTGTAAAGGCTTCCTTTTCGTTCTGTCAGTTTGGTTAATATTGTAGATGAACTACAATGTCGATCCATCCTTAGTTTTTCCCTTTGACAGCCATGGAACTCTGTTTTTAAAGTCACCATTGGCCTCATGGTGAAATCCCTAAGTGGCTTCCTTCCTCTCTGGCAACTGAGTTAGGATGGACGTCTGTATCTTTGTAGTGACTGGGTGTATTGATACACCATCCAAAGTTATTTTCAACCCGTCTACCAATAGGTGCCCATCTTTGCGAGGCATTGGAAAACCTCTTTGGTTGAATCTGTTTAAAATTCACTGCTCGACTGAGGGACAGATAATTGTATGTTTGGGGTACAGAGATGAGGTAGTCGTTCAAAAAAATCATGTTAAACATTTCTTGCACACAGTGAGTCCATGCATCTGAACTTATTCAGGCTTGCCATAACAAAGGGGTTGAATACGTATTGACTCAAGACATTTCAGCTTTTCATTTCTAATTAGTAAAAATGTCTAAACAATTTCACATTGACATTATGGGGTATTGTGTGTAGGCCAGTGACCCAACATATACATGTTGTAACAACAAAGTGGAAAAAGTCAAGGGATGTGAATACTTTCTGAAGGCACAATAATTATGTATCTCTGTGGTTTATTATAATCCTCCGTCCGCATGTATTCTCCATTTTTGTTTGCATTAGTGATTTGATGTCCAAGTACATGTATTTTCAGATACTGTATGCCACATTCTGAGAAGGCTGTGTGTACGTCTTAAATGGTCAGCACACAGTCACTTTCCCCTCTTCTCTCTGCAGGCGGGCGCCCTCCTGGTAGTGGGCATGGGGGCGTTCTGTGGCGCCCTGTATCACCAAGCCCTGACGGAGAACCCTGTCCTGAGGAAACTGGCTCCTTACGGGGGCATGTTCCTGATCGCTGGCTGGCTGGCCATAGCCATCTGAACTCTGTCATTTTATCCACTGACCCCATACTTGGACCCTACTGGTGGTGAATGACCTTTCTCTACAGGACACAAACTGACTTATGTTCAGAGAAGAAGGGGCGTTGGTAAAATGTCACTTATCTATACCCTGCTGTTGTTCTGTCATGGGTGTAAAGAGAAGATAAGGTTGTGAGGGATCACTTTTGAAAATGTTGACGTACTTGTGACTTAAATTTCTCTTGTTTTTGTGTGTGGGTGTTAACGCACCCACGTTTCAGTTTGAATGGATCCGAAAGAGTAATGTATATTAATCCTTAATCATAAATAAACCTTTTGAAAAGAGTTGTCACTTCTCTGTAACCCCTTATTTGTTCCTACTGAGGAAGCCTTCTGATAGTGAATGTCTCTGGCCCATCAGCATTTAATCTTCTAAGTACCGGTGTACAGAGAACACGGAGTTCATTAACCACTGGCCTCACTTTAGCCGGGGCTACGTTCCTTCAAACCTATCTGTATTCAAATTGGAAGTGAAATCCATTGAAGCGCTAATTCCTTCCTTCATTCCATCCTCCCGTTTCCTGATTGTAGGCTGTGTGTGTGAAGGCCGTCTGCGCGAGGATCTTTTGAAAATTGCTTTATAAATCTCCAGGTCAATTTGCAGGGGGGTGGCTCGACGCTCATAAGCCAGCCGACTGACTCGGGAGTCCATTGAAAGTAGAAATCCTATTGACTAAAGCACATCCCAGTGAACTTTGATCACGACTCATAAAATGCTCATTAGAAGGCTGATTAGTGGGCTTTGGGGAAAACGGGGTCAGGCTATCAAACTGCGATTGTTATCTCTGGAATGGAAACACTGGTTACACAAGTTAGTTCATTTGGGCTCCTGAGACAAGGAGAGGAGGCAGGAAAATGTATGTACTGTTTGTGTGGGAGGGCTGCTGGAGGCTCATGTATGCGCATTTTAAGTTGATAATGTGAGATGGTGCCACGGACAAAGGAGAGAGATCTGCACCATCATAATGTGTTCAGAATCCATTCACACTCACCCAGCCACATCACATTGTGCCTGTTTCCCTCCACCTCCTGGTTGCTGACATTTTGGGCGTGCAGCGTTGGGACTACACACACACACTCCCAAACAGTCACTCATTACTGAAGCAGCACAGTGTCCCCTCGTTAGAATTGACAACCCTGATCACAACGTTCTGCTCCAATACGCTGTGTTTAAACTCCCTTTTTTTGGTTTCTCAATCTCTAGTCTCTCTTTCTCCCTCTCTCTCAGGCTGTGTCCCTCGCTCTTGGGCTCAGTCTCTCCCTCAGGGCCTGTGCTTCACACTTTCTCTTTTCTCTTTTGGTCTCTGTTCACTATCCCAGTCTTTGTTTTTGCAGGCCAAAGAAATCACTGGCCTATGAGGATTCACCCGGTGAGTTTATTGCCTCAGCAATAAACTCTGCCGTTTATTCTGTGTCCTCACTCTGCTTTTATTATCCTAATGTTGTGAGGCTGGGCACAGACTGTAAAGCAGGTTGCAATGCAATTAGCCCTTCGGCTAAGGGGTTAGGAATGGTGTTCTAGCTATAACTGGACCTCTCTGGTGTAGTGGGCGGGAGAGATTGTTAATTGTATCTCAAGGGAGTTTTGCTTCACAACCCTCTACTTTTGTTACACTGTAGAATGTATTAATTAGTTTAAAGTATATATTTTTTTGTTTCTCTCTCACACCACCAAACTCGGTTAGGTAATTACCTCAGAACTGGGCTGTGTCCCAAATGGCATATTCCCTGCATTGTGCACTATTTTTGACCATGGCCCTTAGTGCTTTTGTCAAAAGTAGGGCACTCTGAAGGGAATAAGGTGCCATTTGGCATGCAGAACAAGCTTCTTTAGGGAGAGCTCTACGGCCAATTGATTTCTTGGTTGTGGTCAGAATGAGCGTGAAGCTGGGCTGGTGTAAGACTATCACTCACACAAATACAAATAGTCTGTCAATGCTGGTGGGACTGAGAGGAGAGAGAGACTGACGACTAGGTGGGAAGATGTGCTTCTCAGGATATTTTCCTCAATAAAAGTGTGAAATGAAACTATGCCTATACCACCCGACACGATTACCCAAAGCCTCTCTCTAATACATTGAACACACACTATACTATTGAGAGAGAACAGCAGCAACTAATCCTCTCTCTGAAGCATCAATTCACAGTACACAGCAGCCCACACATTGAAGCGGAATAAAATGTAATGGCTGTTCAAAGCTCTCACACCACTGCTCCCTCCTGACCTTTACAGACCCTTAAATGGTCAGCACTATCACACTTTCAGGTAGATCATCATCCCCTCACTTCAATGGGCACCGCGCCTCCGCATTAAACACTGGCCAAGTCCCAAATGACCTACATAGTGCGCTACTTTTGACCAGGACCCATAGGGTGCCATTGAGACTCAGCTACTGCCTCTTTCAGAGCAGCGCACACCTTTCTCTCTATCCCATTGTATTACTGCAATTGAGGCTTCTATACAGGTTAGACACACTGCATGTCAGGCTAAGAGGAGTATGTATGAAAATGCATATAAAAATACCCCCAGCAACCACCCAATGATTGCTACCTTTGATGGAATGACTGAGGCTGCAGAGTAATGTTGACAAATAAATAGACAGCATTCGCACAGAAATCGTATGTCATAGACATAAACTGTAGCTATAAGTGCTGCCCCTCTCTGCCCTGCACCTCTCTCTCTCTGTCTCTCTACCACTTTCCTCACTTTGTCTTTGATGAATTTGCTGATGGATAGAAGAATTTTGAGAAGTGGTTCAACAGATTCCAGTTCCTGGTTGGCTCTAGGTCCTCTCGAGTCTCTCCTCCATTACCTCCACTGGGCAAATTATCTGCACTGTCAGCCTCTCTCTGATATGGCTTCAAAGGAGGAGGTATTTCAAGGTGACACCGGCAAAGATGGGGTGATGGAGGAGAAACTGGCAATGGTTTGAAGATCTTTTGATCACTTTGCAAATCTCTCCCGTCCTGAAGAAAAAGGGCAAAGGAGGAGAGGAAAGAGTTCAGAAGCTGTGAGAGGCAGAGCATCTCGTTCTGCAAGGGGAGCCTGTGGTGTCCCTTTGTCTTTTAAAAGCAGAGGGCTAGCTCAGGCGCCATCTCGCCCCCTTGTTCTGCATACGAGTAGAGGTGTCACTTCACGTCAGCTGTATGGAAGCTTTATTTTGCATATTAATTTTTTTATTTAACCTTTATTTAACTAGGCAAGTCAGTTAAGAACACATTCTTGTTTACAATCATGGCCTACCAAACTCCTTCCGGCTTGGACGGGGGAATAAAAATATAGGACAAAACACACAATGACAAGAGACACCACAACACAACCTAAAGAGAGACCTAAGAAAACAACAGAAGGTAGAGACAACAATACATCATGCGTAGTAACCACAACTGTCAATAAGAGTGATTGGGTCTTTGAATGAAGAGATGGAGAAAAAAACTGTCCAGTTGGAGTGTTTTTTTTGCAGCTTGTTCCAGTCACTAGCTGCACCGAACTGAAAAGAGGAGGGACCCAGGGATGTGTGTGCTTTGGGGACCTTTAACAGAATGTGACTGGCAGAACAGGTGTTGTATGTGGAGGAAGAGGGCTGCAGTAGGTATCTCCGATAGGGGGCAGTGAGGCCTCAGAAGGTTTTATAAATAAGCATCAACTTATGGGTCTTGCAACGAGTTTACAGAGATGACTTGTTTACAGAGGAGTATAGAGTGCAGTGATGTGTCCTATAAGGAGCACTGGTGGCAAATCTGATGGCCGAATGGTAAAGAACATGATCTATAATGATCTATCTATAAATGATGTCTCCGTAATCTAGCATGGGTAGGATGGTCATCTGAATCAGGGTAGCTGGGGTGAAAGAGGAGTGGTTACGATAGAGGAAACCAAGTCTAGATTTAACCTTAGCCTGCAGCTTTGATGTGTGCTGAGAGAAAGACAGTGTACCGTCCAGCCATACTCCCAAGTCCTTGTATGGGGTGACTACCACAAGCTCTAAACCCTCAGAGGTAGTAATCACACCAGTGGGGAGAGGGGCATTCTTCTTCCTTTGTTTTGGAGGTGTTCAGAACAAGGTTAAGGACAGAGAAAGCTTGTTGGACACTAAGAAAGCTTTGTTGTAGAGTGTTTAACACAAAATCCAGGAAGGGGCCAGCTGAGTATAAGACTATCATCCAACTGCTTGAGCTATGTTGTTGATGTAAGTTGAGAAGAAAGTGGGGCCTAGGGTCAAGCCTTGGGGTACTTCCTTGGTAACAGGCAGTGGCTGAGACAGCAGATGTTCTGACTTTATACACTGACCTCTTTGAGAGAGGTAGTTAGCAAACCAGGCCAAAGACCCCTCAGAGACCCCAACACTCCTTAGCCGGCCACACGAATGGATTGGTCTAGCGTATCAAAAGCTTTGGCCAAGTCAATAAAAATATCAGCACAACATTGCTTAGAATCAAGGGCAATGGTGACATCATTGAGGACCTTTGAGGTTGCAGTGACACATCCATAACATGAGTGAAACCAGATTGCATACCAGAGAGAATAGTATAGACATCAGGAAAGCCAGTCAGTTGATTATTGACTGTTGAAGTTTTTCCAACACTTTTGATAAACAGGGCAAAATAGAAAGGGGCCACCTTGATCTCCCCCTTTAAATAAAGAACGCAGAGCTGCCTTACAAGCAATGGGAACCTCCCCAGAGAGGTGAGACAGGCTAAAAAGGTCAGAGATTGGCTTGGCGATGATAGGGACTGTAACCTTAAAGAAGAAAGGGTCAAAACCCTCCGATCCAGATGGTTTCTTGGGGTCAAGTTTAAGGAGCTCCTTTTGCACCTCAGACTCAGTGACTGCCTGCAAGGAGAAAGTTTGTAGCTGGACAGAGGAAAAAGAGGGAGAAGCATCAGGGCTAGTCTCATAAGAAGGGGTGGGAGATGAGGAAATGTTGGACGGGCAAGGAGGTATGGCTGAGTCAAATAGGAATCCTGACATAATGAGGTGGTGATTAAAGAGCTCAGCCACGTGCTCCGTGTCAGTAACAACCACATCATCAATATTAAGGGTCATGGGCAGCTGTGAGGAGGAAGACTTATTCTTTAACCGTTTTCCAGAACTTCTTAGGGTTAGACCCACAGAAAGAGAACGGCTCCTTAAAGTAACTAACTTTGGCCTTCCGGATAGCCTGAGTGCACTTATTTCTAATTTTCCTGAATGAGAGCCAGTCAGGCTCGGCACATGCATACTCAGGCTATCGCCAAATGGAATTCTTCAGGTGGGTTAACTCAGATCACAGTCGAACCAGGCGCTGAACCTGTTTTTAATTCTAATTTTGGGGGTAATTCTAATTCTAATTCTAATGTGGGGGTGTTTGTTAACAATACCCCTGAAAATGTAAAAAAAAGAAAGTCCAAGCATCTTTGACAGAGCTAATTCTATACCAATTTACAGAGGCCAGGTCATGAAGGACGGCTTGCTCATTAAAGTTTTTTAGCAAGAATCTTTGACAAATCAGGATAGATTGTTTTACTGATTAGCCATTACGAACACAGGTTTTAAAACAGTGATCACTAAGGTCATTACAGGAATCACCAGACTGATACATGTCAGGATTATTTGTGAGGATAGCATTAAAGAGAGTAGCATTTTCTGGGTATTTGGAGTCATACCTTGTGGGATTGGTAAAAATCTGAAAAAGAGAGAGAGTCCCATTGTTTTAGGACTTGGTCATGTGGTTTAAGCATGTCCCGGTTTACGTCACCCAGCAGAACAAATTCAGACTTAGTGTAAGGGGCCAGGAGAGAGTTTAGGGCAGGTAGGGTACAGGCCAGTACTGATGGTGGACAATAACACCCAGCAACAGTCAACAAAGAACAATTTGAAAGTCTAATGCTTAAAACCAGCAAATCCAATTGTTTGGGGACAGACTTGGTGGAGACAACCGAGCACCGAAGGTGTTCCTTGGTCAAGATTGCTACTCCACCACCTTTGGAAGATCTGTCTTGCTGAAAAAGTTATAACCAGTGTTCAAAACACTTTCTTAATCACGTCTCAGTAATGACCAACACATCTGGATTGGAGCTGTGAGCCCACACTTTCAATTGATACATTTTAGGTAATTAGCTTCTAGTGTTCTAATGTGCAGGAAACCCAGGCTTTTACGAGAGTAGAAATCAATTAAGCAGATATCAGAGCACAAGTCACAATTGAGCACAAGTCAGAATATCATCAGCAGTAATACAATCAGGGCACGGCAGAGGACACAGAGAGCTCTGCAGTGTTCATTTTTTTTATGAAATTTGAATGTGCATCAGCAGCAAGATCATATTGTATAGCAATTTCAACAGGTAACATGAGTACCAAGCAGGTGAGATGTGGTTAGAATAGGATGGGAGGCCAAGAGTCTGTGTAACCAATAGAGTGTCCCGAGTGTGGGAACAAACCGTCTGTTCTATGGTCAAGTAAACAAGCAAGTTCATAGTCAACAAGGCACACAGGAGACATGAGGCAAATCGCATAAAGCTCAAGAAAAAAATATAACGACTTGGGGTTAGCCATTGTAAGTTCAAAGAGTCACTCGACCCCAACAGTGCTTGTGTGCTGGAGGCGAGCGAAAGCTCGGGAGAGAGGGGGTAATGTGATGGGGGTACCTGTACCAGACAGGGGGAGACAGGCCAGGGCAGACCGTGAACAGATCGCCAGGTGAAATCCAAGCTGCAGTGCAGCAGGCAATGGAAGTAGGTGTCAAACCCACTTGGGAGAAGCTTTTCTTCGGGAGGCAGATTCCTTGTAGAAAATCCCAGCTAGCTAGCTAACGTAGCTGGCAAGTCTCTGTCCACCATTTTTTTTCACATGGAAAAGTAGGTTGTTAGCTAGCTATATCTCTTCAGCTTCGGTGAATGTCCTTTATGACATCCAAACAAGGTTTGGACAACAGTCCTGTGGCTGTTGTATTTTGGAGACTGCGAGGAGGATGTTTTCTGATGTGATCAAAGCAACAATATTGTTTTCTTATTGAGGTAATTTACAACTGAAGTGTCCTGGCTGCATATCAGTTCAAAATAGAGATGAATCCAGGGGTTACTATATTGTAATGACCTCTGCACAGAGGGAGGGGGCTTCAACGGCCTCTGCATTTGGGTGGGGGAGGCTGTGAAATTATCCTGCCATTGTTGGGCTCAAGGGCTTTGACACCTCTCACTTCAAACCTAAGTGCTAATTGAAGTTGCAGTCAGATCTGTTCTGTCCTAGCAAGCTTGGTAGCCTTAACTTAGCATTCAGCCCTTATAAAGTAAAATATATAATTGTAATGTATTTTTCTGCTTGGCTTTAAAAGTAGCTTCAGAGTAAACATTACTCACTCAGTTCCAAGTTGAATGGTGTTTTCAGGTTTCTGTTGTGCTTCTTTTGCTGGTCGTTGGTTTGCCAGAGCATTTGCTGTATTGACATTGGAATTATCATGTAAATTATAGTCCTATTAATTGCATGCAAATGCTTTATAATCATGTTAACCACCATGTTCTATTGGGAAATAATCATCTTGATTTTTAATTGTATTAGATTTATTTTTAATCGCATTAGACTCCAACAGATTTGATAATCATAGTACCCTATCAAATCTCTGACCAGGGCTGTGCTGCACTGTCCTTATCTCAAGTGATCCACGTTACAAGTAGTCCAGGGTTTCCCAATCCCCCAGCACTACACAGCTGTTTCAGATAACCAACTCATCCACCAAGCTTTGATTATTTTAATCAGCTTGTGTAGTGCTAGTGTAAAAAACAAAACGTGCACCCAGGTGGGGCCTCAGGACCGAGCATCGGGAAAACCTGCAGTAAACTACAGTGACACAAATGTAATCATAGGCTTCAAATCAGCTTTGTAGTTTTGGGGCGATATGACAAACACTACTAATCCCAAGATTCTCAGTGCAGCGCCGTGATTTCCGGGTTCTGTGTTGCTAGGGGGAAGGTGGCGCAGAGGACCTGTTGGAAATGACGGTAGAAGAAGTCGGATTTCAATATAAAGTCCAAAACAGTAAACCTGGAAGATAGCAAAGAAACTTCACCAGACCTGCGTGCTAAGGGTGTGTGTGCGCGCGCGCTTGTTCAAATGTGTATTTGTGTAGTCAAATAATGCAACGCTGCGGTGTGTGAAGGAATCGCTGTCTCGCTTGCTGCTAGCTCAGCTGTGTTGTTGCACTTATCCCCACCTGTGTGGGTAACACGCCAACCGGCTAGCTA
The DNA here is from genome assembly GCF_013265735.2 of Oncorhynchus mykiss. NCBI lineage: Eukaryota > Metazoa > Chordata > Actinopteri > Salmoniformes > Salmonidae > Oncorhynchus > Oncorhynchus mykiss. Next base: position 18,656,610 of record NC_048573.1, read on the forward strand.
GCTAATTTATTATCGAAAATCGACTCCGGTGTCTTCTCCGAATAATCTGAACTAGTTAGGAAGTCTAAACTGTTATCCAAATATGGCTGTTGTGTTAAGCTAATTTGCAGTTAACTTGCTTCCTAGCTAGCTGAATAACTGGCTAACGTTAGACTCATAAATTAGCCAGCTAATTAGCATGCTAGCCAGTTAGTTAACTAGCTAGCTAATTGACCTAGTTTTGAGGACAACGCCCATGCTGTCACTGCTTGACTACTGTATACGTAGTGTATGAGATTAATATTACTTTTGATGTTCATTTGAGGTCTGCGTTTACTGTGGATTAACAGATCAAAACAATGACACTTAGTTTAACTTGTTAGCTAGCTAGGTAAAATAGTTGATATGATTAGCTAATAATCAATGTGTGTGTGATTCATAATCATAACAATGGTTCACAACCCTCCAAGTTCCTGGTGTCACGCCCTCAGAATTCCAATTAATCCAGTTAGCCAGTAGTCAGTGCTAGGACTGAGTGTAACAACAAAGTTAACAATCAACTTTGTTTGCCTCTCACACACAATATGCAAACAACTGTCCTCTCCCCTCCATGATAAACATTCCTGACACCCGTCTGCCCCTTCCCTCTCCTTCATAGGGTGTGACTCACCATGGAGTCCCTGATGAGTGCGGTGGCCCCCCGGACCCCGGCCCTGTTGAAGAAGGCCTCTGAGGTGGACTTCCGGTCGGGGGCCACGCTGGAGCAGCTGTCGGCCCAGGTGTCTGAGCTGGTCACCCTGGAGCAGGGGGACTTCGGGGACCAGCTCGCCCTCGAGGTCCACACGGCCAAAGACTTCATCTTCAACATGCTGGGTAAGACTCACCCACAGGCAGGATTTGGGTTAATACATTTTTGATTCACTACTGATATAGACAGCATTATTATAAGCTGGGTGCTTCGAACCCTGAATGCTGATTGGCGGACAACTGTGGTATAGCAGACCGTATAGCACGGGTATGACACAACATTTATTTTTTCTGCTCTAATTTCACTGGTAATCAGTTTATAATAGCAATAAGGCACCTCAGGGGTTTGTGATATATGGCCAATATACCACGGCTAAGGGCTGGATCCAGGCACTCTGCTTTGCGTCGTGCATAAGAACATTCCTTATACCGGGTCCATTAATGCCATATACAGTATATAAGACTTTGACCAAGGCCTATTGTGTGCTTGATAAAAACGTATCGTGAGTAATGTGGTTGTGGATAAGTACAGATAGAGAAAAGGTGGTGGCTCAGCTGTGTTTATTTTCTGTGTCATGGATCAAGGTCCTAATATGCTTATCAGCCAGGTGAAGTGAGGTTCTTTGTCCAATAGGTGGCACTATTCCCTCTCCCTCTGTTCCTCAAGCTCTGCCTTTGCCTGCTCCTACGCTCTCTCCTCTCCTCTCTGCTTGTCCCAGTGCAACTGGAACCGAAGTCCCTTTTGGCCGGGATCCCTCCCTCTCTTGAGCCGCATATCCTCTCCTCTATTTCACTTTCTTCTGTTTTACTACTCTACCCATCTCTCTTTCTTTCTCTCTTTCTGTTTTGCTTACCCCCCCTCCTTATTGTGCCTGTTTGTTGATCATGTGCAGTTTGAGTGGGAAGCACAATACAAACAAGCTAACTAGCACTAAGTCCACTCCCCCTGTAACTATAGCTGTGAATAGGAGCCATGGTTGGCAGTGAGTATTGTTTGCACTAAAATATCATAACAGCACCTTCTTCTAATCCGGTCAAATATTGGATTAGTTTACTGGCAACCCTCCTGTATCTCTCTGCCTCTCAACTTCTGCACTAGATAGCCTAGCGTCCTCTTTTCCGCTCTCGCCACTCTCTCTAGCTCTCTCTTCTCTTCCTCTTTGCTCTCCTCATCTCTTTCTCCCCTCTCCACTCTCTCTCTACTCACTCTCTCTCTCTCCTCCCTCTTTCTCTCTTCACTCTCTCAATTTGTACATGCCTGAGAAACCCCCCCCCAAAAAAAACAGTCATCTGTGCCTATTATCATCCTATTAAGCCTGGTGACTGAGAAGCATGTGTAAGGAATGTTAATACAATGTTTGTCATTAACACTTTTTAATTACTGTTGAATTAAAAACCAGCCTCATGGCTTCCCGTCCTCCCTCATCTGTGAGATAGGTCTCTCGCTCTCTCTCGACCATTTTGCACTCTCACTCACACACTTAACCCTCTATCCCGATTGAATGACTCCCCCTGCCCCTCTTTTCCTGCGCCTCCCCTTTTTTTTGTATTAATTAACTCATCCACTTTCTGTCGCTGTCGCCGTTGTCAGTCAGGCTGACGGCTCTTTAATTTCCAACCGTTTGCCATTAAAAATAATATCAATTTGCACCTTGACAGGGAAAAGAGATGGTGTGAGTGTAGGATTTAAGATGATTTGTAAATGCACGGTGTGTGCATTAGCGAGTAGCACTGTGACACCGTGTTTTTGAAGAACCTTGAAGAGGGAGCCCAGGCAGTTGAAAGGAAACATCTCCCCAACTACTAGAGCTCTTTATATGGAACATTTGCAGTGGTGTCTGTGTGTGTGCATCTCTATGGCTGTGTTTACACAGGCAGCCCAATTCAGCTCTTTTTTTTTTTCCCACTGGTAAAAAAATATTTATAAATCACATATTTTTTTGAGCTGATCTGATTAGGCTAAATACCAATTAGTGACAAGATCAGAATTAGGCTGCCTGTGTAAACGTAGCCTACGTGTCTGTATCCGTGTGCATGTTAGCCCGCGTGTGTGTGTGTTTGACTTTCTTTTCTAGTTGGGTCTTTGTAAAAGTTCTCTCTAGCCTAGTTTGAGAAGCAGGAGGCTCCCCACCGGGAATTCAGTGCTGACAGAGAGGGAGAAGAGAGGAGGCGATGCATTGCACCACACAGTGAAACAGATCCACAGTTTGACAGATCCAAGGAAGGAAAAGACACTTATTTACCCGGTAGCTCTTCAGTAAACAGTGTTAGGCTGGCCTATAGCATGCCTGTGGAAACATGGATCTAGAATTCCCACAGGACTATATGGGTTGTGGAAATGTAGAATAATGACCAAAGGCTGGTTTGTACTTGGTCTAACAACATGTCTGTATACCACAAGTGATTTTAGCTTATTTACGGTTAGATAATATATCTTATTATTGTAGAGGTGTAGCTTAAACCCCCTCAGGTTGATGTGAAATCTAATTAGTATAAATAAATAAATCCCCTTAATCTGCCAGTTTAAGGTAGAGATGCAGTGCATTCGGAAAGTATTTAGACCCCTTGACTTTCCCACATTTTGTTAAGTTAGTCTTATTCTAAAATTGATTTAAATGTGTGTTTTTCCTCATCAATCTACACACAATACCCCAAAATAACAAAGCGAAAACCGTTCTACATTTTTTGGGGAAATCTATTAAAAAAATCAAAACCAACGTCAATTACATACGTATTCAGACCCTTTTCGAAATTGAACTCCGGTGCATTCTGTTTCCATTGATCATCCTTGAGATGTTTCCTCAACTTGATTTGGAGTCCACCTGTGGTAAATTCAATTGATTGGACATGATTTGGAAAGGCACACACATGTCTATATAAGGTCCCACAGTTGACAGTGCATGTCAGAGCAAAAACCAAGCCATGAGGTCAAAGGAATTGTCCCTTGAGCTCCGAGACAGGATTGTGTCAAGGTACAGATCTGGGGAAGAGTACCAAACAATTTCTGCAACATTGAAGGTGCTCAAGAACACAGTGGACTCCATCATTCTTATATGGAAGGAGTTTGGAATCACCAAGACTCTTCCTAGAGCTGGCCGCCTGGCCAAACTGAGCAATCGGGGTAGAAAGGAGGTGACCAAGAAGCCTATGGTCCCTCTGACAAAGCTCTAGAGTTCCTGGGGGATGGGAGAAACTTCCAGAAGGACAACCATCTCTGCAGCACTGAACTAATCAGGCCTTTATGGTAGTGTCCAGACAGAAGCCACTCCTCAGTAAAAGGCTCATGACAGTCTGCTTGTAGTTTGCTAAAGGATTCTCAGACCATGAGAAACAAGATTTTCTAGTCTGATGAAACCAAGATTGAACACTTGGGCTTGAATGCCAAGTGTCACGTCTGGAGGAAACCTGGCACCATCCCTACAGTGAAGCATGATGGTGGCAATATCATGCTGTGGGGATGTTTTTCAGCGGCATGGACTGGGAGACTGCTCAGGACCTCAGACTGGGGTGAAGGTTCACCAACAGGACAAATTCTACAGATTCTAAACTTTTTAAAATGTATGTTAATTAAAATCCATAGATTTAAAAAAAAAAAATAGTAACAATAACATTTGACAACAGATTTACTTGAACAGTGCAGATGCAAAGTTTGGTAACAGCATGATGGTTTGTGCCGTAATTCGTCAGTACCAAACTTTGCATCTACATTGTTCTTCCATTAAGTTGTCCTTGCGCATAAACTTTTAAATCAATGGATTTTGTTTGGCATACATTTTAAAGTGAAAAATGTGAGTCTCAGCGTAATTACGTTAGAGTGGATTTGCCGTCTAGTAGCGCTTCATTCACTGAGTTTCCATGTAAAATCACCACAGGTTCCCTCCCCATCTTTGACCCCCACATCCTGTCTTAAGTTGTATCCCAAATGGCTCCCTACTCCCAGTTTAGTGCCCCTTTGGCCCTGATCAAAAGTAGTGCACTAGATTATGGGGCCATTTGGCTTTAGATTTGCACATTCTCTTTGTGTCTCTGACTACGGCTGACCTCGCCTTCCCCATAGAGCTCATTAAACAAGCCTATGTTTTATTTATTAATTTACATTGAACCTTTATTTAACTAGGCAAGTCAGTTAAGAACAAATTCTTATTTACAATGATGGCCTACCCCAGTCAAATCTGGACGACGCTAGGCCAGTTGTGCACCACCCTATTGGACTCCCGATCACGGCCGGATGTGATGCAGCCTGGATTCGAACCAGGTACTGCAGTGACTCCTCTTGCACTGAGATGCAGTGTCTTAGACCGCTGCGTCACTCGGGAACCCCTTTTTATACAGCGTTAACGTCGGTTTAATTCAAACACAAAGAAGGCCAGAGGGTTGGAAACAGGAAGGGAGCTCCATTTCACGTTCAGCCGACACAAAAACTAAGAACGGGGCGCAAGTCAGCCGTTGTCTCTTAAGAAGTCCAGACCCACAGAGTTGAGGCTGAAAGACTAAACAAAACCAAAACGCCCAAACAAGGGGTTTTGTTTCTTCCCACAGAGCTTGTTTTTTGTGGTCTGCGTTTCGGCTCGTCCCTCTGACAGTGGTTTTCAATGTCATAATCTCTTTCATATTGAATAATATTTGATAATATAACTTTTCACTAAAATCAAGCTAGCTAGATTGATTAAAGATTTCTAGCATGTTTCTCTGTCAGTAATGCCAACCCAATCACTGTCAGAATGTGAACTGAATATTGAGTTATTGTTTTTATGGCTACGGGCTAGGCTGTAGCAGCTACTGTCATTCAGCCTGTGTTCAGGTAATGATCGGTTGTGTAATGGTTGTGTTGACTGATCCCAAGTTGGTCTGTATTTTATAACTTCTGTTCTCAGGGCGTCGCTCCCACTCGCATACTTTTTGAGGAATGTCACTGTAAATACCTACGGTCCACTGTAGCTCTGGCAGCCGGCAGACACAGCAGCTCACGCTGGAGCCCTTGAGGTGAATTCAGATGAAGCCGCCGTGAAAGAGTTCAGTACCGTCGCTTATATGGGAATGAAAATTTGGCGCGTGTGTCGCAGGCTTTTGAAGTTCTCCCAGAGAATCTGAAAGGTCGGTTAGGCCTCGTTTGACATGAGCAAATCACTACAGAGAGTGGGAGTGTTCCCAAAGAATATTGTTGGTCTCACGTGGGGACACGGTGCATCTCGGTATGGAGTGCAGTTCACTATTCATGTATCATCTTATCAGCTGATTACTTTTTTTGTGACCAATACATTTGCTCCCGCATAGCCTTTCAGCAGGCTACACAGTAATATCCTTGCTTTAATTAAACCGGTGCGCACTCCATTCAAATAGCATTTCTGGGCCTTGTTAACTGTCAAGAGTAGACCCACTGATCCAAATGGTTGCCTAATCGGGCCTCGGCTAGATGCAGTTTGAATGAAACATGCATTCAAAACGCAGATCTTTTGAGCGTTTTATTTAGAAGACATATTCACTGTAGTTTACACTACAGACTAGTGTTGTACTCACTCGAAAGCGACAATACCGTTCTTCGTTGCGTTGTCTTTTGGGGGAGATTTTCAAACTGCGTGCTCTGACTGTGAGCGCACCTGTCATTTCATAATCTAACTAGTTTTTTTCTTGCACTGTGCTATGTCAATTTAGCCTGTGTGTATATGCTCTGTTTTTAAAAAGATATGGAACTATGCATTGCGCAGGTAATACACTCAATGCCGTATTAACCTTGTGTTTAGCTCATGTATGATGGGTTACTATGCATAAGCTTCTAACTCATCTAGTCGATGTCTTACTGTTCTCTGACGCGTTAGGAATACACACCCCTGCTCTCCTCTTGTGCAGTCCCAGGAAAAGCTGGACTATAATAGGTTGGACATTTTAAAGACTTTTACATTTAAAAAAAAAATGTACTAATATACTGTTCGAAGAGCGTCGCAAGCTTGCTCTTTTTTTTGTTGTTGTTGCTGAATGTAAAATACTTGTGCAGTTAGAAAGCGAGAATGAGCGACGCGTAGAGCAGACAGTTATTTATTCAGACCCATAGACATTAAGCTCTCGTGAAGAGAGCTCTTTTGATCTTATTCTAGTCCCATGTTATGAGCGCAAGAGAGAGTCAACCTATGAATTATTTAAATAGGCCCTATTATAATTTAATATCAGTTGAAATGAACTATCCTGTAATTGTAACTTTGTAGGCTGCATGTCCTGCGCAAATCAATGAACTATCACCGTTGCGCGTTCTCTCCCAGCTTCATGGTTTGACAGTGGTGTGTAATTCTACTCCATATACTACAGTACAATCCACACCCCCAAAACTATTTTTACTAGAGCTTGTTTAATTTATTTACCCAAGAGTGCATCCATCTATTATTTCTGTGGTGCGTAATGTACATGGGACTGGTCTAAATTGCTAGTTGGATCATGGGGTGGGTGCGTTCTGATGAGTTGGGTCTGGGGGGAGTCGGGATGGAATTGATTTTCAACTAGCCTTAGTCACTCACTGTCATAGCAGCTCCGCTAGCACCATCGTTGTTCTGACTGCATCTCCTCCTACGTTTGCTAAAGCACACCAAGTCTCCCGTCTATGAACTGCTCTGTGTGTGTGTAGCGACCCTATCCATATGACCCTGTCCCTCTGGTGTAGGGTCGTATGGGCAGCAGGAAGGTTACAGCTCATTAACGGAAGACTAACTGATAATTAACCATGCGAGTGCCGTCGTATGGTTGAACTGCTACAGCTAAATGTACATTACTCTCTCCCTCTGGGCTCTCTTTCTCTGGTCTATCTCTCCCTCCATTTAGTGAATCACTTTTAATGTACATTACATGAAAAGCAATTTGACATTTGCCATGTGTGAAAACCCAAAGGGACATATTGTGTTCAGATTTTTAATAGCCCAATCTGATCTGTCCCTGAACACGACCCATCGCTCTATTCAACTCTGCACTACAGAACTCTATGGATCACACACGCACACCTTTCAATAACCTTGGTTATGCTGCCCAGTGTTAGATAGCCTTTGACCCTCTTCAGCTTCAAAAGGGGGTTTCTCGTCGTTCTAATAATCCCAGACATTACACCCAATCGGATAAAATGGGAACAATTTCTCAGTCTGTTTTATTTAAAGAATGAGCGAGGCCTATTTTAAAAGCTAGATGAGAATTCATAAACATGGGAGTCGGCAGGGAGCAACCCACACACAGCAGAACCTACCTATGACTGACAACTACATGTGTGTGTTAATCCACCTCTGTCTGAAAGCACATTCTCTTTAGATGGCTGATAATGCCTTTCTGGGGCTAATTGTTTGCTCTTTAAAAGAGCAAATGAGTGTAAAGCAGAGAGAAAGCGCTCCATGGTAATTGAATTGGTGAAACGCTCTCTGTTGGCAGGATCTGTGTTTCACGAATTATTGGATGGTTTGGCCTGTCTTAGCTTTAAAAATAATTGAAAGGCCTACTGTCCAGCATCCCAACTTTTCCATTGGGTGTCGATGTATTTACACAGCTACTCTTACCCTTTCTTTTACTCTGCATCTCTCTCTTCTCTCTTTTACTCTGCATCCCTCTCTCCTCTCTTTTGCTCTACATCCCTCTCTTTTGCTCTACATCCCTCTCTCTTGCTCTACATCCCTCTCTCTTGCTCTACATCCCACTCTCCTCTCTTTTACTCTACATCCCTCCTCACTTTTGCTCTACATCCCTCTCCCCTCTATTTTGCTCTACATCCCTCTCTTTTGCTCTACATCCCTCTTTTGCTCTACATCCCTCTCTTTTGCTCTACATCCCTCTTTTGCTCTACATCCCTCTCTTTTGCTCTACATCCCTCTCTTTTGCTCTACATCCCTCTTTTGCTCTACATCCCTCTCTTTTGCTCTACATCCCTCTCTCTTGCTCTACATCCCTCTCTCTTGCTCTACATCCCTCTCTCTTGCTCTACATCCCTCTCTCCTCTGTTTTGCTCTACATCCCCCTCTCCCCCAGAATGACATTACTATGTTTATACTGTAGCACCATATAGGCTACGCTACTGTGAATCTGAACATGGCAACACACTTTGAATGGTGATTCAAAGGTTTTCATCACTCTCTGCACTGTCCGTTATGGGGAGTTTGTCAGTGTGTCATTTTGTGTGTGAGACCGCAATCTTGGGCAGCTCTCCAGTGCTAATCGTCACAGTTCCCCGACTGGCTCTATGGAAATGAGATCCGCTATGATTGACCTCCCAGTTACCTGCTGTGTGTGTGTGACCTCCCAGTTAGCTGGGTGCATCGCACTGGGGCTGTTTTAAATGACAACTGGATTCATTAATATCAGTACTCCTCAAACACAGAGGGACTTTTTAGTTTTGAAAACTAGGCTAGTGTGGTCCTTACTGTAGAGTTTCTCATCCAAGCTCCAAAGCTTTTTTGGACCTCACCTAAAATGATGTAACCTAAACTGTTGGCCACAACCTTTGTAGACTTGTTTCCATGTACGTCATGGTTTGCCTGTGTTTCTGTATGCGCAAAGGAGACAGACAGTAAGTGGCCCATGGGATTAGAATGTAGATTGTGTTCTCTGGAACAGCCTCACATCTCCTCTGGGTCAAACAGACTAACATCCAGGGCCTCATTAGTGGAGAGAGAGAATCTGTCTCCCTCTCTTGTCTCCTTCCCCATCGTTCTCTTTCGATCTTTCCCTCTTTCGTTCCTTCCCCATCTCTCTCTTTTTCCCTCTCCTCTCTGAGCACCACACTAGCTACTGGAGAGATGAGACAAAGATCTCTGCTCCCCATTTGACCCAATTGATCAACTGTAGAGAGAACAAATCAGAGGAAGTTCCTGCTCGCCAACTCTGCCCTTTGCCTGTCTGTAAGATATTTTCTCGACCTCCGCTGTACTTGGCTTCTCAATTTTTTGGGGGGAGGGGAACTGACAGATTTGATTTCTCTATCTGATTATTGCTTGGTGCTCTGTATGCTCCTTCTTCCCCTCTCTCTTTCTCTGCGCTCATTATGTCCTTTTCTGTCAGTAATACACACTCTGTAGAAAAAAACAGCCTGGATTTAGAGCTACCATAGTTGAGAACACAGCTAAGTACTTGATTGGCTGCAGTATTCTTCATAAACTCTTTATAGAGTTTTTGGTTGTGATGGGTAGGGAAATTGTTTCCCAGAAGCTAGATGATAGAATGCTAGTAGTGTGGCGTTAAATATTGTACCATTTTTATGTCGGACTCATACTGAACAAAAATATAAATGCGGCATTACAGTTCATGAGGAAATCGGTCAATTAAAATAAATTAATTAGGCCCCAATCTATGGATTTCACATGACTGGGCAGGGGCGAGTCATGGGTGTGCCTGGGATGACATGGGCCCATCCACTACTTTTCTCAGTGTAGCAGACTTTGTCCTATAAAATGCCAGATTAACTTCAAGGAAAAACTTTTAGGAAATGTAGCTGGCTACATATATTCTATGAACAACATTAGAAATAGGATGGCCATGCATTCATTGTTTTTTGCCCCCTGAAAAACTTGCCTTTTCATTGTTATCTTATTTACTTGCGTGGCTGCTTGCCAAATGATAGCGTGGCACTTCTGTTCTCATTTGATGAAAATGAAGCTACACATGTTTTTTTATTTCCTAGTCTCCCACTCCTTTCCCCCTCTGTCTAAGCAGTTGGCACAGTCAGTCTGGCTGTATTCAGTAAAGACTCCCTCTTGGAGAGGAAAGCCAGGGTTGGTCGGTTGAGGACAACCAGCTAATTTGGAGAATAACAATCAAACTTTCATTAAATGCAAGATAGCAAATTAAAGCTACACTTGTTGTGAATCCAGCCAACATGTCAACATTTCAAAAAGGCTTTTCGGCGAAAGCAAACGATGCTATTATCTGAGGATAGCACCTCCGTAAACAAAGAGAAACCATATTTCAATCCTGCAGGCTGACACAAAACACAGAAATAAAAATATAATTCACGCCTTACCTTTGACGAGCTTCTTTTGTTGGCACTCCAATATGTCCCATAAACATCACAAATGGTCCCTTTGTTTGATTAAATCCGTATCCAAAATGTCAATTTATTTGGCGCGTTTGATCCAGAAAAACACCGGTTCCAACTTGCGCAACGTGACTACAAAATATCTCAAAAGTTACCTGTAAACTTTGCCAAAACATTTCAAACTACTTTTGTAATACAACTTTAGGTAATTTTTTAATGTAAATAATCGATGAAATTGAAGACGGGATGATCTGTGTTCAATACAGGAAGAAAACAAACTGAAGCATGCTTTCTGGTCACGCGCCTCTATCTAACAGTACACTTCAAGTGACCCTCGTTCAAGATGGCCGTACTTCATTACACAAAGGAATAACCTCAACCAATTTCTAAAGACTGTTGACATCCAGTCTAAGCGATATGAACTGCAAGAAGGTCCCTTAGAAATCTGGATTCCCAATGAAAACTTATTGAAAAGAGTGACCTCAAATATAAATCTGAATGTTTTGTCCTCTGGGTTTTGCCTGTTAAATAAGTTATATTATACTCAGACATGATTTAAACAGTTTTTAGAAACTTCAGAGTATTTCCTATCCAAATCTATTAATAATATGCATATCTTATCTTCTGGGGATGAGTAGCAAGCAGTTGAATTTGGGCATGATTTTCATCCGGATGTGAAAATACTGCCCCCTGTCACCAAGAAGTTAAAAACAAATTCTTATTTACAATGACGGACTACCGGGGAACAGTGGGTTAACTGCCTTGTTCGGAGGCAGAACGAGAGCTCGGGATTCTATCCAAGCAACCTTTCGGTTACTGGCCCAACACTCTAACCACTAGGCTACCAGCCGCAGTCACGAAGGGAGCTGTGTCGACCTCATATGACCCAGCAACTATGTTCAGTCTTATGTAGCAACATTCCATTTTTTTTTTTACATTGGATAAAACTACAGACTCTGCTACAAAATGGTATATCATACACTGCTGTTGAGGAACTTTTGAGAAATGGCCCTTGAAAAAGTTTTGGTTCCCTTTTTACACCTCTTTGTTCACACCCATTCAGCCGGATTCACACCCTAGTAAGCTTTAGCCCCTCCCGTCTCTTTAAGGATTCACATGTGAGGCCATGTGCTGAACAGAGTAAGGTATTGCAGTAAACAACCAAAGATTTCAAGACTAAAAGTGGCGAGTAGTAGTTAAAATACGCTATCTTGGCCTATATCATAATCTGACGTTGGTGCAGGTCATGTTCTTCACCTTACTGTCTCTGGTCAAATCTACGTTTTATTTGTCACATGCACAGGATAGACTGTGTGAAAGGTACAGTGAAATGGTTACAAGTTGTTATATTTTTGATATGACTAGCTATGACAATTGTAATCACTCCCTGGCTAACTTGATGGGTCATGTAATCATCTGGCAAAGTGGATTTTGTTTTTGTTTACACATGCAAGTTAGCTAGCTAGCTAAACAATAATCTCAGCTCATACATTACTAGCAATACAAACTGATTGTCATAGCTAGCCACCATTCATGAAATGCTGTAGTATGAATCTGCAGGTAGCTAAAGCTAACCAACTAGGTTCAAAATTAGGCTATAATTAGCAATGCAAATGTAACCTAGCTAACTAATGAACCATAACCGTTTATTCCCCATCACTGTCATCAGAAGACTCCACAATGTCTGGTTCAATGAAAAATGTTCTTACCTAAATCCGGTATTTCCTTATCGTCTGATTCATTTTCAGAGTCAGAGAGGGTCAGCATGACACGATCGTCCTCCAGAAAGTAGTCCAACTTTTTCCCACTGATCTTTTGTCGATAGCACTTGGTAAATTCAGGGCAGCAATGTTGTTGAGAGCAGTAGCAACACTTTTACAGTTATCCATACATTTCCAAAAATCTGCGGTAGCAAGGATTATCTACACCTACTGAGCAGCTCATGTTATGGACAGAGGCATGCTACGTGACAGACCAATCCAAACTCATCTCTCGGCATGTCTAGACCATCCATTATCTCAGCCAATCATGGCTAGTGGGAAGGTTCCTGACTTTTTCCGTGGCTAAATCAGCTGGGCTTGTAATTTAACCTGTTTGGGCTAGGGGGCAGCATTTTCACTTTTGGATGAAAAGCGTGCCCAGAGTAAACTGCCTGCTACTCAGTCCCAGATGCTAATATATGCATATTATTAGTAGTATTGGATATAAAACACTCTGAAGTTCCTAAAACTGTTTGAATGATGTCTGTGAGTATAACAGAACTCGTATGGCAGGTGAAAACCTGAGAAGATCCAACCAGGAAGTGGTTGGACAAAAACTCGAAAAAATGGTGCCTCACACAATTTGAATTATGAGATTTCTGTTGTTTTGAATTTGGCGCCCTGCAATTTCACTGGCTGTTGGTGAGGGGTTCTGCTAGCGGAACCCCGTTCCCAGACAGGTTAACAATTATATTCACAGGTGGCTTACACGTTTAAGGCACATGAAAGTTTACATGTTTCAGAAGGCATTTCTGGCCCAAAATGTTGCTTTTTGATGAAAAAATAGATGTTTACGTTCAAATGCCTCTCCTGTGAAGTAGTGACGTGCGACAGACGCCTAGTTTCCTGTAATGAGTCAAATCTACTTGTTTCATTGTGTAGGTGTTTACCCCACTCATGTTCACCCTTGTACATACTTTTGTATATATAGTGTATGTGGACACCCCTTCAAATGAGTGGATTTCAGCCACAACCATTGCTGGCAGGTGTATAAAATTGAGCACACCGCCATGCAATCTCCATAGACAAACATTGCCAGTGGGATGGCCTTACTGAAGAGCTCTGTGGCACCGTCATAGGATGCCACCTTTCCAGTTTGTCAAATTTTTTGCCCTGCTACAGCTGTAAGTCAACTGTAAGAGCTGTTATTGTGAAGTGGAAACATTTAGGAGCAACAACGGCTCAGCGTTGTTATTCAAGCACATGAAAGTTGACATGTTCCAGAAGGCATTTCTTTAATAAAAAACACATTTGGATAATAAAATAATAAATGTACATTCAAATGGCTCTCCTGTGAAGTAGTGACGTGCGACTGAAAAAAAGCTTCCTGAAATGGTTCACACATACTTTTGTCAGTATCACTACTGCGCTTTTTCATGAATACTTCATGAATGTATGCATTGAGTTTGCTTCTGACCAAGAAGAACTGCTCAAGGTCTGCTTTTAGAATTTCATATTATGCTCATTCTTTGTATGTTTTCTTCCTCCAGGCCTTGTACAGAAGGTGGACCAGCGTCTCCCGGTGGCCAATGAGTACCTGCTCCTGTCTGGGGGTGCCAGGGAGGGGGTTCTGGACCTCAACCCAGAGGAGCTGGGGGACTACGCTAAGGGGGCCGATTTCGACCTGGACTTCACCCTCTTGGTGCCCGCCCTCAAGCTCCATGATCGCAACCAGGTTGGTGCAGTACGGATGGAATGGGAAACGTTTCATTTGTTTTGTATGTGTCTTATTGATATTAAGTTGTGTTTTTGTGATGTATGTGACGTTTTTACTGTGCCCTTTTTTAAACGTTTTTATCTATGTTGTGTCATATGAAGTTTGATGCAAAACAAATACTAGTGTTTTCTCAGGAAAAAGTGTAATGAAGTATTGTTTCTTCTAATGTCAACCAGCCGGTCACCCTGGACATGCGCCAGTCGCCCCCCTGCCACTCCTGGCTCTCCCTGCGGCTCTGCGACCCCAACACCCAGGCAAGATGGAGGATCTGCTGCCAGGAGGAGACAGACTCACCCCCCGACGACGATGATGATGATGAGGAAGAGAAAAGGGAAATGGGTCACAAAGCCTCTGGTGCCGTCCCCCCCTCACTCTACGTAATGCGTTTTCTAATGTTCTTCTCTTTTAGTGCTTTTAGTTTTGTATTTGACTGTGTTATTGTATTTTACTGTCAGGTGTGTTGCATTGGTTTTAATGAAGTTCAATTTGTATTTGATTCTAGTCGCCCCACCAGTCTCTGGATGGCTGCTACATGTCCCCGGCGCTGGTGGCTGACTGGTTCTGGGGAGTGGTGGGTGAGGCGGTGGATGAGCTGAGGCGTTCCCCCAAGAGAGGCATCCCCGTCCCAGAGAGGCTGGAACGCAACGGGCCCCTGACCACCCTCATCCTCCAGGCGGGCTCCAGCCGGGTGCTCTATGACCTGCTGCCAGTGGTGTCCTTCCGGGGCTGGCCCGCCGTGGCCCAGGGCTGGCTGACGGCCAACCACTTCTGGGACGGGAAGATCACAGAGGAGGAGGCCATCTCTGGGTTCTACCTGCTGCCCTGCCCGGCTCCGCTGGGGGGGAGGCCCGACCGGGAGTGGAGGCTGGCCTTCTCACGCAGCGAGGTGGGTAGCTAGCTGCACGTTGTAGTTGGCTAGTTAACCATCGGGTAGCTTCTTCTTTTGAATAGCTGTATAGTTAGTTAGATTGGGCATGGGATTTCTGCTGGACAACAATGGCCAGCTAGCCTAATTTGTTCAACTAAAACTCAGCGGTATGTAATTGCCACAAGCAGCCAAAATAATTGCAGATAAACTCGATGCACTCACCCAGAGTATGTGCACAGGTGTGCTTCATGCTGCTACAACATGATAGCTGCGGGACCAAAACAGCATAAAAGTTTTAGCCTTCTGTGTCATACTCTTAGTCGTTGCCGAAGTCCGTCCTATTCTGGTGTTTACTTTGTGCACCACTGACCTTACTGTTAAATAAAACTGAGCGGAAGTACAAGTTCACTTACCGGTGGAACATTTTAAATATGAAAGTAGTAAGGTTCTTAACGGTCTTCAAGTGCCGTTGACAATGACTCGGTATAACATCGATCCAGGCTGTGTCTCTGGGGCATGCATGTGTACCGTCTGTTAATGCTGGTTGCGTCTTGCTGGTGACAAATCTGATTACCCCTCGTGGGATTAATAAAGTGTATTTGATTCAATTCAGTCTGACCTGGCTGCCATATCATTGTCTCCTGTCATGTCTGTCTCCAGGTGCAGCTGAAGAAGTGCATCCCGTACCCCATGGCCCAGGCCTTCCAGGCTGCCAAGGCTGTCCTCTCCCGCCTCCTGGCTCGCCCCCGCACTGGCCTCAGCCCCTACCACCTCCGCACCCTCCTCTTCTGGGCCTGTGACCGCCTACCGCCCGCCTACCTCTCCTCGCCTGACCCAGAAACCCCTGCCCGCCTCCTCCTGGGCCTCCTGGATGATCTGGCCCACTGCATCCTGGGTAAGAACTGTCCCAACTACTTTCTGCCCCAGTGCAACATGCTGGAACACCTGTCGGACAGCCAAGCCCTGCTGGTGGCCCGGAAGCTGGCCCATGTCCGATCTGACCCGACCGAGCACCTACGTGCGGCCCTGGACCAGGCCAGACAGGCGAGCCAGCTGAAGAGGGAAGCGGCGAGCGCTACCAACGGGCACGGAGGGTCGCCCAGGCAAGGTTACCCAGCCAGCGGCATCATCTCGCCCTCGGACGACAAACTGGCTGCCAGGCTGCAGCAGCTGGTGACCGAGAACCCCGGGAAGTCGATTTCTGTTTTTCTCAACCCCGATGATGTCACAAGGCCGCACTTCCGCATCGATGACAAGTTCTACTGACCTGAGAGTAATGGTGTGCTATCAACACACACTCTCTTCAAAACACATGTAAAACGGCGAGTCAACTAGGAAGGCTCGAGAGTCAAAACACTACAGAGCCTCACTGCTCTCCTATCCCACCCCCTCCTGGAGGCTAACGACAATGATGCTAACGACGCTGCTGAACTATGACACTACCAAAAACACCTTTGCACTCTCCCAGGAGCAGGAGGCTGACCCTAGAGAGCCCTAGGCTAGAGAAACCAACACTCTTCTATCCATTTAGCAGTGAGTGATGTCATAAAGAGACCTCACCACAGGAAAAATGCTCGTTGAGTTACCACGGCGACTGATGCTCTTTTATGAGCTTGCTGTAAGGAGATGTTTTTTTTTTTTTTTTTAGAATAAAGAACCGCTTTAGAATGAAGAAAGTCTGCTGCTGCTCCCATTCAATGGCATGGCTTACCCAAAGGATTTCTCCTCTCCACACTAATGAGAAACTGTATTTGCCCCTTTTTCCCCCCCTGCCCAATCAAAGTGGGTGATAGTACCAGGATTCTCCATTTGTTTTTATATTCAACTATGATGTATCTGAATGTAATTTGGTGTGGGGCAATGTCTTTGAACAAATAGTATTTTCTTTCTATATGTTTTATCCCTTTTTCTGTTTGCTCTCTGCCCCTCTCTCGTTCTCATACTTCCTTTCTCTCTCTTTCCCCCTCTTTCTCAGGTATTTTTAACGTTGTTCATTGTTTTTCTATGTGACTCCAGACTCCCTCTGGGAGGGTTATGGTTCCCCTCCATCGATCTTGAATGGTACAACCCAGGGTTGTTCTTCCATTTCAACACTTACTATGTGACGTAACGCACCAAAGAGCCACTGGATGGGTGTTTCGAGGAGCCTTTGCTTCTTCAATCTACCACCCCATAAGAAAGGTATCTGTACTCACTGACCCAGAGTCAGTCTGTACTCTTAAAGGAAAGATTCACCCATTTTTGAATGCTATATTATTTTTGTTCATCTCAGCGACGTTATCTCTCTTCCCGGGGTAATTTCATGTTTATCTGAGCTATTGCAGTTCAAGCAGGCCGAAAATAAAGCCGCTCTCACTACACTGGAAGTTAATTTGAATACGACTTTTCGATCGCGAAAACGTCTATCATGCATGTCACATTTCAATACTGGCTTGATGTCATGTCGCGGGAGGTTATTTTCGGAATTTCTTATAAGAGGGTCCACCACATTTCTCCTATTTGTCTGCTTCTTCAGTCCAGAGTGCATTGTATGGTGCCGTTGCATGACCATCTCTGTGAGGTACATCGATCTGCAGGTTGAACATGGTGAGATTGTATACTCCTAAATTCATAGTGCAGTTTAGGTGATTTTTACAGCCAACTCGCTACTTCACATGCTGATAGTCTTTGGTGTTGTTGTGGCTAGCTAGCTACCGACCAAGCCAGCCAGCCAGCCAGGCCATAGAGGGAGCATTGCATTGTGGGTTTGGTTGTCGATCTGAGCTGCAACAGATTTCCACATGTTGCTACCAACCTTATTATAACGAATTGACGAAATGAAAATTTGTTCAATATTTCTGGTGATCTCACACAGTGTTATTTAACACTGTAAATTATACCAATTAGTGGTTTTGGGTGGATTTTGTCTTTAACGCTCATATTCCCCACCTTTATCTTCCAGACCAACATGCTCCTCAGCGGTCACCTCATCAATTTGCCTCGATTCAGAGGGGTTGGGTTAAATGCGGAAGACCCATTTTTCAGTTGAAGACGTTCAGTTGTACAACTGACTAGTTATCCCCCTTTCCCTTTATCCCATGAAAGCTTGAAGCAGCAGTTTATCATCAAATAAGGGTAATATCACAGGGGCTATAAACTTTAATTCAGTTATTTTCTTACAGTCCCTTTTGAAAATGTGTACCATGGTACAGTTTACACTGGGGCTTTAATGGTGGGATGTGGTCATTAAATGTTGTATGATATTAACAAACTACCTATAATGGAGGCAGGTTGGTCCGGAAAGGAGGAGAGGTAGGGTTAGCTGCTGAACCGGTTGGCACACTGCTCGATTGTATTCTCATCTTCATGTTACGAAATGAAAGCACTGCCATGGCTTGGCTAGGCTACATCATGTCATCTGTATGAGGCTTGTGTAAGGGCTATTTTCTTTGTTCCACTTTTGTGTGTGTGTATGAAGATTGGGAGGTTTTCATGGTTTGTGGTTGAAACTCAGAGGAAAAGCTTTTTGTCTTGTCTCAGATTTTAATTGGAGGAAACTTGACTGGTTTTGTAATGGTCCCTCTCTCGCTCTTCTGCTTGGTTTGCCTGTTTTAATAAGCTGTGTGTGATCGGACCACTGATCAAGCTCTTTAAATGTGCTGATGGAGAGTTAGAGATCCAGAGAGATGGAACAGGAACAAATGCACAGCAGGACACAAACACCCAATGTGCTAGCCTCCTTTCCACATCCCCTTGTGCCCTCCTCTCTCTCTCTGTGTGAGAGACTTGGGGTCCTTATCTTGTCCACCCAGATGTGTCGGATGGGGTGACGGGCCAGCCTCTGGCCCTTTGTACAGATTAGTGGTAAAGGATGGGGCTGCTGGGAACTGGGACAGCTGCTTGTCTATCGCGTTATATATCTGTCTCGCTTTCTCATTATATAGCTGCGTCTCTCTCCCCTCGTTTTCCTTCTATAACTTCCCATCCAATGAGTGGAAGTCACATCTCCTGAATACAAACAGTATCAACACCTTTCTATCATCAGATTGGCTCTAATCGGCATTAGCTTAGACTGAGGGTGTGTCCAAAATGGCACCCGATTCCCTATATAGTGCACTTCTGCCCCATGGTCCCCGGTCAAAAGTAGTGCACTGAATAGGGTGCCATTTAAGACGCAAGAGTATCAGAGGTGCTTGTTGAATATCATTAGTGGAACGTCATGGTGGACATCACTCAAGCATCATCGGAACACTAAATCAAATAACATGCGCCGAGTTCAACAGGTATAACCTTACAACAAAGAAGTTTTAGGAAAAATAAGTCTTAGGTAAAAAATAGATAAGTCAGAAATAAAATGAACAAATAATTAAAGAGCAGCAGTAAAATAACAGTAGCGAGGCTATATTCAGGGGGTACCGGTCCAGACTATGTGTGGGGGCACCGATTAGTCGAGGTAATATGTACATGTAGGTAGAGTTAGTGACTATACTTCGATAATAACCAGAGAGTAGCAGCAGTGTAAAACAGGGTGGAGGGACAATGCGAATAGTCTGGGTAGCCATTAGATTAGCTGTTCAGGGAGTAGAAGCTGTTAAGTCTTTTGGACCTAGACTTGGCTCCCCGGTACCGCTTGCCGTGTGGTAGCAGAGAGAACAGTCTGACTAGGGTGGCTGGAGTCTTTGAACATTTTTAGGGCCATTGACAAACCGCCTGGTATAGAGGTCCTGGATGGCAGGAAGCTTGGCCCCAGTAATGTACTGGCCGTATGCACTGCCCTCTAGTGCCTTGCGATCGGAGGGCGAGCCGTTGCCATACCGGGCAGTGATGCAAACAGTCAGGATGCTCTCGGTGGTGCAGCTGTATAACTTTTTGAGGACCCATGCCAAATCTTTTCAGTCTCATGAGGGGGAATAGGCTTTATCGTGCCCTCTTCAAATGAAATTGATTGATATAGCCCTTCTTACATCATCTGATATCTCAAAGTGCTGTACAGAAACCCAGCCTAAAACTCCAAACATTAAGCAATGCAGGTGTAGAAGCACGGCTGTCTTGGTGTGTTTGGACCGTGATAGTTTGTTGGTGTACAACAAGGAACTTGAAGTTCTCAACCTGATCCACTACATCCCTGTCGATGAGAATGGGTGTGTGTTCTGTCCGCCTTTTCCTGTAGTCCACAATCATCTCCTTTTGTCTTGATCACATTGAGGGAGAGGTTGTTGTCCTGGCACCACATGGCCAGGTCTCTGACCTCCTCCCTATAGGCTGTCTCGTCGTTGTCGGTGATCAGGCCTACCACTGTTGTCGTCGGCAAGCTTGATGATGGTGTTTGCTTCGTGCCTGGCCATGCAGTCATGGGTGAGCAGGGAGTACAGCAGGGGTCTGAGCACGCACCCCTGAGTGGCCCCCGTGTGGAGGATCAGCATGGCAGATGTGGTGTTGCCTACCCTTACCACCTGGGGGAGGCCCGTCAGGAAGTCCAGGATTCAGTTGCAGAGGGAGGTGTTTAGTCCCAGAGTCCTTAGCTTAGTGATGAGCTTTGAGGGTACTATGGTGTTGAACGCTGAGCTGTAGTCAATGACTAGCATTCTCATGTAGGTGTTCCTTTTGTCCAGGTGGGAAAGGGCAGTGTGGAGTGCAACAGAGATTGCGTCATCTGTGGATCTGTTGGGGCGGTATCCGGGAGGATGCTGTTGATGTGAGGCATGACCAGCCTTTCAAAGCACTTGATGGCTACAGATGTGAGTGCTATGGGTTGGTAGTCATTTAGGCAGGTTACCTTCGTGTTCTTGGGCACAGGGACTAGGGTGGTCTGCTTAAAACATGTTGGTATTACCGACTCGGTGAGGGACAGGTTGAAAATGTTAGTGAATACACTTGCCAGTTGGTGAGCGCATGCTCGGGGAACACGTCCTGGTAATCCGTCTGGCCCTACGGCCTTGTGAATGCTACAGGTCTTTGAGAACTTTTCTTTGTGATTTGATATTCTATATTCTCTGGAATGTGATAGAATCACTACTTTATTGGTACTGCATATATTGGGTACAGTACTACTATATCAGTATTGATACTGTTTTTGAATAGCTTCTGTTAGTGGAGTGAATTAGGAACTACTGGTGAATTGTGAGAGTACTTCTGTTCTTTATAGCCTTGGTACAGGTGAGTGTATGAATCAAAAGGACACCTTGACAAACCAAAGAATGTAGTGTTGCTGACAATACAGAAGGATGAACACCCCGAGGATAGAGTTGAGTGCGGGTATGTAAACTGCAAAGTAATCAAATTAAGTGTATTGGTCGTGTACACAGACTTGCAGGTGTAGCGAAATGCTTGTTTCTAGCTCCGACAGTGCAGTAATACCTAGCAATATAACAAAATAAGCACAATCCAAAAAATGTATTAAAAAAATAAATTAAGAGATATCAATATAAGTATAAAATAGAAGTATTTGTGTGTGTGTGGGTGGTCCTAGCACTTTCAAGGTGGTGGTTTTCGACACACCACAGCCTGATGTTGTATTAATGTTCATGAACGTTGCCTTGAGCATTTATGAAAGTTGTCAGGATGGTTGAGACTTCCTTTTGTCACGTTTTTCCTTCCTGAATGCTTCCCTAAGTTTTAAACGCGCCACAGTTCAACGTTGTAGTGAAGTTGATAGAACATTGACAGACTTCCTGAATGCTCCCCTGAAGTTTTAAATTCAGTGCCAGCGTTTTGAAATATGCAATGTCAGGTGAATCTCACTGTGTACTGCCTAGTTAGTAGGCATATACATTAGTATGATGCTTCAGCCTATCTGTGATATATGGAAACGTACACAATTTGATACTGGTGCCGAATGTCAAGATCAAAAGTTAACAGCAGCAGTGCTATGCAATCGTGTACCCAATCTAACTTCTAATGGACTATCTGCTGCAGAAAGAGCTGTTGTCAGCAATATGAGGTAATTGTACTGCTAAAACTACTAAATGTTATATTATTTTGTGCTTAAACTACTGATAATTGATTTTGATTGAAAATGAACAAATAATGAATGTAACCAATTTTACCTCCTTGACTCACTCAATCAATTAAAATATAGTTGAAAAAAAAAGAGTTTTCCACTGAATTACCATATAAAAGAGCTGCAATATCGTCAATGACTCCACCCCATATCTGGAAATATTTGCCATTTAAAACTTGACTACGTTCTACTTCCTCTTCCTTCATAAAGTGCAAATGAACTTTATCATGAATGTTTTGCTGTATTTATTTTCTCTGGGTTGTGTTGAATGATGATCAGTGATGGTACTGCTGTAGCATGAAATAAATCTACATCTTGATCACTATGGGTCTGTACAACTTCCTTTTGACTCTGCATGCAACTTCCTTGTAGACTGTCTGTCTGTCTGTGCTGTATAGCCAACTCTTAACATGCTGACCAGACCGCACGCATGTTGATTTTGGTTGAAAAATGGTTGGTTTTGGTTAAAATCAAAACGAACTCAAGCAAATATATTAATCTGAGGACAGGTCGAAAAGCATTAAACATTTGTCAATTTAGCTAGCTAGCTTGCTGTTGCTAGCTAATTTGTCCTGGGATATAAACATAGGGTTGTGCATTTCAGGTAAAATAATGTCCTCCGACAATTAATGCACAGATTAAAGGGTAAACCGCGTTTGTTTCTAGTAATCTCTCCTTCAGACTTCTTTGGACTTTATATGGTGGTTGGCAACCAACTTTTTAAGGTGCGTTACCACCACCAACTGGAGTGTGGACCTAAGTTAATCTTTCAATCACCTATGTGGGTATATGCTCCTAAAATCCAATGAGGAGATGTGAGAAGAAGGACTTGCAGTGTGTCAAGCATCACAAAAAGTGAATCGATTCCTATTTTAGCTCCTGGCTACGCAGACGCTCGTTGATGCTCGCGAGCAGTGTGGGTGCAAATGATTGAATACCATGTATGAGTACATTTATTTTGCAGCGCACGCGATGGGGCAGGTTGGTCAGCATGTTAGGTTGGCATGAATAGATCTGGGACAGTGCTAGAGGAATGTTAAGGTTCTGATGGCTGCATTAGTTCAAGCAACATCAATGTTTGTACTTTTGATCTATTCATGGGCTACATTTTGTAGCTGTCCAGGGGAAAAAAAGTCTCACAAATTGAAAGTAGTCATCCGCCTGAATGTTGAGTTTTCTAACTCCTAGGAGTAACACGTCATTCGAAACACCTTGTGAACTTCCATTAATACGGTGGACTTGAAGAAAATAAAAAAAATCCTGAAAAGGTTTTTCCAGGACACCAACAATTATGCATATTAAGTAGCTTTTGGGTAAAACGTGTAAAAATCCTCCGGTTTGGAGTGGAGCTCCCCTTTCTGTCTGGGATGCAGTGCAGTTCCAACAGAGGGCGCTAGGAGACAGCACTTCTGCCTCCAGCACCATGTACTCTGTCCAGCGCTGCTCGTCTCAGATAGTCACACCGTGTGAGATAAGAACATCAAGAGAGGTTACCGAGGAGAGAAGGGGTGTGTGTCTGTGGCCCATATATATACACCCTGACTAACACTGCAGAAATCCTGCTGGTATATTCAGGAGATTACTAGGCCAAGAACTTCTAGGTATGTGTGACACATCTGGCACAGGACATCCTGCCAGTGAACTCAGGACTGACCTCACTGCCAGTTACATCACCCTGGCTCTATATCAGTCACTGGTTTGGCTCAGCCACTCTGGCCTGGCTGAGGCTGGGGATGAGACGGCAGAGGACAGGGGGTTATGTATGACTCTGCCCTTCTGGGTCACTGAAGAGCAGTGGTGATGAGGGATGCAGACAATCCTAGATCCCTTGGATGTTGTATGTACTATGAAGACATGTTTAAGAACACTCTGGTGCCCTACCTAAACAGACAGTCCTGCAGAAAGGGAGCGGGGGAGGGGAAGGCAGAGAGGAGAAGAGGAAGGAGGGAGGGAGTTCTGTTCTCTCCCTAACATCTGCCAGTATGCTGGGCTGCTGTGACCGAGACACTAGTGACTGAACGCTCAGGATATTCACTGCACTCTAGGTATAATTGCCTATAGTCATTATCACAACACCGCTAACTGAATAGGATAAGATGTGTCTACTTGTATATGTGCCCGAGACCGTGCAGTGTTTAACGGCGTAGGATACAACAGCATTCACTTGTCTGTTACATTATTTGATGTAGACCCTTCTGTTTTGAGAAGTTTGATTTGTTAATATCTTTGTTTGTCTTTTTAAATGTGGTCACCAGTCCAGTCTCTCCTGTTCTGTACAGGTGAAGTGGGCCAGTGTAACCTCACCCTTAGACATGGTTACCACCTGGCCTCATTCACTAACTGCAGACAGACCGCTAAAGTAGGCCTGGACATGGACACAACGTATCTCACTCAACAACTCAACAGGCACGTCCTGGTCACTGTCCTATTGTGTGACGTAACAGTCTCTACAGGTCAAGTTGGATGTAATGGTAAATGGTCTCTGTTTCTCCTAGCGGGCATAGTATGTCTCCCATAAATATTTAAAGCATGTACAGTATAGGGATACAGTATAGGCCTACTGTAAAACACTACATAAAGCAAGGCGAGAGGATGTGGAAGTACCTCTGGCATAGATATCCCTAATCATTAAAACCAGTCAATGTAGACTACTACCACTCACTGTTTGCTTGTACTCTACAGTAGTAGCTCTATTTGACGAAGTCAACTTTAACAAAGCAATTTCACTTCAAAAGATTTTGAGGCATGACCAATTTCTTGCTCGACTCTCCAATTCCCTTCAGTAGGACTGTAATTGCTGGGCGATTTTAATTAATATGGGACGAGTGGGGGGGGATGAGAGTAGGGAAGAAGGGATGAAATCTTTGAACTATCGCTGTATTCAGAGATGCTGTAAGAGGGAGGGATAGGGAGGAAGAACACACTCTGTGATCTCTAACAGATGTTCGTTTCTACAACTGTATACTCCATCTCTTTTTCTCTCTCATGGGCTAACTTTCTCTCTTCTCTCTCGCTCTTCCTCTCTCCCACTCCCTTTTCCCTCTCTCCCAGGCAGTGGAAAGGGGAACGGCAGAAGACAACTTCTCAGCGCTGCGTCAGCATAGCCCCCCTCCAGAGAACAACGACAGAGGAATAATCCACCACTGAAGAATGGAGGGGGGGGGGGGGTTGTTCAGTCGTTAGGGAAGCGGACAGAGAAACAGCGGTGGCAGGTGTTTCCAATACCAGGTGGGACAGTCCAGTGGCTGAGCACCATGGTCTATATTGACATATAAAGTTATACGGTAGATGTAGTGAATTAGCTTTGGGTTTGGTCAAGTGACCTTGAGTTTGCCCAGGGAGAGTCACTACTTGGGTAGTATACACTAGGCACCAAACGGACAAACAGGATGGGACTATACGTTTTCGGTTCCCGTTGCAGAATGTTTTTCTACGGTGTGCAGTAATGAACACTAGACGGGAGGGGAGGGAGGGGGGGGGGGGGGGGGGGGGGGGGGGGGGGGGGGTAGTAAAGGTGGGAAGACACCCAGGCCTAGTTTGCTGGCAGATCTGTTTGTGTTGTCTTGCCAACATTGCTATGTCAAGACAGCACAAACAGATCTGGGACCAGGCTAACCCAGGCCAGCCCTGGTGTAAAACGTGCCTGTGGAATGCCGCAGCAGCACCAGTAGTAGAAATCTCCTCTTTCTCGTTCTTCTCTGTCTCACCCCAGAAACTCTTAATACACCGGATTCTATAATGGAGATTAATGCAGACTGGCGAAGGAACAGGTTCTCAGAGAGCGAGTGGATTTGGAGGGGAAATGGGGACAAGGATGAAGAATGGATAGAATTAGAAAAAGGAGATGGAGAAATGAAAGGAGCCTCGACCCTCAGGTGAAGAAACACAGTTGAAATAAACAAAAACATCAACAAATAAATAATGAACAACCACAGAGAGATTAATGGCACCGCTGGTGTCCCCGGACGACTCGAGTCCTGTAGCCTGCAACACAGTGGTGACAACCTCCACTTAACACACACACTCAGAAACACCACCAGTAATACATTTCATTCAATCCAATTTAATTAAAAACGCACAATGAAACTATAATTTGTGCATTTAATAAATTAAAAGTTTTGAAAGTCCTGAAATAAACGAAGATAAGGAAATTATTACATTATTCTGGAAGCGACGTCACACACTTTGTTCAGAGGTCTTCCTTATTCTGAAGTTCTCTGTCTCTCCTTCTGTTTGTGAATCCCTTGTTCTCCTTGGAGAAGACCTTTTGGTCTCGCTGCTTCCGCCATCTCAGTTTGATGTCGCCAGGCATCCCCTCGGCTCTCACAGAAGGGATGCGTTCAGCAGGACGTTTTGCAACGTTCAAATAGAAATGTGCTATGTAGATTAACATGCCTCTGACGGCAATTGCGTCGGCTCTATTCATGGCATTTCTATCTGCAGTGTTCTACAATGTTTGGCTAACGGAACAGCCCCAAAAGGGAAAAACCTGCCCATGTGGCACTCAAGGCAGGCTAGAGTAAATGAAATATATAACATAATGTTGAACCCAGGTCTGACAGGAATAGACATCAGTACAGTATGAATGGGCCAGCTGTGGGGAATATAACACAGCATCATTTCTGGGTTATTATTCATCCTCAGATATTAACCTCTTAGAGGGCAGTAATTACCCTACGACCTGTTATCACCTCTCTGTGTTTATTTACCAGTTATTACCATGGTGATTATGGCAGGCGCTCACATCGATTATACTGCTAGAGGAGTAGCTAGTCTGCAAGAGCAGACCCAATGGGCTTTGAACTAGAACTCTCCACATGCGTGTAAACACAAATAGAAAAAAATGTATGTAGGGATGCGTGAAGGACCACGCTGCTTGCTTAGCGAGTACCACTTCCTCCTGATTCGGTTCACACCGAGGCTCAAACCCAGGACCTCTGCCTTGCTAACACACATGACTGCTCTCCTGAAGCGTCTTACCAGTCTGCGCAAGGTGAAAGGCTAGCAATTTAGCGGTGCAAGTAGCAACACATCAAATCAAACTTTATTTGTCACATGCGCCGAATACAACAAGTCTAGACCTTACTGTGAAATGCTGCAAGTCCTTAACCAACAGTGCAGTTCAAGAAGAGTTAAGACTGCATAAATACTCATTCTGAGTAGTAACAGAGTATCCACCCTTCATCTGTCTACCTCCCCTCCCTGTCTCTCACCTCTCTTTTTCTACTCTTTCTATCTCCCTTTGTACTGTACTTCATGTACTTTATTTCTCTCTCTCGCTTGTCCCTCTCTTCCTCATGATGAGTAGGTCCAGTCTTGGTAATGTTGTCCATTAATAATTTGGGAGCAGTCCTGTGTTTATTATTGCACTTAGTTTAATGGGACCAGATTTGAAAGGGAGTGAGGAGTGTGTGTGTGTCGCCAGACGGCCACAGTTGGGAGGATATCACTTATCCCCTCCCTCCCTCTCCTCCCCACCTCTAGCCCTCCCCCCATCAAAAGTACTACCTCAGTCTACTAACTAGAATAATTGATTCTAAGAATGGCAACTCATTGAGAGGAATAAAAATCCATGCCGCAACTTGCCTACGTAAGCATACACACGTGTGAGCACATGCACACGCAGGCACATACATGCAGGAGCACACACACGCAGGAGCACACACACGCATACACTGCTGAGTGAAATTAAAATGAGGCACGTGCTGATGGGAAAATTGATTTCCTAATGGGACGCCCAATCTGCCTGTACAGTCAGTGTGTCGCTGGCACAGACTGTGTGTTTCTATCTATTGACATTGAGGACGGTGGAGGGCGAGAGGGAGGGAGGATTGGGGGGGTGTGTTTGTGTGTTAAGTATTGTCTCCTGTACTCCTGTCTACACTCCAGACAGACAAACAGGGTAAAGTGACAGCAGAGTAATTGTACTACCCTCACCTCCCACTCACTCACACACCTCCAATCCCAACAAGATCTCACGGCTTCACCAATTTGACTTCAGATTCGGATGTCAATATATCCACGTTTCTCCAAACGTCAAATTTTGAAGTGTTTTTGACGCCCTGGGTTGACTCCTGCTCAGCATCGTTCCATCAAATTTGTCAGTTGAGTTAAGGTTTGGGATAGAAAATGTAATAAAAAATAAATGGAGTGTCCACCACTTGGCTAGAACACGCAACCTTTTGTTTCAGAGTCATGGAAGGGAAGGGAAAGGGGGATACCTAGTCAGTTGTATAAATGAATGCATTCAACTGAAATGTGTTTTCTGCATTTAACCCAACCCTCTGAATCAGAGAGGTGGGGGGGGGCTAGTCTAAATCGATGTCATCGGCGCCCGGGAGCAGTTGTTGTTGGGGATTAACTGCCTCGCTCAAGGGCAGAACAGAAGATTTTGCCACCATGCCGGCTCAGGATTCATTCCAGCGACCTATTCAGTTACTAGTGCCCAACGCTCTTAACCGCTAGTCTTCCTGCCACTCATCCGCCACCCCTGTCCACAACGTAAAACCCAAGCCTACTTGATGGTAATAGCACTCACAGTTGCCCCCTAGTGGCCAGTTTGGAAGGCATTCTTCCGACGTCCTCAAGACGTCCAATTTCAAAGTCAATCTTGAGGGATCTGCTTCCCCAATCCCAACACCCTCTCACCCCCTTTTTCAAATGGATTATTCCCTTTACTGGGCTAATGAATTAGGAATCCTATTGTAAGGACATTTACTCCTGTCCTTTACACCAGTCTAACCTCTGTCATTGTTTACTGATTGTATATTGTTCATTTCGTTTTTCTCCTAGATATCTGAACTGCACACTGGAGAGGAGAGAAGTTCCCAATGGCCCCACATTATACTGGGAGGATGGTAAAGCTGTGAGTAAAATAAAGGTTTAACACACACGTGCTAGACACACACGGTACACTCCTCCGACACTAGAATCTATTACCCTGGCTGCTTTTGGACAATAAATTGCTAAGAAAGCTACTGTAATTAAAAAAACAGAAGACGAAAAATTGTCTGGGATTGTAGAACAGTCGTGAGATAATTAATAGTGGAAACCGATGAGCGGAGGAGAGGTGTAGAGATGTGTACGTTCCTAATATTGCTTTTGTGTCAGGGCACTGGTGTGAATGTGTCATTACAACACCAATCCAGTCAGGTGTGTGTGTGTGTGTGTGTGTGTCTGTCTTCATGCATCTTGCAGGTCTTCTGATGTCATGCTTATAGTGAGACTACAGTAGATAAATAGAGAGGTTTTACTGCTAACCTACAAAGCATTACATGGGCTTGCTCCTACCTATCTTTCCGATTTGGTCCTGCCGTACATACCTACACGTACGCTACGGTCACAAGACGCAGGCCTCCTAATTGTCCCTAGAATTTCTAAGCAAACAGCTGTAGGCAGGGCTTTCTCCTACAGAGCTCCATTTTTATGGAATGGTCTGCCTCCTGTCTCAGCCTTCAGTATTTATGCTGCAGTAGTTTATGTGTCGGGGGGCTAGGGTCAGTTTGTTATATCTGGAGAACTTATCCTGTCTTATCCGGTGTCCTGTGTGAATTTAAATATGCTCTCTCACATTCTCTCTTTCTTTCTCTCTTGGAGGACCTGAGCCCTAGGACCATGCCTCAGGACTACCTGGCATGAGGACTCCTTGCTGTCCCCAGTCCACCTGGCCGTGCTGCTGCTCCAGTTTCAACTGTTCTGCATGCGGCTATGAAATCCTGACCTGTTCACCGGACGTGCTACCTGTCCCAGACCTGCTGTTTTCAACTCTCTAGAGACAGCAGGAGTGGTAGAGATACTCTTAATGATCGGCTATGAAAAGCCAACTGACATTTACTCCTGAGGTGCTGACTTGCTGCACCCTCGACAACTACTGTGATTATTATTAGACCATGCTGGTCATTGATGAACATTTGAACATCTTGGCCATGTTCTGTTATAATCTCCACCCGGCACAGCCAGAAGAGGACTGGCCACCCCTCATAGCCTGGTTCCTCTCTAGGTTTCTTCCTAGGTTTTGGCCTTTCTAGGGAGTTTTTCCTAGCCACTGTGCTCCTACACCTGCATTGCTTGCTGTTTGGGGTTTTAGTCTGGGTTTCTGTACAGCACTTTGAGATATCAGCTGATGTACGAAGGGCTATATAAATACATTTGACTTGATTTGATAAATACACCCTTGTTGCAAACATACAGCCCTTGCACATTACATCAGAGAGAAGACCAGACATGCATTGACACAGGGGTAGCTTAAGTGCAGAACCATGTTCCCACAAGGGTTCCACATATTTGTAGAACACGCACAACACACACTCATGCATGCACAACCACATGATCTCGCCACAGGACCACAGCCAAGGGTATAACACCTTCATCACGCTATAGGTTTCCTTCTAACGGTCCAACATACAACACACTTACCAGGAACCGTGCATATTGGTCACATACTGTGTCGTATTCATGACTACATATGTGATGGATGTGAGAGTCCATCGGTGTCTATTAGAAAAGCGGATGTGTGGGTCAGTGCATAGATGGAGAGGGCTGGAGTGATGACTGGGGAAGAACACGGGGAGGAAGGGAACAGTGCTGGGCGGAGCTGCTGGCTGGTATGTCTTGGAAAAGATGGAGGGAGGGAGGGATGGAGGACAGAGCGGGAGGTTGGGAGGGAGGGCTGTCGGACAGAGCGGAAGGTTGGGAGGGAGGGCTGTCGGACAGAGCGGGAGGTTGGGAGGGAGGGCTGTCGGACAGAGCGGGAGGTTGGGAGGGAGGGCTGTGGGACAGAGCGGGAGGTTGGGAGGGAGGGCTGTCGGACAGAGCGGGAGGTTGGGAGGGAGGGATGGAGGGGCGCCGGGCAGAGCGGGAGGTTGGGTGGGAGGGCTGTCGGACAGAGCGGGAGGTTGGGAGGGAGGGATGGAGGGGCGCCGGGCAGAGCGGTTGGCTGGTGTTTCTTGTCTTTCACACAGTAGGATGAGTCATCTCACTCAGCACTGCACTGAGAATGAAACACAGAGGGGTGGAGACACCTGGAGAGAGAGAGCGAAAGAGATGGGAAAGGAGAGAGAGTGAGAACTACGGCAGTGGTACAGGACATTGTGTGCATGCCTATACATGTGTATGTGGGCATATGTGTGTGTATGACGGTGTGAGAGAGAATACACGACAGAGGTCTATGAAATCAGTCTGTACTACAGCATCTCTCTCTTTCCTCCATCCCACCATCCCTCCCTCCCTATACTCCATGTGACAGTGGAGGCGAAGCTGGAAGACTGTCAGAGCCAGCGGGAGGGCAGGGCAAGAATGGTACCTGTCACTCCCTATTCCCTCAGACATACATCTCCCCCTCTCCCCTGTCCCTCTCCACACACAGAAGGCCAGTCCTCAGATAGACTGTTCCACTATCCCCTAGGGCCTTCTACTTTCAGATCACAAACTGATGGAGAATACTGTAGCGTATTGAAGAGCGTACTGAGGAACTAGTCCTTGAAGATGACTTGAAACACTCTGCTAGTGCACTCTTTACACACTACTGTGTTAGATCCTGTTACTGTAAATGAGAATGTGTCCTCAGTCAACTTCCCTGGTGAAATAGTAAAGGGTTAAAATAAGTTAGGAGGGAATACGTGTTCAAACAGTTTGAGTCAGAATGTCACATCTCCTATAGACTGACCAAATAAAAGATCAAATCTCCAATAACCTCCGTTCACTACAGCGTTGGAGATCCATGTCTCAAGACAGGATGTGGTCTTTTATTTGGTATGACACCCTTTTATAACAGAGGTCAATGGATGAATACGTTCCTCAATCAATCCCAAAGTCATTTGTGACAGTGCATAGCCCTTCAGCTCTTCAGCAACAGTGTCACAAGGGACTTTTGCATTAAATAACACATTTTGTGGGACAAAACCGAATTGTTAAATTAGTGACATAAATACAAAATACCAATATCAATAACAGCATCTGTTGTGAGAGACAAAATGAAACAATAGATCAAATCAGTGTAATAGAACAGCAATCAGGGTAGTGTAGTATTGAGCTGGGTTGAGTATTGGTAGCTTTGGTGTATTGAAGCCAGACAGAGAGAACCCATACACAAAGACGCGCAGAGAGAGCACACACACACACACACACACACACACACACAAAAAGAGAGAGGACCCCCCCCCCCCCTCCACACACACATAGAGAGAGAACCCACACACAAAGACAGAGAGAGTACCCACACACCAAGACCGAAAGAGAGAACCCACACACGAAGACACAGACACATAGAGAGAACCCACACACAAA
The DNA here is from genome assembly GCF_013265735.2 of Oncorhynchus mykiss. Lineage (NCBI taxonomy): Eukaryota > Metazoa > Chordata > Actinopteri > Salmoniformes > Salmonidae > Oncorhynchus > Oncorhynchus mykiss. The sequence goes on from NC_048573.1 coordinate 18,688,935, forward strand.
GACAAAGTGAGAGAGAACCAACACACAAAGACAAAGTGAGAGAGAACCAACACACAAAGACACAGAGAAAGAGAGCGAGAGAGAGAACCCACACACAAAGACACACACACAGAGAGAGAGAGAGAACCAACACACAAAGACACAGACATAATTTAGCAATTTATCAGTTTGTTTTTCTGTTCAAGATCCGCAGGCGGGCTGGCAGTACTGATGAAGATTTAGGAGCTTAACCCAGGTGTGTGTGTACGTGTGTGCATGCACATTTCTGTGTGTTTGCGTCTAAGAGTGTGTTTGTGTGTCCCTCTGTGTGTGTCTGTGCATTTGTGTGTTTCTGTCTGTGTATTTTTTCTCTGTGTGTGTCTGTCCATCTTTCTGTGTGTGTGTGCCTGTCCATCTCTGTGTGTGTATCTCTCTGTCTCTGTGTGTGTGCTTGTCCGTCTCTGTGTGTGTGTCTCTGTCCATCTTTCTGTGTGTGTGCCTGTCCGTCTCTCTGTGTGTATCTCTCTCTCTCTGTGTATGCCTGTCCGTCTCTGTGTGTGTTTCCTGAGCGCTGCTCACTGGTGTAATGGATGCTCACACTGGGGTGGCAGATGTCACACTCACAACTTATGAAGTTATCGTCTATCAAACAGCCAGAGAGACCTTGGGGATGGCTGTCGTGTGTACAGAAGTGTGTGTGTGTGTGTACAGGAGTGTGTGTGTGTGTGTGTGTGTGTGTGTGTGTGTGGATCGGTATTGGAAGCCACACTCCCAAAGGCAGTGTCAGGACTAGATTAGTATGATTGGGTAAGAATTACATCACAGGGGGAACACACCGTCCTTGGGATGTGTGTGTGAGTGTGAGGCAGGGGGTGTCAGTTTTGGTAATGTGCAGATTCATCTCATGAGTAATTTTCACGAGAGGAAGAGGGGGCGAGTCCATGGAAGATTGTGTATGCCCAAACGTGTGTGTGTGTGTCAGTGCGTGTGCATGTCTGTGTGCATGTGAACCATATGTGTTTGTGTATGTATATGTGTCTATGATCGCTTGAGTGTGTGTGAAAATGTGCGTATGTGTAAGGTCAATGGAAACGTCTGGAAGCCTCCTAAGGACTCAGTCAGTCATAGCAGTGGTCTGTGTTGATAGCTGCTGATACACAGTGACCTCTACAGAGATAAACCCTATGTTCCCTAAAGCACCAGGTAACACTGAAGGTACATACAGTTGAAGTCAAGAAGTTTACATACACTTAGGTTCGAGTCAAACTCATTTTTCAACCACGCCACAAATTTCTTGTTAACAAACTATAGTTTCGGCAAGTCAGTTAGGACATCTACATTTGTTTACAGACAGATTATTTCACTTAATTCACTGTATCACATTTTCAGTTTACACACACTAAGTTGACTGTGCCTGTAAACAACTTGGAAAATTCCAGAAAATCATTTCATGGCTTTAGAAGCTTCTGATAGGCGAATTGACATAATCTGAGTCAATTGGAGGTGGACCTGTGGATGTATTTCAAGGCCTACCTTGAAACTCAGTGCCTCTTTGATTGACATCATGGGAAAATCAAAAGAAATCAGCCAAATTGTAGACCTCCAAAAGTCTGGTTCATCCTTGGGAGCACGGGGGTGGAAGTACGGGGGTGGCCGTGAAGCACGGGGGTGGCCGTGAAGCACGGGGGTGGCCATCACAAAGCCCTGACCTCATCCTACAGAAAATCTATGGGCAGAACTGAAAAAGCTTGTGCGAGCAAGGAGGCCTGCAAACCTGACTCGGTTACACCAGCTCTGTCAGGAGGAATGGGCCAAAATTCACCCAACTTATTGTGGGAAGCTTGTGGAAGGCTACCCGACACCTCAAAGACTGCAAAGGATTTTGCTGTTACTACAAACATACTGTATCACTGCTGAACCCCGATGAAGGTTGCATGTCAAAACCAAAATATGCCGGTTTTTGAATGAAAAGTATTCTGCAACTTTTGCCGATATCCTCCATTTTCTAACACAAATACATTCTAACACATCCAAGACCTCCAGTGTGACTTCTGTAACTATGAAATAACTCACTCTTCTCTAACATTGATGGACCTTAATGAATGTTATATGTTTTTATGCTATATATTTTCTAGCGATCTTCCATTGTCCTTTTAACCTCTAATGACTCCCTATCCCGCATGAGGGAGCGTAATCATCGCCGGACACTAATTACCATAACGCAACGGACATAAATATTCCTATTCATGAAAATCACAAATGAAATATATTGAGACACAGCTTAGCCTTTTGTTAATCACCCTGTCATCTCAGATTTTCAAAATATGCTTTACAGCCAAAGCTAGACAAGCATTTGTGTAAGTTTATCAATAGCCTAGCATAGCATTTTGTCCAGCTAGCAGCAGGTAACTTGGTCACGGAAATCAGAAAAGCAATCAAATTAAATCGTTTACCTTTGATGAGCTTCGGATGTTTTCACTCACGAGACTCCCAGTTAGATAGCAAATGTTCCTTTTTTCCAAAAAGATAATTTTTGTAGGCGAAATAGCTCCGTTTGTTCTTCACGTTTGGCTGAGAAATCTGAAAAGTGAATTTTGTTGAATTTCTTTCCTTCTCAATGCGTTTGAGCCAATCAGTTGTGTTTTGACAAGGTAGGGGTAGTATACAGAAGATAGCCCTATTTGGTAAAAGACCAGGTCCATATTATGGCCAGGACAGCTCAAATAAGCAAATAGAAATGACAGTCCATTGTTACTATAAGACATGAAGGTCAGCCAATGTGGAACATTTCAAGAACTTTGAACGTTTCTTCAAGTCCAGTCGCAAAAACCATCAAGTGCTATGATGAAACTAGCTCTCATGAGGACCACCACAGGAACGGAAGATCCAGAGTTGCCTCTGCTGTATAAGATACGTTTATTAGAGTCAACTGCACTTCAGATTGCAGACCAAATATCAACTGTTCAGAGGAGACTCGTCAAGCAGGCTTTCAAGGTTGAATTGCTGCAACGAAACCACTACTAAAGGACACCAATAAGAAGAAGACTTGCTTGGGCCAAGAAACACGAGCAATGGACATTAGACCGGTGGAAGTCTGTCCTTTGGTCTGATGAGTCCAAATTTGAGATTTTGGATTCCAACTGCCGTGTCTTTGTGAGACGCTGAATTGGTGAACGCATGATCGCCGCATGTAGTTCCCACCGTGAAGCATGGAGGTGTGATGGTGTGGGGTGCTTTGCTGGTGACACTATATGTGATTTACTTTGGAATTCAAGGCACACTTAACCGGCATGGCTACCACAGCATTCTGCAGCGATACGTCATCCTATATGGTTTGCGCTTAGTGGGACTATCAATTGTTTTTGGACAGGACAATGACACATAACACACCTCCAGGCTGTGTAAGGGCTATTTGACCAAGAAGGAGAGTGATGGTGCTGCATCAGATGAGCTGGCCTCCACAGTCACCCGAGCTCAACCCAATTTAGATGGTTTAGGATGAGTTGAGTGAAGGAAAAGCAGCCAAGTGCTCAGCATTTGTGGGAACTCCTTCAAGACTGTTGGAAAAGCATTCCTCATGAAGCTGGTTGAGAGAATGCCAAGAGTGTGGAAACCTGTCATCAAGGCAGCAAAGGGTGGCTAATTTAAATAATCTAAAATCAAATATATATTTTTTGGTTACTACATGATTCCATATGTGTTATTTCATAGTTTTGATGTTCTAACTATTATTCTACAACAGACCATAGTAAAAAGTCAAGAAAAACACTTGAATGAGTAGATGTGTCCAAACCTTTGACTGGTACTGTATGTATATTTTTTTGAAGATACTTGGTCTGACTTTAAACGTACTCTTGAAAGTTGTAATGGTAAAATGCACAAGGTGCAATTTCGGGAATTATTTTAATAAAATTCCCTGAGGAGGATGGATGATTTCACTCACAGAAGTCCCATAGTGACTAGATGCTGGTCATTTTACGTCCTTTGACTTATCTACATTCTGTAAATCATGGGATCATATGAATATTTACACCGCTATCTCTCCCTGAAGGGCATCTTCTTCTACAGTGTGTATGAAGGACGTCCAGGGGCTAATTGAAAGGGGGAACCCCAACGTTTTCATCCCTGGGAAGACATCCAATATTGGGAAACACCAGCGAAAACCCAATTAACATTTCATTTCAAGACGCTCACATTTGATCTCTTCCTTGTCTTTGCCTCACTTTCTTACAATAAAACCTGTTTTGTGAACGCGGATAAGAACTCCCGTGTCTGAATTGTTCTTTGTTCTCTGTTGTCTGATAACAGGATACATTTTCTCAGCTTCAAGGAGTTACTCAGTATTGAAGTGAAGCAACATCCATCAATGCCAGCTCAGACAGCCACCTTTCATTTGGATCAGAATGACTTTTACAGGTATGTGAACTTTCAAGGAGAAAGGACCGGAGTCTGCTCTTATGCAGTCACCATCCAATAATAATCACTAGGCTAATATGACTAGATAAGACTAGGTTGAATAAATAAGAATTTTGTCCACAAATGTGCCAAAATGTCTATCATCTGTTAATAGTTCATGATTAGTGAATGCCATGATGTGGTTATTTTGTTAAACTTCTCCCTGTTAGCTGAAATCTTATTTGTTCAAAGCCATTTTAACTGTTGCGCACTCTGTTCGGTCCGAACAGATTCACAAATCATGGGAATTTGTCATGTTACGGAAGACGTCTCCCTCGAGGTACGTGTTGCTAGGTAACCCCCCTTCACTTGCTTGGGCAGGCCTGCTCTATCAGTGGCCAAAGCCAGTGTGAGAAATGTGCTAACAGACGTTTGTGCTATGAAATAAAATAAATACTGCACTCTGACCTACAAAACGTATTTGCTAGATTCATGATAGTGTTAGACAAAGCAAGACAAGTGAACTTCATGATGTAGTTGTATTGGGATTTGCGGCTGTTGTTGGTAAGTAATGAATCTGCTAGCGTCTGAGATGGTTTACTGCGTCTTTAATAGGTTGACCTGATTGTGAGGTGAAATCCATCTTATTTTAGTCTGTGAACACCACAGTCTTGTTTGGATGGTAGGGCCCAAAGAGGAGGTGTGTGTGTGGTGTGTGTGTGAAAGACACACACACACAAACAGAAGCAATGACGATGACCAACTAGCTCTCAAAGTCTCATGTCAAGTTGTTGCAAACATCACATTTTAAGTTTAGGCAATAACTCCGAAATCTTAAGCTTAGGCACTAACTCTGAATGGTTAAAACGAAATCATTAAAAAAACTTCTGATACTGGATTCAAACTTGCAACCTTTGGAATCAGAGACAGATACTTGGGCCCATCCACAAAACACTAGCAAAATCTACTTACCCCTAGTGGCCGGTTTCCACATCATCTCCTGACGACCTCAGATATGGATGCAGTCGAATACTGACTTGTTTCACTGATGACCTGGCTGCGATGACAGCCGAGAGCTGAATTATTTAAGACCGGCCAGACTCTCCTCCATCTATCTCTTCTGAAACACTCCCATGTCTGCCCCCTGTTTTACTATGCTTGACTACAGAGGACACACACACACACACACACACACACACACACACACACACACACACACAACAAAAAAAAAATGTCAAGGTATCCCTTTCAATGTTACAAGTGTTCAGTCAGTTAATTTTGACTGAGGACCTCCCGTGACCTTCTCGCTAATCATCCATATTTAACATCCAACAGATTGACAGGGTCAAAATCATCCAAAACCATATCCTTTTTATTATCCCTTCAACCCTTTATTCACGCCCTGGTTCCCTTCTCTTCTTTCTGCTCAACCCTTTATTCATGCCCTGGTTCCCTTCTCTTCTTTCTGCTCAACCCTTTATTCACGCCCTGGTTCCCTTCTCTTCTTTCTGCTCAACCCTTTATTCACGCCCTGGTTCCCTTCTCTTCTTTCTGCTCAACCCTTTATTCACGCCCTGGTTCCCTTCTCTTCTTTCTGCTCAACCCTTTATTCACGCCCTGGTTCCCTTCTCTTCTTTCTGCTCAACCCTTTATTCACGCCCTGGTTCCCTTCTCTTCTTTCTGCTCAACCCTTTATTCACGCCCTGGTTCCCTTCTCTTCTTTCTGCTCAACCCTTTATTCACACCCTGGTTCCCTTCTCTTCTTTCTGCTCAACCCTTTATTCACGCCCTGGTTCCCTTCTCTTCTTTCTGCTCAACCCTTTATTCACGCCCTGGTTCCCTTCTCTTCTTTCTGCTCAACCCTTTATTCACGCCCTGGTTCCCTTCTCTTATTTCTGCTCAACCCTTTATTCACGCCCTGGTTCCCTTCTCTTCTTTCTGCTCAAGCCTTTATTCACGCCCTGGTTCCCTTCTCTTCTTTCTGCTCAACCCTTTATTCACGCCCTGGTTCCCTTCTCTTCTTTCTGCTCAACCCTTTATTCACGCCCTGGTTCCCTTCTCTTCTTTCTGCTCAACCCTTTATTCATGCCCTGGTTCCCTTCTCTTCTTTCTGCTCAACCCTTTATTCACGCCCTGGTTCCCTTCTCTTCTTTCTGCTCAACCCTTTATTCACGCCCTGGTTCCCTTCTCTTCTTTCTGCTCAACCCTTTATTCACGCCCTGGTTCCTTTCTCTTCTTTCTGCTCAAGCCTTTATTCACGCCCTGGTTCCCTTCTCTTCTTTCTGCTCAACCCTTTATTCACGCCCTGGTTCCTTTCTCTTCTTTCTGCTCAACCCTTTATTCACGCCCTGGTTCCTTTCTCTTCTTTCTGCTCAACCCTTTATTCACGCCCTGGTTCCCTTCTCTTCTTTCTGCTCAACCCTTTATTCACGCCCTGGTTCCCTTCTCTTCTTTCTGCTCAACCCTTTATTCACGCCCTGGTTCCCTTCTCTTCTTTCTGCTCAACCCTTTATTCACGCCCTGGTTCCTTTCTCTTCTTTCTGCTCAACCCTTTATTCACGCCCTGGTTCCTTTCTCTTCTTTCTGCTCAACCCTTTATTCACGCCCTGGTTCCCTTCTCTTCTTTCTGCTCAAGCCTTTATTCACGCCCTGGTTCCCTTCTCTTCTTTCTGCTCAACCCTTTATTCACGCCCTGGTTCCCTTCTCTTCTTTCTGCTCAACCCTTTATTCACGCCCTGGTTCCTTTCTCTTCTTTCTGCTCAACCCTTTATTCACGCCCTGGTTCCCTTCTCTTCTTTCTGCTCAAGCCTTTATTCACGCCCTGGTTCCCTTCTCTTCTTTCTGCTCAACCCTTTATTCACGCCCTGGTTCCCTTCTCTTCTTTCTGCTCAACCCTTTATTCACGCCCTGGTTCCCTTCTCTTCTTTCTGCTCAACCCTTTATTCACGCCCTGGTTCCTTTCTCTTCTTTCTGCTCAACCCTTTATTCACGCCCTGGTTCCCTTCTCTTCTTTCTGCTCAACCCTTTATTCACGCCCTGGTTCCTTTCTCTTCTTTCTGCTCAACCCTTTATTCACGCCCTGGTTCCTTTCTCTTCTTTCTGCTCAACCCTTTATTCACGCCCTGGTTCCCTTCTCTTCTTTCTGCTCAACCCTTTATTCACGCCCTGGTTCCCTTCTCTTCTTTCTGCTCAACCCTTTATTCACGCCCTGGTTCCCTTCTCTTCTTTCTGCTCAACCCTTTATTCACGCCCTGGTTCCTTTCTCTTCTTTCTGCTCAACCCTTTATTCACGCCCTGGTTCCTTTCTCTTCTTTCTGCTCAACCCTTTATTCACGCCCTGGTTCCCTTCTCTTCTTTCTGCTCAAGCCTTTATTCACGCCCTGGTTCCCTTCTCTTCTTTCTGCTCAACCCTTTATTCACGCCCTGGTTCCCTTCTCTTATTTCTGCTCAACCCTTTATTTATTTACTCCCTCGTTTCCTTCTCTTCTTCATTAAACGGGTACAGACACTCTTCTGGTACAATGACTCTGTTGTACAGTGTTGTCATGGGAACGCCACAGCAATCACGTGCTGGTTATGAGGTTGATTCGCCAATCAGCTGTCAATCATTAGAGTACTTGTACTACCAGCTGTTGGGCTGTTGGGCTCAAGGCCCAAGCCCCCCCCCCCCCCCCCCCCAGTAATCAGCTAATCAACCAATCAGTTGTCAGCCACACGATACCACAACAATGCTCTACTAAGGTTTTACCAACTCAGCTTTAATCCTGTGGCTACCAGTCACATAGTCCTCATTATCCCCAGTGGCTGGTCCATCTGATCCAATTAAAGCCTGTTTGTGTATCAGTATCATTCAAATGATTCATATCACCTGTATCACTGCTCTGAATCACACACTGTACTGCATCATATGATGTGGAGCCAGTGGCACGCTAGATGCTAGCGCCCTGTGGCTAATACCATCAAATGCCAATTTCTCTTCCCCCACCAGGAGCCAGCCTATCTGACATTCAATGGAAAGAGAGAAGAAAGGAAGAGAGGTTAGAGGTTTCACACCAGGAGAATAATATATTTGACGGAAGAAATAAGGGAAATAGAGGAAGGCACCTCTAATGATTCATAATGATGTATTTCTAAGCAGCTATGGGGAGGTAGATCCCCATGTTCAGGTAGTATAGGGGTTAGCCTGAGGCGAACAAGGGAAGAGAGGGGAAATAGAACAGAGGAAAAGTTCAAATAGGTAAGAGACTGGGTGAGTGTGAGAGAGAGGAGAGAGAGAGAGGGGGAGAGTAGAACGAGAAAATGAGTGAGAACCTCGTGAATCCTGAGAGGCCGGAGAGGAGAGAGACATCATCCATCCTCACTGAGGGAGAAACTCCCCCAAACAATCAAAACCCTACCCTCCAGCTATATCTATTGCTCCTTCTCTCCTTCTCTTTCTTTCCCCCTCCTGGATCGAGCCTCCAGCTCGCTCTATTGAACTTCTCTCCTTCTCTTTCTTTCCCCCTCCTGGATCGAGCCTCCAGCTCTCTCTATTGAACTGCTCTCCTTCTCTTTCTTTCCCCCTCCTGGATCGAGCCTCCAGCTCGCTCTATTGAACTTCTCTCCTTCTCTTTCTTTCCCCCTCCTGGATCGAGCCTCCCGCTATCTCTATTGAACTTCTCTTTCTTTCTCCCTCCTGGATCGAGCCTCCAGCTCTCTCTATTGATCTTCTCCCCTCCCTCTGTCTCCCTCTCTCTTTTTCCCACTCAGTGGATAGATAGAGGGCTAAACACAATATGTTCTGGTGTGACATCACAACAGCTCTATTGTCATTGTAATACCAACCAGTCTATTGGGCAACCGTGCCCAGTGTAGTGCCAGCCCCGCACATACACATACACATACACACACAACCACACACACCGACAAAGATGCTGCTGCCACATAATTGCTTTAGGGGGTTTCCATGGTCCCATCTACCCAATCCATCCACCCACAGCTCTGCCCAGTGCCCATACAACCTCTATCCCTACTACTCCTTTCAATCTCTCCCGCTTTCTTTAACCCGCTACTCAGACTTGTAAGTGCTGGTTAAAGTGAACTCTGTCAAACGTCTGTATCCTTATTTAATCACTATAAAGGGACAAGAACAACACATTTGTTGTTGGTCTTTACACCACTTCAATACCAAGTTGCCTTTTGACCTGGGTCTTGTCCTCATTGTGCATGTTTTTTTTATTTTTTACATTTTATTTAGCTGTTATTTTACCAGGTAAGTTGACTGAGAACACGTTCTCATTTACAGCAACGACCTGGGGAATAGTTACAGGGGAGAGGAGGGGGTTGAATGAGCCAATTGTAAACTGGGGATTATTAGGTGACTGTGAATGGTTTGAGGGCCAGTTTGGGAATTTTAGCCAGGACACTGGGGTTAACATCCCTACTCTTACGATAAGTGCCACGGGATCTTTAATGACCTCAGAGAGTCAGGACACCCGTTTAACGTCCCATCCGAAAGACGGCACCCTACACAGGGCAGTGTCCCCAATCACTGCCCTGGGGCATTGGGATATTTTTTAGACCAGAGTGCCCCCTACTGGCCCTCCAACACCACTTCCAGCAGCATCTGGTCTCCTATCCAGGGACTGACCAGGACCAACCCTGCTTAGCTTCAGAAGCAACCCAGCAGTGGTATGCAGGGTGGTATGCTGCTGGCCTAAATGACATGTATGACATTTAATTTAATAATCAGTGTCAGGTATCTCTCCAGCTGTCTGATTATACAAACACCCCCATTCCTACTGTGACGTCATCACCGTACTTAGCATCAACCATTTAATCTCCACCCCAAAAAAGCCCTGTCACATTAAACCCCATAGAACTGTCATAATAACTATTTATGTAACGCCCTTCAGAACGCTTTACTTCAACACAATGAAATAGAGCTCATTTCAAAATTCTTCCTACTTAGCGGATAGGCACTAGCGTCAGCAGCCTTTGATAAACGCAAATGACAAGATAGCACAGGATGACCGGCTGAGTAAAAGGGAGGTGCGGGATAGAGAGGGAAAGAGGGTGATACAGGTGAGATGGAGAGGGGGGAGATGGAGAGAATCGAAAGATGGAGAAGAGGGATTATAGATTCACAATGATTTTTATCTCAGGGTAGTCACGTTTCCTATCTCTCTAGCAGCAGACAGACACTCCTATCCAAACTACATCAAACTATGCACTCTATATATTTCACAACTCTGAAAGAATAACAACACACAAACAAACAAGACATACAAAGCAGTACAATGTATGTACACTCTCGAGAACTGTGCCCACGCGCGCTTAGGCACACAAACACTTTGACACTTCCACTGAGATGAGTGTGTGCACAGTGGATAGTGGATTGTATTTTAAAGACAATGGCACTGCATCTCTCTCACCCTCTCCTCTTTTCTATCTCTCGCTCTCTCGCTCTCTCGCTCTCTCACTTCAATTCAAGGGGCTTTACTGGCATGGGAAACATATGTTTGCATTGTCAAAGCAAGTGAAATGGTTAAACAAAAGTGAAATAAACAATAAAAAGTTAACTCTCTTTCTCCCTCTCTCTCTCTCTCTCTCTCTCCCTCTCCCTCTCTGCCATGGCTCTTTAAGTATTTAAAGCCGCCAGCCTATTCACTTCTCTCCTCCTCCGCTCATCCTCTTCTCCTCAGTCTGTTTTCAGTGGGGCTAATGTGTCCCTAGTCGACTCGCCCGCTTCCTCTCCTCCTCTCCTTCTCTCATTTCCTTTCCTCTCTATCATCATATTTCTAATTTCTACCCGTCTTCATATTCACATTGTTGTCTTCCTCTTTTCTGCTCTCTTCTCACTTTTGTCTCCTCTCTTTTTCCTTCATCTAGTCATTATTTCCTATATTTTAAAATCTGATCCACTTCTCAGCTCTCTCCTGTCCTTTCCTCTTTCCTTTCCTCTCTCCTGTCTTTTCCTCTTTCCTTTCCTTTTCCTTTCATTTCCTTTCCTCTCTCCTGTCCTTTCCTTTCCTTTCCTTTCCCCTTTCCTCTCTCCTGTCCTTTCCTCTCCCCTGTCCTTTCCTCTTTCCTCTCTCCTGTCCTTTCCTCTCCCCTGTCCTTTCCTCTCTCCTGTCCTTTCCTCTCCCCTGTCCTTTCCTCTCCCCTGTCCTTTCCTCTTTCCTCTCTCCTGTCCTTTCCTCTCCCCTGTCCTTTCCTCTCTCCTGTCCTTTCCTCTTTCCTCTCTCCTGTCCTTTCCTCTCCCCTGTCCTTTCCTCTTTCCTCTCTCCTGTCCTTTCCTATTTCCCCTTTCCTTTCCTCTTTCCTCTCTCCTGTCCTTTCCTCTTTCCTCTCATTTCCTTTCCTTTCCTCTCATTTCCTTTCCTTTCATTTCCTTCAATTTCCTGTCTTTTGCCCGCCACCCTTAGACACACAGTGAAGAGAAGAGAGGGCTGCTCCTTGATCGGTGCATTGTTCCAGTGTTGCCAGAGAACCTCTCTTACACAAGTACTCTTCTCTGAAGAGGGGAGAGAAGTGGAGATTGGTCGCAGGGGGGCTAGATTGGGTCGCAGGGGGGCTAGATTGGGTCGCAGGGGGGCTAGATTGGGTCGCAGGGGAGCTAGATTGGGTCGCAGGGGAGCTAGATAGATTTGGTCGCAGGGGAGATAGATTTGGTCGCAGGGGAGATAGATTTGGTCGCAGGGGAGATAGATTTGGTCGCAGGGGAGCTAGATTGGGTCGCAGGGGAGCTAGATTGGGTCGCAGGGGAGCTAGATTGGGTCGCAGGGGAGCTAGATTGGGTCGCAGGGGAGCTAGATTGGGTCGCAGGGGAGCTAGATTGGGTCGCAGGGGAGCTAGATTGGGTCGCAGGGGAGCTAGATTGGGTCGCAGGGGAGCTAGATTGGGTCGCAGGGGAGCTAGATTGGGTCGCAGGGGAGCTAGATGGGTCGCAGGGAGGCTAGATGGGTCGCAGGGAGGCTAGATGGGTCGCAGGTGAGCTAGATGGGTCGCAGGGGAGCTAGATGGGTCGCAGGGAGGCTAGATGGGTCGCAGGGAGGCTAGATGGTTTGGAGGAAGGCTAAGCTGCCTATTGTCTTTGTTGGCTTGCCTGGCTGGCGTTTGGAGAATTCTTGACATGCGTCACTAAATCCCAACAGCACTCAAACCCTTCAGAGACATACTTAGGCAGTAGCACACTCTCTCTAGCCTTTACACTGTCTGTCTGTACTGTGAAGGGACCTGGTGGCTATATGATATCTCTGTCCCTCAGCTCTAGGGACAGTCTACACCTGTTGTATTCGGCACACGTGACAAATAAACTTTGACTTGATTTGTGTTACATGCCTGGCTGTGTGTCTATTGGGTGTCTGGATTGCATATGAAATGATACCCTATGTAGTGCATTACTTTTCACCAGATCCCTGGTACATAGGGAAAAGGGGGCTATTTTGGACACAACCCTGATGTACTGAGAATGGCAGGGTGGCTCTGTTGGGGATTCCCCCATGCCTAGTTGTTGACTGGTTTGTTTGACAGAGGGAGAGTATTGGAGAGTGGTTGGACTGACTCCATATATAGATCTCTAGAGAGGCTTACACCACACACAGATCTATTCACGGCTGTAGTTGGACTGTTTGTGGTGTCTCCTATCTGTCTCTGCACCACACTCAGCTGAAGCTCAGTGGGTAGTTCGTTCCCCTCTCCTCCTCCCTACCTCCTCCTGCTCCTCCTCCCACCCCTGTTCCTCCTCTCCCTCTCCTTCCTTAAACTATATTCTGTTAGCATTTGGACACGTTTCACCCCAGTCGTCCTGGTTCCAGACTACAGTAGCAGACCCAGCTCTCTGGGTGTTGTTGTTAGATAGAATATGTTTTAGTTGTATTGAATCATTCATGCACTGCTCTGTAGATTGGGTGGGTCTGGGTTGTGTGTAGTGTGAGATGAGGGAGCAGAGATGACAGGGTTTACTGTCCACAGATGATCACTGTGTTGGAGAAAAACATGTGGCAAGTGTCTTTGTGTGGACACATACTTCAAAACTCTCTTGTAATGCTAGTAATACAGGGCGTTTGTCTGTGCTTTTGTATGTGTGTGTGTGTGTGTGTGTGGGGAGGGGGGAGGGGGGGGTTGGGGTGGGCGGGTGCTTAATTTACCCTGTTGGCAGGATATAGTGTACGTAAACTGTCAACTTCCCTGAAGTGAGTACACATACTTTAGTACACAGCTACTAAATATCCACAGAGTACAGATACAACCTCTTACGTGTATTGCAAGCTGTACAGTGTGCTCGTGTGTACGAACATCAGCGTCCCCTGTTATTGGAGGGCTACTGTCCTGTAGGTTTTCGCTCCAACCCTAATCCTGCCCCACCTGATTCTAATAATTAGCTGGCGGATAAGCAGAATCAGGTTGGTTACAACTGGGGTTGGAGTGAAAACCTACAGGAAGCTAGCTCTCCAGGAACAGGGTTGGAGTGAAAACCTACAGGAAGCTAGCTCTCCAGGAACAGGGTTGGAGTGAAAACCTACAGGAAGCTAGCTCTCCAGGAACAGGGTTGGAGTGAAAACCTACAGGAAGCTAGCTCTCCAGGAACAGGGTTGGAGTGAAAACCTACAGGAAGGTAGCTCTCCAGGAACAGGGTTGGAGTGAAAACCTACAGGAAGGTAGCTCTCCAGGAACAGGGTTGGAGTGAAAACCTACAGGAAGGTAGCTCTCCAGGAACAGGGTTGGAGTGAAAACCTACAGGAAGGTAGCTCTCCAGGAACAGGGTTGGAGTGAAAACCTACAGGAAGGTAGCTCTCCAGGAACAGGGTTGGAGTGAAAACCTACAGGAAGGTAGCTCTCCAGGAACAGGGTTGGAGTGAAAACCTACAGGAAGGTAGCTCTCCAGGAGCAGGGTTGGAGTGAAAACCTACAGGAAGCTAGCTCTCCAGGAACAGGGTTGGAGTGAAAACCTACAGGAAGGTAGCTCTCCAGGAACAGGGTTGGACAGCCCTGGTATAATATGTGTGTGTGTATAGAGTCCGGTATAATGTGTGTGTGTTTCATCAGTACCCCGCTGGCAGGATATGAGGTAACTGCAAGCTGATGGCCACATGCATCACAGCTGAATAGAAGCCAGGGAACACAGGCCACCGCTGGGCGCTGGAGACTCAACTCCAGACACACAGTCAGACAGCCACTAGCTGGACCACCACCGATATAATACATTACCATACCAGAACACTCAGGTAGGGAGACAGGAGCACAAACACTGTTTGGAATATTCAAAAGTTATTTTATGGATTGTTTATGATTTTGAGGACGAACTGTCTGTACCCAAAGCACCCTGGGTAAAGACAGTCTAACAAAGACTTGTCTCAGAGCAGTGACTATCACCTGAGGCTTATGCGTTTGTGTCTGGGAAGATAGAGAGGGATGGTGAGAGAGTTTAAGAGAGAAAGAGGAAGGGAGAGACTTTTATTTAACCTTTGTTTATCCAGGTTAGTTTCAGTGAGATAAAATCTATATTTCAAGAGAGATGTGATCCAACCAAGACAACAGCAAGGGGGGAACAAAGTTTGAGACAAATATCAGACATACTGCAACAACTCACAGACATAGACACACCATTAAAAAATACATGTTTTGACACATACATTTCAATTACAGAAACATTCAAGCGTCATAAATACAAGTCCTAA
Source organism: Oncorhynchus mykiss (assembly GCF_013265735.2). Taxonomy (NCBI): domain Eukaryota; kingdom Metazoa; phylum Chordata; class Actinopteri; order Salmoniformes; family Salmonidae; genus Oncorhynchus; species Oncorhynchus mykiss. The sequence continues at coordinate 18,703,970 of NC_048573.1, forward strand.
TGACAATCACATACCTCAGTAAAATGTGAGTCGACCAAACTTTTAAACTCCTCCAAGGAAACAAGATCCTGGGGTTTCAAGCTGGAGTGGATTCCAAGACCACGGAGCTGAGTAGCTAGGACACTTTTTGCCGTGGTCCCTTATGATTTTAGGAACTGTTAAAAGTAAGTAGGAGTTAGACCTATCCTGGTATTTATTTTCGGACCTTATCAAAGGAGAACAGAGAGAAAGTGTCAGTATTCCCCAAATGGCCTTACAGATCATAGTATACTAATGTTTAAGCCGGCGCAGAGTCAACGAAGACCAGCCGACAGCACTATAGAGATCACAGTGGTGTGTCAGACGCTTTTGGTCGGTAATAAACCTAAGAGCTGCATGACACACGGAATCAAGTGGCCTTCAGGGTTGTGCTTGAGGTCTGCACATAAATGACATCACTGTAGTTCAAGACAGACAGGAATGTACACCGTACCATCTCTTTTCTGGCCTCCAAAGAAAAACAAGAACCTCTTCTCAACTTGATCTTCTTTACCAGGTTCTCAACATGATTAGTGAAGATCACCTTCTCATCCACCCAAACTTCCTGATATGTGTACATCTTGACTTGCTCTGTGGAATTTCCTTGAAGGTAGTAATGACATGGCTTTGAGTGTTTAATATTGGAAAATACCATTCATTTTGTTTGAGACGAATTCAGAACAAGAATAGAGAACAGTATTATCCACATAAAAAACAGCACACCAGCTGTCTCAATATGTCTCCTAATGTTGTTGATATAGATAATAAGAAACAGTGGACCTAAAATTGATCCTTGAGGCACACCTGCCTTACCTATCTGCCTTAACACACTGGGTTCTATTTGACAGTTAACATACCACTCTAGAGCATGACCAGTAATCCCAATACACTTCAGTCTCTGCACCAATACAGTATGGTCCACAGTGTCAAATGCCTTTGACAAATCTATGAACACACATATATACAATGCAACTTCTTATCCAGAGCACAGTGAACATCATCCAAACCCTTCAATGTTGCTGTGGCTTGACCCGAAACCTGATTGCATACCACTCCAAATATTGTTTTCCTGTAGGTTTGCCTTTAGCTGCTTATTCACTAGGGATTTAGATATGGGCCTAATAGTTATTCAGTAGAGTGGGATCACCTCCTTTCATAAGAGGTAGAGCAAATGCTGATTTTGTCACGATCGTCATAATGATTGGACCAAGGCGAAGCGTGCGTAGAGTTCCACATATTTTAATTAACCGAAACTCACCAAACAAAACAAACAAGCACAAATGAAACATGACACTACTGATGTGCACACAGGCAACTAACTGTAGACAAGATCCCACCAAGAACAAATGAGGAAATGGCTGCTTAAATATGATCCCCAATCAGAGACAACGATAAACAGCTGTCTCTGATTGGGGACCATACCAGGCCAACATAAACCATTAATCACCTAGATGACCCACCCTAGTCACTATCACGCCCCAACCAACAGAGAATAAACAGCTCTCTATGGTCAGGGCGTGACAGATTTCCACAACCTGGGAAGTTCATTACATTCTATGGTGAGGTTAAATAGGCAGGGGTCTAGATCATCAGGGCGCAGGGATTTTTTTTTACATCAATTGCTTTCAGGGCTCTACGCACCACTGAGGCAGAGAAGGGCGAGAAAGATAACCTGGAAAAGAAGTGGATGGGTGTATCAGATAATTTCACAGTGGGGCTCATTCTGACCTTTTAACCTGCCTGCGTCAAGAAAATGCTGATTAAAAAAGTTCAGAATAGAGGTTTTCTCAGTTATCACCCTGAAGAAGGCACAGTGATGCAGAAACGTTGGTGATTTTACCCAATAAATTACTGGGAGTTTATATATGGAGTGTAAGACTCTCTTTATTTTTATAGCTTACAGTTTATTCATCATTAGTCAGGACCTCTGGGTTTGCACCAGCTCATGTTTTTTTTACATCAACCAGCAGTTGTTTAAGAAGCTGTTCATCTTTTTTGCACTCTAAACCTTTCACAATTCGGAAGTGCTATTCAGATTATCAGCAGTAGATTTGAAGTAGCGGTCTGCTTTCAGGTCTCGGGTCGTAGCCACACCCTGATTCCGACGGCGTTTAAACGCCACATAATCATCACCCCAAAAAAGACCTTGCTTTAGCCCACACATTATTCTGTTTCCTTCTGATTTCAGCTTGTTCCTCTGAGAACCACGGGTTGTCTCTGACCTTAATTCTGTATTGGTGGAAAGGGGCATGCTTGTTGCATGCATCCTGGGATGCTTTGTGGAAGTAAGAAAAGGCAAATTCAACATCAGGAATATCAACTCTATTCCATGCAATGTTAAAAACACCATGTAAAAAATATCTAACTGCTTCTAGTTTCTTTTCATGATGATGCGTGGAGGTGAATTGGGAATTGTACCATCTCTTACACAGGCAACAGCCCAGAGATCACTTGTATCATTTGCAAAAACACCAGAAGCATTACGATGAGGAGTGTTGGTTAAAATAAGATCAATCTAGAAGGATTTTAGAGGACACTAGATGCATTCAACCTTGGTACACTGTTGATAATCTGAGTAAGATTATAGGTGTTACATAGATTATTGAGTTGGTCAGAGTCAACAAGTCTAGGTTCAGGTCACCCATAAACACAATTTGACATTATGTGATAATATTTCCAAAAACACAATCGAGAGAGACAGTAATAGCAGATTGTGGTCCATAACAACAGGAGACAACCAGATTCAAGGATGCGCAGAAATGTATATTCGGAGACAGACATTCAAATTGCTTGTGCTTGGTAACAGAAGTCGACCGAGAACTTGTCTTTTTACGTATAGCAACACCACCACCATTGTTTTCCGAGTAAGGTTTCAGAAAGCATAAATACATCTGTGTCTGTGTTTTTTATCAAAATATTTCAGTTTCAGAAGAAGACTTCTTCAATGTATGTGCAGAAACTTCAGACCATTAGATTGCACATTTCCTGATAAGTAAAAACAGCAAGAATAATCGCAAGATTTTACAGAGATCCGATTTTACAGCATTTGGATTCACAGACAGTACTAGAACCATAGTCCAAAGGATCCAGTCTTTAAAACAACGCATTTCAAAAGGTGCGTACAATTCATAGACCTGATTAAGTACCGAAGGAACAATCCAGACATGTGTCACGCCTGCTCCTGCTCCCCCTCTCTGGCACTTGAGATTGCCAGTCTGCCCTTCATTCCACACGCCTGTCACCATCATTACGCGCAGCTGCCCAATATTGGACTCACCTGGACTCCATTACTTTGTTGATTGCCCTTCTATATCTGTCTGTTCCTCAGTTGGTTCCCTGTGTCAGCATTATTGTCGTTATGTCGTTTTGTTCCCCCTGTCCAGAAGCTGTTCTTGTTTTTGGTTTTGAAAAAAGCGTAGTATTCTCCAGCTCTATAGAGGGGCAAAGGTATGGTTTCTCCCATGTCAGATGGAAAAAAGAGACATCGGGCCCTAAATGCATCCTCCACACTGTGAGATTCAAGGTTAGACAATAGCAACAGCAGCGTGTTTGTTTGTAGCCAATCAATAAACTTGAGGAAGAAACTATAATACGTTTTCTAAGACTACGATATAAAATAATAGGCCTATGAGGTTGCACACTAATCATAAATAGGAGTAAGTACAATAAAATATCAATAAAGGCCAAGTAATGTAAATCTGGCACCGGCAGAGCGATTGATATCTGTTTGCTTTCACCGATGAGAGAGAGAGAGAGAGAGAGAGAGAGAGAGAGAGAGAGAGAGAGAGAGAGAGAGAGAGAGAGAGAGAGAGAGAGAGAGAGAGAGAGAGAGAGAGAGAGAGAGAGAGAGAGAGAGAGAGAGAGAGAGAGAGAGAGAGAGAGAGAGAGAGAGAGAGAGAGAGAGAGAGAGAGAGAGAGAGAGAGAGAGAGAGAGAGAGAGAGAGAGAGAGAGAGAGAGAGAGAGAGAGAGAGAGAGAGAGAGAGAGAGAGAGAGAGAGAGAGAGAGAGAGAGAGAGCTTTGTCGGCTGAATTATATGATTATTAAACATTACCTGTAGGGAGCTTTTCAATATCAATCCTTGTTTGGGGTTATTCATCTCGGAGTGACAGCAGGCTACAATGCGCTGCCTGACACAGGCGCTCCTGTATTATAGTGTTGTTTGACTCTAGCAAAGGGTTGTAATTTACCCAGGCCTTATCAAAGGGTGTATCTGTGGATTTATAGTAGTAGTAGGGCCCTTTCCTTTCCCGATATCTCTAGCCACGGCAGCAACGCACACACAACCATGCATGAGCAAACACTCACACACATTCACAGAAAGATATGCACTCACACACACACAGAGACAGATATACAAATGCAGGCACTCACACACACAGACACACAGAAGCAGGCACTCACACACACACAGACATTCACACAAACGCAGACACACACACACACACACTCTATAGGCATATACTCCCATCTAGCTTTTATCACATTTCTGCATTTGTGTTTTCATTTGCCCAGGGGTTGTGTATATTTTATTTTTATTGGTATATTTATATGTGACTCCCGACACGGTGTTGAATACATTATAAAAGGAAAATACTTGTAGTCTGTACACAGTAGCACAAGTAGCAGTCTCCATAAGGGACTACTTTATATACATGTGTGCCAATGTGTTTGGATGATAAACTAAAGCTGTGTAACGCTATTCTACATCTACAGTATGTGAATGTGTGGGTTTCACTATACGGACCCATGGATGCGTTCCAAATGGCACACTGTTTACTATAGTGCAGTAGTTTGAATTGGCCCTGGTCAAAAGCAATGCATTATATAGGGAATAGGGTGCTATTTGGGATGTAACCATTGTCTTCACGTGTTACTGCAGTATGTTGGCTTCACACTGTTCACACTAAGGATTATAGTGGAAGCTGGCATTTTACAGGCACACTTTCATCTCTACTCTCTCCCTCTTTCCTTCCTTCCCTTTCCCCTCTAGCCATTCTCTGTGATCCCTAGTCAATCTTCCCTTCCCCCTTTCCCTCCCTCTACACCCCTCTTTCTTCTCATCTCCTTCCTCTCTCCATCTATAAAATATGTTGTGGTAGCCTTCAGCCTCTCTGTGTTTCTACCATGCTGTCTCTCTTTGTCACTCTCTCTCTCTCTCTGTGTATCTCTCTCTCTCTGTGTATCTCCCTCTCTCTGTGTATCTCACTCTCCTTTAACTCTCTCTCTCTCTCTTTGTCTCTCTCTCTTTCATTCTCTCGTTGTCTCTCTCTCTTTTATTCTCTCTCTATCTGTCTCTCTCTCTTTCATTTTCTCTCTCTCTCTTTGTCTCTCTCTCTTTCACTCTCTCTCTCTCGTTGTCTCTCTCTCATTCTCTCTCTCTCTCTGTGTATCTCACTCCTTTATCTCTCTCTCTCCCTCTATGTATCTCACTCTCCTTTATCTCTCTCTCTCCCTCTCTCTGTGTATCTCTCCCTCTCTCTGTGTATCTCTCTCTCTCCCTCTCTCTGTGTATCTCACTCTCCTTTATCTCTCTCTCCCTCTCTCTGTGTATCTCACTCTCCTTTATCTCTCTGTCTCTCTCTCTCTGTGTATCTCTCTCTCCTTTATCTCTCTCCCTCTCTCTCTCTCTCTCTGTGTATCTCTCTCTCTCCCTCTCTCCGTGTATCTCTCTCTCTCCCTCTCTCTGTGTATCTCTCTCTCATCTCTCTCTCTATATATATATTTGTATCTCTCTCTCTCCCTCTCTCTGTGTATCTCACTCTCATCTCTCTCGCTCTATATATATTTGTATCTCTATATCTCTCTCTCTCTCCCTCTCTCTGTGTATCTCACTCTCATCTCTCTCTCTCTATATATATATTTGTATCTCTCTCTCTCTCTCTCTCTCAATTCAATTCAATTCAATTCAATTCAAGGGCTTTATTGGCATGGGAAACATGTGTTAACATTGCCAAAGCAAGTGAGGTAGACAACATACAAAGTGAAAATATAAAGTGAAAAACAACAAAAATGAACACTCTCTCTCTCTCTCAGGGCTGAGAAGGGTTTGGCCACCTGTTCCTTAAGATCTGTACAGATTAAATCCTATGCTAATCTTTGCCCTCCTTCCCTCTTTTTCCCCCTCCTTCCCCATCCTCTTTGCCTCTTCTCCATCCCATTCCGCTCCAAGAAAAGATTAGAATCGATGGGCTCAGGAAAATGATGGGGTTGTGTGGGGACAAAGGGTGGAGCATAGAGATCGTATTTAATTACTAGATTTTTTTATGTCATACCCTCAGTTCCTGAATGGGGCGAAAATGGCAGCCATATTGGTCAGGGAGAAATCTAAACCAGTCTAATTGGAATGAATGGCAAATAAATGGAAAAAAATGTACCGTTATATATCAGAAATTGTGTAAAATAATTATTCTCAATCTACAATAATGTAAATTATAAATACAGTTACTATGGAGTGTATACACCATTTTCTGTATAAATAGCCTCTAAAATATATGTAAACAGACCATAAATGTCTCCTATTCTGTTTTCTTGGAAAGCTGTGAGTGCTATTCTGCCCTACCAAGCAAAAAGGCAGTGACTGTTGATGTCATTTTTGCTACATTAAATACATGCTTAATCATGTGGACAAGGATCCTGCCTCTATTGTGTTTTGGAGAAAATGGCGGTCAGGTTAGCAGTAACTGTATAAAGTTACTGTGAAACCAAGGAAAATAAAAGCATTTTTTCTCAAACAATGGTTTGACCAACTTCCTGAACAAAATGGCTGACCTTCAGACCATCTTAAGAAGGTTCATGTCCATTTTAGTATTCTAATTCTATGGGGTTGAGGAGGATGATGAGGAAGATGGGAGAGATGGGAGGGGACCCACATCACATTGGAAGGGTTCTGAGATGAACAGTTAATGTCAAACATCAACAGTAGTCCACTTCACTGCTTTTCAAGTACAAGTAGGAGACTAGATTGAACTATTTGACCGACTCCCAAGTGACTCTGAACCAAAGGCACACTTACACGTAACTATCAAAGGATGTTTTGTCTGAGAGAAGATTATACTGTGTGTGTGTGTGTGTGTGTGTGTGTGTGTGTGTGTGTGTATTCATATAAACGCAACTGTCTAGCAACCCAATGGTTGCGCGTTTGAATCTCATCACGGACAACTTTAGCATTTAAGCAACTTTTCAACTACTTACCATGTTAGTTAACCCTTCCTTTAACCTAACTACTAAACTTAACCTTAACCCCTAGCCTAGCTAAAGTTAGCTAGCTAGCTAATGCTAGATACCTAGCTAGAATTCGTAACATATCATACATTTTTAAAATTGGAGAAGAGAGTACATTTTGCTAATTCGTAATGTATAATATGAATTGTAATTTTTAACATATTCGAAATAGGTGATGGACATTAACAAATGAATACATCCATACAACACTTAACACATCATACAAAATGGAGTGTGTCGGATTGATGTACAGAATTATACGAAATGCTCTGAGGCCAGGTTGGTCTCTCTGGACTCTAAATCCCACAATCCCCTCAGCTTGAACCCCCTTCTAGCCTACAGTGGCGTGATAGCTAAGAGGAAGTTTGATGAGAGGTCTGGGACTAAACCAAGTGTTTTAGTGCTTATCCGTATGCTCATATAAAAAACGTGTTTGGGGATTTTGTATTTAACAAATTAAAAGAGGAAGTGGACTTTATAAGTGGAGCCCTGACTTGCAGTACAATGGCGTTACATCACCAGACCGAGGGTCAGACGTTCTCTTATCGAATGAACAACTGGAAACACAGTGCTCCAACCCTCTAGTGCTACATGTGGTTGATGATTGAGGACTGTACTGGATTGACGGTGAAATATTCTCAGTGGGACGTTTCCTTTAATAACCAATCACTTCTGAAACTCCTCCATGTGAACCAATAGAATGATGGAGGGATGGAAAGATGGTAATGCGGTGTCCATTTTAAGACAGCCTTACACAAAGTCTCTGAGACTAATTTGGACAATGTATGAAATGATGGAGTGATAGAATGATGGAGTGATAGCATGATGGAGGGAGGTCATTAAGTATGAAAGAGGGAAACAGCATTGGGGGTGTTGAAGCCAAACATAACAAACGAGCCACATCAACCCTTCATCCTTACATAATGAGGTGGAGGATTAGAGGGAGAAAATGAGACTAGTCACCTCTGCTGTGTCAGGGAGAGGGGGACAGGGGGAGGAGGAGCAAAGGGGAGTGAAATAGGGGTTGGGGATTGAGGAGATGGCGGGACAGAGGGGAGAGAGGTGTGAGACAGAACTGGGCCAGTATTTGTGGCACAGCGAGAGAAGAGGAGAAGGGGTTGGAGGAGAACGGGATGGAGAGGAGCGATGAGGAGGAGGGGAGAGCATGTGATGTGTACCCTTTGGTCAGAGCGACCTGGTCATGACAGTAATGAAACCGACACACACGGAAACACATGGAGTCATTAGCTCCTGATATTATTCTCTCTCTGTCTCTCTCTCTTTCCCTTCTCTCTCTCTTTCCCTTCACTCTCTCGCTCTCTCTCTCTCTCCCTTTCCCTTCTCTCTCTCTCTCTCTTCTCTCTCTCTCTTTCCCTTCTCTGTCTCCCTTTCCCTTCTCTCTCTCTTTCCCTTCTCTCTCTCTCTCCCTTCTCTCTCTCTCTCCCTTTCCCTTCTCTCTCTCTCTCTCTCTCTCTCTCTTTCCCCTCTCTCTCTCCCTCTCTCTCTCTCTCCCTTTCCCTTTTCTCTCTTTCCTTTTCTCTCTCTCCCTTTCCCTTCTCTCGCTCTCCCTTTCCCTTTTCTCTCTCTCCCTTTCCCTTTTCTCTCTCTCTCTCTCCCTTTCCATTCTGTCTCTCTCTCTCCCTTTCCCTTCTCTCTCTCTCTCTCTCTCGCTTTCCCTTCTCTCTCTCTCCCTTTCCCCCTCTCTCTCTCTCCCTTTCCCTTCTCTCTCTCTCCCTTTCCCTTCTCTCTCTCTCCCTTTCCCTTCTCTCTCTCTCTCTCTCTCTCCCTTCCCTTCTCTCTCTTTCTCCCTTTCCCTTCTCTCTCTCTCTTTCCCCCTCTCTCTCTCTCCCTTTCCCTTCTCTCTCTGACTCTTTCCCTTCTCTCTCTCTCTTTCCCTTCTCTCTCTCTCTCTCTCTCCCTCTCTCTCTCTCTCCCTTTCCCTTCTCTCTCTCTCGCTCTCCCTTTCCCTTTTCTCTCTCTCACCTTTCCCTTTTCTCTCTCTCTCGCTCCCTTTCCCTTCTCTCTCTCTCTCCATTTCCCTTCTCTCTCTCTCTCTCCCTTCTCTCTCTCTCTCTCTCTCTTTCCCTTCTCTCTCTCTCTCTCTTTCCCTTCTCTCTTTCTCTCCCTTTCCCCTCTCTCTCTCTCCCTTCCCTTCTCTCTCTCTCCCTTTCCCTTCTCTCTCTCTCTCTCTCCCTTCCCTTCTCTCTCTCTTTCTCCCTTTCCCTTTTCTCTCTCTCTCCCTTTCCCTTCTCTCTCTCTCGCTCTCCCTTTCCCTTTTCTCTCTCTCCCTTTCCCTTTTCTCTCTCTCTCTCTCCCTTTCCATTCTCTCTCTCCCTTTCCCTTCTCTCTCTCTCTCTCTCTCTCTCGCTTTCCCTTCTCTCTCTCTCTCCCTTTCCCCCTCTCTCTCTCCCTTTCCCTTCTCTCTCTCTCTCTCCCTTCCCTTCTCTCTCTCTTTCTCCCTTTCCCTTCTCTCTCTCTCTTTCCCCCCCCTCTCTCTCTCCCTTTCCCTTCTCTCTCTGACTCTTTCCCTTCTCTCTCTCTCTTTCCCTTCTCTCTCTCTCCCTCTCTCTCTCCCTTTCCCTTTTCTCTCTTTCCCTTTCCCTTTTCTCTCTCTCTCTCTCTCCCTTTCCCTTCTCTCTCTCTCGCTCTCCCTTTCCCTTTTCTCTCTCACCTTTCCCTTTTCTCTCTCTCTCGCTCCCTTTCCCTTCTCTCTCTCTCTCTCTCCCTTCCCTTCTCTCTCTCTCTCTCTCCCTTCTCTCTCTCTCTCTCTCTCTCTCTCTCTCTCTCTCTCTCTTTCCCTTCTCTCTCTCTCTCTCTCTCTCTCTCTCTTTCCCTTCTCTCTCTCTCTCCCTTTCCCCTCTCTCTCTCTCCCTTCCCTTCTCTCTCTCTCCCTTTCCCCTCTCTCTCTCTCTCTCTCTCTCCCTTCCCTTCTCTCTCTCTTTCTCCCTTTACCTTCTCTCTCTGACTCTTTCCCTTCTCTCTCTCTTTCCCTTCTCTCTCTCTCCCATCCCTTCTTTCTCTCTCTCTGTCTCTCCCTTCCCTTCTCTCGCTCTCTCTCTCTCTCTCCCTTTCCCTTCTCTCTCTCTCTCTTTCTCCCTTTCCCTTCTCTCTCTCTCTCTCTCTCTCTCCCTTTCCCTTCTCTCTCTCTCTCTCTCTCTCTCTCTCTCCCTTCTCTCTCTCTCTCTCTCCCTTTCCCTTCTCTCTCTCTCCATTTCCCTTCTCTCTCTCTCTCTCTCCATTTCCCTTCTCTCTCTCTCTCTCTCTCTCCCTTTCCCGTCTCTCTCTCTCTCCCTTTCCCATCTCTCTCTCTCTCTCTCTCTCCCTTCTCTCTCTCTCTCTCCATTTCCCTTCTCTCTCTCTCTCTCTCTTTCTCTCTCCCTTTCCCTTCTCTCTCTTTCTCTCTCTCTTTCCCATCTCTCTCTCTCCCTCCCTCCCTTTCCCTTCTCTCTCTCTATTTCCCTTCTCTCTCTCTCTCCATTTTCCTTCTCTCTCTCTCTCTCCCTTTCCCTTCTCTCTCTCTCTCTCTCTCTCCCTTCTCTCTCTCCCTTTCCCTTCTCTCTCTCTCTCCCTTTCCCTTCTCTCTCCCTTTCCCTTCTCTCTCTCTCTCTCCCCCTTTCCCTTCTCTCTCTCTCTCTCCCTCTCTCCCTCTCTCTCTCTCTCTCTCTCTCTCTCCATTTTCCTTCTCTCACTCACTCACTCACTCACTCACTCACTCACTCACTCACTCTCCTTCCTGGCACTCTGTACCATGTCTTGTCTTGTCTGGACCAACTGATGTCTTCATCACAAATCTCCTGTGTCTGTGCCTCTTCCCACTCCAGTTTCCGCATTGGGGAGCTCTGAGAAACGGAGTCCTTCTGATCCGATGGAGCTTTCCCCATAATGGAGATGGAGCCACGGTGCTTGGCTGAAGCGCTGTGGTGTAAGGAGAGCTAAGCTAACTCGAGAGTAAAAAGGAGGGAGAGAGGGAACCCTGTCGGTGTTGTAAAGTAAAAGAGAAAACCCAGCAGGTGAGAAGGATTCCATTCCTTTACACACCTCTGGGGGATCCAATCCAGGGTTTATATCTTTATAATATAGGCACTGTGAAATTGCTATTGCTATGTAACAACACACAGAAGAGCTGCATTTGTATTGGAGACATAACACCAGAGAGAGTTTGTCGTCAAAATCATGTGACCAAGGTGAAAAAGTTTCAGTTTGAAATGCTTGTGTGAAATGCTTGTGCTTCTAGTTCCGGCAGTGCAGCAATATCTATCAAGTAATATCTAACAATTCCACAACAAATACCTAATAAACACATAAATCTAAGTAAAGGAATGAAATAAGAATATATAAATATAAATATATGGATGAGCAATGTCAGAGCGGCATAGGCTAAGATGCAATAGATGGTATAAAATACAGTATAAACATATGAGATGAGTAATGCAAGATATATAACATTACTAAAGTGGCATTATTAAAGTGACTAGTGTTCCATTTATTAAAGTGGCCTATGATTTCAAGTCTGTATATAGGCAGCAACCTCTCTGTGCTAGGAGGCTGTTTAACAGTCCGATGTCCTTGCGATATAAGCTGTTTTTCAGTTTCTCGGTCCCAGCTTTGATGCACCTGTACTGATCTCGCTTTCTTGATGGTAACGGGGTGAACAGGTAGTGGCTCGGGTGGTTGTTGTCCTTGATGATCATTTTGGCCTTCCTGTGACATCAGGTGCTGTAGGTGTCCTGGAGGGCAGGTAGTTTGCCCCCGGTGATATGTTGTGCAGACCGCACCACCCTCTGGACAGCTCAGAGGGTGGTGCAGTGTAGTTGCTGTACCAGGCGGTGCTCCCAACAGGATGCTCTCAATTGTGCATCTGTAAAAGTTTGTGAGGGTTTCAGGTGACAAATCAAATTTCTTCAGCCTCCTGAGGTTGAAGAGGCGCTGTTGCGTCTTCTTCACCACACTGTGTGTGTGGTTGGACCATTTCAGTTTGTCAGTGATATGCATCCCGAGGAACTTAAAACTTTCCACCTTCTCCACTGCCGTCCCGTCGATGTGGATAAGGGGGTGCTCCCTCTGCTGTTTCCTGAAGTCCATGATCATCTCCTTTGTTTTGTTGACATTGAGTGAGAGGTTGTTTTCCTGATGCTCTCACCTTCTCTCTGTGGTTGTCTAATCATTGTTGGAAATCAAGCCTACTACTGTGGTGTCATCTGCGAACTTGATGATTGAGTTGGAGGTGTGCATGGCCACGCAGTCATGGTTGAACAGGGAGTACAGGAGGGGGCTGAGCACGCACCCTTGTGGGGTCCCAGTGCTGAGGATCAGTGAAGTGAGAGGAGATGTTGTTTCCTACCTTCACCACCTGGGGATGGCCTGTCAGGAGGTCTAGGACCCAGTTGCACAGGGCGGTGTTCAGATCCAGGGCCCTGAGCTTAATGATGAGTTTGGAGGGTACTATGGTGTGCTGAGCTATAGTCAATGAACAGCATTCTTACATAGGTATTCCTCTTGTCCAGATGGGATAGGGCAGTGTGCAGTGTGATGGCAATTGCATCGTCTGTGGCCCTATTGGGGCGGTAAGCAAATTGAAGTGGGTCTAGGGTGACAGGTAAGGTGGCGGTGATATGGTCCTTGACTAGTCTCTCAAAACACTTCATGATGACAGAATTAAGTGCTATAGGGTGATAGTGATTTCGTTCTGTTACCTTTGCATTCTTGGGTACAGGAACAATGGTTGCCATCTTGAAGCATGTGAGAACAGCAGACTGGGATAGGGAGAGATTGATTATGTCTGTAAACACACCAGCCAGCTGGTCTGCGCATGCTCTGAGGACATGGCTAGGAATGTCGTCTGGGCCGGCAGCCTTGCGAAGGTTAACACGTTTTAAATGTCTTACTCACTTCGGCCACGGGGATGGAGAGCCCACAGTCCTTGTTAGTGGGCCGCGTCGGTGTCACTGTATTATCCTCAAAGCGGTTAAAGAAGGTGTTTAGTTTGTCTGGAAGAAAGACGTCCGCGATGTGGCTGGTTTTCCTTTTGTGGTCCTTGGTTGTCTGTAGACCCTGCCACATACGTCTTGTGTCTGAGCCGTTGAATTGCAACTCCACTTTGTCTCTATACTTACATTTTGCTTGTTTGATTGCCTTGCGGAGGGAATGACTACTCTGTTTGTATTTGGCCATATTCCCAGTCACCTTGCCATGGTTAAATGCGGTGGTACGCGCTTTCAGTTTTTCTCAAATGCTGCCATTATCCACTGTTTCTGGTTAGGGTAGATTTTAATAGTCAAAGTGGGTACATCATCTCCTATACTCTTCTTTATAAACTCACTCACCGAATAAGTGTATTCGACAACATTATCTTCTGAGGCTACCTGGAACATATCCTAGGCCGCGTTATCAAAACAATCTTGAAACGTGGATTCCGATTGCTCAGACCAGCGTTGAATAGTCCATAGCACGACTACTTACTAATAATGGAGTTTGTAGAATAACATGCCTAGTGCTTGTTTTGGACTATGAAAGACAGAAATGATCATATACTAAAAAAGTTGAAAAGGGCACAAAAATGTTCAAACATTCTATAAAATGCTTATATTTGTTGAAGAGAAAGTGAAAGAGAGACAGATAGGATGTGTGAATGTGAGAGTGTATATTCAGTTTGATTATTCATCTGCATACTGAATGTACGTCTGTCTATGACGTTGTATAAGTGACATCTAAGAGACGTTATCCTGTCTGATTCAGTGCGTCTCTCTGTCTGTCTGTCCCTATGTCCTTGTCATATTGAGCAGTGTAGAGGGAGACTACAGCCACTGACATCTACTCTCTGTTTGTCTCTTTAAGCCAACATCATAGAGAGGGTGGGGCTGGGCTATACCGCTGTACCGAGCGAGAGGAGCGATGGGGAGAGAGGGGAGGAGAGGAAGGGAGGAATGTGAGACGAGGAAGAAGGAGGGAAGGAGGGATTTTGAATGATAGACAGAGAAGGAGGGATCGGAGTGACAGAGGGAGGAGAAAAGGGAGGGAGAAGGATAGCAAAAGGGAGGGCTTAGGGAAATAGAGAGCACAATTGAGAGAGAGAGAGAGAGAGAGAGAGAGAGAGAGAGAGAGACCATGTAAAGCATGGTCTCTGTAATGCACTGTGAGCAAGGGATGAGAGAGAGAGTCACACACACACTGTCTCTCCACACGTGCGCACCCACACACACACACACACACACACGCAATGAAACTGAGAGTTGCTTTGATCGGGAGATCAAGAGACACACACACATTCTCTCTTTCTCTCACACACAGAGGGAGTAAGGAAGGCATCCAGGCTGGTGCCTTTTGAAGCAGCAGTGAAAGAGAGAGGAGAGAGGACAGGGGGAATCTAAGGCACCGGACCACTGTCACCTACCGACCAGCCCCCCGCCGATGATCCACGGCTACAGCCACTGCACAGTAAGAGACAACAGCTACCTGTCACCTCCCTCCCTTCATCCCTCCATTCATTCATTCATGCCTCGCTGCCCCTCTCCTCATTTGTGTGAAGGATACTCAACCGTGGTGATGTTGGAGTTGGAGATCCGATGGGTGGCTAGGCAGGCACACTGCATGAGTTCCCTTTCCCAAAGTCTCTCTCTTGCTTCCTCATTCATGAATGTCACCTCTGTTTGTGGGAACTGCTGGGATTAAAAATTGTTTCTCTCTCTCTCTCTCTCTCTCTCTCTCTCTCTCTCTCTCTCTCGGGGGGTAGGTGAAAAGGGGGTTATGCCAGGAGAGCTTGAAAGGAAGGAACGATCCAGCTCTCCGTCTGTCCGTCCACCCGTCATCCTCATTCCTCTTTTTTTTCAGAGCCGATATCTCAGGTCGGACGGTCCCGTTTTGAATTCTTTCTTTTTCTCTTGTAATTTTAGTTTTTTTCTCTTTTTTGATGGAGGGATGTGAAGGATCAGGTGAAGAAAGGAGGAGCTGCATTGTGGATGTCTGAAAGCTTGTGTCATTTATAGTTTTTTGGGTTTGTTCTTATTTCAACGATCACTTTATTTCAACGATCACCTCCTGACTGAATTGAAGCGTGTGTGTGAGCAGCAGGACTGGAGGCTATAAGGACTTTGAGACTTATCTCTGTTTTGATATGATTCGGTCGTCAGGAAAATTCTTTCCTGTCCTGAAGGAGCTGTGTCAAAGTTAGCTGGCGCTGCAGGGAGAGGAAGGGGCCGTGGGGAGGGCCGTGGCCCAGGACAAAGCACCCAACCTGGGACGCACACAGAGGGACACTGGCGTAGTGGCTCTTCTCACCCACTGATAACTGTGTACCTGAAAATGACACCATGAGTTTTATATCTTCCTGCTGCCATTGTGACGGAGGGACAGTGACAACAACGTAAACAACAACAAGTGCAATAGCAGGCAACAGCCTAAAGGAGAACAACAACAGCTAAACCACCAGTGACTGGAACAACACATTGCATCGAACCAAACCTCAACTAGTCAACATCCCACAACTTTGGGTGAGCCTTTGACAAGGACTCCACCACTCTCACTGCCGTGGTGGTCTCCTCCCTCCATTCACCAGCAAGAATCCCCTAGTGACCCCCACTCTGCTACTATATTCCTCCAGATATTGTTGACATAACATATTGACATTTCTATGTCAATCTAGGAAAGTTTTCTCAAGGATTCTGGGTAATCTCCTCCGGCGGTGCGCCGTCGCCCTGGGTGAAAGGGCAGGGGGGCGGCCCACGGTTCCCCCCGACCACAACCGGGTGAAAAACAGGAGCGGGCGGCAATATGGCGGCTCTCGCCAGCTCATTGATCCGCCAGCGGCGGGAGGTGAAGGACCCCCAGGCCAACCGGCAGGTGGCCAACAAGAGGAAGCCGTGCCCCAAGGCCAACAAGTCCCTGTGCCAGAAACAAATATTATTACTCATATCAAAAGTCCGACTATGTGGCAATCGAGGGCGAAAGTTAGAAAAAAAACCGGGTGAGTCAATATATACAGTACCAGTCAAAAGTTTGGACACACCTACTCACTCAAGGGTTTTTCTCTATTTTTTACTATTTTCTACATGGTCGAATAATAGTGAAGACATCAAAACTATGAAATAACACATAACACACATTTGAATCATGTAGTAACCAAAAAAGTGTTAAACAAATCCAAATATATTTCAATGTTTAAGATTCTTCAAAGTAGCCACCCTTTGCCTTGATGACAGCTTTGCACACTCGTGGCATTTTCTCAACCAGCTTGATGAGGTAGTCAACTGAAATGCATTTCAATTAACAGCCTTGTTAATTTGTGGATTTTCTTTCCTGCTTAATGCGTTTGAGACTATCAGTTGTGTTGTGACATGGTAGGGCTGGTATACAGAAGATAGCCCTATTTGGTAAAGTCCATATTATGGCAAGAACAGCTCAAATAAGCAAAGAGATCATCATTACTTTAAGCATGAAGGTCAGTCAATACGGAACATTTCAAGAACTTTGAAAGTTTCTTCAAGTGCAGTCGAAAAAAACATAAATTGCTATGATGAAACTGGCTCTCATGAGGACCTCCACAGGAAAGGAAGACCCAAAGTTACCTCTTCTGCAGAGAATAAGCTCATTAGAGTTACCAGCCTCAGAAATTGCAACCCAAATCGATGCTTCACGGAGTTCAAGTAACAGACATATCTTAACATCAACTGTTCAGAGGAGACTGCGTGAATCAGGCCTTCAAGGTCAAATTGCTGCAGAGAAAACACTACTAAAGGACACCAATAATAAGAAGAGACTTGAATGCTCCAAGAAACACGAGCAATGGACATTAGACCAGTGGAAATCTGTCCTTTGGTCTGATGAGTTCAAATTTTAGATTTTTGGTTCCTACCGCCGTGTCTTTGTGAGACGCAGAGTAGGTGATAGGATGAAATCCATGTGTGGTTCCCACTGTGAAGCATGGAAGTTGCGTGATGATGTGGGTGTGCTTTGCTGGTGACACTGTCTGTGATTTATTTAGAATTCAAGGCACACTTAACCAGCATGGCTGCCACAGCATTCTGCAGTGATACTCCGTCCCATCTGGTTTGCGCTTAGCGGGACTACCATTTTGTTTTTCAACATGACAATGACCCACACACCTCCAGGCTGTGTAAGGGCTATTTTACCAAGAGGGAGAGTGATGGAGTGCTGCATCAGATGACCTGGCCTCCACAGTCACCGACCGCAACCAAATTGAGATGGTTTGGGATGAGTCGGACCGCAGAGTGAAGAAAAAGCAGCCAACAAGCGCTCAGCATATGTGGGAACTCCTTCAAGACTGTTGGAAAAGCATTCCAGGTGAAGCTGGTTGAGAGAATGCCAAGAGTGGGCAAAGCTGTCATCAAGGCAAAGGGTGGCTACTATGAAGAATCTCAAATCTCAAATATATTTGGATTTTTTGAACACTTTTTTGGTTACTACATGATTCCATATGTGTTATTTCATAGTTGTGACGTCGTCACCATAATTCGACAATGTATAAAATAGTAAAAATAAAGAAAAACCCTTGAATAAGTAGACGTGTCCAAACTTTATACTGGTACTGTATTTTCACTTTCATTTATGTGAGTATATACTTGTCTATTACTCTCTTTCTTTTACTTGCTACTTAATACTCCTGAGAGTTGTGAAGGTATTATTATTCTGGTTTATTTCATCATATACAGTCTGTACCCACCATACATGACCCCACCAATCCATGTTGACAGTTTACATGATTGTCAAGAAGCTCAAAGCGTCTTTATCTTCTTGTTACCGAGCAGACATATAAGTTGAGCATGTGTTGACTGTGGAAAGCAGAGGTGACCCAGTGGTGCAGTTAGCATAAGCCCCGTTGTATTCAGGCGAATGGCCTGAATATCCGTAGCATTATCATCTAAATGGAAACGAGGGAGAGTTAGGATTTGTACGTACTGGTTGTGTTAAAAATAAAAATAATTCTATCTACTCAATACTGACAATACAATAAAAGTTGATTTTGTTTTCTCTAACAAAATGTTCCACATCTGCTACATCCTTTCCCCTATTATAACTTTAAACAATAGTCCTACCATACAGAATGAACCACACGACTGCCCCCTTCTCTGTCTGTAATGGGTGTGATTATTGTGTTACATGTCAGCACAGCGGACCGACCAGCAGACAGGTCCTGGTCATTTGCGGCGATAGAAAAACTTGGCGTGTCATTGTGATTTAGCACTGTGTAAAAACATCAATATCCTCATTTACGGGGCAACTGGTGTGTGTTTGTGTGTGTGTGCACGCGCGTGTGTGTGTTCGCATGTGTTATTTAAAACCCTGTGTGTGTGTGTTTTACATAATTAACCCAGTGGCACATTAAACCGGTCAGACTAAATCTATCACAATACACTTCTGGTTAGTGGAATTAAACTAGACTTGAGGAGGCATATTCCCAGACTGCTTTGAGGGGCCTTCGTCACGGTGGCTGCTGCAGTTTTATGATCTCATAAGTAAATGGACCAAAATGAAGTTTAATGGTGGCAACAGTATTTCTATGAGCTAGTGTGAGACAGTGAGCTGGTTATAAGACAAACTGTTCTTCATGTCGAACAATGTTATTTATGGGACATCCTGCGATTGTGTTTATATTCACACGTATCTCTGTGCTCTTGACATTTGGAGTTATTCGGAGTAGTCAGTGTGTCAAAATATTGAAATCATTTCAGACTATACGGTCACCTTTGAGAGTATATTTAAGCAACAATGCCCGGGGAGGTGTGGTATACGGCCAATTTACCACAGCTAAGGGCTGTTCTTACGCACGACGCAACGCGTGCCAGGACACAGCCTTTAGCCGTGGTATATTGGCCATGTGTGGGTCATTCTTGTAATATTTTTATGTTATATTTCAAGTATTGGCTCACCAAAATGAAATGTTAAAAGATTTTGAATATAAATTGAAATGTCCAGTATAATGTATTTTTTTTTAAAATCATGTTTTTTAACTGGCACTAAGAATTCTGTAATGTAATTATATAACATCATTCAACAATTTTCAACTGCATGGTACAGAAACAGGCAAGTAATCACATTATTTTATATCTGTATTTTGTTGTTTTTTAAAGTCAGGTGGGGATCGTCGAGCTGACCAACTCAACCCCGTTACATGAAATGAAGATGGAAAACTAGTACTTATCAAAATAATACTTTAACCCATAAAAATATACAATCTATTCATTCATGCACACCATGTGGTCTCCTGTCCTTCACCACATGAGGAGCAGAGGCCATTTTGAACCAAAAAAACCTGTCACAAGCATAGTAATAAAAGGGCTTTAATGTCTGAGGTCGGAAAATATGTTTTCTTGACGGTTTTAATATGTACTTAATGTTGTGGGGTGTTCAGTTATTCTAGTAAAAAAAAAAAAATCTAATATTAGCGCAGCCCAAGAATGACCCATATCACAAACCCCTGAGGTGCCTTATTGCTATTATAAACTGGTTACCAATGTAATTAGAGCAGTAAAAATACATGTTTTGTCATACCCGTGGTATGCGGTCAGATTTACCACAGCTGTCAGCCAATCAGCACTCAGGGCTCGAACTACCCAGTTTATATTAGCCTTTTCTCTCTCTGTATACCAGGTTCTATTTAGTAATTTATTTCAAAGTATGATTTCCGGCATGTTGTGTGAAGACTCACTCAGAATTGAAGAATTGAAGGCTGACTTAGTTAGATGCTTCCAGAGGTTTCTCTCTATCATGGAGGGACTGTTGAGTGAAGTGAACGGTCTATGAACGGTGTGTCGACGTTCTATAAATACGGTGTAAACGTTCTACATCTATAAACGTAGCTCCGTTGGTAGAGCATGGTGCTTGCTACGGCAGGATAAGTGGCCGCGATTCCCGGCACCACGCATACGCAAAACATGTACGCGGCAGGTTTGTAAAGTCGTACGTGAATATTATATAAAACCTAATACCAAGTAAGCACTCCCCTCTCCAAACCCCAGTAGCCATTGGTCTAACTGGGCGTGTGTAGTAGCTGCTGCGGTCGTCATTCCGCTGGTCGACCCTATATGTATTATCAAGTTCGTCAGGGTGATCACGGTGGAAACCTTACCCGTGAACACAGCATCTGCCGCCGCGGCCACCATGCACTGCACTGTAATTACCGGTGGAAAATATGGCACCCACACTCACGCATATACACATGCCCCGGTGAACATAGATATCAGCCCAGGTCGTAATGGCCGGCCATTCCTTTTCTAATGGGTTGCACCAGCGGTCGCTACAGTCTGATTGTTTTATTATGGTAATACAAGCCCCTTTTGCTTTCTATGGCTTCTCCACGATTCCGGCATTCACTACGTATTAGTATGGATTAGACATAGCTTGCCCCTGTCATTGTGGGAATATTGCCTGTCAGCAAAAAAAGAGAGAGGGAGAGCGAGGGAGAATCGGTGACCCATGGCCGTGAGTTTGTAGGTGTTCCTGAGTGTGTGTTTTTCCGTCTCTGGTGCCTCTGCCTGTGTGTGCACAATAACAGAAACTGTAATTGATATGGTAATTTTGGGTATTATCAACAATTTTACTGCAGCATACTGTAAATTATGGAGCATTGTGGGAAAATGTTGCAGGTGGGGAAAGAATTGCTGTATTTCGAATGGTACTGTAATTCCACCCACGGAATTTCTAAAGTCTTTGAAAGTCAAGTTAATAAACAGATCATTGACCATTTCCAATAACACCGTACCTTTTCCGCTGTGTAATCCGGTTTCCGAGCTGGTCACGGAAACGCTCAAGGTCCTAAACGATATCATAACCGCCATCGATAAAAGACAGTACTGTGCAGCCGTATTCATCGACCTGGCCAAGGCTTTCGTCTCTCAATCGTCGTATTCTTATCGGCAGACTCAACAGCCTTGGTTTCTCAAATGACTGCCTTGCCTGGTTCACCAACTACTTCTCAGAAAGAGTTCAGTGTGTCAAATCGGAGGGCCTGTTGTCCGGACCTCTGGCAGTCTCTATGGGGGTACCACAGGGTTCAATTTTCGGG
The DNA here is from genome assembly GCF_013265735.2 of Oncorhynchus mykiss. NCBI lineage: Eukaryota > Metazoa > Chordata > Actinopteri > Salmoniformes > Salmonidae > Oncorhynchus > Oncorhynchus mykiss. Next base: position 18,725,227 of record NC_048573.1, read on the forward strand.
CCGACTATTTTCTCTGTACATATCAATGATGTTGCTCTTGCTGCGGGTGATTCCCTGATCCACCTCTACGCACACAACACCATACTGTATACTTCTGGCCCTTCTTTAGACACTGTGTTAACTAACCTCCAAACGAGCTTCAATGCCATACAACACTCCCTCTGTGGCCTCCAACTGCCCTTAAATGCTAGCAAAACCAAATGCATGCTTTTCAACTGTTCGCTGCCTGCACCAGCCCGCCCAACTAGCATCACTACTCTGGATGGTTCTGACCTAGAATACGTGGACAACTACAAATATCTAGGTGTCTGGCTAGACTGTAAACTCTCCTTCCAGACTTATATCAAACATCTCCAATCCAAAATGAAATCTAGAATCGGCTTCCTATTTCGCAACAAAGCCTCCTTCACTCACGCCGCCAAAATGACCCTAGTAAAACTGACTATCCTACCGATCCTCGACTTCGGCGACGTCATCGACAAAATAGCTTCCAATACTCTACTCAGCAAATTGGATGCAGTCTATCACAGTGCCATCCATTTTGTTACCAAAGCGCCTTATACCACCCACCACTGCGACCTGTATGCTCTAGTTGGCTGGCCCTCGCTACATATTTGTTGCCAGACTCACTGGCTCCAGGTCATCAATAAGTATTTGCTAGGTAAAGCCCCACCTTATCTCAGTTCACTGGTCACGATAACAACACCCACCCGTAGCACGCGCTCCAGCAGGTATATCCCACTGGTCATCCCCAAAGCCAACACCTCCTTTGGCCGCCTTTCCTTCCAGTTCTCTGCTGCCAGTGACTGGAACGAATTGCAAAAATTGCTGAAGCTGGAGACTTACATTTCCCTCACTAACTTTAAACATCAGCTATCTGAGCAGCTAACCGATCGCTGCAGCTGTACATAGTCCTTCTGTAAATAGCCCACTCAATCTACCTACCTCATCCCCACATTGTTTTGATTTACTTTGCTGCTCTTTTGCACACCAGTATCACTACTTGCACACCATCATCTGCTCATCATCACCTGCTCATCTATCACTCCAGTGTTAATCTGCTAAATTGTAATTACTTTGCTACAATGGCCTATTTATTGCCTTACCTCCTCAAGCCATTTGCACACACTGTATATAGACTTTATTTTGTTTCTATTGTGTTATTGACTGTACCCTTGTTTATTCCATGTATAACTCTGTTGTTGTTTCTGTCGCACTGCTTTGCTTTATCTTGGCCAGGTTGCAGTTGTAAAAGAGAAATGGTTCTCAACTAGCCTACCTGGTTAAGTAAAGGTGAAATCATTTTTTTTTAAAGAATACAGTATCGTATCTTTGGATCGCCAAAAACCTTTTGACCGTAGTGGGTGTAAGGTATTGTTGTTTCTGTTGCATTGACGTATTTTGAGGTGTGCCTTGTGAGAGGCTATATCTGTTGCCCCCATGAATAAGAATGCTGTACCAACTTAACTCCTATGTGATTATAGTGCCCCATCAGTTTGTATAGGGGACAGATTGGAGAGGCAGCAAGTCTTCAACCATAAACGGTTGAGCATTTTGCCATGTCCTTTTGGTCTGTCTTGCCCTGTGGTCACTGTGGGTTTGGAAGTCTTTGTTAAGGCCTTTGTTATGTGCAAATGATATAAAACACCAAATATTCATAAATACACTGTAATGTGTAAACACTTTACCTACTGTAGCAGCCAACCTGCTTGCACTAATCACAGTAAAATACTGGGAAATCCGTTCATTCTGATAACAGTAGCTTCACTTTTTTACAATATAATACAGTCAATTTTACAGTATTGTACTGTGTGTTACCGTATTGTTACCATATTTATATATATATATATTATTTATATATATATATATATATATATATATATATATATAATATATATATTATATATTATATATATATATTATATTATATATATACTGTAATATGAAATACAGAATTTCACTTGCCACCAAGCTGCCTGTAAGCTACTGTCAAATTCACAGTAACCTTATTTACAGTGTGTGTGCCTCTGGCTATGTGTTTGTGTCTGTGCATCCCATTGGCTGTGTGTGTGTTCCTGCCTGTGTGTGTGTGTGTGGTGTAGGTGGTTGGAGGCGATCATTGATCACTCATCACCAGTGACCCCACAGAATTTCCCTGACCTCTCCTGTTCGTAGCTCACCCTCAAAGGGGCATCTGGTTGGTTTTGCGTTGGCTCTACCCAGCATGCAACAAGCTTCCACAAGAGTTTAGCTTAATTATAGATCAGCATAGGGGACCGAGAGAGGAGTGGGATGGAAAGAGGCATGGAAAGAGGGACAGGGAGAGGACTGGGATGGAGAGAGGGATGGAGAGAGGGACAGAGAAAGGACTGGGATGGAGAGAGGGATGGAGAGAGGGACAGGGAGAGGACTGGGATGGAGAGAGGGATGGAGAGAGGGACAGGGAGAGGACTGGGATGGAGAGAGGGATAGAGAGAGGGATGGAGAGAGGTATGGAGAGAGGGACAGGGAAAGGACTGGGATGGAGAGAGGGATGGAGAGAGGGATGGAAAGAGGGATGGAAAGAGGTATGGAGAGAGGTATGGAGAGAGGTATGGAGCGAGGGATGGAGAGAGGGATGGAGAGAGGGACAGGGAAAGGACTGGGATGGAGAGAGGGATGGAGAGAGAGAGGGATGGAGAGAGGGATGGAGAGAGGGATTGAGAGAGGGATGGAGAGAGGGATGGAGAGAGGGACAGGAAAAGGACTGGGATGGAGAGAGGGATGGAGAGAGGTATGGAGAGAGGTATGGAGAGAGGGACAGGGAAAGGACTGGGATGGAGAGAGGGATGGAGAGAGGTATGGAGAGAGGGACAGGAAAAGGACTGGGATGGAGAGAGGGATGGAGAGAGGGACGGAGAGGACTGAGATGGAGAGAGGGATGGAGAGAGGTATGGAGAGAGGGACAGAGAGGACTGGGATGGAGAGAGGTATGGACAGAGAGAGGGACGGAGAGGACTGGATGAAGAGAGGTATGGAGAGGGACAGAGAGGACTGGATGGAGAGAGAGGGACGGAGAGGACTGGATGGAGAGAGGGATGGAGAGAGAGAGGGATGGAGAGGACTGGATGGAGAGAGGGATGGAGAGAGAGAAGGACGGAGAGGACTGGATGGAGAGAGAGAGAGGGACGAAGAGGACTGGGATGGAGAGAGGTATGGACAGAGAGAGGGACAGAGAGGACTGGGATGGAGAGAGGTATGGACAGAGAGAGGGACGGAGAGAGGGATGGAGAGAGGGATGGAGAGAGGGACAGGAAAAGGACTGGGATGGAGAGAGGTATGGAGAGAGGGATAGAGAGAGTTATGGAGAGAGGGACAGGGAAAGGACTGGGATGGAGAGAGGGATGGAAAGAGGGATGGAGAGAGGTATGGAGAGAGGGACAGGGAAAGGACTGGGATGGAGAGAGGGATGGAGAGAGGGACAGGGAAAGGACTGGGATGGAGAGAGGGATGGAGAGAGGTATGGAGAGAGGGATGGAGAGAGGGACAGGGAAAGGACTGGGATGGAGAGAGGGATGGAGAGAGGACTGGATGGAGAGAGGGATGGAGAGAGGGACAGGGAGGACTGAGATGGAGAGAGGGATGGAGAGAGGGATGGAGAGAGGGATGGAGAGAGGGACAGGAAAAGGACTGGGATGGAGAGAGGGATGGAGAGAGGGATGGAGAGAGGGATGGAGAGAGGGACAGGAAAACGACTGGGATGGAGACAGGGATGGAGAGAGGTATGGAGAGAGGTATGGAGAGAGGGACAGGGAAAGGACTGGGATGGAGAGAGGGATGGAGAGAGGGACAGGAAAAGGACTGGGATGGAGAGAGGGATGGAGAGAGGTATGGAGAGAGGTATGGAGAGAGGGACAGGGAAAGGACTGGGATGGAGAAAGGGATGGAGAGAGGTATGGAGAGAGGGACAGGAAAAGGACTGGGATGGAGAGAGGGATGGAGAGAGGGACGGAGAGGACTGAGATGGAGAGAGGGACGGAGAGGACTGAGATGGAGAGAGGGATGGAGAGAGGTATGGAGAGAGGGACAGAGAGGACTGGGATGGAGAGAGGTATGGACAGAGAGAGGGACGGAGAGGACTGGATGAAGAGAGGTATGGAGAGGGACAGAGAGGACTGGATGGAGAGAGAGGGACGGAGAGGACTGGATGGAGAGAGGGATGGAGAGAGAGAGGGATGGAGAGGACTGGATGGAGAGAGGGATGGAGAGAGAGAAGGACGGAGAGGACTGGATGGAGAGAGAGAGAGGGACGAAGAGGACTGGGATGGAGAGAGGTATGGACAGAGAGAGGGACAGAGAGGACTGGGATGGAGAGAGGTATGGACAGAGAGAGGGACGGAGAGGACTGGATGGAGAGAGGTATGGAGAGGGACAGAGAGGACTGGATGGAGAGAGGGATGGAGAGAGGGATGGAGAGAGGTATGGAGAGAGGGACAGAGAGGACTGGATGGAGAGAGGTATCGAGAGAGAGGGATGGAAAGAGGGACAGAGAGGACTGGATGGAGAGAGGTACGGAGAGAGGGACAGAGAGGACTGGATGGAGAGGTATGAGAGAGGGACAGAGAGGACTGAGATGGAGAGAGGGACAGAGAGAGGGATGGAGAGAGGGACAGGGAAAGGACTGGGATGGAGAGAAGGATGGAGAGAGGAATGGAGAGAGGGATGGAGAGAGGGACAGGGAAAGGACTGGGATGGAGAGAGGGACAGAGAGGACTGGATGGAGAGAGGGATGGAAAGAGGGATGGAGAGAGGGACAGGGAAAGGACTGGGATGGAGAAAGGGACAGGGAAAGGACTGGGATGGAGAGAGGGACAGAGAGGACTGGATGGAGAGAGGGACAGAGAAAAGACTGGAATGGGGAGAGGTATGGACAGAGAGAGGGACGGAGAGGACTGCATGGAGAGAGGTATGGGGAGAGGGACAGAGAGGACTGGATGGAGAGAGGGATGGAGAGAGGTATGGACAGAGAGAGGGACGGAGAGGACTGGGTGGAGAGAGGTATGGAGAGAGGGACAGAGAGGACTGGATGGAGAGAGGGACAGGAAGGACTGGATGGAGAGAGGTATGGACATAGAGAGGGACGGAGAGGATTGGATGGAGAGAGGTATGGATAGAGAGAGGGACGGAGAGGACTGGATGGAGAGAGGTATGGACAGAGAGGACTTAATGGAGAGAGGGACAGGGAGGACTGGATGGAGAGAGGGATGGAGAGAGGGATGGAGAGAGGGATGGACAGAGAGGACTGGATGGAGAGAGGTATGGAGAGGGACAGAGAGGACTGAGATTGAGAGAGTGATGGAGAGGACTGGATGGAGAGAGGGACAGGGAGGACTGGATGGAGAGAGGTATTGAGAGAGGGATGGAGAGGACTGGATGGAGAGAGGTATGGAGAGGACTGAATGTAGAGTGGGATGGAGAGAGGTATGGAGAGAGGGACTGAGATGGAGAGAGGTATGGAGAGAGGGACAGAGAGGACTGGATGGAGAGAGGTATGGAGAGAGGGACAGAGAGGACTGGATGGAGAGAGGGATGGAGAGGTATGGAGAGAGGGACAGAGAGGACTGAGATGGAGAGAGGGACGGAGAGGACTGGATGGAGAGAGGGATGAAGAGAGGGACATCCCTCTCTCCATCCAGTCCTCTCCGTCCCTCTCTCCATCTCAGTCCTCTCTGAGATAGAGAGAGGGATGGAGAGAGGGACAGAGAGGACTGAGATGGAGAGAGGGACAGAGAGGACTGAGATGGAGAGAGGGACAGAGAGGTCTGAGATGGAGAGAGGTATGGAGTGAGGGACAGAGAGGACTGAGATGGAGTGAGGGACAGAGGGGACTGAGATGGAGAGAGGGAGAGAGAGGGACAGAGAGGACTGGGATGGAGAGAGGGACAGAGAGAGGGACAGAGAGGACTGGGATGGAGAGAGGTATGGAGAGAGTGACAGAGAGGACTGAGATGGAGAGAGGGACAGAGAGGACTGGGATGGAGAGAGGGATGAAGAGAGGACTGGATGGAGAGAGGGACAGAGAGAGGGACAGAGAGGACTGATGGAGAGAGGGATGGAGAGAGTGACAGAGAGGACTGGATGGAGAGAGGGACAGAGAGGACCGGATGGAGAGAGGGATGGAGAGAGGACTGGATGGAGAGAGGGACAGAGAGGACCGGATGGAGAGAGGTATGGAGAGAGTGATGGCGAGAGGGACAGAGAGGACTGGATGGAGAGAGGGACGGAGAGGATTGGATGGAGAGAGGGACGTAGAGGACTGGATGGAGAGAGGTATGGAGAGGACTGGATGGACAGAGGGATGGAGAGGACTGGATGGAGAGAGGGACAGGGAGGACTGGATGGTGAGAGGGATGGATGGAGAGAGGGATGGAGAGGACTGGATGGAGAGAGGGATGAAGAGAGGACTGGATGGAGAGAGGGACAGAGAGGACTGATGGAGAGAGGGATGGAGAGAGTGACAGAGAGGACTGGATGGAGAGAGGGACAGAGAGGACCGGATGGAGAGAGGGATGGAGAGAGGACTGGATGGAGAGAGGGACAGAGAGGACCGGATGGAGAGAGGTATGGAGAGAGTGATGGCGAGAGGGACAGAGAGGACTGGATGGAGAGAGGGACGGAGAGGATTGGATGGAGAGAGGGACGTAGAGGACTGGATGGAGAGAGGTATGGAGAGGACTGGATGGACAGAGGGATGGAGAGGACTGGATGGAGAGAGGGACAGGGAGGACTGGATGGTGAGAGGGATGGATGGAGAGAGGGATGGAGAGGACTGGATGGAGAGAGAGATGGAGAGGACTGGATGGAGAGTGGGATGGAGAGGACTGGATGGAGAGGACTGGATGGAGAGAGGGATGGAGAGGACTGGATGGAGAGAGGGATGGAGAGGACTGGATGGAGAGTGAGGTTAACTATGTAACTTAATGCCTGTATCAAATATGGTGGCAGTTCAAACGTGTGGTATTGCAATGTGTGATCTTCTAGTTGGTGTACGCTGTTTTGTTTATATTGGTGCTGTGGTGATATGGGTCTATTTGTTTTAGTGTGTCGGTGTATCTGAGTGCTCCACGTGTTCCTTCCTGCATGTGTGTGCGTGGTCATACAATATACAGTATACGTCCATAACCATACGTACTTACCCATAACCTACTCATGCCCCACTATTTCCTAAGCAAGTAGTTTAGGTTCCATGTGTTTATGTACAGGTGCGTGTGTGAGCAAGCTCTAAATAAACATTCAGGTTGCTTGTGTCCATTTCTGTGTGTGTTCGCCTGCCTGGATGTGATGCATGTGTGTATCGTCTGTAATCGCTGCTTACCTGTGTGTCAGTGACAGATGATGATCTGATGTGCATGTCCCTGACTGACCCTTCCTCCTCCTCCCCACCCCCCTCCGTCAGACCCCATCTCAACTCACTCACCGGGTGGCTGGTAACAACCCATACGAATGACGGCCTCACCCTCCACTACAGCCCAGTCAGCTGTTAACAAGGTCAGCCTGCCCCTCTGCAACCACAGAGAGGAGGAATCACCACGCTGGAATTGTGTGTGTGTGTGTGTGTGTGTGTGTTTGAGAAGGAATGGGAAGATTTATAGGTGTGTGTGTGTGTTTGAGAAGGACATATAAATGCTGTTTACCAAACAGAATATAATAACACTTCTACTGCATATCAGGTCAGGGACACACACATCTAGTGCGCACGGGTTGGCGCATGCCTGACTGCGTTTGTGTGTGTGTGTGTGTGCGGTGCTGCCGTGGCTAGAGATATCGGGAAAGGAAAGGGCCCTACTACTACTATAAATCCACCCATACACCCTTCGATAAGGCCTGGGTAAATTACAACCCTTCGCTGAAGTGTGTGTGTGACAATGAGCAGCTCATCGTTGCGGTGTGATTCATCAGGCCCCATCAGCACTGCTCATTAACACACTGATTTATCAATCACACACACACACACACAAACTGATTTAATCAATAACACTGTGCTCAGTGTGGAGAGCAACCATTCAGCCCTGCACAATTTCTGGAGCGAGAGAGAACACAGTAGCAGAATACCTGACTACTGTGACTGAACCAAACTTAATTAAGGAAAGCTTTGACTATGTACAGCCTTGCTATTGAGAGAAGCCGCCATAGGCAGACCTGGCTAACAAGGAAAGACAGGCTATGTGTACACTGCCCACAAAATGAGGTGGAAACTGAACTGCACTTCCTAACCTCCTGCCCAATGTATGACCATATTAGAGACACAGACCCACAAAGAATTCTAAAACGAACCCAATTTTGATAAATTCCCATATCTATTGGGTGAAATACCACAGTGTGCCATCACAGCAGCAAGATTTGTGACCTGTTGCTACAAGAAAAGGGCAACCAGTGAAGAACAAACACCATTGTAAATACAACCTATATTTATGTTTATTTATTTTCCCTTTTGCACTTTAACCATTTGCACATAATGACATTTGAAATGTCTTTATTATTTTGGAACTTTTGTGGGTGTAATGTTTACTGTTATTTTGTATTGTTTATTTCAATTGTATTTCTTATCTATTTCACTTGCTCTGGCAATGTTAACATATGTTAACCCCTCAAATTGAGAGGTTACCCCAACATCTCCCCCACTTCTCTACTCCCTTGCTCTCGCAGTGCCCAAACCCTTATATTCTCAAGGACCCCTCCCTCCCTCCCTCAAGTGTCTTCTTCCTCAACATGGTGTTGACATCTGTCTCCTTCCTCTATCTCCCTCCCTCCCTCCAAGTCTGTCTTCTTCCTCAACATGGTGTTGACATCTGTCTCCTTCCTCTATCTCCCTCCCTCCCTCCAAGTCTGTCTTCTTCCTCAACATGGTGTTGACATCTGTCTCCTTCCTCTATCTCCCTCCCTCCCTCCAAGTCTGTCTTCTTCCTCAACATGGTGTTGACGTCTGCTAGCCAGGTAGTTAGTCAGGGACAACGGGGAGCTGGGGAATGGTGTAGCTGCATTATAAACCCAGGACTCAGAGAAGCTGCTACATGCATTTATAATGGAGCTCTGATTGCTACAGGGGGACGGCTGGTATTGGGGATGACATGGCAGGCATTCACTTGCTGTAGTAACTACACACGGTAGACAGTGTTGCACAGACACACACACACACACACACACACACACACACTGCAAGTCTGTGAAGATGATCCATTGGGTTCATCCATCTGGATATTGCTTTCCCATTAGTAGCCTAGCGTATGAAATACACAAATAAAACTACCGCAATAAACCACAGCAAATTAAACTGTTACATACCACTGGACATGTTCAATTATTTCATTGCATTATTGTTTCCAAGTGGTTGCAGATCTATAAAAGGCTATGAGCTGTGAGCTTGTGACAGCCATTTATATTCTGTTATTCACACCACCGCCAAGATGGCCGAACATTTTCCAGTCTTCTGTTGGGCTCCATTGTTTTTTCACTACTCACCTCCAGTTTACTGCCAATGGGACAGATGTGAAAATGGAGCCTGCTATAAATTCGTTTTAGATAACATTTGGCCTCCATAATGATCAATGAGTGTAAACGCTCAAGGTGCTACCTTATTGATTTGTGGTGGTGAAAAAGCCATTGGTTTTTTGAGATGGATGTCATCATCCACAGGCATCTATAGGTGGTGACTTTAAGAGGTGGGTGGGGGTTGTGTGTGTGCCTTCGGGGGGGGGGAGGGAATTCGTGAGAGGGCCATGGTACCAAAGCGGGTCAGAGAGGGGCAGTCGAATCGGGATCGGAAACAACTGTTCAGCTGATGACCTTCAAAGAAGGAGCACAGAGGGAGAACACACACACACAAACACGTGTACACATGCACGGTGGAACGCACAGACAGAAACGCACAATCTGTGACAGCTATGCCTCTGGTATCAATATGTAAACCACCTCAGGTGTGATTCATAATTAACCTGTAACACCATCTGTACCTTATACAGGTGGCACAAACACTCACACACACTCCCACACCACTCACACTCACACACACACACACAACATATTCATCCTCTGTCTTGCCATGTACAGGATGCAGCAGTCTCGTTCTCGCTCATTGTGTTTGACTTGATGCAGGAAACAGATGAAGTGCTGTTTCTGCTGAGGCAGCATCTTCTACTCCCGCTGCTTGCCTCAATGTCAAAAATGAGTGGCGAGGAGAAGCATGGTCCCTTTAATCAGTGGTCATACTTCTAATGACTGTATTCACATGCACTGGGAGAGGAATAAACACGTTAGCATTTTCTATGCAATCAATTTGCCTGATGGTATGCAAACACAGCTGTACGTGGATGACATGGAGATACGGTCCACGCACACCTCCTAGCCATCCTGACTCACTGACTTACTCACTCACTCACGCACGCACGCATGCACGCATTCACTCAAACACCAGCAAGATCTCATGGTTTTACCAATTTGGCATCAGATTCTGACCATTAGCCACGTTTCTCCAAACATCACATTTTGAAGAAGCTGCAAACAATACAGTACATACATGTGAGATGGGTGATGCAATATGTTAACACAATTTAGAAGTGACTAAGATACAGCAGAATAGTGTGGAGTCCAGTTTATACATATAAGATGAGTAATGTTCGATATGGAAACAATTATTAAAGTGGCTAGTGATCCATTTCTAAAAGTGGCCAGTGATTCCTAATCTATATCAATACGCAGCCGCCGCTGATGTTCTAGTGATGGCTGTTTAACAGTCTGATGGTCTTGAGATAGAAGCTGTTTTTCAGTCTCTTGGTCCCAGGTTTGATGCACCTGTACTGACCTCGCCTTCTGGATGATAGCGGGGTGAACAGGCAGTGGCTCGGGTGGTTGTTGGCCTTGATGATCTTTTTGGTTTTCTTGTGACATCGGGTGCTGTAGGTGTCCTGGAGGGCGGGAAGTTTGCCTCCGGTAATGCGTTGGGCAGACTGCACCACCCTCTGGAGAAATTTGCAGTTCTGGGCAGTGCAGTTGCCGTACCAGGCGGTGATACAGCCCGACAGGATACTCTCAATTGTGCATCTGTAAAAGTTTGTGAGGGTTTTAGGTGACAAGCCAAATTTCTTTAGCCTCCTGAGGTTGAAGAGGCGCTGTTGTGCCTTCTTCACCACACTGTCTGTGTGGGTGGACCATTTCAGTTTGTCAGTGATGTGTACGCAGAGGAACTTGAAGCTTTCCACCTATTCCACTGCGGTGGCATCGATGTGGCTAGGGGTGTGCTCCCTCTGCTGTTTCCTGTCCACGATCATCTCCTTAGTTTGGTTGATGTTGAGTAAGAGGTTATTTACCTGGCACCACACTCCCAGAGCCCTCACCTCCTCCCTGAAGGCTGTCTCATCGCTGTTGGTAATCAAGCCTACTACTGTCGTGTTGTCTACAAACTTGATGGTTGAGTTGGAGGCACGCAAGGCCACTCATGTGGGGGCCCCAGTGTTGCAAGGATCAGCGAATAGGTGTTGTTTCCTACCTTCACCACCTGGGGGCGACCTGTCAGGAAGTCCAGGATCCAGTTGCACATGGTGGGGTTCAGACCCAGGGCCTCGAGCTTGATGATGAGCTTGGAGGGTACTATGGTGTTGAATAATGAGCTATAGTCAATGAACAGCATTCTTACATAGGTATGCCTCTTGTTCAGGTGGGATAGGGCAGTGTGCAGTATGGTGGCGATTGTGTCATCTGCGGATCTATTGGGGCGATAAGCAAATTGAAGTGGGTCTAGGGTATCAGGTAGGGTGTTGGTGATATGATCCTAGACTAGTCTCTCAAAGCACTTCATGATGACAGAGCTGAGTGCTATGGAGCGATAGTAATTTACTTCAATTACCTTTGTCCCTGTACCTAAGAAAGCAATGGTGGCCATCTTGAAGCATGTGGGGACAACAGACTGGGATACGGAGAGATTGAATATGTCCGTAAACGCACCAGTCAGCTGATCAGTGCATGCTCTGAGGATGCGGCTAGGAATGCCATCTGGGCCGGCAGCCTTGCGAGGGTTAACACGCTAAAATGACTTACTCACGTCGGCCACAGAGAAGGAGAGCCCACAGTCCTTGATAGCGGGTCACTTCGGTGTTATTCTCAAAGCGAGCGAAGAAGGGGTTCAGCCTGTCTGGAAGCAAGACTTCAGTGTCCGCGACGTGGCTGGTTTTCCACGTACGTCTTGTGTCTGAGCCGTCGAACTGGGACTCAACTTTGTCCCTACACTGACATTTAGTTTGCTTGATTGCCTTGAGGAGGGAATAACCACACTGTTTGTATGCTTCCATATTCCCAGTCTTCTTGCCTTGGTTAAATGCTGTGGTTCACGCTTAGGTTTTGCGCAAAATGCCGTCATCTATCCACGGTTTCTGGTTGGGGTAGGTTTTAATGTAAAGGGTTAACCCTTTACACTCGTGGTAATTGGCCTACATGGATAGGTATAATTGAAATGTTTCTTACAGAAAGCATATGAAAGGTGTGTGCACAATCATGGTAGCAATTGAAAGGGAACAGTTTGGAGATGATGGAAAAATGATTAGAACAAAGTTGAGGAGACAACGGTTCACCTGACAAAGGATTGAATCCAAACATTAGATTGTTGATTTATATGTGCATTTTTACATTTACTGTACTTTTCGCCGCATTTGTTGATAACGAAATCAGGAAATGCTTTGGATTCATTCACTACACAGAGCATGAAAAATGTGGAGTAGGTGCAACATAAGACAGAAAAATGCCAAGGGTTGAAGTGAGACGACTAACTAGTGTCTCAAAGTGACACTCACTTCTCCAAAGTGTTCACAGTTCTTAAATCATTTCAATGCACTTTTATGACCCAAAGAAGAGTCTTCAACTATACTACTTTACTTTTGCTGTGCTGTTGAGGAACTAGAGCAAGCACACTTATGGTTGTTTTGTTTGGAACACCCTGCATCCCCGCCATCACACAATTACTGTTGTTGTTTATGCAGTCTAATAACAGGATACATACATGGCAACCTGGGTCAGGTGGGCATCATTTGAACATTTGTTTTATTGCCAACGTGACTAGCTACGTTATAAAATACGATCTTGAAGTATTAGGCTTTCACAGGGCAATTCACAGAAACAGATGGTCATTTTTGCGTGCATAGAGAGGAGTCGTGAGTGATTCAGGTGCACAAACACAGGCTCAGTCTGTTCAGAACAACCCAGGGTGTGGCGCCATGTCATCTTCTGACTGTACATCAAACATGGTGATCATAAACACTTACACTGTATATGACATGATATGGATATGATATGGAAATGTGAAGTGCACATTTGGACTGCTTGGTGTTTGGCTTGCTTGTGCAGTATGACATCAACGCGGTGTTTACTATAATCCTCGACGTCTCATCTTTAGAAAATAAATAGTCTTCATTTACAGCATTACTGCCTATTGTAGGGGGGATCTGGGCAACTTCTTGTTGTGCGCGGTGCTCAAGTTCAGAACGGTTGTCAGTCAAACCCGGCACAGTGGTGTGAAGGCGAGAGCCTGAGAGCTGACCTCATTTGTAGCATGTACTGTACAGCCACTGACCTGTAAGTTAGGCGCTTATCAGTGCCCAAACCTGTCATTTTTTTTACCTGTACACGGGTATGAGTGTTAAGGGATATGGTTTGGGATAAAATTAAATGTAAAAAATTAAAAAACACTGAGAATGAACACCTTCGGATCCAGAGTCATGAGACCACTGCACCACCCGGGAGGCCCGCTGGCCTACACTCTTGCCTGCATGTACTACCTTTTGGTTACACTACTTGTATCTTTGCTTTCGATTTGTGTTTCTTTGCTTTCACTGCCAGTCCGCTAGTTTTGGAGTGACGGTTATTCTTCACAGGCTTATTTCATTTGCCTACTTAAGTAGATGGTCTGACGTCACCTCGTTTTATAGTTTCAGCTAACGTACTTCAAAATTGTCAGTCACGGGTCAATAATGTACGGATATTACAAGCATGTCTATCTAATACATTTAATGACAAACCATCTAACTACTTAGGTAAACATATGAATTACCTGTTGCACAACATTCGGCGCAGTTGTTGGTAACTGGTTCGCTCTCGCTTTAAAATTATTTGCTTACATGTTTTGGGGTTTTGATGTCTTATTTTTGTTTACAATTCTATATATTTTGCTTTCAATTGTTTGGCTTTTGATTTCGACATCCATTATCTCACCCGTTCTGGAAAATATAATGTTTACATTCTCAACTTTATTTACCATGTTCACAATTTTATTTTATTTTGAATTCAATACATATGGCGTGAAATTGACCCCATACAGATACCCCCCAAAAACTACTTAGGTAGTACTTTAAAGTATTTTTCCTTAAGTACTGCTGACTGCACACACACCGTGCATGCAGACAAAAACACACACACGCACGTACATACACATGTACACACACACACACACCGCTACACCCCTCATGGCCATGCGTGCAGAGTGTGATCTCTCTGTCAACAGTGTCCGACCCCCCCAAACTCTTACTCCTCTCCCCCAGCCTATGTATGTATGTATGTATGTATGTATGTGTGTGTGTATGTGTGTGTGTGTGTGTGTGTGTGTGTATGCATGCATGCATGATGTCAGAGCTGGGTGTGTGGTTCATTTGCTTTGATCACGGAGTGATTAGGGTGCAACAACGAGGGGTGAGAGACAAAACGGAAAATGGAATGGCACCCTATGCCCCCTGGCATCTCTCTCTCTCTGTCTCTCTCTGTCTCTCTCCCTCCCCCCACACAAATCGACGCACACCACGGTTGGGCTCAATTTGAATCAAAGGTAGTCAATTCAGGAAGTGATTTGAATGTAGAATTCAGACATTTAAAACTTTTGAAATAAATAGCTTCTACTTTTCAGTTTATTGACAAGTCAAACAAAATGAATTCTATTATTGAAATGTAATTTTTGTTAACTTCCTGAATTGACTACCTTCACTTCGAATTGAGCCCAATCCTGACACACACATACAGTGCATTCAGAAAGTATTCAGACCCCCTCCCTTTTTCAACATTTTGATACGTTACAGCCTTATTCTAAAATGTAGGAAATATTTTTTCTTCTTCATCAATCTACACACAATACCCCATAATGACAAAGCAAATGTATTATGTATTAAAACTTAAGCACAAAAATACCGTATTTATATAAATATTCAGACCCTTTGCTTTGAGACTCAATTGAGCTCAGGTGCATCCTGTTTCCATTGATCATCCTCGAGAGGTTTCTACAACTTGAAGTCCACCTGTGGTAAATTCAATTCATTGGACATGATTTGGAAAGGCACACACTTGTCTATATAAGGTCCCACAGTTGACAGTGCATATCAGAGCAAAAACCAAGCCATGAGGTCGAAGGAATTGTCCGTAGAGCTCCGAGACAGGATTGTGTCGAGGCACAGAACTGGGGAAGGGTACCAAAACAATTCTGCAGAATTGAAGATCACCAAGAACACAGTGGCCTCCATCATGGAAGAAGTTTGGAACCACAAAGAGTCTTGTTAGAGCTGGCCACCCGGTCAAACTGAGCAATCGGGGGAGAAGGTCCTTGGTCAGGGAGGTGACCAAGAACCAAATGCTCCCTCTGACAGAGCTCCAGAGTTCCTCTGTAGAGATGGGAGAACCTTCCAGAAGGACAACCATCTCTGCAGCACTCCACCAATCACTCCTTTATGGTAGAGTGGTCAGACGGAAGCCAGTCTTCAGTAAAATGAACATGACAGGCAGCTTGGAGTTTGCCAAAAGGCACCTGTCTGATGAAACCAAGATTGAACTCTTTGGCCTGAATGCCAAGCGTCACGTCTGGAGGAAACCTGGCATCATCCCTTCGGTGAAGCGTGGTGTTGTTAGCATCATGCTGTTGGAATGTCTTTCAGCTGCAAGGACAGGGAGACTAGTCAGGATCGTGGGAAAGATGAACGGAGCAAAGAACAGAGAGATCCTTGATGAAAATCTGCTCCAGAGTGCTCAGCACCTCAGACTGGGGCGAAGGTTCACTTTCCAACTGGGCAATGCAGGAGTGGCTTCGGGACAAGTCTCTTAATGTCCTTGAGTGGCCCAGCCAAGAGTCCAGACTTGAACCCAATCGAACATCTCTGGAGAGACCTGAAAATAACTGTGCAGTGACGCTTCCCATCCAACCTGACAAAGCTTGAGAGGATCTGCAGAGAAGAAAAGGAAAAAGTCCCCAAATAAAGGTGTGACAAGCTTGTAGCGCCATCCCCAAGAAGACTCGAGACTGTAATCGCTGCCAAATGTGCTTCAACAAAGTACTGAGTAAAGGGTCTGAATACTTATGTAAATGTATATTTATGTTCTTTATTTTTAATACCTTTCCAAAAAATTATAAAAACCTGTTTTTGCTTGTCATTATGGGATATTGGGTGTAGATTGATGAGGATTTAAAGAAAAAAAACATTTAGAATAAGGCTGTAATGTAACAGTATGGAAAATGTCAAGGGGTCTGAATACTCTCCGAATGCACTGTGTACTCTGTACACACACACTACACTAAAACATTTATTCTACCGGCCACTTAAAGCCATGTTTTGACATATGAGAACATGAAACACAGTCAAATATTCAATGCCTTCTATACTGAGTACATGAAACACATTAAAACAATTCACTCTATCCTGCCGTTCAGCCAGCCAACACTGTTCATTATGAAAATGACATCCGGAAGAGCAGTACTATGTGTGGGTGTCCCCCAACCAACCCATTAGAGGTAGCTTAAGTAAAGCATAGAGTGGTAGAATTTAGAATAACAGGGTGTTTAGTGCAGTAAAGAAGTTCCCTGATGGTGATGTCCTGATAAGACAGGGTAGTGTTGTGATGGTGATGTCCTGATACGACAGGGTAGTGTTGTGATGGTGATGTCCTGATAAGACAGGGTAGTGTTGTGATGGTGATGTCCTGATAAGACAGGGTAGTGTTGTGATGGTGATGCCCTGATACGACAGGGTAGTGTTGTGATGGGGATGTCCTGATAAGACAGGGTAGTGTTGTGATGGTGATGTCCTGATAAGACAGGGTAGTGTTGTGATGGTGATGTCCTGATAAGACAGGGTAGTGTTGTGATGGTGATGATAAGACAGGGTAGTGTTGTGATGGTGATGCCCTGATAAGACAGGGTAGTGTTATGATGGTGATGCCCTGATACGACAGGGTAGTGTTGTGATGGTGATGCCCTGATAAGACAGGGTAGTGTTGTGATGGTGATGCCCTGATAAGACAGGGTAGTGTTGTGATGGTGATGCCCTGATAAGACAGGGTAGTGTTGTGATGGTGATGCCCTGATACGACAGGGTAGTGTTGTGATGGTGATGCCCTGATAAGACAGGGTAGTGTTGTGATGGTGATGATAAGACAGGGTAGTGTTGTGATGGTGATGCCCTGATAAGACAGGGTAGTGTTGTGATGGTGATGCCCTGATACGACAGGGTAGTGTTGTGATGGTGATGCCCTGATAAGACAGGGTAGTGTTGTGATGGTGATGCCCTGATAAGACAGGGTAGTGTTGTGATGGTGATGCCCTGATAAGACAGGGTAGTGTTGTGATGGTGATGCCCTGATACGACAGGGTAGTGTTGTGATGGTGATGCCCTGATAAGACAGGGTAGTGTTGTGATGGTGATGCCCTGATAAGACAGGGTAGTGTTGTGATGGTGATGCCCTGATAAGACAGGGTAGTGTTGTGATGGTGATGCCCTGATACGACAGGGTAGTGTTGTGATGGTGATGCCCTGATACGACAGGGTAGTGTTGTGATGGTGATGCCCTGATAAGACAGGGTAGTGTTGTGATGGTGATGGTAGGGTAGGTGATGTAGCAGAGCATCATGTATTATGGGGACGCTGATCTGCGTGCAGGTCCATGGATGCAGATACATGTACCTTGTGTGTGTGTGTGTAGGGATGTACAATAGGTGTGTTTGAGGGTGTCCTTTGGATGTCTGTGTGTGTGAATTTCTGGTGGGTTAGCCACCTTTTGAGAGATGTGAGAACAAGTGTGTGGTGTGGGTTAATGTGTCTTATTAATACTTGTAGTGTGTGTGTGTGTGTGTCTGGGGCACCTTGCTGACTGCAGCATCCTGTCTACCTGTGTGTTGGTCCCCCTGCACTACAGGAGCACAGGTGCGTGACGCGTCCTTCGCTTTAATGTGCCATCAATCTCTCCCACTGGAAACACGCCAGAGCACTCCCTGCACAACATGCACACGGTATACACACACACGGTACACTCCCTTTACTCACTTCAAGGATGCACACAGAGACATAGACAGGGTGTACACACATATGCAGGACACTCACACACACACACAGGGCGTACATGCACGTGTATCAACACACGCACCCCTGCCAGGCAGGCATGCACACACTTAGCGAAGTATTTGTGGGGAATGAGAGGAAAGCTTATTGGAAGACAAGATGTTCTAAGGACTCGTAAAATGAACGTCCTGAGAGCATCCTAAAAAGGTCCTGACATGGTCTCGGTGATGTCCTGGGAACTAGACGAAGGTCCCCCAGAGAACATTCCCCTAGGACCATCACACAACGTCATAAGGACTAGTAAAATGAAGGTCCTAAAAAGGTCCTGAAATGGTCCTCAGTGATGTCCTGGGAAGTTACAGGGAACTAGACAAAGGTCTCCCTGAGAACATTCCCCTAGGACCATCACATGATGTCCTAAGGACTAGTAAAATGATCATCCTGAGAACATCCTAAAAAGGTCCTGACATGGTCCTTATAAAAATATATTAAGTGTCCTATTAATATATTAAGTGTCCTGGGAACTTACAGGGAACTAGACAAAGGTCACCGAAGGAACGTTCTCTTGGAACCATCAAACAATGTTTTTAGAATGTTCTCAGAACGTCAGAGGGATAACATCACGCTGAAAACCCTTAACGTCTTATGGCTGGGGGCAGTATTGAGTAGCTTGGATGAATAAGGTGCCCAGAGTAAACTGCCTGCTACTCAGTCCCAGTTGCTAAGATATGCATATTATTAGTAGATTTGGATAGAAAACACTCTGAAGTTTCTAAAACTGTTTGAATGATGTCTGTGAGTATAACAGAACTCATATAGCAGGCAAAACCTGAGAAAAAATCCAACCAGGAAGTGGGAAATCTGAGGTTGGTCGTTTTTCAACTTATTCCCTATTGAAGACACAGTGGGATATTGGTCATGTTGCACTTGCTAAGGCTTCCACTAGACGTCAACAGTCTTTAGAACCTTGTTTGAGGCTTCTACTGTGAAGGGGGGCCGGAAGAGAGGGGAATGAGTCTGCCAGAATACCTTGAGCTCGTAACGCTCATTCATGTGAGAGCGAGCTCTGTTCCATCTCAATTCTACAGACAAAGGAATTTTCCGGTTGGAACATTATTGAAGATTTATGTTAAAAACATCCTAAAGATTGATTCTATACATCGTTTGACATGTTTCTACGGACTGGAACGGAACTTTTTGACATTTCGTCTGCTCCTAGTGAACGCGCTCTGTGAGTTTGGATTTGTTTACAAAACGCGCGAACAAAAGTATTTATTTGTACATAAATGGACATTATCGAACAAAACAAACATTTATTGTGGAACTGGGATTCCTGGGAGTGCATTCTGATGAAGATCATCAAAGGTAAGTGAATATTTATAATTTTATTTCTGACTTCTGTTGACTGCACAATATGGCGGATTTCTTTTTGGCTTGTTTGGTCTCTGAGCGCCGTATTCAGATTATTGCATGATTTGCTTTTTCCGTAAAGCTTTTTTGAAATCTGACACAGCGGTTGCATTAAGGAGAAGTTTATCTAAAGTTCCATGTATAACACTTGTATTTTCATCAACATTTATTTCTGTAAATTCATGTGGCTCTCTGCAAAATCACCGGATGTTTTTGGAACTACTGAACATAACGCGCCAATGTATACTGAGATTTTTTTTATATAAATATGAACTTTATCGAACAAAACATACATGTATTGTGTAGCATGAAGTCCTATGAGTGTCATCTGATGAAGATCATCACAGGTTAGTGATTAATTCTATCTCTATTTCTGATTTTTGTGACTGCTCTCTTTGGCTGGAAAAATGGCTGTGTTTTTCTGTGACTTGGCTCTGACCTAACATAATCATTTGTGGTGCTTTCGCCGTAAAGCCTATTTGAAATCGGACACTGTGGTGGGATTAACAAGAAGTGTATCTTTAAAATGGTGTGAAAGACTTCTATGTTTGAGGAATTTTAATTATGGGATTTCTGTTGTTTTGAATTTGGCACCCTGCACTTTCACTGGCTGTTTCACTGGCTGTCATATCGATCCCGTTAGCGGGATCTCAGCCCTAAGAATTAAGGGACCTAATGGGAACATCGCAGAATGTCCTCAGGACGTCC
This sequence comes from Oncorhynchus mykiss, assembly GCF_013265735.2. Classification (NCBI taxonomy): domain Eukaryota; kingdom Metazoa; phylum Chordata; class Actinopteri; order Salmoniformes; family Salmonidae; genus Oncorhynchus; species Oncorhynchus mykiss. Next base: position 18,745,671 of record NC_048573.1, read on the forward strand.
CCTGTTCGCTGGGTTTAACTCAACAGAAACATTAGAGATGGAGAGGAGGAGAAGTAATAACGGGATATATGACAGCTAATCATCACTTATTGTATGAATAGAGAGTAGCCAAACAGATAGAAATAGAAAATGTGGAGCTTCGGTTAATGTTGTATTTATACATTATAGTGCTGATTTTAAATGGTGGATTTTTTTGCCATTCAATTTGAACCCATTGATCTTGATATTCTTTAGTTTATTTCATATTTAAAAAACGTGTGTTTTGACATCAATCAAAGAGAACGTCCCCCAAAATCCTTTCCATATCAACATCAAACCAAAGGACAAGCATGATAGCAAAAGCTTTCCAACAACAGTCTTCACACCACTCCAGTAAAGTTCAGTCTTCACACCACTCCAGTAAACCCCCCGGACAGAATTAAACCTCTACAAGCACTAAAAACGAGTAGCAATGAAAAGGAGACACTGCAGTGATCAGCTCTAATCCAATAGAAATGGAACTGTTTCAGTTTACTGGTCGTTCACTCTCCAAATCAAATCACAAAATGGAGGCTTCTCTGCTAAGGGCTGTTCACTGCTCCTGTAAGGAACAAGGACTGTGTGGCAATGCTCCATATGGATAGCAGAGAGGAGAGAACGGAGAGGCCCGGTCCGAATCACACCAGAACTATGTACTGCGGTCCAGGCTACGGAAGGGTTCTATCCAAGCCTACCCAGGCTTAACAGGCCCCTGTTGAAGTCAGAGATGGGTAGAAAGTGAGGTGGCCACCACAGGTTAAAAAGTGGTGTGGTCTTTTCGGGGGCCTGGAGTTTTTCCTGATCTCATAACCTGGTATGGTAAAACTCTGGGTCCCATTGCTAGGCTATGACAGGGTTCAACACTAACTTTTTTTCTCACTGGCCCAGTTGGCCAAAAATCAACTGGCCCGAACATAACTTCTACTGGTCCAGACTTGGATGGGGGGGGTCATGCAGGGCCAATAGGTTGACATGCTTTCTCTCTTTATGCAGAGATTATAAACAGGCTTTATTTGGGTATTGTGATATGCATTAAACAGCTGTCTAATATACAGTAATTAAGAAAAGTAAGTCATTGATCTATTCTTTAGAATTACATTGCATTAACTGCATTCATTTTTATTTATAAAGTATGCCATTTTGAGAGTATTTGTTTTACATCTCAAAATAAGACTTTGCCTATTTAAGAAAATGTCATTCGCAAAGAGATATTGACCTGGCTACAGTAGGCTCGACGTTAGAGTGTATTTTTTATAGATTTCTTTTTGCACACTATCAACAGTGGCCAGCATATTGTTAGTATCATATTGAAAGTATTGTGGTGGCACCACACCACTGGGGAAAATGCTGTCTTGCTACACGTTTTCCAGCGTCTCTGGTAGAAATAGCCAGGTTGAAACCGAATGGACTGGAGTGCAGTGAGCCAAAGCAGAGATCCTACAGAAGGGTTTATGAACATACAGCTGGTTCGTTTACAATTGGGCAATGCCTAGCTAACAAACATCAGGGTGACAGATAAAAGCTCGCACAGTCACATACATATTCTATATTGGACATAGACACTGACTAAGCCAGGGCCATGAGCCTGTAAGAGAGCTCTCATTTACTCCTCAGAGGAACAGTAGATGAGACAGAAATTGTGTGTGTCTCAAGAGGTATTGTTGTGCTTTAAAAACATCTTAAATGTATCTAAATGTAATCTTCTCAATCCCCCAAAGTAATGATTTATCACGAGAGGGCTACAAACAATAATGCTGCATAATCCAAGAAAGTTGAAACTTCACTTTTCTGGTAAAAATTGTTTCTGAGGCGTAGTCACGTTTGAGTGTACACAGTACAAATATGATACAGATAAATGAAAATAGGAATATTTTATGTGATAGATTTCCTATTCAACAAAACTCAATGAATAAGGCTTGATATAACTGATTTTTTTTTTCTCTAAATATAGCATAATCAATTTATAAAAAGACTAACCATAAGGTTTCACCTTCCGTATAACTGTAAAACACATATTTGTATATTTAGTGTTAGAGAAAATGTGCATATTCTCTAAAGATCTCTTTTGTTCAAAATGTCTGCCCCCATCGCTGTGAATGTCTCACAGAGTTGTAGCTTGGCTTCCTGAACTTGTTAGGAATTCTCCTTTTAATCTCATATTAATATAATCTATGGATTATTTTAGATTACTGGCTATAAATTGATCTCTGAATGTGCTACAGCGACGAAACCCCTCTCAGTTGCTGCATTACGATGTCAGGTTTGCTTCGTTTGTGGCTTTATTGTCGGGTTCCGCCAGGAGTTGATGGATGAATGAAATAGTAGGAGGGACATCCTTCACTTTAAGTGGTGTCAGAGGTCACATCTTGAAATCTACTGTGTCCACAGATCGAATAATAAGTAAAAATGTCAGTTGGAACCAGTACCAGAACCAAGCAGGTTCCTTATACAGGGGCCTTACATTGATGAGGTACAGGAGGGCTGTGTGTGTTTAATGAAGGGCCTACCAACCCCTCTCTCTTCTGCTCTCTCTTCCTCTTCTGCTTTTTTCAATTCAAGGGGCTTTATCGGCATGGGAAACATGTGTTCACATTGCCAAAGCAAGTAAGGTAGATAATATACAAAAGTGAAATGAACAATACAAAATAACAGTAAACATTACACATACAGAAGTTTCAAAACAATAAAGACATTACAAATGTCATATTATATATATACAGTGTTGTAACAATGTACAAATGGTTAAAGTACACAAGGGAAAATAAATAAGCATAAATATGGGTTCTATTTACAATGGTGTTTGTTCTTCACTGGTTGACCTTTTCTTGTGGCAACAGGTCACAAATCTTGCTGCTGTGATGGCACACTGGTATTTCACCCAATAGATATGGGAGTTTATCCAAATTGGGTTTGTTTTCGAATTCTTTGTGATCTGTATAATCTGAGGGAAATATGTCTCTCTAATATGGTCATACATTGGGCAGGAGGTTAGGAAATGCAACTCAGTATCCACTTTATTTTGTGGGCAGTGTGCACATAGCCTGTCTTCTCTTGAGAGCCATGTCTGCCTACGTCGGCCTTTCTCAATAGCAAGGCTATGCTCACTGTCTGTACATAGTCAAAGCTTTCCTTAAGTTTGGGTCAGTCACAGTGGTCAGGTATTCTGCCACTGTGTACTCTCTGTTTAGGGCCAAATAGCATTCTAGTTTGCTCTGTTTTATTGTTAATTCTTTCCAATGTGTCAAGTGATTATCTTTTTGTTCTCTCAAGATTTGGTTGGTTCTAATTGTGCTGATTCCCCGGGGCTCAGCGGGGTGTGGTTGTGAACAGATATTTATATTTCTCTCTCTCTCTCTCTCTCTCTCTCTCTCTCTCTCTCTCTCTCTCTCTCTCTCTCTCTCTCTCTCTCTCTCTCTCTCTCTCTCTCTCTCTCTCTCTCTCAAAAAGATGAGAGAGGCCTGTCATTTTCAACATAGGTACACTTCAACTATGACAGACAAAATTAATTGTCATTGTATGAATTGTCAAAATCACATTGTACGATTTTTAATGAATTTATGTGCAAATTATGGTGGAAAATAAGTATTTGGTCAATAACAAAAATGTATCTCAATACTTTTTTATATACCCTTTGTTGGCAATGACAGAGGTCAAACGTTTTCTGTAAGTCTTCACAAGGTTTTCACACACTGTTGCTGGTATTTTGGCCCATTCCTCCATGCAGATCTCCTCTAGAGCAGTGATGTTTTGGGGCTGTTGCTGGGCAACACGGACTTTCAACTCCCTCCAAAGATTTCCTATGGGTTGAGATCTGGAGACTGGCTAGGCCACCCCAGGACCTTGAAATGCTTCTTACGAAGCCATTCCTTCATTGCCCGGGCGGTGTGTTTTGGATCATTGTCATGCTGAAAGACCCAGCCATGTTTCATCTTCAATGCCCTTGCTGATGGAAGTAGGTTTTCAATCAAAATCTCACGATACATGGCCCCATTCATTCTTTCCTTTACACGGATCAGTTGTCCTGGTCCCTTTGCAGAAAAACAGCCCCAAAGCATGATGTTTCCACCCCCATGCTTCACAGTAGGTATGGTATTCTTTGGATGCAACTCAGCATTCTTTGTCCTCCAAACACGACGAGTTGAGTTTTTACCAAAAAGTTATATTTTCGTTTCATCTGACCATATGACATTCTCCCAATCTTCTTCTGGATCATCCAAATGCTCTCTAGCAAACTTCAGACGGGCCTGAACATGTACTGGCTTAAGCAGGGGGACACGTCTGGCACTGCAGGATTTGAGTCCCTGGCAGCGTAGTGTGTTATTGATGGTAGGCTTAGTTACATTGGTCCCAGCTCTCTGCAGGTCATTCACTAGGTCCCCCCGTGTTGTTCTGGGATTTTTGCTCACCGTTCTTGTGATCATTTTGACCCCACGGGGTGAGATCTTGCATGGAGCCCCAGATCGAGGGAGATTATCAGTGGTCTTGTATGTCTTCCATTTCCTAATAATTGCTCCCACCGTATATTTTTTCAAACCAAGCTGCTTACCTATTGCAGATTCAGCCTTCCCAGCCTGGTGCAGGTCTACAATGTTGTTTCTGGTGTCCTTTGACAGCTCTTTGGTCTTGGCCATAGTGGAGTTTGGAGTGTGACTGTTTGAGGTTGTGGACAGATGTCTTTTATACTGATAACAAGTTCAAACAGGTGCCATTAATACAGGTAAGGAGTGGAGGACAGAGGAGCCTCTTAAAGAAGAAGTTACAGGTCTGTGAGAGCCAGAAATCTTGCATGTTTGTAGGTGACCAAATACTTATTTTCCACCATAATTTGCAAATAAATTCATTAAAAATCCTACAATGTGATTTTATGGATTTTTTTCAAAATTTTGTCTGTCATAGTTGAAGTGTACCAATGATGAAAATTACAGGCCTCTCTCATCTTTTAAGTGGGAGAACTTGCACAATTGCTGGCTGACTAAATACTGTTTTGCCCCACTGTATATTCAGCTGAGAGGGAATCAGTTGATGGTCGGATTAAAGCAGGCAAGGACAGACTGAGCCTGACCTCTACCGAGAGGTCACCACACAGAGAGATGGAAGGAAGGAGAGAGAGAGTGGTGCTAGTTTGTTTTGAGGTTAGAGAGATAAAGAGAGGGGGTAGAGAAGAGAGAGAGCGAGGTGTCTTTGCGCAAGGAATTGGGGGCGGCCCGGGGGCGGCCACCTGGGGGCGGCCCGTCTGGAAGTCCATGACCCAGTTGCACAGGGCGGGTTTCAGACCCAGGGCCTCAAGCTTAATTATGAGCTTGGAGGGTACTATGGTGTTGAATGCTGAGCTATAGTCAATGAACAGCAATCTTACATAGGTATTCCTCTTGTCCAGATGGGACAGGGCAGTGTGATGGCGATTGCGTCATCTGTGGACCTATTGGGGCGGTAAACTAATTGGAGTCTGTCTAGGGTGTCAGGTAGGGTGGAGGTGATATGGTCCTTGACTAGTCTCTCAAAGCACTTCATGATGACGGAAGTGAGCGCTACAGGGTGATAGTCATTTAGTTTAGTTACCTTTGTCTTCTTGGGTACAGGAACAATGGTTGCCCTCTTGAAGCATGTGGGGACAGCAGACTGGGATAGGGAGAGATTGAATATGCCCGTAAACACGCCAGCCAGCTGGCCTGCAGGATAGGATGGAGGAATGGAGGGTTACGTGGCCCACGGCTTGGGAAACACCTACCTCGGTTTTTTAGGTGTGTGTGTGTGAGAGCGAGCGAGAGAGAGAGAGGGTGTGTGTCTGTGAGAGAGACAGAGAGAGGGGGAGAGTTGTAGTGTGCAAAGCTTGCATGCTTGTGTCGCATGCAGTGGTTTTCAGAGTGAGTCGTGAGTGAAGCATGTATGGGGACAGTACAGTGAGACGTAGGGCTGGTGGACAGGACACCCTCTGAGAGTGACAGTGACCCTCCTGTTAAACTCTGTTGTTGTATTATGTGGATTTTATTGTGGTAGGAGGAGGCTGGCGCCTCAGCAACATATGGGCTGTGTTTATTGTTGGATTTCATGATAATGGATGCCATTTTATTTTTTATTTTTTTCGTACCTGTTTCTTTCTTTTCCTATCCTCTCCCCCCTGTCCCTCTCTCTCAAAAGAAAGCTTTTACTCTGTTAAAATAGTCCAACTCCTCTCTCCTTATCTAACTGCTAAAGGGCTTTGACTTCAACAGTAATTACTAAAACACTGCATCCCGCCCGCACACAATTAAAATACTACATTGGAAGGATTACGGAGTTCACCATTTCTCCAATTAAACACAGAAAGAGAGAGAGGGTGAATAGAGAGAGAGAGAGAAGAGGGAAAGAGAATAATAAGAAGGGGAGAACAGAGAAGTCGATCACCTTATTGAAAATCCCCCCTCCTCCATCCACAACCCCCTCTCCTCTCCTCTAAAACCCCATTTTTATGTACACACACAACTCTAGGGACCGGAGGGTGGAAGCAATTACTATTGTTTCCCCTCTTATTGCATGATGGTAATGATTAGAGTGATGATGATCATTATTGCTATACAGTACATGTTCTGGGGGGATGCACTAGCTCTGGCAACCCTCCATGCACTGCTCTGCTCGAGGGGGTTGCCAGATGCTTGGAAAACTCCCCATTTAACAGTAACTGGCTACCAGCTGCCAGTCTAAAAAGGCTGAAGCATTACAGCATCAGAACCATGGGGGTTGCCAGATGCTTTTCTCTGGGAAAGAGTCCTACTAAATAGACTTTAAGAGATTACATAAGCCTGTGTGAGTGGATAGTTGTGTGATACAGTATCCAACCTGGCAACCCCAGGTTTTGCTGCAGAGAAACTAAAGACACGACAATAATGAGTGAGCCACTAACACAGAGAGAGAATGAGAGGGAGGGAGAGGGAGAGAATAAAAGGGGGATGAAAGGATGGAGAAGGAAGCACCTACTGCAACCGTAAACCATGGGGATAGCCTTGCTGGTTGGGGATGAGAGAGAGAAAGAGACCACACCACTGCTCCCCCTGTCTCCCTTTGTGGTATACTCACTACAGACCACACTGGAACAGGATAACAGTAGTTTGGTTCAGCGGCCAGGATCCAAAACCACACAACCACCATTACCAAAGCAGCAACTGAACAATATGCAATCATCATGCGAACAATAACAGTTGATTTGGCCCTAGATGAACATTCTGTCTGTCTGTCTATAGTTGTTTTTGTCAGGGTGCCGCTGCCGCTGTTGATTTGTGCAGTTTGAGATGATTATGCTGAAGGTGGGAACACTCGTTGTACAAATGAATGGAGGAAATAATTAAGACTAACATTTCAATTTTTCACTGCTTGTTGTTTGAGCTGATTGCAGGGCTGTCGACAAGTTGAGGGAATGATTGGTGTGTGTTTCTGTGTGTGTGCATGCACTGATTGTGCGTGTGTGTGTGTGTTCGAGCATGTGTTTGTGTGTGTGCATGCACTGACTGTGCATGTGTGTGTGTGCGAGCGTGTGTTTGTGTGTGTGCACTGACTGTTCTTGAGTGTGTAGTGTTGGGGTGTGAATTAATTGAGGAAAGAATCCGAGATAGAGAGAGAGAGTCCCAGCAAATCAGATGAATTAAAGAGTATTGATGCATGAGATTAGATTGGGAGACTATGGTATAAAGGATATGATTACACAGTACGGAAAGTGAGAGAGCGAGAGAGAGAGAGAAGGAGAGAGAGAGGGAAGAAGAAGAAGAATAAAAAGAGAGAGGGAAGGAGAAAGAGAGAGAAAGAGAGCGAGGGGGAAGGAGAAGGACACAGAAAAGGAGAGAGCGAGGGAAGGAGAAGAGAGAGAGAGTGAGAACACACCCATGTCCCACAACTGCACTGCTCCTCCATCATTGAGAGAGATAAATTCACCTAGCTGGAGAGAGAAATGGTGGAGCTCAGAGAGCTAGTCCACACACTCCAGACACACAAAACAGACCAGCACAACATCACCCCACACTACATTACCCAGAGGGCTGAAGGTGGAGATAGATGGCTGTCTGAGAGAGCTGGCTGCGCTCCGGTCTGAGGTGAGAGAACTTATGGCACAGAACACACAGCCCATCTAACAACACTGAAGAAGGAGAGAAAGGAACACATGGCACAGCTAACAGCACTACAGGAGGAGAGAGGGAAACACATGGCACAGCTAACAGCACTGAAGGAGGAGAGAGAGGAACACATGGCACAGCTAACAACACTGCAGGAGGAGAGAGAGGAATACATGGCACAGCTAACAGCACTGAAAGAAGAGAGAGAAACACATGACACAGCTAACAGCACTGCAGGAGGAGAGAGAGGAACACATGGCACAGCTAACAGCACTACAGGAGGAGAGAGGGAAACACATGGCACAGCTAACAGCACTACAGGAGGAGAGAGAGGAACACATGGCACAGCTAACAGCACTGCAGGAGGAGAGAGAGGAACACATGGCACAGCTAACAGCACTGCAGGAGGAGAGAGAGGAACACATGGCACAGCTAACAGCACTGAAGGAGGAGAGAGAGGAACACATGGCACAGCTAACAGCACTGAAAGAAGAGAGAGAAACACATGACACAGCTAACAACACTGAAGGAGGAGAGAGAGGAACACATGACACAGCTAACAGCACTACAGGAGGAGAGAGAGGAACACATGGCACAGCTAACAGCACTACAGGAGGAGAGAGAGGAACACATGGCACAGCTAACAGCACTACAGGAGGAGAGAGAGAAACACATGGCACAGCTAGCAGCACTACAGGAGGAGAGAGAGGAACACATGGCACAGCTAACAACACTGAAGGAGGAGAGAGAGGAACACATGGCACAGCTAACAGCACTACAGGAGGAGAGAGGGAAACACATGGCACAGCTAACAGCACTACAGGAGGAGAGAGAGGAACACATGGCACAGCTAACAGCACTGCAGGAGGAGAGAGAGGAACACATGGCACAGCTAACAGCACTGCAGGAGGAGAGAGAGGAACACATGGCACAGCTAACAGCACTGAGGGAGGAGAGAGAGGAACACATGGCACAGCTAACAGCACTGAAAGAAGAGAGAGAAACACATGACACAGCTAACAACACTGAAGGAGGAGAGAGAGGAACACATGACACAGCTAACAGCACTACAGGAGGAGAGAGAGGAACACATGGCACAGCTAACAGCACTACAGGAGGAGAGAGAGGAACACATGGCACAGCTAACAGCACTACAGGAGGAGAGAGAGAAACACATGGCACAGCTAACAGCACTACAGGAGGAGAGAGAGGAACACATGGCACAGCTAACAGCACTACAGGAGGAGAGAGAGGAACACATGGCACAGCTAACAGCACTACAGGAGGAGAGAGAGAAACCCATGGCACAGCTAACAGCAATGAAGGACAAGAGAGAAGCACATGACACAGCTAACAGCACTACAGGAGGAGAGAGAGGAACACATGGCACAGCTAACAGCACTACAGGAGGAGAGAGAGGAACACATGGCACAGCTAACAACACTGAAAGAAGAGAGAGAAACACATGGCACAGCTAACAGCACTGCAGGAGGAGAGAGGAACACATGACACAGCTAACAGCACTGCAGGAGGAGAGAGAAACACATGGCACAGCTAACAGCACTGCAGGAGGAGAGAGAAACACATGGCACAGCTAACAGCACTGCAGGCTGAGAGAGAGAAACACATGGCACAACACAACACATCTCCCAGCTAGGGCTCCTGGGTTACTCCTGAAGCCCACTCCTCGGCTACAATATCCAGACCCCTTCTACTGCCGGTACGGGACATGGAACCCAGCCGATCCTTCACAACTGGAATACCGACATAATCTGCCCGAGGATCCCAACTTGTCCCTCAGGCGAGACATCCCCTGAAGGCCCATTCTGCTAACCACGGCCTGCTAGCTCTCTATAGCATATTGGACTGTTAGCTGATCCACCGGCCAGTTTCTTAGACCACTATACCCATTTTGCCAATTGGATTTGGACCCCTCTGCTACTTGGAACCCTACTAATTCCACGACTGGTCTATTCGACGTCACCACACGAGGAGGCAAAACAGACTTTTCCCCCATCGCGACGTCCCTCCTAGGCTGTTATGCTAGCTTGATAGCACCGGCCTGCTAACTGTCTGAATCGCCGTGTCCCCACTCAGCCCAAACACTCACTGGACCCATACGATCACTTGGCTAAGCATGTCTCTCCCTAATATCAATATTCCTTGTCCATTAACTGTCCTGGTTAGTGATTACGGTCTTATTTCAATGTAGAGCCTATAGCCCTGCTCAATATGCCTTAACCAACCATGTTGTTCCACCTCCTACATATGCGATGACATCAACTGGTTTAAACGTCTCTAGAGACGAAATATCTCTCTTCATTACTCAATGCCTAGGTTTACCTCCAATGTACTCTCTTCCTACCATACCTCTGTCTGTAGATTATGCCTTGAATCTATGCTATCGTGCCCAGAAACCTGCTCCCTTTAGTCTCTGTTCCGAACGTGCTAGACGGCTGGTTCTTATAGCCTTTAGCTGTACCCTCATCCTACTTCTCCTCTGTTCCTCTGGTGATGTAAAGGTTAATCCAGGACCTGCAGTGCCTACCTCCACTCCTACTCCCAGGTGCTCTCATTTGTTGACTTCTGTAACCGTAAAAGCCTTGGTTTCATGCATGTTAACATTAGAAGCCTACTCCCTAAGTTTGCTTTATTCACTGCTTTAGCACATTCTGCCAACACGGATGTCTTAGCCGTGTCTGAATCCTGGTTTAGGAAAACCACCAAAAACCCTGAAATTTCCATCCCTATCTATAACATTTCCCACCTGCCCACCCGTCCAGCATCACTACTCTGGGTGGTTCTGACTTAGAATATGTGGACAACTACAAATACTGTGGTGTCTGGTTAGACTGTAAACTCTCCTTCCAGACTCACGTTAAACATCTCCAATCCAAAATTAAATCAAGAATCGGCTTCCTATTTTGCAACAAAGCACCCTTCACTCATGTTGCCAAACATACCCTCGCAAAACTGACCATCCTACCGATCCTTGACTTCGGCGATGTCATTCACAAAATACACTCTACTCAACAAATTGGATGCAGTCTATCACAGTGCCATCCGTTTTGTCACCAAAGCCCCATATACTATTCACCACTGCGACCTGTAAGTTCTCGTTGGCTGGCCCTCGCTTCATACTCGTCGCCAAATCCACTGGCTCCAGGTCATCTACAAGTCTCTGCTAGGTAAAGCACCGCCTTATCTCAGCTCACTGGTCACCATAGCAGCACCCACCCGTAGCATGCAGGTATATCTCACTGGTCACCCCCAAAGCCAATTCTTCCTCTGGCAACCTCTCCTTCCAGTTCTCTGCTGAATTGCAAAAATCTTACCTCCCTCACCAGCTTTAAGCACCAGCTGTCAGAGCAGCTCACAGATTACTGTACCTGTACAAAGCTCATCTGTAAATAGCCCATCCAATCTACTTCATCCCCATACTGTATTTATTTATTTATCATGCTCCTTTGCACCCCAGTATCTCAACTTGCACATTCATCTTCTGCACATCCTACCATTCCAGTGTTTAATTGCTATACTGTAATTACTTTGCCACCATGGCCTATTTATTGCCTAACCTCACTTATGTTACCTCATTTGCACATGCTGTGTTTAGATTTTCCTACTGTATTATTGATTGTATGTTTGTTTATTCCATGTGTAACTCTGTATTGTTGTATGTGTCGAACTGCTTTGCTTTATCTTGGCCAGGTCGCAGTTGTAAATGAGAACTTGTTCTCAACTAGCCTACCTGGTTAAATAAAGGTGGAATAAAAAATAAACATGGCAGGATTCACCAACCCAGCAGTACCCCCCTCCTGGCACCCCTCCCCTGTCAGACCCCCGGATAGCTCTCCTGACAACACCTCCACACCAACTGAGGACACACAAAAGCCAGAGATTGTGCTCCTCATTGACTCAAATGGGAAATACACTGATGAGAGAGAGAACTTTTACAAAAACACCAAGTGACTAAACTCTGGTGTCCGAACACCCGGCGTGCCCTGAAGCTGCTGTCAACCTGAGAGCCCAGCAGGAAAGTGTGGCCACCTCACGCACACAAAAATCCTCTTCCACTATCCCCAATACACAAGTGGCTATCTCCACCCTGCTACTGTGACTGTGCCTCAAAACCTAATGTCTACCTGGCCCACCACTCCATCAGCCTTTACGACCAGGTCTACCTCGACAAGGCAGCAGTCCCTACCTTTGCCAGGGCTGAAGCACATCACCCTCAACTGCAATCTCGGCACCTCACACAGAAGCAACAGAGAAACGGACACCCCGCCCAGAATTGCAAGACCCCCCCCCCCCCCCAAGAAGACTCACTTCCAGACCACCAGCCACATCCCCACCCCAACCAGTCGACCACACCCCAAACAAACCCTAGCCACACCCTAAATAGCCCCCCCAGATCAGACTTATGCCCCTTCTGTCCCCCCAGGCCCCTTGCCCCTGCAGCAAGGACCTCAACATGACAGCTGCACATATGCCCAGGCCGTGAGCAGAGCAACAGGCCCAACCACCACTAATGCACCTCCACAAGCCCCATCCTGCAATCTAAGTGTAATGTATCAGATGCTCGACATGCTCTGCTCACACCTACTGTAATGGTATGAGCCTAAACACTATGGAACACAAAGCTTTTACTATTTCATCCTGGAATATACAGTACAAGGTCTGAGGTCATCTGCCTTTGGCCTAAAGAGCAGGAACCCAGACTTCATCAAAGAAATTGGAAATACAGACACGGTCATCCTACAAGATACATGGTATAGAGGAGACGGACCCACTAGTTGCCCTTTTAAGTAACAGAGAGCTGATAGTCCCATCCACCTAACTACCAGATGTGAAACAGGGAAGGGACTCATTTGGTAGTAAGGGACTCATTTGTTAGTAGGTGACTCATTTGGTATTACTGATTTGGTAATAAGGATATTATCTCAAAAGAGAAATATGACCTTGTGCGCTACCTATATCCCCCCCAATATAATCCCCATATTTTAACGATGACAGCATCTCCATCCTAGAGAGGAAGATCAACCATTTTCAGGCTCAGGGACATGTACTGTGCCGACCTAAATGCCAGAACTGGATACGCTTAGCACACAGGGGGACAAAAGCCTACATGGAGGTGACAGCATTCCCTTACAAATATGCCCCCCTAGATACAACTACAGTACATACTTTTTAAAGAATATACCTTTATTATTCCCCGCAAAACCTACCACCCTTCCTCCAATTGGAGTAAACTAATAAACACCTAGGCTTCTACCTTCAGTTGACATATCTGATACACATTTTACAGACACAATCTATTTTACAATAGTTATATTTTGTTTGTTTTTAGTCCTTCCTCTAGTTCTGATGTCCATCCTGTTTGATTTCTATTTGTAACTGCTATTTCACAACATTTCTGAACCTATATACATTTTACAGACCCTGTATGTTTTACATTGGTTATCTTGTTGTTAGTCCCACCCTTCAGCTCCATTCAACCCCTCCCATCTATCTCTCAACATCATCCATTTTGGATTTCTATTTGACACATATTTTTCAACTGTGCTGTGATGCTTTACAAAAGTACTGAACCTTTCTATTCTCATAGCTTCTACAGATTGTAAATTAAAAATAAACATTTTCGCTAAAATAATTATTGTATTATTGATTGACTATGACTTTTCAAATCACCCAATATTGCTATCTGCAGCGTTAGTTCTAGGCTAATGTTGCAATTCTTCAGCCATTCCTGGACCTGTGACCAAAAACAAGCTACATATGGACAATACCAAAATAAATGATCTAATGACTCTGCCTCCTCACAGCAGAATCTGCAGAGCTGGGAAGATTGTATCCGCCATATATACAGTGCCTTGCGAAAGTATTCGGCCCCCTTGAACTTTGCGAACTTTTGCCACATTTCAGGCTTCAAACATAAAGATATAAAACTGTATTTTTTTGTGAAGAATCAACAACAAGTGGGACACAATCATGAAGTGGAACGACATTTATTGGATATTTCAAACTTTTTTAACAAATCAAAACCTGAAAAATTGGGCGTGCAAAATGATTCAGCCCCCTTAAGTTAATACTTTGTAGCGCCACCTTTTGCTGCGATTACAGCTGTAAGTCGCTTGGGGTATGCCTCTATCAGTTTTGCACATCGAGAGACAGACATTTTTTCCCATTCCTCCTTGCAAAACAGCTCGAGCTCAGTGAGGTTGGATGGAGAGCATTTGTGAACAGCAGTTTTCAGTTCTTTCCACAGATTCTCGATTGGATTCAGGTCTGGACTTTGACTTGGCCATTCTAACACCTGGATATGTTTATTTTTGAACCATTCCATTGTAGATTTTGCTTTATGTTTTGGATCATTGTCTTGTTGGAAGACAAATCTCCGTCCCAGTCTCAGGTCTTTTGCAGACTCCATCAGGTTTTCTTCCAGAATGGTCCTGTATTTGGCTCCATCCATCTTCCCATCAATTTTAACCATCTTCCCTGTCCCTGCTGAAGAAAAGCAGGCCCAAACCATGATGCTGCCACCACCATGTTTGAGAGTGGGGATGGTGTGTTTTTTACGCCAAACATAACGTTTTGCATTGTTGCCAAAAAGTTCAATTTTGGTTTCATCTGACCAGAGCACCTTCTTCCACATGTTTGGTGTGTCTCCCAGGTGGCTTGTGGCAAACTTTAAACAACACTTTTTATGGATATCTTTAAGAAATGGCTTTCTTCTTGCCACTCTTCCATAAAGGCCAGATTTGTGCAATATACGACTGATTGTTGTCCTATGGACAGAGTCTCCCACCTCAGCTGTAGATCTCTGCAGTTCATCCAGAGTGATCATGGGCCTCTTGGCTGCATCTCTGATCAGTCTTCTCCTTGTATGAGCTGAAAGTTTAGAGGGACGGCCAGGTCTTGGTAGATTTGCAGTGGTCTGATACTCCTTCCATTTCAATATTATCGCTTGCACAGTGCTCCTTGGGATGTTGAAAGCTTGGGAAATCTTTTTGTATCCAAATCCGGCTTTAAACTTCTTCACAACAGTATCTCGGACCTGCCTGGTGTGTTCCTTGTTCTTCATGATGCTCTCTGCGCTTTTAACAGACCTCTGAGACTATCACAGTGCAGGTGCATTTATACAGAGACTTGATTACACACAGGTGGATTGTATTTATCATCATTAGTCATTTAGGTCAACATTGGATCATTCAGAGATCCTCACTGAACTTCTGGAGAGAGTTTGCTGCACTGAAAGTAAAGGGGCTGAATCATTTTGCACGCCCAATTTTTCAGTTTTTGATTTGTTAAAAAAAGTTTGAAATATCCAATAAATGTCGTTCCACTTCATGATTGTGTCCCACTTGTTGATTCTTCACAAAAAAATACAGTTTTATATCTTTATGTTTGAAGCCTGAAATGTGGCAAAAGGTCGCAAAGTTCAAGGGGGCCGAATACTTTCGCAAGGCACTGTATATAACATTCTATTGGTTTGAAAAATAATTTGGTGCATTTTTCCCCATATTCCCCATATATGAATGAAATATCTTATTAAATACTTTTTTCTTTACATAGTTGAATGTGCTGACAACAAAATCACACAAATTATCAATGGAAATCAAATTCATCAACCCATGGAGGTCTGAAGTCACATTCAAAATTAAAGTGGAAAACCACACTACAGGCTGATCCACCTTTGATGTAATGTCCTTAAAACAAGTCAAAATAAGGCTCAGTAGTGTGTGTGGCCTCCACGTGCCTGTATGACCTCCCTACAACGCCTGGGCATGCTCCTGATGAGGTGGCGGATGGTCTCCTGAGGGATCTCCTCCCAGACCTGGACTAAAGCATCCGCCAACTCCTGGACAGTCTGTGGTGCAACGTGGCGTTGGTGGATGGAGCGAGACATGATGTCCCAGATGTGCTCAATTGGATTCAGGTCTGGGGAACGGGCGGGCCAGTCCATAGCATCAATGCCTTCCTCTTGCAAGAACTGCTGACACACTCCAGCCACATGAGGTCTAGCATTGTCTTGCATTAGTAGGAACCCAGGGCCAACCGCACCAGCATATGGTCTCACAAGGGGTCTGAGGATCTCATCTCCGCACCTAATGGCAGTCAGGCTACCTCTGGCGAGCACATGGAGGGCTGTGCGGCCCCCAAAGAAATGCCACCCCACACCATGACTGACCCACCGCCAAACCGGTCATGCTGGAGGATGTTGCAGGCAGCAGAACGTTCTCCACGGCTTCTCCAGACTCTGTCACGTCTGTCACGTGCTCAGTGTGAACCTGCTTTCATCTGTGAAGAGCACAGGCAGTGGCGAGTTTGCCAATCTTGGTGTTCTCTGGCAAATGCCAAACGTCCTGCTCGGTGTTGGGCTGTAAGCACAACCCCCACCTGTGGACGTCGGGCCCTCATACCACCCTCATGGAGTCTGTTTCTGACCGTTTAAGCAGACACATGCACATTTGTGGCCTGCTGGAGGTCATTTTGCAGGGCTCTGGCAGTGCTCCTCCTGCTCCTCCTTGCACAAAGGCGGAGGTAGCTGTCCTGCTGCTGGGTTGTTGCCCTCCTACGGCCTCCTCCACGTCTCCTGATGTACTGGCCTCTCCTGGTAGCGCCTCCATGCTCTGGACACTACGCTGACAGACACAGCAAACCTTCTTGCCACAGCTCGCATTGATGTGCCATCCTGGATGAGCTGCACTACCTGAGCCACTTGTGTGGGTTGTAGACTCCGTCTCATGCTACCACTAGAGTGAAAGCACCGTCAGCATTCAAAAGTGACCAAAACATCAGCCAGGAAGCATAGGCACTGAGAAGTGGTCTGTGGTCACCACCTGCAGAACCACTCCTTTATTGGGGGTGTCTTGCTAATTGCCTATAATTTCCACTTGTTGTCTATTCCATTTGCACAACAGCATGTGAAATGTATTGTCAATCAGTGTTGCTTCCTAAGTGGACAGTTTGATTTCACAGAAGTGGGATTGACTTGGAGTTACATTGTGTTGTTTAAGTGTTCCCTTTATTTTTTTGAGCAGTATATATATATATATATATATATATATATATATATATATATATATATATATATATATCAACAAATTGGCGAGGGCACTAGAACAGTCTGCAGGACCCGGCCTCACCTTACTAGAATCTGATGTCAAATGTCTATTGTTGGCTGATGATCTGGTGCTTCTGTCCCCAACCAAGGAGGGCCTACAGCAGCAACTAGATCTTCTGCACAGATTCTGTCAGGCCTGGGTCCTGACAGTAAATCTCAGTAACACAAATATAATCGTGTTCCAAAAAAGGTCCAGTTGCCAGTACTACAAATACAAATTCCATCTAGACGCCGTAGCCTTTGCTATTGAGAAAGGCCACCATAGGCAGACCTGGCTATGTGCACAAAGCTCACAAAAGTATGTGGAAACTGAGCTGCACTTCCTAACCTCCTGACAAATGTATGACCGCATTAGAAATACATATTTCCCAGTGATCACACAGACCCACAAAGAATCTGAAAACAAATCAAACATTGATAAACTCCCATGTTTGTTAGGCGAAGTACCGCAGTGTGTATTCACAGCAGCAAGATATGTGTCCCGTTGCCATGAGAAAAGGGTAACCAGTGGAGCACAAACAACATTGTAATTACAACCTATATTTATCTGTTTAATTATTTTTCCCTTCTTTCTTCAACTACTTGCACATTGTAACAGCACTGTACATAGCCAATAATACATTTCAAATGTCTTCTGTAATGTTCACTAATGTTTCCCTTGTTTATTTCCCTTTTGTTTATTGTCTATTCATTTGCTTGGAGATATAAACATATGTTTCCCATGCCAATAAAGCCCTTGGAATTTAATTGAGAGAGAGAGAGAGAGAGAGAGAGAGAGAGAGCGAGCAGAATTAGGCCGATACCCGCTAATTATCAAAATTAAATTGAAATTGAATTGTGAGAGAGATGTACACCACAGAGAAAGCTGATTAGCATTGTGGTCCATGTCCCACTGCCGTGGCTTCGAATCACCGCTAGAAAGAGAGAGGGGAGGACAGAGGGATGGGGAGAGAGTAGTCTGAGGCAGAGGAGAGAGTCTATGTATTTAGAGGGAGAAAGAGAGAAAGGGTGAGAGGTTTAAAAGAGAGTGAGGGAGAGAAGGAGAGAGAAAGCTAGAGGAAAGAGAGAGAGAGGGAGGGGTGGGACTGCAGACAAGTGTACACTTCATCCTCTTCCCCCACTCGCCCTCTCATCCCTCTGTTCTCAGTGTCTTGGCTGCTTTGTTGAGCTGAGACAATAAAACAGCTCGGTGCTGTCAGGCCACAGGGAAACACCCGTTTCCTCTGCTGTTCTTTTTTTCTCCTTCTTACTGTCGGGAGGGTTCTGTTCTCTCATCCGGTGCACTGCTGCCGACAGGTCCATACAGATATCTATGCCACTGATTAAGACGCGTAGTGCACTCACTCAAACACACTTAGAGATGACCAGACACACACACATTTAGTTAGGTGTCCCATACGGCATGGCTCCAGGATACATAGACGCCTACATATCCTGGATTCTCTCTCTCCTCTTCACCTACTCTCTCCTCTTCACCTACTCTCTCTCTCCCTCTCTCTCCCCCTCTTTCTCCCTCTCCCTCTCTCTCTCTCTCTCTCGCTCACTCACACACACACACCCCTGTACACTGATGACAGGCGGATGGTTCTCACTGGGAGGACGGTACGGCGGTCATTAACTAATGCACCGCCGTTACACGCAACACTGGTCAAAGGGCACTGACGCAAGAGAACAGTAGTCCATCACAGGGTCACTCCACCCTCATCCATTTCTGTCACACTGCTGTGCCAACAACACACACACACTTGCTAATAAACACACACACACACACTCACTATCGCACACTCATTGATACACGCAAACACACACACACTCGCTGGTAAACACACACACGCGACTGGACGACTTCTTAACTGCTGGGAGAGAGAGGTGTGTGTGTGTGTGTGTGTGTGTGTGTGTGTGTGTGTGTGTAAGTGCTTGCACGTTCGTCTGTAAGTTCACCCACTGGCAGCCACACATTGCCTCTCCTTAGCACAGTGAGTCAGACACAGGGCAGTAGCACTGCAGTGGGAGTACACAGTCTCAATTCACAATAGGAATATCCAGGTGATATGATCAGGTTTCTGGAAGCAGTGTTAACTGTTGACTGTGAAATATACATAGTTGTATGTTATTGTGAGTCACACTGTAGAATGATGCTATGCAGTGACTGTCATCCTGAGAGCGATGGGACAGAGGTTACAGAGGCAGACTGTTGGCTTGTATCTGCCTGCCTGTAATGGCACTTAAGGGAATATACAGTATTTATCGCTCAAAAGGTCAGACCACTCACATTACCAGAGTGCATCATTTCCCTGTTGAAGAGCAGAAATATGGGTATTAAACTATACTGAACAAAAATATAAACGCAAGTTAAAGTTCATATCAGGAAATCAGTCAAATGAAAAAATACTCATTAGGCCCTAATCTATGGAGTTCATGTAACTGGGAATACAGATATGCATCTGTTGGTCACAGATACCTTAAAAAAATGGGACTCACAATGGGCCTCAGGACTTCATCGCAGTATTTTTGTGCATTGAAACTGCCAGCGATAAAATGCGATTGTATTTATTGTCCGTTGTTTATGCCTGCCCATACCATAACCCCACCGCCACCATGGAACACTTCGTTCACAACAAATCGCTCGCCCACACGACGAGGTTGTGAGGCCGGATGGACGTACTGCCAAATTCTCTAAAATTAACATTCAATTCTCTGGTAACAGCTCTGGTGGACATTCATGCAGTCCGCATGCTGATTGCACGGTGCCTCAAAACATGAGACATCTGTGGCATTGTGTTGTGCGACAAAACCGCACATTTTAGAGTGAAATTGTATTGCCCCCAACACAAGGTGCATCTGTGTAATGATCATGCTGTTTATTTAGCTTCTTGATATGCCATACCTGTCAGGTAGGATGGATTATCTTGGCATAGGATAAATGGTCACTAACAGGGATGTAAACACATTAATGCACAAAATTTGAGCGTGTGGAACATTTCTGGGATATTTTATTTCAGTTCATGAAATATGGGACCAACACTTTACATTTTTGTTCAGTGTATTTTAAAGAGGTGAAAGAAAAGTATGGTGCCTATTTTATTTTGTAGCATCTGTGATGGACATTTTTATGTTTGTGCTTTTCTAATAACCAATTTCTGTGTTCATGCAAGTGACGAATGGAACGCCTGGGAGAAATCCTCACTGTAGTATCTGCAATTTGGCAGTACTCCAACTTTGACACCCTTTAACGTTGCAAGTTGTAACATCAGAGCTATAGCCAGATATATTTTCTTCCCTCTCTTTTGCTCCCTCCGCCCCCTCTGTTTCTTCTCTTTCGCTCTCTCACCCTCTCCCTCTCCCGCTCCCTTCATCCCTCCCCTCTTCTTTCTCTTTTCTCACATTCTCTCTCCCTCACTCCCTCTCCCCTCCCTCCCTCCGCCCTCTCTCTTTCCTTTATCATGTTCTCTCTGCCTCCCACTCCCCTTTCTCTGCTCTTCTCTCTCTCTTTTCTCACATTCTCTCTCCCTTCCTCCCTCTCCCCTCCCTCCCTCCCTCCGCCCTCTCTCTTTCCTTTATCATGTTCTCTCTGCCTCCCACTCCCCTTCCTCTGCTCTTCTCTCTCTCTCTTCTCACATTCTCTCTCCCTTCCTCCCTCTCCCCTCCCTCCCTCCCTCCGCCCTCTCTCTTTCCTTTATCATGTTCTCTCTGCCTCCCACTCCCCTTCCTCTGCTCTTCTCTCTCTCTCTTCTCACATTCTCTCTCCCTTCCTCCCTCTCCCCTCCCTCCCTCCCTCCGCCCTCTCTCTTTCCTTTATCATGTTCTCTCTGCCTCCCACTCCCCTTCCTCTGCTCTTCTCTCTCTCTCTTCTCACATTCTCTCTCCCTTCCTCCCTCTCCCCTCCCTCCCTCCCTCCGCCCTCTCTCTTTCCTTTATCATGTTCTCTCTGCCTCCCACTCCCCTTCCTCTGCTCTTCTCTCTCTCTCTTCTCACATTCTCTCTCCCTTCCTCCCTCTCCCCTCCCTCCCTCCCTCCGCCCTCTCTCTTTCCTTTATCATGTTCTCTCTGCCTCCCACTCCCCTTCCTCTGCTCTTCTCTCTCTCTCTTCTCACATTCTCTCTCCCTTCCTCCCTCTCCCCTCCCTCCCTCCCTCCGCCCTCTCTCTTTCCTTTATCATGTTCTCTCTGCCTCCCACTCCCCTTCCTCTGCTCTTCTCTCTCTCTTTTCTCACATTCTCTCTCCCTTCCTCCCTCTCCCCTCCCTCCGCCCCTCTCCCTTTTTCCTTTATCACGTTCTCTCTCGCTGCCTCCCACCTCCTTTTCCTCTACTCCTCTCCCTCTGTTTTCTCATGTACTCTCTCCCTCCTTCCTCCTTATCTCTTTCCTTGATCTCGTTCTCTCTCTCTCTCTCTCTCTCTCTCTATCTCCCCTCCTCCTGGCCCTGTCAGGTTCTGGGTGGAGGCCAGCACCAGAGCACTGTGGGTCTAATTGTTAAAGTCATGGGAAACCTCCACAAGGCTCTCTCCTTCACACCTTTCTCTCCCCCTCTCTCTCTCTTTAGCTCTTTCCATCTGTCTGTCACTCTATCCTCCTGTCTGTCCATCAGTCTGTCTTTCTCTCTCTCCTCCTCTCCTTTTTCTCCCCCAAATACAACAGCCCCCAAGGGAAACTTCTCTCTTACTAAGCACTGTCACCCCCCCCCCCTCCGTCTCTCTCCCTCTTTCTTTCTTCTTTTCTTATCTTTTCTTCCTTTCTCTCCGACCTTATCAATCTTTCCCTTCACCCTCCCCCATCTCTTCCTCTGTAGCCCCTCTCTCACTCATTTCTCTGACATCTGCTTTTCCTCCCCCTTTCTCCTTTTTCTCGCTCACTCTTTCTCTTTGCCTTAATTATTCTGCCGTTCGTTAAGCTACAAATCATTCAGCTTTACAGCCAAAGAGAACAAACTGTTCATCAGTCTCTCTTTAATTAATCTTCAGCAGCTACTCCTCTCCCTCACTCTGACCTCTCAGTGAGTGTGTGTCTGTGTGTGTGTCTCTGTGTGTGTGTGTGTGTGTGTGTATACAGTTGGGGTCAGAAGTTTACATACACTTAGTTTGGAGTCATTAAAACCCGTTTTTCAACCACTCCACAATTTTTTTGTGAACAAACTATAGTTTTGGCAAGTTGGTTAGGACATCTACTTTGTGCATGACACAAGTCATTTTTTCAACAATTGTTTACAGACAGATTATTTCACTTATAATTCACTGCATCACAATTCCAGTGGGTCAGAAGTTAACATACACTAAGTTGACTGTGTCTTTAAACAGTTTGGAAAATTTCTGAAAATTACGTAATGGCTTTAGAAGCATCTGATAGGCTAATTGACATAATTTGAGTCAATTGGAGGTGGACCTGTGGATGTATTTCAAGGTCTACCTTCAAACTCAGTGCGTCTTTGCTTGACATTGTGGGAAAATCAAAAGAAATCAGCCAAGACCTCCACCAAACTTTGTAGACCTCCACAAGTCTGGTTCATCCTTGGGAACAATTTCCAAACCCCTGAAGATACCACATTCATCTGTACAAACAATTATACGCAAGTATAAACACCATGGGACAATGCAGCCATCATACTGCTCAGGAAGGAGACGCGTTCTGTCGCCTTGAGATGAATGTACTTTGTTGCGAAAAGTGCAAATCAATCCCAGAACAACGGCAAAGGACCTTGTGAAGATGCTGGAGGTAACGGGTACAAAAGTATCTATATCCACAGTAAAACGAGTCCTATATTGACATAACCTGCTCCAAAACCACCATTAAAAAAGCCAGACTACGGTTTGCTACTGCACATGGGGACAAAGATCCTACTTTTTGGAGAAATGTCCTCTGGTCTGATGAAACTAAAATATAACTGTTTGGCCATAATGACCATTGTTATGTTTGGAGGGGAAAGGGGGGGCTTGCAAGCCGAAGAACACCATCCCAACCGTGAAGCACGGGGATGGCAGCATCATGTTGTGGGGGTGCTCTGCTGCAGGAGGGACTGGTGCACTTCACAAAATAGATGGCATCATGAGGCAGGAAAATTATATGGACATGTTGAAGCAACATCTCAAGACATCAGTCAGGAAGTTAAGGCTTGGTCACAAATGGGTCTTGCAAATGGACAATGACCCCAAGCATAATTCCAAAGTTGTGGCAAAATTGCTTAAGGACAACAAAGTGGACATCACAAAGCCCTGACCTCAATTCCATAGAAAATGTGTGGGCAGAACTGAAAAGTGTGTGCGATCAAGGAGGCTGTAACGTTTTTCGTCGTCTGAAGAAGAGGAATCGGACTAAAGCGCAGCGTGGTAAGTGTTCATGCTTTTTTATTGCAACTGAACACTACAACAAAATAACAAAGAGAATAACCGAAACTGAAACAGTCCTTTCAGGTGCAAAACACTAAACAGAAAATAACTACCCACAAAAACCATGTGGGAAAAAGCTACCTAAGTATGGTTCCCAATCAGAGACAACGATAGTCAGCTGTCCCTGATTGAGAACCATACCCAGCCAAAACAAAGAAATACAAAACATAGAAAAAGAACAGAATGCCCACCCCAAATCACACCCAGACCAAACCAAAACAAAGCTCTCTAAGGTCAGGGTGTGACAGTATTTCTCCGCGGTGGCGGCTCTGGTGAGGGACGTAGACCCCGCTTCACCTCTGGCTTGGCCCACTTAGGTGGCACCTCTGGAGCGGGGACTCTCGTAGCGGGCCCCGGACTGGAGACCCTCGTAGTGGGCCCGGGACTGGGCACCCTTGTTGGGAGCTCCGGACTGGAGGGAGACACTGGAGGCTCCGGACTGGAGAGCGGCGCTAGAAGCTCCGGACTGGAGGGCGACTCTGGAGGGAGGAGACGCAGAGACAGCCTGGTGAGGAGACGCAGAGACAGCCTGGTGCGTGGGGCTGCCACAGGGCCCACCAGGCTGGGGAGACCTACAGGAGGCCTGGTGCGTAGAGGAGGCACTGGATGAACCGGGCTGTGGGGGAGCACTGGAACTCTGGTGCGCAGCCTGTTTCCAGGGTCCCTTTCCGTCCAATATCTCCTCCCATGACCAGGAGTCCTGAACCCTCTGCTCCTCCATAACACGCTGCTTGGTCCGTTGGTGGTGGGTAGTTCTGTAATGGTTTTTGTCGTCTGAAGAAGAGGAATCGGACCAAAGCGCAGCGTGGTAAGTGTTCATGCTTTTTTATTGAAACGGAACACTATAACAAAGAGCATAACCGAAACAGTCCTGTCAGTCGCAAAACACTAAACAGAAAATAACTACCCACAAAAACCATGTGGGAAAAAGCTACCTAAGTATGGTTCCCAATCAGAGACAACGATAGACAGCTGTCCCTGATTGAGAACCATACCCGGCCAAAACAAAGAAATACAAAAACATAGAAAAAAGAACATAGAATGCCCACCCAAATCACACCCTGACCAAACCAAAATAGAGAAAAATAAAGCTCTTTAAGGTCAGGGCATGATAGAAGCCTACAAACCTGACTCAGTTACACCGGCTCTGTCAGGAGGAAGGGACCAAAATTCACCCAACTTATTGTGGGAAGCTTGTGGAAGGCTACCTGAAATGTTTGACCCACGTTAAACAATTTAAAGGGAATGCTACCAAATACTAATTGAGTGTATGTAAACTTCTGACCCACTGGGAATGTGATGAGAGAAATAAAAGCTTAAATAAATTATTCTCTCTACTATTATTCTGACATTTCACATTCTTAAAATTGAGTGGTGAACCTAAGACAGGGAACTTTTACTCTGATTAAATGTCAGGAATTGTGAAAAATTGAGTTTAGCTGTACTTGGCTAAGGTATGGTATGTAAACTTTCGACTTCAACTGTATATATGTGTGTGTGTGTGTGTGTGTGTGTGTGTGTGACTGCCTTTTAAGAAGTAGATGGAGATAAATGTGTTATATTGCTTGTGTCTCTGACCCTCTCTGTTTCTACCTTCGTTTGTATGTCTCTGGTCTTTGCACTGGAATATAGAACCAGACACATTGTATGGCTCTGGTCCTTGCCCTGGGATATATAGAACCAGACACATTGTATGGCTCTGGTCCTTGCTCTGGAATATAGAACCAGATGCATTGTATGGCTCTGGTCCTTGCCCTGGGATATAGAACCAGACACATTGTATGGCTCTGGTCCTTGCCCTGGGATATATAGAACCAGACACATTGTATGGCTCTGGTCCTTGCCCTGGGATATAGAACCAGATGCATTATATGGCTCTGGTCCTTGCCCTGGGATATAGAACCAGACACATTGTATGGCTCTGGTCCTTGCCCTGGGATATATAGAACCAGACACATTGTATGGCTCTGGTCCTTGCTCTGGAATATAGAACCAGATGCATTATATGGCTCTGGTCCTTGCCCTGGGATATAGAACCAGACACATTGTATGGCTCTGGTCCTTGCCCTGGGATATAGAACCAGACACATTGTATGGCTCTGGTCCTTGCCCTGGGATATAGAACCAGACACATTGTATGGCTCTGGTCCTTGCCCTGGGATATAGAACCAGACACATTGTATGGCTCTGGTCCTTGCCCTGGGATATAGAACCAGACACATTGTATGGCTCTGGTCCTTGCCCTGGAATATAGAACCAGACACATTGTATGGCTCTGGTCCTTGCCCTGGGATATAGAACCAGACACATTGTATGGCTCTGGTCCTTGCCCTGGGATAGTATAAAACCAGACACATTGTATGGCTCTGGTCCTTGCCCTGGGATGCTATAAAACCGGACACATTGTATGGCTCTGGTCCTTGCCCTGGGATACTATAAAACCAGACACATTGTATGGCTCTGGTCCTTGCCCTGGGATACTATAAAACCAGATACTATGGATTTGGACTGAGACAGCCAACCAAATGTATCTCACTAGGTGCTCACACACTTTTCTTTCAATTTCTTTTCTATATCCTAACATGGCACCCTATTTCCAAATACACTATTTAGGTGAATAGGATATAGCCCAAGAGATGTGTACTGTGTTCATTGGCTAGCTGTCGTCTCTCTCCAGCCAATGCAATGTCAGTAGAGAAATACTGCCGGAGTTGTTGGGCAACTTTTAACTTCCTTTGTGGTTTTAGTGACATACTTGGAACGGTTGTATGAAGTGACAACAGGGATTCATTCAATTGGACCTGGTTACTTTTCCTCCTCGTATTACACCGTTACTACCCACAATGCATTTCACGTTAATAGATGCATAATACATGGCATAGCTTCTCTCATCTCAATCGTCAACACCCTATAAATCCATTTCCCTAAATGTGGGCAGTTGGCGGGCATCATAGTCAGAGCTGTGGCAGCGGCATCGGCAAGAAAATAGTTTGTTTTAAAGTGTCACCACACCCATGTCTATATGAATGATGAAGGAGTCTTTCACAGCGAGATATGATTGATGGTCCCACTAAATATGCCCATGAGGATGTGGGCTCTGCCTGCCTCTCTCCCCATTACTCTTACTCAAACGGGGCCACCAAGAGCAGACATGGTCATTTGATGCAATTTATCTGCGCACTTATCGTAATTATGAATATGTGATGAAAGATGCACCTGGAGCTTTTTATGCCTCCTGTGTGTGCGTGCGTGTGCGTCGGTGTGCGAGTTTGCATCTTTCTCCTGAAAGCTACTGCAGCAGGTCTCTAAACTTTTGTTATGGTAACAGATATATGGGGGGGGGGGGGGGGGGTTGTGCTGTTGTTAGGTGTTATTTCATCAGTAGCTTCTGTTGCCATGGATGTAAATGTTACAGATAAAAATATTAACGCTAGTGGAAATCTAAGTTGGTGGGTGCGTTAACAGCTGTAGGCTGTGATGGTGGGAGCAAATACAATATGAGCTGCAGTAGCAAGATTACTGGATTGTATTAGGTAGAAAAAAGAATGATTGCAGTAGTGTAAAGCACTTAAGTAAAACATACTTTAAACTACTACTTAAGTAGTTTTTTGGGGTGTCTGTAGTTTACTATTTATATGTTTGATTACTTTTACTTCACTACATTCCCAAATAAATAATGTACTTTGTACTCCATACATTTTCACTGACACCCAAAGGTACTCATTACATTTTGAATCCTTAGCCGGACAGGACAATGGTCCAATTCACACACTTTCTTTTACCCTTATTTCACCAGGCAAGTCGACTGAGAACACATTCTCATTTACAGCAACAACCTGCGGAAGAATTACAGGGGAGAGGAGGGGGATGAATGAGCCAAATGTAAACGGGGGATCATTAGGTGACAGTATGAGGGCCAGATTGGGAATTTAGCCAAGACACCAGGGTTAACACCCCAACAGTACGTGCCATGGGATCTGTAGTGACCACAGAGAGTGAGGACACCCATTTAACATCCCATCCAAAAGACAGCACCCTACACAGGGCAATGTCCCCAATCACTGCCCTGGGATATTTTTTTTCAGACCAGAAGAAAGGGTGTCTCCTACTGGCCCTCCAACACCACTTCCAGCAGCATCTGGTCTCCCATCCAGGACCAACCCTACTTAGCTTCAGAAGCCAACCAGCAGTGGGATTCAGAGTGGTATACTGGTGTTGGTGTGTACCTCTGACTATCCATAAGAAGAAAAAAATGGTGCCGTCTGGTTTCCTTAATATAAGGAATTAGAAGTGATTTACAATTTTACTTTTGAAACTTGAGTATATTTCAAAACAAATAGTTTTACTCAAGTAGTTTTTACTTGGTGACTTTCACCTTTACCTGACTCATTTTCTGTTAAAAGATATCTTCTTTTTCCAACACTGAATGAACCTGTAATTGAATCTAAGTCATACCGATATCCTTTGAGTTATTTGAGCTATTTTAACAGTATAATGAACAATGTCCTGCAGCACATCCAATACTGTTATCTCCTGATATTCTGTCTGAATGGCCTTGTACTGCTGTGAATAGGTCAACTAAACTGGAACAAGCATATTTACCAAAGCAAATTTAAATGAAACCATCTCTCTCCAGTGTGTATCTGACAGACAGACAGGCTGGTTTGGTTAAGCAGCGTCTCGCCTCAGCGCTTTATTGACGTTGGTCGTGAAGGCGTGATGCTCGCTCCTCTTTTATTAAGAGAGTGAATCTCTCCTAATGAAATAACTCTGTCATCCCTTGCTACCCTTCCACGCCGCAGCCACGCAATTCCCACACATCCCTCCCTCTCTCTCTCTCTCTCTCTCTCTCTCTCTCGCTTTGCTTCTCTACCTCTCATTTCCTTCTCTTTTTTCTCGTTTGCTTCTCTCTTTCTCTCTCCATCTCTTGTTGTGTGCTAGGTCTTTCTCGTTCCATCTAGCTCTCTCTTTCCTCTCACTCCCTCTGTCTTTCTTCCTTATTTCTCTCCCTCTATCTGCCTCCCTCTCTTTCTTCCCTCTCTCTTTCAGCAGAGAAAAGTAATGCCTTGTTATCCCCTGCTGATTGGTTGATATATGGCATTATTAGGAGGGATCCAAACCACATAACTCACTACGCTTCCACGGACTGGGGGGGGGGGGGGGGGTGGACGGATGGATGGATGGATGGACGGAGAAAGGATGCCAGAGAGGTCCCACGTAGAGTGGGCATCAGTGTGTGTGTGACGGCTCCAGTCCACCCCTCTGCCCCCTGCCAACCCCATTCCTTTAGATGTGTCCGTCACTTCCATGCTCTGGGAAGGGACCTGCCAGCATTCATACATCCATCTCAGACCGCACATACACACACACACCCATACATACACACACGCACGCACACACATCCATCTCAGATCTCTCTGCACTCAGTTACCACACACAGCCAAGGAAAAGAAACCAATGGGAATGGGTCAAGTTGTCAGATGTGAGACACTGGGGAATATTGTGACTTAAATGGGTAAGACAAATGAATATATTCATGTTTGTTACAGTCTCTTACACCTAGACTTCCTTTGAATGGCAAAAGTTATGTTTCTGAAAACGGGCACGACTCTCTCTCTCAGCCCCTCCCCTCCTGTGTGTGACTGTAGGTGGCTTTCTCATCCGCTCACGACTCCAGTGGCCGCTTGGCTTGGCTTATTCCCCCTTGCTTCACACCCAGAATGTTAAAACATCATGTGCAGTCCTGAAGGCGCCTAATCCTGGATCGATGGCTCCTCTCTCTATCAGTCCGCGGTGACGCCTGCGGCTGGGTGGGGCTGTGTGTGTGGTGTGTGTTTGTGTGTGTGTGTGTGCGTACATGCAACGTGTTTGTGTGTGTGTGTGTACGTACATGCAACGTGCGTGTGGTGTGTGTTTGTGCGTACATGCAATGTGTGTGTGTGTGTGTGTGGTGAGGAGTGGTAGAGCAGTGGTGCCCCTGCAGTGTTTAGCATACGGAACCAGGGAGGTCCATCAGGGCCAGCCTGACAGCTCATCCAGCCCAGGCAGGACAGACTCAGGAGGGGGAAGCTCTCCTCGGCTGGCCCCTGCCCTCTCCAGAACCCCCAGATGTTCTGCTGAACACAGCCCAGTCTGACTGACATGCTCCCCCGACTCCACACCACTTGCAGCAGCTACTGCTGTGTTTAACCTTGACTGAAGGGGGAGTGAGTGTGTGTGTGTTTGTGTGTGTGCTTGACCGCGTGTGCTTGTGTAATGTGTCTCTATAGACAGTATTTTGTAATATTGCGTAAGATCCACTGTCATGAGAAGTGCTGCTTCTGTCCAGTACAGTATGATAAGTGAGGCTTGAAAGTGTAGACTGAGGCTTAATTTGGGATTAAAACTGTACTCCAGAACAAGCAAATTGTTGAACTCTGGCCTTGTGTGTCTGGTGTTTGACCACCCACTGCCGATGAGGTGGTCATTATTGGATCCAATCGCATTCCAGGGGCCACAACCTTCACCCAACAATTAACAGCATTGTGTCACCAACTGGACGTTTCCACATTGCGTAAACGTTCCTGGCACGTTCTGTGTTAGTCAGGGCCTTTCATGATTTAACAAATGTTAGTGTACAGGTATCTCCCTCACTATTCCCAGGAAGGAAACGGTTAAACCCTTAGCAGCCACACACAACTGTACAAGTGATATCTTTTTCCTCCCCGTACTCAAAAGGCCAAGGTGTCAGAAGCCCTGTTTTACCAGATGCCCCGATACTACCGTACCCTCATGCATATTTGATGTTGCTCATTAAATCTGGATTGTAGTGGCACTTAAGTAGTCTGACATTCCCTGTGATCCATGTGATACAGTATTTTCCCTGCTAATGGTCTAATGTGAAGGATTCTCTCTGCTGTGGGGCACATGAAAACAGAAAACATGTCGACCACATGTCACAGATTGTGCGGGACAGTCCCGCATTTGGTCCCTTTGTCCCACAAATTCAAACATCGCTGATTTAGAAGTGCTATTTGATTTGTCACCGTATTTCAGTCAGACATTCCAACCTGTCTCCTGCATTCACGTTGCGTTTATGAAAATTGTTGTCGAGATCTGATATTCTGCGTAGCGCAAGACGAGACGTAGGCCAACATCATAGGCCTATCGCCGACCAATCACATTTCTCAAATCCTTTCAAGCTAAATTAAATTCCAGCTAAACTTGGAGAGGACTGTTAGCCTAACTACTTACAAAATGCACACTTCTGATGAAGAGCTATAAAAGTAAGAACAGCCAGAAATGTTTCCGTATCCACATATTCCCAGATTTTCATAAAACAGCCACACGTGTAGTTTCTCGTTTCTGCATCACCAAATTTTGCACGAGGCAAATGAGTAGCTAGGTGTGCTTTAATTAGCTTGTTCAGTGCAACGGGAGCAGGGGTGTCCAGAGCAGCACGACGCTACTTCTCACAGTGGTGCTCGTTTAGTACAGTTAGATCAAAGCTGAATAATCAATGCCTTGGAAGATCACAATGATCTATTTGTATTCAGAACCAAATATAATAGCGTAGTATAATGTTACTGTTACACCAAAAACACCAGCTCATTTCTTGAGATTTTAGGATAGTTACTTGAATAGTCCAGCACACGCAACTAGGCAAAATGTGCTTTGAACAAAATACAGGAAGGCTATATAGTTTGTTAACACCATTATATGACACAATATTGTAAAAAATTATAATTCACAATTGACAGTAATGATGGCCTATTTTGAAATATGATATTTTTAACTTGTGGGGCAAGGCACTTAGCCCTCATATTAATGCCTACGTTTTTTTTTTTTTTACAAACACCTGCTGACAAATATATATATATTTTAATCTAGGCTACACTGTCCCACAAAATCTTCCTGTTGTCCCGTATTTGGGTATGTTAAATGTGGTAACCCTACTGTTGTCCTGTATCGTTAGCTAGCACACTGGAACAAGGTGCTAGACATTCCCTGTATTTCCTGCTCTTGGAAGGTCTAAAGTGAGGGACTGTGTAACGGCTGTCGTAGGTGAAAGAAGGAGAGGACCAAGGTGCCGTGTGGTACGTGTTCATGATCTTTTAATTACACTGAACACTAGAACAAAAATAACAAAACGGAACCAACGAAACAGTCCTGTCTGGTACAAAGACAGAAAACAACTACCCACAACTGAAGGGCGAAACCAGGCTGCCTAAGTATGGTTCTCAATCAGAGACAACGATTGACAGCTGCCTCTGATTGGGAACCAGACCAGGCCAAACACAGAAATACAAACATAGAATGCCCACCCCAACTCACGCCCTGACCAACCTAAAATAGAGACATAAAAAAAGGAACTAAGGTCAGGACGTGACAGACTGTCTTGTGTGGAGCACAGAAAAAAGAAACCAACAACTGCTGTCCCCTGCTGTCAACAGGAAGCTACGTAAGATGCTACACATTATTTTCCTGCTATTTGGAGGTTCTAAGTGAAGGATTTGATATGTTGTCAGGCAGGGTAAACAACTGCTGTTGTCCCATAGCGTTAGCTAGCATACTAGCACGCTAGCTGTCAACCGAAAGCTAATACACACAACTAGAGGCTGCAAATGCAGCAGATAAGCTCACAGTTCATATAAGATATAAATCCCAGCTAGCTCGACAAACAACTTTTCTGCCTCAGAACGTATTCTGAAAACAACAAAACAGAGCACCACAGTAGATGGAAAATGGTGTCCCGGGTCATGCAACTTTTAGTAGCTCAGTAAAGTGTTTCTTTGTCTGTCTTTCGCTCTCTCTCTCTCTCTCTCTCACTCTCTCACTCTCTCACTCTCTCACTCTCTCACTCTCTCACTCCTCTACCCAAACAGAGCAGCACAGTCTCACATGCTATCCATCTTTAATGAAGCATTCTCCGTGCTAGGCAATAGACACACACACACACCCTACCTTCCTCACAGTAGAGGCTGTCCCTTTTTAAGCAGGCACCTTGCAAGGTCCCATCAATCAGAAGGCCACTGTAGACACAGACGGTGCCTTTCAGTGTAAATAGCAGGGCTCTCATGCATTAGGGGGACACAACGTTCTCTCCCTTAGTGACTGTTTGTTCACCAGTAAGAAGGAGCACTCTGCACACTGTCATTTACATGCAGTCTGCTCCAGAATGTGTCCATAATAACAACACCTTAAAGGAAAATTCCAAACCCAAACTATTTGTCATTAGTCCGAATGAAATGACATAAATACAGCCTGTATGATGCATTTTGCATCATATAATGCAAAATGAATCACACCACCCTTACAAAAAAGATTGCACTTTTGAAACTGCAGTAAAAGTGTACTGCAGTTATACTGCAATCTGACTGCATTTTCTTCTTGATAAGGGCAGCTGTATTTCTGTATTTTGAAAGTTATACATCTTGTAAACATGATTGCTGACAAGGAAAACATTTTTGGAACTATATGAAGCAAATACCAAAATATCATTTTTGGGAAGAGTTTTCCTTTAAGGTCTTAGACCTGATGTTAAAATATAGGTGGAAGATGGGAGGAAATAGATTGCAGTGCGCAGAGTCTTTCTTTAATTGCTGGACATCAACTTTGATATCCACCACCTGCTTAAAGCACACACACACACACACGCACACACACACACACACACACACACACGTTCCCAGATGCTGTGTTTGTGTAGGATAGGGCAGTATGAGGCCACACACATATGTTGGTTGCCGTGGTACCTGTGTGTTGTTAACCCTGTCCTGTTCCCTCCACCTGCAGAGCCCCAACTGAAAGGTATCGTCACAAGACTCTACAACCGGCATGGCTTCTACCTCCAGATGCTTCCGGATGGCACCATGGACGGCACAAAGGACGAAAGCAGCTCCTTCTGTAAGTCTGTCTGTCTGGCTCACACCTGTCTGTCTCCCTATAACCCTGCTGTCCATCTCTGAGTCTCACACCTGTCTGTCTGTCTGTCTGTGTTCACTGTTCCTGTAACCTTCCAGGGACGGTTATGCACCTGTCTGTCTGCGTCTGACAGTCTGCTGTCCTCAACCCCTGGCTGTCCTGTCCCTCTGTCTGCCCATCTGGAGTGTCAGTTAGACAAGTCTAAAACAGCTGTTATCCACATAGCTCTGGTTCCTCACAGATCTTCCCCAAGTAGCTCGGTAGTTAGCCCCAGATAGTAGTCTTCCTGCTGGATCAGTTATCCGGGTGTAGGGTGAACATGCTGATCTTGGGTCATTCCAGCATTTTCTTCACTAATGGTTAAGGTTAGGATTGGGGGAGGGGGAGCTGATCCTGAAACTGTAAGTAGGGGAAACTTCGCTCACCTGCTGAGTAGTCTCTCTGCTGGGTGTATTACCCTCAGTCAGGGTTTTCACCTGAATGATCACTGACCAAAAGATACAGTATCCCCAGTCCTCTACGGCCCACTGGTCTCACCTGTACCAGATCATTATAATGTGAGACCTGCTTATGTTAGGACTTTTAGTTTGAAGGAGGTTAGGGTTTTCACCTGGGTGATCACTGAGCAGAACATACCTTCCCTTCCTCTGGGACCACTGGGCTCTCATACAACAGATCAATAGAGCATTATAGGATCCCACGATGTGTTGATGCCGCACTTCCCACTAGCTTAGAGTGAAATACCTTACGGCGAAAAGGTATAACGCTAGCATAATTTGTAATGAGGAAAGTCACGCTTACTGTAGATCCCAAGGCACTGTGATTATCTGGTGATACGCAACGCATGCTGTTCCTTTCTCAAAGGGGGGGGGGGGGGATGTCATGTTGAGGGTCATTATGTAATGCCATGTAACTCTTCACAGTATGTATTGCGATATGAAAATCTACACTTCATATTGGCATAGTGTGAATGCTTTCTAGACAGTACGTATTTTTAGACAGGTAGCCTATACAGTAAGCGTGGACACATTATTCCATAAGATTTTGTGAGTCTTAAATCTGAAATATATTGTACAACTAACTCTCTTTAGCCAGTGTGGGTGATTTTTTTTAGGTAGGGGCAGTATAGAGAGTAAATCAGTGAGTAATAAAACAGGGCCCGGTTGGAGTATTAAGTCATTTATTTAGAGATTGGAGGTCAGCCATGAAGTGTTTGTGAGTGTGAGCTACGGTTAATTTAATAACTATAATTCCATCAAACCCTACATCAGTCTTACTGTTACTGTGAGCGCTTTGTAAGGGAAACAGGGGAGATACAGAAGGTGGGAGAGAGGGGGGGGGGGGAGAGAGAAATAGACGAATGGAGGGAGATCTGGAATGTACAGTACAGGATTTATAAATTGTTCACTTTTCTTTCAAGGCAGATTATTTATTAATTCCCGCAGCACGGTGGAATTGTGGAGTGATTGACATCATTGTAATTGCGCATCAATCTACAGCACAAGCATCTACCCGACTGCACAGAATATTGAATAGGAAAAATTAGTGGTTTTTGTGTGTGTGTGCGTGCATGTTTATGTACGTGTTTGAGCATGTATGTTTGAGGTCTGGAATGACCCCTACAGTATTTACTGTAGCCCATAACAGAATGACAGGCCTTCTCCCTATGGAGAGAGCAGAGATACCCCATAACAGAATGACAGGTCTTCTCCCTATGGAGAGAGTAGAGATACCCCATAACAGAATGACAGGTCTTCTCCCTATGGAGAGAGCAGAGATACCCCATAACAGAATGACAGGTCTTCTCCCTATGGAGAGAGTAGAGATACCCCATAACAGAATGACAGGTCTTCTCCCTATGGAGAGAGCAGAGATACCCCATAACAGAATGACAGAATGACAGGTCTTCTCCCTATGGAGAGAGCAGAGATACCCCATAACAGAATGACAGGCCTTCTCCCTATGGAGAGAGCAGAGATACCCCATAACAGAATGACAGGCCTTCTCCCTATGGAGAGAGTAGAGATACCCCATAACAGAATGACAGGCCTTCTCCCTATGGAGAGAGCAGAGATACCCCATAACAGAATGACAGGTCTTCTCCCTATGGAGAGAGCAGAGATACCCCATAACAGAATGACAGGCCTTCTCCCCATGGAGAGAGCAGAGATACACCATAACAGAATGACAGAATGACAGGTCTTCTCCCTATGGAGAGAGCAGAGATACCCCTCATACACAACACAACACAGCCCAGGCTGCTAGGGTTCTGAGTGGCTGAGAGACCTGCTGAGTATTCTCTGTCTCGGTCACGCTATAGCTTACACTCTACTCTCTCTCTTTCTCTCCCTTTCTCCCGCTCACTCTCCCTGTCTCTGTCTCTGCTTCTCATCCTCCTGAAATCTCCCATCAGGACCCCCACTGGTTCCCTGACCTCTCCTATATAAAACAAGTGTCTGTCTGTACATGTGCTTATGCATGCCTGTCCATTTGTGTGTGTGTGTGTGTGTGTGTGTGTAATTATGCACCCTACTGCGGCGTATGCTAAGGAGGCCAGTCAGAAAAGGACCAAATCAGCAGCAAATGGAGATAAATAATTAAGGAGGAAATGGTCAGATTCATATTAGTTCTACAGAGACAGCCTGAGTCCCAAATGGCACCCTATTCCCTATGGGTCCGGGTCAAAAGAAGTGCACTATATGGGGAATAGGGTGCCCTTTTGGATGCACAGAGTGTCTGGAGTCTTCTGCTGGACCTGTGCCCACAGGCAGTTCTTACTGGGCTTCCCCTGCCCTCCTCTCTACATTTAGCTAAGAAGCCAAACACACACACACACACACACGCAAACGCATAAACTCTCTCAAAGTACATTTGACCGTTGGAAGTTGTTAAAGGACACTGGGATGGGAGGCCTCCCTCTCCTCCCCTTCCTCCTTCCTCTATTTCGCTGCTCTCTTTTCCTCCCTCACGCTGACAATTAGGCAGAGAGGCTGCTGTTGGCAGAGGCCCCTGGGCATTTGGCCCCTGGGCATTTGGCCCCTGGCCAGGCGTATTACACACTGCGGCTGCACCGCCCTGCCAGTTAATTGCTAATTTTACCATTGCCGTCCTGTCGGATCGATCCCTGCGGCCCCCAGCCTTCAGCCGCACAGTCTCTAGCCCCAAACCCCCAGCCTTCAGCTACCCGCACAGTCTCTAGCCCCCAACTCCAGGCCTTCAGCTACCCGCACAGTCTCTAGCCCACAACTCCCGGCCTTCAGCTACCCATACAGTCTCTAGCCCCAAACCCCCTGCCTTCAGCTACCCGCACAGTCTCTAGCCCCAAACCCCCAGCCTTCAGCTACCCGCACAGTCTCTAGCCCCAAACCCCCAGCCTTCAGCTACCCGCACAGTCTCTAGCCCCCAACGCCCAGCCTTCATCTACCCACACAGTCTCTAGCACACACAGTCTCTATCAACATAGAAAAACAAACATAGACTGCCCACCCCAACTCACGCCCTGACCATACTAAAACAAAGACAAAACAAAGGAACTAAGCTCAGAACGTGACAGTAGCCCCCCCCCCCCCCTTCAAGGTGCGGACTCCGGCTGCAAAACCTGAACCTATAAGGGTGGGCGTCTGTCCGCAGTGGCGACTCTGGCGCGGGACGTGGACCCCACTTCACCATAGTTTTTGTCCGCCTCCTCAACCACCCCCGTGGCCTCTTATGAGCGGCGACCCTCGCCGCCGACCTCGGACTGGGGACCCACACCACGGGTCCCGAATGGCCGGGAGATTCCGGCAGCACCGGACAGGCGGGAGACTCCGGCAGCGCCGGACAGGCGGGAGACTCCGGCAGCGCCGGGCAGGAGGAAGGCTCTGGCAGCGCTGGAGTGAAGGGCGATTCTGGCATCGCCGGCGTGACAGGCATCTTTGGCAGCTCCTGGCTGACTGACGGCTCTGGCAGCTCCTGGCTGACTGACGGCTCTGGCAGCTCCTGGCTGACTGACGGCTCTGTCAACTCCTGGCTGACTGACGGCTCTGGCAACTCCTGGCTGACTGACGGCTCTGGCAACTCCTGGCTGACTGATGGCTCTGGCAGCTCCTGGCTGACTGACGGTTCTCGCAGCTCCTGGCTGACTGACGGCTCTGGCAGCTCCTGGCTGACTGACGGCTCTGGCAGCACCTGGCTGACTGACGGCTCAGGACACACTGGCGGCTCTGGCTGCTCAGGACAGACTGCCGGCTCTGGCGGATCAGGACAGACTGGGTGCTCTGGCCGCTCAGGACAGATTGGCGGCTCTGGCAGCTCAGGACAGACGGGAGACTCTGGCAGCTCAGGACAGACGGGAGACTCTGGCAGCTCAGGACAGACGGGAGACTCTGGCAGCTCAGGACAGACGGGAGACTGGCAGCTCAGGACAGACGGGAGACTCTGGCAGCTCAGGACAGATGGGAGACTCTGGCAGCTCAGGACAGATGGGAGACTCTGGCAGCTCAGGACAGACGGGAGACTGTAGGGAGAAGACAGAGAGACAACCTGGTGTGGGGGGCTGCCACCGGAGGGCTGGTAAGTGGAGGTAGTACCGGACAGACCGGACCGTGAAGGTGCACTGGAGCTCTTGAGCACCGGCTTCATGGCACCTGGCTCGATGCCCACTCTAGCCCGGATGATACGAGGTGCTGCAATGTACTGCACCGGGCTATGCACACGCACCGGGGACACCGTGCGCTCCACCGCATAACACGGTGCCTGCCCGGTCCCTCTCTCTCTCCGGTAAACACAGAAAGTTGGCGCAGGTCTCCTATCTGACTTCGCCACAGTCCCCATGTGCCTCCCCCAATAAGTTTTTGGGGCTGCCTCTCGGGCTTCCAGCTGCGCCGCCGTGCTGCCTCCTCATAGGCTTTCGCTCATAGGCTCCTCATCGGCTTTCCCTGCCTCCAGCTCAGCCTTGGGGCGGCAATATTCTCCAGCCTGTGTCCATGGTCCCTTGCCGTCCAGAATCTCCTCCGACGTCCATGAGTCCTGCGATCGCTGCTGCTGCCCGTTACCACGCTGCTTGGTCCTTTTGTGGTGGGTGTTTCTGTAAGGGATCTCGTCCTCCTCTTCTGAGGAGGAGAAGCGAGAAGGATTGGAGGACCAAAACGCAGCGTCGTAAGTGTCCATAATTTAATTAAGCAAAAATGAACACTGAACAAAAACAATAAGCAACAAACGAACAGTCCCGTAATGGGAATGACAAACACTAAACAGGAAATATACTAAAAAGAAACCCACGTGGAAAAAGGCTACCTAAGTATGATTCTCAATCAGAGACAACTAACGACACCTGCCTCTGATTGAGAACCATACTAGGCCGAATACAAAAACCAACATAGAAAAACAAACATAGACTGCCCACCCCAACTTACGCCTTGACCATACTAAAACAAAGACAAAACAAAGGAACTAAGGTCAGAACGTGACACCTTAACCAACAATACTGTTTTTTTTAAGTCAGAAAATATTTGCTAGAAAATAATAAAAAATAATAAAAACAATAATGAGACTATATGCAGGGGGTACCGGCACTGAGTCAATCTGCGAAGGTACAGGTTAGTAAATGTATGTAATATGTTCATGTAGGTAGGGGTCAAGTGACTATAAATAGATAAAAAGCAGCGAGTAGCAGCAGTGTAAAAAAGGGTGTCAATACAAATAGTCTGGGTATCCATTTGATTAACTGTTTAGCAGTCTAATTGCTTGGGGGTAGAAGCTGATATGGAGGCTTTTGGACCTAGACTTGGCACTCCGGTTCTGCTTAACCCACGGTAGCAGAGAGAACAGTCTATGACTAGGATGGCTGGAGTCTTTTTTAGGGCCTTCCTCTGACACTGCCTAGTATATAGGTCCTGATGTCAGGAAGCTTGGCCTCAGTGATGTACTAGATCGTACAAACTACCCTCTGTAGCGCATGCAGTCGTATGCTGAGCAGTTGCCATACCAAGCGGTGACGCAACCAGTCAGGATTCTCTTGATGGTGCAGCTGTAGAACTTTTTGAGGATCTGCGGACCCATGCCAAATATTTTATTATCCTGAGGGGGAATAGGAGTTGTTGTGCCCCGTCGATGTGAATGGGGGCGTGCTCGGCCTCCCTTTACCTGGAGTCCACAATCAGCTCTTTTGTCTTGCTCACGTTGAGGGAGAGGTTATTGTCTCTGACCTCCACCCTGTAGGCTGTCTCATCATTGTTGGTGATCAGGCCTACCACCGTTGTGTTGTAGGCAAATGTAAGGACGTTGCTGGAGTCGTGCATTGCCATGCAGTCGTGGGCGAACAAGGAGTACAGGAGGGGACTAAGCACAATCCCCTGAGGGGCCCCCGTGTTGAGGATCAGCATGGAAGATGTGTTGTTGCCTACCCTTATCACCAGGGGGCGACCCGTCAGGAAGTCCAGGATCCAGTTGCAGAGGGAGGTGTTTAGTCCCAGAGTCCTTAGCTTAGTGATGAGCTTTGAGGGCACTGTCTGTGCTGGTTCAAAACAGTTAACCCAAAATAAGCTGTCAGTGTTATTAAAAGTCTAATTGAAATATGTTCTCAGAATATTATTTAATTACCTTCAAGTAATGTATAATTTATTTTCTCAGAACATTACTAACACCTCCCAGGAAAAGTATCAGGGAACCATGGTAAAACGTTCTCAGAACCGGCAACTTCTGTTTTCAGAATGTTAAAAAAAACGTTCCGTTTTACTGGTTATTTAGGGCTTCATTCCCTAAAGAAATAAAGGTTAAATAAAAAAAATCATTATAATAATTCCCAGAGCCAATGGGAAACCAAAAACTGATGTTCCCCCAAGGAAACAAATGTGCTAGCTGGGCCTCAATTGCACTGTGTGTCAGTAGTATCCCTACACCTAGGCAAAGAGGAAGGAAGGAAGGAAGGAAGGAAGGAAGGAAGGAATGAATGAATGAATGAATGAATGAATGAATGAAAGGAAGGTGAAGAGCAGAGGAACAGACAGCAGAGGAACAGATGGGAAGACAGGGAATAGGGAGAGAGAGGAGGGATGAGAGATGAGAGAAAGAGGAGATCAAGGGAGGAGGGACTGTGATGCCAAATGAGCAGCTGGCGATCCACTGATGGCCATTCAATCACTGTGTCTCCCCCCTCTGGTGGGAGGTCAGAGAGGCTGGCTATTACTCTCCCTCTCTCTTTCAGAGAGTTATGTAATAGGGGTAATAAGGGAAAGGGGGGGGTGGGGGGGGGGGGGGAATCCAGATTTTGGACACCTCTTCTCTGACCAGCTGGACTGACCAGTGGGTTGACATTGTGACATGGCTGTGTGTGTGAGAGAGCTCGACCTCCACTTGAGATACATGAAGGAGGGAGGAGAAAGGGGGAAATGGAGAGGGGGAAGATAGGGGGAGGAGGATGCCTTAATACTGTAGCAATACTGTAGCAATAGAGGAGGGACTCTCACAACCTACAGAGATAGGAGGGAGAAACAGGCCGGAAAATGAAACAGAGAGATGGAGAGAGAAAAATAAACTGAGACAGAGAGAAACAGAAGAAAGAGAGACAAGGAGTGTAAGAGGTTGTGAGAATAGTTTATTGAGAGGCAGAGAAAAAAAACGGAGACTGAAAAACAGCGATCCAGAGAGTAGCAGAGGAAGATGAAAAACAAGAAAGTGAGAGATTGGGGTTAGAAGGGTGGTGAAGCGGTATCAATGGATTTGGCCTGCTTTGAAAATCTCAATCCGTCTGGACAGGGGCGGAGGAGAAATTGACTTTTGTGTGGACATCCCATCGGAAAGCCATAAGGACCAGTCAGCTTGATTCCCTGCACTTTTATCCCCTCCAATTACTGCTTCTGAAAATCGTTATTCATCTCTTCCAGTTCAGTGATTGGTCTGGTCTGACATCCTCCCTAGAGTAACTCGATCACACACATGCATGCAAGCACACGTGCACACACGCCCACACAGACACGCACGCACGCACGCACGCACGCACGCACGCACGCACGCACGCACGCACGCACGCACGCACGCACACACACACACACACACACACACACACACACACACACACACACACACACACACACACACACACACACACACACACACACACACACACACACACACACACACAGGGAAACTCTCTCAAAGTAGTGCAGTTGTTAACAGCTATCTTTATTCATCAGACAGACAAGACAAGGAAAACCTCTGAAAGGAAAAGCATCAAAACTTTGTGCACAAAGATAGCAGCACTCAAGGAAAGGAAAGGAAAGGCATGCGATATATTGAAAGCATTGAAATGCACTTCTTATGCTGCAGTCGGATGAAGGGAGCGGGTGACAGAGAGATACAGAAAGACAGAGAGAGAGACAGAGACAGATAAATAGAGAGAGAGAGAGAGAGAGAGACATAGAGACTAAGAGAGACAGAGAGAGAGAGGGGGAGACAGTGAGAGAGAGAGAGAGAGAGAGAGAGAGAGAGAAACAGACAGAGAGAGAGAGAGACAGAGCGAGACAGAGGGAGACAGAGAGACAGAGAGCGACAGAGAGAAACCGACAGAGACCGAGAGACAGAGAGCAACAGACAGAGACAGAGTCACAGTCAGAGAGAGTCAGTGAGAGACAGAGGGTGTGTGAGCATGAGACAGGGTGAGGAATAGGGAAGTGAGATCAAGGGACAGTGTGAGAGAAGGAGAAAGAGAGAGCGAAAGACAGAGTCAGGGAGACAGAGGGCAGCAAGAGAGAAAGAAAGAAGTAAGGAAGAGAAGGGGTGCTGAGAAATAAGGATGTAGGATAAGACAGAGGTAAATGAGTGTAGGTGTTTCACAGGAGGCAGAAAGAGAGAGAGAAGAGAATAAACCAAGAAGGAGAGAACTAGAAAGAGGTGAAACAACACTGAAGGAATAGAGTAGGTTAAATACAGAAAGTGAGAGAGAGGGAGAGAGTGTAGATGGACTCTGAACTTTCCAAGCAGTTCAAATGCAGTCAACTTAGTGAATGTAAACTTCTGATCACCAGGAATTGTGATACAGTGAATTATAAGTGAAATAATCTGCTTGTAAACAATTTTGGAAAAATTACTTGTGTCATCCACAAAGTAGATATAGAAAAATTGATAAAATAATACAAAATAAAGAGGAATAGAGCGTATAGGCAGACGTTAGATGACTGGTGGTCTCTACATTATTTGACCTCTTGTGACCCCTATCCTCTTCCTCTTGATCTGTTGCTCTGTTTGGTAGATTGATGATGTCTGAGTAATCCCTTAAAGTAGCGTCATCATGGCGATGAGAGATGAGTGACAGACAGATA
This sequence comes from Oncorhynchus mykiss, assembly GCF_013265735.2. NCBI lineage: Eukaryota > Metazoa > Chordata > Actinopteri > Salmoniformes > Salmonidae > Oncorhynchus > Oncorhynchus mykiss. Next base: position 18,788,475 of record NC_048573.1, read on the forward strand.
GGGCTTATGCACATCAGAAGAGCATGACACAGTAATTCAATCATAAAGAGCACCCTGTTCCCTATAGAGTCCACTACTTTTGACCAGGGCCCCTAGGAAATAGGGTGCCATTTGGGATACATGCTATATGAAACTCACTGCTATAGGAATAGGAGAATGAGTATCATAGGCACTTCAAAAGTAGTCAATCTCACATCACTCAAGTAATCCGTAAATCCTGATATTAATTGATTCCTGAGTGTCAAACGTAGTGAACTACATGAGGGACTAGGGTGTCATTTGAGACACAGCCACCCCCCTCTCTACAACCTCTCCTAACAAATAGGAAGTAGAGAACAAGCTATACTTCCTGTAGTCCATCTACTTGGACTACAAATAGATGGACTACAAGTAGATGGACTACATCTACCACCTGGCTTTGTATTGAACTTTCTACATGACAGCTAATCCTGTTCTCACTGCAAGGCTCAATGCAGAACAACATCACAGCAACAAGACAACTGATGCCATCTCCACACCTTCCCTCTATTGCCCTTCCTCCCTCTCCTCCACGCCTACTCTCTATCCCTCCTGTCATCCGTCCATCCCTTCTGCTTATCAACAAGCCCGCTGATGCCCTCTCGTCTCCTCCATCCCTCTCTCCCTGGTAGTTTTTCTTCTCGTTTATTTATTGTGTAGATGATCTCAAGCTCTCAAATTGACTTGCTGGGATTGATTCAGGAAAGCCACCTATCTATCTTCTCACTCTCGCTTACCCTCCGTCTCTCTCTTTATATCTCTCTCTCCCTCCCTCTGTCTCTCACTCAAACAACTTTAATTAATTGAGCAGTCTCCCCAGAGCCCCGGCAAGCATCTTGAGAAAGAAAGAGAGGAGAGCGAAAAAAGCGAAGAGGAAAGGAAACAGAGAAACGGCAGGCTGACCTATTATCTACAGAGAGTGGTATAACCTAGACGATAAGAGAGACACCGTTGATGAAGCGAGAAAGAAGGACAAACTCTCACTCACTATGCCATGGAGGGGATGCAGGGGTGGGGGGACGGACTGACGCACTCCTCTCTTTGATGCCTGGAAGAACGGAACAGAACATAGCGAGGAGATGGGAGAGAGAGAGAGAGAGAGAGTAGTAGGAAAGTAGGAGATACTGGAGAGTAGGTGAAGAGATGGAGAGAGGACGTGAGCAAATGAATGGTGGGAGAAATGATTAATGATTAAAGAGATTGGAGAAAAGAGAGGGGAGGGGAGACAGAAAGAGAAATACAGGTCAGTGCAGGGTCTTGATGAGAGAGAAAGGGAAAGAGAGAGAGAGGATTGTGTGTTCTGCCTGTCGCAGTGGCCAGGGTTATGGAGAGGAAGGGGCTATTACATATTCAATGTGTGTGTGTGCGATAGAGAGGGTGCTCTTCTATTTGTCATCTTCTCCGTGGTCTTCGGTGACACCATGTTCATTTGCGAAATGGCCTAGTTGAGATTCAGGGGTCGATAGAACAAATAAAAGCCTGGCCTGGAGATAGAGAGATGGAGAGAGGCGGCGGGGGCAGCCATGGCTGCCCTCTTTCACCACCCATCCCCTCATCACTCTCTTCCTTTCAGCGAGAAAACTGTATTAGACGAAAGTGGTCAGGGGTTGATAATTGCGCTTGGATTGTTGTTTTTTTTTATACTGGCTGCCAAGGCTGTGAGTAACTGGTGAAAGAAGTCGGGCACAGGAGAGCTGAGATGCGTGGACAAGGTATTTAATTCAAGAAAAACACCAGTATAAACACAATACTCTGGTGCTGGAAAAATACCGGTACCACGAAATAAACGGGCGTAAATAACAAAACCTGGCAACAATATACCAGCCGTCAGATACAGCCTTACAATAAAACAAACACGCACACAAACATGGGGGAAACCAGAGGGTCAAATAATGAACATGTACTGTGGGAATTGAAACCAGGTGTGTAAAAAACAAAGACAAAACAAATGGAAAATTAAAAGTGGTTCGGTGATGGCTAGAAGGCCAGGGACCGACTCTGGCGGAAGTCGTGACACTGGCTATTGAGTGGCTTATTTAAAGCTACTATTCCTAGCTTGTTTCTTGGGACCTTTTAGAACCTTTAAGGGCAGTGAGTGAGGGCTTTGTTTCTCTCGACAGCAGTCGCCTTAATGCTTTCAGGCATCAGTTTAAAATCTGCATGGCTCCCGCAGTGTTGTGAAGCCGAGGGGCATTTTGTCAATATCGCTCACGTTAACCTGTTACTTGGTATATCCCCCCACATAGAGGGTACACTGGGCTCACGTTCAAGACACGCTGATGATGAGAGAGGACATACTGTACACTACCAGTCAAAAGTTTGGACACACCTACTCATTCAAGGGTTTTCTTTATTTGTACTATTTTCTACATTGTAGAATAATAGCGAAGACATCAAAACTATGAAATAGCGCATACAGAATCATGTAGTAACCAAAAAAGTGTCAAAAAAATGAAAATATATTTAATATAGCAATCCTTTTCCTTGATGACAGCTTTGCACACTCTTGGCATTCTCTCAACCAGCTTCACCTGGAATGCTTTTCCAACAGTCTTGAAGGGGTTCCCACATTTTCTGAGCACTTGTTGGCTGCTATTCCTTCACTCTGCAGTCCAACTCATTCCAAGCCATCTCAATTGTGTTGAGGTTGGGTGATTGTGGAAGCCAGGTCATCTGATGCAGCACTCCATCACTCTCCTTCTTGGTCAAATAGCCCTTACACAGCCTGGAGTGTGTTGGGTCATTGTCCTGTTGAAAAACAGAACAGGGCAAATTTGGACTCATCAGACCAAAGGACAGATTTCCACTGGTCTAATGTCCATTCCCTGTGTTTCTTGGACCAAGCAAGTCTCTTCTTCTTATTGGTGTCCTTTAGTAGTTGTTAGTTTGCAGCAATTTGACCAGGAAGGCCTGATTCACCCAGTCTACTCTGAACAGTTGATGTTCAGATGTATCTGTTACTTGAACTCTGTAAAGCATTTATTTAGGCTGCAATCTGAGGTGCAGTTAACTCTAATAAATGTAGTGAAATGTTCCACATTGACTGAACTTCAAGCCTTAAAGTAATGATGGACTGTCATTTCTCTTTGCTTAATTGAGCTGTTCTTGCCATAACACGGTCTTTTACCAAATAGGGCTATCTTCCCCCTGACAACACAACTGATTGGCTTAAACGCATTAAGAAGGAAAGAAATTCCACAGATTAACTTTTAACAAGACACACCAGTTAATTGAAATGCATTCCAGCCAACCTCATGAAGCTGGTTGAGAGAATGCCAAGAGTGTGCAAAGCTGTCATCAAGGCAAATGTTTGTTACTTTGAAGAATCTCAAATATAAAATATCTTTGTTTATTACTTTTTTGGTTACTACATGATTCCATATATTCTATAATGTAGAAAATAGTAAAAATAAAGAAAAACCCTTGAATGAGTAGGGGTGTCCAAACTTTTGACTGATACTGTAGAGACATACAATGCTTTTTAGACAGAGCCAGGTTTGATGTGTTTTTATGGAAAAATCCAAGGTTCAGAATAGAGGAGATGCACTGAACTGCCATCAAGGGATACTTGGGGATTGTGGCAATGAAGCCCTTTATCTTCTTTCCCAGAGCCAGATGAACTCGTGGATACCATTTTATATCTCTGCCTGCAGTTTGAAGGAAGCTTGCTATCTAGCATTAGCGCAGTGACTGGAAGTCTATGGTAACAGCATCTACGGTCACAGCTGCTGTTACCGTCAGTGCCCAAATTGTAAATGAGGAGGGGCCGGAACAACAAATGAGCACAAGAAGGGGGTGACCTGGGGTGCTCTGAGGTAACGGGAATGCACGAAGAAGAAAACAATCTGCTTTATAACAAAGCTGTGCATATCATTGTATTTGCGGCGTTGCATAGAGCATTTAGAGTAGAGGCGCTCACAGAAGATGCACAAACTTATTTTGTACTTGGGTCCAGGAAGAATTTGGTATTTTCTAAACACGTTTTATGCGATTCTACCTAATTGTATATGACTGGAAGCTTTCGCAGACCACCGCACAAATGATCGAACTGACAGGCTACTTTGACATTGACAAATGAAGAATCTGAGTGTCACACCCTGACCATAGTTTGCTTTGTATGTTTCTATGTTTTGTTTGGTCAGGGTGTGATCTGAGTGGGCATTCTATGTTACATGTCTAGTTTGTCTATTTCTATGTTTGGCCTGATATGGTTCTCAATCAGAGGCAGGTGTTAGTCATTGTCTCTGATTGGGAACCATATTTAGGTAGCCTGTTTGGTGTTGGGTTTTATGGGTGATTGTTCCTGTCGCTGTGTTTGCACCAGATAGGGCTGTTTTGGTTTTTCACATTTCTTGTTTTGTTAGTCTATTCCTGTATAGTTTCTTTATTAAAGAACCATGAATAATCACCACGCTGCGTTTTGGTCCGCCTCCCCTTCACCGCAAGAAAACCGTTACACTGAGATCATTAACCTCCTCGTCTTGAATCCATCAATACCCTTGATGTGTGGAGACATATATTGTACAATACGAGGAGTTCCTAGAAAAGCTTTCCAGTTTCACTGACTCACCCAATGATGCGCAGCTCACTCGCGGGTGATGGCCGACACTCTCGTGCTAAAAGCCTCTCTCTTGTTTCACTTTGTCAAACATTGTTTTCTCAATAGGCCTATTTGGAAGTTGATAAAACATATTTTGGTGGCCTACAATCAGATTAGAGTTTTCTCTTTTCAGCAGGAGCCATTTGCTTTCCAAAGTGTTTTTCCATGATAGTATTTGGAATATTGCGAAAGGCTTGTTGCATGCTGTTCACTGGCAGATATGCCAAGCGTTCCTGGGCTCTATGCTTTGTTATTGGTCGACATGAACACAATCCACAGCTAAGCAATTTTTTTTAATTAAGCTATTGATCCTCTGTGGCAAAATGATTGGCCTACTCCTGGAGTAGTATTCTGCATTATTTAACCTATTGTTTATTATTTAATAACAGACGGCAGTAATTCTATAACTTTGGCAAATTTATTTCAAGTAATCAGAGGTGCTGCAGCTCCTCCAGCACACTTCCCGCGGCTATGATTCCATAAGGGAACAAATGATGAACTGCAAAGCTGGCAAGATAAGAGTTGCAAGCTCATGTCTAGTAGAGAAAATGATACAGGCTATAATGTTGCACAAACCAAAAGCCCAGGCTGGCACAACACTAATGAAATCTTAGAATATTAGGCACCGGCTGAAAATCAACGTTTTCAAATTACATATTTTAGGTGCAGGAAAATGAATGAGGCGGCATCTGGAATTATACTTTTTTTCATTGTCAACTGTGATTTTTTTTTCTCATGAAGAGGTACCGTATCCGGACAAATAGGTTCCGGAACGAAACCGTCCAGAACAGAGAGGTGCCAGATCCTGCCAAAATCCCAGAAGTATCCCTTTACAAAGAGAAAAAAGAAAGTGGGAAAGGAGAAAGGAGAAAGAACGCGGGTTTACAGTGTTGTTAAAGATGAATTCTGCAGGTTTCACTCCGTAATGAATTCCATAGGCTTAAAGCCTTCTGTTCTCTCTCTCTCCTTCTTTCGTACTCTTTCTTATCTTGCTCTCTCATCTCTCACTCTCTTTATCTCTCTCACTCACCTTTCCCCTCTCTCTCAGTTTCTCTCTCACTCTTTCTGTCTTTTGCCCCTTCTCTCTCTTTCTCAGACTTTCCTTTTCCCCCTCTCTCTTTATCTTTCCCTCTTTCTTTCTCTCTTCTCTCCTCCCCCCCCCCCCCCTCTCTCTCTCTCTCTCTCTCTCACACACTTTCCTTTCCCCCTCTCCCTTTATCTCTCTCTTCCTGGTCACTCTGACCCGCAGGTGGAACAGAGAGGCTTTGTTGTTCTTAAACTTCTGACTATCTTCCTCTCTTTCTTTTTTCACTGACGGATGGAGGTAGGAATGAAACGAGAGGAGGCTGTAATTGTGTTTTTCAAACACTGAGAATGTTTTTAGAAAGCAACAACATGTGCAGACTGCTCTAACACGTCTCTATCTCCTTCCTTCACTCTGCCCCTCCCCCTCTATATTTCCCTCCCTTGTGTCTGTTTTGCAGTGCAGTTCAACTTGATTCCTGTGGGACTGAGGATAGTAGCCATCCAGAGCACTAAGACAGGGCTCTACATTGGGATGAACAGCGATGGATACCTCTACACCTCAGTATGGCAACCCCTTATTAATTAAGTTATGACACTATCAACACCACTTATACCATAGTAATAACATCTGTACACGTCAGTATGGCAACCTCTGATTAATTAAGTTATGACAGTTACAGAAACCTGAATAATAGTCTACATAGTCTTGATTTTTCAAATGACTGCCTCGCCTGGTTCACCAACTACTTCTCAGATAGAGTTCAGTGTGTCAAATCGGAGGGCCTGTTGTCCGGACCTCAGGCGGTCTCTATGGGGGTACCACAGGGATCAATTCTCGGGCAGACTGTTTTCTCTGTATTTATCAATGATGTCGCTCTTGTTGCGGGCGATTCTCTGATCCACCTCTACGCAGACGACACCATTCTGTATACATCGGGCCCTTCGTTGGACACTGTTAACTAACCTCCAGATGAGCTTCAATGCCATACAACCCTCCTTCCGTGGCCTCCAACTGCTTTTAAATGCTAGTAAAACTAAATGCATTCTCTTCAACCGATTGCTGCCCGCACCCGCCCGCCTGACTAGCATCACTACTCTGGACGGTTCTGACTTAGAATATGTGGACAACTACAAATACCTAGGTGTCTGGTTAGACTGTAAACTCTCCTTCTAGACTCACATTAAGCATCTCCAATCCAAAATGAAATCTAGAATTGGCTTTCTATTTCGCAACAAAGCCTCCTTCACTCATGCTGCCAAACATACCCTCGTAAAACTGACTATCCTACCGATCCTTGATTTCGGCGATGTCATTTACAAAATAGCCTCCAACACTCTACTCAGCAAACTGGATGTAGTCTATCACAGTGCCATCCGTTTCGTCACAAAGTTCCATATACTACCCACCACTGCGACCTGTATGCGCTCGTTGGCTGGCCCTCACTACATACTCGTCACCAAACCCACTGGCTCCAGGTCATCTACAAGTCTTTGCTAGGTAAAGCCCTGCCTTATCTCAGCTTATTGGTCACCATAGCAACACCCTGCCGTAGCACACGCTCCAGCTGGTATATTTCACTGGTCATCCCCAAAGCCAAATTCCTTTGGCTGCCTTTTCTTCCAGTTCTCTGCTGCCAATGACTGGAATGAATTGCAAAAATAACTGAAGCTGAAAACATATATCTCCCTCTCTAACTTTAGGCATTAGCTGTCAGAGCAGCTAACCAATTACTGTACCTGTTCACAGCCAATCTGTAAATAGAACACCCAACTATCTCATCCCCATATTGTTATTTATCATCTTGTTCTTTTGCACCCCAATATCTCTACCTGCACATCATCATCTGCACATCTATCACCCCAGTGTTAATGCGAAATTGAATTATTTTGCCTCTATGGCCTATTTATTGCCTTACCTCCCTAATCTTCTACATTTGCACACACTGTACATAGATGTTTCTATTGTGTTATTGACTGTACGTTCGTTTATGTGTAACTCTCTGTTGTTGTTTTTGTTGCACTGCTTTGCTTTATCTTGGACAGGTCGCAGTTGCAAATGAGAACTTGTTCTCAACTGGCCTACCTGGTTAAATAAAGGTGAAATAAAAAAAATCATTAAAAAATAGTAGGCAGGAAGTACCTGAATGTTCAACGTTGGTTTGACCAATCGGAATCTATGCTTCAAGATTGTTTTGATCACACGGACTGGGATGTGTTCCGGGTTGCCTTTGAAAATAGTATCGACGTATACACTGATGGCACAGCCATCTAAGGCACTGCTTCACAGCATTGTTCGGATAAGGGGAGAGTTTGGCCGGCCAGGATGTCCTTGTCCCGCTGCACTCTAGTGACTTGTGGCAGGCTGGATGCATGTATCCTGACTTTGGTCAGCAGTTGTTTCCTCTGACACATTGGCATGGGTGTCTTCCGGGTTAAGCGAGCAGTGTGTTAAGAAGCTTTGCGGCTTGGCAGGATCGTGTTTCAGAGAACTAATTCGACATTCTTTCGACATTCGACATTCGCCTCTCCCGAGTCTGTACGGGGGATGCAGTGATTATCGTTGTCTCTGATTGGGGATCATATTTAGGCAGCCATTTCCCCTTTGTGCTTTGTGGGATCTTGTCTAGGTATAGTTGCCTGTCAGCACTTCATTGAGCTTCACGTTTCGTTTAACACTTTGTTTTTCTTTGAGTTTCTTTTCCTAATAAAGAGGATGGAAATATACCACGATGCGTCTTGGTCCACTCCTTATAACGATTGTAACAATTGCAGCATTCATGCAAAACTGAAAGTGTGAATCACCTCATTTAACCACGGCAAGGTGGCTGGGAACATGGACATGCACAATCAGACCAGCTATAAGGGAATCAAAGGTGCAAAACGACAATACAGGGACAAAGTCGTCTCAGACAAAAGACGTATGTGACAGGGACTCCAGACAATCACGGATTATAAAGGGAAAGTCAGCCACGTCTCGGACACTGACACCTCTCTCTCGGACAAGCTAAACATCTTCGCCCACTTCGAATAAAACACTGAGCCGCAAAAACACAAGCCACTGCTTCTAACGAGGACAGTGAGATCTCGTTCTCTGTGGCCGAGGTGATTAAGACGTTTAAGCGTGTTAACCCTCACAGGGCTGTCGGCCCAGACAACATCCCAACCCATGTCCTCAGAGCATGTGCAGACCAGCTGGCTGGAGTGTTTACGGACATATTGAATCTCGCCCTATCCACCATTGTTCCTGTACCCAAGAAAGCGAAGATAACTGAACTAAATCGCCCCTAAGCACTCACGTCTGTCATCATGAAGTGCTTTGAGAGGCTAGTTATTTTAAGGATCATATAACCTCCACCCTACCCGACACCCTAGACCAACTACAATTGCATACCTCCCCAACAGATCCATGGATGATGCAAACACAATCGCACTGCACACTGAAATACCTGTAAAAATGCTGTTGATCGATTACAGCTCAGCTTTCAACACCATAGTGCCCTCCAAGCACTAATCTCTGGGCCCTAGGTCTGAATCCCTCCCTGTGTCCTGGACTTCCTGACGGGCTGACCCCAAGTGGTGAAGGTAGAAAACAACACCTCCGCCACGCTGATCCTCAACACGGAGGTCCTTAAAGGGTGCGTGCTCAGCCTCCTGCTGTACTCCCTATTCACCCATTACTGCATGGCCACGCACATCTCCAACTCAATCATCAAGTTTGCTGATGACACAACAGTGATAAGCCTGATTACCAACAATGACGAGACAGTCCTGAGGGAGGAGGTGAGGGCCCTGGCGGAGTGGTTCCAGGACATAACCTCTCCATCAACGACAACAAAACTAAGGAGCGGATCATGGACTTCAGGAGACAACAGAGAGAGAACGCCCCAATCCACATCAACTGCTCAACCAAATTTGGCTTGGCTGTCCTCGGCTTAGCTGCCAGCGATTACAGCCTTGAGTGTTCTTGGGTATGACTCTACAAGCTTGGCACAACTCTATTTGTGGAGTTTCTCCCATTCTCTGCAGATCCTCTCAAGCTCTGTCGGGTTGGATGGGGAGCGTTGCTGCACAGATATCGTCGCACACAGCCACTCCTCCTCCTCTAGGAAGAGTCTTGGCGGTTCCAGACTTCTTCCATTTAAGATTGATGGAAGCCACGGTGTTCTTGGGAACCTTCAGTGCTGCAGACATTTTTTGTTACCCTTCCCCATATCTGTGCCTCGACACAATCCTGTCCCAGAGCTCTAAGGACAATTCCTTCAACCTCAATCAATCTTGCATGCTTTCTCAAACAGCTGTAACTGAATATGCATTTGTAAATCAAGTCCTTTCTTGAGTTGGGCTCTGGGATGTAACAACCGTTGAGCTTATGGTTGATTGTGGGGGAAAGGGTTTGTTTGTTTATATGTGTGTGTGTGTGTGTGTGTGTGTGTCCGTCCCACATCTACTGCTAGGGGGTAAGGATGTTAGGGAACATATCGGATGAATCACAATAATTGTTAGCTTGACAAAAATGTAATGCAATGGCAATCCTGGTTATAGGTAACAATCCTTTGCATGAACTGTTGACATTATTACTCGTATTAATTGCTAATGATGGAAAAAAAGACATGTAAGAGTTTTGAATATGCACTACTGTTCAAAAGTTTGCGGACACTTAGAAAGGTCCTTATTTTTTAAAGAAAAACTCATTTTTTGTCTATTAAAATAACATCAAATTGATCAGAAATACAGTGTAGACATTGTTAATGTTGTAAATGAGTATTGTAGCTGGAAACAACAGATTTTTTATGGAATATCTACATAGGCGTACAGAGAACCAAAATCAGCAACCATCACTCCTGTGTTCCAATGGCACGTTGTGTTAGCTAATACAAGTGTATCATTTTAAAAGGCTAACTGATCATTAGAAAACCTTTTTGCAATGATGTTAGCACAGCCGAATACTGTTGGATTAAAGAAGATATAAAACTGGCCTTCTTTAGACTAGTTGAGTATCTGGAGCATTAGCATTTGTGCGTTCGATTACAGGCTCAAAATGGCTAGAAACAAAGAACGTTCTTTTGAAACTCGTCAGTCATTTCTTGTTCTGAGAAATGAAGGCTATTCCATGTGAGAAATTGCCAAGAAACTGAAGATCTCGTACAATGCTTTGTACTACTCTACTCACAGAACAGCGCAAACTGTCTCTAACCAGAATAGAAAGAGGAGTGGGAGGCCCCGGTGCACAATTGAGCAAGAGGACAAGTACATTGGAGTGTCTAGTTTGAGAAACAGACGCCTCACAAGTCCTCAACTGGCAGCTCATTAAATAGTACCTGCAAAACACCAGTCTCAACGTCAACAGTGAGGAGTCAACTCCGGGATACTGGCCTTCTAGGCAGAGTTGGAACGAAAAAGACATATCTCAGACTGGCCAATAAAAACAAAAGATTAGGATGGGCAAAGGAACACAGACAGAGGAACTCAGCCTAAAAGGCCAGCATCACCCTGATTTAACTTATTTGGGACTGGGTGGCAGTATTGAGTAGCTTGGATGAATAATGTGCCCAGAGTAAACTGCCTGCTACTCAGGCCCAAAAGCTAGAATATGCATATAATTAGTGGAAATGGATAGAAAACACTCTGAAGTTTGTAAAACAGATTGAGTTCTGTTATACTCATAGACATCATTCATATGGCAGGCAAAAACCTGATACAAAATCCAACCAGGAAGTACAAAATCGGAGTTTTGAGGTTTTTTGCCTATCCAATATACAGTGTTGATGGGGTCATATTGCACTTCCTAAGGCTTCCACTAGATGTCAACAGTCTTTAGAACCTTGTTTCAGGCTTCTACTACGAAGGGGGAGCGAATAAGAGCTGTTTGACTAAGAGGTCTGGCAGAATGCCATGAGCTAAGTCAGGTGCGTGGCCATGAGAGCGAGCTGCATTCCTTATAATTTCTAAAGACAAAGGAATTGTCCGGTTGAAACATTATTGAAGATTTATGATAAAAACATCCTAAAGATGGATTCTATACATCGTTTGACATGTTTCTACAAACTGTAATGTAACTTGTTTGACTTTTCGTCTGAACTAATTGCTCACACATTGTGCATTTGGATTACTGGGCTAAACGAGCGAACAAAAGGGAGGTATTTGGACATAAATGATGGACTTTATCGAACAAAACAAACATATATTGTGGAACTGGGATTCCTGGGAGTGCATTCCGTTGAAGATCATCAAAGATAAGTGAATATTTATAACGCTATTTCTAAGTTTTGTGACTCCTCTCCTCAGTTGGAAAATAGCTGTATGTTTTTCTGTGGCTTGGCGCTGACCTAATATAATCGCAGGGTGTGCTTTCGCCGTAAAGCCTTTTTGAAATCTGACACAGCGGTTGCATTAAAAAGAAGTTTATCTTTAAAATGGTGTATAATACTTGTATGTTTGAGGAATTTTAATTATGAGATTTCTGTTGTTTTGAATTTGTCACCCTGCAATTTCACTGGCTGTTGGCGAGGTGGGAGGCTAGCGTCCCACATATCCCAGAGAGGTTTAACTTGTTAGTCATATCCCAATCTATTTGCTTATGATCTTGCCCGCACCTAGCAAACAGTTATTTAAATGATATGAGAACAAAAATATGATTTTTTTTTGGGGGGGGGGGGGGGGGAACTGCAAGCCAGACAAAATTAAACGGCCGTATTTATAAAATGAATATGAATTCAGAGGGCAGAAATGATTAAATATTAAAGCATTAGACCTCTCACTAATGGGTTTAGTCATACAAAAGTTATACTAACAAATTAATAAGAATGCCTCACCCAATGTTCAAGAATGGCCTTTTTCCCTTTATTCAGATTACAAAATCACACTCCCAAATAATCTCCCAAATATCGCTCTTTTTAAAACAATCAATAGAAAGTTGATTGCAATTTCAATTTCATCCACCAGAAAAAACTAAAACAAATAATACAACAAATATTGTGGTTAAACTGAAATATAATAAAATATTTTACAAAATGTTTAAAAAAGGTATAATCGTTGTAAATGATGTCGTAAATGGGGCTGGTGGAGTAATGTCACATATGCAGCTAACAAAAATATATAGAAATGTCTGCCCTACCCAGAATTACAACCAATTAATTGCACTAAACTAATTGCAGTATTACTGCAAAAATAGAAGAGGAAAGTGGAAGGGGGAAAAGTATGGAACTTGTCTGTCGACCCTGCATTAAAGACAATAATTGGTTAAACAAAATTGTGATAAATAAAAAGTATACCAGTTTCATTTAAGTACCAAAAAATGTACAGCTGTGCCATGTAGATTGCAAAATAGTTGGGAAGAGTGTTACATTCGTCGTTTGAATGAGGAGACCAAGGTGCAGTGTGGTAGGCAAACATCTTACTTTTATTGAAATGAACACTGAAAAACAAAAAACAAAATTAATGTAAAGTTCTGCAGACTACACAGCAACTATACAAAATCAAGATCCCACAAACTAAGGTGGGAAAAAGGCTGCCTAACTATGATCCCCAAACAGCGATCTGATTGGGAAACATACCAGGCCAACATAGAAAATACAACACAGATTGCCCACCCTAGTCACACCCTGACCTGTCCAAATAGAGAGTAAAAAGGCTCTCTAAGGTCAGGGCGTGACAAAGAGATTCACATGGTTTATGAACAGATACGCAAAACAACACCAGATTCAAAACTTTGAATTTTTCAATTTAAATTATTATCCAAAATTCTTGCAACCAATATAATGCTATATATATGGGGAATACAATCTTCCCTGCACTGCAGATTTTGCTGTGTAGAGACATTTTCATTAGATCATTTGTTTTTGGTATAATTTGTTTTGGTTCATAAGTAGCTTGTTTTTGGTCACAGGTGCAGGAATTGCTGAATAATTGCAACATTTACCTGGAGCTAACTCTGCAGATAGCACTTGTCAGGACTCTCGCTCCTGGGTGAGTATCAAAGATAGCCCTCCTCTCTCCCACCAGAGAGGAAGAGGGGGAGTGGAGCCGGTTCTATGACTCTAAAATGACCGGTTGTAAACTTTCTCTCTCTGGACATGCAGTATGGAGAAGTCAAAATCCTTGTGTATAGAGAATCTAACGCCAAAACTCCAACATCCTAAAGTGGATAATGAAAAAATATTTCCAACATAAATAATGTGGGAAATGGTTGATGGGGATCCAAACACTAAATCCTGTCAAACATTTATTGTTTTGTGATATCATTAAGGACGGTACAACTAAATATCTGTAACTCTACAAATGTTTACGTCCCAGTTTTCAGAAATACATCTAAATGTTGTAAAACATATGATTACATATGAAACTATTTGATGAAAGGGTATTTTAGCCTTCTAAATTAGATAATTGTTTTTCATAGAAACTTTGCTAAGTCAGTAACCATACCCACGTGAGCACAGACATTGTGGCAATGTGATGGAACCGCCCTCCAAGGCGAGTGCATTAAAGGACTCGCTGAAGAATTAAAATATTAGATCAGAAAGCGTGGCGCTTTGGCTACACATTGAAATGGTTGCAATTTAAATACAGACCAGTGTGACTGGCAGCGTGAGCTGAATGTCACAAAATGGTAACCCCTCTGAAACTCAACAGAGAAGAAGAAGACTAGACTAAGATATGCACCACCTGCAGCTCTGCATATCACGTAGTGTAGGAAACTTGACCATGTATAATGTATTTCTGTGTGATTATTTAGTTAGTTTGCAAATAAATAATTAAGACAATTTGTGTATCGCTGAATCATCATTTAGACTAGGGTTCGTGCAGATTTGAAGTCATCGACGTTCAGAATGAGACTGATACGAGGTAAAAATGATTAATGGATGACTGGTATGATAACGATATATTCTGATGTATTCTTGAGTTAATTCGGGAAATGGTAACTCTTTAAACAAACTTTATCCGTGGTGCCCCAAGTTTACTAATGAGTTAATTTTTACATGATTAATTGAATCACGTAATTATTAAACATTGTTCATTGATTTGATAAAATAACCGTCATCATTTTAATGATAGTCACGTCAATAGTCACGTTTTGGTGATCCAAAAAGTCATAGTCAATCGATCAAAAATATCATAATACTTTTAGCTAAAAAATGTTTTTAACTTACAATCTGTAGAAATTATGAGAATAGAAAGGTTCAGAACTTTTGTGAAACATCAACAGCACAGTTAGAAATAGAAAATAGAAATTCAATATGGATGGTGTTAAGAGATGGATGGGAGGGGTTGAAAGGAGCTGAAGGTTGGGAATAATGACAACAAATAACAACAAGATAACTACTGTAAATCATAATGTGTCCATAAAATGTATTTTGGTTCAGAACTTTTGTGAAAGAAATAGAGGGGAGAGGTTGAGGTTAGAGGAAGGACGGGAGTAAAAACAAACACAATATAACTATCGTAAAATAGACTCTGCCCGTAAAATGTATATAATATGTATAATCTGGAAGTAGAAGCCTAAGCGTTGTCGTTCACTAGTTTACTCCAATTAGGGGAAGGGTGGTAGGATTAGAACACAATTAAATATATATTTTTTTAAAATTGTACATACAGTACATTGTAGAATATAGTAAAGACAGACAAACTATGAAATAACACATATGGAATCATGTAGTAACCAAAAGAGTGTTAAACAAATCAAAATATATTTTATGTATGAGATTCTTCAAAGTAGCCACCCTTTGCCTTGATGACAGCTTTGCACACATTGGCATTCTTTTGACAAGCTTCATGAGGTAGTCACCTGGAATGCATTTCAATGAATCTGTATGCCTTGTTAAAAGTTAAGAAAAAGTTAAGTACAGGAAGAATGGTGGACATCTTGAAGCATGTGGGGAGAGCAGACTGGGATAAGGAGTGTCGTGTCTTTACTATCATTAACTGAAGACATAGTTGTTTTCAAAGATTCTCTGTAGCAATACGTGATTATACTGATTAATCATGTAACTTTAATTACTAGGAAGTCGGGGCATCAAGGAAAAATATTCGGATTACAAAGCTATTATTTCCTAAAATAACTTTTCAGATATTTTATCTGATCAATTAGTCTTCGAATTAATGAATTATTTACTTCACGTTAGTCTCATTCCAAACGTCGTAAATTGTTGGTTATCTGCACGAACCCAGTCTTCACTATGAGTAATCCATACATCGATTGTCTGAAGTAATTTATTTATTACTAACTAAGTAATTCACAGAAATGCATAAACAAACAAACAATCAAGGTAAATGTGGTTACATGAAATGAGAATGTGCCCTAGTGGGCTAAACCGGCATGTCGGCTTGTTAGACAAAAGGGGAAGTGGGGGTTGACTAAGAAGTCACTACAAAGTGATAATTATAACAATTGAAATGTTAATCCTTTGCACATGAACGCTCACTCATTCGAGAACAATTGCAATCAATATATATATTTACATTCAGCAAGTTCATTTATTTTGTAGAATTGTCCGCCTCTCTCCCTATCTCTCTTTGTCTTGGTTATATTGGATATTTCAGGGTGACATTCATTCGTTTCGTTATAGAATGGATGTTTCGGCGGTTGTCGTTCTTCGCGTTCAATGATACTGAATTCCTAGCTGCAGACTAGTAATTAATATCAAAGACTTGTTCTTATTCTGTTGGTATTGATAGTTTAACCATGTGGTATGGTTAAAAGATTCAGCAAGGGTCTACAACCTTTGTACTTTCCTAATGGAGAAAAACATGGTCTGCAACCTTTAGCCATCTCGTAAATGAGGTAAGGTCGGTTCTGCTGATCAAAAACCCGAGTGGGGGTTTTATTCGGAAGTCAGAAAAGGGCTGTCCCAGGATGCCTGACCCTAACTGGGCTCAGGGGCAGTCCTCTAATTTAGTAAACTCAAATCCCCTTTTTGAGTTTTCCTTCATTAAACAGTCCAAACTCATATTACACAATTTTACAAACAGTATCATACTCACTCATTCATCTTATACAACAATTAAGTGTAAACCTCATATCTGAGGATATTATATAAACAGCGTTATGGTAATGTGGCCACACTGTCTCCCATAAGCTTCCCCAAGTTGTGACAAACGGACCAGTTCGTTGCTGGATTCTTCACCGATCTTTTATACTTTCTCCGGAACATGAAATTTGTTCGTACCTCAAGTTCTGTGAGGTGGAAGGAATTGCTTTGTTCTCTATGACAATTTACTCTGAGGAGATCCTCAGGAATTTACGACGTCTCTCTGACCACGTAGTTGAAGGAGGCAAGGGGGAGGCAGGGAGTGGGGCTTGCTATACCCAAAGAGGCCAACGTCATGACAGGAGCGATTGAATATGTTTGTAAACACTCCAGTCAGTTGGTCTGCACATGCTCTGAGGTTGCGGCTATGGATGCTGTCTGGGCCGACAACCTTGCGAGGGTTAAAACGCTTAAATGTCTCGCTCATGTCGGCCACGGAGAAGGAGAACCCACAGTCCTTGGTAGCTGGCCACATCAATTGCACTGTGTTATCCTCAAAGCAGGTGAAAAGGTTGTTTAGCTTATCTGGAAGCAAGACATTGGTGTCCGCGACGTGGCTGGTTTTCTCTTTGTAGTCTGTGATTGTCTGTAGACCCTGCTACGTACTTCTCGTGTCTGAGCCGTTGAATTGTCTCTGTACTGATGTTTTGCTTGTTTGCTTGCCTCACAGAGTGAATAATTACCCTGTTTGTATTCGGCCATATTTCCAGTCACCTTGTCATAGTTTAATGTGGTGGTTCGCTCTTTCAGTTTTGCGTGAATGCTGACATCTTTCCACAGTTTCTGATTTGGGTAGGTTTTCATAGTCACAAGGGTACATATCCTATACATTTCCTGATAAACTCAGTCATCGTATTTATGTATTCGTCGATATTATTCTCAGAGGCTACCCGGAACATATCCCTACTTCCTGTTTGAGTTCCTGCCTATAGGAAGGGAGGAGCAAAACAGAGTCATGATCAAATTTGCCCAAGGGAGGGCTGGGGAGGGCCTTGTAGGCATTTCGAAAAGCTGAGTAACAGAAGTCCAAAGTTCCTCAGAGCGAGTGCTACAGTCAATGTGTTGGTAGAACTTTGGTAGCATTTTCCTCAGATTAGCTTTGTTAAAATCCCCAGCTACAATAAATGTGTCCTCAGGATATGTGGATATGGATATGTGGTCCAGTGTAGTTCTTCATTGGCCGACGTTGTTTTGGCTTGAGGGGAAAATACAAGGCTGTGACTATAACTCAAGAGAAGTCTCTTGGGAAGTAATACGGTTGGCATTTGATTGTGAGGTATTCTAGGTCAGGTGAACAAAAGGACTTGAGTTTCTGTATGTTATCACAATCACACCATGAGTAGTTAATCATGAAACATACACCCCGCTGTCCTTCTTCCTGGAGAGAGATTTATTCCTGTCTGCGCGATGAACTGAGAACCCAACTGGCTGTATAGACAGTATATCCCAAGAGAGCCATGTTTCTGTGAAACAGGGTATGTCACAATCCCTGATATGTTTCTCGAAGGAGATGCTCACCCTGAGCTCGTCAACTTTATTATCCAGAGACTGAACAGTAGCAAGTAATAATATACTTGGAAGCGGTGGGTGGTGTGCGTGCCTCCTGAGTCGGACCTGGAATCAGCCTCTCAAATCAGTTCAATTGCCCTGGGGGGTAAGAACAACGGATCCAATTTGGGAAAGTTGTATTCCTGGTCCCAATGTTGGTAATGCGGTATGTTACCGCTGCTCTGATATCCAAAAGTTATTTCCTGTTGTATGTAATAACACACAAAAATCTGGGCTAATAATGTAACAAATAACGCATAAAAAACTAAATACAAAGTTGCTAAGTAGATAGAAGCACGGCTGCCCTATCTGTCTGTGCCATCTTGATAGCCCTATTTGGTAAAAGACCAAGTCCTTATTATGGCAAGAACAGCTCAAATAAGCAAAGAGAAATGACAGCCCATCATTATTTTAAGACATGAAGGTCAGTCAATCTGGAAAATGTCAGTGTAGTCACAAAACCATAAAGCGCTATGATGAAACTGGCTCTCATGAGGACCACCACAGGAAAGGAAGACCTCTGCAGAGTTCATTAGAATTAACTGCACCTCAGATTGCAACCCAAATAAATGATTTGAAGAGTTCAAGTAACAGACACATCTCAACATCAAGTTTTCAGAGGAGACTGTGTGAATCAGCCCTTCATGGTTGAATTGCTGCAAAGAACCACTACTAAATGACACCAATAAGAAGAAGAGACTTACTTGGGCCAAGAAACTCGAGCTATAGACATTTGCAGGTGGAAATCTGTCCTATTTTTGGTCCCAACCACCGTGTCTCTGTGAGACGCAGAGTAGGTGAATGGATGATCTCCGCATGTGTGGTTCCCACCATGAATCATGGAGGAGGTGCTATGGTGTGGAGTGGCTTTGCTGGTGACAGTATCAGTGATTTATTTAAAATTCACAATTAACCAGCATGGCTACCACAGCATCTGGTTTGCAATGACCAAAAAAAAAACACCTCCAGGCTGTGTAAGGGCTATTTGACCAAGAAAGTGTTTGATGGAGTGCTGTATCAGATGACCTGGCCTCCACAGTCACCCGACCTCAACCCAATTGAGGTGAGTTGGATCGCAGAGTGAAGGAAAAGCAGCCAACAAGTGCTTAGCATATGTGGGAACTCCTTCAACTGTTGGAAAAGCATTCCAGTTGAAGCTGGTTGAGAAAATGCCAAAAGTTTGCAAAGCTGTCATCAAGGCAAAGGGTAAAGAATCTGAAATATAAAATATATGTGTCACGCCCTGACCTTAGATATCTCTGTTTTCTTTATATTTTGGTTAGGTCAGGGTGTGACTGAGGTGGGTACGCTAGTTTTTGTATTGTCTAGGGTGTTTGTATGTCTAGGGTTGTTGTAGGTCTAGGGGTTTTTGTATTTCTATGTTGGCCTGATATGGTTCTCAATCAGAGACAGCGTTTATCATTGTCTCTGATTGGGGATCATATTTAGGTAGCCATTTCCCTTTTGTGTTTCGTGAGATCTTAGTTGACTGCAGTTGATCTTAGTTGACTGTCAGCACTATTGTGTATAGCGTCACGTTTCGTTTGTTCTTTATTGTTTTGTTTAGTGAGTTTCAGTTGATTAAAATATGAGGAACTCTACACACGCTGCGCCTTGGTCTCATTCATGCGACGAACGTGACAATATGTTGATTTGTTTAACACTTTTTTGGTTACTACATTATTCCGTATGTGTTATTTCATAGTTTGGATGTCTTCAACATATTCTACAATGTAGAAAATCGTTTTAAAAAATGGAAAAAAAGTAGGTGTGTCCAAACTTTTGACTGGTACTGTGTTCCAGACTCTGACATTGCTCGTTTCGAAATGTCGTGATTTCTTTCTTTTTATTTGGGGGATTTGTGTGTATTGTTTTGTATCGTTAGGTATTACTGCAACGTTGGAGCTAGAAACATAAGCATTTTGCTGCACCTTCAATAACATCGGCAAAATATGTGTACGCGACCAATAAAATTTGATTTGATTAGCATACAACCGTGTCAGTCAGTACGCCTAACAAAGTAACAACACATGTATCCCCCATTGTTTAATGTACTATCTATCATGATATCAGATCCACAGAGATAATATACTTTCAATAATACAGTACCCGATCAGAGAAAAAAAATTCCGGTCCTGCATAATTGAAAGTCTATTATCTCTGTGGATCTCATCATGTTGAACAGTCAAAGATACGGTATTCAGTGCCACTACCAATCTGACATAGTCTAATGCACAGTACTTATGCATCCCAAATGGCACCCTATTCCCTATCATGGAATAGGGTGCAATTTGGGATGCATCCACATTGTACTGGTATGCAACTCTCTTATTTCACCTTGATGTGGGAGAGAGAGTGGAGAGGTAGACCGAGGGAAAGTAGAGCACTTTTCTAGTCTGCTGTGTAGTTCTGTTTAAGGTAGCTCTGCACGTTCACTTCGAAGTCGACATTCTGCCTGCAGGACCTGGGGTATAGAGAGGAATGGCGTGGCATGAAGTTTTTTAGCACCGGCTTTCCGATGTGTCAGTCTGCACACACACACTTTGATACACAAATACATACACACATGAACACAGGTATGAAAAAAACACACATGCACGCATGTACGAATGCACGTATGCACACACAAACACACACACACACACACAGAGAGAGACAGAGAGAGAGACAGAGAGAGCGAGAGAGAGCACAGCTGTAGAGGATATACTTGCACAGGCATTCTCTCCAGACAGAAGAAAGGTGACCCATTTTCGTAGGGGGAATGAACCACAGAAGACAGCGAGAGAGAAGAAAAGGTCATAGAGAAAATCCCTTTGAGCAGCCTGGTCTCATAGACTAGACGTAACATTATACATGTAAATCTGGGACACTCAAACTAGCATGATTTGTTACATTTGGTATGGTTACATAAGACAGAAAAAGTTACTTAAGGCGAATATGAACAGAGGGTAATTGGTCAGGGTGTATCGGTATTTGGTGTTTATTAGGACTCCCATTAGCTGCTGCAAAAGCATCAGCTACTCTTCCTGGGGTCCACATGAAAGGTGGGTGCATAACCCGAATGTCTAGCAACCCAAAGGTTGCATGTTTGAATCTCATAACAGACAACATGTTAGCTAATTAGCAACTACTTATTACTTTTTAGCTTCTTGCAACTACTTAACATGTTCGCGAACGCTAACCTTAACCCTAACCACAACCCCTAACTCATAGCCTAGCTAACATTTGCCACCTAGCTAACATTAGTGTTAGCCACCTAGCTAATGTTAGCCACAAACAAATTGGAATTTTTAACACGTCATACTTTTGAAAATTCGTACTAATTGGAATTTATAACATATCATACGAATTGTAATATCATACAAAATGGATGATCGACATCCACAAATGAATACATACCATACGAATTGTAACATATCATACTAATCGGAGTGTCCCAGTTTCCTATGATATGTCTACTCCTAAACGGGAACTCAGTAGCCCCGAGACTGCCACACAGCTCCCCAGTACTGCAGCATAGAGTGCAGAAGAAATATCATTACACGGAGAGAAGCTCAAAACTGTAACTTCAACTTTCTAGACTTTTCCCTGTAAGTTAAAACTATCACTACTCTTTACTGTGGCAATTATGGTCGAATCAATGCAATATTAGCCACTTTCAATGTGACATACCAAAGCAAAACAAACTATGCAAGAGATTTTGTGGTAGGCAGAACACATCTTAGTAGGATTCTATTGCACATAACGTGGTGGTACTCTACACAGACCGGTGCGGCATAACCAATCAGAGCTGCAGTTGGCCTATATGCAAATAGACCATTGCCATATATAGATCTGTGCCATTTACTTTGAACTGGACTGTGTTTACAGCTGTGGTCGTGAGTAGATGTGCTTGTTTTGAGATCAAAGCAAAAGCTGCATGTAGCCCCGTGTGCACATTTAGTTCATGTCCTTTGCTAGTGAGTTATTAGCCCAGTTATAGATCCTTTGTAATCAGTAAAAGGGGAATGATTGCTTCCTACAAGAGCACAAAACGTGTACATTTCTAGACATCTTTGAAAAGAGAGTCAGGTAAAGAGATTTCTTTTGTCTTAAACGGGCAGTGTTGTATTTTGAGACAGGCTTGAATAAGCTAAGCAGCCAATAAGCAGAGGGTAGCATATATTGTCTGATTCTATGAAGTAATGGTATGGAAAAAATAATGCATTTTATTTTGTAAAGTGGTTTCTTCCATCAAACAACACATTTTCAGTCACCTCCTTGTCTGAAGGACAAGTGGATAAACAGGTTAATGTCAAGCTCGTATGTTTTTTTCAAAAGTCTCATGGAATGTAGGACTACATTAAACACCACACATTGGCTGCTACTGTAGGCTGAATGAAAGAACAGCTATTTCCATGTTAAATTATGGGATGCATTTTCTCCATTGTTTTTGATGGTAGGCCACTCTGGCAGGCCTACATTATGATCAAATAGCCACAGTAGCCTACTTGGCCACTTAAAACTATAACTTAAAGCAGGTACAGCCTCAGTGTTCACAGTAAACACACACTGGAAGTTGCACAGAATTTTCACAACTTTCAAGTTTGCACTCAGCAGACCTGAAATTTGCTCAGTGCCAAACAAATGAGAGGGAACATTGCCCCGAGACCAGGTGGCTTTGAGGGGGAGCTATTTCTTTCTTTTTTTCTATTTTTTTCATTATTTTTGTCATTTTTTTTCACGGTGTGAAGAAAGGCACATCGAGTGATTCAGAGGACAGTGTGCAGAAATAGAGGCGATGGACATTCTCACTGAAAGCATCAGAGCGATAGGGGGGGTAATGGTAGGGACTATAGTGCTGGAGGGAGGGAGGGAGGGAGAGAGAGAGAGGATACAGAGAGTGTGTGTGTGTGTGAGAGAGAGAGAGAGAGAGAGAGTTGGTCATAGAGAGAAATTGGTCAAATAATAAGAGAGAGAGAGAACAAGGTAAGGGTAGCGACTATAGTGTTTTAGCACCTCTTACATAATCCACTACAACACTAGAGGGAGAGGAGAGAGGGGGACAGCAGCATTTTAAGAAGAGAAATTGTAGAAATGGTTTATGACTGTGGGTATAGAAGCCATTGACGACCAAGGTACTGTCACCTCCGTGACCAGGTTGGCACGGCAACAATAAGATGTCAAACTCAGTTGAAATGAAGCCCTGTCTGTGTCTTAAGTCTGGCATAATACTATTATAAACATGCCATGCATATCACTAGAAAACTGCTAATGTTGGTTAAGTATTAAATAGCTCAATAGTGCATAGAGCTATATATAAGGTCAAAGAGCAGTTTGCTCCCACTATCTCAGCTTGAATGGACAACTCACCTTGCCTGTGGGAGAGCAGCACTGTGATGTCTTACATCAGAAAGGTGTACAGGTTCAAAGTCAGTCTAAGACTTTGATATCCCTACTGTAACTTTGACACATCACTGACACTGGTGCAGAGGAATAGATTACTAGAGGGTAGACCAACAGCAGCAAACTGTTCCGCACGGCTCTCACATGCTCTGGCAGCATATTGATGTGCATTGCGTCATTTATATACTGATCAATGCTGAACTTGTAGGAAATGGGTTTGTGTGCTTGTATGGTTTTAAAGAGTGCATGTTTGAATACTGGGTGTGTGTTCAAGATACATTATATATACAAAAGTATGTGGACACTCCTTAAAATTAGTGGATTCGGCTAGTTCAGCCACACCCGTTGTTGACAGGTGTATAAAATAGAGCACATAGCCATTCAATCTCCATAGACAAACATATAATGGACTTACTGAAGAGCTCAGTGACTTTCAATGTGTCACTGTCATAAGATGTCACCTCTCCATCATGTCAGTTCTTCAAATTTCTGCCTTGCTAGAGTTGCCCCAATCAACTGTAGTGCTGTTATTGTGAAGTGGAAACGCCTAGGAGCAACAACTGCTCAGCCACGAACTGGTAGGCCACACAACCTCAAAGAACAGGACCGCCAAATGCTGAAGCTAAAAATCGTCTTTCCTCGGTTGCAACACTCATTACCGACTTCCAAACTGCCTCTGGAAGCCATGTACAATGCCAAGCATTGGCTGGAGTGGTGTAAAGCTCACCACCATTGGACTCTGGGGCAGTGGAAACGTATTCCCTGGAGGGATGAATCCTGCTTCAACACCTGGCAGTCCGACAGACGAACCGGGGTTTGACGGATGCCAGGAGAAAGCTACCTATGTTGTGCCTGCTCCCGCTCTTCCCCCCTGGCTCTCAAGGGCACCAGGCTCCCCAGCATTGCGCACTCCTGCCATCATCATTACGCACACCTGCCTTCCATCCTTCCCGCGCATCTGCGATTACTGGACTCACCTGGACTCAATCACCTCTGGTGTGTGTGTACCAGAACTTCTCCCCCCACCCCACACTCACCAACACACACACTTCCTTTCTGGACCAGTAGTCTCTCAGTATTGACCATTAATGTGTCTCTGTGGCAGTCAAAGCCCCAACACATTATCATTGTGTTCTCCTCTGAGGCCACACACACACCCACACACCACACACCACACACCACACACCACACACACACACACACACACACAGTCTTATATAACTAATTTCACATTTTGTGGGGACACAATTCAGTCCCATCCTATTTCCCCTAACCTTAACCCTAACTGTGAAACTAATTCCAACCTTAACACTAAACCCCCTAGAGACAGCATTTGACTTTGTGGGGATGAACAAAATGTCCCCAGTTGGTAAAAATGTTGTTTTACTATTTTTGTATAGTTAAACACATCCACATACACTCCACTCTTGTCTCAATTAGCCAGAGAACACACTCTCTCTGCCAGTGTCCCAGGATATGTGGATGTAAATAAAGTTATAATTTTAAGAAGAAAGCTTTGTGTTATTTAGAGCTTTGTGTTATTTATGTGTACAGTCTCTCTCAGCGGATCAGGGAGAAGCTCAATCATTCCACTTCAGACCTACTGCTGCTATTTCAGGATCACTCAACTAGCACTTGTCTTTTTGCTCTTTACACTCAGAGAGAGAGAAAAAAAAATAGATTCAACCCAGTCAATGTGAAGAAACAAAAGTACTGTCTTTTAAAAAGTTACAGTGTAAGAATACATAGTGGATCACTTTACTTTTAAGAAACGAAAACACTTTCACAAGGACACAAGACAAACAACGTCGTATTCAGAACTTCACAAAATCACTGAAGTGAAGTGAAAGATTGAATCCCTGTCTTGTAGCCTTCAAGGGTAGGCAGCAAAAACATAACCACATGTAACATATGGATTTGAATTAGTAAACCTATCAAAAGTCCCAATGCAAAGTAACATCTCACGTTTTTCTATTTTTCGAGTTATTGCATGAAACTGATCAGAACAAATCCCTTTGGGGGGAGGGGCGAAGTGTCATATAGAGGATCTGGCCAGCCAGCCGATTTCCTGCAACGTAAACTCATAAAGAAATATCTTCAAATGTATAACTTCAAATTAAATAAAATTGTGTGCAATCATGACTACCCATTTTCAATCAAAATTTCTGCCAACTTACAAGCAAATACATTATGAATTTATGGTTACAAATCAGCTTGCAAGGTTGCTAGGCAACAAGCCTGCTACATTAGTACTGCAAGAGTCAGCCAGTGGTTATCAGCACCTAGCTAGCTCATTTACAGCTTTAATAGCGAATTGAGCCACATTAAAGTAAACCACATTTTTAGAAATACATAACGTTTTCTGATCAGTTGGCGATCAAAGAATGTTATAGATTGTTATAGCTATGCAGTTATCTAGCCAGCCAGCTAACGTTAGCCATGGTCGGCATAAGCAGCAAGCCAGAAAAACACCCTCGCCAGCAGATCAAAAGCAAAGAGAGTCTTGCAGATGGACGACTGGGCTGAAGGCCGTAGCTATAGCTAGCCTGCGAACAAGCGGGGGGAGGAGTGAGCACCGGGCTGAGGGAGAGTCAGTGAGTGTAATCCAATCGTGATATAGCGAGGAAAATCCAAAGTAGATCATCAAGAAGCGGCAGAGGGTACAGGGGACGAGTGGAACAGTCAACATAACTACCAACACTCGGCCTGGAATGTAAATACATGCTAGCATGGCTAGTGGCAAACGTTAGCCAACTTGAGCTACCTAGCGAGCTAGCATACGAACTAGGAAGCACTATAACACAATAGTGCATTGTGGGTAGTTCCGAAGATATCCGAAAATAAGTTAATAAATATTTAAAACCCTCTAAACATAATTATTTATTGAGTTATAGGTAACCAGATCGTGACTACAACTAAGTTCATGTCTTTGACAACACTGTGTTGTTACTATGGTGTGTGTGTGCATGTATGTGTGGGTTTGTGTCCGAATGTGCCTACCTGCAAGCCTCCCTGTATGTTTGGATATTGCTGAGTGAATATCCCTCTGTGCATAGCATGCCGTTAGAGAGAGAGAGAGAGAGTGTGTGTATGTGTGTTTGTTTGTGAGTGTGTGTGTGTGTGTGCATGCATCTGTGTGTGTGTGTGTGTGTGTGTGTGTGTGTGTGTATATGCCTGGGGGCATGGTCTAGTACAGGACTGGTTCACTTGGGGCAGGTTGTGAGTGGCAGCATAACAAACAGCTGT
The DNA here is from genome assembly GCF_013265735.2 of Oncorhynchus mykiss. NCBI lineage: Eukaryota > Metazoa > Chordata > Actinopteri > Salmoniformes > Salmonidae > Oncorhynchus > Oncorhynchus mykiss. Next base: position 18,815,322 of record NC_048573.1, read on the forward strand.
ACCAAACAGCCATATCATTGTGTCTTTCTGAGCAGAGTAGGAGGGATGGCTTGACAGGGGACCAGCCCCCCCGCACACACACACACACATACGCACACACGCACTGCCTGTAGGGAGACAGCTCCCTGCGGCACATAAAGTGTGTGTGTGCATGCATCTGTGTGTGCGAGCATGTCTTCCTGATGGGGCCAGATACACTGAGTACTGCCTGTAGGGAGAAGAAAGCGCTCTGCAGCTCTCTCCTCTCTCTCCATCTCTCCTTATCTCTTCTCTCTCCCTTTTCTTGCTTGTCATTCCTTTTCATTCCCTGGCCAGCCGTCTATATCCGTCGTGCTAGTTGCCTTTCTCTCCTCAGAATTGTGGTTTGCCTCTCGCTTCTTTTTAAAATTTCTTCCTCCCATCACTCGTTTTGTCTTCTTATGTTCCTTATTTACTGTCTTCGACCTGCCTTCAGCCTGTCTTTGTATGTTCCTTATTTACTGTCTTCGACCTGCCTTCAGCCTGTCTTTGTATGTTCCTTATTTACTGTCTTCGACCTGCCTTCAGCCTGTCTTTGTATGTTCCTTATTTACTGTCTTCGACCTGCCTTCAGCCTGTCTTTGTATGTTCCTTATTTAATGTCCTTGACCTCCCTTCAGCCTGTCTTCGTATGTTCCTTATTTACTGTCTTCGACCTGCCTTCAGCCTGTCTTTGTATGTTCCTTATTTACTGTCTTCGACCTGCCTTCAGCCTGTCTTTGTATGTTCCTTATTTACTGTCCTTGACCTCCCTTCAGCCTGTCTTTGTATGTTCCTTATTTACTGTCCTTGACCTCCCTTCAGCCTGTCTTCGTATGTTCCTTATTTACTGTCTTTGACCTGCCTTCAGCCTGTCTTCGTATGTTCCTTATTTACTGTCCTTGACCTCCCTTCAGCCTGTCTTCGTATGTTCCTCATTTATTGTCCTTGTCCTTCCTGCGTGACCCTCTCCTTTTCTCTCTTTCCCACTCTCTCTCACAACAAGCTCTCACAGTCTCACTATAGAATTAGTCGTTCACCTCTCTCCCTCATTCCCCTGTCTCCTTACTCTATCCCCACACCTCTCTCCCTCATTCCTCTCTCTCCCTACTCTATCCCCCCCTCTCTCCCTCATTCCTCTCTCTCCCTACTCTATCCCCCACCTCTCTCCCTCATTCCTCTCTCTCCCTACTCTAACCCCCACCTCTCTCCCTCATTCCTCTCTCTCCCTACTCTAACCCCCCCCTCTCTCCCTCATTCCTCTCTCTCCCTACTCTATACCCCCACCTCTCTCCCTCCCTCTCTCCCCCTACTCTATCCCCCACCTTCCTCCCTCATTCCTCTCTCCCCCTACTCTATCCCCCACCTCTCTCCCTCATTCCTCTCTCTCCCTACTCTATCCACCCACCTCTCTCCCTCATTCCTCTCTCTCCCTACTCTATCCCCCACCTCTCTCCCTCATTCCTCTCTCCCCCTACTCTATCCCCCCATCTCTCTCCCTCATTCCTCTCTCTCCCTACTCTATCCATACACCTCTCTCCCTAATTCCTCTCTCTCCCTACTCTATCCACCCACCTCTCTCCCTCATTCCTCTCTCTCCCTACTCTATCCCCCACTTCTCTCCCTCATTCCTCTCTCCCCCTACTCTATCCCCCCACCTCTCTCCCTCATTCCTCTCTCCCCCTACTCTATACCCCCACCTCTCTCCCTCCCTCTCTCCCCCTACTCTATCCCCCCACCTCTCTCCCTCCCTCTACCCCCCCTACTCTCTTCTCTACCATCCCTCCTCTCTCCCTTTCCACCTAAGGAGGAGCCGTGCGGTGTGGCCGATGGCCATGCCTATCCCCAGCTCCTCGAGGAGCAGTAGGGACTAGAGAGAGGCTAATGATGGAGGGAAACTCCTTGTCATTGGTCTATTGTCTGAGGCGCTGCCTGCCTGCCTGGTGCCTGGGCTCAGCTACAGCTAACTCTGGGGTAACATGTGGGAATTGCTTTTTAATACAAAATAGTGCTCAGCCGGGTCTGGTCCACTTTATTAACTGTGTTCTGGAGAAACCCTTCTGGGCTGAGAGAGGGGGCGAAGGAAGGAGGGATGGGAGGTGGGAGAGTGGGAGATGAAGTTGCACACAAACACACACACACACACACACACACACACATGGACGAACAGGAGTACACACACACACACACACAGTACGCAGGTGTAAACAAACTGACAGAGGAAGGTAGACATAATTGGGACAGCCAGCTCTGATCAGGCAGAACTGACCAGCTTACTAACAGGCTGGGGAAAAGTTGGACCAAGTAAACTTTTAAACATTTATACAATGAAGATAAACTAACAACACTTTAATAACACTCAAACACTGCTAATAACAGAGATAGGAGAAAGGGTGTGTTTTCATGTTATGTGCTATGTTTCACCTGGGTGACTCCCTATATAAAGTGAGTTCCAGATCTCCTGCTTTGGTTTTGTTATCTCCTTCATTATCTTCCTTCCCCCACCCCTCCCCTCTCTCTCTCTCTCTCTCTCTCTCTCTCACTCACTCACTCACTCACTCACTCACTCACTCACTCACTCACTCACTCACTCACTCACTCACTCACTCACTCACTCACTAACACACACACACACACACACACACACTCACTCACTCACTCACTCACTCACTCACTCACTCACTCACTCACTCACTCACTCACTCACTCACTCACTCACTCACTCACTCACTCACTCACTCACTCACTCACTCACTCACACTCTCTCTCTCTCTCACACTCTCTCTCTGTATCCTCTATCTGCTTCCCCTCTGCTATACTCCTTGAGTAGCTCTTTCCAAACCCTCCGGGGCCTTATTGAGATGCAGGAAGGCACTGCCCGCAAGATAGGGATCACCTCTCTCTGTCACGTGACATTACACAGCCCCGAAAGGGAGGAAGGAGAAGAAAGGAGGGGAGGGGGGAAACAGAGGAGGACGAGGCAGGATGGATGTGGGGCACAGAGGGACACAGAGGGGGATGAGGAAGGAGTGGAGGAGGGGCACAGAGGAGGAGGAGGGAGGAGGAAGTATGGAGGAAGCGAGGGAGGCAAGGGATGAGGTGTAGAAAAGAGGGAGGGAGGAAGGAGGAGAGAGGAGGATTCCACCACCTCCTAAATATAGTGCAGCTATAGCGAATACAATAAATGCATTTAATGTGACAGAGTTATGAGCCCAATGGGTGAAGCACTGAATGGACAAAGCCCCGAAGGTTCTGCATTCTGATCGCTACTATTTATCCATATAGACAGACACAATACATAGATTACTATACAGTAGTATACACACACACACACACACACACACACTCTCTCTCTCTTTCCCAATATCTATTATCACAGACACGCTTTATGAACTACATCCTGTGCCATTTAATGGCTGTCATACAGAACACTAACTGGGATAGATTATATTTTGGGGTTTCTCAGCTCCCAAATCTATCATGCTGTTGTAATTTGTAATAGTTAGCTATTCCTTTCCCTGTGTGTGTGTGTGTGTGTGTGTGCCTGCGTGAGCACGCACGTACGTACATGCCTTTGTGTGTGTGACAGAGTACATGCGAATGGTTGCTTGTCTAAGGCACAGTAAAGTATAGCCAGCTGTGTTTTGCCGCAATGCCATTGTTAAGACTAGAGGAGGTCATAAGGAATACCAGCTACTGTTGAGGGACATTTACCTCCCTGTAGAACCACCCTAATGTAGTGTTTGTGCGTGTGTGTGTGTGTTGTTGAGATGATGCCAGAATGAGAGTGCTCCTTCTTTAGATAGATATTTCATTAGGATGTTCTGTTGATATCTTTGGTCAGTTGTAGGGGGTGTGGACGGGCGTGGAGACAGTGACACTGTGCAGTATATAGGCCTATACATTGAGAAAACTGTTGTGAGAGGGCACACACACAGTATGCAGTGCATTTGGAAAGTGTTCAGACCTCTTCCCTTTTTCCACATTTTGTTAAGTTACAGCCTTATTATAAAATTGATTAAATAACTTTTTTCCTCATCAATCTACACAGAATACCCCATAATGACAAAACGAAAACAGGTTTTTAGAAATGTTTGCAAATGTATTAAACTAAAAAACATAAATACTTTATTTACACAAGTATTAAGACCCTTTACTTTGAGACTCGAAATTGAGCTGAGGTGCATCCTGTTTCCAATGATCATTCTTCAGATGTTTCTACAACTTGATTGGAGTCCACCTGTGGTATATTAAATTGATTGGACATGATTTGGAAAGGCACACACCTGTCTATATAAGGTCCCACAGTTGACAGTGCATGTCAGAGCAAAAAACAAGCCATGAGGTCGAAGGATTTGTCTGTAGAGCTCTGAGACAGGATTGTGTCGAGGCACAGATCTGGGGAAGGGTACCAAAAAATGTTTGCGGTATTGAAGGTCTTAAATGGAAGAACTTTAGAGCCACCAAGACTCTTCCTAGAGCTGGCTGCCCGGCAAAACTGAGCAATCGGGGTAGAAGGGAGGTGAGGTGATTAAGAACCCGATGGTCACTCTGACAGTTCTAGAGTTCCTCAGTGGAGATGGGAGAACCTTCCAGAAGGACAACCATCTCTGCAGCACTCCACCAAGCAGGCCTTTTTGTTAGAGTGACCAGAAGGAAGCCACTCTTCAGTAAAAGGCACGACAGCCTGCTTGGCCAAAAGCCACATAAAGACTCTCAAACCATGAGAAACAAGATTCTCTGGTCTGATGAAACCAAGATTGAACTCTTTGGCCTGAATGCCATGCGTCACGTCTGGAGGAAACAGCATCATGCTGTGGGGATGTTTTCAGCAGCAGGGACTGGGAGACTAGTCAGGATTGAGGGAAAGATGAACAGAGCAAAGTAAAACCTGCTCCAGTGCTCAGGACCTCAGACTGGGGCGAAGGTTCAACTTCCAACAGAACAATGACCTTAAGCACACAGCCAAGACAATGCAGGAGTGGCTTTGGGACAAGTCTCTGAATGTTCTTGAGTGGCCCAGCCAGAGCTTGAACCAGATCGAACATATCTGGAAAGACCTGAAAATAGCTGTGCAGCGATGCTTCCCAGCCAACCTGACAGAGCTTGAGAGGATCTGCAGAGAAGAAAAGGAGAAACTCCTCAAATACAGGTGTGCCAAGCCTGTAGCATCATCCCCAAGAAGACTCAAGGCTGTAATCACTGCCAAAGGTGCTTCAACAAAGTACTGAGTAAAGAGGCTGAATACTTATGTAAATGTCATATTTCCATTTTTTTTATTTTATACATTTGCAAGAATTTCTGAAAAGTGCTTTTTGCTTTGTCATGATAGGGTATTGTGTTTATGTTGATGAGGGGAAAAAAATATTCAATACATTTTAGAATAAGTAACGTAACTAAATGTGTAAAAAGTCAAGGGGTCTGAATACTTTCCGAATGCACTGTACTGTATATGACGTACAGTATCTGTAGCGTACTTACAAGTACCACTACTCTATACATTAAACACACAAAACCCTTTAAACCGCTGCTGACCACACACCATACGAGTGTTAGACTCAGGTCAACTACCCTTTTTTCCCCTACAGTAAGAACCAGACTGAATGTCGGCGTGTTAGTGCATATTCCTGTCATGCCAAACAGTCACATAAGATAAACCCTGAAGGGAGTGTGCCTAGTTGAAGGTTTTCGGATGTGACCCGGAATGAACTAGGAACACAGTGTTCAAACTGTTGCGTGTTCGTTCAACCTTGTCCTCAGGTTGTGTCAGGGTGATTACTCATGTCTGGTTTAGGAGGGGGGTTGAGATGGTTGAGGGGTGGGGTTTTGCTCCCTCTTTGGCCCCCTAGCCCTTGGCCCCTGGCCCTGACAGATGAGCTCATTAGTCAATATAGCTAGAACCTGCAAGGATCCACACTGGCCTCAGAGACCACCCTGCACTGTGCAACACACACACACGCAGGGACGCAGGAGTGCACACACACGTACAGTAACGCACAAACACATGCCAATACACACACACACACACACACACACACATATGTGGCAACACACACACAGGCACACACGCAGGAGTGCACACGTACAAACACACAAACAAACACATATGGATACATGCACATACACATCTCCCCTTCCGTCCCTCTCTTGTGACCTTCCACACCTTCCATCGAATCAGAAAACGCTTGTCTCTTTTCCATCGAGTCAGCACTCCCTCTCTCCCTCCTTCCCTTTATTCAAACTCTGTCTGTTTTTCTCGTTCTGTCTATCCTCTTCTTCTTCACTCTTCTCCCCCTCCCTTTCCTTAAACTGACCTAGCAGCGAAGGCATGCAGACACACGTGGGCTTCAGGTATGGGGGAGGTAGAGCGGTAGAAAGAGATGGAGCGAGAGAGGAGGGCAAGGTTGAGAGGTAGGAGAGATGGGGGTTGAGAGAGAGAGAGAGAGAGAGGGAGGGAGAGGGAGTGAAGGAGAGGGGGAGAGGGAGTGAGGGAGAGGGGGAGAGGGAGTGAGGGAGAGGGGGAGAGAGAGAAAGAGAGAGAGGGAGGGAGAGAGGGAGAGGGCTGTGTGGGGTGGGTAGGTTAGTTCTAGTTTCCTCTGGAAAATCCCCAAACACTCAGCGGGGTCTGGCAGACAAGGTGAGATGCAGAGGACAACCCCCCTCCTCCTCCTCCTCCTCCTCCTCTCCAGCTGTTCTGAACATGGTGTGTGTGTTTTTGTGTGTGTGTGTGTGTGTGTCAGTGGGGTCAGTGACTGTGAAGGCTCCAGCAGCTCAGGGATCCAGGTAAGAAAGATCCAAGGTGATAATTTAGCTGCCCGTTGATTGGCTTATGACCCCTCCATGCACCTGGACTACAGTACCTGAAACCCTCTTTTACACACACTTCCTTTATTATGCCCTAATTGTCTCTATACTGAAGGACGGACGGCTTTAATGAGTGATATGGGATGTTCTCGTTCTCGTCAAGTCTTTTATGAGCCGTTTATAGGGATGTTTTGTATCCGTTGACGTCTTAGATGACGTTGGAGACAGCGACAGTGTCACGTGAAACCTGTCACACAGACACGCACACACACACATTTACACACACACACGTTGTATCTGATCAACGGTGTGAAATACCATTGTTCTCAGGGAGACAGCCAATAAGTGTCAGGATGGTTAAACCCAGGATTAACCTTTAGTTGGCCGATTCCGAGCTTGGAAGCGTTTCTATCTTCTCCATGCTTGGGTGGATGCAACCACAGCCTAATCCTGTTTTTTTCTTCTTTGCACTAATGCCTATTGACTTTTCACAGAGGTCCTACATGAAATCAATTCTCCAGTTGACTGCTTTGAGAGCTGAATGGTTAATGTCAACCCAGCAAGTACTGGTGGAGGAGAAAGAGGGAGTGGGGGAGAGAGGTGGAGTAGAAGACTGGGGGGTTCTGGTTGGTGCCAATGTCTGGAAATCAACCTGGTTCCTGCTACATGTGCAAGCTCAGAGTTGAGCAAGTAGGATGTAAATAGTTGTTTCCATCTTGCTCACACACTCTCTCTCGCTCTTTCTCTTCCTCTTCCTCCCACTCTCTCTCTCTCTTTCTCTCTCGCACGCTTGCATCTCCATTCTGTTCTCTCATCTATCTCTGTCCCAAATCCTTAACCCTCAACACTCCCTCTCCCTTCCCCCCTCCCCTTTCTCACCCTCATCTCTCTCTCTCTGTTCAGGATTCATTTATGTAATGTGGTGTGTGAGAGAGGATGTGCCCGTTACAAATCTGCCTCAAATATGCAACAGGAGGGATTGATTTAGCAACAACAAAAAACCTAAATGAAATCCTCACATGTGTAACGCAGGTGTCGAACCTGAGTGAATTTTAGCCTGTTTTAAGAGGGCCAATGCAATGGGAGATCTGAGGTTAGGTGTTTTGGAGAAGTGGTCTCTGTGTTAGTATTGTACCACCAACAGCAGCAAGGCAGAGTGTACTACAAGCCCCCAGGCAGCCTGTGTGTTTGAGCAGCCCCTGCTGGAGAGAAGTGGAATTGCATTAGTGATATATTTTTGGACCATATTTATTTAAATTGTTATCATTTAGCAGACACTATTATCCAGAGTGGGTGGCAGGTAGCCTAGCGGTTAAGCCGGTGACATGGGTGTCGATTTAAGGCAGCACTCCGCACCTCTCTGATTCAGATGGGTTGGGTTAAATGTGGAAGACACATTTTGGTTGAATGCATTCAGTTGTGTAACGGACTAGGTATCCCTTTTCCCAATTTACAGGCGAAATTAGGGTTAAGTGCTTTGCTCTAGGGCACATTGACAGGTTCTTCACTTTGTCTGCTTTGAACCAGCAACCTTTCAGTAACTGGACCAGCACGCTAACCGCTAGGATACCTGCTGCCCGCATTCATTGTCTCATATCAGAATGTGATGTGTATGATAATATGATGTGTGTGATGATCATGTGATTCTAGATCTGTACTGTATCGATCTGTACTCTATTCAGGTTTTTCACTCACTAGATATAATATATTTATGCAGGAGAGAATAAAAGGTGACCCAGGGACTAACATCCACACCACCTACATTACCCTTGTCATTGGTTGGTTAGAGAGTGAAAGAGTGGTCACTGGTTGGTTAGAGAGTGAAAGAGTGGTCACTGGTTGGTTAGAGAGTGATAGAGTGGTCACTGGTTGGTTAGAGAGTGAAAAAGTGACCACTGGTTGGTTAGAGAGTGAAAGAGTAACCACTGGTTGGTAAGAGAGTGAAAGAGCACTTTGAAAAACATCCAACCAGACTTTGACAGACAAGCCCTCTAACTGACCTACCGATTGAAACAGTACCCATTAATAGGTTAGTATGAAATCATCTTTAACCTGTACCAGAATCGATAGGAACAAGGATGAAAAAGGAATAGAATGGGGTAGACATAGGGAGCTACAGCAGAGGAAAGAAAGAAAGAAAGGATGTCTGATGAGTTGGTGTGTTGTTGTGTCCTACGGTTGTACGGAAGTGATTGACAAATCACTACGAGACAGACATGGAATCAAGTAAATAACTAAACCGTAGAAAATGCTTTTGTTTGAATTCTTTTCAGCACAACCATTTGTTTTAGGAGTGAAGGGTTATGTTTGAGTTCTCTTTCATTCTCTCCTTCTTCCCTTCATTTTAGGCCCCTGGGTGCAACACTGAAAGGTGCTGGACATGTTTTAGCATTCTCTCTTTACCTCGCTCCCTCCTTCTATCCATCCATCCTTTATTAATTCATACCCCCCACTCACAGCTCAGAGAGCAGTGTGCTTTTATTTATTGATGACCCTGGAGAGAGAGAGAGGAACTGGCTGTGTTTAGGAGCCCCAAAGGAGTACTGTTTATTTAATGAGGAGAGGTGACCTGGGCCACACTGTGTCTGTCTAGGGCCCTCAGGGGCCTTACAATGTCTGGCTTGGGTCCTCTTAGGTGCCACATACACTACCGGTCAAAAGTTTTAGAACACGTACTCATTCAAGGGTTTTTTTTTTTTGTATTTTCTACACTGTAGAGTGATAGTGAAGACATCAAAACTATGAAATAATACATGTTATCATGTAGTAACCAGAAAAGTGTTAATCAAATATATTTTATATTTGAGATTATTCAAATAGCCACTGTTTGCCTTGATGACAGCTTTGCACACTCTTGGCATTCTCCCAAACCAGCTTCATGAGGTAGTCAACTGGAATGCATTTAAATGAACCTCTCAGGGATCGGCCCCTTTTTTTCAATTTTCGCCTAAAATGACATACCCAAATCTAACTGCCTGTAGCTCAGGCCCTGAAGCGAGGATATGCATATTATTGGTACCATTTGAAAGGAAACACTTTGAGGTTTGTGGAAATGTGAAAGGAATGTAGGATAATTTAACACATTAGATCTGGTAAAAGATAATACAAAGAAAAAAACTAACTTTGTTGTATTTTTTTGCACCAACACCTTCGAAATGCAAGAGAAATGCCATAATGTATTATTCCAGCCCAGGTGCAATTTAGATTTTGGCCACTAGATGGCCAAAGTTTCAGACTGATCCAATGAACCATTGCATTTCTGTTCAAAATGTTGTTTCAAGACTGCCCAAATGTGCCTAATTTGTTTACTTTTCATTTTCAAAATTGTGCACTCTCCTCAAACAATAGCATGGCATTATTTCACTGTAATAGCTACTGTAAATTGGACAGTGCAGTTAGATTAACAATAATTTAATATTTCTGCCAATATCAGATATGTCTATGTCCTGGGAAATGTTCTTGTTACCTACAACCTCATGCTAATCGCATTAGCCTACGTTAGCTCAACCCTCCCACAGGGGAGCCACCAATCCTGAAGAAGGTGGAATTTCTTTCCTCCTTAATGCATTTGAGCCAATCAGTTGTGTTGTGACAATGTATGGGGGGGGGGGGGGGGGGGGGGGGGGGGTATACAGAAGATAGACCTGTTTGGTAAAAGACCGAGTCCATATCATGGCAAGAAAAGCTCAAATAAGCAAAGAGAAACGACAGTCCATCATTACTCTAAGACATGAAGGTCAGTCTATCTGGAAAATGTCAAGAACTTTGAAAGTTTCTTCAAGTGCAGTTGCAAAAACCATCATGCACTATGATGAAACTGTCTCTCATGAGAACTGCCACAGGAATGTAAGACACAGTCACCTCTGCTGCAGAGGATAAGTTCATTAGAGTTACCAGCCTCAGAAATTGCAGCCCAAATAAATGCTTCACAGAGTTCTCGTAACAGACACACACATCAACATCAACTATTCAGAGGAGACTATGTGAATCAAGCCTTCATGGTCGAATTGCTGCAAAGGAACCACTACCAAAGGACACCAATAAGAAGAAGAGACTTTCTTGGACCAAGAAACACGAGCAATGAACATTAGACCGGTGGAAATTTGTCCTTTGGTCTGGAGTCCAAATTGGAGATTTTTGGTTCCAACCGACGTGTCTTTGTGAGACGCGGTGTAGGTGAACGGCTGATCTCTGCATGTGTATTTCCCACCATAAAGCATGGAGGAGGAGGTGTTATGGTGTGGGAGTGCTTTGCTGGTGACACTGTCTGTGATTTTTTTTTTTTTTTACCAGCATGGGTACCACAGCATTCTGCAGCGATATACGCTATCCCATCTGATTTGGGCTTAGTGGGACTATAATTTGTTTTTCAACAGGACAATGAACCAATACACCTCCAGGCTATTTTATCAAGAAATAGAGTGATGGAGTGCTGCATCAGATGACATTGCCTCCACAATCACCCGACCTCAACCAAATTGAGAAGGTTTGGGATGAGTCGGACCGCAGAGTGAAGGAAAAGCAGCCAACAAGTGCTCCGCATATGCGGGAACACTGGAAAAGCATTCCAGGTGAAGCTGGTTGAGAGAATGCCAATAGTGTGCAAATCTGTCATCAAGACAAAGACTTTGAAGAATCTAAAATATAATATATATTTTGATTTGTTTTAACACTTTTTTTGGTTAATACATGATTCCATATGTGTTATTTCATAGTTTTGATGTCTTCAATGTAGAAGTAGTAAAAATAATGAAAAACCCTTGAATGAGAAAGTGTGTCCAAACTTTTGATGGGTACTGCAGGATGCATCCCAAATGACACCCTATTCACCTTTTTAGTGCAGTACTTTTTACCAGGAACCATAGGACTCTGGTCAAAACTAGTGTACTATATAGGGAATAGGGTTCCATTTAGGACAGCCATAGTGTTTGGGTTGGTTCCTCTTTGGGGCCATACATTGGCTCTATCTCATTTCTAATCTCCTTGCCTCCTTCTCAACCGTATTGGAGGAGATGGTCTAAAGTCCCCCCTCTCAGACCTTCTTCTCCAATGCGTTTTGAGAAGGAGGTGAGGAGATAGGATGTGAGGAATGGAGGAAAGAGGAAATAACTGCCGACTGATTGAGATGTGCTATGGGGACCTGCTGTAGAAGGTTACAGTCCCTAGTGGTTTAGAGATGAACTGGTCCCTGGACTCCACTGTAATGGAGTCATTCTGTGAACACACACACACACACACACACACACACACACAAACCCCGTTCGCTCTCCCTTCTCCGGTGTTCTGTAGGGAGTTCCCATTTAATTAAGTTAATTAATCAATTAATGGGGTTGAGCGAGGCTGTCTGGTTTGCTCTGGGCTTCTCGCTGTTAACTCAAAGACATATCTCTTTGAAGGTGTGTGTGTGTGTGTGTGTGTGTGTGTGTGTGTGTGTGTGTGTGTGTGTGTGTGTGTGTGTGTAAATGGGGGTGGGTGTGTGTGTGTTAGCCTATAAAACTCCCTCTAAAGATCCAACCGCATTTTAAGGAAGATTGCCTGGGCTGGATCTTGGTTATTGCTAAGACAATTTAATGAACTAATGATAGTGGATTAGATCACAACTTCTAAAGATTAGACCTCTACACCCCACTCTTTGCTATCAACGTTAAGTTAATGAGTGAGTCAGGAAATTCATGTGTAATTAAGGTAGCAATTGAAGTCACTGTAATTAGCTATGCAGGTGTGTATAATGGATTTATAGACGATTAAAGCATGTGTCGTTAATAATGGAGAAAGAGGAGGATGAGAGAGATAAACAGAGGGATGAAAGAGGTAAAAAGGATAATGGAGAGAGAAACAGAAGGAAGAAGAAGCGGTAAACGGTATAATGGAGAAAGAAACAGAAGGAAGAAGAAGAGGTAAACGGGATAATGGAGAGAGAAACAGAAGGAAGAAGAAGAGGTAAACAGGATAATGGAGAGAGAAACAGAAGGAAGAAGAAGAGGTAAACAGGATAATGGAGAGAGAAACAGAAGGAAGAAGAAGAAGTAAAGAGAGAGTTTAAAAGAGGGGAGGGAGAGAGAGAGGGAAGAAGTAGTAAAGGTAAACAGAGAGTTTATAGAGGGGAGGGAGAGAGAGAAAGGGAAAAAGTAGGAGAGGTAAGAATGAGAGGAAAGAAAGGAGGGAGAGATACACAGATGGATGTTGAAGAGAGGTAGAGTAAAGTCCTTATTCAGGGATTTTCTGTTCACCAGTCACATCAAGGCTCCAAATCAATCCTGCAAATTGGTTTGTTCCTCGACAAGGATACCAAATGAAGGGGGAGGAAGAGGGAGGGACGGAGAGGGAGGGACGGAGAGAGAGAAAGAGAGGAGAGGGGGAAATTCTGAGGGAGACAGAGAGCGAGAGAGTGGGAGATGGATAGAGGGAGAGAGCATATTATAGTAACTGACACATTCTTGTCAGATCCATAGATGGACAGATATATATATATATATAAATGGACCGGAGGATGATGATATAGATATAGATGGACAGGATGGTGATATAGATTTAGATGGACACCATCCTGTAAAACACCAGTCTCAACGTCAACAGTGAAGAGACGACTCTGGGATGCTGGCCTTCTGGACAGAGTTCCTCTGTCCAGTTTCTGTGTTCTTTTGCCCATCTTAATCTTTTCTTTTTATTGGCCAGTCTGAGATATTTAATCTGAAACAACCGTTTTTAGCTGTGCTAACATAATTGCAAAGTGCTTTTCTTATGATCAGTTAGCCTTTTAAAATGATACACTTATATTAGCTAACACAACGTGCCATTGGAACACAGGAGTGATGGTTGCTGATAATGGGCCTCTGTACGCCTTTGTAGATATTCCATAAAAATCAGCTGTTTCCAGCTACAATACTCATTTACAACATTAACAATGTCTACACTTGTCACGTTCTGACCTTTATTTTCCTTTGTTTTGTCTTTATTTAGTATGGTCAGGGCGTGAGGTGGGGTGGGCAGTCTATGTTTTGTGTTTCTATGTTTAGGTTTCTGTTTCGGCCTAGTATGGTTCTCAATCAGAGGCAGGTGTCATTAGTTGTCTCTGATTGAGAATCATACTTAGGTAGCCTGGGTTTCACTGTTGGTTTGTGGGTGTTTGTTTCCGTGTCTGTGTGTCGCCACACGGTACTGTTTCGTTTTCGTTCATGGTCACATTTATTGTTTTGTATTTCTTAGTGTTCAGTTTATGTTTTATAATAAATGATGTGGACACTTACCACGCTGCGTTTTGGTCCGATCCCTGCTGCACCTACCTCTTCAGACGAAGAGGAGGAAATCTGCCGTTACAAAACTCTATTTCTGATCATTTTTACGTTATTTTAATGGACAAAAAAATTGCTTTATAGGTATAGATGTGGATGGACAAGATGGTGATATAGATGGACAGGATGGTGGTATAGATATAGATGGACAGGATGGTGATATAGATGGACAGGAGGGTGACGTAGATGGACAGGAGGGTGACGTAGATGGACAGGATGGTGGTATAGATATAGATGGACAGGATGGTGATATAGATGGACAGGACGGTGACATAGATGGACAGGATGTTGATATAGATTTAGATGGACAGGATGGTGATATAGATATAGATGGACAGGATGTTGATATACATGGACAGGATGGTGATATAGATGGACAGGATGGTAACAAACATGGACAAGATGGTGATATAGATGGACAGGATGGTGACAAAGATGGACAGGATGGTGATATAGATGGACAGGAGGTTGAAGTAGATGGACAGGACGGTGACATAGATGGACAGGATGTTGATATAGATATAGATGGACAGGATGGTGATATAGATATAGATGGACAGGATGGTGACAAAGATGGACAGGATGGTGATATAGATATAGATGGACAGGATGGTGATATAGATATAGATGGACAGGATGGTGACAAAGATGGACAGGATGGTGATATAGATATAGATTGAGAGGATGGTGATATAGATATAGATATGGATGGACAGGATGGTGATATAGATATAGATGGACAGGATGGTGATATAGATGGACAGGATGGTGACAGATAGCCTCTGTGTGTGTGTGTGTGTGTGCGCGTGCGCGTGTGTGTGAGTGTGAGCGTGCACGTGCTCGTGTTGTGTTCATTTTGCGCAACAGACACAGATCCTCCCCTAACCCTGTCACAAGGAAATGTGGGCTCCGTTCTGCGCAATTCCCCATCTGAGCCTTTGGAATTTGAAATTAAATATATGGAATCAAAATATTTGTCAGCACTTTCAATCTGTTGTTCTTGTCCACTGATCTGGAGTGTGTAGTGAGTGAGTGAGTGAGTGAGTGAGTGAGTGAGTGAGTGAGTGAGTGAGTGAGTGAGTGCATTTGTGAGTGTGTGAGTTAGAGCATGAGTGAGTGTGTGAGTGAGTTAGAGCATGAGTTAGAGCGTGAGTGAGTGTGTGAGTGAGTGAGTGTGTGAGTGAGTGAGTGTGTGAGTGAGTGAGTGAGTGAGTGAGTGAGTGAGTGAGTGTGTGAGTGAGTTAAAGCATTAGTGAGTGAGTGAGTGAGTGAGTGAGTGAGTGAGTGAGTGAGTGAGTGAGTGAGTGAGTGAGTGAGTGAGTGAGTGTGTGAGTGAGTGAGTGAGTTAGTGTGTGAGTGAATTAGAGCATGAGTGAGTGTGTGAGTGAGTGAGTGTGTGAGTGAGTGAATTAGAGCATGAGTGAGTGTGTGAGTGAGTGAGTGTGTGAGTGAGTGAATTAGAGCATGAGTGAGTGTGTGAGTGAGTGAGTGTGTGAGTGAGTTAGAGCATTAGTGAGTGTGTAAGTGAGTGAGTGTGTGAGTGAGTTAGAGCATTAGTGAGTGTGTAAGTGTGTGAGTGAGTTAGAGCATGAGTGAGTGTGTGAGTGCGCTACATCTGCTTATCTGTGTTTGTGTTCCCCATGTGCTCATCTATGAATATCAGTGTGTCTCTGTCTTCTAATCTACAGGAATACTTCACCCCAGAGTGCAAGTTCAAAGAGAGTGTGTTTGAGAACTACTACGTGACGTACTCGTCAATCCTGTACCGGCAGACCCAGTCGGGCAGGGCCTGGTACATCGGCATCAACCGGGACGGACAGGTCATGAAGGGCAACAGGGTCAAGAAGACCAAAGGGGCGGCCCACTTCCTGCCCAAACTCATAGAAGGTAGGCTACTATTCCCAGACATCCCAGACATAGGACATGCTGGAACATTTGTAACGTTGTGGGCAGCAAGCGGTCTTTCTGCAAAGACCAGTTGGCTACTGTAGATGTTGCTCAGGTCTCATTTAAAAATAGATTTGTTCAGCTCAATGTTACTGTCTCTCTCCTCTCTCACTTATTTTTTCCCATCCTTTTATCCAATCCCTTCCTTCTCTCCCTCCCCCTATTTCCACCCTCTTCCTCCCTTCCTCCTCCTCCCCTCCTCCCTCCCTTCTCTCCCCCATACAGTGGCAATGTACAGGGAGCCTTCGCTGCATGAAGTGGTGGTGGTCGCCGAGCTGAGTCCGCCCAGAAAAACGGCCAAGACCTCCGATTCGCCCGTGCTGCAGAACGGCAAGAAAGACCCGCCCTCCAAAACCAAAACTTCCTAGCGCATGGAGAAGACAGGGGGCAATGGGCACTGACTGGCACTGGCACTGACTGGCGAACAAAGTCTTCCTGTTTTTATTACAAAGGGGGGTCACCGTCAAATGTTTCCCCCTTGCCCCACCGAGCAGCGCGTAGAGGGGGCCGTATTGTTCTATATTCCCACAGGTTTCATCCTAATGTAAGGTTGACCAAGGATGTGAAATTTCACTCTATTCCGTTTATAGTGCACTACTTCTGACCAAAGCTTGCACAGGACTCTGGTCAAAAGTAGTGCACTATAAAGGGAATTTGGGTGCCACATGGGACGTGTCCCCAAACACCCTGTTGTTCTCTTCACATCTGTTACCAGGTGTTCTCTGTCCGTCAGCACCTTTGTGACCATAGCGATCCCCTCCATACTTAAGCAATGATGTGGAGGTTCTCTTTTCTTTTTTTCTTTTTCTCGTTCACCTTTGGTGAAATTTGATTAGTTTGTGACACGGAGTCAATTTTCCACTCGGCAGCACAAGAGAAACTTCCTCGTTCTTCTCTAGGGCTGTTAACAGCAGCTCTCTAATCAAAATCTCCCATACCTCTTTAAAGAGAGAGAGGAACCTCCCCACTGCACTGCATTGAACTACACACATACACACACACACACACACACCCTTCTGAGAGAGAGTGGTGATTGTGTGCGGGTCAGGGCTTAAGGAATGGTAATGACACCATCAGTGAGATGGTGTTGGTCTCTGAGAATCTGTTTGCAATACACCCTCCTATCACTACAACACAATGTATCATTTCTCTAGCTCATGCCTTCAGTCAGGGAGATACATACTGTTGGGCCCACAGCAGGTCAGTGGCACCTTAATTGGGGTGGACGGGCTCGTGGTAATGGCTGGAGCGGAATGAGTGGAATGGTAGCAAATGTGTTTTCATGTGTTTGATGCCATTCCATTTGCTCCGTTCTGGGCATTATTATGAGCCATCCTCCCCTCAGCAGCCTCCTGTGTCGTAGGCCTATTGTGGTTTTGTTTGAGTGTTTTTGTAGTTGTGTATGTTATTGCAGGACAGTTGTGGTTCTTTCCTGAGGGCTACAGCCTCTTTATGGAATTATCAGGCCAAACAGACTGGCACCCAGGCTAATAACCTCCTGGTTCCATGTTTATTTCTGATGTTGATCTCAACTTCAGATGTAATAACCAACTAGTATGCACTGAACCTCATCAACACATGATCCAGTATCCTGAGCAGATCGTAGTTATTACGAGCCTCCTTTACTGCACGCTACACCATCATGTCTGGTCATTGCCCACAGCAACGTCATTGTTGTACAGTATGAAATCTGTTGTTGTTTTGTTGACGTTGACAGCGCCAGTTACAGGTTGCTAATTCTCGATGGCTGCATCCGAAAAGGTACCGACCAGAGCTCTGGTCAAAGGTCACGCAGTACAGGGAATACGGTGCCTGTCGTTGACATGCGTCTACAAGACTATGATGTTTTTATTTTATTTTACCGTGATGTGGTTACAGGAGGGATTTGAGTTCCCATCCCAAATGGAATGTTAGGTCACACTTTATTTGGAGAATCCGGATTTATGGTCATACTGTCAACAAACTATCTGTTGATGAGCAACTACTTGGTAAGGTTACAATTTGGGTTAGAATAAGGGTACGGTTAGGGTTTAAGTTAAGTTTAGGGTTAGGATAAGGGTAAGGGTAAGGTTTAGGGTTTAAGTTAAGTTTAGGGTTAGGATAAGGGTAAGGGTAAGGTTTAGGGTTTAAGTTAAGTTTAGGGTTAGGATAAGGGTTAAGGTTAAGGTTAGTTAGGGTTAGAATAAGGGTAAGGGTAAGGTTTAGGGTTTAAGTTAAGTTTAGGGTTAGAATAAGGGTAAGGGTAAGGTTAGGGTTTAAGTTAAGTTTAGGGTTAGGATAAGGGTTAAGGTTAAGGTTAGTTAGGGTTAGAGTTCGAGCTAGGGTTAGTAGATAGTTACAGATGGACTATCCAAATAAAGTGTTACCGCAAACTATTTCCTACATAGCCCTATGGGGCCTGATCAAAAGTAGTGCACTATGTAGGGAATAGGGTGCCATTTGGGAGGCAGAGAGCTAGGGCAGAGTGGTAGATGGAGGAGAGATTCACTACTTTAGAGTGAGTGGGCTTGTTTGCGGTGGTGGAAAAAGTACTCAACTTTCATACTTGAGTCAAAGTAAAGAAACCTTAATATAAAATGACTCAAGTAAAAGTAAATGTCACCCAGTGAAATTCTACTTGAGTAAAAGTCTAAAAGTACTTGGTTTAAAATGTACTTAAGGATCAAAAGTAAAAGCATAAATCATTTCAAATTCCTTATATTAAGGAAACCAGACGGCACCATTTTCTTTTTTTAATTTCTGGAAAGTCAGGGGCACACTCCAACACTCAGACATCATTTACAAATGAAGCATGTGTGTTTAGTGAGTCTGCCAGATCAGAGGCAGTAGGGATGACCAGGGATGTTTGGTTGATAAGTGCGTGAATTTGACTATTTTCCTGTCCTGCTAAGCACTCAAAATATAACAAGTACTTTTGGGTGTCAAGAGAAATGTATGTAGTAAAAAGTTCAATATTTAAAACTAGGAATATAGTAAAGTAAAAGTAGTCAAAAATATAAATAGTAAAGTACAGATATCGCAAAAACAAATTAACTAGTACTTTAAAGTATTTTTACTTAAGTACTTTACACCACTACTTAAGCCAGAGGAGAGAAAGGGAGGAACGAGGCTTCAGAGAGAATTATAGGAATTACGATGGCTTCTTCCAGACCTGGTAATCCTAAATAAGGTGCTGACACCAGGCATCTTCATCTCTCTCTCTCTCTCTCTCTCTCTCTCTCTCTCTCTCTCTCTCTCTCTCTCTCTCTCTCTCTCTCTCTCTCTCTCTCTCTCTCTCTCTCTCTCTCTCTCTCTCTCTCTCTCTCTCTCTCTCTCTCTCTCTCTCTCTCTCTCTCTCTCTCTCTCTCTCTCTCTCTGTTGTGAAAGTGTGTGAGCTGTAACACGACAGTGTCTGTTAGGGTAGCAGGCTGTCTGTCTGTTATGCTAGCAGGCTGTCTGTCTGTTATGCTAGCAGGCTGTCTGTCTGTTAGGCTAGCAGGCTGTCTGTCTGTTATGCTAGCAGGCTGTCTGTCTGTTATGCTAGCAGGCTGTCTGTCTGTTAGGCTAGCAGGCTGTCTGTCTGTTAGGCTAGCAGGCTGTCTGTCTGTTAGGCTAGCAGGCTGTCTGTCTGTTAGGCTAGCAGGCTGTCTGTCTGTTAGGCTAGCAGGCTGTCTGTTTGTTATGCTAGCAGGCTGTCTGTTTGTTATGCTAGCAGGCTGTCTGTTTGTTATGCTAGCAGGCTGTCTGTCAGACTTTCTGGTTCTCACTGATTCAGACTATTCACTTCAATTAAGCAATTAAATAGGGCTTCTGATTTATGTATTTGGGAAGCCCGGTTGCTGAGCCTAAAGGCCTATGATCACACACACACACACACACACACATACACACACACACACACATCTGACCCACTGATTCCACAAGCTAATTCCAAGCATGTCCAATTATAGAAAGGTTCTGAGAACATGAGTCTCTAGGAAGATTCCTTCTGCCTCAGATTAGAACTAAATGGTGTGAGACTGTCAGGAAAGGGGGATGAGGAGATGGAGGGGATGAGAGGAGTAGAGTGGGGAGGAGGCGATGGAAAAGAGGAGGGGATGATAGGGGAGGAGTGGAATGGAGTGGGAGGGAGATGGATGAGAGGAGGGGAGTGGAATGGGGAGGAGGGGATGAAAGGGGAGGAGTGGAGTGGGGAGGAGGAGAGGAGGGGATGGAGCAGAAGAGTGTATGCGAGGGGAGGAGGGGTGGGGATGAGAGGGGAGGAGTGGAGTGGGGAGGAGGAGGAGATGATCGAGAGGAGAGGAGTGGAGCGGAGGGGAGGAGAGGAGAAAACAATAGGTTACTTTAAATGAGCGCTTCCGCTGGTTTATCAAACCGGTCAATGTTGAATAAGGCCAGTGAATCCATAAATTGGATATACTGTATGTAAAATAGCCATGAATCCTGTGATTTTTACAGTTTTATTTAAGGGCTGGGGAAATCTATGTTGCAATACATTATGTATCAACCACTGTCTGTGCATGCATTACATTATTTTACATCACAACTCTGAATGCACACCCTCCACAAGCATTACTATTAACAATGAGAAAAGAAAGCGAGTTAAGGGCTAATGCTAAGCTAGTCCCTGACTAGCTGATATGGTGATCAAATTTTATTTGTCACATACACGTGTTTAGCAGATGTTATTGCGTGTAGCGAAATGCTTGATGATGATTTGATGATGTTGTGCCAGTACAACACTGGCACTCTAGCAAGTTGAGATTACATTACAGTGAGCACTGAATGTGTGTGTGTGTGTGTTGTCATCTGCTTGTGTATGTCATGTTACATACAGTATGATTGGTGTGTGTTCATAAAGGTGTGTCAGTGTAGGAGTAAGTGCAATTTTACACCAAATGTAATCCCGTTTGTTTTAACCCTTCAAATGGTTACACAACGTGTGTGTGTTTATACATACAGGACAGGTACAGTATATCTACGAGCACACAAGGTGTGAGCACCTGTATGAGCAGATATGTAGCCACAGGGCGCTGCTATGCTGGTGTGTAGGTTATGGAGTGTAGGATTGTACTGAGCTTCCATCTTATACAGAATCAAACATGCACGCGCACTCACAAACACACACAAAGTCATTTTCATTATAATGAACCTGACTTATTCAACAAACAAACAAGTTTTCATTTATTTACATATGCCTGTAGGTTGCAATAATGAATATAGAATGAACAATAGCTCATTGGAAATAGTACAACGCTACAGTAAAACACATGCGAGGATAATGTAGTTATTCAGATGAGCACCAGTGTTGTTTTAGGCCCCCCAGGTGTTTGCAGTGTTTTTCACTTTCTTCTGTTAGATGCAGAGTGGGGGAACAACAACGGTGTTCATGGAGTTGCAAGAGTTGTAGTGCTTCTCCACTGAGGAGAGTGTGTGAAGTCCTCACAAGGATAGTAAAAAAAAGGACAATTCAGACAAATGGGGACATTTTCGCAATTTTAGGCTTAGGCGTTAGGTTTAAGGTTACAATTAGGGTTAGAATTAGGGTAAGGAATTTGGGGGTTTGGGGTTAAGGTTAGGGTTAGGTTTAATAGGGTTACGTGTTAGGGAATTAGGATTTTGAACGGGAATCAACTGTTTGGCCCCCACGAGGATGGTGTGGTTCGTGTTGTGCTGTGTTTTTGCCATGTTCAAAGTGTTCCCTGATCCACTGAAGTGTTGAATACATCTAAGAACAGACATACTCCTCCTCTCTCTTTTCTTCCATGTCTCTCCATATCCCTTGCCTTCCTTCGGGGAGTTAGCTATCACTTCATGTCATTCAGCATGAATTACTGTGTCTTTGGACGGCCATTCATCTCTTCTTTACCTCTCCATCCCATGTATTACCTGACCATAAATTGATCAGAGAGATCAAGAGCTGGATTTACAGCTGTTAAGCTCCCCATAAAGTGCCCCTGGATTCTATTTTAAATGCAAAATATCCTCCCTTTTGAGAGCGTATTATATTATATTAATACTTTTCACTCTACATTTGTAAGTGGGAGAGAGAGACCGTGTGGATGCTTGTGCAATAGAGAGTTCAAATGTGTGTGTATGTGCGTGTGAGATATGGTTATTCAATAGGGTTAAGCGATGGAGGTTCACCCACTCCGTTTGCCCGGTGTTATCAGGGGGTCTTTTCTCCTTCCATCTTTCCCTCCTTCTCTCCCCAGTCAGTACACACTGAGAGAGAGAGAGAGAACTGCAGTGTAGGTCATCTGGAGTCCTGGAGGACTCAAAGGAGAGGGAGGGGGGCAACTAACTCTTGCCCACTCGGCCACACTTTGAAGTTTCACTTCCTCTTCTGATCCGTCTCCCAAACACAACTTCCCTACAACCCTTATGAAGAGGGTGTGAGAGTGTGTGTGTAACTTCTACGCACACTCCTCTCTGCATCTCATCCGTCTGTCTATCTCTGTGTACTGCCTACAGGTACTGTAGCAATGTGTGAAAATGTGTCCATTCACTCTGTCTCTGTGTGTGTGTGCGCTTGTGAGTGAGGAGAGGTAAACATCAAGACGCCAAATCAATGAGAACTAGTCGTTGGGCAGAAAGGAAGAAACTTCATTAAAAGATGCAACACAGGTTATACAGTATATCTACGAGAGTGTTAAACAAATTAGCAAATGTGTTTTGTCAGACCTTTAACTTTTAAAAACGTTTTTCCATGTTTGTTTGTGATCGGAGTTGCTGTTGCATGTGTCTGTGTGTGTTACTTTGGGGTGTAGTCCTTCTTCCCACATCTGCAATGCAGCAGAAAAGAGACACAAAATGGAAAGAGAAAAGCTCACATGCTTTGACAAAATAACTAAGTCAAGGTCCCGTTCTCAGATATTTTGTTTCTGAAGCTGCTTGACAAAATAGTTTTCTATTGAGGCCCTGACCCAACCCAGCCCTGAGTTTAATGCTAAAATACCACTGGCCAGTAGCTATCTCCAATCTCTGTTAGTCCTCAGAGTAGTGCTGCATTTTAAAGGTACAGTCCTGTCCTGAAGCACATCTGCAATGCACACACAGCACTTCTGCATGTCGGGCTGGGCCGGCGCAGATGTGAATCACAGAGGTCACCTTTAAAATAGGAGCTAAGCTGGGGAGCTGCCCCACCACTGAGGTACTGCATACTGTTTGTCTCAATGGGCTTTTTCTGGTTAAATAAATAAATACCAGGCCTGGGTTCAATAGTATTTGGAATCATTACAAATACTTCATGTGGGCTTGATTGAGCTGTCCTGGCACAATGGAAGTAATAGAATACCGGCAAGAATGCAAACCCTACCCTTATGGCACTGCAGGCAGACTAGGGCAAACAAATGCTGTTTGAATGGTATTTGAGCCTAGGCCTGCTGCACAGTAACTACTGTGGTCTGATGGTATGCTGAAAATGTATTACTGTTTTTTAAAGTGGGATCTTGTTGGTGAAGACTGAGATTGATTGTCATGGGGGTATGTTGTTGGGGTTATTGTGACTGTTGTAAAGAATGTACTTTTGGGGGATTCTGTCGATAGCATTGGAGTTGTTTAATGTATATATCTTAGTTGGTCCATCCATGTATGTTTCTTTCTTGATTTGATCTTGTTTTTGTTCTGTTTTTCAATACATATCCATGTCTGGTTTCAAATCGGACTCTGATGTGTACCGCCAACCCAACACTGAACCCCAACTCCACAATGTAAACAAAAAGGCAAAGAGAAAAGTAACATTTTAGTGAGTGATTGTGTGTAAAGACGGAAGGATATTCATCTTTTGGCTACTATGTCTTCCGGAGCCCTAGTACCCCTCGCCATGGATACAGACCTCTCAATCAAACTGGATGACCTCTGACCTATGAACCCTGAGAGGAATCTAACTGGCTCTCCAGCAGCATGCAGACTGCTCATTCACTGTCTCTCTCTCTCTATCTCTCTCTCTCTCTCACACACACACACACACACACACACCGTATAACCCACGTGTGTGATTCTGCCATTGATAAAAGGGGTCTGCTTTGTACATTGGAGCCCCCTACAGTTTTGTATTGCATGGATGATCCAAGTTATTGTGATGATGATGACTATGATGATGATGATGAAGTCTTCCAAAAAGGGATTTTATGAAATTCTCCACATTACTTGTTTCATGTCTTCCAATGAAAAATCAGTACTTCAGTCTTCCAGCTAACAACAAAACCACGATGACACTATTTTTGTACCAAAACAATGGGACTATCATATCCATGGAAACGTGGAAGGGGGGGGGGGGGGGGGGGTCAGATGTGCATCGCAGTGTGCCCCCTGTTGCACACAAAGAGGACAACAACACCATACCATCTAAAAGCAAAACACCGAACCATGTATCACCGAAAAAACAGAGAATGGGACAATAAAGGAATAGAGATCTATCTAAGGCTGTTTTGAGCACTATAGCCTACGGCAGTGGAGAGAGTCACAGATGGACTGTACTACAAGCATGCATGCGTCCAACATTTACAGGATACATCAAAAAAGAAAGACAAGGAGTCCTATATTTACTCCCCCCCCCTCCCTTCCCCCAAAACACACTCTACTCCTTGAACCCTTGTCTTCTCTGCTTTTGCAATATGATCTGTATTCATTTCCATAATAACTTACACAAAGTCAAGGGAGACATGTTATTGGATATAATTGAATAAAATATAATATATTTGTATGATTGTAAAAAAAAAAAAACTGGTCTCATGTGTCTTTGAATTGTGTACTGCGCTTTCTTCCATAGCCTGCTTGTTACAAATAGGCCTATGCAAATAAACAAGATTATTCTGATTTTTCAGGGTTATTACTGTGTTCACCAATAACTCATTTCTTGACGTTTATTTTTGCATATGACTAGCTTACATAATCAAGACATCATTGCTGGTCATATCTGATAGATCAATAATCGGATTCCTTATTCAATGTCTGCTCCCCATCAGATGCAACCTAACCTATCTTTATGGGCTAGTGATATCCGGGATCCATGGAATGTACAACTCTGACATCACTCCATTGAAGTTTAAATTGAAAAAGATTAAGGTAAGGGTTAAGATTTTAGGGTTAGGTGAGGATTAAGGTTAGGGTAAGGTTAGGATGAGGGTTATGGTTAGGGTGAGGGTTAAGGTTAGGTAAGGGGACAAAAACGTACCCACAAGGAGTACAGGGTGCACGAGCACATAGACAATTACCCCACTTATTTTATGAACTTCTAGTTAAAACCAAAATTCAATTTTAATACATTGTAAAAATAGATGAAGTGGTCCCAGAACACTCAAATCTTCCAACCAGAATAAAGGGTAGTTAGTTTCCTGTAATGTTTGTTAGTGGTCACTAACTAATTACTATCCACAGTGAACTTTAAAAACATAACAAATATGAAAGGATAAATTAATAAATAAATATATATATATATTATTTATTTTTAGCCTCAAAAGGTTGTAAGTACTGATGTTGGCAACTATACATAAATAAGTGCTAATTGTTGAAACAAGTGCAATAAGAGGAGGGGTAGAATTCAAAATAGCCTCCTTTCAAATTCAAAAGAGGAAAACCTATATTCTGTTACCATGCAAATCACAAAAACAACACAAAGAAATCCCATGAAGATTATGTAAGAAATATTTTTAATAGAGGATCTATTAAAATTGTGTTAGAGGTTAATTGGTAGTATATATAGTAGTGCCACCCCACACAAACAACATGTTGTAAAAAATGATAATCTAGATGGAGTAATATCAATGGGACTCTTGTCAATCTCATTGAGACCGGTGGGGGCAAGTCATTTGTTATTCACCTTTTCTCTGCTGCCAATCTTTGGGCCTTGGACCACCCCACCCCCAACTCGAGGCCAGCGATAGATAGATATGTTATTTTTTCCATGTGTATGAAAGTGTACATATGATTCTGTAATTTCATCCACTCTCTCTTTGTAATACATGTGTTGTTTTAGACATTTCAGCAATTTATTTTTGGTTTCTCCGACATACAGTTTGTTACATTCTTTACATTCTATCAAATAGACAAGATTGGATGACTCCAGCTGGAAGTTCTGCCAAACCGGAGCCCCCATTCCCGTATATTTATTTTGCAGGTGTTTCCCACATCTAAAATGAGGATTAACCTGCACTTTCCCACTACCTATGGAAGCATTCAACCAAGATGTCGTCGAGGTTCTTGTTTCTCCTAAACGCTGAAATGAAGTTCAACGGTTTCAAGGGCTCAAAACGATTCTGTGTCTCCTCAAAATGTTTCTTAACAATAAAGTTAAGCTCCATTGAGGGTTTCGAAAAACTTGTTACAAATGGAGTAATGTCGAACTCATTGGAATGGCTAGGAGGTTCCCCACGCTCGAGGTCCCTCTTCACTTCTGCTTTGACTGTCCATACGAATCTCTTGGTGTAGCCCCATATGTCTGAGTGCTTTAATTGCCTACCTATGCTGTTAGTGTCTTAACGACCGTTCCACAGGTGCATGTTCATTAATTGGTTATGGTTCATTCAACATGGGAAACAGTGCTGGAACCCTTTAAAATGAAGATCTGTGAAGGTATTCCGTTTTTTATAAATGATCTTTGAAAGACTGAGAAAGTTACTTTTAGTCTAGTTTTGATGTCTTCTCTATTATTCTACAACGTAGAAACGAAAAAACCCTTGAATGAGTAGGTGTGTCCAAACTTTTGACTGATACTGTACAGTGTGTATATACATTCACATTACGCAGACATTGACATTATACATGTTATATTGGACATATTAGACATGCATACACACACACACACACACACACACGCGCATGCACCCAACCACACACACTCCACCCCACCCTCCTCCTCTCCCGTGGCTACACACCACAGAGGACACAACAGAGTTCTGTGGTCAGGTTAATGTGACACAGAGGGGATTTGTAGAGCCTATTGGATTATTTGGGAAGTTACTGAATGGAAGGAATGTACAAAAAGGGATTCTGTGTGTTAACGTTAGCTGGCCTGTGTCATTCACCAGTTAATGAATTCTAATGGTGATTCGTCTCTCGTTTCCTTTCTGAGGAGACAGGGAGCCCTGAAGTGATGCTCCCATTGTGTTACAGTACAATGTAAAAAAAAAACATATTGATGAATTAGACAAAAATTGCCAAATTAACCATTAAAACACTCACTCCTACTGACAAACAGATGGAGAAATGTACATACAATGCTCCTAGCTGTAAAGGTAACTTCAGCAAGTGACTTAACAAAGGTGCAGAAAGGACAGGATTCAGGCTGTTTTCACACTGTAAGTGTTCGTGCCACAAGGATGGTGTGTGTCTTTGCTTGCATGTGTGTGTGAGAACTTGAGGAGCTCCATAGAGACACACAGAGCTGAGCCGAGACTGAGTGAGACACTTTACATTCAGAGCCCCAGGGAGCTGGGCTTAAATGTGTCCTTGTACAGTCTGTGTATTGTGCTGCTATGCATGGCCACTTCTCTCACAGTGTGACCCTCTCTCTCTCTAACTCCTCTCCCACAGAAGCCAAGAGAGGAACACGTTCACAGGCATGTGGGTTTTCACTAGCTGTGTGTGTGTGTGTGTGTGTGTGTGTGTGTGTGTGTGTGTGTGTGTGTGTGTGTGTGTGTGCGCATGCATGTACCTGTGCGCATGCATGTGTGTGTGTGTGTGTGTGTGTGTGTGTGATCACCCATGAGAGGCTGTGTGTGTAGGAAGAATAAGGGAAGGAAGAGGAAGGGTATAGGAGAACTACACCATCTCTGCACACTGATAGACTCAAATGAGAGTTGTCGAAAGCATTCCACAGGGATGCTGGCCCATGTTGACGCCAAAGATTCCCACAGGCTGGTGGTGGACCATTCTTGATACACACAGGAAACTGTTGAGTGTGAAAAACCCAGCAGTGTTGCAGTTCTTGACACAAACCGGTGACACAAACCTACTACCATACCCTGTTCATAGGCACTTAAATATTTTGTCTTGCCCATTCATCCTCTGAATGGCATGCACAATCCATGTCTCAATTGTCTCAAGGCTTAAAAATGATTATTTAACCTGTCTCCTCCCCTTCATCTACACTGACTGAAGTGGATTAAACAAGCGACATCAATAAGGGATAATAGCTTTCACCTGGTTTCACCTGGTCAGTCTATGCCATGGAAAGAGCAGGTGTCCATAATGTTTTGTAGCCTACTCTGTATATGTGTTACGGATACAGGTATCCTGGGTGTGTGTGTATCCTGTGTTATTTTCTCTCCTTCTCCCCTCACAGGTGAAAATCATCACTCCCCAATCAGTCACCAATCATCAATCAGAAGACACACCTCCTCCTGTTTCCTACCCAATCACAGTTCCTTTCCCTTGGTTTAAAAACCCTGTCAGTTGTTTGCTCTAGAGCGCAATCTCTCTGTAAATGCCATATGTCTGTAGATTGCTCTGTTTCACCCTCTCCTACTATGTCT
Organism: Oncorhynchus mykiss; assembly: GCF_013265735.2. Taxonomy (NCBI): domain Eukaryota; kingdom Metazoa; phylum Chordata; class Actinopteri; order Salmoniformes; family Salmonidae; genus Oncorhynchus; species Oncorhynchus mykiss. Next base: position 18,843,817 of record NC_048573.1, read on the forward strand.
CTCTATCGCTCTTTATGTATTGAGCTCTCTTTTGTTTGAGCACCTGCATATCACTTTGTCCTCACCTGTGAGTATTGATTTTGGTAATGGTGTTTGATTGCTGGTGGGAAAAGGGGGAACCAAGACAAGTCGCCCATGGGCATACACTACCCGTAGGTAAACTTAGTTAAAAACACTAGTTAGAACTGGGCGGACCACCCACTGTATTTTTGGTTAGTTAGCGGTTGTTGAAATAGGCTAGTCTAGTTTAGGGGTGTTTTGGATGCTTATTGTTTCTTTCCTTGGGTCCAGCTCAGCTCCTTTTCCTGCCCCCCCCCCCCCATTACCGTGTGTTTTCTAATAAACCATGTGTTTGACAGTAATTTGTCTGTGGTTATTTCGTTCTCACTTTTACTTTTTCACTATTATAATGTGCATGAGTTATGTTACAGGTCTCGTTACCATCTCCCCTAGACTGTCGAGCCAAAAGGGATTCGTAACAATATGGTTCTATAAATGAAGACTATATCAATACATTCATCTGTTCAAACGATTATTATGAGGCTAAACTGATCCTAAATATGTTCCAATGTGTGGTAAGCGTTCTAGTACATTTAATACATAATTATTACACTGATCCTAGATCTGTGCTATTTCACCAGCATCGGGCGGCAGGTAGAAGTTGAAAATGGATGCAGGGGATGATGTTGATGACGTAGTAAAGAGGCTTCCTCTCGATGATGAGGTAGAAGGTGAGGCCTTCATACAGGCCATCACGGTTTGCGTTCTTCCTGCTGGGCAGGTGACGGATGTACCACTCACCACTCTCTGGAGACATATGGTGTACATTATGTATTAGTGTAGGAAAGTGACTTTGGAAACCACATTGAGCATAGGGTGTGTGTATGTGTGTCGTGTGTCTGATGTATCACTCGCCACTCTCAATACTAGGGGTGTGCTGAGCAATTCTCTGGATACGATTATGATCAGTGTTTTTTTTTGTAATTATCCGTGATTAGATTTATTTTGGGTGCCAGGAAGCAGCTTTCTCGTGTCAGTCAGTCAAAAGCGTTTCTAAACCCTTGTCACGATCGTCTGAATGAATGGACCAAGGCGCAGCGCACTTAGAGTTCCACATGTTAAATAAATATGAAACTCACCAAAAACAATACAGAAGAAACCGAAACGTGACGTTCTGGGCTGCTCACAGGCAGCTATACAAAAACAAGATCCCACAAACAGCTGGGAAAAGGCAGCCTAAATATGATCCCCAATCAGAGACAACGATAGACAGCTGCCTCTGATTGGGAACCATACCAGGCCAACAAAGAAATAGAGAACATAGATTGCCCGCCCTAGTCACACCCTGACCTAACCAAATAGAGAAAAGGATCTCTAAGGTCAGGGCGTGACAACCCTAATGTACATGGGCAAGGTTCTACGTGGTCTGAATAACTCAACTGGCTTGTTTGCCAGTCTGTAAAGAGAGAGGGCTGCTCTGATTGGACAGAGTGAAGCTGTATTTCTCTGTCCACTCGCTTCATAAATTCACCCGATCACTTTTCCAAGCATGTTCGCGTTCTGATCGTTTAGATGGCTGCAGCTTGTTACTGTAATAAATCACACGGCGAGGATGTTTGCTATCAAGCTATCAATGTGTTTAACATCTAACAAGAGGGAAAAACATGAAACGCTGCTGCACATTCTGACTGAGTGAAAGCAAACTTGAGGACACACAGACACACACACACACACACCCACCCCTCCACACGCTGCTCCTAATCTGCAGCTTTTTTGCAGTAAGAACGTGCAGGGAGGTATTTTGCATATTAGGCTTATTCAAAAACAAGTATCACAAGTATCATCTGAGCCGATCCGACGGCCAACTGTCAACTTACGGATACGAATGCGAGGATGGCCATGTCGGCACACCCCTACTCAATCCCCTTCTCGTCCAGGATGTGTGTGTGTGTGTGTGTGTGTGTCTTCTCATATCGTCATCACTGAAGCCCTCATCACATTGTATCTCTTTGATCTGCAGGTCCACCTCTGATGTAGGTGTAGGTCTAGAACACCATGGTGCAGTTCTGCCGGTCAACGGGAAGTACGCCACCTGGACACAGGAAACAGGAAGAGGAGGGGGTGTTACGACAAAGAAGGTAACAGACACATGGAAATGTAAAACTGTGTGTGTGGTTGTCTGCGTATGTGTGTGTCTGTGCGTCCATTTATGAACGTGTACGCACATGAATTCGGCGTGTGTGTGTGTGACAGTGTATGTGTACATGTGTACGTACATTTGTGTGTGTGTTTGTGTTTGCTCACTCGTGCATATGTGTGTGTCACCTTGACCCCACAGGGGCTGCAGAAGAGGGCAAGGGGAGACCAGGTCACCCTCCCACTACTATAAGCCTGGATAGCCACACGGAGGGCCACATCAAACACACCATCATTACTGCAGAACGAGAGAAAGGGAGGGAGGGGAGAGGGATGGAGGGAGGGAAGGGAGGAGGAGAGAGAGTGCAGAGAGAGAGATTGAGAAAAAGAGAGAGTTAGAAACAGAAGAATACCATTCTCACTGTACATGAGAGCTATTCTGTCTATAGGACTGTACACTATTAGAAATAAGCTTCTATCTAAGTACCTAAATGGGTTATTTGGCTGTTCCCATTTAATAACCCTTTTGGTTCCAGGCAGAACCATTTTGAGTTCCATGTAGAACCCTTTCTTCAGAGAGTTCTACATGAAACCCAAAGGGTTCTCCTATGTGGACAGAAGATTAAGGTTCTCTAGTGTCCGTGAGTTATTTACTCAAAATTACATCCTAACAATATGCACTATACACACACGTACACATATATTTTGTATTGTAGATATGTGGTGGTGGAATAGGAGCCTGAGTGCACACAGTGTGTTGTAAAATCTGTGAATTTATTGTAATGTTTTTAAAATTGTATAAATGCCATAATTTTGCCAAGGCAGCAGCTAATGGGGATCCATAATAAATACAAATACTCATTCAGTCGGTGTGGAGGCTCCCGTTAACTGTGCTGTAAATATCCCCTCCGCTCCATTCATCACTGCTTTATAGGTAATTAAGCAGCACTGCTCCCCAATAACAGAGCCATTGTCTCCGCACCGAGAACCGCTTAGATAACGCTCCAGCTAGGAACCCATTCACCTAGCACCGAAGAGTGGAGAATCAGTGGGGAGTGGAGCTGGACTCACATATGCGGACTCATGCATGTGTGTGTGCGTGCTTGTGTACCTGTGTGTGGGCAAGTTAGTGCACCCGTCCGTGCCTGTGTCTGTGTGTGTGAGGGTGATCAATGTTTGTAATTTTATCTCTGAAAACACCTTCACAGGGACACGGTTTTAGAGGGGGCAGTCCTAAGGAAGGGCTTTCACCAGCCCACTGCCAAGCCCATAAAACCATGCAGTGTACAGTACTCTGGGTGCTCAACATGCCAGTCTAATTGTGTTGATGTCTCTGTTGTGGCTTGCATTATGAGTTTAATAGTGACTATACGCTTATGTCTTACACTCTTAGAAAACACGGTTCCAAAAGGGTTAACCAAGTTTAATTCTTCCCAAAGGGTCGATACAGCTGTAATTCAGACGACCGACATTTCACACAAGCACTGATATTTAACCCTTTCTCCTCGGCTGAGTCTCCTCCTCCACAACTGAACAGCCAATGCATCTCTGGTGCTAGACAGAACTTTAGTGATATCTGTTCTTCCTCACTTCATCTGACCTGACCTCTACCCCAAAGTGCTCACTCCTCCCCAACTCAAGGCTGTCATGGTGACTGGTACGAGACTGTGTCTCTTCTCCTCCCATAGGATCCCTGATGGCTAACAATAACATATCCGGACATAATGTAAACGTTATGCATGACCCTCTCTCCCACAGTGGCATATCTGGACATAATGTAAACGTTATACATGACCCTCTCTCCCACAGTGGCATTGATAGTTTCTAAGATCTCCACCCGTCTCCCCTTATCAATGCCTGCCACATGTAATCGCTTCCCTGCACTCAACACATTCCAAGCTTAGTTGCACACACCATATACCTTCCTTCTATAACCCTTAACTTCTGGTGTAGACCCTCTAAACCTTAGCACTCCATCAGTGACATCAATAAGTATATTTTCATGTTCTCAGAACCCAATAGTATGTTGTCGTGTGTGTGTATGCATGTGTCTGTGTCTATGTTTGTGTTGCTTCACGGTCCCTGCTGTTACATAAGGTGTATTTTTATCTGTTTTTTAAATCTAATTTTACTGCTTGCATCAGTTATCTGATGTGGAATAGAGTTCCATGTAGTCATGGCTCTATGTAGTGCTGTGTGCCTCCCATAGTCTGTTCTGGACTTGGGGACTGTGAAGAGACCCATGTTGGCATGTCTTGTGGGGTATGCATGGGTGTCCGAGCTGTGTGCCATTAGTTCTAACAGACAGCTTGGTGCATTCAACATGCCTCTTATTAATACAAGTAGGGATGAAGTCAATCCCTCTTCCACTTTGAGCCAGGAGAGATTGACATGCATATTATTATTTGCTCTCTGTGTACATCCAAGAGCCAGCCGTGCTGCCATGTTCCTTTTTGTGGCACCTGACCACATGACTGAACAGTAGTTCAGATGCGACAAAACTAGGGCCTGTAGGAGCAGCGTGTTATTATGGACAGACTTCTCCCCATCTTAGCTACTGTTGTATTAATATTTTTTGACCATGACAGTTTACAATCTAAGGTTACTCCAAGCGGTTTAGTCACTTCAACTTGCTAAATTTCCACATTATTTATTACAATATTTAGTTGAGGTTTGGTGAATGATTTGTCCCAAATACAATGCTTTTAGTATTTAAATATTTAGGACTAACTTATTCCTTGCCACCCATTCTAAAACTAAATGTAGCTCTTTGTTAAGTGCTGCAGTCGTTTCAGTCACTGTAGTAGCTGACGTGTATTGTGTTGAGTCATCCGCATACATACTGGCATGTCATCTGTAAAGACTGAAAAAAGGGGCCTAGACAGCTGCCCTGGGGAATTCCTGATTCTACCTGGATTATGTTGGAGAGGCTTCCATAAAAAACACCCTCGGTGTTCTGTTAGACAGGTAACTCTTCGTCCACAATTTAGCAGGGGGTGTAAAGCCATAACACACATGTTTTTCCAGCAACAGACTATGATCAATAATGTCAAAAGCCGCACTGAAGTCTAACAAAACAGCCCCCGCTATCTTTTTTTATCAATTTCTCTCAGCCAATCATCAGTCATTTGTGCAAGTGTTGTGCTTGTTGAATGTCCTTCCCTACAAGTGTGCTGAAAGTATGTTGTCAATTTGTTTACAGTAAAATAGCTTTGCATCTGATTCAACACAAGGGTTGGTAACAGGCTGATTGGTCAGCTATTTGAGCCAGTAAAGGGGGCTTTAATATTCTTATGTAGCGAAATTACTTTTGGTTCCCTCTAGGCCTGGGGGCACACACTTTCTGGTAGGCTTAAATTTAAAATAAGGCAAAAAGGAATGGCAATATCTTCCTCTATTATTCTCAGTAATTTTCCATCCAAGTTGTCAGATAGTTAACAATATTTTTTTCACCTCTTCCACACTCACTTTACAGAATTCACAATTACAACGCTTGTCTTTCATAATTTGGTCAGATATACTTGGATGTGTAGTGTCAGTGTTTGTTGCTGGCATGTCATGCATAAGTTTGCAATTCTTGCCAATGAAAAAATAATTAAAGTAGTTGGTTTTGTAATGAATGAACCATCTGATTCTATGAATGATGGAGCTGAGTTTCCCTTTTTCCCAATACATTTATTTAAGGTGCTCCAAAGCATTTTACTATCATTCATTGTCATTTATCTTTCTTTCATAGTGTAGTGTCTGTTTGCTCCTCATTACACACCACGGACCAACAAACATTCGAATATCAATGACATAGGAATCACTACAAAACGTATTGTATGACCTCTTATACACTATTTTAGGCCAATCCCTTGGAACTTTTGTTTTCCTAGATATGGCTACTAAACTCAGCAAAAAAAAAACGGCCCTTTTTCAGGACCCTGTCTTTGAAAGATAATTAGTAAAAATCCAAATAACTTACAGATCTTCATTGTAAATAGTTTAAACACTGTTTCCCGTGCTTGTTCAATGAACCATAAACAATTAAAGAACATGCACCTGTGGAACGGTCGTTAAGACACTAACAGCTTACAGGCGGTAGGCAATTAAGGTCACAGTTATGAAAACTTAGGACACTAAAGAGGCCTTTCTGCTGTCTATGAAAAACACCAAAAGAAAGATGCCCAGGGTCCTTGCTCATCTGCGTAAACGTTTCTTAGGCATGCTGCAAGGAGGCATGAGGACTGCAGATGTGGCCAGGGCAATAAATTAACGTCAGCACAGTGAGACATCTAAGACAGTGCTACAGGGAGACAGGACGGACAACTGATCGTCCTCTCAGTGGTAGACCACGTGTAACAACACCTGCACAGGATCGGTAAATCCGAACATCACACCTGTGGGACAGGTACAGGAGGGCAACAACTGCCCGAGTTACTCCAGGAATGCACAATCCCTCCATCAGTGCTCAGACTGTCCACAATAGGCAGAGAGAGGCTGGACTGAGGGCTTGTAGGCCTGTTGTAAGGCAGATCCTCACCAGACATCGCCGGCAAAATCGTTGCCTATGGGCAAAAACCCACCGTCACTGGACCAGACAGGACTGGCAAAAAGACAGGACTGACGAGTTGTGGTTTTGTCTCACCAGGGATGATGGTAGAATTTGCGTTTATCGTTGAAGGAATGAGCGTTACACCGAGGCCTGTACTCTGGGATCGACTTGGAGGTGGAAGGTCCGTGTGTCACAGCATCATCGAACTGAGCTTGTTGTGATGGCAGGCAATCTCACGCTGTGCGTTACAGGGAAGACATCCTCCTCCCTCGTGTGGTACCCTTCCTGCAGGCACATCCTGACATGACCCTCCATCATGACAATGCCACCAGCCATAGTACTCGTTCTGTGCGTGATTTCCTTCAAGACAGGAATGTCAGTGTTCTGCCATGGTCAGCAAAGAGCCCTGATCTCAATCCTATTGAGCACATCTGGGACCTGTTTGATCAGAGGGTGAGGGCTAGGGCCATTCCCCCCCACAAATGTTAGGGAACTTGCAGATGCCTTGGTGGAAGAGTGGGGTAACATCTCACAGCAAATCTGGTGTCCATGAGGAGGAGATGCACTGCAGTACTTAATGCAGCTGGTGGCCACACCAGATACTGACTGTTACTTTTTGATTTTGACCCCTTTGTTCAGGGAAACATTATTACATTTTTCTTGTCACATGTCTGTGGAACTTATGTCTCAATTTTTTAATCTTGTTATGTTCATACAACTATTTAAGTTTGCTGAAAATATACGCACTTGACAGTGAAAGGACGTTTCTTTTTTGCTGAGTTTATATTGTGATCGCTACATCCAATGGCTCTGGATACTGCTTTCAAGCTGATTTCTGTAGCATAAGGTAAAGATGTGATCAATACAAGTCGATGATTTCATTCCTGTGCTGTCTATAACTACCCTGGTAGTTTGACTGAACCTGAACTAGGTTGCAGGCACTGGTTATAGTTAAGCTTTTTTTAAAGTGGGCAGCTTGATGAAAGCCAGTCAATATTTAAATCACCCAGAAAATATACCTCTGTTGATATCATATGCATTATCAAGCATTTCACACGTTATCAAGTTGACTGTTAGAATTTGGTAGTCTATAGCAGCTTCCCAAAATAATGGCCTTTAGGTGAGGCAGATGGACCTGTAGACATATTACTTCAACAGTATTTAACATGAGATCCTCTCTAAACTTTACAGGAATGTGGTTCTCAATATAAACAGCAACATCTCTACCATTGGTATTTCTGTATTTTCTGTAAGTGTTATAACCTTGTATTGCTACCACTGTATCATCAAAGGTATATGGTGTGTATATAAAGTCTAGTGACTGTGTATATGGTGTGTATATATAGTCTAGTGAGTGTGTATATGGTGTGTATATATAGTCTAGTGACTGTGTATATGGTGTGTATATATAGTCTAGTGAGAGTGCGTAGGGTCGGTGCAAGATAGGATCAGTGCAGATTGTTCGGGTTCCATTAATTAACTTTTTAGCAGTCTGGCTATTTAGCAGTTTTATGGCTTGGGGGTAGAAGCTGTCTCTGAGCCTGTTGGACCGAGAGACGATGCTCCGGTACCATTTGCCGGATGGTAGCAGAGTAAACAGTCTATGGCTGGAGTCTTTGGCAATTTTCCGTGCCTTCCTCTGACACCGCCTGATATAGAGGTCCTGGATGGCAGGGAGCTTGGCCCCAGTGATGTGCTGGGCTGTCCGCATCACTCTTTGTAGAGCTTTGTGGTCAAGAGTGGAGCAATTGCCATACCAAGCGGTGATGCAGCCAGTGAAGATGCTCTCGAAGGTGCAGCTTACAACGTTTATTAGGATATGAGGGCCCATGCCCTCTTCATGACTGTGCGGGTGTGTGGACCATGTTAAGTCCTTGAGCTTGAAGCTCTAGATTCGCTTCGCCACAGCCCCGTCAATGTGGATGCGAGCGTGCTCTCCCGTCTGTCTCCTATAGTCCACAATCAGCTCCTTGGTCTTACTGATATTGAGGGAGAGGTTGTTGTGCTGGCACCACACTGCCAGGTCTCTGACCTCCTCCCTATAGGCTGTCTCAGGGAGTACCAGGATCCAGTTGTGGAGGTAGATGTTCAGTCCCAGGGTTCCTAGCTTGGTGAGGATTTTGGAGGGGACTATGGTGTTGAACGCTGAGCTGTAGTCTATGTACAGCATTCTCACATAGTTATTTCCCCTCCTGTCCAGGTGGGAGAGGGCAGTGTCAAGTGTAATTGAGATTGCGTCATTTGTGGATCTGTTGGGTTGGTATGTTAATTGGAGTAGGTCTTGGATGTCTGGGATGATGGTGTTGATGTGTGTCATGACCAGCCTTTCAAAGCGCTTCATAATTACAGATGTGAGAGCTACAGGGCGATAGTCATTTAGGCAGGTTACCTTGGAGCTCTTGGGAACAGGGACAGTGGTGGTCAGCTTGAAAGATGTTGGGATTGGAGACTGGGCGAAGGAGAGAATGAAAATGTCTGAAGACACCTGCCAGCTGGTCTTCGCATGCTTTGAGAACGTGCCCTGTTATTCCGTCTGCCCCGGCGGCCTTGTGATTGTTAACCGGCTGAGATCCCGTTAACGGGATCGATATGACAACAGCCAATGAAAAGGCTTTACGACAAAAGCATACCATGTGATTCTGTTAGGTCAGTACCTAGTCACAGAAAAACACAGCCATTTTTTCAGCCAAAGAGAGGAGTCACAAAAAGCAGAAATAGAGATAAAATTAATCACTAACCTTTGATGATCTTCATCAGATGACACTCATAGGACTTCATGTTACACAATACATGTATGTTTTGTTCGATAAAGTTCATATTTATATCCAAAAATCTCAGTTTATATTGACGCGTTATGTTCAGTAATGTTTTGCTTCCAAAACATCCAGTGATTTTGCAGAGAGCCACATCAATTTATAGAAATACTCGTAATAAACATTGATAAAAGATACAAGTGTTTTGTATGGAACTTTAGATAAACTTCTCCTTATTAATGCAACCGCTGTGTCAGATTTCAAAAAAGCTTTACCGAAAAAGCACACCATGCTATAATCGGAGTATAGCGCTCAGAGACCAAAACAAGCCATACAGATACCCGCCCTGTTGTGGAGTCAACAGAAGTCAGAAATAGCGTTATAAATATTCACTTACCTTTGATGATCTTCATCAGAATGCACTCCCAGGAATCCCAGTTCCACAATAAATGTTTGTTTTGTTCGATAAAATCCATAATTTAAGTCCAAATACGTCCTTTTTGTTTTCGCGTTTAGTTTACAAATTCAAATTCACGACGCGCAGGCCAGGCAAAAAGTCTAAAAATTCCATTACAGTTCGTAGAACCATGTCAAACGATGTATAGAATCAATCTTTAGGATGTTTTTAACAAATCTTCAATAATGTTTCAACCGAAGAATTCCTTTGTCTTTAGAAAGGAAAAGGAATGCAGCTACCGCTCACGGGCGCACGCCTGACTGAGCTCATGAATTCTGCCAGACCTCTTGCTCAATCAGCTCTTATTCTCTCCTCCTTCACAGTAGAAGCCTGAAACAAGGTTCTAAAGACTGTTGACATCTAGTGGAAGCCTTAGGAAGTGTGATATGACCCCATAGACACTGTATATTGGATAGGCAAAGACTTGAAAACCTACAAACCTCAGATTTCCCACTTCCTGGTTTGATTTTTTCTCAGGTTTTTGCCTGCCATATGAGTTCTGTTATACTCACAGACATCATTCAAACAGTTTTAGAAACTTTGGAGTGTTTTCTATCCATATGATATGCATATCTTAGCTTCTGGCCCTGAGTAGCAGGCAGTTTACTCTCGGGCACCTTATCCATCCAAGCTACTCAGTACTGCCCCCAGCCATAAGAAGTTAACCTGTTGAAAATGTTGCTCACAATCAGACACAGAGAGCGAGATCATACAGTGATTGGAAAAGCAGGGGATTTCTCGCAAGGCACAGTGTTATATTCCTCAAAGCGAGCATAAAAAAGGCATTTAGCTCGTTCGGGAGTCCTGCGTTGCTGGGCAGCTCATGGCTGGGTTTCCCTTCGTAATCCGTTATCGTCTGCAAGCTCTGGCACGTACAACAAGCATCGTAGCCGGTGTAGTAGGATTCCACCTTTCTCCTCTATTGTCCTTTTGCATGTTTGATGTCTCATCAGAGGTCGCAACGTAACGTAATTTCTTGTATGCGTCCATGTCCATGTCCCGTTCATTGGAAGTGTGTGTCTGTTTCTACTCTCTGTCCTGACTGACCCGTCCAGTCCAAACTATTGCAGTTAAGTCAAATACATGATGTTGAATGAACAGAGGCCCGAAAAATACCCAACATCCTTTAGCTATTTAGTATCTAAATGACTGTGACCACTCAGGAGCTCAAGAGATTTGTATTATACTGTATACATTATCAGGTCATCTTGTTCATTTTGGAATTGGAATGTCTGATAACTTCATGAATTGACCGAATTTAAATGGACCTGAACCCAAGTAATAATATATGCCATTTAGCATGTGACATCGGTGCATGCATAGATTTTCGTAAAGGTGGCCCCAGCAGGAAGCGAAGCATTGACCCTGCCGTTGCTAGTGCCATGCTCTACCAACTGAGCAGTCTAGCTTCTTACTTGTCGATGAGGACGATGTCCGGCAGCCAGACCTTCGCAGCAGGAAGTCGCATCACCTCGATTCCGTCATGGCCTTTAGGGTTACATAACAGACAATGATCTGTACACTCCTGATATCACAGGAACATGTGTGTGGATGGGTGGGTGTGTGTATGAGACAGACAGAGAGACAGAGCGACAGACAGGCGGGCAGAGGTGTTGTCCATGTGTGTTCATGTGTGTGTTGGGAATTGGGTTTGAGTTTTAATGATTTATAACAGATGGAAATAACACGAGAGAAAGATGAGAGGTGAGAGAAAGAAAAAAAGGTTTATGTGAGTGGGAGAAACAGAGAGAGACTGAGGGGATAACTTTCAAATTAGAAATCTAACCACTTCATCATTTTATCAATTTATTTCACATTTTCCTAGCTAGTGTCATTAGCTATAGGGAGCACAATATCCCAGTGTATTTGAAGATGAATAATATCAATAACATTTGCATAATTTTTCATTTAACATAAACGGTGTATTATTGTTATTATTATTTCAAGTGTTTCTACTGGATGAATGATTTGTATTCCGCTGTGTGTGTATGTGTATGTGTGTGTGTGTTTGTGTTGTCTGTTTGTGTTGTGTGTGTGATAGTGCTAAGCGGTTTGAATTATTATTTTTTTTTTTAAACAACTCGTTGACCGAAGTCGGTTAAATTATTTGAATCCCATTTTGTTCTATTTTCTTTCTGTGAACTCCATACACAGTTTCTCTAGAGCAGTGGTCACCAACCGGTCGATCGCTTGTAAAAAGAATACGATAAAATCTTGCATTCCTATTATTCTATACTGTATATACAGTGCCAGTCAAAAGTTTGGACACACCTACTCATTCAAGAGTAATTTTTACTCATTTTTCCCACTCATTTTTCTTTATTTTTATTATTTTCTACATTGTAGAATAATAGTGAAGACATCAAACTATGAAATAACACATATGGAATAATGTAGTAAGCAAAAAGTATTAAACAAATCAAAATACACTTTATACTTGAGATTCTTCAAAGTAGCCACCCTTTGATTACAGCTTTGCACACTCTTGCCATTCTCTCAACCAGCTTCATGAGGTAGTCACCTGGAATGCATTTCAATTAACAGGTGTTCCTTGTTACAAGTTATTTTGTGGAATTTCTTTCCTTCTTAATGCATTTGAGCATATTTTTGCCATTGCTGTTGATGGTAGGTGCCCTTGATTCAGCAGCCAAAGTGTTCCAATTTTTAGTTATTTCATATGTCTGAAGGTAGAACTCCACCTATAGGCCTACCGCTGACTGATCAGGTAGCTCAGATCACCAAAAGGTTGGCGACCACTGCTCTAGGGAGACATTAGTGTGCAATGTAGTAGGGAAGTTGTAGTTTCCAGCAAGTCAATATTTTACATAGTTTAGCGCAGAAAGAGTGGTAATACACTGAGAGGGAGAAGCGACAGATGACGAGTGACCGAGAGGGATAGAGAGCAGATGCAGATGCATCGCAAGGTATCTCTACCTGAAAATACATGATTTTAAGTGGTTGTGTAACAGTTCACCAAACTCACAGTTTGGTACATATTGAGGTTTTGGGGTCACAGTTCCTGCTGTGACCTGATTGTTATGTTGGGCCTCTCTAGTCTCCATTCTTATGTTGCGTTTGTAACCAGGTGGGAATTTACCAGTTGTGAAGTCATAAATACCAGTTGGGTGCATTCATGTGATTTGAAATGGTTGAGAAACGGCAATTGGCTAAGGGCCAACAAGCTATGTCAACTATAAACGAAAAGTAAAGCTATCATGCTTGTTAAAAAATATAGAGTTCAAATAACACAAAAAAATAGATTGATTTTTATCATGTTTTGTTGCTGCATTTAACTGCTGAAATTTCTGTTGTAGACTAGGGGTGTCCCTAAATGACCATACTCGTATTCATAACCGTATCCCTAAATTGACATTTGATAGTCGGATCGGATGAGACTTGGATGTTTTAATAAATGTCTCCCTGCACGTTTATAGACCAAACAAGCTGCAGATTAGGAGCCGTTACTCTCGCCCTGTTGTTAAACATAATATACATTGATAGATTGAGAGCAAAAGTCCTTGCATTTGATTGATCACAGTAGCAGGCTAACAGGAGGCAGCAGCAGTCTGAATGATCAGACCCAAACAGAGAAGTGAAAGTGGTGGGGTGAAATTATGAAGCGAGTGGACAGAGAAATACAGCTTCACTCTATCCAATCACAGCAGCAGGATCCACGTACAGTCCGCCCTTCTCTTTACAGACAGGCAAACTAGCCAGTTGAGATATTTAGTTGAGTTGACAGTAATGTCATGGTTAGGTGTGTGTGTGTGTGTGTGTGTGTTTGCAAATGTGTTTGCTCAGCATACAGTTGAAGTCGGAAGTTTACATACACTTAGGTTGGAGTCATTAAAACGTTTTTCAACCACTCCACAAATTTCTTGTTAACAAACTATAGTTTTGGCAAGTCGGTTAGGACATCTACTTTGTGCATGACACAAGTAATTTTTCCAACAATTGTTTACGGACAGATTATGTCACTTATAATTCACTGTATCACAATTCCAGTGGGTCAGAACTTTACTAAAACTAATATGACTGTGCCTGTAAACAGCTTGGAAAATTCCAGGAAATGATGCCATGGATATAGAAGCATCTGATAGGCTAATTGACATCGTTTGAGTCAATTGGAGGTGTACCTGTGGATCTATTTCAAAGCCTACCTTCAAACTCAGTGCCTCTTTGCTTGACATCATGGGAAAATCAAAAGAAATCAGCCAATACCTCAGGAAAAAATTGTAGAACTCCACAAGTCTGGTTCATCCTTGGGAGCAATTTCCAAATGCCTGAAGGTACCACGTTCATCTGTACAAACAATAGTACACAAGTATAAACACCATGGGACCACGCAGCCATCATACCGCTCAGGAAGGAGACGTGTTCTATCTCCTAGAGATGAACGTACTTTTGTGCGAAAAGTGCAAATGAATCCCAGAACAACAGCAAAGGACCTTGTGAAGATGCTGGAGGAAACAGGTACAAAAGTATATATATCCACAGTAAAACGAGTCCTATGTCGACATAACCTGAAAGGCTGCTCAGCAAGAAGAAGCCACTGCTCCAAAACCGCCATAAACAAGCCAGACTACAGTTTGCAACTGCACATGGGGACAAAAATCGTACTGTTTGGAGGAAAAATGGGGAGGATTACAAGCCGAAGAACACCATCCCAATCGTGAAGGACAGGTCTCACCATGTTGTGGGGGTGCTTTGCTGTAGGAGGGACTGGTGCACTTCACAAAATAGATGGCATCATGAGGATGGAAAATGATGTGGATATATTGAAGCAACATCTCAAGACATCAGTTTGGTCGCAAATGGGTCTTCCAAATGAACAATGACCCCAAGCATACTTCCAAAGTTATTGCAAAATGGCTTAAGGACAACAAAGACAAGGTATTGGAGTGGCCATCACAAAGCCCTGACCTCAGTCCTATAGAACATTTGGGCAGAACTGAAAAAGCGTGTGCAAGCAAGGAGACCTACAAACCTGACTCAGTTACACCAGCTCTGTCAGGAGGAATGGGCCAAAATTCACCCAACTTATTGTGGTAAGCTTGTGGAAGGCTACACAAAACATTTGATCCAAGTTAAACAATTTAAAGGCAATACTACCAAATACTAATGGAGTGTATGTACACTTCTGGCCCACTGGGAATGTGATGAAAGAAATAAAAGCTGATATAAATCCTTCTCTCTAATATAATTCTGACATTTGACATTCTTAAAATAAAGTGGTTATCCTATCTGACCTAAGACAGTGAATTTTTACTAGGATTAAATGTCAGAAATTGTGAAAAACTGAGTTTAAATGTATTTGGCTCAGGTGTATTTAAACTTCCGACTTCAGCTGTATGTGTGTGTGTGTGTCAGTTGCCCAACATCAGTAATCAAACCGCAGGTTCAGGACACAGAGGATAGAGTGACATAGCCTGGGTACTGAGGCAAAGAGGAGGAGAGGTTTCTTGTCTGCATACTATAAATGAGGACTACATCTGATTTTGACCACCCAAATCAATCAATGAATTTGTAGATGAACACATCTACGAAAAGGTGTGGGTGTGTATGCGTGTGTTTGTCAAATAAAATAAAATGTTATTGGTCACGTACACATATTTTGCAGATGTCATCGCGGGTGTAGCGTAATGCTTATGTTCCTACAAAACAACACACACAAATGCCCAAAATAAAAATAAAGGAATTGAAAAATATAACGAGGAATGTTAGAGTCCAGAATATAAATATATTTGTTAATTATTGGTTGTATAGACAGTATGGACAGTATATGAATAGAAACGGTGTGTACAACAGAAGTTACACAGGATGAGCCTTGATTAGAATACAATACATATGAAGTGGGTAAAATTGTATGTAAACATTATTAAAGTGTGCTTGCGTGCATGTGCATCCTTCTACAACAGCACATGTTCCTGCACCCCTTACCAGGCTGACGAAGGAAGAGAGGATCATACCAACCTGGACCACCACCGTGGCTTGATGGGAGTATATAGAATACAGAATACAAAGGAGCTGATCATGGACTACAGGAAAAGGAGGGCCGGACACGTGCCCGTTCACATCGATGGGGCTGTAGTGGAGCGGGTTGAGAGTTTCAAGTTCCTTGGTGTCCACATCACCAACAGTCTAACATGGTCCAAATCGTGAAGAGGGCACAACAACACCTTTTCCAACCCAGACAGGATGACCACATCAGTGAATCAACCGACTCAGGTGACGCACCCCCTCCAGGGACGGTATGACGGTATGAGAGAGCCCCAGTAAGCCAGTAAGCCAGCCCCTGTAATAGGGTTAGAGGCAGAGAATCCCAGTGGAAAGAGGGGAACCGGCCAGGCAGAGACAGCAAGGGCGGTTAGTTGCTACAGAGCCTTTCCGTTCACCTTCCCACTCCTGGGCCAGACTACACTCAATCATATGACCTTCAGTAGAGACTTAAAGGTTGAGACCGAGTTTGCGTCTCTGGCATGGGCAGGCAGACCGTTCCATAAAAATGGAGCTCTATAGGAGAAAGCCCTGCCTCCAGCTGTTTGCTTAGAAATTCTAGGGACAATTATGAGGCCTGCGTCTTGTGACCGTAGCGTACGTGTAGGTATGTACGGCAGGACCAAATCAGAGAGATAGGTAGGCGCAAGCCCATGTAATGCTTTGTAGGTTAGCAGTAAAACCTTGAAATCAGCCCTTGCTTTGACAGGAAGCCAGTGTAGAGAGGCTAGCACTGGAGTAATATGATAAAAAATGTTGGTTCTAGTCAGGATTCTAGCAGCCGTATTTAGCACTAACTGAAGTTTATTTAGTGCTTTATCCGGGTACCCGGAAAGTAGAGCATTGCAGTAGTCTAACCTAGAAGTGACAAAAGCATGGATTCATTTTTCTGCATCATTTTTGGACAGAAAGTTTCTGATTTTTGCAATGTTACGTAGATGGAAAAAAGCTGTCCTTGAAATGGTCTTGATATGTTCGTCAAAAGAGAGATCAGGGTCCAGAGTAACGCTGAGGTCCTTGACAGTTTTATTTGAGACGACTGTACAACCATTAAGATTAATTGTCAGATTCAACAGAAGATCTCTTTGTTTCTTGGGACCTAGAACAAGCATCTCTGTTTTGTCTGAGTTTAAAAGTAGAAAGTTTGCAGCCATCCACTTCCTTATGTCTGAAACACATGCTTCTAGCAAGGGCAATTTTGGGGTTTCACCATGTTTCATTGAAATGTACAGCTGTGTGTCCGCACATAGCAGTGAAAGTTAACATTATGTTTTCGAATAACATCCCCAAGAGGTAAAATATATAGTGAAAACAATAGTGGTCCTAAAATGGAACTTTGAGGAACACTGAAATTTACAGTTGATTTGTCAGAGGACAAACCATTCACAGAGACAAACGGATATCTTTCCGACAGATAAGATCTAAACCAGGCCAGAACTTGTCCGTGTAGACCAATTTGGGTTTCCAATCTCTCCAAAAGAATGTGGTGATCGATGGTATCAAAAGCAGCACTAAGGTCTAGGAGCACGAGGACAGATGCAGAGCCTCGGTCCGATGCCATTAAAATGTCATTTACCACCTTCACAAGTGCCGTCTCAGTGCTATGATAGGGTCTAAAACCAGACTGAAGCATTTCGTATACATTTGTCTTCAGGAAGGCAGTGAGTTGTTGCGCAACAGCCTTTTCTAAAATTTTTGAGAGGAATGGAAGATTCGATATAGGCCGATAGTTTTTTATATTTTCTGGGTCAAGGTTTGGCTTTTTCAAGAGAGGCTTTATTACTGCCACTTTTAGTGAGTTTGGTACACATCCGGTGGATAGAGAGCCGTTTATTATGTTCAACATAGGAGGGCCAAGCACAGGAAGCAGCTCTTTCAGTAGTTTAGTTGGAATAGGGTCCAGTATGCAGCTTGAAGGTTTAGAGGCCATGATTATTTTCATCATTGTATAGAGAGATATAGTACTAAAACACTTGAGCGTCTCTCTTGATCCTAGGTCCTGGCAGAGTTGTGCAGACTCAGGACAACTGAGCTTTGAAGGAATACGCAGATTTAAGGAGGAGTCCGTAATTTCCTTTCTAATAATCATAATCTTTTCCTCAAAGAAGTTCATGAATTTATCACTGCTAAAGTGAAAGTCATCCTCTCTTGGGGAATTCTGCTTTTTAGTTAGCTTTGACACAGTATCAAAAAGGAATTTCGGATTGTTCTTATTTTCCTCAATTAAGTTAGAAAAATAGGATGATCGAGCAGCAGTAAGGGCTCTTCGGTACTGCACAGTACTGTCTTTCCAAGCTAGTCGGAAGACTTCCAGTTTGGTGTGGCACCATTTCCATTCCAATTTTCTGGAAGCTTGCTTCAGAGCTCGGGTATTTTCTGTGTACGAGGGAGCTAGTTTCTTATGAGAAATGTTTTTGGTTTTTAGGGGTGCAACTGCATCTAGGGTATTGCGCAAGGTTAAATTGAGTTCCTCAGTTAGGTGGTTAACTGATTTTTGTCCTCTGGCGTCCTTGGGTAGACAGAGGGAATCTGGAAGGACATCAAGGAATCTTTGTGTTGTCTGTAAATTTATAGCACGACTTTTGATGATCCTTGGTTGGGGTCTGAGCAGATTATTTGTTGCAATTGCAAACGTAATAAAATGGTGGTCCGATAGTCCAGGATTATGAGGAAAAACATTAAGATCCACCACATTTATTCCATGGGACAAAACTAGGTCCAGCGTATGACTGTGACAGTGAGTGGGTCCAGAGACATGTTGGACAAAACCCACTGAGTCGATGATGGCTCCGAAAGCCTTTTGGAGTGGGTCTGTGGACTTTTCCATGTGAATATTAAAGTCACCAAAGATTAGAATATTATCTGCTATGACAACAAGGTCCTATAGGAATTCAGGGAACTCAGTGAGGAACGCTGTATATGGCCCAGGAGGCCTGTAAACAGTAGCTATAAAAAGTGATTGAGTAGGCTGCATAGATTTCATGACTAGAAGCTCAAAAGACGAAAACGTTTTTTTTTTTTTTTTGTAAATTTAAATTTGCTATCGTAAATGTTAGCAACACCTCCGCCTTTGCGGGATGCACGGGGGATATGGTCACTAGTGTAGCCAGGAGGTGAGGCCTCATTTAACACAGTAAATTCATCAGGCTTAAGCCATGTTTCAGTCAGGCCAATCACATCAAGATTATGATCAGTGATTAGACCGGTGGAAATCTGTTCTTTGGTCAATGAGTCCAAATTAGACATTTTTGGTTCCAACCGCTGTGTCTTTCTGGTACGCAGAGTAGGTGACCAGATGATCTCTGCATGTGTGGTTCCCATCGTGAAGCATGGAGGAAGAAGTGGGATGTTGTGGGGGTTGCTTTGCTGCTGACACTGTCTGTGATTTATTTAGAATTCAATGCACACTTAACCAGCATGGCTACCACAGCATTCTGCAGCAATACACCATCCAATCTGCTTTGTGCTTAGTGGGACTATCTTTTTGTTTTTAACAGGACAATGACCCAAATCCCACCAGCAGACTGTGTAAGGGATACTTGACCAAAGGGAGTGATGGAGTGCTGCATCAGATTACCTGGCCTCCGCAATCACCAGACCTCAACCCAGTTGAAATGGTTTGGGATAAGTTGGACCCCAGAGTGAAGGAAAAGCAGCCAACAAGTGCTCAGCATATGTGGGAACTCCTTCAAGACTTTTGGAAAAGCATTCCTCATGAAGCTGATTAAGAGAATGCCAAGAGTGTGCAAAGCTGTCATCAAGGCAAAGGGTGGCTACTTTGAAGATTCTAAAATATAAAACATATTTTGACTTGTATAACACTTTTTTGGTAACTACATGATTCCATATGTGTTATTTCATAGTTTTGATGTCTTCACTATTATTCTACAGTGTATGTAATAGTACAAATAAAGAAAAAACCCTGAATGAGTAGGTGTCTAAACTTTTGACTGGTACTGTATATACTTGGCGGTGTCAGAGGAAGGCCCAAAAACTGTCAAAGAATCTATTCACCCAAGTCATAGACTGTTCTCTCTGCTACCGCACTGCAAGTGTTACCGGAGCAAAGAGTCTAGGTCCAAAAAGCTCCTTAACAGCTTCTACCCCCAAGCCATAAGACTGCTGAACAATTAATCAAATGTCCACCCGGACTATTTACATTGACCCACCCCTGGCACAAGGCATATTGTATAACGGTGCATCCTTGACTTTCTGCACCTCATCGCTCTGATATGCCATTCTATCAATTTCACATTCATCCATCGAAACATACAGAGCCAGACCTGGGTTCAAATACTACTATAAATATTTCCCATTGCAACAGGCAAGCTCACTAAAGCACCGCTAAAGTATTTGAAATGATATCAAATAGCATTTGATCCCAGGTCTGGTGAGAGTGCAGGTCCCTCTATAACCAGCCCGCTGGCCTTGTAAGCCTCCAACCTTTAGCCGGGCAAACTGTCTAATATTGAAGCAGCATGCATAACTCCTGTTTTCCCCTCCTCCTCTGAGTCGTTCGAAGGTTCTCAGCATTTATAATAGGCAGCTGTGGCGGCAGCAGCATTCATCATGTGTCTCTACAAACCAGTGCCCCCGCAGGGCTGGCTCTGACAGGAACAAATAACAGCACAGCCAGGTACCTTCATTAGCCAAGCACAGGCAGGGACAGACAGACAGGGAGCCGGGAGAGCTAGACAGACGGTTGTTAAGCGTTTAGCCCCTTTTCCTCTCCTGTTTAGGCTACGCCAATTAGGTCTTTAAGTTAGGTAGGATGTGTGATTAGAAAATAAATTGGAATACATGTTGTAAAGTATGGGCCAGATTTCATGTGCACTCAAAACAAATGCCACTGTCACCTGTTTTTCAGAGGCTTTGAACTCGATAGACATTTTGATAAATAGCCTAATGTCGAAACACAATTTTAACGTGTCCAAATCAATAAGCAGATTGTGATATACTGCAAACAGAAAATGTACTATTCACACAATCATACTACTTCTATTTATTTTAAATGAGCACCTTTTAAACAAGCGCATGCACCAAAAACCAGCTGTATGCCCTGTTGAAACTAACAACAAAAATAACATAGATTTTTTATATCACTGGTTAGAGAACAACCTGCAGAAGACAGTGGGCTACATTTTGGAGTGATGCATTTTGATTTGAGGGTCACCAAAACAGAAAGAGAAACGCAACACTTACTTGTCAATAACTCAAGTCGATATCACGCTGAAATCAATAGAACAGGGGCAAATAATTGTGGGTGTAGTGCTGTTTAAACTAACACTATTCAAAGGCCACAAGGAAACTTGGAATAACCTATACATGGTTGGTTAGATGAGGTTTATATCTATATTTTGATGTTAATTTCAGGATTCTGCCATCACGGAAAAGTTAACAAACCAGTTTTTCGGTTGGTTAACTTCAACGAGTCATGACGCAGGATATGATATCAACAGTTACAATGGTTGGCTGCTATTTAAGTGATGGTTTGACTGTCAAATCCATGTATTGGTGTATGGCCAGCTAATTTTATAGAGAGACTTCCCCAAATGTTCCTTGCCATTTCATTAACTCTGTGTTCTAAGTGGTTATATCGTATCCCAGAGCGTGAAAAAATCAATCAAATCACATTCTATTTGTCACATGCGCCAAACACAACAGGTGTTGACCTTACAGTGAAATGCTTACTTACAAGCCGTTAACCAACCATGCAGTTTTAAGAAAATACAAACAAAAAGTTGGAAATAAAAGTAACAAATAATTAAAGATCTGCAGTAAATAACAATAGCGAGGCTATATACAGGGGCTACCGGTACAGAGTCAATGTGCAGGGGCACCGGTTAGTCAAGGTAATTGAGGTAATATGTACATGTAGGTAGAGTTATTAAAGTGACTATGCATAGATAATAAAGAGTAGCAGCAATATAGAAGGGGGAGGCATTGCAAATAGTCTGGGTTTTGATTAGATTTTATTAGATTTTCAGGAGTCTTATGGCTTGAGGGTATAAGCTGTTTAGAAGCTTCTTGGACCTAGACTTGGCTACTTGCTGTGCGGTAGCAGAAAGAACAGACTATGACCAGGGTGGCTGGAGTCTGACAGTTTTTAGGGTCTTCCTCTGACACCGCCTGGTATAGAGGTCCTGGATGGTAGGAAGGTTGGCCCCGGTGATGTACAGGGCCGTACGCACTATTCTCTGTAGTGCCTTGCGATCAGAGGCCGAGCAGTTCCCAAAACAGGCTGTGATGCAACCTGTCAGGATGAACTCAATTGTGCAGCTGTAGAACCTTTTGAGGATCTGAGGACCCATGCCAAATATTTTCAGTCTCCTGAGGGGGAATACGTTTTGTCGTGGCCTCTTCACGACTGTCTTGGTGTGCTTGGACCATGTTAGTTTGTTGGTGACATGGACGCCAAGGAACTTGAAGCGCTCAACCTGCTCACTACAGCCCCCGTCGATGAGAATGGGGG
Source organism: Oncorhynchus mykiss (assembly GCF_013265735.2). Lineage (NCBI taxonomy): Eukaryota > Metazoa > Chordata > Actinopteri > Salmoniformes > Salmonidae > Oncorhynchus > Oncorhynchus mykiss. The sequence goes on from NC_048573.1 coordinate 18,866,169, forward strand.
GAGTGCTCGGTCCTTTTCCTGTAGTTCACAATCATCTCCTTTGTCTTGATCACGTTGAGGGAGAGGTTGTTGTCCTTGCACCACACGGTCAGGTCTCTGACCTCCTCCCTATAGGCTGTCTCCTACCACTGTTGTGTCATCGGCAAACTTAAAAATGGTGTTGTCGTGAAGAGGGCTTGATGATGGTGGAGTCGTGCCTGGCCGTGCATTCATGAGTGAACAGGTGGTACAGGAGGGGACTAATCACACACCCCTGAGGGGCCCCCGTGTTGAGGATCAGCATAGCGGATGTGTTGTTACCTACCCTTACCACCTGAGGGCGGCCCGTCAGGAAGCCCAGGATCCAGTTGCAGAGGGAGGTGTTTAGTCCCAGGGTCCTTAGCTTAGTGATGAACTTTGAGGGCACTATGGTGTTGAACGCTGAGCTGTAGTCAATGAACAGCATTCTCACATAGGTGTTCCTTTTGTCCAGGTGTGAAAGGGCAGTGTGGAGTGCAATAGAGATTGCATCATCTGTGGATCTGTTGGACGGTATGCAAATTGGAGTGGGTCTAGGATTTCTGGTATAATGGTGTTGATGTGAGCCATGACCAGCCTTTCAAAGCACTTCCTGGCTACAGATGTGAGTCCTAGTAGTAGTCATTTAGGCAGGTTACCTTAGTGGTCTTGGGCACAGGGACTATGGTGGTCTGCTTGAAACATGTTGGTATTACAGACTCAGGCAGGGCGAGGATGAAAATGTCAGTGAAGATACTTGCCAGTTGGTCAGCGCATGCTCGGCGTACACGTCCTGGTAATCCGTCTGCAGCCTTGTGAATGTTGACCTGTTTAAAGGTCTTACTCACATTGGCTGCAGAGATGAAGCCAGTGACTGATGTGGTGTACTCCTCAATGCCATTGAAAGAATCACAGAACATATTCTAGTCTGTGCTAGCACAGCAGTCCTGTAGTTTAGAATCTGCTTCATCTGACCACTTTTTTTATTGACAGAGTCACTGGTGCTTCCTGCCTTAATTTTTGCTTGTAAGGAGGAATCAGGAGTCAGGAGAATTATGGTCAGATCTGCCAAATGAAGGCGAGGAAGTCTCTGTGTGTGGAGTAAAGGTGGTCTATAGTTCCCTCTGGTTGCACAGTTAACATGCTGATAGAAATTAGGTCAAACTGATTTAAGTTTCCCTGCATTAAAGTCCCCACCCACTAGGAGCACCGCCTCTGGATTAGCGTTTTCCTGTTTTCTTATGGCAGTATACAGCTCATTGAGTGCGGTCTTAGTGCCATCATTGGTCTGTGGTGGTATGTAGACAGCTACGAAAAATACAGATGAAAACTCTCTAGGTAGATAGTGTGTTCTATCCTGCCGATAGAGTGTATAACCCACCAGCTTTATATTATTTATGTCGTCGTTCAGCTACAACTTGGTGAAACATAAGATATTACAGTTTTTAATGTCCCGTTGTTAGGATAGACGTACTTTTAGTTCATCCCGTTTATTTTCCAGCGATTGTACGTTGGCTAATAGTACTGATGGCAAAGGCACTCGTTGCCTGATCCTCACAAGGCACCCCAATCTCCTTCCACGCAATCTCTGTCTCTTTCTCCTACGAATGACGGGGATGAGGGCCTGTTTGGGTGTCTGGAGTAAACCCCTCTCATCCGACTCATTAAAGAAATATCCTTCGTCCAATTCAAGGTGAGTTATCGCTGTTCTGATGTCCAGAAGCTCATTTTGTTCATAGGAGACAGTAGCAGCAACATTATTTTCAAAAAAGTTATAAACAATGCGAAAAAAACAAACAAAATACCACGGTTCGTTAAGAGCCAATGTCGTAGAAATATTCGGTTAATCATATTTCACGAATACCGGAGCCTGTGAGTTCAAATAGACTTTTTATTACAACATAACAAAAGCCGAGCTGATTCATGAAGCAACTATAATGTTCATGTATTTTACAATTTATATTAACTGTTCAAACTTTTAGTATCATATCCCTTCAATGGGTTTTTTGATGTACCAATTACATTCACCTCCCCTAGTGCAGGACGAGACGCGTCCCCTCCATCATATCACACTCAAGTGACGGTTCAATAGAGGTGCACAACCTTTCTATCCCACAACAGCAGAGAACCTTTCACACTCACTTTTATACCTTTCACGCTTTTCCTAAGCGACCTGAGTATACAGGATTTGTACCTTTTTAATTCATTATCGATATACTCCCTCAACACAAAAATTAATCTTATAGGATTTCTCTTACACTTTCCTAAGTGACCTGGAATTTCTTGCATATTCTGATCCACTTCCTCGACACAGAAAATAAAAATTATACGGGATTTTAACATTTGCAATTTCCGATTCACTTCCTCAACACAGAAAAAGCAATAATATACAATTAATCTTAACTAAACTGACCTCATCGATTCACTTCCTCAACACGATAAGCGCTCTTTAATTTGATTTGATTATGCAGATAGACAGTTGCCACCTCAAACTAGATTGAACAGAACAGTAAACAGGGCAGACAGATAACCTGAACGTGATCGATCACCCACCTTAGCTGAGCGACCGCACGAGCCGGACAAATTGAAGGACCCACTGATGCGGACCGATTGAATCAGACAAATGGGCTGCGTTTTCATGCAACTCACACACGTCTAATCAAACATATCCTGGCCATACGAAATCAGACAACACAGTCACAACTAAGACAGACTGAACAAACTGGTCAGATGAACCGCCCGAACAAATCAAATGAATAATCCCACTCAACAGAGTCACTCAGGTGACAGGTGAAGCACATACCTCTCCCTCTGCAATTGTCACACACCAATTACTATATTATATTTTCAAGGTTGCCACCCTCAAAGCTTCCTACCTCCCCATTAGTTTGCATGCATTTTGTTGTACTCAAAAGCTCCCAATATTTATTTGGTTCGACAAATTTGGAGACAGACCCACTCGGTGAAACAGGTTCCTAGAGCGGACCACACAAAATATTCTATTACTATAGGTAAGCACTCGGCTTACCGTCTTTACAAGTGGCCACTTGTGTTTTGTGCAGTCCATTCCAAGAAGCCCATTCACAGCTGCAGATTTCCACCGTCTCTGGTCCCTTTTTGCCACTCCTGGCAAGCTCGCCATTTATGTCATAGAAATATTCAGTCAACCATATTTCACAAATACCGGAGCATGTGCTTCAAATATACTTTTATTAACAATATAACAAAATTCATGAAGCAACTCCCTTTCCAATCTTGACACAGACTACTTATACATTTTTCCTCCTTATGTCACATTCACAGTAACTCCTCTTAATGACTCTGGCATTTAGCCACCATTATCTTATTGCCTTTCACTAAGTCTAGTTTGGTTTCATATTAGGGCATGGAACCCGTAGAGCCACAGAAATAGTTCAAAAATAGACCTATACTCGCCTTAAGCCAGGTTCATGCATGTTGGACCAAAGTAACAGTCCTTGGAACTTTACAGAAATGGCCATACATGTCATCCTGCTAACTCCTCTGAAAGGGACACCCGTGTTCTGGAAAAGACCCAAGAGGTGTAACCATAGCAACAGTACATAGTACATATCAATGGTAAAAAAACAAATATTTTGATCTGTTTTAAGCAATCCATCTTATGTCAGAGTGTGTACTAACATCAGCTAAAAAATGTGTAATTCCACTTAATTTTATGTGGTGAATATGTAAGTTTGTGTAAGGTAGTAACACAAACTGTCCACATTAGGGAAATTAGCGCAATTTATAATAATTGCAAATGGCAAAACAATTAAACATGTCAATTTAAGATGAGAGAATATGTTTCCCACTCACAAACTTTTGCAAAAATGTCATCTATTTCTCACTCATTAAACCATTTAGAGTTTTAAATGCTCCTAAACACAATTTAACCTGGCACTCTAGACTAGAGTCTGTGCAGCAGCTGAAACATTTGACCTCCCAACTACTTTCATTTGATGTCATCACTTCAGACAAATTTTGTGTCACTAACCACATTTCCATCCAAAGTTTTCATGTGAGTAAAAGCCATACCATATAAAAAATGAATCAGGACAGCTGTGATGGAAACAGGAAGTTTTGATTATAATTTCATAGATGCCGACATGATGGGATCTTTTTGTATCAGTAAAATTAATTATCTGAGAAAAGGCAGTGGAAATGCCTTTATGGGCAAATATTTATATAATAACCATCATATTCTCCTTTCTAATAAATATCCAGGGTCTTATTCTGGTGATATGATGATCGATACTTGACTGCTATTTGACAAATAAAAATATTCTTATCCATAATAATTTCATTATGTCGACTAGCCTACCCGCGCTGTATCTGCCAGATGTTGGCGAGTCCTCACCTGCCATGACCAGAGAAGGCACATTTGCTATTTAACGCAACAGTTTTTTGCGTCAAAACTATCAGTAGAGTTGAAAACGCGACGGAAACACATTGCGATTTAGATTTTTGTTCGGTACATGAAAAAGCACCTTTTATGTGCATTACATCATAATGCACAGATTTTTATCAGCAACAAGTCCAATTTGTGGAAACAACCCACTGGTGAGGGAATGTTGAACATTTTCTTCATGCAGAATCTAAAATACAGTGCGTTCGGAAAGTATTCAGACCCCTTCCTTTTTTCCACGTTTAGTTACTTTACAGCCTTATTCTAAAATGGATTAAATAAAACAAATCCTCATCAATCTACACACAATTCCCCCTAATGACAAAGTGAAAACAGAAATACTTATTTACATAGGTATTCAGACCCTTTGCTATGAGACTCAAAATTGAGCTCATGTGCATCCTGGTTTCATTGATCATCCTTGAGATGTTTATACAACTTCATTGGAGTCCACCTGTGCTACATTTAATTGACAGTCATGATTTGGAAAGGCACACACCTGTCTATAAAAGGTCCCACAGTTGACAGTGCATGTCAGAGTGAAAACCAAGCCATGCGGTTGAAGGAATTGTCCATAGAACTCCGAGACAGGATTGTGTCTAGGCACAGATCTGGGGAAGGGTATCAACAAATGTCTAAAGAATTGGAGGTCCCCAAGAACAAATACGCATCCATCATTCTTAAATGGAAGAAGTTTGGAACCACCAAGACTCTTCCTAGAGCTGGCCGCCCGGCAAAACTGAGCAATCAGGGGAGAAGGGCCTTGGTCAGGGAGGTGACCAAGAACCCAATGGTCACTCTGACAGAGCTCTTGAGTTCCTCTGTGGAGATGGGAGAACCTTTCAGGACAACCATCTCTGCAGCACTGCACCAGTCAGGCATTTATGGTAGAGTGACCAGATGGAAGCCATTCCTCAGTAAAGGCCATGACAGCCCACTTGGAGTTTGCCAAAAGGCACCCAAAGGACTCTAAGACCATGAGATATAAGATTCTCTGGTTTGATGAAACCAGGATTGAACTTGTTGGCCTGAATGTCAAGCGTCTCGTCTGGAGGAAACCTGGCACCATCCCTGGTGGTGGCAGCATCATGCTGTGGGGATGTTTTTAAGCGGTAGGGACTGGGAGACTAGTCAGAATCGAGGGAAAGCTGAATGGCTTAAAGTACAGAGAGATCCTTGATGACAACCTGCTCCAGAGCACTCAGGACCTCAGACTGGGATGAAGGTTCACCTTCCAACAGGACAACAACCCTAAGCACACAGCCAAGACAAGACAGGAGTCTCTGAATGTCCTTGAGTGGCCCAGCCAGAGCCCGGACTTGAACCCGATCATACAGCTCTACAGAGACCTGACAATATCTGTGCAGCAACACTCCCCATCCAACCTGACAGAGTTTGAGAGGATCGGCAGAGAAGAATGGGAGAAACTACACAAATACAGTTGTGCCAATCTTGTAGCATCATACCCAAGAAGACTCGTGACTGTAAACGCTGCCAAAGGTGTTTCAACAAAGTACTGAGTAAAGAGTCTGAATACTTAAGTTAACGTCATATTTCAGTTTTTTGCTTTGTCATTATGGGGTATTGTGTGTAGATTGAATCCATTTTTTTCTATAAATCATTTTTAGAATAACGCTGTAACATAACAAAATGTGGAAAAAGTCAAGGGGTCTGAATACTTTCCGAATGTACTGTATGTAGTGCATGAAAATCTGTTGCCAATTGGATGGAAACCTGACTACTCAATGATTGATAGAGTTGCACAAAACTGCACATAGTAGACTGCATGTCTACGCCTTGATCAAACCGGCAGCGTAATGAATCAGTGCTGTAATAAATTCTGCAGTCAAACTATGTCTGTTTATGTATAAATATCGATCAACATTTGAATTGGATATGTGTGCAACAAAAAACCCAACATTCACCTTTTGCTACTATTTCTGTTAAGTCTAATGCCTCGATCATGCCGACAGCATCATTGCATTTTGGTACACCAGAAGTACATTCATTTCCAATGGAATGCTGCATTTGCCTTGCTGAATTGCATTGCAGAGGCAGTTAGTGTGTGTTCTGTGCGGTGCATAAATTGGATTTATTGAATGTATGTAAACTGTAGGCATAGACGGCTTGACAGAAATGGTAGCAGAAGGCGAATGTTCAACTTTTGTTGCACACATATCCAGATGATACTGTGTTCCGTTTTGCGCAATGCTGCTGTCAGTGTGATGAGGCATACAATTTGATGCATACATATACACCACACAGAACACACTGCAACAGCCTCTGCACCATAATGCTGCAGGGCAAAGACAGCCTTCCGTTGGAAATGAATGTACTTCTGGTGTACCAAAACGGAATGACACTGTCTGTGTGATTGAGGCATTATGGGCATATGCCTACACATCCACATATACTGTAGGTCATGACTGTGCTAGATTAGGCTAAAACTTTTCCAACTTGATGAGGAATAGGCTACATTCAAACAACCTAAGTAATGTGGTCCCTCACCTGTTTTACATAAAGAGGAAAGGCTACAAAGTTGGGAATGCATGAAACCCCAAAATAAAATGTGAAAATAAAAAAGTAAAATGGGAATATTCAACAAATAACAAGAAAGGATCTATTTAGGCCTAATGCATCACACAGATCTGAGAGTTTATATAGGGTTAATCATTTGAAGACTTATTTGAATCGCTGCCAGCATAATTCTGTAGTTTCTGAAGTGTTTTGGCCCTAAGAGAAGAGTCCTCATACTGTCACGGGTCTAGTTATTATTAATGCGATGTACTTTTAGGTTATTAGCGAAAGTTATTCAATCTAAATTGGTCACAGATATCTCTGCTATTAAACAAAAATATGATAGCGATTAGTCTAATTATGGCCAGTGGTAAAGTCCTTGCATGGGCCCAGGCTACTTGTAGAGGACTTTGTGGTTGACTCAATCACAGCGCATTAGCTGCCTGTCACTGTCAGAATAATGCATGAGTAGATGGCTGTCATCACAGAGAGTCATTGGCACAGCTGGAGATATTGATGGGTCCTGCTTCCTCTTTTAAATAATGCCCGCTGTGCTGGGTCCATTTTGACCGGCTGCTGCAGCACTGGGCCCAGAGTGATGTAGAGACTGAAGGCACCCACAACATATGTCGCTTACCGCTCTATGCCATTCCGAATTCGCGCACACCGCACCCCTCCTGATGTCCCATTAACTTATGATGCACTATCAGTAGCATCTGGAACCCCGCCAATTTAATTTGCCTACCATAGAAACTCGCAACTGGTGTCAACTCAACACCCATGCAAAAAGTCAGTTTATAGAGGTTCCTTTTTGGCACCAACTCAAAGACAGGGATATTCCTTTGTACCATCTTTTCACACAACTCTTTCTTACGGAGCATGTTCCCTAGCAAGCGGTAAATTGCCGCGTGCCGCTTAGGCCACCCATTGTGACTGGCTTGTGGGCGTGCTGGCAACATATGGCAGCATGGCAGCACGTTCGATTGTGCGTCAAGAAATCAGCATAGCAAGTTTGTATGAAGGTCTGGTTATTAAATGGGTAAACAGTTCAATAGTAATATGCTCTAAAACACTCTGGTCACAAACAAACTTTGATGCCCTGTTTCCAATTGTCCACATGGCTGGGATAACCTATTCAATTAAGTAAATACATTTCAAAATTAGTATTAGTTAACTATCTGCAGTGCATTCTAACTCAAATGAGCTGCTAAATGAGCTAGCTAGTTGGCTACCTAGCTATCTAACCAACTTGACATACTGTATAGATAGCTAGCTAATTGAACACAAAAGTGCATGTGTAGCATGTGACAGTAACAGGATCAGGTCAAGGATAACATCCCAAATGAATACATAAATACCACTTGAAGCTTGATGATGAGTTGATCATTTCAATCAGCTGTGCAGCGCTATGACAAAAACAAAAATGTGCACACATTTGAGTCCCCAGGACTGAGAACCAGTGCTCTTCATTGGGACCTCTTCATCTGTAGACAGCTCTCTTTATCTGAGGACAGAACACCAAGCTACATGTCCTAACAAAAATGCAGTGTACGATATACCATTTTGTAGCTCTGCGTCTCTGCTTTTATCCAATCTAAAAAAAACACAATTTCAGATGTTGCTACATAAGACCGAATCAAGGCCGTTGGTTACATTTTTGCACATTTTTGAAATGTAAAAAAACAGAAATACCTTATTTACATAAGTATTCAGACCCTTTGCTATGAAACTCAAAATTGTGCCCAGGTGCATCCTGTTTTACATTGATCATCCTTGAGATATTTCTACAAATTAACTGGAGTCCACCTGTGTCAAATTCAATTGATTGGACATGATTTGGAAAGGCACACACCTGTCTATATAAGGTCCCACAGTTGACAGTGCATGTCAGAGCAAAGACCAAGCCATGAGGTTGAAGGAATTGTCCATAGAGCTCCGAAACAGGATTCTGTTTAGGGACCACCATGACACTTCCTAGATCTGGCCGCCCGGCAAAACTGTGCAATCAGGGGAGAAGGGCCTTGGTCATGGAGGTGACCAAGAACCCAATGGTCACTCTGACAGAGCTCCGGGGTTCCTCTGTGGAGATGGGAGAACCTTCCAGAAGGACAACCATCTATGCAGCACTCCACCAATCAGGCCTTTAAGGTGGAGTGGCCAGACGGAAGCCATTCCTCAGTAAAGGCACATTTGGAGTTTGGAGCTTGGAGTTTGCAAAAAGGCACCTAAAGGAATCTCAGACCATGAGAAACAAGATTCTATGGTCTGATGAAACCAAGATTGAACTCTTTGGCCTGAATGCCAAGCGTCACGTCTGGAGGAAACCTGGCACCATCCCTACGTTGGAGTATGGTGGTGGCAGCATCATGCTGTGTGGATGTTCTTCAGCGGAACAGAGCAAAGTACAGAGAGATCCTTGATGAAATCCTGCTCCAGAGTGCTCAGGGCCTCAGACTGTGGGGAAGTTTCACCTTCAAACAGGACAACAACCCTAAGCACACAGCCAGGACAGCACAGGAGGGGCTTCAGGATAAGTCTCTGAATGTCCTTGAGTGGCCCAGCCAGAGCCCGGACTTGAACCCGATCGAAGATGTCTGTGGAGACCTGAAAGTAGCTGTGCAGTGACGCTCCCCATCCAACCTGACAGAGCTTGAGAGGATCTGCAGAGTAGAATGGGAGAAACTCCCCAAATACAGGTGTGCTAAGCTTATAGTATCATACCCAAGAAAACTCGAGGCTGTAATCGTTGCCAAAGGTGTTTTAACAAAGTACTGAGTAAAGTGTCTGAATCCTTATGTAAATGTGTATTTTGTAAATATTTTGTCATTATAGGGGTCTTATTAACCATCCTGCTGTGTTCCGGTCGAATTGGACCGCTTTACAAGTTTTCTCTCTGAAAAAGGTAGTTCATTTAATTTGATTGTCAAAAGGTTCCATGACTTTGCCCACACAGGGCATCTGAACACACAAAATACTGTGTATAATTGGCTTTCTCACAAACAATCGCAACATTCTTTCAATAATATATAGAACTTTTCTCGCAGCTCTGGTGTATAAAGCTTTTTTCAGGCCTTGCTCACAATTCATCCGGTGGCTGTACAATGACCAAATGATATACTGTATGTGAGACTCTTCCCGCATATCTTTGATGATTGTGGATGCCAGATCAGAGTATAGGGAGTCTTAGACCGGCGGTTGGACAAGCAGGAAGGTGTGTGTGTGTGTGGTTGTGTATGTGTAACTGTACTTAGGTGTGTGTGGATGTGAACTAAGCATCTACTGCCATCGCTCCTCTCCTCTACCCCCTGACATCTTGGAAACCATGTTATGATATTAACCTCCATCAATGGCTCTGGTCTCTACATTATTAAAAGGTAATTACATCGCTCCAGCACTGCTCAACCGCGGCTGTAACCCGCCACTCGCCACTGTATGGCGGAACAATCGCCATGGATACTCCGGGAAATTTGCATTTTATGATGGAACGAAACCACATGGCAATAGATGATATCAAACTAGAGACTCTATTCAGTATTTTATCCTCCTTTTTCTTCTTCTCCTCATCCTCCTTATCCCCCTCATCATCCCCCTCCTCCTCTTTCTCCTCCTCCTCATCCCCCTCCTCCTCTTTCTCTACCTCCTCTTTCTGCAGTCTGCAGTCTGAGGGAATCAGGATGGAGACCACATAAATGTTTTCTTCCATCAACAGAATCACTAAATTGGATACATTCTGATTGTATCCGTCATTGAGGTCATTTTCAGACATAACCGAAAGGTTGCTGGATCGAATCCCCGAGCTGACAAGGTAAAAATCTTTCGTCCTGCGCCTGAGCAAGGCAGTTAACCCACTGTTCCCCGGGCACCGAAGATGTGGATGTTGATTAAGGCAGCCCCCCGCACCTCTCTAATTCAGAGGGTTGAATGCGGAAGACACATTACAGTTGAAGGCATTCAGGTGTACAACTGACTAGGTATCTCCCCCTTTCCCTGGCTAGGCGCCTCGTCTGCGGGACACCTGTAGACAACATCCAGTGAAATTGGAGGGCGCACAATTCTAATAAATAATCGTAATATTAAACATTTATGAACATACAAGTATCTTATATCGGTAAATTTGTACAATTCTTGTAAATCTAGCTGCATTGTCCGATTTACAATAGGCTTTACAGAGAAAGCGTACCATGCGATTGTTTGAGGATGGCGCCCCACATCTGTCACACCCTGACCATAGTTTGCTTTGTATGTTTCTATGTTTTGTTTGGTCAGGGTGTGATCTGGGTGGGCATTCTATGTTACATGTCTAGTTTGTCTAGTTCTATGTTTGGCCTGATATGGTCCTCAATCAGAGGCAGGTGTTAGTCATTGTCTCTGATTGGGAACCATATTTAGGTAGCCTGTTTGGTGTTGGGTTTTGTGGGTGATTGTTCCTGTCTCTGTGTTTGCACCAGATAGGGCTGTTTTGGGTTTGCATGTTTCTTGTTTTGTTAGTCTGTTCATGTGTAGTTTCTTTATTAAAGAACCATGAATAGTAACCACGCTGCATTTTGGTCCTCCTCTCCTTCAGCGCAAGAAAACCGTTACAACATCAACATATTTTTTAACCAGCACAGGCTTCATAAAATTTGGAGATGAACCTGGAATCCCTGTGGTCAAGGTGAATCCCATCTCTTTTAAAGAGTGCTGGTTGCTCCCACAACAAGTCAAAATTGTCCAAAAGGAGACATTCCTGTCTTTGCAGAGTTTCTTCAGGAACTCGTTTAGGGCAGTGAGACAGCTGTAACCTTCCAGGGGGGCAGAGATGACTGTGTTCAAGAGAATTTTCAAGAGAAGGGTGTTCAAGAGAATGTTGTAGTCCTTCTTCTGTTCCTCAGATTGCCGAAAGCGAATGTTGTTAAATCCAACGTGAGTGATGCCAATATTGGAGTAGTTGGCTAGAACTGTGGGTAGAAGGGAGTAGATGTCTTGGATACGGGCGCCTGGGTGACAGTGGACCTTGGTCAGGCTGCAGGCAGGCCAATATCTCTCACTATCAAGCTGCCCAAGATGATGGTGGTGGTGATGGAATCCGATGGGTAAGGAAGAGGGGGTACAGAACGGGCCTGCCTTGGGCAGGGGGGAGGAGGTGGGCTTCGACTCTTACCAGCATGACTCACCGCACATGTACCAGTAGCAGCGGATAGTATCTGAATCCTTGGGGAAATGGAGGAGGGACCCAAGACCTTGTTTCCTTTAGTCAGCGACCGGCTGAGCTGTGAAGGGTGCCCCTGGATGGCTGCTGGCTGTTGGTGTACTCCCAGGATTAGAGCTGACTCCCGGGGCCGGTATGTCCGTCTCCAGTAGGGCTTCTCTGTTTAATAGTTGGATCTGATCTTCCAGGATATATGGAAGCCGACCAGACTGCCTTCCACCCGACCTCCTTCACATTGCCAGTGTCCAGTCTACCACTGGCTGCGGAGTTGAGCTTACCATATGTCCAGTGGATTGGAGCAGGTCAGTACCGCCCGACTCATCCACCCCTTGGCTGCACGAGGCCTGCTGAACTGAAATTATGTGTTCCTGGGCTGCGTCAAAGTGCTTAGAAAGCACATCTTGTCTTTCTCGCAGCTGAGCTAGCAGCCGGAGAATCTCTTCCCTAAGTTGCTTGATGATGATACATTTGGAACAGCCAAAGAATTTATGTTCATTCATCAGTTCCACCTTGCTTTTCTAACACTTGCATAGTTTTCATCTCGCACCTAGTTCATTTGAGCCCAGACGTAGACACAAATGGGGGTGCAGGTAGCCTAGTGGTTAGAGCGTTGGACTAGTAACCTGAAAGATTAAAAATCTGTCGTTCTGCCTCTGAACAAGGCAGTTAACCCACTGTTCCTAGGCCGTCATGGAAAATAAGAATTTGTTCTTAACTGATTTGCCTAGATAAATAAAGGTTAAAAAAATACCACTTGTGTTTTGACTCTAGCACTGCTAGCGTTATCTTGCTCTGATGATGCATGACGGCTAACCCTTAACTATTGTGTTTTTTTTTCAGTAATATGGGACACAAACTTGAGGTCCCCGCCGAAAAAGTTAACTTCCAATGGTTAAAGATTGTTGTTGTTGTTGACATAATTAACATGATTAAAAACGATGAAAGCGATTTAATAAAAACAACAGACCAAGTGTAGACAGTACACTGATCTGTTGCGCGCTATGATGACGTCTGTTGGACGAACAGCCTAAAGCAGAAAAGATGGCCACCTTTGGTCTGTCTGTGTCGCTCTCTTCAGCTCCTCCACCTCTCTGTGGTGGTCATTCTCTCTGACCCCTCCACTCTCTCCCTGGGCCCATGTCTGGGGCTCCCGAGTGGCGGAGCGGTCTAAGGCACTGCATCTCAGTGCTAGAAGTGCCACTACAGACCCTGGTTAGATCCCGGAATGTTTCACAACTGGCCGTGATCGGGAGTCCCATAGGGCGGCACATATTTGGCCCAGCATCGTCCGAGTTAGTGAAGGGTTTGGTTGAGGTAGGCCGCCATTGTAAAATAAGAATTAGTTCTTAACTGACTTGCCTAACAGCATCACCAGCACAGCTAAAGCCCCCCTCATTCTGACAGCAGGCCTTTTCAAAGTATTTAGTCTATGAGGCTAAGTCCCCCACTTTATATACACATCAGAGGTGGCTGGTGGGAGGAGATATCGGAGGACAGGCTCATTGTAATGGCTGGAATGGAATGGTATCAAACAAATTTACGGCATTTCAATGAGTCTGTCCTCTAATATCTCCTCCAACCAGTCAAAACTGATACACATTGGTTGCGGTGGACTCATACATGGAAACCTTAACCTTAACAGGGTTACTCCATGTCACGTCATTCATTGGCCACAGTGGACTAATACATTGGAAATGTAACAGATGTCCCTAGTGGAGCATTTACACAATATAGCCGCTGTGTAATGTAACAGAACCCAGGTAAAGATTACCACATGCCACGCCATTAACATTTCGGGTTGTTTAAAGCCATGCGAAAGTCATTGGGGACTGCTACAATAGATTAGGATAGTGTATGATAAGACAGGTTACACTACGTTATCTTACTATTCACTGTGATTTCACACTTTGAAGCAAGGATGACAAGTTTGATTATTACCTTAAGTGGTAACATTTTACAATATGGTTCCATTTGTAAAGGGTTTATAACGGGTTTGTAATTAGGTTATTAACAGTTATTTAATCATTTGTAAATGCATTATAAACCATTGGTCAAAATAGTGTGATAGCCAGTGAGCCACTATTTCTGTCCAGCTGTTAACCATTTATAAATGCGTCTCATATTGAACCCTTATGCATCATGCAACATTATTTTAAATGGTTGCACAGTTAAACAATGATTATTTTCTCACTTTTGCGTGTGATGCGTTATTGCTCCGTCCCAGGAACAAATGGTTGGTTTTCAGACCAATGGTAAACTCCCATGATGTGTCTTGCCCCACGTTTGAAACCCTGATGATGCATTTGTACACTTATTTACAGTGCCTTCAGAAAGTATTAAACCCCTTGACTTACACATTTTGTTATTATATTGTTTTTTCCCTCTTCTATTTTTTTATTTCGGAAATGTATAAAAAAAAAAAAACTGAAATATCACATTTACATACACTGCCGTTCAAAGGTTTGGGGTCACTTAGAAATGTCCTTGTTTTTGAAAGAAAGCTATTTTTTTGTCGATTAAAATAACATCAAAATGATCAGAAATACAGTGTAGACATTGTTAATGGTGTAAATGACTATTGTAGCTGGAAACGGCAGATTTTTTTAATGGAATATCTACATAGGCGTACAGAGGCCCAGTTTCAGCTACAATCCCTCCTGTGTTTGGCATGTTGGGTTAGCTGATCCAAGTTTATCATGTTAAAAGGCTAATTGATCATTAGAAAACCCTTTTGCAATTATGTTAGCACAGCTGAAAACTGTTGTTCTGATTAAAGAAGCAGTACAACTGGCCTTCTATAGACTAGTGGAGTATCTGGCGCATCAGCATTTGTGGGCTCAAAATGGCCAGAAACAAAGAACGTTCTTCTGAAACTCGTCAGTCTATTCTTGTTCTGAGAAATGAAGGCCATTCCATGGAGAAATTGTCAAGAAACTGAAGATCTCATACAACGCTGTGTACTACTCCCTTCACAGAACAGAGCAAACTGGCACTAACCAGGATAGAAAGAGGAGTGGGAGGCCCCAGTGCACAACTGAGCAAGAGGACAAGCACATTAGAGTGTCTAGTTTGAGAAAGACACCTCACAAGTCTTCAACTGGCAGCTTCATTAAATAGTATCCGCAAAACACCAGTCTCAACATCAAGAGTGAAGAGGCGACTCAGGGATGCTGGTCTTCTAGACAGAGTTGCAAAGAAAAAGCCATATCTCAGACTGGCCAATAAAAAGAAAGGATTAAGATGGGAAAAAGAACACAGACACTGGACAGAGGAACTCTGCCTATAAGGCCAGCATCCCGGAGTCGCCTCTTCACAGTTGACAGTATTGGGTACTCATCATTGCATTCATGAGAGAAGATTCAACACTTTGTTTAAACATGTTCAGTCAATGAATGGTGGGTACAAAGACCAAAACATTTCAACATTTTGAGAGGATACCTCCTCCACTGTTTCTCCAACCAAAGGTATTACTGTTACCATTTCACATCAATAATGTCCTGGATGTAAATTTGCGCAGGGTATCAGTGTTTCAAAGGTGGGTCAAGACAAATAATGAAAACCAACTTCTTCTGTTCCCGAAACAGAGCACCAATTCATCCCACCCAAAAGTGAGAAAATGTGCAACTATTGAAAATAAGGTTGCAGGATGATGCATAAGGGCTCATCTTAAAAGCATTTGTAAGTGCATTTATGAATGGTTAATAAATGGAGGTAAATATTGGCTCTCTATTTGGGAAACTGACCAGTTATTGCACTATTTTGACCAATGCAATATAACAGTTTATTAATGGTTAATAATACATTTACAAATAATTAAATTGTCGTTAATAACGTAATTACAACCCCTTTGTAAATGAAACCTTTTTATAAAGTGTTACCCTTTTAGTTTGGAGGATTATGAGTGGTGCACACCTCATGTCTGTTTATGTGAAGGAGAGAGAGAGAGAAACAGAGAGATATAGAGAGCGATTTAATAACCTCTTGAAGCTAGGGGGCACTATTTTTATGTTTGGAAAAAGAACGTTCCCAAAGTAAACAGCCTATTTCTCAGGGCCAGATGCTAGAATATACATATAATTGACAGATTAGGATAGAAAACACTCTAAAGTTTCCAAAACTGTCAAAATATTGTCTGTGAGTATAACAAAACTGATATTGCAGGCGAAACCCTGAGGAAAATCAAACCAGGAAGTGGCTTCTATTTTGAAAACTCCTTTTCCATAGCCTGCCTTTGCTCCATTTAAAGGGATATCAACCAGATTCATTTTCCTATCGCTTCCTCAAGGTGTCAACAGTCTTTAGATATAGTTTCAGGCTTTTATTTAGAAAAATGAGCGAGAAAGATAACATTGCGTCATTGTATGGCTGGGTACCAGCAGCATTTTGCTTGGCGCAACAGAGTTTGGGCAGCCATTGCCTTTCCCTCTCCGACTGTAAAAGACAGTTGCGGTTGATATATTATCGATTATATATTTTAAAAACAACCTGAGGATTGATTTTTGACGTTTGACATGGATTGACGTTTGACATGTTTCTGTGGACATTACGGATACTATTTGGAATTTGTCTGCGTTGTCGTGACTGCTCTTTCCCGTGGATTTCTGAACATAACGCGCCAAACAAACGGAGGTATTTTGGATATAAAAATAAACTTTATGGAACAAAAGGAACATTTATTGTGTAACTGGGAGTCTCGTGAAAACAGTTAAAGACCATCAAAGGTAAACGATTAATTTGATTGGTTTTCTGATTTTCGTAACCAAGCTACTTGATGCTAGGTGTTCATAATGTTTTGTCGAGCGATCGATAAACTTACACAAACGCTTGGATTGCTTTCGCTGTAAAGCATATTTTCAAAATCTGACACGACAGGTGGATTAACAAAAGGCTAAGCTGTGTTTTGCTACATTGCACTTGTGATTTCATGAATATAAATATTTTTAGTAATATTATTTGAATGTGGCGGCATGCAATTCAGCGGTTGTTGATGACAATTATCCCGCGAAAGGGATGGGTAGCGTCAAGAAGTTTTAGCAAGCCTTTATTGTACAATTCATGAATCCACAGAGTTTATATTCAATGTGACAGCCACAGAATCAAGAGAAAGACTACATTTCATCTGATTGCATGTCAGCTTTTTGTGTTGTTCCTCTCACATAGGGAAGAGCAGAAAGACACTGAAGATACTGTGTTTATCGTGGTCATCATAGAGCCTAAAGCTTGTATAAAGTTCCATATAGATCACATCCCTTTCCTCCAGCTCTAGAATCACTGCATTGGATACAAACTGATGATCTGCTACATTTTTCTGACCTGCCCACATTATGTGGTACTTGCCATTCTTTTTCATGGATATGTAACAGGGTTATATTGGTGATTCCCCTTGCCACTTTATTGTTAAGCCAATGGGTTTTTGGTTTTAGTTTTGTCTTGCCTTCACCTACTCAGCATGACATCTTATTGGCTGGTTTGCGTAGCTTGCTTATGAGGGAGGATGTTTGAGTTAGAATTGTCCCAGTGAACAAGCACCAAACCAGCGGTAAGTTGTTGGTTGCAAAGCATTGTACGTCAAAAGTGATTTTTATACTCCCAAGTGATGATTTAAATGTACAATTTATATCAATTTGTTTGTAAATGTTATGCGAACATCACACATGAGATGCAGCGTTTTTTGGTGAATATTTGTTATGCATTTTGTTGTAGAGAATTCCCGCTAATACTAGCTAGCAACTTACTATGTCTGATGGGGGGTTCATATATTTTGTACAGTGAGTGAGTGCAGAGTTGGATGGTGAGCCGTGCATTGCATGACGTGCAATTTTACTGTTACAGACACACCCACCCTTTTTGAGATTCAGTTGTCCATACCAGTGAATCTGATGTAGTAGACACCTCTCACTGGTGCTGTGAATGCCCCTTTAACTGGGCTGTAGGCATTACCAATGTTAGGTGATGACATTGTTGTACACTAGTGTGACAGCAGTAGTGAAGGGTCCCACTGGACTGCCTAAAGCAGCAGAGAAGGCTACCTTTGGTCTGTATGTGTTCTCTCTCTTCAGCTCCTCCACCTCCTGCTCACTGGAACTTAGTCTGGCCTCCAGTTCGAACCGCTCTGCATCTTGGTCTTGGATCTTCGCCTCGACACGTGCCAGTCTAGTCTGCAACTCTCCATTCTCTCTCTTCAGCTCCTCCACCTTCCCCTCCCTGGCATTCAGTCTCTCCCCCATGGTGGACAGCTCTGCTGCTTGTGACACATTCTCTCTCTTCAGTTCTTCAACTGTGTTCTTGTGGAACTCCACTCTCGGTTCCACCATCATGTCTCTCAGAGCTCTCAGCCCAGTCATCAGTTGTGGGGTGACAGCGTAGCCTAGTGGTTAGAGCGTTGGACTAGTAACCGGAAGGTTGCAAGATTGGATGCAGGCATTTCTTTTCATTTTTCAGGCATTTCAATGAGCCTATCGTATGATATCTCCTCCCACCAGCCACAACTGATAAACATTGGTCTTGGTGGACGAATACATAGAAATGTAACAGGTGTCCTCAGCACATTTAGAGAACATATCCAAGGACAGGAAAACATTAGTGAAATCTGGGGTTGTTTAAGGCCACAGTACATCTTCCTCCTCCTCCTTTTCTTCTCCTCCTCCTCCTCTTCTTCTCCTGCTCCTTTCTCCTCCTTCTTCTTCTCCTGCTCCTTTCTCCTCCTTCTTCTTCTCCTGCTCCTCCTCCTTCTCCTGCTCTACCTCCTTCTTCTTCTCCTTCTACTGCTCCTCCTTCTCCTGCTCCTCCTCCTTCTCCTCCATCTCCTCTTCTTCCTTCTTCTCCGTCTTCTCCTGCTACTCTCTCCTTTTTCTTCACCTGCTCCACCTCCTCCTTCTCCCCCTGCTCCTCCATCTGCTCCTCCTCCTTGTGTGTGTGTCTGGCGCCTCTGCGTGCCTGCATGCTTTCATACGTACACGTGTGTGTGTGTGCTTGTCAATGTGTGTGTTCTGGCTGGCCCTGCTTGTGTGAGATACTTCTTGCTCCAGTAAGCGGGTGGCAACTCTGGACTAAAAACGCCTCTTGCCAATCGTCACACACACCTCCTTAGCCGTGTTTTTGGAGAGCCCACGTCAATCGTTTGAGCACACACACGCACACGGATGGACACATGGAAACACAAACGCTTTCTTAGCCGTGTCTTTTGAGAGCTCACGCCAATCGTCTGAAAATCAACAAATGTTCCTTTTTCCATCAGAGCGTAGGAGAAAACACTTCCTCTCTTCTAGGCTTATCTGAGTCCCATTATCTCCAAACGGAGACACAGACGCTCCCGGCCGCTCCACTATCCCAATAGCTTTTCTACTGGCACCTGATTGAATTTTCCTTCCTGAGACGACTACTTTTGAGAATGAGAGGGCTAATGCACTGAGACGCAGTCATGCAAAAAATATACTTTTGTATGAAGTATCCACTTGTGCACACAGTACACACACAGAACGAGAGATGAAGATTGATACGTTTAGCTTTACTGCAATCTCAGTGACAGTGTGACCCGCAAACGGTGTTTCTAGTGGCATTCCTCCCTCTCGCCCTTGTATCATGCATGCCTCCTGCCAACGATATCTCATGCAGTGTGACATAGGCATTCAGATGGTGAAGTTATCAGCTAGCTATGAGTTGATATGAGAATTGGGCCGTTTTGACCCAATCGCCTAAGATATGTGTGCAGTCAATATAATATACTGTAGGTATAAGCGTAAAAAAAAGGGGTTTGTTACTCTGCAAACTTTGGGAAAGATTAGTATTGGTGAGTCTAACATGAAATCTCAAACCTAACCCTAACCTGTGTCCTGTGTAATTGCTCTGTTTCAAGCCATTTGTGGGTTTTAGTACCGTAATGTTTTCACCTTCCTACCACCAGGGTGCAGGGTACTGTATTTACCAGTGAGAACCAAGCTAGCTTTGTTCCTGCCTCCAGAAGACTACTGAGTGGGAAGGACTGCATTCTGGTCTACTAGGCCCTCTGCACCGCCATCTCCCCTGAAGTACTAACACCATGTCCTATTCCCAATTCAGTAGTTGCCTTCAGGTTTGTCCTACATGACTGGGAAATGCCCAGAAGTAATGAATACGCCAGGGACGTATTCATTACAGAAACAGTTTACCGTTTAAGAACCAAACAGAAACAAACAGAAAAAA
Organism: Oncorhynchus mykiss; assembly: GCF_013265735.2. Classification (NCBI taxonomy): domain Eukaryota; kingdom Metazoa; phylum Chordata; class Actinopteri; order Salmoniformes; family Salmonidae; genus Oncorhynchus; species Oncorhynchus mykiss. The sequence goes on from NC_048573.1 coordinate 18,886,475, forward strand.
ACTAGTTTCTATTGGAAAATTCAGCTGGGTCCCTCCCTATTTCGTTCCGCTTGCATCCGTTTAACAAACATTTTGCAACACAATCGGTGCAATGAATACGCCCCTGGTTTGCATCCCAATATTGTGTTCATTGTTTCACAGCCCTTCAAGTAATGGGTTGGAATTACAGAGAGAGCCCAGGGCAGCTGAGTCAAAGTAGAAACCGGATTTGGGCTAAATAACTTCTAATGTTCAAGGGTTCTTGTCAGCTGTAAGAAATAATAGCGGATACATTACGTGAAAATAGACAAAAAATAAATGACCAAATAATGACCAAATAGCAAAGTTGGGTCGGTGCTTGAAAAACGTCTGCCATCCAGTGCGGCACCATCTTTGGCAGTGCAGACATACTTTTGCAAGGACCCAGGTGAGGAGGGACACAATCTTGTTGGCCATCAGGTTATGTAGCATGTACATGTAGCGTGTAGCATAGGTTAGAAGAAACAGGTCCCTCCTCCCAAAGCTCCTTCTCACCATCTCAGTCCTTTCTTGCAAATCGCTGTTTGCACATCTACAAAAAATGTTGGCGCAGTAGGGCGCTAAAGCACTGCCAAAAGTCTGAATGGGCGAAATTGACATGTACAGGTGCAAGTTTGCGAAAGCAATTACAACTACAAATTATTCTTTCATTTTCATAATTCATCAGTCACACCCTTGCAAATTGTGTTTAAAACTATTCTACACGCTCAAATCATTGTCAATGATTTAACTTTAGAATTCCATTGATGTGATGAGTGAGAAGGGCGGACATTGGGTGTAACAATTCTCCCCATCATGGATTTAACAATGGTGGAAACCACATCCAGCAAATGCTTTCACCAATTAAATCAAATTTCAATTTTAATTTTTTTTTCAATTATTTTTAAAACTTTTGAAAAACCTTTTAAATTTAAATTCTCATTTTCTCATTTTGATTATGATGGTAAAGATGGAAATGACAAATTGAACCCCTAACCACATACTGTATCTCAGATTTCTTCGTGGTGAAAGTAGTGACCTCATAGGCACTATTTTCACAAGATAATGCACTCTTTTGACCATTTTCTTATCTGAGCCTTAAGGTCAGTTTATACCTGGGCGACCCGGAAGAGTTAAGTACCATCGATTTTATGTGAACACATTTTGGAGCATGTCGGGAGTGAGTTGGTCGAAATTCTCTCGGAGAGTCAGATCTTCTCGTCGGTTCGACCTCCTATGACAATAGCAAATCACAAGCCAATCACCACAGAGCCCAGGGGTGTTCCCAAATCATAGCACATCTCAGTATGATTGAGCCCAGTGCAAACAATGAATGTATCATCTCATCAGCTGGTAACATAGCTGCATCATAGCCTGCATAGCCTATAAACACAATGAGACTGATGGAGCACATCAAAACCTTTAGCTTAAAATGTTGACAAACTATTATTTCTTCCCATTTTAAGGCAATACGCGCAAATGTTATTATTATTTTGTTTTATGAAAAGAGAGATCCAAAGATGCAAATACTAGCATGACTTGCTAATATGACATAGGATTGTGCCATTGGCTGCTTAAAGAAAGAGAACAGAAGAGAAATGCTAGTTTGAAATGACATATGAGGAAGTGTTGATAAAATACTTCCCTCAGCATTTCCATGGTTGGATTTTAGCTATAGGTTACTTTGAAGCAAGGTATTACATGGCTCATTATAATAAGTAAAATGTCCAGGTTACAAACATGTGCACAATAGGCACTGTCCTTTCTCTCCGCTCTTGTGACCATTTGCTCTGAATGAGTAGCCTATGTTGACAGAATCAAGTGTTAATCAAGCATTATGGCCAATCAAAGCACTAAACTTTTAAATTGTCCTGTGACTTTTTTCCCCGCGCTATCAGGATCACATTGGACTGATATGAATTTCTTGTTGGGCCATGTGGTGGAGGCTTTACAATGAGTTGGTTGTGGCAGTGCCGTTACCAAATCTGACGGCTGTTTGCTATGTATAATTTGATCTTTAACCACCGTCTCTCTGAATCTGTTGGGGAAGACTCACTTCTGGTAACATGTTTTGTCCCCTAGTATCCCCTAAGGTGAATTCTATCATAAATTACTGAAGATCAGCCACTCAGGGATTGATACTATGAGGACCAAATGGATAGCTTAATGCTTTAACCCTCTTCAAAGCAATTTACACACACAGTCTAACTCACACAATCAATAATGAGGAGAGACAAGGTCAATCACCAAACAGGATATTAACTTTATTAAAAACTTAGTGATAAGGGAGCTGGTCACACCACCCACAAAGTGAATAGAGTGACAGCCCACTGAATGGAGTGAGCCTCTGGTTTATAAACTATCTCAGGATAGGTGCAACCTCAGAGATGACATACAATGATTCCAAACACTAACCCCACACATCCTGTGCCAGCACTTGGCCTCCGGTACAAAGAACTTGTTGTTTTGTTCAGTGCTAAGAACATAGAAGGACATATTTTGCTAGTTATTGTTCATATTAGATACACATTCACCTATGGAAACAATATTGCCTTCTGACCTCCTTTTTCCCGTTTCTCTTTCTGATATTTTACACAGCAACAGGGACATGTGATAGACAAGCCTGGCTTCTCCCCTCTCTGGGTCACAGGTGACTGAGGCCCATATGAGGGAGGAAGTGCAGCCCCCAACACCAGAGTCTGAAGAGAGACATATCAACAGTAATTAAAACATGTGAGCATATTCTGCAAATGAGACACCTTAAGTATGTCAATGTTACTTAGCTCATACTGATTTCCCCCCCACAACAGTCACGCAAGCAATCGCACACAGAGAAACCCAGGCACCTACATCTTTATTAAACTCCACACTAAATCATCTCATGGAGGAATGGACGTATGAGGCCATGAGAGAGAAAAGGGAGGAGAGAATATCATTGTTAAAATAAGTGCAAATAATCCTCTGACACATTAGGCCTGGTTTGCATGTGTCGATGGTGGCTGGGCGACACAGGAGAGGGGAATGAGTATTAGAGCAATTCGATGAGACAGCAGTATCCCCGCTCCCCGGCCTTCTAAATTGGTTTTAGTGCGTGTTTTGGCACCGTCTGTGCCGGTCTTAATTGAATTAGTCTCCCTGATTACTCATCTACATCTCCCTGAAAATGTGATACTGTGAGAGGGGGACCAAGAGGAGGAGGAGAGGAGCGAGGGAGGAGAGAGGAGCAATGGATAAGTGGTCAGGAGGTTAGAGAGGAGGTTTGGCGTCGTGAATGTGTGAAGAGGTGTGTTTATCCTCCAATCAGATTTGGAGGGCCTTGTTCTTCAGCCTCCCCTCAGTATTTGGCTTACATCCACACACATCCACACACACACACACACACACACACACACACACACACACACACACACACACACACACACACACACACACACACACACACACACACACACAGCTTTGTTTTTAGGACTTTGAAAAGTAAAAATGTATTCACCTTAAAAATCCTATTTTCCCTAACCCTGAACCTAACCCTGACACTGACCTTAACCCCAAACCCTTAACCCTAAGTCCTAAACCCTAACCTTAACCTTAACCCCAAACCCTAAACCTTAAGCCTAAAATAGCAAATTCAGGACTTGTTCTTGTTTTCCTACCTTGTCAGGACGTTCTGGTCGGACAACATGTACACACACAAACCCCACATGAGAAAATACAACTGTTTAGAATATTACACTACTTACTATAGAATGAATCAAAATCAAATCTAGTAAATCTAGTAAGCCTTGTAAATCTAGTAAACTGTAGTATACTGTATACTGTAGAATACTATACTACACATTGCAGTATCCCTCAATCATGTGTAGTATTATCGTAGAATTGTGTATTATACTTTAGGAAACTACAGTAAATACCACAATAACGTCTGCAAAAACACTACAGTGCGCAAAAACTCCAGAGTAATTACGATAGTACATACTACAGTATTTAATGTAAATATTCCCTGTCCATTCCCCTCCCCCATATCCAAATTTGTGCCACCCTTAAGAAAGAAACCTACATGCCAAGTATAGACCATATATTGTGTTCCCTACAGGTTACTACTATCTGTTCAGACTGCAGTTCTAATATCCTACCTAAATACCTACCCACAGTTGAAGTCGGAAGTTTACATACATCTTAGTCAAGTACATTTAAACTCTGTTTTTCACAATTCCTGACATTTAATCCTAGTAAAACTTCCCTGTCTTAGGTCAGTTAGGATCACCACTTTATTTTAAGAATGTCAAATGTCAGAATAATAGTAGAGAGAATGATTTATTTCAGCTTTCATATCTTTCATCACATTCCCAGTGGGTCAGAAGTTTACATACACTCAATTAGTATTTGGTAGCATTGCCTTTAAATTGTTTAACTTGGGTCAAACGTTTCGGGTAGCCTTCCACAAGTTTCCCACCAGAAGTTGGGTGAATTTTGGTCCATTTCTCCTGACAGAGCTGGAGTAACTGAGTCAAGTTTGTAGGCCTCCTTGCTCGCACACGCTTTTTCAGCTCTGCCCACAAATGTTCTATGAGATTGAGGTCTGGGCTTTGTGATGGCCACTCCAATACCTTTACTTTGTTGTCCTTAAGCCATAATGCAATAACTTTGGAAGTATGCTTGGGGTCATTGTCCATTTGGAAGACCCATTTGCGACCAAGCTTTAACTTCCTGACTGATGTCTTGAAATGTTGCTTCAATGTAACCACATCATTTCCCCTCCTCATGATGCCATCTATTTTGTAAAGTGCACCAGTCCCTCCTGCAGCAAAGCACCCCCAAAACATGATACTGCCACCTCCGTGCTTCACGGTTGGGATGGTGTTCTTCAGCTTGCAATCCTCCCCCTTTTTCCTCCAAACATAACGATGGTCATTATGGACAAACAGTTATTTTTTTGTTTCATCAGACCAGAGGACATCTCTCCTAAAAGTACGATCTACTTCATCCCAAGGATGAACCAGACTTGTGGAGGTCTACAATTATTTTTCTGAGGTCATGGCTGATTTCTTTTGATTTTCCCATGATGTCAAGCAGAGGAACTGAGTTTGAAGGTAGGCCTTGAAATACATCCACAGGTACACCTCCAATTGACTGAAATTATTTCAATTAGCCTATCAGATGCTTCTAAAGCCATGACATCTTTTCTGGAATTTTCCAAGCTGTTTAAAGGCACAGTCAACTTAGTGTATGTACATTTCTGACCCACTGGAATTGTGATACAGTGAATTATAAGTGAAATAATCTGTCTGTAAACAATTGTTGCGAAAATGACTTGTGTCATTGCACAAAGTAGATGTCCTAACCGACTTGCCAAAACTATAGTTTGTTAACAAGAAATGTATGGAGTGGTTGAAAAACGAGTTTTAATGACTCCAACCTAAGTGTATGTAAATCTCCGACTTCAACTGTACTTACCTACCTACAGGTCATGGGAAATTGCTCTTTGAGTATTTTGTCCATTAGACTTCCTCAAGGAGAAAGTCCCCACTGGTATGTCAATGATAATAAAACCAAAACACTGTAAATAATACTACAACCAGCACAAACACTACAGTAATTACTATAGCATATACTACAGTTTTTTTACTACAGTATTTAACTGTAAATTCTACAGTATACTACAGTCATGTCGGCAAAAACTGTACGGTGAATACTACAGTAAAGTCTGCAAGAATACTATAATACACTGCTCCAAAAAATAAAGGGAACACTAAAATAACACATCCTAGATCTGAATGAATGAAATATTCTTATTAAATATTTTTTTCTTTACATAGTTGAATGTGCTGACAACAAAATCACACAAAAATGATCAATGGAAATCAAATTTATCAACCCATTGAGGTCTGGATTTGGAGTCACACTCAAAATTAAAGTGGAAAACCACACTACAGGCTGATCCAACTTTGATGTAATGTCCTTAAAACAAGTCAAAATGAGGCTCAGTAGTGTGTGTGGCCTCCACGTGCTTGTTTGACCTCCCTACAACGCCTGGGCATGCTCCTGATGAGGTGGTGGCGGATGGTCTCCTGAGGGATCTCCTCCCAGACCTGGACTAAAGCATCCGCCAACTCCTGGACAGTCTGTGGTGGATGGAGCGAGACATGATGTCCCAGATGTGCTCAATTGGATTCAGGTCTGGGGAACGGGAGGGCCAGTCCATAGCATCAATGCCTTCCTCTTTCAGGAACTGCTGACACACTCCAGCCACATGAGGTTGAGCATTGTCTTGCATTAGGAGGAACCCATGGCCAACCACACCAGCATATGGTCTCACAAGGGGTCTGAGGATCTCATCTCGGTACCTAATGGCAGTCAGGCTACCTCTGGCGTGCACATGGAGGGCTATGCGGCCCCCCAAAGAAATGCCACCCCACACCATGACTGACCCACCGCCAAACCGGTCATGCTGGAGGATATTGCAGGCAGCTGAACGTTCTCCACGGCGTCTCCAGACTGTCACGTCTGTCACATGTGCTCAGTGTGAACCTGCTTTCATCTGTGAAGAGCACAGGGCGCCAGTGGTGAATTTGCCAATCTTGGTGTTTCCTGGCAAATGCCAAACGTCCTGCACGGTGTTGGGCTGTAAGCACAACCCCCACCTGTGGAGGTCGGGCCCTCATACCACCCTCATGGAGTCTGTTTCTGACCGTTTGAGCAGACACATGCACATTTGTGGCCTGCTGGAGGTCATTTTGCAGGGCTCTGGCAGTGCTCCTCCTGCCCCTCCTTGCACAAAGGCGGAGGTAGCGGTCCTGCTGCTGGGTTGTTGCCCTCCTATGGCCTCCTCCACGTCTCCTGATGTACTGGCCTGTCTCCTGGTAGCGTGAACCTTCTTGCCACAGCTCGCATTGATGTGCCATCCTGGATGAGCTGCACTACCTGAGCCACTTGTGTGGGTTGTAGACTCCGTCTCATGCTACCACTAGAGTGAAAGCACCGCCAGCATTCAAAAGTGACCAAAACATCATCCAGGAAGCATAGGAACTGAGAAGTGGTCTGTGGTTATCACCTGCAGAACCACTCCTTTATTGGGGGTGTCTTGCTAATTGCCTATAATTTCCATCTGTTGTCTATTCCATTTGCACAACAGCATGTGATATTTATTGTCAATCAGTGTTGCTTCCTAAGTGGACAGTTTGATTTCACAGCAGTGCGATTGACTTGGAGTTACATTGTGTTGTCTAAGTGTTCCCTTTATTTTTTTGAGCAGTGTATTTATACCATATTATAAACTCTGTGGTTCGAGCTCTGAATGCTGATTGGTTGACAGACGTGGTATATCAGACCATATACCACATGTATGACAAAACGTGTCTTTTTACTGCTCTAATTACATTGGTAACCAGTTCATAATAGCAAAAAATACACCTCGGGGGTTTGTGATGTATGGCCAATATACCATGGCTACGGGCTGTTTCCAGGCACTCTGCGTTGCGTCGTGCATAAAATCAGCCCTTATCCGTGGTATATTGGCCATATACCACACCCCCACGCGCCTTATTGCTCAAGTATACTATAGTATTTTTTCATGTGGGACAATGCACCCACCTCCTACCAACACACACATTCTCTAGTCCCTCCCCATTATTTCAGTCTATTATCATACCCCTAAGGCACGTAGTTCATCCCAGAACCATGCCTCAGCATCCCTCGCTCTCTGTGTAAAACAGCACTGATGTTATTTACTGACCCTCTACTGGAAAGAGAGGAGCTGCTGTTTGCTGCCGAGGTCAGGGGCGCTTCACTTGCCCGGCTTGCCCCGGAGACATGCACACACACACATACACACATAAACTCTCTCACACACACATGCACACACACACACACACACCACTACATAAGCCAGGTTCTGCCCGGAATACCAAGTAGAGAGACTACAGAGAGGGATAGAAGACCTGCCTGCTTGCCTTCGTGATGCTGTATGACCACACTGTAGCCAGGCTGAAGACACAGTACCATGCTTACCCCTGGTGGTAGCTATGGAGAACTGCAACACTAACAGGTTCCAGTCTACACAGGCCTACAGCAAGAGAGATGTGTTTCAGAAAGAATAGATGTTAGGAAGTGCTTAATTTGTAAATTGGGAGGTGCCGGAAGAAAAAGTGAGAGCGAGGAGGGGAGTGACCTGGGGGGCTCTGAGGCTTGAAAGAAATAACTTTATAATAAAGCATTGGATGCATATCACAGCATTTGCGTAGTGGAATAGAGCAGTAGAATAGAGGCACGTGCAGAACCCAGCTAGCACAGTGGATCTGGGCCGATTCCGGTTGAGAGACGGGGCACTCGGCTGAGAGTCAGACTCGGCCGACGTGATGTGGCCCGAGTCTGGCCCACCTTCGGCATTATTACATATGGTTAGGATGCGGGGATTGAGCTCGGGCCGATTCGATGTGAGTTATCTGGCCCAAATGTATTACTAGGGGCTCGGGCTGATTCCAGTGTGAGTTATCTGGCCGAAATGTATTACTTGGGGCTCGGGCCGAATGTGGCTACTCTCTGGCAGATGATTACATGGGCTGCTTTACATAACTAACATTTCATTATTTATTTATTTTTCCATATTTTCTCTTTGTTTCTTTGATCCAAAATAAAATTAACATTTAAATTAAATTATTTAAGAGCCTTTCCTGTTTAAGTAGTATTTTAGTATTTTGATACTTAAAAAACATTTTGGATGGGGCCTCCTGAGTGGCACAGCGGTCTATGACACTGCAATGCAGCTCAAGCTGCGTTGCTACAGACACTGATTCGATGTCCTTCTGCATCACAGCCAATTGAGACCGAGAGACCCATGAAGCGACACACAATTAACCCAGCATAGTCAGAGTAGGGTTTGGCCAGCCAGGATGTCCTTGTCCCATTGTGCTGTAATGACTTCTGTGGCAGGCCGGGCACATGCACCCTGACACGGTCGAAAGGTGTACAATGTTTCCTCCGACACATTGGTGAGGATGGCTTCCGGTTAAGCGTGCAGTGCGGCTTGGCAGGGTTGTGTTTCATTGGAGAGTTGCAGCGATGGTACAAGACTTTAACTACCAATTGGATATGATGAAAAGGGGGTACAAAAATGGGTGTAATATTTAAAATGACTAAATCAGGTAATGTTGTAGACATTTATTTAAATTTGCATTGGGCCACTTCTGGGGGATTCTGGTTAGATGCCGGCAAAGTCGGCCAAATTCCGATAGACGAAAACAGCCTGATGTACTTAGGATGATTCTGGGCAGTCATTCATTTTGTTTCCGGGCCGAGTCCAACACCCGATTCCAGGCCGATTCAATCAGTTCCAGCCCCACGGCCTCTTCTTCGCTGTTCCAGACTGTAGGCTATGCCTTGTATTAGGGCTACACAGAATCCATAGCTAGACAATTTTTTCAAATAAGATATTGATCCTCTGTGGCTAAATTATAGGCTTACTCCTGGTGAATTATTAAATGTATTTATGAACATAAATAAGTAATTCCTAAACTTTGGCAAATGCATTTCTATTTACCAGGAGTGCTGCAGCACCTCCAGCCCCCTTCCCGTGGCAGTGATTTTATAAGGAAATAAATGATGAAGTGCCACGCTGGAGAAACCAGAGTTGCAGGCTCATGTCTATCAGAGCGGAGAAAGGGAGAAAGATCATAGAATCTCATTCTAGTTCGGTGAGAGATACAGGCATGGTTCTCTCTCTCACCACAGCAACGGCCATACACCCATCTAGTCCTTTCAGATACTGAACAAAAATATAAACACAACATGTAAAGTGTTGGTCCCATGTTTCATGAGCTGAAGTAGAAGATCCCAGAAGGGTTCCATACACACAAAAAGCTTATTTCTCTACAATGTTGAGCACAAATCACATCCCTGTTAGTGAGCATTTCTCCTTTCCAAAGATACTCCATCCACCTGACAGATGTGGCATATCAAGAAGCTGATTAAACAGCATGATCATTACACAGGTGCACCTTATACTGGAGACAATAAAAGACCACTCTAAAACGTGCAGTTTTGTCACACAACACAATGCCACAGATGTCTCAAGTTTTGAGGGAGTGTGCAATTGGCCTGAAGACAGCAAGAATGCCCACCAGAGCTGTTGCCAGATCATTTTATGTTAATATCACTACCATAAGCCGCCTACAACATTGTTTTAGAGAATTTGGCAGTACGTCCCAAGACCAGGACCTCCACATCTGGCTCCTTCACCTGCGGGATTGTCTGAGACCAGCCACAGATGAATCACGGTTTCAACTATACCAGGCAGATGGCAGTCGTGTGGGAGAGTGGTTTGCTGATGTCAGCATTGTGAACAGAGTGCCCGATGGTTGGGTTATGGTATGGGCAGGCATAAGCTACGGACAACAAACACAATTGCATTTTATTGATGGCAATTTGAATGCACAGAGATACCATTACAAGATCCTGAGGCCCGTTGTCATGACATTCATTCACAGCAATCACCTCATGTTTCAGCATTATAATGCACAGCCCCATGTCGTAAGGATCTGTACACAATTCCTGGAGTCTAAAAATGTCTTGCATAATCACCAAACATGTCACCCATTGAGCTTTTTTGAGGATGCTCTGGATCAATGAGTATGACAGCATGTTTCAGTTCCTGCCAATGTCCAACAGCTTCACACTGCCAATGAAGAGGAGTGGGACAACATTTCTACTTTCTAAGTATTTCTACTTGCACATCCTCATCTGCACATCTATCACTCCAGTGTTAATTTCTAAATTGAAATTACTTCGCCACTAGGGCCTATTTATTGCCTTGCCTCCTTACTTCATTTGCACACACTGTATACGTACGTATCTTCTACTGTGTTATTGACTGTAAATTTGTTTATCCCATGTGTAACTCTGTGTTGTTGTTTTATCAGGTCACAGTTGTAAATGAGAACTTGTTTTCAAATGGCCTACCTGGTTAAATAGGTGAAAAAATATATAAAAAAATAAACATTTCAATTGACTGATTTCCTTACATTGTAACTCAGTAATATCTTTGAAATTGTTGCATGTTGTGTTTTATATTTTTGATCAGTGCATAGGTGTTAGCAGTTTATTCAGGATTGGGCATTAGTGTGTTTAACCCCTTCCCTCCCTTCCTGTGTATGTCTATAGGTACCAGTCAGAGGGCATGTGTACTGACCTTAGGAAGTTCATTGACAGGCCCAGCCACTACCTCACTCTGCCTCCAGAGCTCAACACTGTCATCACCTACATTGCTGAGCAGCTACAGGCTGAAAAGGACTTTGCTGCTGTGAGTATATGACACAAATCAGACCAATGGGCTGGGCTGGGTAGTATGTAGCCATGGTAGTCGATCGTATGTTCCTGTGGATCTTCGTGGTCTTCACCACTGTGGGAACCCAGGGTATCTTCGCCGACGCCAGCTTCAACCATACCCCCAGCGACCCCTTCAAGTACTCCTAACGTGGGACTGACACACAGACACATGCACACAAATAATTTTGCACGCCCAATTTTTCAGTTTTTGATTTGTTAAAAAAGTTTGAAATATCCAATAAATGTCGTTCCACTTCATGATTGTGTCCCACTTGTTGTTGATTCTTCACAAAAAAATACAGTTTTATATATTTATGTTTGAAGCCTGAAATGTGGCAAAAGGTCGCAAAGTTCAAGGGGGCCGAATACTTTCGCAAGGCACTGTACGTACCTCTGGTAATCTGTTGTGTATTTTAGTGTGTAAGGGCTATTTTTGTAATCAGGGGTGGAATAGCATGCCCATACACAAACACACACACACTCTTTTCACCAGCTGTACCAACAACCTGGGGATTTTCCATTACTGTAGAAACCTGTGCCACACACAAACACACACACACAGACACAAACACACACACACAAGCCTCCCTCCATCATTCTCTCTCCCTTTCTTTCTCTCTCTCTCCCTATCTCCCATGCACACATACACACACACACACACCTGTCCGTTAAGCTTGTTATGCTTTCATTTTTTAAATAAAGATCTGAGAACTAAATTCAAAGGCTCCATCTGTTGTCAGAATGTGATCCCTGTGCCGTGCGTAATAATAGAGAACACACACATAGGCCCCGTCACCTGCAGGACCAGCTCTATAAATAACATTACACACTGGGCACTGATCATCTAGGACCACTGGACACTACTGTACAGGCCTGGGCTTCCCTAAGGTGGGGGGGGGGGGGTCTGCCTGCCAGCTGAAAGTCCTTGCCAGTGTGTGTTCTTCCAGTGTCTGCCTGCCAGCTGAAAATTGCCAATGTGTGTGTGCATTGCCAGTGTGTGTGTGCATTGCCAGTGTGTGCGTGCGTGTAGGCTACCTTCCCCTCCCCCTCCGAAGCATGGCTGCAGCCGACTGACGTTATTACTCACATCATTTTTTATTAGAGAAGGATGGATTAACTTTTATATGCTAGTTAGGGATACTATAGTTATCACATGTCACATTGTATTCATTAACTACTATCTGCACTGCATGATTGGTTAAGTAATTTAATGTGGGCTATATGTAAAAACAAATGTATTTCAGAGAGGAAGGATATAAACCGGTTGGAACCGGTCAATAACTTCATTTTGCAGGTCGGAACAATGGAATGGAACGCAAAAAAAAGTATGGTTTTGTTCAGAACGAAATGATTGGAAAATTATTGTGGTTCTAACCCCTGCCTAAAACAGATTCTGGACATCAGAACATTGATCACTAACCTCAATCTACATTTCTACTTCAACGAGTCGGTTCCTCTGGACGTTCTGCTTACTCTGGACCAGGCTCTAATCCCTGGGACACGAAAGAGGATGCAGCGGTGAAAGAAAGGAAGGTGAGATGGTATCCTGATGAGACTACGTCAGTGTGAAAATAGACGGCCATTAACCTTCATTCTATTGCAGTCACTGGAGAACAAACCGGATTAACTCCGTTCGAGACTGTCCTGCCAAAGGGACCTGAAAAACTGTAATATTTTATGTTTCTCAGAGTCATAGCTGAACGAGGACATGGATAATATACTGTACATCTCGCTGGTTTTTCTATGCATCGTGAAGACCGGACGGCAGACTTGGGTAAGACAAAGGGAGGAAGGGTGTGTCTCTATGTTAACAACAGCTGGTCCACAATCTCTAATGATATTTTAAGGAAGTCTCAAGTATGCATTCCGCGTACAAGGCCCTCCTTCACCCTCCTTTTGACAAATCAGACAATAACTCCATCCTCCTGATTCCTGCTTACAAGCAAAAACTCAAACAGGAAGTACCACTAACACGCTCAATACAGAAGTGGTCCAATGAAGTGGATGCTAAGCTAGTACAGCTAGTACAGACTGGAATATGTTCCGAGATCCATCCGATAACATTGAGGAGTTTAAGACATCAGTCACCGGTTTCAAGTGCATCTACAATGTCGTCCCCACAGTGCATTCGGAAAGTATTCAGACCTCTTGAATTTGTCCACATTTTGTTACGTTACAGCCTTATTCTAAAATTGACTCAATTGTTTTTTTTCTTCATCAATCTACACACAATACCCTATAATGACAAAGCAAAAACAGGTTTTTAGAATTTTTTGCTAATGTATTGATGGTACAAAACTGAAATATCACACTTACATAAGTATTCAGACCCTTTACTCAGTACTTTGAAGCACCTTTGGCAGCGATTAGAGAATCAAGTCTTCTTGGGTAAGACGCTACAAGCTTGGTACACCTGTATTTGGGGAGTTTCTCCCATTCTTCTCTGCAGATCTTCTCAAGCTTTGTCAGGTTGGATCGGGAGGGTCGCTGCACAGCACCAGTCAAAAGTTTGGACACACTTATTAAAGGATTTTTCTTTATTTTTACCATTTTCTACATCATTTTTAGACATAAAAATAGTTAAGACATAAAAACTATGAAATAACACATATGGAATCATGTAATAACCAAAAAAGTGTTAAACAAATATCTGAGATTCTTCAAAGTAGCCTCCCTTTGCCTTGATGACAGCTTTGCAGATTCTTGGCATTCTATCAACCAGCTTCACCTGGAAAGCTTTTCCAACAGTCTTGAAGGAGTTCCCACATATGCTGAGCACTTGTTGGCTGCTTTTCCTTTACTCTGCGGTCCAACTCATCCCAAACCATCTCATTTGGGTTGAGGTCGGGTGATTTTGGAGGGCAGGTCATCTGATGCAGCACTCCATCACTTTCCTTCTTGGTCAAATAGCCCTTACACAGCCTGGAGGTGTGTTTTGTGTCATTGGCCTGTTGAAAACAAAAAGATAGTCCCACTAAGTGCAAACCAGATGGGATGGCATATCGCTGCAGAATGCTGTGGTAGCCATGCTGGTTAAGTGTGCCTTGAATTCTGAATACATGTCTACCAGTGTAATGTCCATTGCTCGTGTTTCCTTGCCCAAGCGAGTCCCTTCTTCGTATTGGCGTCCTTTGGTAGTGGTTTCGTTGCAGCAATTCAACCATGAAGGCCTGATTCACAGAGTCTCCTATAAACAGTTGATCTTGAGATGTGTCTGTTACTATAACTCTAATGGATGGTAACTCTAATGAACTTCTCCTCTGCAGCAGAGGTAACTCTGGGTCTTCCTTTCCTGCTTGATGGTTTTGCGACTCTTTCAAAGTTCTTGAAATTTTCCACATTGTCGGACCTTCATGTCTTAAAGTAATGATGGACTGTCATTTATCTTTGCTTATTTGAGCTGTTCTTGCCATAATATGGACTTGGTATTTTACCAAATAGGGCTGTCTTCTGTGTACCACCCCCCTGTGTCAACACAACTGATTGGCTGAAACGCATTAAGAAGGAAAGAAATTCCACAAATTAACATTTAACAAGGCACACCTGTTAGTTGAAATGCATTACAGGTCTTTGGATGAAGCTGGTTGATAGAATGCCAACTCGTGTGCAAAGTTGTCATCAAGATAAAAGGTGGCTACTTTAAAGAATCTAAAACATGACATATATTTGGATTTATTTAACACTTTTTTGGTTACTACATGATTCCATATGTGTTATCACAGTTTTTGTCTTCACTTCTATTCTACAATGTAGAACATAGTAATAAAGAAAGAAAACCCTTGAATGAGTAGGTGTGTCCAAACTTTTGACTGGTACTGTATTTTAAGGTCTCTCCAGAGATGTTTGATCGGGTTCAAGTCCAGGCTCTGGCTGGGCCCCTCAGGGACATCCAAAGACTTGTCCTGAAGCCACTCATACATTGCCTTGACTGTGTGCTTAATAACAAAGGGTCTGAATACTTATGTAAATAAGGTATTTCAGGTTTTTTTAAACTTGCAAACATTTCTAACA
The DNA here is from genome assembly GCF_013265735.2 of Oncorhynchus mykiss. Lineage (NCBI taxonomy): Eukaryota > Metazoa > Chordata > Actinopteri > Salmoniformes > Salmonidae > Oncorhynchus > Oncorhynchus mykiss. The sequence continues at coordinate 18,901,802 of NC_048573.1, forward strand.
ACCTGTTTTCGCTTTGTCATTATTGGGTATTGTGTGTAGATTGATTAATGTTTTGTTTTATTTAAGCCATTTTTGAAAAAGGCTGTAACATAAACTGTGGAAAAAGGGAAGGGGTCTGAATACTTTCCGAATGCACTGTACATACCTCAACCAGAAACCATGGATTACAGGCAACATCCGCACTGAGCTAAAGACTAGTGCTGCCACTTTCAAAAAGCGGGACTCTATTAATCTGGACGCTTATAAGAAATCTCGCTACGACCTCAGACGAGCAATCAAACAGGCAAAGAGTCAATAGAGGACTAAGATTGAATCCTACTACGCTGGCTCTGACGGTCGACGAATGTGATGGATTACAAAGGGAAACCCATCCGCGATCTGCCCAGTGACGAGAGTCTACCAGATGAGCTAAATGCCTTCTATGTTCGCTTCACTTCGAGACCAGTAACACTGAACCATGCATGAGAGCACCAGCTGTTCCAGATGACTATGTGATCTTGCTCTCCGTAGCCAACGTGAGTAAGACCTTTAAACAGGTTAACTCTAGCAAGGCTGCAGGGCCAGACGGAATACCAGGACGATATTCAGAGCATGCGCTACCCATCTAACAAGTGTCTTCACTGACAATTTCAGCCTATTTCCCTACTCAGTCTAAAACTAACTTGTTTCAAGCAGACCACTATGGTCCCCATGGCCAAGAACATCAAAGTAACCTGCCTAAATGACTATCACCCTCGACCTACTCTAATTTGCATACCGCCCCAACTGATCCACAGATGCCGCAATCTCTATTGCACCCACCTGGACAAAAGGAACACATATGTAAGAATGCTGATCATTGAATACAGCTCTGCATTCAACACCATAATCCTTACCAAGGACATTATAGTAAAAAATAGTAAAATAAAGAAAAATAAAGAAAACCCTTGAATTAGTAAGCGTGTCCAAACTTTTGACTGGTACTGTACTTACACTTGTCGTGGTAATTCATTCTGAGAGAGAATTTGTCATTTCTTCAAACAATCATCTTTATTTAATATCGATTCATTATTGCAATAATGAAGCCGTCAACCCCACACCCCACACAACCCCAGCTTATCCTTAACAGACATTTTAGAGTTCTTAAATAGCTGACACTCAAAATGCTTAGTCGTGGCTGGTTCCACCCCTCCCATGCAGATCGGGGGACACCACAAGCCATCCTGGGTTCATCCTGTGGTCATCTGCACCCGGTGTTGTTTTATCCCCACACCGACATAGTTTCCCAGATGCCAGGATGATTTTGAGTCAATGAGGGATTATGTTCTACTCCTCCAGGCTGTCTCTATCTCAGTTACATCCACCACATCTTGTCTATAGAATGCGGTCTTTATGTTTGATCACCAACTCAACTGTCAGCTCAAGCCCCAGAGGCCCAACTACCCACAGACACAGATGAGAGAGTACTCATCAAAACTTATTTGGCACATAAACAGTATTATAACATGAACTTGTGATTTTGGTCTCACACACTGACACTCCAACACACATACACACACATAAACACACACTACATACGCCCACACACACATAACACACGCACACATACATACTGATGCCACTCAGACACACTCACACACAGACACACACACTTTCACACTCACCATGTTCAAAGAAAGTACTGTATATGAATGAGAATCATTGGAGAAACCACCCCAGAATACACAAGTAAAGGAGTGGACGTGAGCACTGTCTTAAAAATATCCTTTCAGTTCCTCATTCACCTCTGTGGTCAATGTCATCTGACTGAACTAGGTGAAATGTGTCATTGTCAACACACACAGCTGTGTATCCATCCATACAGGGATGAAACGGCACCCTATTGGGCCCTAGTCAAAATAGGGTACCATTTTGGGAATCACCCAGGGTGTCCGACGTAGTGGCATTATGGGACAGTGGGACAGTGACTGACCAACTGATTGAGACACACAGACACTTTGTTTATATTGACAGTAGTGCAGGCAGGAGGGCAGGTACCAGCTATGCCCACTCAACTCTGAACGTGTCTCAGATTTATGGTCGACGAATGTGATGGATTACAAAGGGAAACCCATCCGCGATCTGCCCAGTGACGAGAGTCTACCAGATGAGCTAAATGCCTTCTATGTTCGCTTCACTTCGAGACCAGTAACACTGAACCATGCATGAGAGCACCAGCTGTTCCAGATGACTATGTGATCTTGCTCTCCGTAGCCAACGTGAGTAAGACCTTTAAACAGGTTAACTCTAGCAAGGCTGCAGGGCCAGACGGAATACCAGGACGATATTCAGAGCATGCGCTACCCATCTAACAAGTGTCTTCACTGACAATTTCAGCCTATTTCCCTACTCAGTCTAAAACTAACTTGTTTCAAGCAGACCACTATGGTCCCCATGGCCAAGAACATCAAAGTAACCTGCCTAAATGACTATCACCCTCGACCTACTCTAATTTGCATACCGCCCCAACTGATCCACAGATGCCGCAATCTCTATTGCACCCACCTGGACAAAAGGAACACATATGTAAGAATGCTGATCATTGAATACAGCTCTGCATTCAACACCATAATCCTTACCAAGGACATTATAGTAAAAAATAGTAAAATAAAGAAAAATAAAGAAAACCCTTGAATTAGTAAGCGTGTCCAAACTTTTGACTGGTACTGTACTTACACTTGTCGTGGTAATTCATTCTGAGAGAGAATTTGTCATTTCTTCAAACAATCATCTTTATTTAATATCGATTCATTATTGCAATAATGAAGCCGTCAACCCCACACCCCACACAACCCCAGCTTATCCTTAACAGACATTTTAGAGTTCTTAAATAGCTGACACTCAAAATGCTTAGTCGTGGCTGGTTCCACCCCTCCCATGCAGATCGGGGGACACCACAAGCCATCCTGGGTTCATCCTGTGGTCATCTGCACCCGGTGTTGTTTTATCCCCACACCGACATAGTTTCCCAGATGCCAGGATGATTTTGAGTCAATGAGGGATTATGTTCTACTCCTCCAGGCTGTCTCTATCTCAGTTACATCCACCACATCTTGTCTATAGAATGCGGTCTTTATGTTTGATCACCAACTCAACTGTCAGCTCAAGCCCCAGAGGCCCAACTACCCACAGACACAGATGAGAGAGTACTCATCAAAACTTATTTGGCACATAAACAGTATTATAACATGAACTTGTGATTTTGGTCTCACACACTGACACTCCAACACACATACACACACATAAACACACACTACATACGCCCACACACACATAACACACGCACACATACATACTGATGCCACTCAGACACACTCACACACAGACACACACACTTTCACACTCACCATGTTCAAAGAAAGTACTGTATATGAATGAGAATCATTGGAGAAACCACCCCAGAATACACAAGTAAAGGAGTGGACGTGAGCACTGTCTTAAAAATATCCTTTCAGTTCCTCATTCACCTCTGTGGTCAATGTCATCTGACTGAACTAGGTGAAATGTGTCATTGTCAACACACACAGCTGTGTATCCATCCATACAGGGATGAAACGGCACCCTATTGGGCCCTAGTCAAAATAGGGTACCATTTTGGGAATCACCCAGGGTGTCCGACGTAGTGGCATTATGGGACAGTGGGACAGTGACTGACCAACTGATTGAGACACACAGACACTTTGTTTATATTGACAGTAGTGCAGGCAGGAGGGCAGGTACCAGCTATGCCCACTCAACTCTGAACGTGTCTCAGATTTATGACTTGTTTGTGTTTGTATCCTCTGGCAACACCTTCTCTAGGTTCGCCCTCTGATCTCCACAGGAGCAGGGTCAAACGAGTGAGAAATAATGACAGAGAGGGGAGGGGAGAGAGAGAGTATGTATGAATGTATGGATAAACCACTTCTCCAATATTTTTGGCTCTACAAACAGCAAAAACATTTAGATCATCAAATACAAATCTTAGAATCAACTATTAAAGACTACCAGAACCCATTGGATTCTCCAATTACATTGAATGAACTACAGGACAAAATACAAACCCTCCAACCCAGAAAGGCCTGTGGGGTTGATGGTATCCTAAATAAAATGATAAAATATACAGTCCACAAATTTACAGTCCCACTCTTTAACATCATCCTCAGCTCTGGCATCTACCCCAATATTTGGAACCAAGGTCTGATCCCCCCCCAATCCACAAAAATGGAGACAAATATGACCCCAATAACTACCAGGGGATATATGCGTCAACAGCAACCTTGGGAGACGCATATATCTGCGTTATCATTAACAGCAGACCTGTACATTTCCTCAGCGAAAACAATGTGCTGAGCAAATGTAAAATTGGCTTTTTACCAAATTATCATATGACAGACCACGTATTCACCCTGCACACCCTAATTGACAAACAAACAAACCAAAACAAAGGCAAAGTCTCCTCATGCTTTCCTGATAAAAAAAAAAAAACGTTTGACTCTATTTGGCATGAGGATGATGGAAAGTGGTGTTGGGGGAAAAACATACAACATTATAAAATCCATGTACACAAACAACAAGTGTGCAGTTAAAATTGGCAAAAAATACACACATTTCTTTCCCCAGGGCCGGGGGATGAGACAAGGATGCACCTTAAGGCCCCCCCCCCTCTTCAACATATATATAAATTAATTGGCGAGGGCACTAGAAGAGTCTGCAGCACCCGGGCTCACCCTACTAGAATCTGAAGTCAAACGTCTGCTGTTTGCTGTTTGCCTACAGCTGTCACACCCTGACCATAGTTTGCTTTGTATGTTTCTATGTTTTGTTTGGTAAGGTTGTGATCTGAGTGGGCATTCTATGTTGGATGTCTAGTTTGTCTGTTTCTGTGTTTGGGCCTGATATGGTTCTCAATCAGAGGCAGGTGTTAGTCATTGTTAGCCTGTTTTGTGTTGGGTTTTGTGGGTGGTTGTCTCCTGTGTCAGTGTTTGTACCACACGGGACTGTTTCGGGTTTTCACGTTTCTTGTTTTGTAGTTTATTCATGTTGAGTTTCATTATTAAAGAACCATGAATTATAACCAGGCTGCATTTTGGTCCGCCTCTCCTTCCCAGGAGGAATCCCGTTACAACAGCAGCACTTAGATCTTCTGCACAGATTCTGTCAGACCTGGGCTCTGACAGTAAATTTCAGTAAGACAAAAATAATGGTGTTCCAAAAAAGGTCCAGTTGCCAAGACCAAAAATACAAATTCCATCTAGACACCATTGCCCTAGAACACACAAATAATATATACCTCGGCCTAAACAGCTTCACAAGTAACTTCCACAAAGCTGTGAACGATCTGAGAGACAAGGCAAGAATGCCTTGCCTTCTATGCCATCAATAGGAACATGAAATTCAACATACCCATTGGGATCTGGCTACAAATACTTGAATCAGTTATACAACCCATTGTCCTTTATGGTTGTGAGGGTCTGGGGTCCACTCACCAACCAAGAATTCACAAACTGGGACAAACACCAAATTAAGACTCTGCATGCAGAATTCTACAAAAATATCCTCAGTGTACAACTTAAAACACCAAATAATAACATTGCTAATTACCAAAATCCGGAAAAGAGCAGTTAAATTCTACAACCACCTAAAAGGAAGCGATTCCCAAACCTTTCATAACAAAGCCATCACCTACAAAGAAATGCACCTGGAGAAGAATCCCCCACACATGCTGGTCCTGGGGCTCTGTTCACAAACACAAACAGACAGCACAGATCACCAGGACAGCAACACAATTAGACACAACCAAATCATGAGAAAACAAAAAGATAATTACTTGACACATTGGAAAGAATTTACAAAAAAATAGAAAACTAGAATGCTATTTGGCCCTTAACAGACAGCACATAGTGGTAGAATACCTGACCACTATGACTGACCCAAAGACAGGCTTTGTGCACACTTCCCAATAAATTAGGTGGAAACTGAACCTCCTGCCAAATGTATAACCAAATCCAGTTTTTATAAACTCCCATATCTATTTGGTGAAATACCACAGTGTGCAATCACAGCAGCAAGATTTGTGACCTGTTGCCACAAGAAGAGGGCAACCAGTGAAGAACAAACACCATTGTAAATACAACCTATATTTATGTTTATTTATTTTCCCTTTTGCACATCATTACACCACTGTATATAGACATAATATGACATTTGAAATGCCTTAATTGTTGGGTAATTTTGTGATTGTAATGTTTACTGTCAATTTTTTATTAGCTATTTCACTTGCTTTGGTAATGTAAACATATGTTTCCCAAGCCAATAATACCCCTTATTAAATTAAAATTGAATTGAGCAGGACAGGGATGGAGGAAGAGAGAGAATGAGAGGGGGGTGGCAGAAAGAGAGTAGGGGTGAAAGCGAGAATAAAGAAAAAGGGAGGAAGCCATCATAAAAAATGATGGACCAGGTTTTTTCCCTGACTTTTAGACCTGACCAGGAGAAACTCAGGCCTCTACTAGTTATAGACCAAGGCCCATAGATTCTCCTAGTCAGGTAATGTCATCCAGTCCCTATCTATTTATGACATGTCTAGCCCTTGAGACGGCCTTCTAGCCTGATTACCTGTGTTGATAGTGGTGTGATGTTTGAGTGTGTTGACCAGGTGTTGGACTCTGGACAGGACTGGCTGTGGTGTTTTATGGTTGGTTCATGTCTGAGCTGGAGTCCCCCCCCCAGTCTTTCCAATGCTCCGCATATCATACACTGGGCAGAGCTTGGAATGCCATTCCACCAAAGGACAGAGACGCAGAGAGAGAGAGAGAGAGTGAGAGAGGGCAACATACAGTCTAACTAAAAAGATACAGATGGCTAGACAGCGATACATTGATGAAGTGAAAGAGAGAGATACATTAGAGCACATATGTCAGAGTCAAGGCCCGCGGGCCACATCCGGCCCGCAAGAAGGTTTTTTACGGCCCCTGGGATGATCTTGATTTATTATTAGAACCGGCCCGCAGCAAGCCGGCAGCCCGCAGATCTTTTACACGCACCAATACTACATTTCCCACAATGCAAAGGTGACGCACCGAGCAGTAGGCTGCTTCATTTCAATATTTATTGGCACAGCAGTCGTCAGCATCACAGTAAAATTAACTTTCAGATACCCATCAAAAATGGCAAAACGGAAGGTGGATACTGAGAACCGGGGGTTTCAAACAAGGTGGGAGTCGGAGTATATGTTCACGAAGGTAGCTGGAAAACCTGTGTGTCTTCTGTGTGGAGAAAGTGTGGCGGTACTGAAAGAGTATAATCTGAGACGACATTATGAAACGAAACACGCGGACAAAAACAAGAATATGGACATGGAACAAAGGCTACAAAAGGCAGAGGAATTAAAACGAGGCCTCAAATCTCGACAGGCTCTGTTCAAAAAAGCCAAATCACAAGGCCAGGCTGCTGTCAAGGCCAGTTTTATTTTGGCAGAAGAGATCGCTAAATCAGCCCGGCCATTTACGGAGGGGGATTTCATCAAAAACTGCATGATTAAAGTTTGTGACGAAGTTTGCCCAGAAAAAAGGCAACTCTTTTTAAATGTGAGTCTGAGCAGAAACACCATTGCCGAGAGAGTAGACCAGTTGTCCATCAATCTAAAAGAGCAGCTTGTGAAAAAGGGAAAAGATTTTATTGCATATTCCTTGGCTGTGGATGAGAGCACCGACATTTCTGACATTGCCCAGTTGTCAATTTTCATCCGCGGAGTGGACTCCAACCTAAGCGTGACAGAGGAGTTTTTGGCTTTACGTCCTATGCATGGCACAACTACGGGGCATGATTTGTATGAAGAGGTGTCAAGATGTGTAAATGAGATGGAGCTGCCTTGGGAAAAACTCGTGGGTTTGACAACCGACGGAGCACCTGCGATGTGTGGACACAGGAGCGGACTGGTGGCGAAGATACGGGAAAAGATGCAAGAGGAAAACGCGACAGGTGAGCTGACAGCTTATCATTGTATCATACACCAGGAAGCGTTGTGCGGTAAAGCCTTGAAAATGGAGCATGTAATGAGCATCATCACGCGCACAGTTAACTTTATCAGAGCCAAAGGTTTGAATCACCGCCAGTTCAAGGCATTTCTGACGGAGTTAGAAACGGAGCATGGTGATTTGCCTTATCACACAGAGGTGCGATGGCTAAGCCAGGGAAAGGTGCTTCAAAGATGTTTCGAGCTTCGTGAGGAGATTTGTCTGTTCTTGGACAGCAAAGGGAAAGACACAACACAACTCCGAGACGAAATGTTTCTGTGTGAAATGGCTTTTCTGTGTGACATTACGAGTCATCTGAATGCAATAAACTTGCAGCTGCAGGGTCGGGATCGTGTCATCTCTGATATGTACAGTACAGTGAAGGCATTTAAAACCAAACTGACTCTGTGGGAGACGCAGATGCGGAAAGAAAATTTGAGCCACTTTCCCAGCTGCCAGACCATGAAAGAGAAGCTCTCTACCAGTGCGTTCCCGAGCACACAGTTGGCTGATAAAATAGGTATGCTTGCCGCTGACTTTCGACGCCGATTTGCTGACTTTGAAGCACAAAAAAGCAGGTTGGAACTGCTCGGTAACCCATTTGCTGTTGACGTGGAAAGCTCACCACCAAACCTCCAAATGGAGTTGATTGACCTCCAATGCAATGATGCACTGAGGGCAAAATATGCGGCAGTGGGTGCTGCGGAGTTCGCCCGTTTCCTCCCCGGCACAATGCCCCAGCTGCGCATCCAGGCTGCTCAAACGTTGTCTATGTTTGGCAGCACATACCTGTGTGAACAACTGTTTTCTTTGATGAACCTGAACAAAACATCACACAGAAGTCGACTTACTGCTGAACACCTCCACTCAATTCTGAGGATTTCTTCAGCTCAGAGCCTTACCCCGAACATTGATGAACTTGTGGAAAAGATGGGACACCACCAAGTATCACCCTCAACCTCAAACAAGTGAACATTACTGTGCAATCACATATTTAGAGTTTTTACTCAGTTCAAGTTTAAAAGTTTAAATTTAATATTTGTTTTCACTGCATGTTACTTCTCCTTAAACAAAGTGTTGTTTTTGATTAATAGATTTTTGCACTTTATTTTTTTGTATTTCAATCCAATTATATTTTAAAAATATTTCAGTTGAGTGGATGATAGAAAATTGCTATTATTGTTTTTTCTTTGAAGTAAATTTAGCCCACTTTTGCTAAAATAGAAAATATAGTCTACTGATGGTGCCTTGAATACCGGTTTCTTTCATTTAATGTTCATGTTATGGGGATATTTATATAAAGGAAATTTGTCTTTTGTGTCTGTTGAAAATTAAAGATTACTGACAGAGCCATAAGAAAATATTGCTTTATTTATCTGATCATATTGTAATATATTTGTTAGGTTTTCAGTAGGTTCAATTAGGTTCACTAGACTATATGCGTCATTTAAAAATTTTTCAATGAACATTCGAACAGTCCGGCCCTCGTCTTGTAGCTGATTTTTTTATTTGGCCCTCCGTCCATTTGACTTTGACACCCCTGCATTAGAGGGTAGCACGCAATTTGGCGACCTGTCAGGAAGTCAAAACAGGGAAATAGCAGCATGTACAATGAGGTTTCCACCAAAAGCACAGTGTGACCTGATGTGGGGCTCATGACAATAGGTATATTTTTGGGAAGAACAAAGGGGGGGGGGGGGGATCATCTGAACGTCACCCCGTTGTTCTCCCCAAAAATATACCTATTGTCATGACCCAACCCCCCCGGCCAAAACCTCACCAACAGGTGTCTGACTACGGAGGCTTTCATAGTCCATAACAAACTCCTCCCTCCTGTGACTCCCAGCACCACCGGCCAATCAGGTGAGAGCGTGCCCAGGCAGACGACTCCCACCCAAAAAGAAAAGAGAAGAGAGAGAGAGAGAGAGAGAGAGAGAGAGAGAGAGAGAGAGAGAGAGAGAGAGAGATAAACTGTTCACTCGCACAAGCAGGACTCTGCCTGTAAGGTTGGCATAACTAAATGGTGGTGTAGCGGCTGTGTTGGCCTGTTTAATACTCTGGACCTGGATGCGTGTGTGGGGGCGTGTGTTAACGATTAGCGACTTCGTTGGACTATCCAGATTCCTGCTAAAGGTGGTTAGAGTGCCCACCGATTGGAAGAGTGGGTACAGTTGGTGGGTAAGGTCGGTACGCCCCTACGATACAGTTTGGTTGGTTTGTTGGTTGCCAGGTGAAGGGCAAGACGGTGTGGGTCCTTGTGGTCTGAGGTGTTTTGAGGATGACTATGTGGATGAAGATGGGAGAGAGGATGAACATTTTCCTGTGGGTGGTGTCTGCTTGCCTCTGCCTCACTCTCACTGGTAAGCAAAGTTTGTGTGCGTGTCAGTGGAGGCTGCTGAGGGGAGGACGGCCCATAATAATGTGTGTGTGTGTGTGTGTGTGTGTGTGTGTGTGTGTGTGTGTGTGTGTGCGTAATGCATGGCATGGCATGGGCATATATTTGTTTGCATCTGAGGCTGAGGTTGTCCTCATTGAGGTTGAGGTTGTCCTCATTGAGGTTGAGGTTGTCCTCATTGAGGTTGAGGTTGTCCTCATTGAGGTTGAGGTTGTCCTCATTGAGGTTGAGGTTGTGTGTTAAGCGACTGAAGAAACCCATGGTATGTGTAAGTCATAAATGACATCTCTTTAAAAAGACTGGTAAAAATGTCATTACAGTATGTCATTGTCATTACTTTATTAGCAACCTAATAACAGTACCACTCTAGCCTCTGTGCACTTTGGTTTTGAGTGACAGACAGAAGAAAAAAAACATACACCCGACCAAGATCCGTGCCTTTGACTTTGACCACGCCACCCAGTGGGGGTGTTGCAAGCAAACATCCCCCCATGCTAGCTGGTGACCTCTAGGCCATTGTCTCCCCTCTCAAATGTCCCCCCATGCTAGCTGGTGACCTCTAGGCCATTGTCTCCCTTCTCAAACATCCCCCCATGCTAGCTGGTGACCTCTAGGCTATTGTCTCCCATCTCAAACGTCCCCTCATGCTAGCTGGTGACCTCTAGGCCATTGTCTCCCCTCTCAAACATCCCCCCATGCTAGCTGGTGACCTCTAGGCCATTGTCTCCCTTCTCAAACATCCCCCCATGCTAGCTGGTGACCTCTAGGCTATTGTCTCCCCTCTCAAACGTCCCCTCTTGCTAGCTGGTGACCTCTAGGCCATTGTCTCCCCTCTCAAACATCCCCCATGCTAGCTGGTGACCTCTAGGCCATTGTCTCCCCTCTCAAACATCCCCCCATGCTAGCTGGTGACCTCTAGGCCATTGTCTCCCCTCTCAAAAATCCCCCATGCTAGCTGGTGACCTCTAGGCCATTGTCTCACCTCTCAAACATCCCCCCATCCTAGCTGGTGATCTCTAGGCCATTGTCTCCCCTCTCAAATGTCCCCCCATGCTAGCTGGTGACCTCTAGGCCATTGTCTCCCCTCTCAAACTTCCCCCCATGCTAGCTGGTGACCTCTAGGCCAATGCCTCACCTCTCAAACATCCCCCCATGCTAGCTGGTGACCTCTAGGCCAATGCCTCACCTCTCAAACATCCCCCCCCCATGCTAGCTGGTGACCTCTAGGCCATTGTCTCCCCTGGGTGCCTACTGTGGTGGTGTAGTGTCATTTTATGTGTCCCTCCTCTCTCTCTCTGGGGAAGGAAACCAGGCAGGAGAGGTATGAAGGGATCAGGGATTTTATGATTTCCTCCAAAGAGAGAGTGGGAGAAGGGGGAGGAGAGAAGGGGGGAAGAGAGAGAGGGAGGAAGGGAAAGGGAGCTAGAAAGAGAAGGAAATGGAGTGATGGAAAGGCAAAGAGGGAGAGTGAGACATGGAGAGAGAGAGAGAGAGAGAGAGCGAGAGAGAGAGAGAGAGAGAGAGAGAGAGAGAGAGGGGCATCCAGACTGTGATAGAGTGTGATAGAGGACAAGGAATGAGGCAGTTAATGACCTGTCGAAAAGAGAGAGAAGGGTAGAGAGATATAAAGGGACAGAGGGGCAATAGAAATAGAGAGATAGGCATATGGAAAGAGAGTTAAAGAGAGAAGTACGTAGTTTGGTAGATTAGTAGAATATTACTGTTTGATGGTAGCAAAAATATAAATCAGTGCTCATATTTACTGAGCGTCTTAGAGTACGAGCTCTGATGAATAAGATTACATGGACAGGAGGGAGCCGATCCTAGATGTTTTCTAAGAAGCTTGACAATTACAGCCCCAGAAGTCCACATTGAAAGAATGAAAGATCAAAGTAAAGTGTTCCTTCATCAGGGATCAAATGGAACATTTAACGAAGCTCATTAACACTCCATTGTGTGATCATTCTGTTTAGAATCTATTTTGATCTCATATTTTGTCACTGTTCCAGATATTTCTTTGAACTTGTGGTGCAATAGTGGATATCGATTGCAGTACAGATCCCCTTTGCTGCCCATTTTACATCCACCTGCTCCTTACTTCCTTACCCTCAGCCTCTCTCTCTCCTCTAGTTCCCTTCTCATTCCATATCTTTTGCTCTTTCCCTCTCTCTATTTCCATCTCTCTCTTGCTCTCTCGCTCTTGGTATCTCTCATCTCTTGCTCTCTCTGCCTCCCTCTCTCTCTCTATTTTTCTCTCCCTCTCTCTCTCCACCTCTCTCCCTCGCCCTCCTCCCTCAATCTCTCTCTCCATCTTTCCCTCTTTCTCTATCTCTCTCCAGGTGCGTCAGAGTCAGAGAGGCTGCTTCACCAGAAGATCTTCCAGAACTACAACCTGAAGGTCCGGCCAGCTAAACAATGGGAGGAGAAAGTACAGGTCCGAGTGGGGATGACCCTCTCCCAGCTCGTCAGCCTGGTACGACACAGACACGCACACGGAACACACATATAAACACGCACACACACACACGATAACACAAATAAACACACACACATAACCACTCAAACAATTCATACATAGACACAAAGAAACAAATACAAACTTGCTCTTGAGGACACACACACACAGACACACTTGGCACTGCCAACTATCCTGCCAGCCAGCCCTCTCTCAGCGACATAGAGACTCCAATCATGCATAGCCAATTATGCTTTCCTAGGACAGGATTGAGTATAGCGGGCTGCCATGCACGACAAGACTTACCCCTAGCGTAATGTCTCTATCTCTCTGGGCAGAATGAAACTCACCCCCAGCTTAATGTCTCTAACTCTCTGGGCAGAATGAGACTCACCCCCAGCGTAATGTCTCTAACTCTCTGGGCAGAATGAGACTCACCCCCAGCTTAATGTCTCTAACTCTCTGGGCAGAATGAGACTCACCCCCAGCGTAATGTCTCTAACTCTCTGGGCAGAATGAGACTCACCCCCAGCTTAATGTCTCTGTCTCTGGGCAGAATGAGACTCACCCCCAGCTTAATGTCTCTAACTCTCTGGGCAGAATGAGACTCACCCCCAGCTTAATGTCTCTAACTCTCTGGGCAGAATGAGACTCACCCCCAGCTTAATGTCTCTAACTCTCTGGGCAGAATGAGACTCACCCCCAGCTTAATGTCTCTAACTCTCTGGGCAGAATGAGACTCACCCCCAGCGTAATGTCTCTTACTCTCTGGGCAGAATGAGACTCACCCCCAGCTTAATGTCTCTAACTCTCTGGGCAGAATGAGACTCACCCCCAGCGTAATGTCTCTAACTCTCTGGGCAGAATGAGACTCACCCCCAGCTTAATGTCTCTAACTCTCTGGGCAGAATGAGACTCACCCCCAGCTTAATGTCTATGTCTCTGGGCAGAATGAGACTCACCCCCAGCTTAATATCTCGATCTCTCTGGGCAGAATGAGAAGAACGAGGAGATGACAACCAATGTGTTCATGAATATGGTGAGCGTCAAGCATTTATCTTCATCATCTCTCCGCTAATCCTCCCTCGCTTCTCATCTCCACGTTACCCCTCTCTTTCAAAAATGGGACTTGTCACTTTTTATAATGGAAAAGTATTTATTTCTTTATCCCTCACGCATGCAGCCTTGCTCTTTCGCTCTCTCACTCCATCTCTCTCTTTCTTTCTTTTCATTTTTCGCCCGTCTCTTCTTCTCTCGCTCCCTCGGTCTGCGGTGCTAATTGTTATTGCAGCGGGCCTGAGTGTGTGTGACAGTGCAGTATGTTTGTATGTCAATGAGACTGCCTCAGCCACGTTATAAATGACAGCAACACCAGACAAAAGCAGTAATGATTCTCTGTTCCCATTCTGTCCTTTCGTTTTATCTCCTCCTCACATTGTGACTGTATCTCTTTTGCTGCTTTTCTCTCTCTCTCTCTCTCTCTCTCTCTCTCTCTCTCTCTCTCTCTCTCTCTCTCTTTAACGCACCCTCTCTCCCTCCCTCTCTCTCTAGGCGTGGACTGACTACAGATTATCATGGAATCCAGAGGATTACGATAATATAGATGTCCTCAGGATTCCTCCCAACAAGGTGTGGCGGCCAGACATATACCTCATCAACAAGTGAGACTCCTGTCCTACTCCAAAATAGAATAGCATAGAACACCATTCATGTTCCATGACCAAGAGTTTAGAATAGCAGAAACACCATCCAGGTTCCATCACCAAGAGTTTGGAATAGCAGAGAACACCATCCACGTTCCATCACCAAGAGTTTGGAATAGCAGAGAACACCATCCATGTTCCATCCAACCAGCTCTCACAGTCTCACTTCAGAATGTCAAATGTCAAAGTTGAGTGTTTAAAATTAAGTTTACGAATTAACTCAACATTTTTAAGGTTATGGTTAAATGTAGGCATTAATTCCAAAACCTTAAGGTTAGGCATTAACTCCAAATGGTTAAGGTAAGGGTTAAGGTTTGGGATGTGCTTAATATAAAAAATAAAAAAAATGTTTTATCACTGGATTTGAACTTGCAACATTTGGACTCAGAGGTTCACAACCCTCTGCCATCCCTGTCCACAATGCTGTCACAAAACCAAAACCTACTTGAAGGTAACAGAGCTCACTGTTGCCCCTAGTGGCCTGTTTCCATGTCATCTCCCAACATCCTCAGACATGGACGGACGCTGAATACTGACTTGTATCACGGGTGATACAAGAATAGCAGAAAACATCATCAATGTTCCATCACCAAGAGGTTGGAATAGCAGAAAACATTATCCATGTTCCATCACCAATAGTTTAGAATTGCATTAGAACCATCCAGGTTCCATCACCAAGAGGTTGGAAGAGCAGAGAACATCATCCATGTTCCATCACCAATAGTTTAGAATTGCAGAGAACACCATCCAGGTTCCATCCCCAAGAGGTTGGAATAGCAGAGAACATCATCCATGTTCCATCACCAATAGTTTAGAATTACAGAGAACACCATCCAGGTTCCATCACCAAGAGGTTGGAAGAGCAGAGAACATCATCCATGTTCCATCACCAATAGTTTAGAATTGCAGAGAACACCATCCAGGTTCCATCCCCAAGAGGTTGGAATAGCAGAGAACATCATCCATGTTCCATCACCAATAGTGTAGAATTGCAGAGAATATCATCCATGTTCCATCACCAATAGTTTAGAATTGCAGAGAACACCATCCAGGTTCCATCACCAAGAGGTTGGAAGAGCAGAGAACACCATCCATGTTCCATCACCAATAGTGTAGAATTGCAGAGAATATCATCCAGGTTCCATCACCAAGAGGTTGGAATAGCAGAGAACAGCCATCCATGTTCCATAACCAAGAGTTTTTCCTGACCATGTGACACTGAACAGGAAAAACTCTGCACTCCTTAGATGTGTCTAAAACTGGGGGCTTTTTATTTTGGCCCTGTCCCGCCCCCCACATTGCTTTTCCCCAGAGCTGAAAAACATCATGCAAATGTTTTTCTTTACCTATACTTTATGCACAATTGTTTGTGGTCACCCTCCCTTCACATTTCTTACTGTCAATCGTGAATGATAATTTGTTACATCAACCATTTGATCTAAATCAGTTTCATGGGATATGCATGTATCTCTTCTTGAGTTATGTACGCTACAGTGTTGTTAAGAGAAGCCTACAGTGTTTTGAATTAGCTACAGTTGAAGTCGGATATTTACACACCTTAGCTAAATACATTTAAACTCCGTTTTTTCCACAATTCCTGACATTTAATCCTAGTAAAATTTCCCTGTCTTAGGTCAATTAGGATCACCACTTTATTTTAAGAATGTGAAATGTCAGAATAATAGTAGAAAGAATGATTATTTAATATTTTATTTCTTTCATCACATTCCCAGTGAGTCAGAAGTTTACATATACTCAATTAGTATTTGGTAGCATTGTCTTTAAATTGTTTAACTTGATTCAAACGTTTCGGGTAGCCTCCCACAAGATTCCGTCAATACGTTGGGTGAATTGTGGCCCATTCCTCCTGACAGAGCTGGTGTAACTGAGTCAGTTCTGCCCACAAATGTTCAAAATAATTGAGGTTAGGGCTTTGTGATGGCCACTCCAATACCTTGACTTTGTTGTCCTTAAGCCATTTTGCCACAACTTTGGAAGCATGCTTGGGGTCATTGTCCATTTGGAAGACCCATTTGCGACCAAGCTTTAACTTCTTCACTGATGTCTTGAGATGTTGCTTCAATATATCCAAATTATTTTCCTGCCTCATGATGCCATCTATTTTGTGAAGTACACCATCCCCTCCTGCAGCAAAGCAGCCTCATGACATAATGTTCTGGAATTTTCCAAGCTGTTTAAAGAGACAGTCAACTTAGTGTATGTAAACTTCTGACCCACTGGAATTGTGATACAGTGAATTATAAGTGAAATAATCTGTCTTTAAACAATTGGTGGAAAAGTAGATGTCTTAACCAACTTGCCAAAACTATAGTTTGATAACAAGAAATGTGTGGAGTGGTTGAAAAACAAGTTTAATGACTCCAACCTAAGTGTATGTGAGCTTCCAACTTCAACTGTAAATGCAGGAATGGGTTTCTGTCCATGCTTCTCATAGTCTGTAACGGCTCATCTACTTAAGTGCCAATAAAACCTGCAACTGGCAGATGCCATCAGGGAGATAGCTGTACAGCCCCAGCCAGTTGCTCTTGCGCCAGCCCCACCAATAAGCTGTTGGCGCACTCAAACCGCAGGAGGTTAATGCCGATGTATGCTGGGACCACTAGGCCCAAGACCTCACAGATAATGCACATGACCAGGTAAGATGCCCACGTTTTTCTGAAGCCAAGTCAGACTGACGTAAAGGATGCATCGTCCTCATTGGCCCCTAGCTGCCCTAACTTGGGCATACCTGAAGCTCAAGTTGCTCTGCAGTGTTGGGTTGACGTCGTCCCACTGCTCTGTCAGCCTGTTGGCCTCCTCCAGCCATAAGGACAGCTGTTTGTAGTGGGGCAGCAGCACACAGGAGATGCCTATGCAGATCCCCACCAAGAAATGCCCCACTATCACAGACTACTGCACCACGCACACTAAAGGGTTCTTCCCTCCCTCGTATTCGACTTCTATGAGATTGTTGACAGGTGAGCAGCAGGAGCGCACGCCGGGCAGCACCCACACCAGCAGCGTCAGGGCGCAGTTCCACAGGGCTCTACAGGGGGCGGTGTGGCACCCGGCGAAGCGTGGCTCGGAGGCATAGTCCAGCAGCCCCAGGGCTAGCATGGGCAGAGGCAGCTCGTTGAACATGTCCGAGGCATGCTCCAAGAGGAAGCACTTGGACACTGGGGAGCAGGCAGGTCCGAGGAACCACACAGCCGCCATGGCGCATGCCAACACCATGCCAACCAGGAAGACTGAGATGCCACAGCCGCCCATGAAGGAGGTGTGAAGCCGGCACAGGCAGATGGACAGGATCAGACAGTCCAGGCCCACCTTTAACAGTGAGATGAACAGAATTAGGATGGTGTTGTCCTTGCGGCCCTCCTCTTCCCAGGACTCAATGATGGGAGACATTATGAAGATTTTGCCTTTGAGACTGGGCCCAAACCCAGAAGTCATCTATTGGGTCTGTGACATTCTGATCGATGTCACTAGAAAAAGCTGTTGAAGAGTGAGTGGAACAGTTAGCCGTAATCTACAAACAGCTTCTACCAAGCAATGAGACAGTTTTCTAGTGTTATCAGTGCTACCTGGTCTCTCGTGACTCGTCTACAGCAAAAACAAACCCTTCAGGGAAGTCGAAAATAAGAAACTTCAACTCTCCCTGTAATGGATGTAGCATGCCTCAACACTCATTGTTTGGATTCCACCTACCTCAACTAGTAAGAAATACAGCACCCAACGAATACATGTAGATGGTGACAGGTTGAGTCAAAGGCTGACATTTCCAGGTATGGCAATCCATTGACTATACTTTCAGCTATAGAATACGAGTTTGTCCAAGTGCAGGAGGAAATCCATGCCTTCTTTTGAAACAATGCAATTGCCTAATCCAGATATCTCCCACGTGCAGTAACAGGAATCTTCCTTTATTAAAAGCTTCAAAACATGATGTTATAACTATCATGATGATCTTGTGAACTGCCAGTCCTTGCATCCATGTCTCCATCTATGATTTTGAGCATGATTGATTTCCTTCAGCCCCATCTCTCAGCTCGGTGGCAAACCAAGTGACAGGGTGGCCTTGTACTTAATTAGAACATTTGAATTAAGAGTTGTCTTCCAATGACACAAAAAAAAAAACGATCAATCCACGTAACACTGTGATCGTTTAAGCACATTGCATGTAGGCTCTACCTCTCAATTGTTGTGGGTAATGCTGGTGTAAAGGGATTTTTCAGGTGAACCAAAAGGAGAGCAGTCGATGATATCAATCAAAAATCTATCCGATTTAATACAAGAATTCAGTGAGCACACCTCTAGAGCAGAAGCAAAAAAAAACATCTGCCAAGAGGCTTGTATGAAGTGAAAACAAAAGACAGTGACTTTGCCAGCTGCTACAGAATCACACAGTGTTCATAATGTCATCAATGGAATACTAATCAGTTTGTCATTGAAACTTCAGTAGCTCTAACGTCAATCACTGTCAAACGATTTGAGAACAATCCATAACAATCAGTGGACAGTCTAGTGTCCATTTTCTGTGCACAAATGATTGTCGCAAGTAGAACACTGGAAATCATGTGTATTGCACAAAACATACCAATATGTTAAGCAGTGTGTTAATTACACGTAACTAGATATGAAGAAAAAAATGGTTGGGGGCCTCCCAGAGCTCTTCTTGAGTTATACAGTGTTGTTTTGAACTACTTCACACCCCTTGACTTTTCCACACTTTGTTGTGTGACAAAGTGGGATTAAAATTGATTTAATTGTCATTTTTTTTTGCCAACGATCTCCAAAAAATACTCTGTAATGTCAAAGTGGAAGAAAAATTCTAACATTTGTAAAAAAAAAAAAAATAATAATAATAATAATAATTGCTTGATTGCATAAATATTCAACCCCCTGAGTCAATACATGTTAGAATCACCTTTGGCAGGAATTACAGCTGTGAGTCTTTCTGGGTAAGTCTCTGAGATATTTGCACACCTAGATTGTACAATATTTGCATATTATTCTATAAAAAAAATTATTCAAGGTCTGTCAAGTTGATTTTTGATCATCACTAGACAGACATTTTCAAGTCTTGCCATACATTTAACTCAGGAACCTTCAGTGTCTGTTGGAAAGCAGACTGAACCAGGTTTCCCTCTAGGATTTTGCCTGTGCTTAGCTCTATGCTGCTCATTTTTATGCAAAAAAACTCACAAGCAAACTCATAAAATGTTGCAGCCACCACCATGCTTGAAAATATAAAGATTGGTACTCAGTGATGTGTGTGTTGCATCACAGAGTGAGTCCATGCAACTCATTATGTGACTTGTTAGGCAAAGTTTTACTCATGAAAATACAGTATTGAGGCTTGCCATTCAAAAGGGTTGAATACTTATTGACTCAAGACATTTCAGCTTTTCATTTTTTATTAATTTACAGTGCATTCGAAACTATCCCGACCCCTTCAATGTTTCAACATTTTGTTACGTTACAGCCTTATTCTAATATATATATATAGATATAAAATGTTTTTATCAATCTACACACAACACCCCACAATGACAAAGCAACGATGCAGGGCTCCCTTGAAAAGGAGACCTTGGTCTTAATCGGAATCCCCTTTCTAAATTAAGATTAATAAAATATGCATCACATGACTCCTGATTGTCCTTTATGTGAACCTCCTTATCCACACAGTAATGATGGTCAGTTTGACGTGGCTCTGTATGTCAACGTGCTGGTCTACAGTGATGGGACAGTCAACTGGCTGCCTCCTGCTATCTACCGCAGCAGCTGCCCTATCGAGGTACATTATCAATAAATTATTATATTATTATTAACCAATAGAGGTAACGAACCAGGGCCCGTATTCATAAAGCTTCTCAAAGTAGGACTGCTGATCTAGGATCAGGTCCCTAGATCAGCACTCCCACTCTGTAATAACCTTCTTTGTCTATAGGTGGCGTACTTTCCATTTGACTGGCAGAACTGCACCATGGTGTTCCGCTCCTACACCTACGACTCATCAGAGGTGGACCTGCAGTACGCCCTGGATGAGAAAGGAGAGGAGATACATGAGATTATCATAGATGAGAACACCTTCACTGGTTAGAGTCCTCTCTCTTCTCTTCTCTTCTCTCTTCTGGCCTCTCTTTTCTTACCTCCTCTTCTTTTCTCTTCTCTGCTCTTCTCTTTTCTCCCCTCATACACATCTCCACTCCTCCCACTGCCTTCCCCCTTTCCCCATCTCCCCTCTGCCCTTCATCTCCCTTTCCCTTTCCACAGAGAACGGGGAGTGGGCGATCTGCCATAAGCCCAGCAGAAAGAACGTGAACCCTGAGGACCTGTATGAAGACATCACCTTCTATCTCATCATCGAGAGGAAGCCTCTCTTCTACGTCGTTAACATCATCGTGCCCTGCATCCTCACCATGGTCCTGGCCATCTTTGTCTTCTATCTACCACCTGGCGCATGTCAGTCCCATGTCACACTCTGCCACATATGCACATTATGTATCATTGGAATGTGTAACTTGCGTAGAACCGGATAGAGGGCACACTTAGCACAAAGATAGGATGTTTGCCCTCTTTCCATCTCAATGATAAATTGAGATGGGTAGCTTGCCATTGTTGATTACACAGCAAGGAAGTATCCGTAAGAATATATGTTGTGCTCTGGGTACGATGTTTATGTAGTCTGTTTATACTTCTTGGGGATTTATTTACATTTTTTAGAACAGGTGTCTCGAACTGGCAGCCTGCTGGCCAGAAGTGGCCCATGAACCAACTTAATGTGGTCCGCAGTTGTAAAAGAAGCAATATTTGTCATTAGGTGGTTCATAATGTTTAAGCCCAGTCTTTATCACTTGCCAGACAACTGCAGTAGATACAGAGCCGCCATGTTTTAGCCCTGTGTTTCCCTCTCTTTCCCAGGTGAGAAGATGACCCTGTCTATCTCTGTCCTCATCGCTCTCACTGTGTTCATGCTGCTGCTGGCTGACAAGGTCCCCGAGACCTCCCTGGCCATCCCTCTTATTGTTAACTATGTCATGTTCACCATGATCCTGGTCACCTTCTCAGTCATCCTCAGTGTGGTGGTCCTCAACTTGCACCATCGGACCCCCTACACACACATCATGCCCCCTTGGGTGCGCAAGGTGAGCTGTAGCCTACATGGTGGTGCTATGGATGGTGAAGTCTATATGAGATATAGACTCTAGGATCCTCAGCATTCTTCTTCTTCGTTATCTTTGCAATACATCTCTATGCAATTTCCTGCTTCTGCGCTGGTTCAATGCCAAGGGGCCATATATTTGCTACTTCCTGCTAAAACCTTGACGTTTGACCTCTCACCCAGGTGTTCATCCACTTCCTGCCGAAGTACCTGGGCATGCAGAGGCCCCACCCAGAGGAGCCTTTGGAGGAGGAGCCTAGTGATGATACACCCCTCCAGAGCATCGACGGACGCAGGCCGGGGGGAGAGTACTTCTTCAGGAAGATCAACCCTGAACTGGTCCTACCCTGGAGAGGCAGGTAAGGTATCAACTAACACACGCAGACCAGGGATTCACCAGTAGATCACAGCTAATTGCTTTCGGTTTGAGACAGTCGTCTTGGCTACAAAGATTTGGTGGTGAAGAGATTTCTATTCGACTGAATACAAGCTAGCCAAAGCATGAATCTTCTTTTCAGCACTATCCTGAGGCAAAGTATAAATGCCTTTTTCTCCTGTGCCAGCTATATTATAGTTAGGTACATTGTGTGCCCAGGCTTGGCAGTAGTATCATCTTCTTTAGGCATCTTAATTGATGTCTGTCTATATGTGCTATATCATCATAATCTGCTATAGTCTGGGAACCTAGTTCATATTCCTCCCACCTCTATACCCTCTAATATACTCTACTATACTTTACACCATCCCAATAGTCTAGAACAGTAGGTAATGTTCCTCCTATACTCATAGCCTCTACTATACTCAACTATACTCTCCAAAGCCTCAACTGTGCTCTGCTTTCCTCCACATAGCCTCTACTATACTATACTTTATTCTACTATACTCCACCATACTATACTCTCCATTCCCTATACTTTACCCTCCATGGCCTCTACTATACTGTACTATAGTCTCCATGGCCTCTACTCTGCTATACTATACTCTACATGCCCTATACTATACTATACTCTCTGTGCCCTCTACTGTACTCTACTGTAATCTCCATGGCCTATACTATACTATCCATGATCTCTACTACACTATACTCTTCATGTCATATACTATACTATACTCCCCATGCCCTCTACTATACTCTACTATACTCCCCGTGGCCTCTGCTATACTCCTCTAATATACTCTACTCTCCATGGCCTCTACTATACTCTCCATGACCTCTACTATAGTCTCCATACCCTCTACTATGCTATACTCTACTATATTCACCATGGCCTCTACCATACTCTACTCTTCCATTGCATCTACTATACTATACTATACTCTTCATAGTCTATACTATACTATACTATACTCTCCATGGGCTATATTATGCTCTCCATAGATAGCCTCCTCTAAATGCAGTAGTTCCGACTATACTTCCCGCTATACTGTCCACATCTCACTCAGTGATGATAAATATCTGACAGATTCATTTGGCCCCTCAGTAGTCTGTGAGTGCCACCCTAGTCTCACCACCCAGAGTGGGGCTCGTAAACACCCAGAGACCCATGGATCTCCACGGCTGGTGGACACTACTCATCCCAGGCCAAAGGCATCATATTCAGGCCTGCTAAGCCTCAGACACCCATCCACAGTCGCCAGGGCATAAGCCTCTGTTTGGTTTGGGCATTAGGGGTAATCCCGAAAGAGAGGGATGGGGCAGTCGGTTGGATGAATGGAGGGGAGAGAAGGGTGGCTGGTAGATGAGTGTGGAGTATAGGGAGAGGTGTTGAGTGATCAAAGTAGAGGAGGATTTTGTGGGTTTTGATGTGGAGCGAGGGATGGAGGGATGGAGATGTTACTCTATCGAGAAGATGGCTCTGCTTCAAGGCGATTGGGGACGATGGCGCCAGTGTCAACTCAACTGTTCCCTCGGAGTGTGTAGTGATTCAACGCTCTCTCTCTGCTGTCACAGAGCTAGTTAGAGACCAGGTGTTGCCCTTCACAGTTTACGTGTGTGTGTGTGTGTGTGTGTGTGTGTGTGTGTGTGTGTGTGACTTCACAGCTTAGGGTCTAGCTATGCTCCGTCCTGCCTGTTGCGTGCCAGCAACATTCCAGGGCTTCTATTCATTACCACAGACAGATGGAGCCGGTGTCACACACACTCTCTCCCACACACACACAAACTCACAAACAAATGCACACTATGACACATAGTCTCTGTGGTGCCAGAAGGTTATGATGTCCTGGTGCCAGTCTGGCCTCCCTGAAGAGGTGATAACTGATACTGAATAGCCCTGTTCCTGGATAATGAACAAACACATCTCTCGGCGGCCGTGTGACTATAAAGCAGTCCCAAAGAAAGAACGTCATGTGAACGAGACACAGTGGAGGCTGGTGAGGAGTGGACGGCTCATAATAATTGGTGGACTAGAATGAATGAGCACGTCCCTCGCAAAGTTCCCCCAGCCACAACTGGCATGACATATGCCTTAAGGTTGCAAAATTAATTCCCTGGTTTTCCCAAAATCATGTTTGGAAGATTCCCGGAATAAAAACAGAATTTCTGGAAAATCAAGGAATTTATTGAAAGTTCCAGGAACTTGTGCCTCAAGTTATACACATAATGATCTTCATACCAACTGTACATGAACGGTGTGGTACCTACATATTCAGAGACCATCACTGGTCTGGGTCTTGAAGACAAAACAGGACTCAAAATACAACACACTGGAATACACGAAAGACGATCACGCACAAAACAGAAAGGGAAACCAGAGGGTTAAATAAGGAACATAATTATGAGATGGGAACCAGGTGTGTAAACAGACCAAACAAAAGGACAAATGAAACATGGATCAGTGGCAGCTAGAAAGCCGGTGACGTCGACCGCCGAGCGCGGCACGAACAAGGAGAGGGAACAACTTCGGTGGAAGTCGTGACAGCACGTCCTTGACCGAGATGCTTTATCTTTCAATATCATTCAAAATATTGCTCACATCCTTTGTCAACCAACGGGATACAGTTTCATATGTTCAATTTTATGTTCATAGTCTGTTCTCTATGTGAATTGGTTTATGTTCTGATGTGGTTTGTACACTGCGCGGTTGGACAATGTAGTGTAGAGTTTATGTAAAATAATTATTACTTAAATGCTATAGCAGTAAATAATAGCCATCTTAGAAGTACCATAGTTTCCCATGGTACAGACAGTGGTAGTCAGTCGTAGCCAGTGGTAGTCAGTGCCTCTGTCGAGCCCCAACATAAAGATATACCCTAATTTAAGGTAGTGTTCAGGGTGGATTCTCTGACAACAATACTGCTATGGAACAGCTGTGTGAGGCAGGAATACCTTTAGGGGTCAGAGTCCCGTGTAGCTCAGTTGGTAGAGCATGATGCCAGTGTTGTGGGTTCAATTCCCACGGAGGACCAGTACTAAAAACATATTAAAATGTATGCACTCACTGCTGTAAGTCGCTCTGGATGAGAGCGTCTGCTAAATCACTTCAATGTAAATGTCATACCAGCACCACAATACGTTGTCCCAACATTCCCTCTGTGACAGGAGTGTCACTGTCACTCAGAGACCTGGAGGGACACATGCCACATGACTAATGAAGTTTATTTGACACGTAGGTATGTCCTCTGGAACCCTCAATGGTAAAAGACAGACAGAAATATGGCACTTCTGACATGATTAACTGCATTTATTTGTTTGTGTTTCTTCTCAAATTCATACACCGTTGTGCTCTCTCTCTCTTCCTCCCCCCTCTCTCTCTCTCTCTCTCCTCCTTTCTACCCCCCCCCCCCCTCTCAGGAGTGAGAGTACAGTACAGCTCCAGAGGTTCTTTGACAGTGACAACTACTGTCTGATCCTCCCCCCGGACCTCAAGTCAGCCATCGCTGCCGTCACATACATGGCTGAGCAGCTGAAGAAGCAGGATGGCTCCGACTCGGTGAGCTACACACACGCGCACAGACACGCATACACACAGGCAAGCATGCACACAGACACAAACTTCCCCATGCTCATTAAATGAATCTCCATTCTCTCATACCAGAGCACAGGCAGTGTTCCCAGCATGCCCTGGTGATGTCCACGTGTCACTGCAGACATACTGTGCTTCCTTCTTCATGACTTACATGCTTTCATGTCTCTATGTCTCGTTGTGTGTGCGTGCGTGCATGTGTGTGCGCACATCCCTCTGTCCGTATGTGCCTGTGTGTGTTCCTCCCTATAGGAGACAGGAGACTGGCAGTACATAGCCATCGTGGTGGACAGGCTGTTCCTGTGGCTGTTTGTCATCATCACTACTCTGGGGACTCTGGCCATGTTCATGGACGCCAGACTCAACTACACACCAGACGAGCCTTTCCCCCTGAGGCCGTAGTCCATTCACACACCCCAGCACAGCCACTCTGGTGCTCACAAGGGATTACAAGAACTACACTTCCCATAATTCCATAGCTGAGTACCAACTTCTTTGATATGACGAGGACCAGAGGTTTCCCCAGGTAAAACTCAGTGTTCTATGTATAATGTATTGTTAGGGATGACACAGTACCATATACTTTGATATGAATAGTCCCCTTCTCTAAACCTACTCCTTTATGAAAGCAATATAATCTAATATAGACGGTTTATAGATTAGCATCTATTTAAATAGGACAAATATATTATTTATATACAGTACCAGTCAAAAGTGTGGACACACCTACTCATTCAAGGGTCTTACTTTATTTTTTACTATTTTCTACATTGTAGAATAATAGTGAAGACATCAAAACGATGAAGTAACACATATGTAATCATGTAGTAACCAAAAATGTGTTAAACATATATTTTATGCTTTTCAAAGTAGCCACCCTTAGCCTCTTGGCATGCTCTCAACCAGCTTCATGAGGTAGCCACCTGGAATGCATTTCTATTAACAGATGTGCTTTGTTAACAGTTAATTTGTGGAATTTCTTTCCTTCTTAATGCGTCAATTGTGTTGTGACAAGGTAGGGGTGGTAGGCAGAAGATATCCCTATTTAGTAAAAGACCAAGCCCATATTATGGCAAGAACAGCTCAAATAAGCAAAGAGAAACGACAGTCCATCATTACTTTAAGACATGAAGGTCAGTCGATACGGAACATTTCAAGAACTTTGAAAGTTTCTTCAAGTGCAGTAGCAAAAACCATCAAGTGCTATGATGAAACTGCCTCTCATGAGGACCACCACAGGAAAGAGACACAGAGTTACCTCTGCTGCAGAGGATAAGTTCATTAGAGTTACCAGCCTCAGAAATTGCAGCCCAAACCTATGCTTCACATAGTTCAAGTAACAGACACATCTCAACATCAACTGTTCAGAGGAGACTGTGAGAATCAGGCCTTCATGGTCGAATTGCTGCAAAGAAACCACTACTAAAGAACACAAATAAGAAAAAGAGCCTTGTTTGGGCCAAGAAACACGGTCAATTGACATTAGACCGGTGGAAATCTGTCCTTTGGTCTGATGAGTCCAAATTTTAGATTTTAGGTTCCAACTGCTGTGAAATTGTGAGATGCAGAGAAGGCGAATGGATGATCTCTGCACGTGTGGTTCCCACATGAAGGAGGGGGTGTGATGGTGACACTGCCTATGATTTATTTAGAATACAAGGCACACTTAACCAGCATGGCTACCACAGCATTCTGCAGCGACACGCCATGGTTTGCACTTAGTGGGACTATCATTTGTTTTTCAACAGGACAATTACCCAAAACACACTTCCAGGCTGTGTAAGGGCTATTTGACCAAGAAGGGGAGTGATGTAGTGCTGTATCAGATTACCTGGCCTCCACAATCACCCGACCTCAACCCAATTGAGATGGTTTGGTATGAGTTGGACCAGAGAGGTAAGGAGTGCTCAGAATATGTGGGAACTCCTTCAAGACTGTTGGAAAACCATTGCTCATGAAGCTGGTTGAGAGAATGCCAAGAGTGTGCAAAGCTGTCATTAAGGCAAAGGGTGGCTACTACTTTGAAGAATGTAAAATATAAAATATGTTTTGATTTGTTAAACAATGTAGAAAATAGTCAAATGTAAGAAGAACTCTTGAATGAGTAGGTGTGTCCAAACTTTTGACTGGTACTGTACGTTATTAATTGTAATGTATCCTGGTCTTCCAGTGTGTTTGAATTTGAAAGGCAATACACTGCTTGAAGTATTAAATAACTGATTTAATGTACCAACAATTGTCATAGGATTATTCTCTGTTGACTATACCCAATGTGACTATTAAAACCTACCCGAACCAGTAATCGTGGATAGATGGCAGCATTCGCGTGAAAGTGAAAGCACGAACCAAAGCATTTTCCCATGGCAAGGTGACTGGGAATATGGCCGAATACAAACAGTGTAGTTATTCCCTCCATAAGGCAATCAAACAGGCAAAACGTCAGTACAGAGACAAAGTGGAGTTGCAATTCAACGGCTCAGACAGAAGATGTATGTGGCAGGAACTATGGACAGTCACAGACAACAAAGGGAAAACCAGCCACGTCACGGACACCAACGTCTTGCTTCCGGACAAGCTAAACACCTTCTTCAACTCCTTTGAGGATAACCCGCGGCCCACTACCAAGGACTGTGGGCTCTCCTTCTCCATGGCCGATGTGAGCAAGACATTTAAGCATGTTAACCCTCGCAAGGCTGCCGGCCCAGACGTCATCCCTGGCCGCGTCCTCAGAGCATGCACTGATCAGCTGACTGGTGTGTTTACGGACATATTCAATCTCTCCCTATCCCAGTCTGCTGTCAATACCTGCTTCAAGATGTCCAGCATTGTTCCTGTACCCAAGAAAGTGAGGCTAGTTATAAGGATCATATCACCTCTACCTTACCTGACTCCCTAGACCCACTTCAATTTGCTTACCACCCCAATAGTTCCACAACCGATACAATCACCATCGCATTGCACACTGCCCTGTCTCATCTGGACAAGAGGAATACCTATGTAAGAATGCTGTTCATTGACTATAGCTCAGCATTCAACACCATAGTACCCTCCAAGCTCATCATTAAGCTCAGGGCCCTGGGTCTGAACCCCGACCTGTGCAACTGGGTCCTGGACTTCCTGATGGGCCGTCCCCAGGTGGTTAAGGTAGGAAACAACACCTCCACTTCGCTGATCCTCAACACAAAGGCCCCACAAGGGTGTGTGCTCAGCCCCCTCCTATACTCCCTGTTCACCCATGACCGCATGGCCAAACACGCCTCCAACTCAATCATCAAGTTTGCAGACAACACAACAGTAGTAGGCCTGATTACCAACAATGACGAGGCAGCCTACAGGGAGGAGGTGAGGGCCCGAGGGGTGCCAGGAAAATAACCTCTCACTCAATGTCACCAAAACAAAAGAGCTGATCGTGGACTTCAGGAAACAGCAGAGTGAGCACTCCCCTATCCACATCGACGGGACCGCAGTGGAGAAGGTAGAAAGCTTCAAGTTCCCCGGTGTGCACATCACTGAAATTTGGCTTGGCTCCTAAAACTCTCACAAACTTTTACAGATACAGGGCCTTGCGAAAGTATTCGGCCCCCTTGAACTTTGCGACCTTTTGTCACATTTCAGGCTTCAAACATAAAGATATAAAACTGTATTTTTTGTGAAGAATCAACAACAAGTGGGACACAATCTTGAAGTGGAACGACATTTATTGGATATTTCAAACTTTTTTAACAAATCAAAAACTGAAAAATTGGGCGTGCAAAATTATTCAGCCCCTTTACTTTCAGTGCAGCAAACTCTCTCCAGAAGTTCAGTGAGGATCTCTGAATGATCCAATGTTGACCTAAATGACTAATGATGATAAATACAATCCACCTGTGTGTAATCAAGTCTCCGTATAAATGCACCTGCACTGTGATAGTCTCAGAGGTCCGTTAAAAGCGCAGAGAGCATCATGAAGAACAAGGAACACACCAGGCAGGTCCGAGATACTGTTGTGAAGAAGTTTAAAGCCGGATTTGGATACAAAAAGATTTCCCAAGCTTTAAACATCCCAAGGAGCACTGTGCAAGCGATAATATTGAAATGGAAGGAGTATCAGACCACTGCAAATCTACCAAGACCTGGCCGTCCCTCTAAACTTTCAGCTCATACAAGGAGAAGACTGATCAGAGATGCAGCCAAGAGGCCCATGATCACTCTGGATGAACTGCAGAGATCTACAGCTGAGGTGGGAGACTCTGTCCATAGGACAACAATCAGTCGTATATTGCACAAATCTGGCCTTTATGGAAGAGTGGCAAGAAGAAAGCCATTTCTTAAAGATATCCATAAAAAGTGTTGTTTAAAGTTTGCCACAAGCCACCTGGGAGACACACCAAACATGTGGAAGAAGGTGCTCTGGTCAGATAAAACCAAAATTGAACTTTTTGGCAACAATGCAAAACGTTATGTTTGGCGTAAAAGCAACACAGCTGAACGCACCATCCCCACTGTCAAACATGGTGGTGGCAGCATCATGGTTTGGGCCTGCTTTTCTTCAGCAGGGACAGGGAAGATGGTTAAAATTGATGGGAAGATGGATGGAGCCAAATACAGGACCATTCTGGAAGAAAACCTGATGGAGTCTGCAAAAGACCTGAGACTGGGACGGAGATTTGTCTTCCAACAAGACAATGATCCAAAACATAAAGCAAAATCTACAATGGAATGGTTCAATAATAAACATATCCAAGTGTTAGAATGGCCAAGTCAATGTCCAGACCTGAATCCAATCGAGAATCTGTGGAAAGAACTGAAAACTGCTGTTCACAAATGCTCTCCATCCAACCTCACTGAGCTCGAGCTGTTTTGCAAGGAGGAATGGGAAAAAATGTCAGTCTCTCGATGTGCAAAACTGATAGAGACATACCCCAAGCGACTTACAGCTGTAATCGCAGCAAAAGGTGGCGCTACAAAGTATTAACTTAAGGGGGCTGAATAATTTTGCACGCCCAATATTTCAGTTTTTGATTTGTTAAAAAAGTTTGAAATATCCAATAAATGTCGTTCCACTTCATGATTGTGTCCCACTTGTTGTTGATTCTACACAAAAAAATACAGTTTTATATCTTTATGTTTGAAGCCTGAAATGTGGCAAAAGGTCGCAAAGTTCAAGGGGGCCGAATACTTTCGCAAGGCACTGTATACAATTGAGAGCATCCTGTTGGGCTGTATCACCGCCTGGTACGGCAACTGCACCACCCACAACTGCAGGGCTCTCCAGGGGGTGGTGCGGTCTGCCCAACGCATCACCGAGGGCAAACTACCTGCCCTCCAGGACACCTAAAGCACCCGATGTCACAGGAAGGCCATAAAGGTAATCAAGAACCACCTGAGTCATGGCCTGTTCACCCCGCTATCATCCAGAAAGTGAGGTCAGTACAGGTGCGTCAAAGCTGGGACCGATAAACTGAAAAACATCTATGTAAAGCCATCTGACTGTTAAATATCCATCACTAGCCCGTTTCCACCCGGTTACGCAACCCTGCACCTTAGAGGCTGCTGCCCTATATACATAGACTTGAAATGACTGACCACTTTAATAATGGAACACTAGTCACTTTAATCATGTTTAAAAAATGTTTACAACCTGCTTTACTCATCTCATATGTACAGTATATACTGTATTCTGTTCTACTGTATTTTAGTCAATGCCACTCTGACATTGTTCAAACTAATATTTATATTTTTATGAATTCCATTATTTTACTTTTAGATTTGTGTGTATTGTTGTGAATAGTTTTTAGATACTACTGCACTGTTAGATAGTACTGTACTGTTGGAGCTAGGAACACACGCATTTCACTACACCCACAATAACATCTGCGAAATATGTGTATGTGACCAATAAAATTTGATTTGATTAGAGAGGTTAGCTTGGGCGCCAGTTCCTGCTCTCTTGCTAGCTCTTTATGGAAGTGCTGTGCCATGTTTGGGAGTTGGCAAGAGCACAAACAAATCTGGGACTAGGCTATAGTAGTTTCTCCATTCTGGATGTAAACTAACCATGCTTGTATTGGCAGATTGACTCCATTGTTGGCCTCATTCATTTCCCTAAGAACATCTGTTATTATCTTCCCATGATTAAACTCTACATCCTCTTCTACCAAGCTATACTAATGGCCCATTCTAACACATAGGTTGCGTCTGAAATGGCACCCTATTCACTATTGAGCCCATAAGGCTCCGGTCAAACATGCATTATATAGGATGCGTCCCTAGAGTTATTTATAGAGGTAGAAATTAAAAATTAAGGGATATTTTGGGAGGGTGAAAGAATGGTGCTGAACCTCTCACCACCTGCAGTTTGTCATTTTGACAGAGGGGGGCAGCAGACTGCAGTGTGTACTCACCTGCTACTGTCATCAGCTCCACCACAATCAGAAGTATGGGAGTAGGTGATGGCATTACGGTCACTTTCACTTTGCTTTTCAGCTATTTCAAAAGACCTGAGTACATTCATAAGACATCACAG
This sequence comes from Oncorhynchus mykiss, assembly GCF_013265735.2. Classification (NCBI taxonomy): domain Eukaryota; kingdom Metazoa; phylum Chordata; class Actinopteri; order Salmoniformes; family Salmonidae; genus Oncorhynchus; species Oncorhynchus mykiss. The sequence goes on from NC_048573.1 coordinate 18,934,008, forward strand.
AGTTGTTCTTTATTCCTTCTATCCTGTGGAGAATCTGAATAAACAACATGTATGTTTTGTTTCCACGATGACCGTGGTTAAAGATGCTTGCAGTAAAGATACTGTAAGTTAATGTATTATTTAGGAATAGTTCACTCTTCAACTATTTTTATAGGATTTTGTAGTTTTTATTTTCATGTGAAATCTTCCACTTACTGTTAAGAATTTCAAAAAAGTTGAAAGTGAACTGGTACTAAACAACATACTCAAGCTGTTACCTAACCTTGTCTTTGCATTGAATGCCCCCCCTTCTCTCCTCATCTCTAACTCCACCCCTTGATTACTTTCAAGTGCACGGCTACCTAGCAACCCCTGGACTACACTATGTGCTTTGTAACCCTGGGAGCAGCAGCAGGTGAATGAATGGAGTTGTAAACAGGCTGTTGATGTATCCATACACCATACTAAGGGGTATTGTTTTGGTCTCAAGAATTGTTCCTATGAGAACTCCCATACAGGTGGCCTATAATTGGCCTCAAGTTCAGTTTTACAATCCTATCCAAATATATTTACTGTACATTCATTGGCGGTCATGTCTTCTCATTGCCAGGTCTCTTTTGAAAGAGAGGTATTTTGATCTCATTGTGAAAACCTGGTAAAATGAAGGTAAAATAAAAAATAAACCAATTGAGGTATAAGAGTATTATGACATTTGAATGTAACAGTATAACTTTAGACCGTCCCCTCGCCCATACCCGGGCGCGAACCAGGGACCCTCTGCACACATCAACAACAGTCACCCACGAAGCATCGTTACCCATCGCTCCACAAAAGCAGATCAAGGGGAACCACTACTTCAAGGTCTCAGAGCAAGTGACGTCACCGATTGAAACGCTATTTAGCGCGCACCACCGCTAACTAGCTAGCCGTTTCACATCCGTTGCATGAACAGACTGGACTTTTCTGTGTAGACAGTCATCAAAACATGTTCTCTCTCCCATACAGATCATATGGTCAATGGGTCATAGAGTTGAGTACACACATATAGGTACTAAAGTGAAATAACATTACCTCTCTCATTACATCATAGTTTGACATAAGAAAAATGAACAAGACAATGTCACTAGGACTATCCTGCTGTCTCAGGACATTAGAGAGAAAACGAGGGAGAGCAATATAGAGAAATGAGGGAGAGTGGAGGAGGACAGAAGAAAGGAGGAGGAGGACATTAGCCCATTGTGGATTGTTGGCTATTCAGGGAAAGCTTTAGGACCCAGCATGTTTTATTGTTAACGGTTCAGTAGCTTCCAAGGGAGCGTACAGGACTTTAATCACTGCTTTTCAGTCTCTCCAACACCCGAGGATGGTTGGGGGCTTGCAGGATAAAAGCAAAGAGGTGCAAGCCTTGCCCTTCTTAAGGGCTGATTTAGCTGGTTTTGCTCTCCCATTGAGCATTGTGCAACGGCAAAACATAAAAAAAGACAAATGTGTGTTTACCAGGAGGGAAAAGGTGGTAAAAAGAGAACGGGAAGGAGAGAGGGAGAGAACAGTTTATTTTGTGTGTCATGGTGACTCAGGGGACTCTGGCCCCTAGTTCCAATATGGGCCAATAGGACGGTAGATAAATCACATACTGTAACTAGGAGCAACAGCACTAGTGATCAGGAAAGAGAGAGCTATAGGGGTTCCATGAAGAGAAGTTACTTACTATCTCTTCCTCCAAGTCCAGCTATAGGACTAGAGGACATTCCTTAAATTACAAGGACCTTCATCCCAGCAACAATGGGCCCTTTGTTGACCCCCTGAGCCCAGCATTGAGGCTCCGGGCTTAGCTAGGAAGCGGCTGAACACTTGCCTAGTTTATACGTGACACTAATATGTGTCCTTCGACCTGATCTTGTCCACATTCTGGTTGTGCCCACATTTTCATAAGTATGTCTACACATGGTATTAAAATGTGTCTCATGTCTGTCCACAGTGGCAGTTGGTGTCAGTATGCTGTGATTGCTGGTGTGAGGGATTGAGATGGTTGGTGTACAGTCGAGCTTACATAAATGGTTCTCTACCACGCCAGTCAGGTATTTACGAGGCTAACAGTCTACTGTGAGAAGAGAAAGGGAGAGTGAGTTATGACCCATGGCTGATCAGTAGCCTAACTTACTGTACAGAAGTAGGTCAGTGGCACTGCAGCAGTTAGGGTCCAACACACATGTGACCGCACACACACAACTCCAGGTCGTAGTCAGTACAAATAACATTATTCCCCCAAGGATTTTATTCTAGATTGTTAATGAGATATTCTATTGAGGTGTATCCTGTTTTTCTAATGACATAACTTCACAAACAAGTTTACCCTACTGACTTGCTAAACTGTGGACCTGCACAATGCAATCTGACTGTTGAATATTTTGGTATCACTTAAAACACTTAAAGCATCCAGGTATCATGTTATAAGCATGCATACGCCTTTATAATGTTATAAACAAGACATTTCAAGTTGTCTCTCTGTATAAAAATACAGAAATGTAAAACACAAGGAGAGCTGTGGTGATTTTAGCGTGTACATTTTGGTGTGTGGGGGGGGGGGGGGGGGGGGTGCATGCCAGCAAAGCCACTACACAACACAACACTAAACATTAATTGCGCTATAACGTTGACGAAAGGTGCCCACAAACTCTTAGGGCCTACATAAAGCTGTCCCAACAGTAGCTAATACAGCGAAAAAATACCATGCTATTGTTTGAGGATAGCGCACAACAACAAAACACTTTTATCACGGCAACTGATTTGATACATTCACTTCGGAAGGTAAATAATATCCTTACATTCAGTAATCTTGCTCTGATTTGTCATCCTGAGGGTCCCCGAGATTAAATGTAGCGGTTTTGTTTGATAAAATCTATTTTTATATTTAAATGTACGAACTGGGTTCCAAAGTTTGACCCCACTGCTGTCTCTGGCTCCACACCCACCCGCCTGGCCATCTAGATGAGTGAAGGTTAGTGTCTTTTCTGTAAGGAAGTTAATGATCCTTCATGTATGACATTCCCGGGAGTGTGTAAACTTTATTTTTTTATTGCTATAGCATTTTTGTATGTTTTCTATAGTTATGCACTTGAAAATGTATAAATTGACCAATTCGGCACATTTGGGTAAACTCCATGAAGATTTGATACAAAATATTGTGTTATGATGTAATTCTTTACTGGATCAGTCTGACACTTTGCACACAAACTGCTGCCATCTTGTGGACAATATCTAAATTACACCTAGAATCCTACATCACTGTCTGGCCTTTCTCTTGCATTTCAAAGAGAGAAAACACATGTTTTTTTTGTTTGTATTATCTTTTACCAGATCGAATGTGTTATATTCTCCTACATTAATTTCAATTTTTCACAAACTTCAAAGTGTTTCCTTTCAAATGGTATCAACAATATGCATATCCCTTCTTCAGGTCCTGAGCTACAATTAAATGTGGGTATGTCATTTGAGGCGGAAATTGAAAAAATAGGTTTTAAGAGGTGAAAGTATACCAAATGATTAGGGTGTGGTACATGGGCTACTAACAGTTTACTACACAACATAGACTTTGCATTACGGTCTTAGCTACAGCATACATATCTACCTGGCATATTACATAATTTATTCAGCAGCAAACAAAACATTTTTGGACTTACCTTGTTGTGCTGTGCTCACTTGAACAGGAAGGTGGCCCGGCGATGCTTCGTGGGGAAATTTTGTCATCAAACGCTGTCAAAGTCTGGCATTCTCTGGATTTATGGTGCTTTCAAGACAACTGGGAACTCAAAAAAAATTGTGATGATGTCAGTGATCTTCAGGTCGTAGATCTAGGCCCGACTTCCGAATTTACAATTCCGAGTTGGATAAAAGTTCAAAATGTATTTTCCCAGTCGTAGCTCGTTTTTCCCGAGTTCCCAGTTGTCTTGAACTCACTAGTCAGATTTTTCAGTTCTGGGTTAACAGTTGTTTTGAGCACGGCACAAATCATGCTTCATTGACAGCATGGCCGATGTTGAATGTTTATAATTTTAAACTATCATTTTAATAATTTCAATCTTAGACTCGGGAGCACACAGCCACTCCACTGAATAGCAGGCTAATGATTGCTTTGCAATGCTTGCAGTTAGCCACTGATTCCTTCCAAACCACTCATTGTTGAATTTGCAATTTCCAACTTGTTGTGTAATGTTTATATCCAATGGCCGATGTGCACCGATACAGTTTATCTATAATTTATCTTCATTTTTTCTCTTTATATAAGAAGGATTAAAAAGGATTTGCCAGTAGATTGTCAACTTGATTTATGATGATGACTGCAAGCTAAGATTTTGATAGTATGATGTTGACATGACCAGTCCAATCAAAGCTATTGTAGATATGTCGATTTTTTTTTCAACGGATAAAGCCTGGGAACACCTGTCAGCTAAGCAACGCTGGCATTCTGAAGCTGAACAAATAGTTACCGTCAGCCCGGTAGGAACTGTACGGTTGTTTTACAGTACCCACTTGCTCGAGAAACAATTGTAGCTTCCCTGGAATGAAGAAGTAGCATGGCCAATGGGCGTGACATAACGGTAAGGGCCCTGGGAGGAGGGGATGCGAGAAGAGACCTCTCACGCATCACCGGGCACGGTGACTGGACACACACACCCCCTCGCAGGCCCTCATGCAGAATTTAAATCCCCCTTCCCGCAAGCTCAGCACTACTATTCAAGGTGCGGCTCAAGCTATAACAGGTGGAAAGGAGATCAAGAACCACAACAAGATTGTGTTTACTGACGCTATCCTGACGCGTTTAATGAAGATAGGTAGATCCACCTTGCATATATAGACTGCATTAAGATAACCGTTGTGTGCCTTTGGACACGCACAAAAGGATTCATAGTTTTTTCATCAACAGAAACGTATTTATTTAGACATTTAGACAAAAATAATTGACAAAATAATTTTATTTTTAAAGATGGCAAATTCGGGAATTCAACTTTTAGGATTCGCCCTGTCACTCGTCGGTGTCATTGCACTTATCGTGGGGACCATTCTTCCACAGTGGAAGATGTCTGCACACGTAGGAGACAACATCATAACGGCGGTTGCCATGTACCAAGGACTATGGATGTCATGCGCTTTTCAGAGCACAGGGCAGCTCCAATGTAAAATCTACGACTCGATCCTGCAGCTAGACGGTGAGTATAAATAAACGAAATATTTATTCGACCGTTATATTTCTATGACGGTATGCGCGTCCTGTGCGCACCTCACGCACTGTGAATTACGCATGCATATAACCCGATCGGCTATCTTATTATCAAAGGAGGAATGTCATGAGTATGGTGACTTGTTTCGGGAAAGTCTCACGTTGTACCAGTAAATGGAATTGATTGACGGGAGATACAGGTGAGCAGACATCTGAGCAGACACCTGAGACGGTCAGCTGAGGTCCCCACCCATTTTCCTATGGAGAAGTTCTTGTTCAATGGAGCACATTGGTGTCACTGATAAAGGGACTTCGGGACTGTTCGTCATTTAATTGCCCCTCTCATGGTTATCATTTAATAGCGCCTTTTGTATTATTATACAGTGCGATACTGTTAACTCCTTTCCAGGTGCCACACTCACTGACACTTCAATCACTCTGGATATTACTCTTGAAAAATCAATTACAAACGTATCTGACATTTACTCTTATCAGAACCCCATTGAACACCTGGAGTTCTCAATCCTGTTACTGTTCCCGGCAACCTCTGCCCACCTCCCAACCCATTTTCCCCTCCCCTCTCTGCTGTCTATTCTCAAATGGCTGTGCTGGTCCACCCCCAAGGTGGTAAGGCCCCGACTGGCATGCCCCCTGCCCATTCATCACCCACTATACCCTGGCATAGAAAGGTGGCACAGGGAGGGTGCTGACTGGGGCTCCAGATGCCAGAGATGTCCTGGTCCTAACTAACTAACTAACTAACTAACTAATTAACGGTGAACAACCAAAAGAGTTGCCATTGCAACAGCAACACAGTAATCTGTGCAGGAATTTTACGCCCTTCCCCTCCCTCTTCCTCCCACCTCGGTTTGCCCCAGACCCTTAGGGCACCATAATGAAGAGAACCTGGGTGTAATTTGATATAACTCCCCATCTACTCTTCTTGGTTTCTCATGTCATACTGGTTGGTGAGAGGGATTTCATTGAACAGAGATGCCTGTTCAGATTTAGAACACTTAGAGTTCCAGTTTTTACTGGCTGTAACTGCTGACAGTGAGCAGGTTTGGGGGTTCTAGGAATGGTACGGAGGGGGGGTCAGGGTGGCACTGTGGAGTACAGAGGGGTGAGGGTGGCACCGTGGGGTACAGGGTGGGGAGTCTGGGTGGCACTGTGGAGTACAGAGGGGTGAGGGTGGCACCGTGGGGTACAGGGTGGGGAGTCTGGGTGGCACTGTGGAGTACAGAGGGGTGAGGGTGGCACCGTGGGGTACAGGGTGGGGAGTCTGGGTGGCACCGTGGGGTACAGGGGGGTTAGGGTGATATTCCATGGTATTCCCAATTTGCATGCTTGGCATGCCCTCATTGTGTTTAGAATTTGGCAGAGGAGGAATTTTTCTTCCTTCCTTCCTTCCTTCCTTCCTTCCTTCCTTCCTCTCTCCTCCTCCATCCCTCCATCCACCCATCCCTCCCTCCCTTTCTCCCTTTCTCCGTTTCTCAGGCCTGGAGTTTTTTTTTGTGAACTCAGGAATGGCCTGGACTGGCACAGACTGGTTTGGGGTGGCCTCTGCTTCTCCCTCTCTGTCAGTTTTATGAGATGTGGTGACAGATTAGGGGGTCCTGACAGTAGCTTTCAATCCCCCCTCCCCTAAACAACAGCAGACTGTGTGATCATGCTCTCCACAGCCGACGTGGAGAAAGGGAGAAAGGGTGAAAGGGAGAAAGGGAGGGAGGGAGGGAGGGAGGGAAGAGAGAGAGAGAGAGAGAGAGGAAGGAAGGAAGGAAGGAAGGAAGGAAGGAAGGAAGGAAGGAAGGAAGGAAGGAAGGAAGGAAGGAAGGAAGGAAGGAAGGAAGGAAGGAAGGAAGGAAGGAAGGAAGGAAGGAAGGAAGGAAGGAAGGAAAGAAAGAAAGAAAGAAAGAAAGAAAGAAAGAAAGAAAGAAAGAAAGAAAGAAAGAAAGAAAGAAAGAAAGAAAGAAAGAAAGAAAGAAAGAAAGAAAGAAAGAAAGAAGGAAGGAAGGAAGGAAGGAAGGAAAAATTCCTCTTCTGCTATATTCTAAACACAATGAGGGCATGCCAGGCATGCAAATTGGGGATACCAGGAATATCACCCTAACCCCCCTGTACCCCACGGTGCCACCATTGCAATAAATAGACCTCTGAACCTTTCACCTATTACTACCTGTCAGGGCAAGGAGATTGAGGTTGTAACCTCATATAAATATCTTGGTATTTTAATTGATGACGGCTTCTCTTTTAAATTGCATATTCAACAACTTACAAAAAAATTTAAGCTGAAATTGGGATTTTATTTTAGGAATAAGGCCTGTTTTTCTTTTGAAGCCAGAAGGAGGCTAGTATCAGCTACATTTATGCCTTTACTAGACTATGGGGATATTTTATATATGAATGCTTCCGCTCAGTGTTTGAGATCAATTGACACTCTTTACCATGGTACTTTAAGATTTATTTTAAACTGCAAAACCCTTACGCACCACTGCACTTTGTATACCAGGGTTGGCTGGCCTTCTCTAGTCACTCGTAGGCTCAGTCACTGGTATACTTTTATTTACAAAGCCATTTTGGGTTTACTACCTTTTTATTTGTGCATTTTCAGAAATATGGTGGGTACTCTCTTCGTTCGCTGGACTTTATCCTGCTAACTGTTCCAAATGTCCGAACTGAATTTGGTAAAAGGGCTTTTATGTACTCTGCGCCATCGTCTTGGAATACCTTACAAAATACTTTTAAACTGGAAGAACTTGTCCCGATTGTAGTTTTTTATGTTGTCTGTCTGTCATTTTTTTGTAATGACTTGGTGCTGCCTATCTTGGCAAGGGCGCTCTTGTAAAAGAGATTTTAATCTCAATGAGCCCTTCCTGGTTAAAGAAAGGTTCCAATTTTGTTTTTAAATGTAAGACCTTCAGTCAAATTAAAATCAAATTGTATTTGTCACATGCTGCCAAATACAACAGGTGTAGATCTTACAGTGAAATGCTTACTTAAAGACCTTAACCAACAATGCCGTTTTAAGAAAATACCCCCCCCCAAATTTTTTTTATAATAATAAGAGAGAAGAAAAACAAATAATTAAAGAGCAGCAGTAAATAACAATAGCGGGGTTATATACAGGGGGTACAGAGTGTCAATGTGTCAATGTGCGGGGACACATTGTCGAGGTAGTTGAGGTAATTATGTACATGCAGGTATGGTTACTATAGTGGCTATGCATAGATGATAAGAGAGAGAAGCAGCAGCGTGGGGGGGGGGGGGGGGGGGGTGAAAATATTTTGGGTAGCCATTTGATTAGCTGTTCAGGAGTCTTATGGCTTGGGGGTAGAAGCTGTGTAGAAGCCTCATGGAGCTAGAATTGGCGCTCCGGTACCGCTTGCCGAGCGGTAGCAGAGAGAACAATCTATGACTTGGATAGCTGGAGTCTTTGACAATTTTTAGGGCCTTCCTCTGACATCGCCTGGTTCAGAGGTCCTGGATGGCAGAAGGCTGGGCCCCGGTGATGTACTTGGCTGTACGCACTACCCTCTGTAGTGCCTTGTGGTCAGAGGCCGAGCAGTTGCCATACAAGGAAGTGATGCAACCCGTCAGGATGCTCTCGATGGTGCAGCTGTAAAACCTTTTGAGGATCTGAGGACCCATGCCAAATCTTTTCAGTCTCCTGAGGGGGAATAGGTTTTGTCTTGCCCTCTTCACAACTGTCTTGGTGTGCTTGGACCATGTTAGTTTGTTGGTGGTGTGGAAGCCAAGCTTTCAACCTGCTCCACTACAGCCCTGTCAATGAGAATGGTGGCTTGATCGGTCCTCCTTTTCCTGTAGTCCACAATCATCTCCTTTGTCTTGATCAAGTTGGGGGAGAGGTTGTTGTCCTTGCACCACACGGTCAGGTCTCACCTCCTCCCTATTGGTTGTCTCATCGTTGTCGGTGATCAGGCTGTTGTGTCATCAGCAAACGTAATGATGGTGTTAGAGTTGTGGCTGGCGTGCAGTCATGAGTAAACAGGGATACAGGAGGGGACTGAGCATGCACCCTGAGGGGCCCCCGTGTTGAGGATCAGCGTGGCGGATGTGTTGTTACCTACCTTACCACCTAGGGGCGGCCCGTCAGGAAGTCCAGGATCCAGTTGCAGAGGGAGGTGTTTAGTCCCATGGTCTTTAGTGTAGTGATGAGCTTTGAGGGCACTATGGTGTTGAAGGCTGAGCTGTAGTCAATGAATAGCATTCTCACGTAGGTGTTCCTTTTGTCCAGGTGTGAAAGGGCAGTGTGGAGTGCAATAGAGATTGCATCATCTGTGGATTTGTTGGTGCGGTATGCAAATTGGATTGGGTCTAGTGTTTCTGGGATGATGGTGTTGATGGGAGCCATGACCAGCCTTTCAAAGCATTTCATGGTTACAGACGTGAGTGCTATGGGTTGGTAGTCATGTAAGCAGGTTACCTTAGTGTTCTTGGGCACAGGGACTATGGTGGTCTGCTTGACACATGTTGGTATAACAGACTCAGACAGGGAGAGGATGAAAATGTCAGTGAAGATACTTGCCAGTTGGTAAGCACATGCTCGGGGAACACGTTCTGGTAATTCGCCTGGCTCAGAGGCCTTGTGAATGTTGACCTCTGATACACTCATGCATGTTTCAGTGTTACTTGCCTCAAAGCGATTATAGATAAATAAAGTTATTTAGCTCGTCTGGCAGGCTCGTGTCACTTGGCAGCTATTGGCTGTGCTTCCCTTTGTAGTCTGTAATAGTTTGCAAGCCCTGCCACATCCAACGAGCATCGGAGCCGGTATAGTACGATCCGATCTTAGTCCTCTATTGACGCTTTGCCTGTTTGATGGTTTGTCAGAGGGCATAGCGGGATTTCATATAAGCTTCCGGGTTAGAGTCCCGTTCCTTGAAAGCGGTGGCTGTACCCTTTAGCTCAGTGCGAATGTTGCCTGTAATCGATGGCTTCTGGTTGGGGTATGTACGTACAGTCACTGTGGGGACAACGTCCTCGATGCACTCATTGATAAAGCCAGTGACTGATGTGGTGTACTCCTCAATGCCATCGGAAGAATCCCAGAACATATTCCAGTCTGTGTTGGCAAAACAGTTCTGTAGTTTAGCATCTGCTTCATCTGACCACTTTTTTATAGACCGAGTCACTGGTGCTTCCTGCTTTAATTTGTGCTTGTAAGCAGGAATCAGGAGGATAGCGTTATAGTTAGATTTGCCAAATGGAGGGCGAGGGAGAGCTTTGTACTGTGTGGAGTAAAGGTGGTCTAGATTTTTTTCCCCTCTGGTTGCACGTTTAACATTCTGATAGAAATTCAGTAAAACTGATTTAAGTTTTCCTGCATTAAAGTTACCGGACACTAGGAGCGCCGCCTCTGGATGAGCGTTTTCCTGTTTGCTAATGGTGGAATACTGCTCATTGAGTGCGGTATTAGTGCCAACATTGCTTTGTGGTGGTATATAGACAGCTACAAAAAATACAGATCTACAGCTTAACATGAGATGCTCTACCTCAGGCGAGCAAAACTTTGACACTTCCTTGGATATCGTGCACCAGCTGTTGTTTACATAAATGTCTAGGCACCCACCCCGTGTCTTACCAGAGGCTGCTGTTCTGTTTTGCCAATAGAGTGTGTAACCCGCCAGTCTTATGTTCTTAATGTCGTCGTTCAGCCAAGACTCGGTGAAACATAAGATATTACAGTTTTTAATGTCCTGTTGGTAGGCTATACGTGCTTTCAGTTCGCCTCATTTATTTTCCAGCGATTGAATGTTAGCTAGTAGAACGGAACGCAAGGGCAGATTAGCCACTCATCGGCTGATCCTCGCAAGGCACCCTGATCTTTTGCTTCGAAATCTCTGTTTCCTTCTCCAGCGAATCATGGGGATCGGTGCCTGATCGGGTGTCTGCAGTATATCCTCGTGTCCAACTCATTGAAGAAGTACTCCTTGTCCAATTTGAGGTAAATATAATCCCAGTTCTGATGTCCAGAAGCTCTTTTCGGTCATAAGAGACGGTAGCAGCAACATTATGTACAAAACGAACAATACGAACAATGCAAAAAAAAAAATTGCATGATTGGTTGAGAGCCGATAATACGGCAGCCCTACCCTCCGGCACCATCAGAAACAGGTCAACATTCACAAGGCCTTAGGGCCAGACAGATTACCAGGACGTGTTCTCCGAGCATGCGCTGACCAACTGGCATGTGTCTTCACTGACATTTTCAATCTCTTCCTGTCTGAGTCTGTAATACCAACATGTTTCAAGCAGACCACCATAGTCCCTGTGCCCAAGAACACTAAGGTAACCTGCCTAAAAGACTACCGACCCGTAGCACTCAAGTCTGTAATCATGAAGTGCTTTGAAAGGCTGGTCATGGCTCACATCAACACCATTATCCCAGAAACCTTAGACCCACTCCAATTTGCATACTGCCCCGAAAGATCCACAGATAATGCAATCTCTATTGCACTCCACACTGCCCTTTCACACCTGGACAAAAGGATGGCAACTGTTCAGCCTCCGACCGCAAGGCACTACAGAGGGTAGTGCTTACGACCCAGTACATCACCAGGGCCAAGCTTCCAGACATTCAGGACCTTTATACCAGGCGGTGTCAGAGGAAGGCCCAAAAAATTGTCAAAGACTCCATCCACCCAAGTCAGAGACTGTTCTCTCTGCTACCGCACGGCAAGCGGTACCAAAGTGCCAAGTCTAGGTACAATATTCTTCTAAACAGCTTCTACCCCCAAGCCACAAGACTCCTGAACATCTAATAAAATAGCTACCCAAACTATTTGCATTGCCCTCTTCTACGCTGTTGCTACTCTCTGTTATTATCTATGCATAGTCACTTTAATAACTCTACCTACATGTACATATTACCTCAATTACCTCAACACTGGTGCCCCCGCACCTTTACTCTGAACCGGTACCTCCTGTATGTAGTTCCGCTATTGTTATTTTTCTGCTGCTCTTTAATTATTTGCTATTTTTATCTCTTACTTTTTTTGGGGGGGGGGGGGATTTTCTTAAAACTGCATTTATTTATTTAGTTTTATCTAACCTTTATTTCACTAGGCAAGTCAGTTAAGAACAAATTCTTATTTACAATGACGGCCTAGCAAAAGGCAAAAGGCCTCCTGTGGGGAAGTGGGCTGGAATTAAAAATACAAAATAAATCAAATATAAATATAGGACAAAACACACATCACGACAAGAGAGACAACACAACACAACATAAAGAGAGACATAAGACAACATAATAGCAAGGCAGCAACACATGACAACACAGCATGGTAGTAACACAACATAACAACAACATGGTAGCAACACAACATGGTAGCAGCCCAAAACATGGTACAAACATTGTTGGTTAAGAGCTTGTAAGTAAGCATTTCACAGTAAGGTGCTGCTGTATTCGGCGCATGTGACAAATTAAATTTGATTTGGAAGAGAGAGAGAGATGGAGAGAGAGAGGGGGGTAGAGGTGTAGAGAGACTTGCTGATCTTTTATTTTAATTTTAAATTCTGCAATATATCCCACAAGTCTATAAATTAAAGCTATCTATAGCTGTGCCACACCTCTCTCTCCCTCACTATCTTGCTACTCCTTTCCCTCCTCTCCCTTTCCTGCTCTGGTGTGTGTGTGTATGTATGTGCGTGTGTTTCTCAGGCACTCTCCAGGCCACTCGTGCCCTGATGATTGTTGGCATCATCGTATCCATCGCTGGGCTGGGCGTGGCCACCATGGGCATGAAGTGTACCACCTGCGGAGGAAACAACAAAATGTGGAAGTCTCGCACCGCCATGACTGGAGGTGTCATTCTACTGGTTGGAGGTGTGTGTGTGTGTGTGTGTGTGTGTGTGTGTGTGTGTGTGTGTGTGTGTGTGTGTGTGTGTGTGTGTGTGTGTGTGTGTGTGTGTGTGTGTGTGTGTGTGTGTGTGTGTGTGTGTGTGTGTGTGTGTGTGTGTGTGTGTGTGTGTGTGTGTGTGTGTGAGAGAGAGAGAGAGAGAGAGCTATGTTGGAGGGGCTATAGAGAGCGATCAGAATAATCACCACAAGCGGTATATGTTCTTAGGGTCCAGAGTTTTCCTTACATGGTCAAATGACTTGGTCATGACAATCTCAGGGCCCTACTTTTTTTAAACATTATTTCTAAGCTGGTCTGAGATCTGTGCTTATTATGTCACTTCGTCATTCTGGTCCCTAACAGGGGCATGGCTATATAGAGAGATCAAGAGAATCATCCCAGGCATATACTGTATTTTTCTTTATGTGTAGGCACTTCTTATTTAACATTACATGAAAAGATCTGTGTTAGAGGTCACTTGGTCATTCTGGTTCAGCGTCTGAGATCTTAGAGAGTACCGTATGTAGGAGGTTTGACCCTCTATCTGGCCACCAGCTGCTCTCCCACTCATCTAAGCCTGACGAAGACCTTTGATTTGAAACGTTGTGCAATAAAAGTCACACTCATGTACCCAGGTTCCCCTGGAGGTCACATAGGGAGAGAATGGGGGATTTTTTACTGACTATGTGGCTTAGGGCCTCCCGGGTGGCACAGTGGTTAAGGGTGCTGTACTGCAGCGCCAGCTGGGCCATCAGAGACTCTGGGTTCGCGCCCAGGCTCTGTCACGACCGGGAGGTCCGTGGGGCGATGCACAATTGGCCTAGTGTCCTCTGGGTTAGGGAGGGCTTGGCCGGTAGGGATGTCCTTTTCTCATCGTGCACCAGCGACTCCTGTGGCGGGCCGTGCGCACTCTGACACATTGGTGCGGCTGGCTTCCGGGTTGGATGCGCACTGTGTTAAGAAGCAGCGTGGCTTGGTTGGGTTGTGAATTGGAGGACGCATGACTTTCAACCTTCGTCTCTCCCGAGCCTGTACGGGAGTTGTAGCGATGAGACAATATAGTAGCTACTAAAAACAATTGGATATCACGAAAAAGGGGTAAAATTCTTCTTTTTTTAAATAAATAAATTTTTAAAAAGACTATGGCTATTACTCTGACACTATTCCTTGTTTAGTGCATTACTTTTGACTAGGGCCTATAGGGATCTGGTCAAAAGTAGTGCACTATATAGGGAATAGTGTGCTATTTGGGATGCTGGTTGCCTGCATCATGGCAAATATGTCCACATATAAGAGGTAATTATTAACTCTCATCAGACAATGGCAGTAAAATCTAATGGTTAGGGCCTGTTATTCACAAAGGGTCTCAGAATAGAAGTGCTGATCTAGGATCCGTTCATTATTTTAGATTATAATTAATGGACGGGGGGACTAGATTTTTGCTCATTTGAAGACTCATAGGTCAATGGCAGTAAACAGCTAATGACTGGAACTCGATAGCTAGCCTCCCATTGACTACTTGAGTGTATGGCTCCCCTCTCTCAAATACCTCTTTATGATGTCTCGATGTACTGATCTGTCTGTATCTGTTTGATCTTCTCCTTCAGCTCTGTGTGCATTAGTGGCCTGCTCGTGGTTCGCTCATAATCTCATCCGGGCCTTCTATAACCCGTATTCTCCTGTCAACACCAAGTAAGTATCCCTACAAAATTCCTGAATGTATTGGCCTTTCCCTTCTATTGAGTGGTCTTATTTTTAAAAAAAAGTCCAATAAGCAGAAATCGCACCAACATTTCCTGGCTTCTAAAATTCGAATAGTTCACCAAATATCAGTTTGTGCCAAAACAAACAACCCCTAGTGTAGTGCAGGGGTAGGTAGCCATGGTCCTCGTTGAATGCCGCATCCACTTCATGTTTTTTTTATTTAACTGACCTGGAAGACCAGGTGTGTTGAATTTAGGCAATCACTGAACTAATCAATTTACTCAATTGGGCAGGTGGGGTGCCTAGTTGGGACAAAGGGTTGCCTAACCCTGGGTTAGAGAATCATTGTATCATCTGAACCACTATGAAATGTATTTTCAATAACCAAAAATATTATATTTTCAGATGTTTGAATCTGGTGTACAAAAACTAAAGTAAAAGACACAAAAACGAAACGAGAAAAAAAATGAACGAGAAGCATAGAAATAGAGCACATAGAAGAGAGCTATCACTTCTTAGACTTGCTTTCAATGCGAATTACATATCTATAACTACCATTTCTATGTGCAGTAATACCTATCAAGCAAAGTTGGCTTGGCGCCGTCTTAAGTCTTTGATTATGGACTTAAAATAATGCAAGGCTGGAGAAAAAATGTGCACACCACATGGCTTTCCAGAAGAATAATGTAAGAACACTGTTCTAGAACAACGTCTCACTCTTCTCTCCATCTCCCCAATAACAGGTTTGAGTTTGGGGCAGCCATCTTCATCGCCTGGGGGGGTTCTTTCCTGGACCTGCTGGGGGGAGCTATGCTGGCATCTTCCTGCCCCAGGAGTAAAAAGCCGGTGCCCAAATACCCTGTCATGAGTGGCGTGAGTGCTCTCTCACCATCCAGCAGCACCAAGGAGTACGTGTGAGCTAAATTATGCTGCCAGATTATAATGAGATTCACAGAAATTGTTGTGAGGTTTACAGATATGCCCACACCCCACCCCACCCCAGCAGGACCGTTGTGATGTCTCTCACCCGCTCCCAAAATTCCACAATTGTTTATGAGTGGGCCTCACAAATACACTATAATTGGTTATTGGATCCCCCTTATATTATGTTTTAGGGTGCATGTTCTCGTATTACACAAACACACACACACTTCTCTTATTACAGCCAAGATGCAGCATCATGGCAAACACTCACCTCCCTGTAAGAAACACTGTCTACTTAAATGAACATTTCCATTGTAATTGAAGGTAGTCAATTAAACTTGTTGTGGTGCTAAGGTCCTACTCTTGGCATACTCATGGGACAGCTATGTATGTAAAATAGGAAACGGGACTAGCGCACCACCAATACTTTTACAATGGAGTTTTTTGTAGACATGACCATCTCCAATTGTGTTCAATGTTCAATCCAAGTGGAACTTCACACTAGTTGTGAGTGACTGTATACGCTATGGTGAATCACCGGACAATTCACTGTTGCACTCCAAAAGGGGGGGGGGGGGGGGGGGGGGCTTTTCATACAGGCCTGCAATGTACTCTGTCCCATTATAAAATCTCTCAGAACAGTGATTCTCAACAGGTGCATTATTACAAGAAGTGTTTGTTTTTATTATTGTACTACGTAATATACAGTGCATTCGGAAAGAATTCAGACCACTTCCCTTTATCCACATGTTGTTGCATTACAGCCTTTATCTAAAATGTGTCAAATAAAATAAAATCCTCACCAATCTACATGCAATGTCCCATAACGACAAAGCAAAAATAGGTTTAGAAGTTATTGCAAATGTATTAAAACATTTTTTTTTAAAGAAATACCTTATTTACATAACTATTCAGACACTGCTATGAGACTCGAAATTGAGCTCAGGTGCATCCTGTTTCCATTGATCATCCTTGAGATGTTTCTACAACTTGATTGGAGTCCACCTGTGGTAAATTCAATTGATTGGACATGATTTGGAAAGACACACACCTGTCTATATAAAGGTCCCACAGTTGACAGTGCATGTCAGAGCAAAAACCAAGCCATGACGTCGAAGGGATTGTCAGTAGAGCTCCGAGACAGGATTGTGTCAAGGCACAGATCTGGGGAAGGGTACCAAAAAATGTCTGCAGCAAGGTCCTCAAGAAAACAGTGACCTCCACGATTCTTAAATGGAAGAAGTTTGGCACCAGCAAATCTCTTCCTAGAGCTGGCCACCCGCCCAAACTAAGCAATCGTGGAGGTGACCAAGAACCTGATGGTCACTATGACAGAGCTCCAGAGTTCCTCCGTGGAGATGGGAGAGCCTTCCAGAAGGACAACAATCTCTGCAGCACTCCACCAATCAGGCCAGACAGAAGCCACTCCTCAGTAAAAGGCACATGACAGCCCACTTGGAGTTTGCCAAAAGGCACCTAAAGGACTCTCAGATCATGAGAAACAAAATTATCTGGTTTGATGAAACCAAGATTGAACTCTTTGGCCTGAATTCCAAGTGTTATGTCTGGAGGAAACCTGGCACCATCCCTACGGTGAAGCATGGTGGTGGCAGTATCATTCTGTGGGGATGTTTTTCAGCGGCAGGGACTGGGAGACTTGTCAGGATCGAGGGAAAGATGAACCTGCCCCAGAGTGCTCAGGACCTCAGGATGGGGCGAAGGTTCACCTTCCAACAGGACAACCCTAAGCACACAGCCAAGACATTGCAGGAGTGGCTTCGGGACAAGTCTCTGAATGTCCTTGAGTGGCCCAGTCAGAGCCCGGATTTGAACCCGATTGAACATCTCTGGAGAGACCTGGAAATAGCTGTGCAGCGATAATCCCCATCCAACCTGACAGAGCTTGAGAGGATCTGCAGAGAAGAATGGAAGAGATTCTCCAATACAGGTGTGCCAAGCTTGTAGCTTCATACCCAAGAAGACTCGAGGCTGTAATAGATGCCAAAGATTCTTCAACAAAGTACTAGAGAGTCTGAACACTTATGTAAATGTGATATTTCAGTTTTCAAAATTTCTACAAACCTGTTTTTTCTTTGTCATTATGGGGTATTGTGTATAGATTGATGAGGGGGGAAAACGATTTCATCCATTTTAGAATAACGCTGTGACGTAACAAAATGTGGAAACAGTCAAGGTGTCTGAATACTTTCTGAATGCACTGTACATTATCATCAAACTTGGATTATTATGTGTTTTATCATTTGTTCATGATTCTGTATGAAGGCATGCTCTGTTCTGATGTCCACACTAGCATTCTACTTAGGATGGAACAATTTATTTGGGACGCATTATAGATAGTATGCTAGTGGTGTTCTTAGAATGTAGCCTGTGTTTTAAATGTAGCAGACTACAGTAGTACCATTCCTAAGTGCTAGCGTAGTTCAGTTCAGCCTTGTATTTTTGCCTTTGGCTTTAAACAGCATAAGGAATATTGGATCTTTGTGCTGCACATTACGAAGCTTAACCATCCTGCATTTGTCTGAAAAAGATGTTCAGCAGAATTTTAATGCTGGGTCCTTTTGTATTTGTTTGTTGTAAGCATATAAATGAAATTGCTACATAGTAATTACTAGGTTACTTATTTGTAATAGTTCTACGGTTGTAGGATTAAGATGTTCTGAAAGGTTTTTAGAAATGTTTGTTTTAATAAAATGCAGTTTTAGTTTTTTTTCTCTATCTAGCCCATTTTTTTTAATTATTGAAAAGTTGGATCAATGTTTTTTTCTCATCACAATAGTTGAAATGCAATGTCTTAACTGTCAACATCTCATTATACAACAAGTCTGGTAGTAAAATACACAACAGGAATATTATACAGCTTGTGATGTGTTTTTTGGCGTATTTGGCTGTTTAGAAGTTTGACATAGCGTAATTCTGGAGGATGCTTAGCAATCAAATGTTACATTAAAAAAGAAAAGCTCCTCTTTTATTTAAAATAATACATTATTATGCAAAACTCCTCCCATTTTCATGCAAATGCTCCCAATGCACATAACAATTCCATCCATTTAAGTCATGTGATTGTGAAAGCATCACAATGAGCTATGATATGAAATGCAATGTTTCACTGAAAGACGTGAACAAAGTGTACAAGAAAGTTACAGGCTTTGGTTAGGTCAATATTGTCCATATGACATTGAAACAGTGTGTGTGTCTCAAACAGCACCATTTTCCTATATAGTGCACTACTTTTGACCAGGGCCCATAGGTCCCATGTAAGGAATAGGGTGCCATTTGGGACTAAGTCAATATTATTATAATATTTAAACACCAAAGAAGAAAGTAGCCCTTCTAGACAGGAAAATTGTCCTGACATGTTTTGATGCTTCAATAGAATCTGTGCATAGAAATATGTAAAATTTCATCATCACATACAATTTAACAGTCATTCCCACAAAGTGTACCATTACGCCATAATATGAAAAACAACATATATTACATAAATTCTTTGAAAAAATTTGCTAAAAATTGTATAAACCAAAACTGTATTTTGTTTTTTTTCAAATGTTGCCCTTCAGAAGCTTTAGAGACAAGCCACAGTGTACTTTTCCAAGTGCAGATATTACTGCCGTAGTGGACTAGGAGCGGAACACGTTTTAGTACAATTCATTCACAGTATAAGAACAGCTAAATAAAGCACAATGTACAAGCTTTAGATGCAAAGGTCTATAGAATCCTAGAATTCCGGCAATAGAATTGTCCTATTTGTGCCACGATGAGCGTTTCCATCTAATATGCAGGTCACTTGTAATATTGATGGATTAAGGCCAAATTGATTCAGTTGAGTTTGGCTTCGAAGAACTTCATGGTCACATGTGGTGTTTAGGAGATGGGTGAGAGGATGAGGGACACGGGACATTGTCTGTTATTATTCATATTATCATCCACGTCCTTGTCCCCTGGGTCCACTGGAAAGTGAGCAGTACTCATACAATTAGTGTTTAAGGTAGATAATAGCAGAATCATATTTTCTTCTTATTTGGATAAGATAAAGTTATGAAGTGATGGTTTTAAATGAATCTCTGATGCAAGATACACTCTTGTTCTATACTCACTAAAAACAGAAATGATCACAAAAGTACAATAGGGTATATCTCGCTCTAAAAATATGTGGGTATACAATGAGAACATATATATTTCCACTTAAGGCTACTCAACTTTCTAAGAATGACTAATTCGTCCGAGCTTGGGCACATGGTGCCCTAGTCTCTATGGGTTCAGTCTCTCTGTGCTACCACCTGGGTATGTCCCGGGTTGAACTGACCTGTTGGACCTGACTGTCTCGGGCCATTAGGTGGAATCAAATCTAGCATCCTGTACATCTCTACTCTACAGCAGGGAGCGCGCGCTCTTCTCCGTTTCATCCACTAGATGTCCTCCTTGATTCTCTCTTCTCACGTTGCCGGGGTTTACTTCCTCAACGGCATTAAAACAGTGTTCTGGGATTGTTTATAAGCGAAAGCAGCAGAAATAGCCCGTTGACACAACCTGTGGATGGGGAAATTGTTGCCATGAAAACATGGCGAGGCTACACGGACACACCTAGTGCCCAAATGGACGACTTAAGAAGCGCAGCTGAGAGTCGCGTGTGGAGACGAATGGATTGGGCTCAGGTTCAATCAGTCCTTATAAGCCCTTCCAAATTAGTTTATGCTGGCTAGCTGGCAACAACAGCAGCATGGCGCTAGTTACAACTTGTGAAAGTAAGTGATGTTTATTTCGATGGGCGAGGGGAAAATAACTTTGTAGCCTATTGCTCCACATCTCCAATTTTTTCCATGCCACTTAATTTTATTTAGATTAGGATAGCATCCTACACGATAAATAACTTTTAATATCGGTAGTAAACATCTGGATGTCACCGTGATACAGTCTACACTGCTCAATGGGTAGAGTTTGCGCTGCAAGCCGATAAAACAACACCGGACACAGTGCCCTTCGCTCCCGCTTGCCGCAGGATGCTGCATGGTGAAACACCGCTTTCCATTCATTTCAATGGAAGGGGGGTCTTGGGCGGTGCGAATGTGAAGGTGGCGGGGGAGGTGGTGAAAAATGTCAACTTTTCCCAACTTCATGCAAATCACCAGCGGTGACCGCTGGGCGATGACCAATCATATCGAGTGTGTCCCATGACGAATTTGACGGCTGAAGGCTGGAGACTCCAAAAGGCTGGAGACTTTCTTCAGCAAAGATGGCTGACAAAAATACTAGGATGGAAGCAAATGTAAGTGATTATAACGTCATAATGAATCATGTAAAAAATGGACAGTTGACAAGAATACGGTAGTTAACGTAGAGACAAAACATTTATCATAAAGTTAATTAACCAAAATTGCGATTTAGCAAGCTAGCTGGCTAACTTTTTTGGTGTTGTGACATGAGTATGACATTGTAAATGTGATGAAACAACCAGCAAACCGGGCTGTTGTCTTGTGAAACAGTGGATGTAAAGAATCTAGCTAGCTAAAGCATTTAATGCAAATTGAATGTACAATTTTGTAAGCTTGCCTTGCTGATATTTGCCATGCAATGCAGATACAGTTGAATTCCGAAAGTTTACATATACCTTAGCCAAATACATTTAAACTCGGTTTTTCACAAATCCTGACATTAAATCCTGGTAAAGATTCCCTGTCTTAGATCAGTTAGCATCACCACTTTATTTTAAGAATGTGAAATGTTAGAATAATAGGAGAGAGAACTATAAATTTAATATTTTATTTCTTTCGTCATATTCCCAGTGGGTCTGAAGTTTACATACACTCCATTAGTATTTGGTAGCGTTGCCTTTAAATTGTGGGTGAAACGTTCCGGGTAGCCTTCCACAAGCTTCCCACAATAAGTTGGGTGAATTTTGGCCCATTCCTCCTGACAGAGCTGGTGTAACTGAGTCAGGTTTGTAGGCCTCCTTGCTCGCACACGCTTTTTCAGTTCTGCCCACAAATTTTCTATAGAATTGAGTTCAGGCCTTTGTAATGGCCACGCCAATACCTTGACTTTGTTGTCCTTAAGCCATTTGCCACAACTTTGGAAGTTTGCTTGGGGTCATTGTCCATTTGGAAGACCCATTTGCGACCAAGCTTTAACTTCCTGACTGATGTCTTGAGATGTTGCTTCAATATATCCACATAATGTTCCTTCTTCATGATGCAATCTATTTTGTGAAGTGCACTAGTCCCTCCTGCAGCAAAGCATCCCCACAACATAATGCTGCCACAGTCGTGCTTCAAGGTTGGGATGGTGTTCTTCAGCTTGCAAGCTTCCCCCTTTTTCCTCCAAACAACAATGGTCATTATGGCCAAACAGTTCTATTTTTGTTTCATCAGACCAGAGGACATTTCTCCAAAAAGTACGATCTTTGTCCCCATGTGCAGTTGCAAACCGTAGTCTGACCTTTTTATGGCAGTTTTGGAGCAGTGGCTTCTTCCTTGCTGAGCAGCCTTTCAGGTTATGTCGATATAGGACTCGTTTTACTGTGGATATAGATCATTTTGTACCTGTTTCGTCACAAGGTCCTTTGCTGTTGTTCTGTGATTGATTTGCACTTTTCGCACCAAAGTACGTTCATCTCCAGGGGACAGAACACGTCTCCTTCCTGAGCAGTATGACGGCTGCTTGATCCCATGGTGTTTATACTTGCATACTATTGTTTGTACAGATGAATATGGTACCTTCAGGCATTTTGAAATTGCTCCCTAGGATGAACCAGACTTGTGGAGGTCTACAAAAAAATTCTGAGGTCTTGGCTTATTTCTTTTGATTTTCCAATGATGTCAAGCAAAGAGGCACTGAGTTTGAAGGTAGGCCTTGAAATACATCCACAGGTACACCTCCAATTGACTCAAATGATGTCAATTAGCCTATCAGACGCTTCTAAAGCCATGACATTATTTTCTGGAATTTTCCAAGCTGTTTAAAGGCACAGTCAACTTAGTGCATGTAAACTTCTGACCCACTGGAATTGTGGTACAGTGAATTATAAGTGAAATAATCTGTCTGTAAACAATTGTTAGAAAACATACTTGTGTCATGCTCAAAGTAGATGTCCTAACTGACATGCCAAAACTATAGATTGCTAACAAGAAATTTGTGGAGTGGTTGAAAAACGAGTTTTAATGACTCCAACCTAAGTGTATGAAACTTCCATGCAGACACAGCATCATTCAAAGACTGGAATATGATATTCCTGGTATTGGATATGACTGAAAAATGATCTCAAAGACATTCATACCTGAACTGCACCTTTATTTGCCAAGGTGAAGTACATGATCAGTGAATATATTAAATGTACAGGCTACAATATGCGGATCTCATGCATGGTAATAACTACATGTACTGTATATACGACTTTCATCCGTGGCAAAACGTTATATATTCTACTCAATCCATAGGCTTCATTAAAGTCATTCAAACTGTTTTGAAGTTGATACAACTGGCTATGATAGCTGAGGTTCATAGCTAGGTTCTGCACTAATATGTATACCAAACGTTTGGGTCCAAGCACAGATCGGCTAGATAGATAGCTACACATCCAAGCATACTGGTGTTTTTATCCTCCACTGCACAATCTATCTACAAAATCTATCTATCTACAAAATTGTACATTCAATTTGCAGTAAATGCTTTAGCTAGCTAGATTCTTTACATCCACTGTTTCACAAGACGAAAGCCTGGTTTCCTGGTTGTTTCAGGAGTCCCTAAAACATTAAACAACCAGAATTACAATGTCATACTCATGTCACAATACCAATAAAGCTAGCCAGTTAGCTGGCTAATGTTAGCTAGTCAGCTAGCTTGCTAAATCACAATTTTGTTAAATTAACTTTATGATAAAAAAAATATGCATAATCGTTTGTCTCTACATTAACTACCATATTCCTGTCAACTGTACATTTTTTGCATGATTCATTATGACGTTATAATCACTTACATTTGCTTCCATCCTAGTATTTTTGTCAGCCATCTTTGCTTATGAAAATCTCCAGCCTTGGGTCGCATAGCGTCAAATTTGTCATAGGAACCACTCGATATGATTGGTCATTGCCGGTGATTTGCATAAAGTTGGGAAAAGTTTATATTTTTCACCGCCTCCCACGCCACCTTTGCACCGCCCAAATGCGCCCCGCACTCTCCGCTTCTCACTGCTTTCCTTCCATTGAAATGAATGGGAAGCAGTGTTTCACCCACCGGCATCCTGTGCTAGTGTCACGACTCCCACCGCAGGTGGCTCCCTTCCCTTTTCCTTTTCTGTTTGTTTGGTCTTATTGGTTGCACCTGTCTCTTATTTTGTTTCTTGATTAATGTCTATTTAAGCCTGTTAGGCCCGCCTATTTTTGTGCGGGGTTGTTTTTCTGTTAGTCAGGTTGTGCGTGTTGGGTTGGACTATTTTCTGTCGATCTTTCACCCATTGTTTTGGGCATTTGTTTTGGGAATCCTAATAAAGTCGGTTTCCCCAGTATCCTCTGCACTCTGCATTTGACTCTGCACCCACCACTCCAGTGACAGAGTCAGCAGGAGCAGCTGCACCTCCTCTCCCATCCATGGAGGAGTGAGTCCTCCATCATATGGCCATTTTCCACCATATCGGTCAGCAATGGACCAGATGATGGAGAGGATGGACCGATGGGAGAGGAGTGGCCTCCCTACCTCACCGCCAGCACCACTTACCCCTCCTACGGCGTCCGGATCCGGTGCTCTGCGTCTGGCGCTCCCAGGGAGTACGATGGAACGGCGGCTGGGTACCAGGGGTTCTTACTACAGCTGGACCTGGCTACCGGTCATCCGACTCCCTCCGGGGAGGAGAGCGTGAGCGTCCTCGTCTCCTGTCTAACGGGTCGAGCCCTGGAGTGGGCCAACGCAGTGTGGAATGGCCCAGACTCGGCGAGGGATCACTCCCCCGAGTTCACCCTCCAGTTCCGGGCCGTGTTTGACCACCCACCGGAAGGCTGAGCGACAGGAGATGAGGAGCGCACAGGACTTTGCACTGGAGTTCCGGACCTTGGCCGATGGGGCGGGGTGGAACGACAGTGCCCTGATGGACCACTATCGCTGTAGCCTGCGGAAGGATGTCCGCCGGGAGCTAGCTTGTGGGGATTACACCCTCTCCCTCGACGAACTCATTGACATGTCCATCCGACTAGACAACCTGCTGGCTGCCCGGCGGCGTCCAGAACGGGCCCTGTTGGTTCCACCTCCAGGCCTCCCGCTCCAAGGGGGGACCGGAGGAGGAGGCTCCTCCTGCACCAGGTGTGGTCGTAGAGGACACACTGCCGATCGGTGCTGGAGGAGCTCATCTGGGAGTCGGGGTGGCAGGCAGAGCACACCTTGTTCACCCCCAGGTGAGTCAGCACTAGACTCATCCAGAGCTCCCTGTTTGTCATATGTACCTACTAATTTCTTTCTCTGAGTTTTCTCCCTCTCTATAGCATAAGGCGCTAGCCGATTCAGGCGCAGCTGGGAACTTTATGGATTGTGGGCTCGCGTTAAGGCTAGGGATTCCCCTGGTGGCGCTAGACCAACCTTTCCCCGTGCACTCCTTAGATAGCCGACCATTAGGGTCAGGGCTGTTCAGGGAGGCCACAGTTCGACTGGACATGGTAACGCAGGGGAATCATAAGGAGAGGATTAGTCTCTTCCTTATTGATTCACCTGCATTTCCAGTGGTGCTGGGAATTCCCTGGCTGGCTAATCACAATCCTGAGATTTCATGGAGACAGGGGGATCTCCGAGGGTGGTCAGAGGAGTGTTCAGGTAGGTGCATAGGAGTTTCCATCGGTGCGACGAAGGTGGAGAGTCCAGACCAGGTTTCCACTGTGCGCATTCCCTCTGAATATGTCGATTTGGCTATCGCCTTCAGTAAGAAGAGGGCGACCCAATTACCACCTCATCAACGAGGTGATTGCGCGACAAACCTGTACTTCCCAGGAGTCACGTGTACCCGTGGTCCCAGGAAGAGACCGTGGCTATGGAGACATATGTCACTGAATCTCTGGGACAGGGGTACATTCGGCCCTCCACGTCACCCGTCTCCTCAAGCTTCTTTTTTGTGAAGAAAAAGGAGGGAGGTCTGCGTCCGTGCATTGATTATAGAGGTCTAAATTCCATCACAGTGGGATTTAGTTACCCGCTACCTCTCATCGCCACGGTGGTGGAATCATTTCACGGGGTGCGTTTTTCCACAAAACTGGACATTAGGAGTGCGTATAATTTGGTGCGTATCCGGGAGGGAGATGAGTGGAAGACGCCGTTTAGAACCACATCTGGCCATTATGAGTACCTCGTCATGCCGTATAGGTTGAAGAATGCTCCAGCCGTTTTCCAATCTTTCGTAGATGAGACCCTCAGAGACCTACACGGGCAGGGTGTGGTGGTGTATATCGATGATATGCTGATCTATTCTGCCACACGCGCCGCGCACGTGTCTCTGGTGCGTAGGGTACTTGGGCGACTGCTGGAGCATGACCTGTACGTCAAGGCTGAGTGTGTGTTCTTCAAACAAGCCGTTTCCTTCCTGGGTTATCGCATTTCCACCTCTGGGGTGGTGATGGAGTGTGACAGCGTTAGAGCCGTGCGTAATTGGCCGAGGAGGTGCAGCGGTTTTTAGGGTTTGCCAATTACTACCGGAGGTTTATCAGGGGTTTTGGTCAGGGGCTGCGCCCATTATCTCACTGCTGAAGGTGTATCCATTGATACAGAACAGAAAGACTGAGCAACTGGGCCACGTCTCTGGCAACCGAACCGATAGAATGAACGACCGGTGTCAGGACTATATCTTGTGAAAGGATGAAATAGTATGAATACATTAATCAATATAACGTTTTTAATGAAAATATATCAATCATTATTTGAATATGTTGGTAACCCGATGTATAAAAGTGATAATGCCTTGAACCAGTGTTTGGAGGATATATTGGTATGGTTTGCCGGCCCTCGACTTCATCTCGGGCCTAACAACACCTGTGCAAATATATCCTCCGAACACCGGCTTCTCGGGCATTATCAATTAACTAGAACCAACCCGCTCCATCCACTCAATGCGTAATGAATGATGCGCGAACCACACAAAATAGGTGACTCATGTGGAGTTAGTTGCTCGTGTTTGCCAGATGCATTGAGGTCAAATGACAACATTTCATGGTAGCCCTTTAGCATCTATAAAGGATCTTTAGGCCTATGTAGAAAATTAAATGTTAATATTTCATTAAGAAATACTTTAAAACACAATAATAATAGGCCTAATGTGATCTAATTTCACAATTTTCATACGATTCAGAAGAGTTAGGCCCCAATGACCAAAAATACCTAATAGAAACAGATTGTGTTTAGAAAGTAACCTACAGGCCTATACCTTGCTTTTTAATAGTTACAAACTGAAAAACACATGGGTAAAAAAGCAAAGACTTAGCATTGGACAATGATCATCCACCTTGCAGATTGTAACTGTAATTGCAGAGATTTAATCTTTGCCAGATGAATAGAAACACTGTCCCAATCAGGCTCCACAACCACCACAACAACTCTTGAGTCCTCGAGGCTGACCGAAGAAGAGCCTTCATAGGAGTTTGTGTTTCACTTCCTCTTATGCTGCCCCATCTATCTCCATCATCATCGCATATCAGATGTTAGGGCATGCATGGTGGCAGAGAAAAACAAAAAGCCCATAAAACCTGTCCAGACTTATCTATCTAGCTCTCTGGCTGCAACACAAATAAGACGCATAGAGAGGTGATTATTGCCTGAGATTATAATGTAAATTGAACGGCTACGGATAGAGAAGAGCAGATGCTCTGAGCTTTCCTCCCAAGACCAAGACACTTCTACTACTACTACTACTACTATTCCACTTGAACACATTACCAAGAAAAGAGACAGCACTGCTCTACTTTGTCCAGTATCCACGGCTGCCATCATCATGTCCAAGCTCATCTGTGTGGCTCTCCTACTGGTCTTTCTGGTCTCCATTTGGTGCCACAACACAGGTGAATATGCAGAATACTTTATGTGGGTTTACAATATAGGTGATATCAGCTTCATGTCACACTTGAACAGTGGTGTAAAGTACTTAAGTAAAAATACTTTAGAGTACAACTTAAGTAGTTTTAATGGGTAGCTGTACTTTACTATTTAGAATTTTGACAACTTTTACTTTTACTTCACTACATTCTTAAAGAAAATAAGGTCCTTTTTACTCCATACATTTTCCCTGACACCCAAAAGTATTAGTTATATTTTGAATGCTTAGCAGGACAGGAAAATGGTCCAATTCATGCACTTATCACGAGAACATCCCTGGTCATCCCTACTGCCTCTGATCTGGCAGACTCACTAAACACACATGCTTCATTTGTCAATTATATCTGAGTGTTGGAGTGTGCCCCTTGCTATCTGTTAATTTTTTTTAAGTGGTGCTGTCTGGTTTGCTTACTATAGGGAATTTGAAATTATTTATACTTTTACTTTTGATACTTAAGTATATTTTAGCAATTCCATTAACTTTTGATACTTAAGTATATTTAAAACCAAATACTTTTAGACTTCTACTTTAGTAGTATTTTACTGGGTGACTTTCACTTTTACTTGAGTCATTCTCTATTAAAGTATCTTTAGTTTTACTCAAGTATGACAATTGGGTATTTTTCCAGCAGTGCACTTGAATTAAACAACAAAGTATTTGTTGTCTGCATATAGTCAATTCTGTACAGATAGATTTATCATGCCTGAACACTACTAGGTCAATGACTAACAGATCTTTTACAGTTAAATGCACCTTTTGAATGAACTGTTGTTTTCTCAAGGGTTACTCAGTAATGAATTGTTGCAGTAGTTCAACATTTATGACAAAATGGGACCAATGATTAAGTTAACTCTTCCTCCACTCTGTGTATAGTCTCTTCTACCAAATGGTCTGTGAGGGACGTGCTCCGTAAGTGTCGGTGCAAAGGTGAGCATGCCTATTTAGTAAATGCCAATGGTAACAGATTCATTGTATTTGTTGACTATAAAGCAATTACTGTAAGTTAACACCACTGCCTAATTAAAAACTTTAACTCAAACTTAAACTTAATTCTGTACAGTCTCCTACAAAGGTTATCATCATCATCATCCTCACTTGCATACTTATGATGACTTATTGAATATGATATGAATATAAAGAGACGTGTGTAATTTAGAACTGTGGATTTCATTCTCTCTCCAGTTCTTCCCAATGGGAGAGAGATCTGCCGCAAGCCACTCTTTCCCAAAACCCCTGAGGAGACAAAGCAACTGATTAAATGCTTCTGCAGGAAATATAAGTTGTATAGTGAGTATACTGTGTGTGTGTGTGTGTGTGTGTGTGTGTGTGTGTGTGTGTGTGTGTGTGTGTGTGTGTGTGTGTGTGTGTGTAGTTGTTTTTTGCTTTCTATAACTTTGTCTGCCTGTCTTTCTGTCTTTGTAGAACACAGTGCAAAGCTGAACTTAGAGACAAAGCGGGACTTGGAGAAATGTTCATTTATCTGGTCCAACCCCTTCTGAGGATGAGAGGGCAAGGGGGTGAACAAATGATTTTAAATCATTGTTACACCAGCATAATCAGTCTTTTAAACATGTCAATCGAATAAATAAATGATTTTTCTGTATTATCAATTCACATGTTGTGTTTGTATTCATTTTTGTGTATGTGTGTTGCGTTTTAGTCACAGTGTGAAAACATAATCACAACTTATTCAATCATGTTTTGCATGCAGAGCCCCTATACAATACAGATAGATGAGTGCTTACAGTAGGTTTCACTGTGTCGGGTTGTCACACTCTAGAGCCCTTTTTATACCTGCCGTTAACATGCGTCCCTTCGTCCTGATCTTGACCTGAACTTGTCTGTTTAAACTTATGAGATGCGTATTTTAATCGTCTACACCTGTCTGAAAAAATTGGGCACAATAAGAATGTGGACAAGATCAACTAACTAAAAACAAACTAGGTTTACCTTTTTGCCTGTGGATTACTCGTCAGAGTAGAGAAATACACTATTTTGTATGACTCCAGGTCAAAATTCAGGTAAAATAATGACCCAATCTCCAAGGATATGTACATTCATGTTTATTGTGTGTTTTGACCTGCCCCCAAATTAATATAGTTGGTTCACAGTTTGTTCTGATATTTTAACCTGCATGTCAGATTACAGACTCACACCATTGGGCTTTGGCACTAGAGTTACATCTCTCTCTCTCACTCAATCACTCAATCACTCTCAAATCATTGTTGCATGAACAGGCCTTCATGGTCAAATTGCTGCAAAGAAAGCACCACTAAAGGACACAAATACTAAGAAGAGATGTGCTTGGGCCAAGAAACATGAGCAATGGACATTAGAAAGGTGGAAATCTGTCCTTTGGTCAGATTCAATTTGAGATATTTGGTTCCAACCGCTGTGTCTTTGTGAGACGCAGATTAGGTGAACAGATGATCTCTGCATTGGTCGTTCCAACCGTGAAGCATGGAGGAGTGATGGTGTGAGGGTGCTTTGCTGGTGACACTGTCAGTGATTTGTTTAGAATTCAAGGCACACTTAATCAGCATGGTTACCACAGCATTCTGCAGCGAAACTCCATCCCATCTGGTTTGCGCTTAGTGGGACTATCATTTGTTTTTCAACAGGACAATGACCCAACACACCTCCAGGCTGTGTAAGGGCTATTTTACCAGGAAGGGGAGTGATGGAGTGCTGCATCAACTGTTGGAAAAGCATTTATCATGAAGCTGGTTGAGAGAATGCCAAGAGTGTGCAAAGCTGTCATCAAGACAAAGGGTGGCTACTTTGAAGAATCTCAAATATAAGATATATTTTTATTTGTTTAACACTTTTTTGGTAACTACATGATTCCATATGTGTTATTTTATAGTTTTTATTTTGCAATGTAGAAAATAGTAAAAATAAAGAAAAACTCTTGAATGAGTAGGTGTCCGAACTTTTGACTGGTACTGTGCATAAATTCCTTACATCATATGATGCTGTACTTACTATAAAGTCAGACACCTTTGGTCATTCATAACACATACATAAAGGCTTAATGATATAAATACACATTTATTAATACTTATTACTAACAGCTAAAACAAAAAAATATTAAAGACATGTTTTGAACATACATTTCCTTTTATTAGTTTTTTTTTTCAGCGATCACTGCCTCATTGCCTGCGTCTGTAATGGGTCTGCGGTGAAATGACCACCCCTCATCACTGTCAAACTCTCCCTAAAACACTTCAGCGAGCAGGCCTTTCTAATCGACCGGCCCAGGTATCTTGGAAGGATATTGACCTCATTTCGTCAGTAGAGGATGCCTGGTTATTCTTTAAAAGTGCTTTCCTCGCCATCTTAAATAAGCACGCCCCATTCCAAAAATGTAGAACCAGGAACAGATATAGCCCTTGGTTCACTCCAGGCCTGACTGCCCTTGACCAGCACAAACATATCCTGTGGCGTACTGCATTAGCATCGAACAGCCCCCGCGATATGCAACTTTTCTGGGAAGTTAGGAACAAATATACACAGGCAGATAGGAAAGCAAAGGCTAGCTTTTTCAAACAGAAATTTGCATCCTGTAGCACAAACTCCCCAAAATTCTGGGACATTGTAAAGTCCATGGAAAATAAGAGCACCTCCTCCCAGCTGCCCACTGCACTGAGGCAAGGAAACACTGTCATCACCGATAAATCTGCGATAATTGATCATTTCAATAAGCATTTTTCTACGGCTGGCCGTGCTTTAAACCTGGCAACCCCTATCAACAGCCCTGCACCCTCCTGCGCCCCCCATAGCAACTTGCTCAAGCCTCACCCATTTCTCCTTCACCCAAATGATATTCTGAAAGAACTGCACAATCTGGACCCTCTCTT
This sequence comes from Oncorhynchus mykiss, assembly GCF_013265735.2. Classification (NCBI taxonomy): domain Eukaryota; kingdom Metazoa; phylum Chordata; class Actinopteri; order Salmoniformes; family Salmonidae; genus Oncorhynchus; species Oncorhynchus mykiss. The sequence continues at coordinate 18,965,625 of NC_048573.1, forward strand.
TCTGAAATTATCAACCGAAATGGTTGCAACCCCTATTATTACCCTGTTCAACTTCTCTTTCGTATCGTCTGAGATCCCCAAAGATTGGAAAGCTGCCGCGGTCATCCCCCCATCAAAGGGGGAGACACTAGGCCCAAACTGCTCCAGATCTATATCTATCCTACCCTGCCTTTCTAAGGTCTTTGAAAGCCAAGTTAACAAACAGATCACCTACCATTTTGAATCCCACCGTACCTTCTCCGCTATGCAATCGGGTTTCCGAGCTGGTCATGGGTGCACCTCAGCCACCATCGACCTGGCCAAGGCTTTCAACTCTGTCAACCACCACATTCTTATCGGCAGACTCAACAGCCTTGGTTTCTCAAATGCCTCGCCTGGTTCACCAACTACTTCTCAGACAGAGTTCCATTGTCCGGGCCTGTTGTCCGGGCCTCTGGCAGTCTCTATGGGGGTGCCACAGGGTTCAATCCTCGGGCCGACTCTTTTCGCTGTATACATCAATGATGTCGTCTTGCTGCTGGTGATTCTCTGATCCACCTCTACACAGACGACACCATTCTGTATACTTCTGGCCCTTCTTTGGACACTGTTTTAATGCTATGCTAGTCTATAATAAACTTACACAAATGCTTGTCTAGCTTTGGCTGTAAAGTATATTTTGACAGGGTGATTAACAAAAGGCTAAGCTGTGTTCCAATATATTTCACTTGTGATTTTCATGAATAGGAAGATTTTCTAGGAAGATTTATGTCCGTTGCGTTATGTTAATTAGTGTCAGGCGATGATTACGCTCCCGGACCCGGGATGGGGAGTCACAAGATTAAAGTAACAACAAAGAAAGTTAGCAGGTCTGTTAGGAAACGCCTTTGTCACACCATCTGGATATGGGGATTTCTGTGCTGTGCCAGAAACTGTAAATGTGAAGATGGGAAACTGAGACATGGCTGTATCTAGGGGGATTTAAATTTTGCTGAGTCTGCTAGTTTGCACAATTTCGACTAGCTAGCAACTGCTGTGAATTCACCAAAATTATTTTAAATAACAACTGAGGTAGCTACAGTATATAATCTAACACTTAGCTACGATAAACTAATTTCAATTACAATAAATAAAGGCTAAACTTGCTTTTTTCTGTCCAGTGGCAGCATAACTGGGCCGTTTGATTTGCGAACACATCACATGATAAGCATCTCATCAGCAACACTAATACATACTTCTGGGTCACAGAATAGTAGAAAAGTGTCAATAACCATTCATGATATATGAAACATAATTCTCTAACCATGAACAATTATTCCTATTTGGGTTTTGGGTTTCACCTGTCTTTGTGCTTTGGGTTTTAAAACATGTTCCAAGTTCAAATAAATTCCACCAATGCAAACCACTGTATATGTAATACATATTGGCTTAGATTAAGAACCATTCTGGGTGCTGTCACACCCTGATTGGTTTCACCTGTCTTGGTGCTTGTCTCCGCCCCCTCCAGGTGTCACCTATCTTCCCCATTATCCACTGTGTATTTATACCTGTGTTCTCTGTTTGTCTGTTGCCAGTTCATCTTGTCTTGTCAGGTCTTACCAGCATGTGTTCCTGTCTTCCTGCCTTTTCAAGTTTCTGTTTCCTAGTTTCCCCGGTTCTGACCATTCTGCCTGTCTTGACCCAGAGTCTGTCTGTCGTTCAGTACCTGCATGACTGTGAACCGATTACAAACCTCTGCCTGCCCTGACCCCGAGCCTGACTGCTGTTCTGTACCTCATTGACAATGCCCTGATTACGGACCTCTGCCTGCCCTGACTTGTCTTTTGCCTGCTCCCTGTTTAGGTCAATTAACATCTGTGATTCTAGCTGTCTGCATCTGGGTCTTATCCTGAGTTCTGATAGTATGAACTGGCCATTACTGACCCAGCAGATTCAGACCAGCTCCACAATGCTGTCTCAGAGCAAGGAGCCACCATTGGAAGACATGAGGAGTTACTGCACTGCCTTATGGAGGGACTCCATACCCTGGTGGAACGACATGACCAGGCGTTCGATACATTGCTTGAGCAATTCAAGAGATTCTCTACAAGGTAGTAAGCCACATCAGTAATGCCCCAGACTCTCAGCAACCCTGCCACCAGTGGCGCCTCTTCCCAGCCTACCCCAGTGTCTCGAGAACCCCGCTTACCACCTCCGGAGCGTTACGCTGGAGATTCTGGAACCTGCCGGGCCTTTCTCTTCCAGTGCTCCCTCGTTTTCGAGCTGTAGCCTTCTTTGTTCCCCTCGGACCGCTCGAGGATAGGGTACATTATAACGCTTATGTCAGGGAGGGCACATGCCTGGGCTACGGCGGTGTGGGAGCAACAGTCCGCCGTCTACCTCAGCATGCAGAAGTTTGTGGCGGAAGTACGGAAGGTGTTTGAGTCTCCATTGTCCAGGAGAGAGGCTGCTCGTAAACTGCTCTACCTACGTCAAGATGCCCGTAGTGTGGCATACTATGCGGTGGATTTTCGCACATTGGTGGCTGGGAGTATCTGGAACCCGGAAGCATTGTTTGACATGTTCTTTCACGGATTTCACCTCTCACGGAGGTGATCAAAGATGAGCTCGCAGCCCGGGAGTTGCCCATGGACCTCGACTCCCTCATAGCCTTGACCATCCGGATCGATGGGCGGCTACGAGAATGTAGGAGGGAGAGGGAATCTGTCCCCTGTCACCTTCACTCACCCTCGAACCCCTGAAGGCATTTCCGAGAGACTCCAACATCACCCGAGTGCTCACGGGAATCACAGAGGGCGGTCGACTCGCCTCCTACAGAGCTCAAGCTACTGGGAAGGGCTCGATTGTCTCCAGATGAAAGTTTACGCAGACTGAACACCAGAAGCTGTATGTATTGCGGGACTACAGGACACTATATTTCCACCCGTCCATTGAAAGACCAGGCTCATCAGTAGGCACGAGTACTCTGGTGAGCTGTACAGGGATTTTCCAATCTCCCATTACTCGCACCCCTCTCCATGCCACCCTGTTATGGGATGACCAGGCCAAATCACTCCTGGTGCTCATTGATTTTCTGGGGCCAATGAAAGCTTTATCGATGCTACCTTAGTGTTGGAGCTTGGTATCACCACTCAGCCCTTCTCCATCCCCATGGATGTCAGAGCACTGGATGGGTGAAATACTGGCAGAGTGACCAGCAATACAATTCCTATTGACCTACGAGTATCAGGGAATCACAGTGAATGTATGCAGTTCCTGCTCATCGAGTCTCCCCATGTACCTGTTTTGGTGTCACACCCTTTTTATGTCTCTATTTTGGTTTGGTCAGGGTGTGATTTGGGTGGGCATTCTATGTCATTTTCTATGTTTTGTATTTCTTTCTTTTGGCCGGGTATGGTTCTCAATCAGGGACAGCTGTCTATCATTGTCTCTGATTGGGAACCATACTTAGGTAGCTTTTTCCCACATGGATTTTGTGGATAGTTATTTTCTGTTCAGTGTTTGCACCTTATGGGACAGTTTCGGTTTAATTTATTCTCTTGTTATTTTGTATTAGTGTTCAGTTCAATAAACAAACATGAACCCTTACCACGCTGCGCTTTGGTCCGACTACTCTTCCTACCCTTCCTCACCTCAAAGCCGTTACATTTGGGATATTCATGGCTCCAGAAGCACAATCCCCTGATCAACTGGTCTACTGGTGCTACTGTGGGTTGGAGACCGTGCTGCCATGCTCATGCTCTTCGCCCATCTGCCTCCCCCGCCGGCGCAGGGTTCTTCTTTGTGGAGAAGAAGGACCAAACCCTGCACCCGCGTATCGACTACAGGGGCCTCAATGATATCATGGTAAAAAAAACATTACCCTCTACCACTCATCTCCTTGGCTGTCGAACCTTTTCGGGGAGCGACCATCTTCTCCAAGTTGGACCTTCGGAACACCTACCATCTGGTTCGGATATGGGAAGGAGATGAGTGGAAGACTTCCTTTAACATGGCTAGCTGGCACTATAAGTACTTAATTATGCCATTCGGGCTGACCAATGCTCCTGCTGTGTTCCAGGCCCTGGTCAACGATGTGCTCCAGGACATGCTGAACCGGTTCGTGTTTGTGTACCTCGACAATATCTTGGTCTTTTCCCGGTCAGCTCAAGAACACATCCTCCACATCTGACAAGTCCTTCAGCATCTCCTGGAGAACCAGCTTTTCATTGACCTCTCTGATACAAGTGGGACGGTAGCGTCCCACCTCGACAACGGCCAGTGAAATTGCAGGGCACCAAATTCAAAAAAACAGTATTCCCATAATTAAAATTCCTCAAACATACAAGTATTATACACCGTTTTAAAGATAAATGTCTTGTAAATCCAACCACAGTGTCCGGTTTTAAAAAGGCTTTACTGCGAAAGCACACCATGCGATTATGTTAGGTCAGCCAGCGCCTAGCCACAGAAAACCATACAGCCATTTTCCAGCCAAAGGAGAGGTGTCACAAAATTCAGAAATAGCGTTAAAATTATTCACTTACCTTTGATGATCTTCATCTGATGGCACTCCCAGGTCTCCATGTTAGACAACAAATGTTCATTTTGTTCGATAAAGTTCATCTTATGTCCAAATACCTACTTTTTGTTTACGCGTTTAGTCCTGTAATCCAAATGCACAATGCGCGGGCACTAAGTCCAGATAAAAAGTCTAAATTGTTCCATTACAGTTTGTAGAAACATGTCAAACGATGTACAGAATCAATCTTTAGGATGTTTTTATCATAAATCTTCAATAATATTTCAACTGGACAATTCCTTTGTCTTTAGAAATGAAAGGGAACGGAGCTCATGCTCACAGCCGCGCGCGTGACTAAACTAAAGGCTTTCAACCAGACCACTGGTTCAAACAGCTCTTATTCCCTCCCCCTTCGCAGTAGAAGTCTGAAATAACGTTCTAAAGACTGTTGACATCTAGTGGAAGCTTTCTGACCCCATAGACACAGTATATTGGATAGGCAATCACTTGAAAAACTACAAACCTCAGATTTCCCACTTCCTGGATGGATTTTCCTCAGGTTTTTGCCTGCCATATCAGTTATGTTATACTCACAGACATTATTTTAACAGTTTTGGAAACTTTAGAGTGTTTTCTATCCAAATCTACCAATTACATGCATATTCTAGCTTCTGGGCCAGAGTAGGCAGTTAAATTTGGGCACGCTTTTCATCCAAAATTCTGAATGCTGCCCCCTACCCTAGTGAAGTCAAAACGTAGAAATGTGAGTTCCATTGCTCCAATATCTCCTTCCTTGGATACGTCATCGCTGCAGAACATATACAGATGGATCCAGACAAGGTGAGAGCGATGGTAGATTGGCCTCAACCCACATCCAGAGTGCAGCTGCAACATTTCCTGGGGTTTCTAACTTCTACCGCCACTTCATCCGAGGTTTCCTTCCCTCATCTCAGCACTCACCTCTCCCAAGGTTCCCTTCACATGGTCGCCAGCAGCTGACCAGGTGTTCTCGGACGTCAAACGTCGATTCACTACAGCCCCCATCTTAGTCCATCCGGACCCATCCCGTCGGTTTGTGGTGGAGGTCGACGCCTCAGATGTCGGAGTGGGGGCCGTCCTGTCCTGGCCGGGACCAAAAGCTGCACCCCTGCTCTTTCCTCTCCCATCGTCTTAACCCTGCTGAGAGAAATTATGATGTGGAAAATCGAGAACTCCTTGCCATCAAGATAGTGTGACTTACAGTCATGCGTGAATACATTTTTACATATGGGTTTGTCCTGGGAATTTAACCCAATATCCTGGCATTGCAATGCTCTACCAATATGCATTACAGGGTTAGAGATGCTTTTTGGGGCCTCAATTCAATATGATTTATAAGGCCTATATTAAGCAGTGTTTATCTCACCCTTTTTAAAGCACAAATTTATATCATATTTGACATAGTGGGTTATGTCACATTTGACATGGGTGGTTATCCCACACCCTTTATAAAGCATGACCTGTGGTTATAGATGATTTGTAACACATGTATGTAGTGTTTATGAAGGATTTATGAAGCCTTTATAAGCTGCATGTCATTTAAAGCGTGACCACATTATAATCTTATTTACAATAAAAATGACTACAAAATGACACAATACATAATTTACCATTCATTTCTATTGTGCAGAAAATAATCTAAAACACAACTAAAAAAACAGCAAATGTGTAGAGCCACAAGCTTGATGTAGTCATTGCATGCTATGAATATGGGACCAAATACTACAGTTTTGACTACTTTAATACACATATAAATTAATTTGTCACAATATTTTTGGTCCTCTAAAATGGAGGGACTATGTACAAAAAGTGCTTTTCACCCGATATGGATTAAAATACCTTCAAATTAAAGCTGTCAGTCTGCACTTTAACATCGTAGTCATTGTATCAATTTAAATCCAAAGTTCTGGAGTACAGAGACAAAACAACCAAAAATGTGTCACTGTCCCAATATTGTATGAATTGATTAAACTACCTTTGGGCTATGAGCAAAAGTATGCCTCTGGGGTCAAAATGACCCCAGTCGGTAGCTTGAGGGTTAAACATGTAAATCAAATAAATAAAGGATTTTGCTATATTTTTACGTCACATATGTGTTCTTGTGTTGATCCACATTATTTGCAAGTGGAAAAGCATAATGGTATTGGGTGTGTATATAAATTGTAAAGTAGCAATCACTACCATACTTAAGTAATTTGTTAAATGCATTGTGTCTCAGTCAGCAGTAGCCCCTATACACAACAGGAGAGTACATAGGTTTCAGTGGTGGGAATTCACACTCTAGGGCTCTCCTGATCTCTATCAACTCTCACTGACATCAGGGTCATCATTATATCTCAATGACAGGTCACACACACACACCACTGGGCTTTGGCGTCAGTTACATCATCAATCAACAACAGGAAGTCACAATCTTCAGGTGACAGTTTAATACTGTGAAAAGTGTTTAATAGTTATATTCAATGGGTGATATACACCTGATTTGTTCTAGGATTCACACTCTTGGATGAATAACAGCAGCAAACAAATCAACGTCTGCACAGAAACAGGTTAGACAGCCCTATGGCGCCTCAAAAATCTGATTAGCAAGTTTTTTGTAAACTTTCATGGGAACGTGAGTCCACTGCTGTTTACTCCATGTGGTTCAGTCATTTTACACTATGAACCCCTGGTAAGGAGGAGGAGCAGAGAGGCAAAACGTGACAGTCCAGTAATCTGAGAGGACTGAGCGATGGGTAAACACTGATCTAGAGAGTCCTGTACAGGAACCCAGTATTCTGTCCTCTCTTCTTCCTTCACACACTCTTAGAAAAAAAGGTGCTAGCTAGAACCTGAAAGGGTACATTGGCTGTCCCTCCAGGTAGAACTAGCTCGGGTTCCAGGTAGAACACTTTCCACTGAAGGTTCTACGTGGAACCCAAAAGGGTTCTACCTGAAACCAAAAAGGGTTCTCCTATGGGGACAGCCAAAGAACCCTTTTTTGTTTTACCTGTCTGTTTTAACCTGTAAGACCACCAGTGTGGTGGGGGTGTGTCCCTGTCTTCCTCTGCTGGACTGTATCAGCTATGTGCCCCCTCTGTCAGGAAGTGATAGAGGCATAGAGGTAAGGTCAAACTAAAGGGCCTTCTTCATTGATTCATGGTATTACACTAACTAATCAATTGTTTAATTGATATAGTACTATCAGGAAGGCATATTATTAGAATATATGAATAATATTATATTAATATACAGTATATCCTCCCACGTCAACATGGTAATGTAATAACAGTCCAACAAAATGGTTTGCCAAAGAAAAACTTCCATATTTTTCTTGGTAAGCACTAATGTTGAATTTTTGTCGTTGTTGTTCAGTACCCCTAGTACCTTTATCTTTTTGCCGTACAGCGGAGGCCTATCTGAACTTTAATGTAATAACAGTGTAATACACATGCATCTGGCTATGCAGACAACGTGCGCAGACGCTAGTGGCTGGTAGGTGTTGTTTGTCAACACAATACCTTGACATGGCGCCTGTTTGTCTCTAGGGCCTTTGAAATTGATGATCATCAGGTCACACAGTCTCAGTCACTGACTGCACTTGGCAGTAAGCAAATCTGGGCAACATAGTAGGCCAAAAGTATTACATTTCTATGGCCTGACTCCAAGAGATGGTCTCAGCCCACTGCCAGTGCTCATCAGTTCCTCTCTTATCGCTCTTCTTCCTCTCTATCAGAGACGTTCAGTTCTGTCCTTTTGGTCCAAACATGCCCCTTGGCCCAGGCACCCTCTTATTGTTGATAAAGTGGGCTGTTGATACTACTGCAGTCTATAAACGATAGATACTTTCTGCTAAGCAGTATGTGTCTGAAGGTTTTCTTATGGAGGAGCATCTGATTTTCTTGTCATGACAAATAGAAAGAGATGTATTCACCTGTTGGACACCAAACGTGTTCCTAACGCATGGGATTATGTCCTAACCATGTGATCTAAACAGAAAACCACTCAAATCAGGACCGCAATTCCGATTACTCTGGGGTGGCCCTGCAGTACACTGCTTCTGTCTGTAGAGAGAGCTCTTTTACTTGTTTCTGCTTGTCACCCATTGACGTTATAGAAAAAACAGGCCATTTAAAAACTTGAAGACTAAGTAAAGATTTGAGTTATGTCTGTTGTCAAGATGTGTTGAGTTCGAGCAGTTCTAGAAGTCATTGGCATGTGAATGCTAGATAATTCTATGTGATATGTCATCCAGTCTACGTTAACGCCTGTAGACAAATTCAGATAACACCCTACAAGGGCTTGTTTGTTTGTAACCACCTACATGGTTTGAGCTATTTGTATTTTTTCACTCCCTCCCTCCCTCCCTCCCTCCCTCCCTCCCTCCCTCCCTCCCTCCCTCCATGGGAAACATATATTTTTACATTGCCAAAGCAAGTGAAGTAGATAATAAACGAAAGTGAAATAAACAATAAACAAAATGTACAGTAAACATTACTCACAAAAGTAAGAATAGAGACATTAGAGAAAGAATAGAGACATTTCTAATGTCACCTCTAAATACAGTGTTGTAATGATGTGCAAATAGTAAAAGTACAAAATAAAAAGTAAATAAACATAAATATAGGTTGTATTTACAATGGTGTTTGTTTTTCACTGGTTTCCCTATTCTTGTGGCAACAGGTCACAAATCGTGCTGCCGTGATTGCACACTGTGGTATTTCACCCAATAGATATGGGAGTTTGTCAAAATTGGATTTGTTTTCGAATTCTTTGTGGGTCTGTGTAATCTGAGGAAAATATGTGTCTCTGATATGGTCATACATTTGGCAGGAGGTCAGGAAGTGCAGCTCAGTTTCCACCTCCTTGTGTGGGCAGTGTGCACATAGCCTGTGGCGGTCTTTCTAAATAGCAAGGCTATGCTCATTGAGTCTGTACATAGTCAAAGATTTCCTTCATTTGGGTCAGTCACAGTGTTCAGGTATTCTGCCACTGTGAAATCTCTTTTTAGGGCCAAGTAGAATCCTAGTTTGCTCAGTTTCTTTGTAAATTCTTTCCAATGTATCAAGTAATTATCTACCTCTCTCTCGCTACCTCTCCTCTCTTTTGCTCCCTTACTCCCCCCATTTAAACAATGGAGAATGAAAGGATTATGAAAAACAGGGATGAGTGATATGCAGTATAAGTGGGTGACTCAGCTTTAAAACCCTTCCCTGCAGTCAAGGGAGCACATCGCCCTCTATAGTTGCATCATGTGTGGAATGTTATTAGTATTTTTCATTTATTAGTATTTTTTGCATTATTTCCAAAAACACGCCGAAAATACGAGTTTGAAAATGTTTCTATGTCAAACGGTTTTGTTACATTTCAGTCTTCTGTGATGTATATAAAGTGTCATATTGGGATGCAAACTCAAATTGAAATACATTTCAACTCTCTATCTGACATGATACAGGTGTCTGCTTCTTTGTAAAGCCCCTAACCATGTGTGTTAGGTGTATACCTTTGCTTCAAAGTAGATTTGTTTAAGATGACCAAGGAACACTCTGTCACCCTGATTTAGCACACTGCTGTATTAAAGTAGCTGGAAACAATCATGTTGATGCTGACAACTGGTCTTTCCAGTCTGGGTAAATAAACAGAGAGGGTAATTTCCACTGCTGCTTCTCTTTGTATTCATTCTGCACAACATGCACACAATGGAGTTACCTAAATTATTGCTACAACAACAATTGCCTCTCAGTGACTCTTTTAAAGTCACTTTGGGTGTGATGAGGTGGAGGTGGAATGCAGTCAGTCGATGTTCTACTATCTCTCAGGTTTATGTTTTAGAGGTTGAGATGACCTCCTTCAACCAACTAACCCAGATTCCAGGAAACATGAAAGGAATTGAGTCATTGTCTATCTTTTTGTGAAAAATTACACTGGTCATTCAAAAAATTTATTAAGTTAAAATAGACCTCACTTTAGATTATCCCACACAAAAATACTTAACTAATGATTACTAAATGGTCTATAATGACCTATATTAAGCATGTTATGAATTATCTTATTAATCATTAGTGCAAACTTTAAAAATGGTTTATACATGTGTTAATAACTAGCTTACTAACATTTACAAATGTAGGAGTAAAGATTAATGAAGATTACGAATCAACTATTTACTAACCCATTATAAATACTTAATAATTATGAATCATGGTTCTTATTGGTGTTATTATAAAGCGCTACCAGACACATTTCTTCAATATTTTAATTGTTAAACATTTTTTGGCCCCAGACTTTTGCAAGAAGTGGGACAGCCAAGCTTAGTACTGATCTGTTTGCATACAGTATAGCACATTATTTTAGGTGATTCTAGAGCAGAGTTGTTCCTGGAGAACTACTCTCTGTAGGTTTTTGCTCCAACCCGCAGTTGTTACTAACCTCATGCAGCTGATCAACTAGCTAATTATTAGAATCAGGTGTGGTAGACTAGGGTTGGAGTGAAAACCTACAGGACTGTACCTCTCCAGGAACAGGGTTGGAGAGCCCTGTTCTAGAGAAACAGTAGCACTGCAAGCTTTTTGGAAGAATCTTGATAAACTACAATGCTAACATACCTTCATATCTTCAATGCTACCAGATATCATAATTTAAAATAACTTGCATGGTTTGCAAGGTTTGTCAAGCTTAACTTGTTTGGACACAAAAAAGGCTTGATGATAATGATTAGGGCCCTGACGTTTTCCTGACCAAATGACCTGACCAGGAGAAACTATGCATATAACAGTAAATTACAGTGCCCCAGAATTTCGAGTTTGTCGTGGTCGGGTCAGTCTTTTGAGGTGTGTCTGACAGTCTCAACTATTTAGTCAAACTGGATGGACTAGTCAATGGGTGAACCAGTAAGCCATTGCCAAGTGTGTGTGTGCGCGTGTGCGTGTTGAGCCTTTCCTACATATGCCACACTTCTTGCTTGGTTTCAGTCACTCAGCATTCCTCTTCACCATCCTCTTCTCTGAAGCTAACTCAGGTAAGACTGTGTCTATGAGCAAAGACCAGGGAACTTAGTCCCTCTATATGGAAAATCAATATTTGTGAAAATATGAAATATCTTTTGGCTATATTTTATATTTCAAATGTATTTTGAAGTATAAAAAATTGGCCAAACGTTTATTGAATATTTACACATATATTAAAATATGTATTTATTTTCTGGAATGGAATGAAAGGGAAAGGGAAAGGGGAATCACATACTGCTGAATGCAATGATAATTTACGAGCCTGGTCTCACTAGATGTAACGCAGTAAACATAAATCATGGACTCTCAAATTAGAATATGTTACGTATAGTATGGTTACATAAGACAGAGGGTTACTTGTAGGGTGGTTGGTCATGGTTAGTGGGCGCATAATCCAAACATCTAGGAACCCCAAAGGGTGAGGGTTCGAATCTCATCACAACTTCAGCGCTTTAGCGGATAAGTAACTACTTACTACTTTTTAGCTACTTTGCAACTACTTAGCATGTTAGCTAACCCTAATCCTAACCTTAACCCTTTAACCTATCTCATAACTCTTTAATTTAACCCTAATCTTAACCCTAACTCTAAACTTAACCTTAACCCAAAGCCTAGCTAACATTAGTGTTAGCCCCCTAGCCACCTAGCTAATGTTAGCCACAACAAATTGGAATTCTTAACATATCATGTTTTGCAAATTCGTAACATACTGTACAAATTGGAATTCGTAACATATTGTACAAATTGTCATTCGTAACATACACTCTCAAAACAAATCTAGAACCTAAAAGGGTTCCCCCGGCTGTCCCCATAGGAGAACTCTTTGAAGAACCCTTTTAGGTTACAGGTAGAACCCTTTTAGGTTCAATGTAGAACCCTTTTAGGTTCAATGTAAAACTCTTTCCACTGAGGGTTCTACATGGAACTCAAAAATAGTTCTACCAGGAACCAAAAAGGGGTCTCCTATGGGGACAGCTGAAGAACCCTTTTTGAACCTTTTTTCTATGAGTATATAATGTGAAATGGGTGACGGACATCCACAAATGAATACATACCATACCATACGAAATGTGACATGTCATACTAATTGGAGTGTTATGGATTTACAGTTTTACTCTATTACGTCTACCCCTGAGTCCAGGTTGAATTTACAGTTTGAGTTGGACTATGACTCCTTCTAGCTCATGTTCAGAGGAGCAGTTGTAAAGCCTGGGGACAACTAAGCTCTAAACACTAGGCTTCTCTGTACAGCATACAGCATTTTGAATAATTTCAACTCATTTTGAAGAATTTCACAAACTATCTTGAGAACTAGTTCTGGTGCCATTATTATTAAGCATGAAACATCGCCCTATATTCATTTGCTGGTGGGGTGACTTCTGTAAAAAAATACATATATACATATATATTATTTTTTAAATAAATCCTCACAGAAGACGCCACCATGGCAAACACGATGGTCATCCAGCAGCCCAAGCCCTTTGTTCAGGCCATTACCTCAAACCAATGGAGCTCCGAAATCTGTGACTGCACCAAGGATATGTCTTCTTGTAAGTGTGTGTGTTTGTGTGTGCGTACGAGCATGTTTGTGTGTGTACATATATTGATCGTATTTAAACAAGGCCTCTGTTACTGCTCAACTCCATTCAATGGGGGGCAAACTGGTTTCAATCAACAACATAACACATTAGTTTAGAGTTTGAGCTCCCGAGTGGCGCAGCGGTCTAAGACACTACGGTCTAAGATACTGCATCTCAGTGCAAGAGGTGTCACTGCAGTACCTGGTTTGAATCCAGGCTGCATCACATCCGGCTGTGATTGGGAGTCCCATAAGGTGGTGCACAATTGGCCCAGTGTTGGCCGGGGTAGTCATTGTAAATAAGAATTTGTTCTTAATTAACTGACTTGCCTGAATAAATAAATGTCAATAAAAAATTAACCCATGGGTAAATCACTGTCATTTCTTGTCCTCTCTCTTTATAGGTTGCTTAGCATTCTGGTGCTTCCCCTGCTTTGCCTGTATAACGGCGAGGGAGGCTGGGGAGTGCCTGTGTCTGCCCCTGCTAGACGGCTTTGGCCTTATCCCCCCCGCCACCATGTCCCTGAGGGTGGGGATCCGCCAGCGCTACGGCATCGAGGTAAGGACACACAGAACGCCATGACCTTGTCTAGAGTCATGACGTTTGGTTTTCTCATTGTTTACTGTTAGCACAAATCAAATCAAAGCAAATACACCGCCGAATACAACAGGTACCTTACAGGGAAATGCTTACTTACAGGCTCTAACCAACCGTGCAAAAAAAGGTATTATGTGAACAATAGGTAAGTAAAGTAATAAAAACAACAGTAAAAAGAGAGTGAAAAATAACAGTAGCGAGCAGAGGTGGGACCAAGTCATTGTTTTACAAGTCACAAGTAAGTCTTAAGTCTCAGCACTCAAGTCCCAAGTCAAGTCTCAAGTCACGACAGGGAAGTTCAAGTAAAGTCTCAAGTCAAGTCTGAAGTCCTAAACCTTAAGTTTCGAGTCCTAAACAAGTCATAATGTGCTCTTCACCAAATGTAATACCAAGAGTAATAGTTAGTATATTACATTTACGCAAATCATAAATGCTTTTAAAAATATGCATATATTTATTACCTTTCCCAATAAATGTTATATTTCCATGGAAATACATTGGTAGACATGAGAAAGACCCCCCCCCCAACAATAGTTATCGACTATCAAGGATCGCTATGGGGCACAGTAGACTTGTGCACAATCGCCCAACCTTAACACACACACACACACTTTCTCTCTCTCTCTCTCCCTCTCTCTCTCTCTCTCTCTCTCTCTCTGTGTGGTTACAGTAGGCTAACGTATGTCAATGGTTTTAGGAACAGCAGTAACATCAGGCAGGATCTAGGCTACCAACTGCCTAGCTAGTTGTAGCTCAATCTTGGGTGCAATGATCACGTTCCCGCACTGACTGACTGTGTGGAGGCTCATTGATTTAACGTTACGTTATCCTACATGATACACCAGTAAAGTAATAAAATATATAGCTGTCGGCTATATTAGCCATGACTTACCATTCTTTGTGCAGCTTCAAATGTCGAACAAAGTTGGAAATTGTTGCGCCTCCTTCTGTAATTTCCTTCCCGCATGTTGTGCAAGTTGCAATCCGTTTTTTGTTGATACAGTGTAGTTTTTCTATCCGAAAATAATCATTTTGGGTATCATCTCTCCAAGGGCTCCATCTGAATTCACCTACCAACTTTCCTCTGCACTGCCACGCACAACTTTTTCTCAGCTGGCACAACTTGATTGGCTGCTGTCCGATTCAAACTGTAATCCGTTAAATGAAGAGTTGATGCGCTGCACACTTTTTTTAATAGCATCATTTTTTATATTTGGGCTTGGGGAGGGTATCAAGTCAGGTTGAGTCATAAGGCTCAAGTCCAAGTCAAGTCACGAGTCATTGGTGTTAAAGTCAAAGTCGAGTTGCAAGTCAGCATATTTGTGACTCGAGTCTGACTCGAGTTCAAGTCATGTGACTCGAGTCCACACCTCAGGTAACGAAGCTATAACATTAGCGAGGCTACATACAGGCACTGGTTAGTCGGGCTGATTGAAGTAGTATGTACATGTAGATATGGTGAAAGTGACTATGCATATATGATGAACTGAGAGTAGCGGTAGTGTAAAAGAGGGGTTGGCGGGTGGTGGGTGGTGGGACACAATGCAGATAGCCCGGTTAGCCAATGTGCCGGAGCACTGGTTGGTCGGGCCAATTGAGGTAGTATGTACATGGGATGTATAGAAGAACACGAGTCATAAGGCTTGGCATGCCTTATGTCTAGAGTTTTTCCTGATCACAGGATCTGACCAGGAAAAACTCTGGGCTTTATAGTTCTAGGCCATAATTATTGTTGAAGATGTTGTATTATTTAAACATTTTGTGAAAATAATGCATATGAATACAATTTCCATACAAATGATGTGTATCGCCCAGTTCCTTTGACTGTACATGTGAAAGTGTTATATCTCAAAATAGTGTACAACTATCAGTCCCTCCATCTCTCAAGTAATTCATGATCAAATCAAATCAAATTGTATTTGTCACATGCACCGAATACAAAAGGTGTAGGTAGACCTTACATTGAAATGCTTACTTACAAGCCCTTAACCAACAATGCAGTTTTAAGAAAAATACCTTAAAATAAAGAAGAAATATAAGTAACAATGTTCACCTCACCTTCTAATCTGATCTCAGAACTTTCCTAACCAGTTCCATTGACCTAAGTTTCAGGAGTACCTGTGGCCCAGACCATGCCCACATTTTTTTTTTGAGTACTCAAACTCTGTTTCAATACCTGCATACTGAGGGAGTTGCCTGTGTACCAGTCTGTCTGTGTTAACATTCCTCTCCTTGCCAATCCTAGTCATGCCAATCAATGAGTTGTAATGATAGAACAAACTGATCCGGGACCAGGCTACTCAGGGATTAATGCATAATGTTCTGAAGATGGCACAGTGCTGAACTCCGATCAGACAGTCTATGTCCGCTAATTGATTAATTGATTCATGTAGTCAATGTTAACTGATCCTAGATCAGGTGTAATGTGATGTATCTCTGTCTCCTCCCTAAAAGGGCACCATGTGTAATGACTGTGTCTATTCATTCTTCTGCGGGCCCTGCACCTGGTGTCAAATGTCAAGAGAGATGAAGACCCGCCTCCAACCAGTCACTCTCATCAACCCACATGCAAGATAAGGACAGACCTCGTTCTTCCTCATCCTCTTCTTCGTCATCCTGCATCATCATCATCATATATCCCTCCTCTTCATCCTCTTCCTCCTCTACCTTCATCATAGTAATTAGACTAATAATAATCAACATCATCATCATTAGACTCGTGTTAATGGAATAGTAACAATACCAAGCCTGTACTTTCTACTACAGGAAGCTGCTGATGGGAGGACGGCTCATAATAATGTCCGGAATGGAGCAAATGGTGTATTTAATACCATCCCATTAATTCCGCTCCAGCCATTACTACGGGCCCGTCCTCCACAATTAAAGGGCCACCAATATCCCGTGCTTTCTATCCTCTGTTGACTCTTCTATCACCGACCACTGTCACCAAACTCATCACCATTGAACGTCACACATGTGAACACCTGTACTTTGAGCCACCCAAAACTGTTCTCCATTCAGTTTCAAGCTTGTCTGCAATAGTGTCCTGTTCTTAGGTTGTTCACGTTCACTTCCACCCGGCTGACAGCTGAAATAGTTTACTGTGTATCTGTAAAGGCCCTTTAGATTTTCTGGGGTGTGTGAAAGATGAATGAATATGTGTGTATAAACACATTTCCAAAAGCCTTTTGAAAACTGGACCTTTTTATCTACCACTATGCGAAATGTACAAAACACGTCCAAATGTATTGTAGAAACATATGAGAGAAATAGGTGTGACACATTTCCAAACAACAAAACATACATTTATACTGCAAACATGAAAGATATATCTGAATGTATCTTAATTAATGGTGAATAAATGATTAAAAGATGAGTGCCTGTCCTGTCTCTGTGACGTTAATACAGAGGATACTGTATGTCACTGATCTTTAGTGAAGGTGTTGAATCTTATGCAAACCACACACATGCAAATAGTGACTGTTCTACAATTTAGTTCCTGAATGATTTTTAGTTCCTGAATGATTTTTAAGGCCACCTCTGGTCCGGAGATACCTATCACAAACCTGGATACATCCAGGCAGAGCTGTCCATTTCAGGTGAGTATATTTTATTAAGAGTCATAATTCAATAAAACAGGACTTAGATTGAACACACCCCACTACTAGAATTATAGGCTGCAATGATTTGTATTTGATGGGGAGACTTATACGTAGACTACATAGACTTATACGTTTTAACATCAGATTAATGGTGAATACTCTATAGACTACAGTTTGAAAATAAACAGTACCAGTAGTGCACACAGTAGCCTATTGGTTTGTTAAGTGATGATTGAAGGGGCTCCACTTGTAAGACGTGAATTAGCCACTTAGAATAGAAGGAAGTGCAGAGCTATTAAAGCGCATTTTGAAGCCAGGTGAAAGATGTGTGTGTGTGGGGGGGGGGGGGGGGGGGGATATTTCATATTTGACTTCAGCAAGTTGGCATTGGGGGGGCAGGAAAAAGTAACAATCCATTGATGTTTGTTGTTGCTTTTTGTTCAGGTTCTTTGTCCTTAGTCGAGTGGCCAGCCGGCCAGTCACCATGGCAACGAGTGTGATAATCAACAACCAACAATCTCAGCCTCCTCAGCCCCAGACACCAGCTTTCATAGCTGTCCACTCTAACCAGTGGAACACTGGCATTTGTGACTGCTTCGACGACTTGCAAGTCTGTGAGTTTGTCTGTCTATTTGTTTGTCCATTTATCCAGTGTCCAGCGAATCATTCACATTTCTCTGCAAAAATGTTGAATTCAGAGTTCACTATTCATTTACATTGTTCACTATTCATTCACATTCACATTGTATTTCGGAATACCTTATTAAAACATTATTTTATAAAAAGCACATAAGTTATACATGACATTGTTCCGTTTTGACTTACGTCGTGCTTGGAATATTTTGAGACATCAATGGAGTATTATAGCCCATACAGTCAGGTCCATAAATATTTGGACATAGTCCAAGTTATTATTACTTTAGCTGTCTACCACAGCATATTGGAGTTCAAATTAAATAATGACTATGAGCTGAAAGTGCATACTTTCAGCTTTAATTTGAGGTATGCATTTACATCCAAATCAGGTGAATGGTTTTGTAATTACAGCACTTTTTATTTGTGCCTCCCCCCTTTTTTAATGGACCAAAAGTAATTGGACAATTGGCTGCTCAGCTGTTCCATGGCCAGGTGTGTGTTATTCCCTCATTAGTTCATTTACACGTAAGCAGATAAAAGGTATAGAGTTGTGTGGCATTTGCATTTGGAATCTGTTGCTGTTAACCCTCAATATGAAGTCCAAAGAGCTGTCACTGCCAGTGAAGCAAGCCATCATTAGGCTGAAAAGCAAAACAAACCCATCATAGAGATAGCAAAAACATTAGGTGTGGCCAAATCAACCATTTGGTACATTCTTTAAAAAAGAAAGAACACACTGGTGAGCTCAGGAACACCAAAAAGACCCGGAAGACCACGGGAAACCACTGTGGTGGATGACAGAATAATTTTTTCCCTAGTGAAGAGAAACCCCTTCAGTTGGCCAGATCCAGAACACCCTTCAGTAGGTAGGCGTATCTGTGTCAAAGTCAACAATTAAGAGAAGACTAGTAAATAGAGGGTTTACCACAAGATGTAAACAATTGGTAAGCATCAAAAACAGGAAGACCAGATTAGAGTTTGTCAACAAACATCTAAAAAAGCCTGTATAGTTCTGGAACAACATCCTATGGACAGATGAGACAAAGATCAACTTGTACCAGAATGATGGGAAGAGAGAAGAGTTATGGAGAAGTGAAGGAACTGCTCATGATCCAAAGCATACCACCTCATCTGTGAAGCATGGTGGAGGGAGTGTTATGGCGTGGCCATGTATGCCTGCCAATGGAACTGGTTCCTTTCTATTTATTGATGATGTGACTGCTGACAAAAGCAGCAGGATGAATTCTGAAGTGGTTAGGGATATATTATCTGCTCAGATTCAGCCAAATGCTTCAAAACTCATTGGATGACACTTCACGGTACAGATGGACAATGACCCGAAGCATATTGTGAAAGTAACGCAATACTTTTTTAAGGCAAAGAAGTGGAATGTTCTGAGATGACCAAGTCAATCACCTGACCTGAATCCAATTAAGCATGCATTTCATTTGCTGAAGGCAAAATTGAAGGCAAAATGCATCAAGTGATGTCTGTCGGTTACAGACTTCAGGCAGTCATTGACTGCAAGGGATTTCCAACCAAGTATTAAAACACACAATTTAATTTATGATTATGTTAGTTTGTCCAATTACTTTTGAGCCCCTAAAATTGGGGGGCTATGTATAAAAATAGTTATAATTCCTACACGGTTCATAAAATTATTTTGACAAAACCATTCAAATCCATTGTGGTGGCGTGCAGAGCCAGAATTATGCAAATTGTGTCACTGTCCAAATACATATGGACCTGACTGACAGCGTTACTAGCCACTAATCAAAGTGAGTGAGATAAGTGTCGTAATCAGTGTTAACAGATCTCTTCCCTGACCTGCGCTTTGCGACCCTATGATCAGGCTGTTTTGCCTTCTGGTGCTTCCCCTATTTCGCCTGCACCACCACCTCAGAGTTCGGAGAGTGTTTCTGTCTCCCCATGCTGGACGGCTTATGTTCCTCCACCCAGCTGGTAGGGGTGCCAACCTGCATTCCTCCTGTGTCCATGTCCATGAGGGTGGCTGTACGTACCCGCTATGGTATTCAGGTGGGTTAATGAATGTCAATCTGAACGCCTGAATAAAGAAACTAGACAAGGACGATTGTTAGGGTAGGCCTACAGACTGTGTAAATGTGAGGCAGTACACACAACACAGCAAATCAAAAAACATGTTATTGGTCACATACACGTGTTTAGCAGATGTTATTGCGGGTGTAGCGAAATGCTTGTGTTTCTGGCTCCAAAAGTGCAGTAATATCTAACAAGTAAAATCGAACAATACACACAGATCTAAAGTAAAGGAATGTAATTAACAATATATAAATATTTGGGCCAGCAATGTCGAAGCGGCATAGAGTAAGATACAGAAGAATAGGAAAGAATACAGTATATACATATGAGATGAGTAACGCTAGATATATAAACATTATTAATTAAAGTGGCCAGTGATTTCAGGTCTATTTATATAGGGCAGTCACCTATAATGTGCTAGTCATGGCTTTTTAACAATCTGACCTTGAGATAGAAGCTGTCCCTCAGTCCCCGCTTTGATGCACCTGTACTGACCGTATCTTCTGGATGATATCGGGGTGAACAGGCAGTGGCTCGGGTGGTTGTTGTACTTGATGATCTTTTTGGCCTTCCTGTGACATCGGGTACTGTAGGTGTCCTGGAGGGCAGGTAGTTTTCCCCCGGTGATGCGTTGGACAGACCGCACCACCCTCTGGAGAGCCCTGCGGTTGGGGGTGGTGCAGTTTCCGTACCAGGCGGTGATATAGCCTGACAGGATGCTCTCAATTGTGCATCTGTAAAAGTTTGTGAGGGTTTTAAGTGCCAAGCCAAATTTCTTCAGCCTCCTGAGAGCTTCTGTCCAGTTAATACAACAGCCCGGTAGTCAGTGTAATCATACAGTATCCCAGGTTTGAAACCTCTGCTGATACCTCATTGCAAGTAAAAACAAAATCCTGGGTGGAACATTGCCAGAATCAGGCAGGAATAAGCAATAAATCCAAGAATCATCCAAACTGGGATTTCTAGAAAAACAGGGAATTTTGGGATCATAACCCTGTCTATATGTGTGTTCAGGGTGGCATGACGGCAGACTGTGTGTACTCCACCTTCTGCAACATCTGCTCCTGGTGCCAGATGGCCAGGGAGATCAAGAGACGCAAACAGACCTTCACCGTCATCAACGCCCAGCCCACCATGCTGCCCGGTCAGCCCATGTTGATGGCCTCCCAGCCTGGGGTCATCACATCTCAGCCTATGATCACCTCTGCCCCTCAGGCCATCTTGAGCACTAGATTCATGTAACCTTTGACCCAAGACACAGAAACCACACTGGGTTAGCCACGCCCTCTGGTGGTGATTTCATAGAGGTGATGTAATGGAGGTGATGCACAATGTATAAGACTTGAGGCATTGGAATTCATGTAAAATCTTGCACAATTGCAGCATTTACTGTACATAAGGATAGCTGTGAAATGTAAGTATCTACTATTTTAACTATGTCAATCACCCAATGCAGATTGTTATGTAATAATGAACATTTGGTGGGTGCCTATATTTGTCCTATTTCATATGTGCAAGTGTGTATTGTATGCATGTGTGAATTGGAAATGTATTTTTTCCATATCCCAACTCCCCCTGAGACACCCTCTGAGAGTGGGGTCACGGCCAGGGTCTGCCATTATCAACGGCGACCCTGGAGCATTTAGGATGAAGTGCCTTGCTCAAGGACACATCGATTCACACAATGTGACGTAAGTAAGCCTTCTGTTACCTTGAGAGCCAGACAGTTATTAATGTCTGTGGATAAGGCCAGTATCAGAGGGAGAGAGAGAAGGAGTGAGAGAGGGAGAGGGAGAGTAAGAGAGAGAGAGAGAGGGGAAGGCTGTAGCCCTCTCTGATAGGACTGTGCTAACAGTCACAGTGACTCATGTTCATCATTAAATGTTTATTTTTATACTGCTGTGACCTCCCTCCCTCTGACTTTCCAAAACAGTAAAGGACGTTACTGTACTTCAGGGAAGAGTGGAGTCCATCTCTAATGTCATGGATGTAATGTTGAATATGTTACAGTATGGTCCTACTGCATTTAAAAATTAAAACATCATCTATACAAAGATAATGTTAATGTGTAATGTTGCTATGCCTGAAACGTGTATATTCTCAGTTAAACTCAATAAACATTTATCGAAAACAAGGATTTTCCAGTCTGCTTATGAAAATGTTACAATATAAACAATTTGGCAATATATTACGCATCAAGAAACTGTCAGTTAACAAGCTCACTCCAGCTTGGTCTTTCTCCTGGAGCTCTTGCAGCACAGTCTGCTGCAGACAGAAACTGAGGCCCAGAGAGAGGCCCCGCTGAGGGCCAGGAGCAGCGTCGCCACATCCAAGCTGTGGTTGGAGTACCAGGACATGCTGTAGGCTTCGGTGTGCAGGTGGGACGACGTTCCTCATCACGTAATCAAACCAGAAAGTGGTGCTGGCGAGAGGGGACAAGGGCGTGTTGCGGTACAGGCCAAATATCTTCTGCATTCTGTGGCAGTAGGAGGGATTCTCCAGGACGTCCCTTAGGACCTCCAGGAAGTCCACTGTGGTGAGAGTGGCACCCTCCAGACATTGCCAAACTTGTCAAAGAGGAGCGGCAGGCCCAGCACAGTTGTAGATGGCCTCTTCAGGGACATTGGTGCCTCCGTGAGCCACGACGCAGGTTTTGGGTTGGCCCAGGAGGTTGCTCTGGGGGAGCCAGTGTAGCAGCAGGGTGTTGTTCCCCAGGGAAGAGGGTCTTTCTCCCAGGAACCTCCACAACACCGTGTGGGGCAGCAGGACAAAGGCTTGGGCCACCGCCTCGGTCACCTCCTTAGGCAGGGCGGACACCAGCATTCCCACATGACCATCACCCCGTGCTCTGCATGAAGGCCTCCAGGTCAGCAGAGAGCGGCCTGGCCGGACGACACAAGAAGCCCCCCATATAGACCACGTTGGGCATGGTGGGCCACAGGAACTCAAAGACAAAGTCCACCCGCATCAGCCACACGTCTGCTGAACGCTGCATGGAGAGCAAGTCAGCAGCAGAGGGGAAGTGACATTTGAGCAGGTTGGCGTACCGATGGTTAATAAAGAAATATTGCGCCACCACACTATAGACATAATGCAACACATTTCTGGTTCTCTAGAGGAAGTCCATGTGGTCAGAGAGCTCTTTGCCCGACACGGGGACGTAGGACAGTGGCGAGGGGGCAAAGGCGAAGTGACCCTCTCCCGTGTTGATCCAGGGCAGGTTGAAGACCAGAAGCAGACGGAGGTAGTTGGCCAGGAGGATCCCTGTGGGCAGAGCAGGGTGTCAGCACCAGGTCATACTGAGCATCCCAGAGCTGAGCCATGAACGCTGGATCATCTGCGCCAGAACGTCTGCTCTGACGCAGATCTTGTGGCCTGTCGGCTGCATGGATGTGATCTCGTACTGATGGAGGAAGGACCGCAGGAAGGGCGGCAGGGTCCGGATTCCCAGAATCGTTTGCAGCATCTTGTCGTGGAAGTTCTTGTCCACCTCGTCCTCCAGCATGAGGACGGTGATGGAGCTGTAGAGAGGGAACTTCTGGGAGATGTACCAGCTCTTGGCAGAGCACAGCACGGTGAGGTCGTGATCTCGGGAGTGGAGCTCATGGAGGATGACCTCCATGTTTACCCAGTGGCTGCCATCCACTGGGACCACCAGGATCTTCCTACTGCAGGCGCTACAATGGCAACCATTGCCGGGCGATAGAAGCAGGAAATAGAGGGCAGCCAAGAAAGCAGATGACACTCATCATCATAGCTGTCTGTGGAGAAGTCATACAACAGATATGGAATTGATTAAGGAGGTGAAATCCAACACAACAAATAAAGAATGTGTGTTAAACAGAGCCAGCTCTGGTGTGACTCATGTTTTGTGTTTTTTTATTTTATTTAACTAGGCAAGTCAGTTATTTACAATGACGGCCTACCGGTGAACAGTGGGTTAACTGCCTTGTTCAGGGGCAGAACGACAGATTTTTACCTTGTCAGCTCAGGGATTCGATCCAGCAACCTTTTGCTCTAACCACCAGGCTACCTGCTCCATGTGAGCTAATGCGAGCTAGTACTTTAGACGAGACTCTACAATACTTATTAAAGTGTGGTAATGCATCAACAAACAAAGTGTTGTATTATTTAATACAATTCAGAAAGCAGGCTACTGAAATACCATTACAGCCCAACTTCACTAAAGTCCATATTGAACTTTAGTTTAATGAACCTTAATAACACTGCCCTGGTAACAACACAGTTAAGGCAATATGCTCTACAGAGGGGGCATTGTATCATATCGGTCTGCTTGGTCTGCTGGAGCCAGAGGCAGGGGACTGGAGTATTAAGTACTGAAAGGCTTCATGGATCCTGATCCATGACATGGAATGTAAAATATAGACTTGCAAAGGTTACATGTGGAACAATGAATATATATATATCAATCTGAGCTCCCAATCTCCACACATACACACGCTCTGTTCTTTGCAGAGTGCAAGGGTAGTGATGCAGTACTCTACAGTGCCTTGCGAAAGTATTCGGCCCCCTTGAACTTTGCGACCTTTTGCCACATTTCAGGCTTCAAACATAAAGATATAAAACTGTATTTTTTTGTGAAGAATCAACAACAAGTGGGACACAATCATGAAGTAGAACGACATTTATTGGATATTTCAAACTTTTTTAACAAATCAAAAACTGAAAAATTGGGCGTGCAAAATTATTCAGCCCCCTTAAGTTAATACTTTGTAGCGCCACCTTTTGCTGCGATTACAGCTGTAAGTCGCTTGGGGTATGTCTCTATCAGTTTTGCACATCGAGAGACTGAAATTTTTTCCCATTCCTCCTTGCAAAACAGCTCGATCTCAGTGAGGTTGGATGGAGAGCATTTGTGAACAACAGTTTTCAGTTCTTTCCACAGATTCTCGATTGGATTCAGGTCTGGACTTTGACTTGGCCATTCTAACACCTGGATATGTTTATTTTTGAACCATTCCATTGTAGATTTTGCTTTATGTTTTGGATCATTGTCTTGTTGGAAGACAAATCTCCGTCCCAGTCTCAGGTCTTTTGCAGACTCCATCAGGTTTTCTTCCAGAATGGTCCTGTATTTGGCTCCATCCATCTTCCCATCAATTTGAACCATCTTCCCTGTCCCTGCTGAAGAAAAGCAGGCCCAAACCATGATGCTGCCACCACCATGTTTGACAGTGGGGATGGTGTGTTCAGTGTGATGAGCTGTGTTGCTTTTACGCCAAACATAACGTTTTGCATTGTTGCCAAAAAGTTCAATTTTGGTTTCATCTGACCAGAGCACCTTCTTCCACATGTTTGGTGTGTCTCCCAGGTGGCTTGTGGCAAACTTTAAAAGACACTTTTTATGGATAACTTTAAGAAATGGCTTTCTTCTTGCCACTCTTCCATAAAGGCCAGATTTGTGCAATATACGACTGATTGTTGTCCTATGGACAGAGTCTCCCACCTCAGCTGTAGATCTCTGCAGTTCATCCAGAGTGATCATGGGCCTCTTGGCTGCATCTCTGATCAGTCTTCTCCTTGTATGAGCTGAAAGTTTAGAGGGACAGCCAGGTCTTGGTAGATTTGCAGTGGTCTGATACTCCTTCCATTTCAATATTATCGCTTGCACAGTGCTCCTTGGGATGTTTAAAGCTTGGGAAATCTTTTTGTATCCAAATCCGGCTTTAAACTTCTTCACAACAGTATCTCGGACCTGCCTGGTGTGTTCCTTGTTCTTCATGATGCTCTCTGCGCTTTTAACGGACCTCTGAGACTATCACAGTGCAGGTGCATTTATACGGAGACTTGATTACACACAAGTGGATTGTATTTATCATCATTAGTCATTTAGGTCAACATTGGATCATTCAGAGATCCTCACTGAACTTCTGGAGAGAGTTTGCTGCACTGAAAGTAAAGGGGCTGAATAATTTTGCACGCCCAATTTTTCAGTTTTTGATTTGTTAAAAAAGTTTGAAATATCCAATAAATGTCGTTCCACTTCATGATTGTGTCCCACTTGTTGTTGATTCTTCACAAAAAAATACAGTTTTATATCTTTATGTTTGAAGCCTGAAATGTGGCAAAAGGTCGCAAAGTTCAAGGTGGCCGAATACTTTCGCAAGGCACTGTATTTGCATTGACAGAGGTACAGATGGTTTGATACACTGAGTGTACAAAACATTAGGAACACCTTCCTAATATTAGGTTGCACCCAATTTTGCCCTCAGAACAGCCTCAATTCGTTGGGGCATGGACTCTACAAGGTGTCTACAGCGTTCCACAGGGATGCTGGCCCATGTTGACTCCAATGCTTCCCACAGTTGTGTCAAGTTGGTTGGATGTCCTTTGGGTGGTGGACCATGATACACACGGGAAACTGTTGAGGGTGAAAAACCCAGCAGTGTTGCAGTTCTTGACACCGGTGCGCCTGGCAGCTACTACTCACCTTCCAACAGGACAACGACCTTAAGCACAAAGCCAAGACAACGCAGGAGTGTCTGCGGGAGTGGCTGAATGGCCTTGGGTGGCCCAGCCAGAGCCCGGATTTGAACGCAATCTAACATCTTTGGAAAGACCTGAAAAACGTTGTGAAGCGACGCTCCCCATCCAACTTGACAGAGCTTGAGAGGATCTGCAGAGAAGAATGTGAGAAAGCTTGTAGTGTCACACCCAAGAAGACTTAAGGCTGTAATCGCTGCCAAAAGTGCTTCAACAAAGTACTGAGTAAAGGGTCTAAATACTTAGGAAAATTTACAATTTAAGTTTTTTTTTAAATATAAATTTGTTTTTGCTTTGTCATTATGGGGTATTGTGTGTAGATTGATGAGGATATATACATTGTTTTATCCATAATGCTGTAATGAAACAAAATGTGGAAAAAGTCAAGGGGTCTGAATTCTTTCCGAATGCACTGTAGGGCCAGAGAACAACACAGACAGTGAAACATAGACAGACAGTGACACATTCAATACCGCCTTGCACACTCTTGCCTGTATCTAGCTGATCTAGAGTGAAATCATTCGTCCAACAGTTGCAAACAAGTGTATCTATTGGACAAATATGTATGTTTATCCCCGTTTCATTTCGTTTGCTTCCGTTTAAGAAATGTTTTTCAACAGGATCGGCAGAATGAATACACCCCTGATCACTTGCCTGCATCTAGCTGATCTAGGGTGAAATCATTCGTCGAACAGTTGCAAACAAGTGTATCTATTGGACAAATTATGATATGTTTATCCCCGTTTCGTTCCGTTTGCTTCCGTTTAAGAAACGTTTTTCAACAGGATCGGCGGAATGAATACACCCCTGATCACAAGTAAACACAGTTCACTTTCATAGCAGCCACGTTGTATTCCTTCTCGCATCAATGCGCTCTCCTCTTCTCACCTTTTCCCTTCGCTTGTGGATTTCAATACACATCACACCAGCTGTATGTGACCAAGCGGAAAAACCTTTCCAAGCCAAACCATATCATAACTGCTACACACATCCTACACCAATGTCACCATATTAGCTGAAGTAACCTTCATAGTCAACATATCTAATAGAACTTACACTTTAGTAAACCCACTACAATCACCTAGTAACGTTAGTGTACAGTCAGTAATCTACTCAGTAAGCAGTTTAGCAGTTACACTGGCAGGCCCTGGTGGCAATAAATTTGTCAAACCAAAAGCTTACTTACTTGGAAGAGTTCTAGTGTTGTGTTGGATAGTCATAGTCAGCTAGCTAACATAGCATCCCTCTGTTTGAGCCGGGTGTTTGAGTAGCCTAAACTAGCTAGCTAGCTGCATTTGCTAGCTAAGTACGTGTTAAGTGAAAGTGAAAACATTTTTGAATACATTTATTTGTTCAAAACTGTTAAACCATTGTCTTTCTCTCTCTTTGAGTCAACTACTCAGTTCATGTCAGTTCATGCTGAAAGAGCTCTGTTAGGTTGGAGGATGTCTCCAGAAGTTGTCATATGGAGGGGGGTGAGAACCATGAGCCTCCTAGGTGTTGTATTGAAGTCAATGTACCCAGAGGAGGACGGAAGCTAGCTGTCCTCTGGCTGTTTCAATCAATTATTTGGTGACGTGAATATATTTATTTATTTTTTATTTTTTTATATAAAATTCACTGAGGATGGTCGTCCCCTTCCTCCTCTGAGGAGCCCCCACTGGTTCAAAGGCAATTAAATATGTTTTACCTTGACAATTCACTCTTTAATGGCACACAGACTACACACTCCATTTATACATAGTCTCAGGGCTTAAAGCTCCTCCTTTAACCTGTCTCCTCCCCTTCATCAACAATTATTGAAGTGGATTTAACAGGTGACATCAATATGGGATCAAAGCTTTCACCTGGATTCACCTGGTGAGTCTATGTCATGTTTTGTACATTTTGACATTTCTTTCGTATAGAGAATTGACCTGAAAGTCTCACTTATGTGATGTTGGGTTGAACAAAGTAATATAGAGATTCCACATAGATTTTAGCATCAAGTAGGTACTGTTTCGCTCTTCTGTCCATGGCTGGAGTGTCCTTGTTGCTGTGCGCATAGTTGGTCAAGGTCCATTTAGAACAACACCCTCTGTCACATTTAACCATGATGTTATTTGCTCTGTGTTAACTTTCGCTGTCATGCTAAACTGAACCCTCCTGTGCTGGCTCGGATGTTTTCGTTTCACATTGTCCTTTCCAGTAACTATAGTGTGGTGGACGCGTAACCTGGCAAGTAGGCCTACAGTGCAGCTTGGCTTGGCTCAGTAGAGTGAAAAGGGTATGTGTATGCAATATCTTAGACATCTTGCCAGTCAGACATTTAACTTTGAAAAGGCATTGTTCCTTAGATATTTAAGTCATTGCCGTGTATAGATGATGAAATAGAGCTGTGAGTCATAAGACACATTTGACTTGACAACATTTTTACAACTCTGCACTTTATTGAACATGAAATGGATAACCGTGATGGCTTACTCAGACATTAGCAGTGATAGTTCAACGGCTTCAGTACATACCCCTCCATACAATTTGATCTTCAATTATGACTTGCTAAATTGTGATATAGTATGCTAAAATGAATGGATCTAGTAAAAATGTAACAAAATATTAATTGGGAATTGAATTTCTTTCATACTGCATTTCCTCAATCAGCGTACACATATGAGGTACCAGTAGGCCTACAGATATAGTAACTGCATAAATTAAACATCTTTAAGGTCTACAACTTCTACAAACAGTTAAAACCATAAAAAGCTTACTAATGGCTTCCATGTGAAATAAACAACACTCAAAGTTGATTCTTATTAAATGGGCAACCCTACAAATCCCTTCCACCATGGGGGGTGAGGAGCTCAATGTTCTTTACCCGGCTGCTTAGAATACAAACTGTCCCCCCGAACATGGCATTCCTCCCTCATCTTCCTTATCTAACTCAGAGGAGGAGTTAGTTGGTTGTTTGTTGGTGTGATGCTCTATTATAAAAACCAGTCCATCTGGGATCTTGTGTATTAACTAGCGACGAGGAAGAGGACAAGGGACCGTCTTTGTGTTACAGGTCACAGTGAGTTTATCATGTCTTTCACTAAACACTAACTGTGCTTCTCAGTGAAACTGAGACTGGCTATCCGTGCACACTGCTGCTACCGTGATATGATGAGAGTGAACTTGAAGAAGTAGGCGATAGATATTTTGTATCGCTCTATGTATTGTATCTCACAATATGTTTTGTAAGTTTGGATTACCATAGTTTCTATTGCCTTGTTAGGCAAAAACATCACATAGTTACCATATATTGTTGTAGTAAAAAATATTTTAATAAGAATCTTTCAAAAAGAAACCAATATGCATGCATTTTGCTTTACAGAAAGATTTACATTTTTAAACGGATCATTTTTCAACCGGATATTAGCATAAAATATGATAAAAGGCTGGACGCTCCATGACTTTTAGAGATGATGAAATAACCATAATAATCATCCAAAGTAATATACTGAATTGAGGGGAATAATTTCTAAATGATGCACAGCATACTGTGAGAGAGTGGAGCCAGTTGATGCTGATGGATTCTAGTTCAGAACCCTGTGTAAACCTCCAGTACAGACTATCAACAGCTTATTGTAAAATTACTTATTTGAAATTCGTGACAGGCACATGAAAAAGTACACTGTGTGTATTAGACAATTTTCATGCCAACATTACATTATTTTCTTTCTTCATATTGCATTTGTGTACATTACACAAATTTCAATTTGTTGTGGCTAACGTTAGCTAGGTGTCTAATGTTAGCTAAGGGGCTAACATTAGCTAGGCTAGGGGTTAATGTTAGGGTTAGGTTTAGGAGCTAAGGTTAGGTAACCTGCTGGATAAGTAGTTAAAGGGTTAAGGTTAGTGTTAGGAGTTAGGTTAAAGGATTAAGGTTAGGGTTATGGGAAGGGTTAGCTAACATGCTAAGTAAATGCAAAGTTGATAATTAGCTAAAATGCAAAAGTTTTCCGTGATGAGATTCAAACACACAACCGTTGGGTTCCTAAACGTTCACATTATACAGCAATCTTTCCTGTCTTAAGTAACCTAATGTCTTTATCTGTGCAATGTACACAAAATAGTGTACTACACATGAAAACATATACTTTTTCATGTGCCTGTCACAAATTTCCAATAAGCAATTTGTGTCTGGGTTGAGTACATGGTGTTCTATAGTCTAACTGTGATGACTTGCAGCAGGGAAGGGCAGCAGATAAACATGATAAACCAATGACCTGTGGTGAGGTCAGTAGCTGAGTAAGCACTGGCTATTATCAAAGCCAGATTTACTCACAAATAAACAAATTTCACCATACAACATAACTTCAACAACCAGAGTGACATAGGCTATTATTAACTGATATTGACAAACAATTTTTACCAAAATGTAAATACAAATGTAGCCAAGATACACAAGCAATAGCCTCTGATACACTGCTCAACTCAGCTCAGTCGTAGACCAATGTATCATCCACAGTTACAACTGATAGGTGGCACTAAAAGACCAATATACAGTGCCTTGCGAAAGTATTCGGCCCCCTTGAACTTTGCGACCTTTTGCCACATTTCAGGCTTCAAACATAAAGATATAAAACTGTATTTTTTTGTGAAGAATCAACAACAAGTGGGACACAATCATGAAGTGGAACGACATTTATTGGATATTTCAAACTTTTTCAACAAATCAAAAACTGAAAAATTGGGCGTGCAAAATTATTCAGCCCCTTTACTTTCAGTGCAGCAAACTCTCTCCAGAAGTTCAGTGAGGATCTCTGAATGATCCAATGTTGACCTAAATGACTAATGATGATAAATACAATCCACCTGTGTGTAATCAAGTCTCCGTATAAATGCACCTGCACTGTGATAGTCTCAGAGGTCCGTTAAAAGCGCAGAGAGCATCATGAAGAACAAGGAACACACCAGGCAGGTCCGAGATACTGTTGTGAAGAAGTTTAAAGCCAGATTTGGATGCAAAAAGATTTCCCAAGCTTTAAACATCCCAAGGAGCACTGTGCAAGCGATAATATTGAAATGGAAGGAGTATCAGACCACTGCAAATCTACCAAGACCTGGCCGTCCCTCTAAACTTTCAGCTCATACAAGGAGAAGACTGATCAGAGATGCAGCCAAGAGGCCCATAATCACTCTGGATGAACTGCAGAGATCTACAGCTGAGGTGGGAGACTCTGTCCATAGGACAACAATCAGTCGTATATTGCACAAATCTGGCCTTTATGGAAGAGTGGCAAGAAGAAAGCCATTTCTTAAAGATATCCATAAAAAGTGTCGTTTAAAGTTTGCCACAAGCCACCTGGGAGACACACCAAACATGTGGAAGAAGGTGCTCTGGTCAGATGAAACCAAAATTGAACTTTTTGGCAACAATGCAAAACGTTATGTTTGGCGTAAAAGCAACACAGCTGAACACACCATTCCCACTGTCAAACATGGTGGTGGCAGCATCATGGTTTGGGCCTGCTTTTCTTCAGCAGGGACATGGAAGATGGTTGAAATTGATGGGAAGATGGATGGAGCCAAATACAGGACCATTCCGGAAGAAAACCTGATGGAGTCTGCAAAAGACCTGAGACTGGGACGGAGATTTGTCTTCCAACAAGACAATGATCCAAAACATAAAGCAAAATCTACAATGGAATGGTTCAAAAATAAACATATCCAGGTGTTAGAATGGCCAAGTCAAAGTCCAGACCTGAATCCAATCGAGAATCTGTGGAAAGAACTGAAAACTGCTGTTCACAAATGCTCTCCATCCAACCTCACTGAGCTCGAGCTGTTTTGCAAGGAGGAATGGGAAAAAATTTCAGTCTCTCGATGTGCAAAACTGATAGAGACATACCCCAAGCGACTTACAGCTGTAATCGCAGCAAAAGGTGGCGCTACAAAGTATTAACTTAAGGGGGCTGAATAATTTTGCACGCCCAATTTTTCAGTTGTTGATTTGTTAAAAAAAGTTTGAAATATCCAATAAATGTCGTTCCACTTCATGATTGTGTCCCACTTGTTGTTGATTCTTCACAAAAAATACAGTTTTATATCTTTATGTTTGAAGCCTGAAATGTGGCAAAAGGACGCAAAGTTCAAGGGGGCCGAATACTTTCGCAAGGCACTGTAAGTCCCATTCCCACTGTATATACAAAGCAAAAGTACATGTCCAAGAGGTCTAAAAGTCAGGGTAAAAACTATGAATTTGTTATGATATTTCAAACAAGTCTACAGTGCAGTACTAACTGTTCGTCTGCCCGACAGCTAGCAATGAGGGAGATGGTGGTTGCCTTGACTGTCATGAATAAAGCCACGTGTTGTATGCTGCCTCTGTCTGGTCTTAACTTTCATTATATTTGATGTTCCACTCTTCGAACCCTGCAAAAGGTACATTACATGATGATTCCAACTTTGAAAATGATTTGAGGCATCCATTTGTCAGGTTGTTTTTGCTAGCTACAGTTGAGGTCCACATACACGCTAGCCAAATACATTTAAACTCAGTTTTCACAAATCCTGACATTTAATCCAAGTAAGAATTCACTGTCTTAAGTCAGTTAGGATCACCACTTTGTTTTAAGAATGTGAAATGTCAGAAAAATAGTAGAGAGAAATATTTATTTCAGCTTTTATTTCTTTCATCACATTCCCAGTGTGTCAGAAGTTTACATACACTCAATTAGCATTTGGTAGCATTGCCTTTAAATTGTTTAACTTGAGTCAAACGTTTCGGGAAGCCTTCCACAAACTTCCCACAATAAGTTGGGTGAATTTTGGCCCATTCCTCCTGACAAAGCTGGTGTAACTGAGTCGGGTTTGTAGGCCTCCGTGCTCGCACACGCTTTTTCAGTTCTGGCCACAACTTTTCTACAGGACTGAGGTCAGGGCTTTGATGGCCACTCCAATACCTTTACTTTGTTGTCCCTATGCCATTTCGCCACAACTTTGGAAATCAAATTTATTTATATAGCCCTTCTTACATCAGCTGATATATCAGTGCTGTACAGAAACCCAGCCTAAAACCCCAAACAGCAAGCAATGCAGGTGTAGAAGCACAGTGGCTAGGAAAAACTCCCTAGAAAGGCCAAAACCTAGGAAGAAACCTAGAGAGGAACCAGGCTATGATGGGTGGCCAGTCCTCTTCTGGCTGTGCCGGGTGGAGATTATAACAGAGCATGGCCAAGATGTTCAAATGTTCTTAAATTACCAGCATGGTCAAACAGTAATAATCACAGTAGTTGTCGAGGGTGCAACAAGTCAGCTCCTCAGGAGTAAATGTCAGTTGTCTTTTCATAGCCGATCATTAAGAGTATCTCTACCGCTCCTGCTGTCTCAAGAGAGTTGAGAACTGCAGGTCTGGGACAGGTAGCACATCCGGTGAACAGGTCAGGGTTCCATAGCCGCAGGCAGAACAGTTGAAACGAGCAGCAGCACGGCCAGGTGGACTGGGGACAGCAAGGAGTCATCATGCCAGGTAGTCCTGAGGCATGGTCCTAGGGCTCAGGTCCTCAGAGAGAGAATGAAAGAAAGAGAGAATTAGAGAGAGCATACTTACATTCACACAGGACACCAGATAAGACAGGAGAAATACTCCAGATATAACAGACAGACCCTAGCCCCCCGACACAAACTACTGCAGCATAAATACTGGAGGCTGAGACAGGAGGGGTCAGGAGACACTGTGGCCCCATCCGATGATACCCCCGGACAGGGCCAAACAGGCAGGATATACCCCACCCACTTTGCCAAAGCACAGCCCCCACACCACTAGAGGGATATCTTCAACCACCAAATTACCATCCTGAGACAAGGTCGAGTATAGCTCACAAAGATCTCCGCCACGGCACAACCCAAGGGGGGGGGCGCCAACCCAGACAGGAAGACCACGTCCGTGACTCAACCCACTCAAGTGACGCACCCCTCCTAGGGACGGCATGAAAGAGCACCAGTAAGCCAGTGCCTCAGCCCCTGTAATAGGGTTAGAGGCAGAGAATCCCAGTGGAGAGAGGGGAACCGGCCAGGCAGAGACAGCAAAAAAGCTGTCCTTGAAACAGTCTTGATATGTTCGTCAAAAGAGAGATCAGGGTGCAGAGTAACACCGAGGTCCTTCAGTTTTATTTGAGACTGTACAACCATCAAGATTACTTGTCAGATTCAACAGAAGATCTCTTTGTTTCTTGGGACCTAGAACAAGCATCTCTGTTTTGTCCGAGTTTAAAAGTAGAAAGTTTGTAGCCATCCACTTCCTTATGTCTGAAACACAGGCTTCTTGCGAGGGAAATTTTGGGGCTTCACCATGTTTCATTGAAATGTGTGCACATGTGCTCAGCGTGAACCTGCTTTCATCTGTGAAGAGCACAGGGCACCAGTGGTGAATTTGCTAATCTTGGTGTTCTCTGGCAAATGCCAAACGTCCTGCACGGTGTTGGGCTGTAAGCACAACCCCCACCTGTGGACGTCGGGCCCTCATACCACCCTCATGGAGTCTGTTTCTGACCGTTTGAGCAGACACATGCACATTTGTGGCCTGCTGGAGGTCATTTTGCAGGGCTCTGGCAGTGCTTCTCCTGCTCCTCCTTGCACAAAGGCAGAGGTAGCGGTCCTGCTGCTGGGTTGTTGCCCTCCTAAGGCCTTCTCCACGTCTCCTGATGTACTGGCCTGTCTCCTGGTAGCGCCTCCATGCTCTGGACACTACTCTGACAGACACAGCAAACCGTCTTGCCACAGCTCGCATTGATGTGCCATCCTGGATGAGCTGCACTACCTGAGCCACTTGTGTGGGTTGTAGACTCCGTCTCATGCTACCACTAGAGTGAAAGCACCGCCAGCATTCGAAAGTGACCAAAACATTAGCCAGGAAGCATAGGAACTGAGAAGTGGTCTGTGGTCACCACCTGCAGAACCACTCCTTTATTGGGGGTGTCTTGGTAATTGCCTATAATTTCCCACTGTTGTCTATTTCATTTGCACAACAGCATGTGAAATGTATTGTCAATCAGTGTTGCTTCCTAAGTGGACAGTTTGATTTCACAGAAGTGTGATTGACTTGGAGTTACATTGTGTTGATTAAGTGTTCCCTTTATTTTTTTGAGCAGTGTACATCCACAGGTACACCTCCAATTGACTCAAATTATGTTAATTAGCCTATCAGAAGCTTCTAAAGCCATTACATCATTTTCTGGAATTGTCCAAGCTGTTTAAAGGCCCAGTCAAATTAGTGTATGTAAACCTCTGACCCACTGGAATTGTAATACAGTGAATTATAAGTGAAATAATCTGTCTGTAAACAATTTTTGGGAAAATGACTTGTGTCATGCACAAAGTAGATGTCCTAACCGTCTTGCCAAAACTATAGTTTGCTAACAAGACATTTGTGGAGTGGTTTAAAAATGAGTTTTAACCTCTAGTGACACCCCATCCCGGGTCCGGGAGCATAATCATCGACTGACACTAATTAGCATAACGCAACAGACATAAATATTACTGGAAATATTCCTATTCATGAAAATCACAGTGAAATATATTGAGACACAGCTTAGCCTTTTGTTAATCACCCTGTCATCTCAGATTGTCAAAATATGCTTTACAGCCAAAGCAAGACAAGCATTTGTGTAAGTTTATCGATAGCCTAGCATAGCATTATGTCCAGCTAGCAGCAGGTAACTTGGTCACAAAAATCAGAAAAGCAATCAAATTAAATCGTTTACCTTTGATGAGCTTCAGATGTTTTCACTCACGAGACTCCCAGTTAGATAGCCAATGTTCCTTTTTTCCAAAAATATTATTTTTGTAGGCGAAATAGCTCCATTTGTTCTTCACGTTTGGCTGAGAAATCGACCGGAAATTGTGGTCACGAAAACGCTGAAAAATATTCCGAATTAGCTCCATAATATCGACAGAAACATGGAAAACGTTGTGTATAATCAATCCTCAAGGTGTTTTTCAAATATCTATTCGATAATATATCCACCGGGACAATTGTTTTTTCAGTAGGACCGATTGGAAAAATGGCTACTTCTGTATTTTACGCGAGAATCACTCTGAGAGCCATCAGGTGACCACTTGCACAATGCCGCTTATGGGTATTCTTCAACATAAATGTGTAAAACTACGTCACAATGCTGTAGACACCTTGGGGAATACATAGAAAAAAGTAATCTGGTTGATAGCCCATTCACTGCTCAATTGGAACGCAGAGCTTTCAAAACATGAGGCACTTCCGGATTGGATTTTTCTCAGGCTTTCGCCTGCAATATCAGTTCTGCTATACGCACAGACAATATTTTTACAGTTTTGGAAACTTTAGAGTGTTTTCTATCCTAAGCTGTCAATTATATGCATATTCTAGCATCTTGTCCTGACAAAATATTCTGTTTACTTTGGGAACGTTATTTTTCCAAAAATGAAAATACTGCCCCCTAGTCTGACTCCAACCTAAGTGTATGTAAACGTCCGACTGAACTGTAGCTAACTTCATTCAATTCAAGGGATGCGAGCACCAAAATATGTAGACACGTCCAAATATGCACAGCTTACCCCAGACAATACCCACACAACATGTTTAAGCAAAAGCATGCAAGGCAGTGACTGGAGTCAGGAATGGCTGTGTGTGTCAAGGATTTGAATGGATGGAAAGAAAGGCATGAATACCTTGGGGCCTTTCCGTAAGTTTTGTTGCAGGTTTAGCAAATGTTTATATTTCTAGCATAAAATCCCCAGAATCATAATCATTAGATTATCACAAGGGAACCACTGCCTACCCTGAATAACCTGATTGCACATCACTGTAATAAACATTCCAGGTCAGGTCACCCATGTCCAGTGTCTGCTGCACCCGTCCAGACAGGACGGGTTCTGCAGATCCTGATGGGAGCACAGTGTAGAGTCAGGTTGTGTCTAGGGTTTCAGCTCCTGAGATGTGATGTCATTGCACCAATGTCCTTTTCATTAGGCACCAAATGCAACAAAACAGCCTCAAACAAGGAGGCACTATCTGAACTTAGAAACGCTTGTTTTCGTTTTCCTTTGCAAAAGGTTTTGTTGCAGTGTGTGCC
The DNA here is from genome assembly GCF_013265735.2 of Oncorhynchus mykiss. Lineage (NCBI taxonomy): Eukaryota > Metazoa > Chordata > Actinopteri > Salmoniformes > Salmonidae > Oncorhynchus > Oncorhynchus mykiss. The sequence goes on from NC_048573.1 coordinate 19,003,179, forward strand.
CTAATTAATGCAACCCAGATCTAGCTAAATGGCCAAAGCTAAAGGGTGTGTGGACCAGTGGAGTCTGCTGAGGGGAGGACGGCTCATAATAATGGCTGGAACGGAGCGAATGGAATGGCATATTGATGTATTGGATACCATTCCACCTATTCCGCTCCAGCCATTACCACAAGCCCACCCTCCCCAATTAAGGTGCCACCAACCTCCTGTGGTGTGGACTGTGTAGTATCTGTGTCTACTGAGCATGTAGTGTTTGTAATGCCTGTACTGATTCGGTAATGATGCATCAGTGAATGGAGAGGGTCTATAACGTGGGAGTGGAAGAAATTGACTGATAAGGTCCACTGTACTGTGTTCATCTCTGTATTTCATCCAGATTGAAAAACCATACAGTTATATTGTGTGGTAACTTAGGGAACCAATCTGCCCATAGTGGTACGAGGTGGTGACAACTCTGTTGAGAATACATCATATCGTGCATTTACTGTGTGGCTTGATGCTTCATTCTCACAGTAGCATAACATGGGAATACTGTTTCCACACAATGTAAGAAAATGTCCCCCTCCCTTCCTTCATAACAGTTTTATCTAGTGTTTCAGCATGTACAGCTTTAGAAAATAACCCAGTGGACATTTGGACATCTGCCAATTGCAGAGGCTGACATGTCGACTATGGAATTTATTTTGTACAGAAAAGACAATACCTCGATAAAGCTACTTTATAGTCAGACCATGTAATCTCTTTCTCAGTCCTTGCATTCTGTATGCTAAAACTGCTCATGAAAATAAAACCATTTCTATTGTATACTTTTTCTAAATATAACATATACTATCGTGGAGAAGAGAAGAGAAGAGAGAACATTTTCCTGAGATCGTAAACAAACGTTTTTTTCTTGTTGTTTGTTCCCAGCTCCAATGACGTAATGGGCATGTGCGGTGGAACAGCGGTGGTCCTTCGACGAATACTCTGCCTCCTCATCTTAATTCGGGGTTGCCGCAGTAACGGCAGTGGGGGAGGTAGAATCCTGGTCTTCCCAGAGGATGGCAGCCACTGGCTCAACATGGAGGTTATCCTCCGAGAGCTCCACTCCAGAGGTCACAACCTCACCGTGCTGCGCTCTGCCAAGAGCTGGTACATTCCCCAGAATTCCCCTGTCTACACCTCTATCACCGTGAACCCTGCTCCTCCTCCGGCGGGCGAGGACCTGGGTCCTAACTTCTACACCATCCTGATGCAGCGCTCACTGAAACTCCGCAGGATGTTACCGGTCCTCCGCTTCCTGGAGCAGCAGAAGGACACGGCGGCCATGTTGATGATGTTTCACAGCGAGGCACTCTGCATGATCTCCACCATCTTGGATGACTCCGTCCTCGTCGCCAAACTGAGGGTGTCCAGATTTGACCTGATGCTCACCGACCCTGCCTTCCCTGCTGGAGTGCTCCTGGCCCAATACCTAGGCATGCCCATGGTTTATAATGTCCGCTGGCTCAACGCAGGCGAGGCCCACATGACTGTCGCCCCCACGCTGCCCTCCTATGTTCCGATGTACAACTCCCTGTTCAGCGATAATATGGACCTCCTTCAGAGGACAGAGAACTTCCTGCGTTACCTGGTCATCCTCCTCCAGGAACACCTGGTCATCCTGCCACTCTACGTCAACCTGCTCCAACGTCACTTCCCCCCTGGTGCTGACCTGCTCTCCATGCAGCGCTCAGCAGACGTGTGGCTGATGCGGGTGGACTTTGTCTTTGAGTTCCCGCGGCCTACCATGCCCAATGTGGTCTATGTGGGGGGCTTCCAGTGCCGCCCAGCTGAGCCACTTCCTGCTGACCTGGAGGCCTTCATGCAGAGCTCTGGAAAGCATGGGGTGGTGGTCATGTCTCTGGGAACGCTGGTGTCTGCCCTGCCTAAGGAGGTGACCGAAGCAGTGGCCCAAGCCTTTGCCAAGCTGCCCCACAAGGTGGTGTGGAGGTTCCTGGGAGAAAGACCAATTTCTCTGGGGAACAACACCCTGCTACTGGACTGGCTCCCCCAGAACGACCTCCTGGGCCACCCCAAAACCCGCGCCTTCGTGGCTCACGGAGGCACCAACGGCCTGTATGAGGCCATCTACCACGGGGTCCCTGTGCTGGGCCTGCCGCTCCTCTTCGACCAGTTTGACAATGTCCTGCGGCTGCGGGTGCGCGGGGTGGCACGGGTGCTGGAGGCCGCCACTCTCACCACAGAGGACTTCCTGGAGGCCCTAAGGGATGTGCTGGAGAATAAGTCCTACCGCCACAACATGCAGAAGCTCTCTGGCCTGCACCGCGACACGCCCCTGTCCCCGCTCGCCAGTGCCACCTTCTGGATTGAGTACGTGATGAGGAACGGTGGAGCGTCCCACCTGCGCACCGAAGCCTACAGCCTGCCCTGGTACTCCTACCACAGCCTGGACGTGGCGGCGCTGCTCCTGGCCCTCAGCGGGGCCTCTCTCTGGGCCTCAGTCTATGTCTGCAGCAGGCTGTGCTGCAGGAGCTCCAGGAGGAAGACCAAGCTGGAATGAGACATGAATCTAAAGATGGGCCAAGATGGGTATTTTAGATGTTGTACGTATTTGACCATCAATTGGCACTTTTCTGTCAACGATTTTAAAAATTGCTCAAAAGAATCTTGAGAAAAATTTTACAAATTCAAAAAATAACTCCAAAGCCCACCATAAATACATAATAACATTAAAGGGAGGTACATGACTCAATAAAAACTGATGAAAAGTTATTTATATTCAGACTGGCCTTAGGGAATGTGGTGCCATGGAACTGTCAGATAACATATTGGATTTCAGTCTGGTGAGGGAAAGTACAAGATGACAAAGATAACAATCTCCTCTCTATGATATCATGTGTTAAAAATACAGCCTAGCCAACATTGTCTCACACTCCCATTCTCCTCAAACAATTTGAATTGTGTAGTCGTAGCTTTTCCCTGTGCCTGAGCTACAAAGTAATCTTAGTGTAAATTATGACTATACTGTATACCACAGTCGACAAATATGTTTGTTCAAAGGAAAAACATGTCATACCCATACTTTTCCACCTAAAAGCCCCAGTAAGAAGTCTCAATAAAGATGTAATTACTGTCATCCGAGTACAGTCAATTGACATTACACACACTCCTTTTTCTGTTGAGTGTTGAGTGGTGCGCGTTGTGTTGCATTTACACTGTCTCTTTGTTAGGCTGTAATCTCAGCCTGTCAGTTGCTTCCTCCTCCTTCTCCGGTGCAGAGGCTGATCCTCTCATCACATGGCCTCTGTGGCCTGTTATCTCTGCTTTCTGACACAGAAACACACACACGCAGTGAGAGGCATCCATTGTTTAAGAGAAGACAAAAGGGAAATATGTTATGTTACAGAATATTTGTTTCTTAAATGCTTTGCCTTAGTTTCCCCAACCATGAGAAATGGTCACAAATTCATAGATTGTTACAAGAATACCATCCATAAAGCACTTAGAATTTTTCTCACTCAATTTTTTTCCTCCTCTAACGGTGAGAGAACGAGGGAAAAGGGAGAAAGAGGGAGGAGAGGAGTGAGTGTTTTTGTTCAGGAAAAGAAAGGGGTTCTCCTGCGGTTCTCAGGATGTTGCCCTTAAAGCCTGGAAAAGTGGGCTTCCTGTCCAGGGTAACAATCAGAGAATAGACAAGGCCCTGAGAATTATGACGCTGTGTTCCTTCAGCAGCAGACACACTTTGTGTTGTACACTAAGCAGCTGGAGGGAAGAAGAGGTTTGTGGAACGATTTCTACTGCATGGACTTTTAGAGCTGTCTGGGTGAGGTGAATGAAAAGATTCTCAAAATAAGTTGTTTTTTTGGGCATTTTTTTTTCTTCTCTTTTTTTTTATGCTTAAATTGTATGGGTTTCACTTTTAATCTCATGCTCCAATGCAACTGTTGTACATAGTACAATACTGTACATGCTTGTGTAATGTTCTGATTTAATGTTGTAGAAATGCTGTACTAATCTTGTCATGATCCTCCTATCATCTTCATCCTTCCTTCTCCTCCCCAGGTTTTCCACCAGGATTTGAGATCACTGGATCCTAAGCAGAATGAAATTTGCGTGATGAATACCTGACTCTAGGAGCCAATAGAAACAATATGGACATATCACATGCATAAATTTATAGATTTTATGAATGATTTGGATTAGAAAACTTCCTCTGTCGAGTGCATCTATTTCCACCTTTTCTATCAGAAGTATTGCATTTATGAATGAATTGAATGGATATAAATCCAGAGACTGTCACACCACTGTCTCTCTCTGGGAATATAGATTTGCACCAGAGGGTGAAATAAGCACCTGTGTACTGTAGTACCTGGTTTCTTGTCAAGGGACTTTGAGGGTATCCCCCCTCACCCAGAGACTGTCAGAGACCATGTCCAACAGCAATGACAGCTGCAACCTCCCCCTGAACACCGACACACTTGGTCTCACCTACATCTACAGCCTGGCCTTCTCACTGGGTCTCCCTTGCAACCTGCTGTCTCTCTGGGGACTGTACCAACTGGGCCGGTCCGGCGGGGGTGGCTGTCAGCTGGTCTATATCCTCAACCTGCTGCTCTCTGACCTCCTCCAGCTCCTCACCCTCCCTCTCTGGATCCTCTATCTCCAGGGGGCGCACCGCTGGCCCTACGGCCGCCCCGCCTGCGAGTTCGTGGGCTATGTCTTCTACGTCAACGTCTACGCTAGCGTGGTGTTCCTCTGTATCATCGCATTGGACCGTTGCCTGGCGATAGTACACCCGTTGAGTAGTCGTGGCGTTCGGACCGTGCGGGTGGCGGCGGTATTGGGGGTGGCGGTCTGGACACTGACCTTTCTGTTCTGTTTGGGCGGGCTTCTTCCGTCAGTGTTTGATGCGGAGAGGCTGTTGTGTCTGGAGCAGTACCCCGTCAGCCTCAGATATGCTCACTTTAAGATTGCTACGGTTGTCATGGGGTTCCTGCTGCCCTGTGGTATACTGGGGTGAGTGGGAAACGGAGTATGAAGTATGCTTGGCTGACATGTTATGTGTGATTGCATAAAGAAAAGGAGTGTGGCCTGCACTCTGCATCTACATGTGTCCGTCGATAATGCTTTGATAAATATGAAGTGAACACTATGAACAACTTTATATTAACATGTCACATTACATGCAAAAGGATGTGTCAATGAGAGGAGTCTTGTTAAGTCACATCTAACATATATATCTGACATGACCTTTGACCTTGGCCTCTGTATCTCTCTCCCGCACCCTCCCCTTACAGCTACACTTCCGCCCGCATAGGAGTGACTCTCCATCACTCGCCATCCGTCTCCGACCAGGGTCGTCACAAAATCACAGGCATCCTCATCGTCATCACCGTCATCTTCATCGTCGTCTTTGGACCCTACCACCTCATCGGGGGGTACCGTTTCGTCTCCTTGCTCCTCACAGATGACCCCTGTGAGTTGGAGCGGTCCATTTTCCTGTGTTACCGGCTGTGCTATGGCCTGACGAGCCTCAACACCCTGCTGGACCCTCTGTTCTACATCTTCCTGTGTCATGACGCCCGTCTGGAGCTCCGCAGGTCACTGACGCCCTGTCTGGGACAGGGGCACACAGCCCCCAAACAAGTCAGACTAAGTCTCAGAGGGAATCCTGATCAGAGTGACAGTGTGTAGAGAGACTGGATTGGACACGTTTTTGAATTTCCTGTTCCTTTGATTCTGAGGAAGAAGAATCTGGATAAACTCTATTATGTTACCCGTTTCTTGTTCTTTGATGGTCTTGAAGTCGAGAGGAGAGGACACATTTTGTGGCGACACCAGCCATACACTACAATGCAGTGTTTTCATAGACTTGCTCAAGGAACTGACTCCACTGGTTTGGCTGCTGAGAATTGGTGATGGGAAAAAAGCAGCGATTGTGCCACCTAGTGGGGAGAGCATGTATGCTGTTGGCTGAAATTGGAAAGGGTACTCCATCTGCTTCACCTTTCTGCTGACAGTCATCTCTAACTTATAATGCACTGCAATAGCTGCCTCAGTTTATACAGCCATATGAATGACTATCCGTGGATATCAACAATAATGTCAAATGTGTCTTGATTACTTGCTTATTGCAGTAAATAAAGTCATTTTAAATACCTTATTTATTCATTTGTATGAGAAACTCTTATCATACCCCAGACACTAAAACATTAACAAACACATACTGCAGAGACTAAAACAGACAGTCTGAGAGTCAGAGTCTTTATGTGTCTTTTACTGAGGAGTGGCTTCCGTCGCCCACTCTACCATAAAGGCCTGATTGGTTGAGTGCTGCAGAGCTGGCTGACCTCCTAAAATGTTGACCCATCTCCACAGAGGAACTCTGGAGCTCTGTCAGAGTGACCATTGGGTTCTTGGTCACCTCCCTGACCAAGGCTCTTTTCCCCCGATTGCTCAATGTGGCCGGGCTGTGTTCTTGGGGACCTTTAATGCTGCAGACATTTTCTGGTACGCTTCCCCAGATCTGTGCCTTGACACAATCCTGTCTCAGCACCACCATAAAAACCTGTACTTGCCTTGTCATTAGGGGGAATTGTGTGTAGATTGCTGAGGATTTGTTTTATTTAATCCATTTTAGAATAAGGCTGTAACGTAACAAAATGTGGAAAAAGTCAAGGGGTCTGAATACTTTCCGAAGGCACCATAGAGACTTACAATGGGGAACTCGCTCAATTTGGGCTCCTCTCAAGATACAGATAAGCAGGTCTTTAGGATCAATTTCACAAGACCTGAAAAAAAAATACTTGGTTTTATCAACATTTAGCACTAATTTAAGATCGGTGAGCGATTCTTGAATTGAATCAAAACCAAGGGTCGCGAACGACCTGCTGCACTGATGGGGCACATGAATAAATAACGAATCCGCATAGAGATGTAAGCCCATTTTTATTATTCAGGGACAAACATTATTAATGTAAATAGTGAACAGTAAAAGGCATAGTATTGAGCCTTGTGGCACTCCTTGGTTATGTAAAAAAAAATATTTTAAAAAATAGACTGAACTCCATCAGCAGACAGACACTGAGTGTACAAGACATTACAAACACTGGCTCTTTCCATGACAGACTGACCAGGTGAATGCAATGATCCCTGTTTGCTGTCACTTGTTAAATCCACTTCAATCAGTGTAGATGAAGAGGAGACAGGTTAAAGAAAGATTTTTAAGCCTTGACACAATTGAAGCATGGAGTGTGTATGTGCCAATCAAAGGGTGAATGGGCAAAACAAAATATTTAAGTGCCTTTGAACGGAGTATCATAGTAGGTGCCAGGCACACTGGTTTGAGTCAGGAACTGCAACACTGATGGGTTTTTCCATGCTCAACAGTTTCCCGTGTGTATCAAGAATAGTCCACCACCCAAAGAACATCCAGCCAACTTGACAACTGTGAGAAGCATTGGAGTCAACATGAGCCAGCATCCCTGTGGAATGCTTTTGACACCTTGTAGAATCCATCCCCCAACGAAATGAGGCTGTTCTGAGGACAAAAGAGCGTGCAAATCAATTTTAGGAAGGTGTTCCTAATGTTTTGTACACTCAGTGTACATTTACGTCTGTCGTGTAGATTCATTTTTGAACCAGCCACAGGCCAGTTGGTCTACACAAATTTCAGATAGCCTCCGTAGCAGGAGTGCATGATCAACCATATCGAATGCTTTCAACAGATCAATATAAAGGGCAGTGCGGTGCTGTTTCCTAGCGCGTTAACCATATAAAGCAGCCAAGATGGTGCTCTGTACTGGCCTAAAGCCTGACTGGTGAGCATTCGGAATCGATTTTCCATCTAAAAAAGGAGAGCAGCTGAGAATTTACAGAGACTTCTAATATCTTCGCTAGACATGAACGTTTTGAGATTGTGTGATAATTACGAAGATAGCATGGATCACCTCCTTTGTGGAGCGGGAGATCAAGGGCCACCTTCCACACCTTAGGAATAATACCCAAGAGAATGGATAGATTAAAAAGATATGTGTCAAGGGTTCCACAATCATATGTACAGTCGTAGAATACTTGGTTCAAGCATGTCTGCCCCAGTGGACTTTTACCATCAATAACTAAGAGCGTCCAGAAATTCCATAGTAGTGACTTGCCAAAGCGAGACCAGTGGGTCACCATTTACATTAGCAGGCAAGTCTGCAATTGAAAAGTGGTGCATCAGAGCCTACTTGGAATGGGTACCGTATAAAAGCAAAAAGCAAATATAAAAGCATACTAGCACATTGCTGGGCCTTTGGTTTAACACTACTGAAACCATTGCAAACCACACAAGATATATTCCTCAATCCTTCTGGCGTCTATGCTGTACATTACACAGATTCAAAATGCAATGATTTATAAACGGATTATTATGTATCCCACTGTTGCAGAACCTAGACGGGAACCTGGCTTTGGCATCGGAACTGTCATTGACACAACACCTTCTCAGTTAGCAGGGTGTGGTTCCTTCGTCTTCTGTGCCGCCTCCTCCTCCTCCGCCCTGAAGTCTCTTCCTCTCAGGCTGGGGGCATTGTTGAGGGACCTCCTCCCCCTCAGCAGCAGCTCTGAGGTACTGCTGGAAGATCTCTGCGTGCTTTGTCGCCGTGACCACTCCCCTAGGTCCTCCGCCAGCACGCTCTCCATTACTGCCGCAAGGGACTGTCTGATCTTATGGCACAGGTCCGGACAGCTGAACACATAGAGGATGGGGTTTAGCACACTGTTGAGGAAGGCTAGGCTGGCGGTGGGGGGCAGGCCGCTGGCCACGAGGCCCCGGAGGGAGGGTCGATACTGAGCTACAGCCTCCAGGACGCTGAAGACGTGGTATGGAGCCCAGCAGACCACAAAGCTCATCAACACTGCTACCACTAGTCTAACGAAGCGGAAAGGGTGCCGGTTGCGGCCACGCCGCGCGATACCAATGGTCACTGATACATAGCTCCACACAATGACCCCCAGGGGAAGAATGAAGGCCAGGAGGAGCTTAGAGAAGGCCAGGGCATCCTGGCGTGCCTCACACAGCTCTTCTAGGTCAAACTCCCTAACTGGGAGATACTGAGCGTAGTTATAGTAACACATGACCCTCCCGTCACGCCGATGAATAGTATCCCGGAACAGGTAGTACGGTACGGTACAGAGCACAGCCAGGGCCCAGATGATTCCACATACCCTGCCGACCAGCTGCACGTTCCTCCGGTTGTGGACCCAGACGGGCTTGTGAACCACCAGACAGCGGTCCAGAGAGATGGCCGCAAGCAGGAAGGCGCTGACGAACATGTTGAGGAAGAAGATGGAGGAGTGGAGTTTACAGAAGGTGGTCCCCAGGGTCCAGGTGCCTCCGCGGGCCAGGAAGATGGTGAAGAAGGGGAGTGACGCCGTGGCCAAGAGGTCCGAGGCAGCCAGGTTGAGGATCCACACGCTGATGACGGTACGGCGGACACGGAAACCCACAACCCCCAGGATGAGGATGTTCTCCAGGATGCCGAAGGAGGAGACCAGGCCGTGGAGACACACAGTGGCCAGGCTCAGAGCCCCCACCTCAGCCGAGGAGTTGGAGGGTACGCTGGCGTTCACCATGGCCTGGATGAGAGGGCAGTAGCCGGGGCTGCTGCTAGAATTGGTCATCTTGACAGTTCGGATTCTGCTTCTGACACTTTGTCCACTTTGACTCTGAATTACTGTGTACAACACTGCAAAGAAACAAGGCAAAGAGGCATTACGAATTAGGACTCATTCCGTATCTTGGAAATTCAGAGTTACAGCATGATTGAAATTTAGGAGAATATTCCATCAATGTTACACCAAACATACAAAGAACATGGTTGCCGTGTTCACAGAACATAAAATATTAATGTTCTAGACATGTTTCATGAGAATGTTGCAAGAACATTCCTTTGTATCAGTTGTCAGGAGATTGCCTGATCATCAAGCTTTGATTGTTGAATTACCTGTGTAGGGCAAAAAAGAAAATGTGCACCCAGGGAGGACCCCAGGACCGAGTCTGGGGAACATTCTACAGTATAGACGTTAGCAAAAACCTTCAGAGAACGTTCTTAGCATACCTCTACTTCTCTGCCTCGCTTCCTGATGCTTTAATAAATCGTAAAAGCCATCTCCAAACTGGCAATTGTTTTCGATTATTAGCCATGGTGGTTTCTGTCTAACACGACTGAAGTGTCAAGTTTGCCTGAAAAAGTTTAACAGCCACTACCATCTCAAATTGTTAAGAGCGAGAGATGGCTTATCTCTCTGTCTCACTCTCTCCACATCCTCTGTGCAAGTTTGCCTTGTCTATCTATATATGTGAAAGCCATTGCACAAATAGGCAACTTCTGTTCTAGCTATTTGCTAGTTTCCTAATACAGAACAGTGTGTTTGTGTTGATGGAAATGTACCCTATAGTAGGGGAGAGTGGGGTAAGTTGAGCCATTTTTTACACTCAGCATCACTCTGTCAGGGGAAATAAAGATATCTACATATATTTCAGGGTGTTGTGTATCCATGGAAATAATCAGAATTCATGTAAACATAACAGTTTTGAAAACATAGCTTTTGTCAAAAAGCACATCTTATGGGGTAAATTGAGCAGCGGGACAGGGTAAGTTGAGCCACCTACAAACACAATTCAACACAATCACTTTGTCTTTTAAAGGGATACTTTGAAATTTTGGCAATGAGGTCATTTAACTCATGGATACCATTCTCATGTCTCCATGTCCAGTATGAAGTTGCTAGCAGATACGCATGCGGTTTGCAGTATGCCTTCAACATACATTTTTTTTTTAATGTAAACACAGGCTTAACACCTAACAAACACTTTGTACTTCTTTTTTTTTAAAACACTTCTAAACAGACTAGGCCCTGTTGTTACCTCATATCCCAGTGTGTTGTTACCTCATATCCCAGTGTGTTGTTACCTCATATCCAAGTGATAATTCATTGCATTACCCCTGGGAAGAAAATAATTGCTCAACCATTGGCTCAACTTTCCCGAGGCAAACATTTGGACTTTACAGTGCCTTCGGAAAGTATTCAGATCCCTTGATGTGTTCCACATTTTGTTACGTTACAGCCAGGTGTGACAAGCTTGTAGCATCATACCCAAGATGACTTGATGCTGTAATAACTGCCAAAGGTGATTCTACAAAGTAGTGAGTTAAGAGTCTGAATATTTATGTAAATGTGATATTTCAGTTTTATTTTATTTTTTAATTTACTACAACAACAAAAAATTGTTTTCAATTATATAGTAAGGCTGTAACCTAAAAAAATGTGGAAAAAGTCCAGGGGTCTGATACTTTTCAAAGGCACTGTCTTAGCCCACACAGCTAAAAGGATGCTAGATTTAGGACTTCATATTGAAGCTTAGAGGCCCCAACGGATCTATAGAACAATCATAAAATTACACATAACTTCTAATAAACTAATTTGACTTGATGAAAATCCGTTTTTTGGACCTACCTAGCTTACTGCTTTTTCCATGTGGTTTCTTCCTTCACAGACTCCGTGAAATGATAACCTCTTTCTAAATATTTGGTGAAACGACACATCTTGGTTTCCGAGAAACAAGGGTGGCTCAACTTTCCCTCCTCTCCATCTAAAATTACAAGACAGCTTTTTTGTAAGCCTACATTTCTCAGTTAAAGTGAAAAATACAGAGCCAAAACTTAAGAGTAATTGACTCTGGATCTCATCTATTTGTAGTCCACATACAAAATGTTTCTAAATTCCAAAATAGTTTAATGGATTACAAATAAAAACCCACCTTAACTGAGAATTCTCTCTCCACTGCTGAGTCCACGTTGGGAGACTTGCTGGCCTGGTTGTGATCAGTGTAGTTATGATTGGTGGGTATTCAAGCACACTGACACGCCTGCAGTTACACCCACTAGTCAGTTGAACTGGGGATGAAAAGCATTTGACAGATTAAAGATAAACTTATCTGGCCTTGTTAAATACACTGACTACTGATTATTGGTGATATAGCCGAAGAAGAAGTTTCAGAAGAAACCAATTAAAAAGGACCTCAACCCAACATGTGTAAAAACAGTATTATTATTTTTTTAAAGTGGACCTGGGGAATAAAAACAGTTCATATCCTCATTCCTCAATGCAATCTTATAGTTTTGATACGCTCTGCGACTCTTTTGATGCATTATATTTCTCTCTCTCACACACACACAAGCTGTTTCTTTGCAGTGCTGATCAAGAGATTGCTGACGACCACAAAAATATGCTCGAATACCACACTCAGTTGTGATGTGTCGATGGGGAAACTTCAGACGTGAGTCACCCATTGTTTGCTTCATCAACGAGTGAGAAAGCATCCATTCAAACAACATTCACACAAAATAACTACTCTTTTCTCAACCCGTTTCCACGTGCATGGTGTGTATGGCAAAGCATCATTGACAGTAAAACAATAATCCAAGCACAACAATTGCATCACTAATTAGACTTGCGTCACAGTGACAGGTTCTGTAGAACAGGAAATTCAAAGGTCTCTCGGGCAAGATATGTGATGTGCCATTGTCCATCTGCGGTTTATTGCCTGCAGTTCTAAAAAAAAAGGGTAGCCTATCTTTGCATAGGGAATGCAAATGATTCCACTCAACATAGGCTTTTGGTACCAACGCACAGCAACATAAAACATTTCAAATGATATCTCAAAAGAAAACTAATTTAGTGACTGTTGACAATATATTCTGTTCTTATAGATTGATAAGGGCCTAGTTAGAATACTATTTGGGTGTTTCGAGAAACAGACTGGCCATAGTGCTAATAATGGGCCAGTATGGGAACCTCAAGGAGAAAAATGGGCTGGTGTTTTACCTGGCTATTGCAGAACACCAACCTGGTCAAAGAGAAATTCGTATTATTCTGTATGTAAATCCAAAACACTCTATTTAGTATGATATGTTACAGGGTTGAGGTTAGGGGAAGGATTAGCGAACACACTAAGTAGTTGCAAAGTAGCTAAAAAAGTAATAAATACTTGAACATTTGCTGAAATGCTAAAGTTGTCCGTGACAACATTCGAACTCACAACCTTTGGGTTGCTAGACATTCATGTTATGTGCCCAGCCAACCACCCAACTTCCATTTTTTCCTGAAGTAACCATAGATCTTATACCAAACGTACCAAATGTAAAAGAAACCATACTAATTTGAGTGTCAAGGATTTACATTTACTATGTTACGTCTAGTCTATGAGACCTGACTGAGAACTGGTTTCATGCTAAACTGAACAGAGAAGTGGTAAAGTTGGGTTGAGAGGATCTGTCCCAAATGGCATCCTATTCACTACAAAATGCACTAGTTTTGACCAGACAAATAGGGTGACATTTGGAATGTAGCGCTACAGTCCACACTGATCTGCGGATTACAACGGCGCAGTCCTGTTCATCAGATCCTGAGCCACCCATTTGTATCAATGTTTATCCTCAGTTTTGAATCCCAATTTACACATTAACCACAACTACGTTAAAATGTCAACGCCTAGCAGCCGATGTTTTTCAAACGGGTGTACGGACTGATTGCAAAATATGTTGAGACAGTGGTGTACCTCTTCCTTCCTCTGAGAGCCTCAGATAAACTGTCGAAACTCATTCTATTATGAACAGGTTTACCCTTGAAATGTACACTTGCCCCCTGGTGGACTAATTGCAGTCTGCCACCTAACTGCTTTAAAACAAAACGTATGGAGGTCGTATGTAACACAAAACCTACTTTACTCAAATCTGGGAAGTCAGACGTTTTTCAACCTTCGGGTTAGACAAAGTTTCATGAATAATTATACCTGACAATTAATTAACTGCACACACCTGGACCTGGTGTAAATCAGTCCCTGATAAGAGGGGAACAAAAATATGCAGTGGAACTGGCTTCAAGGTCCAGAGCGGAGTTTGAGGCATATAGGGAAAATAAGGTGCAATTTGAGACCCAGGGCGCCCTGCTGCCTCTGGATCAGCCAACCCTGTTCCTGGAGCACGATCCTTCTGTAGGTTTTCAATCCAAACCCAGTTGGAACTAACCTGGTTCCGCTCATCAACCAGCTAATTATTAGAATCAGGTGCGCTAGATTAGGGTTTCAGCCTAATCGACAGGACAGTAGCCCTTCAGGAACAAGGTTGGAGAGCACTAAATGCTCTGTAACGATATTAGGAGGACTGAAATGAGGGTTTAGCGCTGTGTTTGTAGAAACATTATCAGCATAGGCTGCTGTAATAGACAAATTAATAATTTCAAAAAGGTTGGAATTAATCTAGACTATTCAATCTGTTACTGTCTATTGTATTTCAGCAACTCCTGATTTAGCCCAAGGGACAAATACGTAAAAATGTATCAAACAATGAAAAGTCCTTTATTGCCATCAGAACATGAGTGAGAAGACCAGACAACCTGACACAGAGTGAAGAGTTGACAGTACCTAAACAGTACTACTAACATACACACAAACGTCAACATTCTCCCCAACCAGAAAGACATAGGGATACAGGGAGCCAAAAGAGGGAGATACAGTATAGACAAGTGAGGTATACGTTTCACAAACAATACATTAAGTGCTCAATCGGTCTCTTAATCCCACATGCAGGCATGCACAACTGAATTCATTATTTGAAAATCAGTGCTCTGCTCTCATACCATGACACAGAAAGACAGTTTAACCAAAAGGGGGCAACACAATCCAGTTGATTTTAATCCAGTAAACACACCTCATCCAAATTTAACCCACTCAATACTTGTGGCTGTGAGAACACTGATGTGCCAGGTTTGTGTTAAAAACATATTGTAATACTTAAGAGTAAGAAATGGGGCTAATTCTATTCTTAGTCATACCAGTAAAAAGGCAGCCATCTTGTGGGTCAATGAGTGGTGGAAAGGTAGTCAGAGAAGCCACTACAGTACTAAAGTGTCTAAAGCAGGGCTCTCCAACCCTGGTTCTGGAGAGCTACAGTCTGGAAGGAGCAAAAGCCTGCCTACGGGATGGTAGTTCTCCAGGAACAACATTGGAGCCCTGCTCCAAGGTATGGATTCTTAAACACATTCGATGTGGACATTAGCAGCAGTTCTAGTAGTGGATGACGTAATGGTGAAGCTGAAACGTGACCCTCTCCCTCATGCAAAGCTACTGCTAAATGATCATGCAAATTCGCTTGTTTATCGATTTAGAAAAATAGAGCGCAAACTCAGACAGAAGAAATCAATCAGTTCATCTCAGACAGTTGATTTCACTTCCATTTTATTTCACATTTTCTATGATGTGGAAAGAACAAAAGTAGTTGAGAGGTAACCAAGACGACAGTAACAACATGAGCCCACAAGCCAACAAGAGTTTGAGTCTCCTCCCTCACGCCCCTCGCCTTTTAAGAACAGGACAACCACCTTGCTTATAGTTAGTTAATCTCAAAAACACTCACGTCTCCTCCGAACATAACGTGGGGCGACCACACTGGCTGCACCCCACCGCCCGTGACTGAATTGCAACAGTGTCGTGTTGCAGTTTGTGCATCTGTGTGTAACAGTGCGTGTGTATAGCTCTCATCTCTTTTGAAGCTGCGCTCGTCACCCAGACCCTCTAGAAGGGTGAAACAACGTGGCCAGCCTTCTACAGTCTACCTCCCTCCATCTCTTGGTCATCATGGCGTGTGTGTTGGGTCTCCCATGCTGCAGTTCACCCAGGCATTTGTTAGTGTGGCTGGGAGCTACAGCGCCATGTTACCCTACCTCCCTATTCCACACAGCCAGTAGGCCCGGAGAAAGAGGCACTGTGAAGTTTTGTTTACAGTCTAAATCCATCGACTTATCAAGTACTCAATCTATTTCCTTGTCTGTCAGTCTGAAAGGCTGTGTGTAGGACCAGCCCCGGACACGAGCGTCAAGCAAGGGAGAGGGGAAGTGACACAACACCCCTTCCTATCCTCCCAGCCAATAGTGGCCTCACCTGCCATTGTGAACTCACCACTGACCCAGGGTTGCCAGTTCTCAACTGTGCACACGTACATACATCCATACATACACACACACAACCCAAACACTGTCCAGTCCACTCTTAGGGAGGACAAGCGCCTTGAGTTTTGTTTGGCACCAGACTCTCTGGCCAGTCATTCGTTCCCTCGTTCTTTTCTGTATTACCAGTTAATACCTCTGCAATCATTTAACTCCCCCTTCCCTCGGTACTGGTCTGTTCTCTTCTCAAAGAAAAACCTCTTTCCTGTGAAACAAAAACAAACTAGTTCTTTTTTTTTTTTTTTTTTTTCAAATTCAAGGCACAATGTCTATCAATAATCACATCTGTTTGACTTTCTGTCCATCATCACCAACTGACGTTTAGGCCAGGGTACGTAACGTAACACGCCTGACGCTTGTTCTTCACCTCTTGGACTCGTCCGCCCATCCCTCCTATCCTCCAGCTAGCATCATCTATCCTCCGGACCTTAAGACTGGTAAAAGACATGTCTGTTTGAATGGGAGAGCGGCCAAAAGTCCAAACCAGTGATAACATCAAAATAAAACAAAAAACTTGCAAAAAAAACAAAAAATAAAGTCCCATCCTGTGTTTGTTATTTCTTTAAAAATCAAGTCGTATCCACCAGCTATTTTCTGGCAAGCTAGGTGTTTTTTATTTAAATAAGCACTAAGTACTGATAGATAGGATAACATACACCATTACGTGTGTTTTTATGTACTTTCTCTCCCCCCTCTCTCTCATAGTAGTATGAATCTGGTATTTTGTCGTTTTTCACTCATCTGTTTTAAGGTTTAAGTAAATGCAAGCAGGGACAGAGTTTGCCATGAAGTCTTGCTCTAGACGTGGGTTTTTAGGGGGCGAGGCCTAGTCCTCTACGAGACGCCGTTGACAAGGGTCTCGCTGGGTGTGGCCATGCCGTTGCTAGGGGAACGCTTGGAGGGGGCCATGTGCTCGTCCCTCTTGGCACTGCTCCCGTTCTCCTGAGGAAGGAGAGCAGGGGAGGGAAATGGTCAGTTTAACAGTAAAACTAAAAGCTGACATCTTCGTGTGTGTGTGCGCGCATACCTTGAGCTCGGGAGCAGCAAGTGTTTCCTGGGGAAGGGTCTGTCGGCTCTGGGACTCGGCGCGGGAGATGTAGTCTGCCACGGTTACTGAAGAACCAAACAACCCAGAGAACAGTGATGTCATTATACTGGATCTCGTGGTTACAACCCCAGCGCTACACAGTGAGGGGATCAGACTAAGGAAGGATAGGGTAGAGAATAGAAATCTATCCAAGGTCCAGACTGACAACATGGAGGGACGGTCTGACACACTACTCACCTTCAACTGGCAGTCTGTCACAGCTGGCGGATCCTCCCTCTGGGTGATTGCCACGGTTACGGCGACGGCGGCTCCTGTTGCGGCGCTGGGGTCTGCCCTGCTCATCTGGTAAAAAAATATTTTTATAATGGATAGGAAGTCTGAGAAAATAAACGTTATACTTCAACCTAGTCTCACAGCATAACCATCTGGCGTTCTACAAAATTAAGCCTCAAGCCTTCCTACCCAGTCCATTCTCGTTGGGTCCGGCCTGGCTGTCTGACTCTGTGGCAGCGGCGTCCATCACACTGGGCTCCTGGTCATTGCGGCGACGGCGAGAGCGTCTCCTGAGGTCTACCTCTCCCACCCCCTCACTGGCATCTGTGTCACCCTGCTCACTCTCACCCTCCAGCAGGGAGAACGGGTTGCTGTCCGGGTCCTTCAGCACTGGACAGGGGAGAGAAAAAGAGGGAACGTGAGAGATGGGAAGATGAGGCCTACAACATCAAACTGCACCACCTTCCAGTTATGAGAAACAACTAGACCATGGGGTTTGACCTGGAAGATGCCAATATCACCCGGGTCCGATTCATTAGGGCTAACTGTAGAAAAACGATTTGCTACAAAATACACAAACGAGCGTTTCTCATTGGACAAGTTCAGGCAGTACTTCCCTAATTCCGTTCGTTATCTTCCATTTGGTGCTTAATGAATACAACTCAGTACCCTAGCTTGGACTATTATCCCCCCGTGTTGTACCGGAGCTGATTGAGTTGGAAGGTCGTGAGGCGGGTCCTCCGCGGCCCCGTCCGGTGTTGGATCCACGGCCCCTGCCACCCCGGCGGGAGCCTCGCTCATCTCCACCCACGCCCCGTGGACGCTGGTCACGCTCATTGAGGTCCTCAGGCTCAGAGGCGTTGGACTGCTCAGAGTTGGTACCTGTAACACAGACAGAAACATACAGCATAAAAAACAAAGGTATAGAACAAGGGATGAGCAAAAACAGAGGATAAAGAGAGGGTGTGCATGAGGAAAGAGGAAGATGCAGGGTGGGGTCTATGTCAAATAGAGGGTGCTTATATTTGTCCTGTTTCACACATGCACAAGTGTGTAACCTGTACCGTGTGTGGTGTAAAATTGACTTTTTTTAATATCCCACTCACGGCCAGGGATCAGTCATTACTAACAGCGACCCTGGAGCAATTAGGTTTAAGATCCTTGCTCAAGGGCAGATGGACCAATTTTTCGTCCTAGTCGGTTCGGGGATTACGAGGCCAACGCTCTGAACGCTAAGTTACCTCCCACCATACGTGGGAGGTTCTACCGGTAGTCTAAGTATGTACCAGTCAACTCATCAGCAAACCCATGAGAGAGGGTGTTCTCCTAGTAGAGTCAGACTAGTTGGTGTTCACTGCAGCAAAGCTCAAAATTTAACCAGATCATCATCCCTGAAGACTATTGACAGAGTGGAGACTGCAAACAACTAATATCACACAGAACCAACAACTAACAACCCAGAAAGGAAATTGAATTATTCAGATAAGAAGCATGCCAGGTTTGTTAAGTCAGAATCTGTCATAAACAGGGAGGGATCAAAGGAGTTGTCTAGTCACCATATCCAGAGTACTGGCTGTTGGAGGGCCTGCGCCCTCGGCCGCGGCCTCCGTAGATGCGGGAGGTGTGGAGGTTGGTGGAGTTGCTGCTCTCGTCCGTCAGGTAGCCCTTCTCCCTGTCCCCGGGGCCAGTGCCCCCGACCCGACTAGGGGGAGCACGATAACCCACCCCGATCTGACGGAGCTGCTCGTCAATCTGCAGCCGCTCCAGACGCAGCTGCTCCACTTCCTGTTAGAGAGACAGAAGTACATGTTAGAACTTACATCCTAGACTCATTCCTATTGGGCAGTGCATTTGTTAGAACTTACATCCTAGACTCATTCCTATTGGGCAGTGTATATGTTAGAACTTACATCCTAGACTCATTCCTATTGGGCAGTGTATATGTTAGAACTTACATCCTAGACTCATTCCTATTGGGCAGTGTATATGTTAGAACTTACATCCTAGACTCATTCCTATTGGGCAGTGTATATGTTAGAACTTACATCCTAGACTCATTCCTATTGGGCAGTGTATATGTTAGAACTTACATCCTAGACTCATTCCTATTGGGCAGTGTATATGTTAGAACTTACATCCTAGACTCATTCCTATTGGGCAGTGTATATGTTAGAACTTACATCCTAGACTCATTCCTATTGGGCAGTGTATATGTTAGAACTTACATCCTAGACTCATTCCTATTGGGCAGTGTATATGTTAGAACTTACATCCTAGACTCATTCCTATTGGGCAGTGTATATGTTAGAACTTACATCCTAGACTCATTCCTATTGGGCAGTGTATATGTTAGAACTTACATCCTAGACTCATTCCTATTGGGCAGTGTATATGTTAGAACTTACATCCTAGACTCATTCCTATTGGGCAGTGTATATGTTAGAACTTACATCCTAGACTCATTCCTATTGGGCAGTGTATATGTTAGAACTTACATCCTAGACTCATTCCTATTGGGCAGTGTATATGTTAGAACTTACATCCTAGACTCATTCCTATTGGGCAGTGTATATGTTAGAACATACACTACCGTTCAAAAGTTTGGGGTCACTTAGAAATTCCCTTGTGTTTGAAAGAAAAGCACTTTTTTTGGTCCATTAAATCTAATTGATCAGAAATACAGTGTAGACATTGTTAATGTTATCAATTACTATTGTAACTGGAAATAAAAAAAAATGAATTTCTACACAGGCCCATTATCAGCAACCATCACTCCTGTGTTCCAATGTCACATTGTGTTAGCTAATTCAAGTTGATCATTTTAAAAAGGAACATTGATCATTAGAAAACCCTTTTGCAATTATGTTCGGATTAAAGAAGCAATAAAACTGGCCTTTAGACTAGTTGAGTATCTGGAGCATCAGCATCGGTTGGATCGATTACAGGCTCAAAATGGCTAGAAAAATAACTTCCTTCTGAAACTCAGTCTATTCTTGTTCTGAGAAATGAAATTGCCAAGAAACTGAAGATCTTGAAATAAGAAATAGATGTCAGTTTCTTGGCCAACGCCGTGCACTACACCCTTCACAGAACAGCTCAAACTGGCTCTAAGCAGAATAGAGAGGGAGGCCCCAGTGCACAATTGAGCAAGAGAACAAGTGTCTTGTTTGAGAAACAGACGCCTCAAGTTCTCAACTGGCAGCTTCATTAAATGGTACCCGCAAAACACCAGTCTCAAAGTCAACTGTGAAAAGGCGACTCTGGGATGCTGGCCTTCTAGGCAAAGTTCGTCTGTCCAGTGTCTGTGTTCTTTTGCCCATCTTAATATTTTATTTTCATTGGCCAGTCTGAGATATGACTATTTCTTTGCAACTCTGCCTAGAAGGCCAGCATCCCGGAGTCGCCTCTTCACTGTTGACGTTGAGACTGGTGTTTTGCCTGGTACCATTTAATGAAGCTGCCAGTTGAGGACTTGAGGCGTCTGTTTCTCAAACAAGACACTTGTTCTCTTGCTCAATTGTGCACTGGGGCATCCCTCTCTATTCTGCTTAGAGCCAGTTTGAGCTGTTCTGTGAAGGGCGTAGTGCACGGCGTTGGCCAAGAAACTGAAGATCTCGTACATTTCTCACATGGAATAGCCTTCATTTCTCAGAACAATAATAGACTGATGAGTTTCAGAAGTTGGTTCATTGTTTCTGGCCATTTTGAGCCTGTAATCGAACCCACAAATGCTGATGCGCCAGATACTCAACTAGTCTAAAGGACAGTTCTATTGCTTCTTTTATCAGAACCGTTTTCAGCTGTGCAAACATAATTGCAAAAGCGTTTTCAAATGATCAATTAGCCTTTTATAATGATAAACTTGGATTAGCTAAGACAACGTGCCACTGGAACACAGGAGTGATGGTTGCTGATAATGGGCCTGTGTACACAGATGTAGAAATTCCATTAAAAAAAAAAGAAACTGCCGTTTCCAGCTACAATAGTCATTTACAACATTAATGTCTGATCAACTCGATGTTATTTTAATGGATAAAAATGTTGTTTATTTTTTAAGACATTTCTAAGTGACCTCAAACGTTTGAACGGTAGTGTACATCCTAGACACATTCCTATAGGGCAGAGCACGTTAGAACATACGCTGCCTGAGGAAGACTAGTTGAAACGCGTTGCAGTTGAGGGTCCTGATGCACTATGCTAACTGCTCCCATATGTATTCTTAAGTAAATATATTCTGTTAATAGTCCACTGAAGTTTATTGGAAAGTACTGGCCGCCGACTCGTCTTCTTTCATTACAACATAGACAGAAAGAATATCTTGTGTGGGCAAAGAGCCTGGACCTGAGCCTTTGAAACATACAGGACCCATCCCAAAATGGCATCACATTCCCTATATTGTGCACTACTTTTGTCGGGAGCTTTATGGGCCATACTGCAACAGTTTGACGTGAAATTTCAGTATCTGAGAAGAAGGAAAAAAGCCTTTAAGACTGACATATCTTTTTCAGTTCTGCAGTGTGGGCAAGACTGTGGGTAGCCGGATCAGTTTAGGAGTGTAAGGGCTGGGGATCAAGTACACTGACAGCAGTTCACTGGGGCCTTTTGGTTAGGTGAGGTGGCTGAGGGTGTCACTTCAGAATGCAACAGCTGCTGAACAGCTGACCCTTGAGGGAGGTGGCTGACCAGGAGCAAGGGGGTGTAAGGATGGGTAGAGGCGTTATTTTGGGAGGCTAGGGTCCAGATAACCTGTAATCTACACCGCCACCCCCTCTTCCCAACCCTGAGCAGGGGACTATTTATAAAAGCACGCAGGGTAAGGGTAAAACGGAGCTACTCTCAGCAGCTTTCACATGGAGGTAAAGGGTGGATGGAGGGGGGGACAGGTGACCACTGAAATGATCTGGAACCCCCACCCACCCCACAAGTCCCCATACAGTGTACAGTACATCACCTATTGAAATACACTAGTTTCCCATATTCACAAGTAGGTAGATTAGAAACTTGCTCCTGATTCAGGGTCAGATATTAATTGCCTTATATGGTTATGGGGGAGGGTAATTTGATCCTAGAACTGTGAGTAAGGGGAACGCCTACCATGCGTGTATATTCAGGCCATTGGCCCAGTCACAGTGCCTAGGTTTACTCTAGATATTCAGAGGCATATAGGGTCAACATTTACTGTGCCTTGAGAAAGAATTCATGCCCCTCGACTTACTCCACATTGTTCTGTTACAGCCTGAATTCAAGCTACACACAATACCCCATAATAACAAAATGAAAACATGTTGAGACATTCCTGCAAATTTATTGAAAATGAAATAGAGAAATCAAATTTACATAAGTATTCAAACCCCTAAATCAATACAGATTAGAATCAACTTTGGCAGAGATTACAGCTGACAGTCTTTCTGGGAAAGTCTAAGAGCTTTGCACACCTGGATTGTACAATATTTGCACATTATTCTTTGAAATTATTCAAGCTCTGTGAAGTTGGTTATTGAACATTGCTTGACAGCCTTTTTGAAGTCTTGGGTTTAAGTGATTTAAGTCAAAACTATGCCACTCAGGAACATAATGTCGCCTTGGTAAGCAACCCCAGTGTACACTGGGCCTGTGTTTATTGTCCTTCTGAAAGGTTCATTTGTTTCCCAGTGTCTGTTGCTTAGCATTATTTAGTTTATTTTTTATCCCCCCCCCTTGCCGATGACAAGCATACCCATAACATCGCAGCCACCAACATGCTTGAAAATATGAAGAGTGGTACACAGTGATGTGTTGCGTTTGCCCCAAATATAAAGCTTTGTATCCAGGACATTGAGTTTTAATTTAGTGCAATTTTGCAAACGGATGCATGTTTTGGAACATTTTATTCTGTACAGGCTTCCTTTTCACTCTGTCATTTAGGTTAGTATTGTCACTATAACGTGGACCAAACCTCAGTTCTCCCACATTACAGCCAGTAAACTCACTGTTTTAAAGTCAACATTGGCCTCATGGTGAATTCCCTGAGCGGTTTCCTTCCTTTCCGGCAACTGAGTTAGGAAGGATGCCCGTATCTTTGTAGTGACTGGGTGTATTGACACACCATCAAAAATGTAATTAGTAACTTCACCATGCTCAAAGCGACATGGGCGACAAATTTCCACAAACAATTCCACTTTGACATCATTAAATCTCAATTTAATACAATTCAGCCTGTAACAAAATGTGGAAAAAGAGGAGTGAATACTTAGGGGGTTGAGTATCTATTACTTGTCTGGTGGTCTGTGTATGGGTTTCTGCTTGTGTGTCTCACCTGTAGGTAGGCCACATGGTACTCCAGCAGGGCCTGGGCATTGCTGATGTTCTCCTTAGTTCCCACAAAGACGAAGGGGACCATGCCCTGGAGAGGAGGAGAGGAGGATTTAAGACAGACTGGTAGAGCAGACTTACTAGTGGAGAGCGCGTCATGGATTTCAGGAGGGCGAGTCCTGCTGTTTAGTCATGGACATTTGTACATTTTCGCAAGGGCCAAAGAACCGATGTATTTACGTTGATGTAGAAATACGCTGAATGAGAGAGGGTTCTCTTTGAAGGAAACATTTCAGAAAACTTGCGTGTACGCTCACAATCACAAGAAAGCACAGTGAACAACAAACACCAACCGATGAGACCCCAGCCAACCCCCCTAGAACAGGTGCGATACAGTACAGACATGCTGTGGAAACTGAAATGGGATAACTGACAGCCTGTAGACAGAGCTTATGGTTTTACAGAAATCCCAGTTGAAGGATTGCTGGATTTCCTGCTTATTCTTTCCTAACTCCAGAAATCTTCCAACCAGAATCTCTGGAAATGTTGGGAAAGCGATCAGAATTGACAAAGACGATGGCGGTGACGGTGAAAACATAGAAGCGGTAATTAACACCGTGGTACGGTTATTGTTAGAGCGGCCGCAGCGCTCCATTCACCTCTTGTTTAGGGGCAGTGTCTTCTCTGCCAGCCCCCTGCCTGCCTACCTCCTCCCGGGGAAGCTTTTTGTCGTTGTCCCCCTCGATCCGGACCCGAACCACACCCGACTTGTCTACGATCTCCTGAATGACTTTTCCGTTCTTGCCGATCACTTTGCCTGGGAGGGGGGGGGGGGGGGGGGGGGGGGAAAGGTGGACGAGTCAAGAATAGTTGGACGAGTCAAGTTTATATTAAAATAAAAAACGATGGCACAATTGAGATGGTATCATTGTTTCTCAATACATGTATATACACAGGACATTTTGTGATTGACTAAATCACGGGTATGTGCTTTAACTTGTTGAGTGTAGGGGGCAGTATTTTGATTTTGGATGAAAAACGTACCCATTTGAAACTGCCTATTTCTCAGGCCCAGAAACTAGAATATGCATATAATTGTCAGATTAGGATAGAAAACACTCTAAAGTTTCCAAAACTGTCAAAATATTGTCTGTGAGTATAACAGAACTGATATGGCAGACAAAAACAGGAGGAAAATCAAACCAGGAAGTGGCTTCTATTTTGAAAGCTCCATGTTCCATAGCATGCCTTCGCTCCATTTAAAGGGATACCAACCAGTTTCCTTTTCCTATCGCTTCCTCAAGGTGTCAGTCTTTAGACATAGTTTCAGGCTTTTATTTTGAAAAATGAGCGAGAAAGATAACATTGCGTCAGTGGATAGCTGGGTGTTCACATGAGTTTTGCTTGCGCAACAGAGTGGGGCAGCCATTGTCTCTCCCTCTCCTATTGAAAAAGCGATTGTCCCGGTTGATATATTATCGATTATATATTTTAAAAACAACCTGAGGATTGATTATAAAAACGTTTGACATGTTTCTGTGGACATTACGGATACTATTTAGCATTTGTCTGCGATGTCGTGACAACTCGAGCCCGTGGATTTCTGAACATACCACGCCAAACAAATGGAAGTATTTTGGATATAAAAATAATCTTTATGGAACAAAACAAACATTTATGTAACTGGGAGTCTCGTGAGTGAAAACATTATTGCTTTTCTGATTTTTGTGACCAAGCTACTTTGATACTAGGTGTTCATAATGTTTTTTTCTAGTGATCGATAAACTCACAAACGCTGTAAAGCATATTTTCAAAATCTGACACGACAGGTGGATTAACAACAAGCTAAACTGTGTTTTGCTATATTGCACTTGTGATTTCATGAAAATTAAATATGTTTAGTCATTTTATTTTAATTTTGCGCACTGCAATTCAGCGGGTGTTGATGAAAATGATCCCGCTAATGGGATGGGGTGCGTCAAGAAGGTAACTCACCTACGAGGTTCCTGGGCACCTGGAAGTAGTCTTCTTTGAACTCCAGGAAAACCCTGGCCAGTTTCACTGCTTCTGGAGTCTGCAATGCAAACAAGCCATTATACACAGAGACAAAGACTGACACACACACCAAGACCCCTCTCTCTCACCTAAACACACGCACAAACACGACACGCCCACACACCTCTCCGTAGATCCTGAAGGTGCAGCTCTCCTCCTCCAGTTCGATGGCGGTGACGCCGGGCACCTTCCTGGCCTGCTGGATGTTGGCACCGTGGGAGCCAATGGCCAGACCCATCAGGTCTTCCCTTACCTTCACCTCCTCCTGGTATGCTGACGCCAGCTGCTTACTGGTCTGAGGGGCAAGGAGAAAAGGGTGTATGCCTCGACATTTTGATGGCCTGTCTCCACGTTACATTTTAATTGAATGAACATGATGTGCATTTGTACCTCAAGGTGTTTAGTGGCTTCTTCGTTGCGGGACATGAGCATGAGCTTGGTACGGATGCTGCGGAAGTGCATGTCGCTCAGGAGAGCAGCACGCTTTACTGACGTCTCGTTCGTTGACTAGAGAAAGAGAGAATTAGTGTGAGAAAGCTACTTTTACAGAGAAAAAAAGGACAAAACTATGGTCCGTATTAAAAACATGTCGTAGTTGTTGTGTTGATATAGGATCAAGCCCCCCAGTCCATATAACCTTATGAATGACCTAAAAAGGCTAAATTGATCCTAGATCAGCACTCCTACTCTGAGAAGCTTAGTGAATACAGGCCCTGGAAGCAGTAGTTGTAATACTGACCAGCACGGTGAGCTCGTGTGAGGCTGCACTGTAGAAGATACAGTTGGCGCCGATGGCTTTCCTGAAGTCTTTGTGGATGTTGTCGTTTGCACAGCTGTTGGTCCAACAATAAACTCTGGGTGAATCCACAGTTACTCACAACAATAACACACTATGTAGCTACTGAGAGAGGTGCCATTGGCCTGGCCAAACACGACAAAGCTCAGATGACATTTCAATGTATTTAACTGTAACAAGAACCCCCTCACAAATAGCACCCTATAACCTACATAGTTCACTACGAGACAGAACAGTCAAAAGTAGTGCACTAAATAGGAAATAGGTTTTCCATTTCATGTCAAAGCAATATACTCCAGTGACTATTGGAGTAACACCCGTAGACGGTCAGTCTGAGTGCAGTGCTACAGCGCCACCAGTGGTGAGGCTGGTGTAGTGCAGTGCCAGGGTCAGACACTCACATGTCCCGGAGGTCTTCTGGGACAGCGATGGGGACCTTGTGGAAGGAGTTTCGGGAGGAGGGGCTGTTGGGGTTGACGGGACGGATGCGTTCGTGCGTGACGATCTCGTTGTATGTGGCGTCGCAGGCTGCGTACTCGATGACGTAGAACTGAAGGGTTCAAATTGAGACAAGGGTTCTCAGAGAGAAATGGCAAGAGAAATAAAAGTAGTGCTGAAGAGTATTTAATCAAGAGACAAACCCATATGAACATATGGGCCAAATAATAAGGAGGGGCCATATTCAGTCAGGCTAGACACGTTAATACTGCCCAACTACCTAGTCAGCAAACACCGCAACAAATCTAAAAAAAAGACCAAGACTGCATTCATACCACAGACAACTTATTTCTCCATCACATTGAGGATTAATAGGGTTTTTAAGGAAAGTAAATCAAAAATGGCACTTCTCTTTAATATTTCATCCAGCTTAGCCTTTATTAATTTGATTGATGAACCAAGCCCTTTTTCTAGTCCCCTCTGGCTCAGAATAAGAGCGAGAAAGAGGGAGGAGAAAGAGACGGAACACACCACACGCCATGCTCTTAGGCCAGTATTAAAACCATCACTAAACAGAGCAGACATTCCAACAGGGCTTTATCACGGATCCAAATGCAGTTGTAGTATCTAGCGTCAAACAGCACGAGGCCTCAATAACTAACACCTCAGTCTCACCCTTGTCGTATCTAGCATGACACACAGCACGAGTCCTCAATAACCAACACCTCCTCAGTCTCACCCTACGGACCCATAGTCTGCCTGTTTTGATTCTCAGAGCTCCGGTCAAAAGTAGTGCACTATATAGGGAATAGGGGGCCGACTCGGGAAGAAAACGCCTCGCCACTCCTGAAGATCTGAGAGGATTGAACAGGTATAAAACAATGGTAGTTGCTTTAGAGTTCCTTCTCATAGACTAGGTGAAACTTCCCCCATAATTCCACCTAGAGAATGCTTTCTGATCTACAGAAGTGCGTCAGGTGTAGGGGTCAATATGGAATCTAGAATCTGTGTATAGTCTGGGTGGCCCTACAGTATGGGCCAGCCTGCATTAAACACACAATGCGCTTCCTGCTGCCTTAGCTGACCCTATTAACCTACACTAGACTGCTGTCAGTCGGTCTAGCCAAGGAATGACTGAGGGATATCCCATAGTGGATGATGAGGGTGTTTAAAACGCTGATTCATCACACAACATGCACATGACACGAGAGTGCACCAAATGACGACATGGACTGATCTTGATGTTGAAAAGAGGACTAAATAGCTAAAGTATTGGTTGAGAATGAGATATTCTTCATGCCTCTGTTCACAAAAGAGAGTGAAACTGTGAAACAGGAAACTCGACTCCTTACGAACACACACCGTACCCCCCCCCACCGACCCCATGCCGGCCCCAGCGTGCACCCAACCCCTAACTCACCAGTCCCTGACTCACCTCTCCCTTCATCATTCTCACCCGGGCCAGCCACCAGCCACATGGCTCCTGCTCGTTGGCCCTGGAGTACACCTGGGGAGGGGTAGAGGAGAGATGATTAAAACTGAGCAGAGTTTATACCTGCAAGGGATGCAAACTTCCACTATGTCCCTGGTTAAAAAATTCTGGATTTCCTGTTTAGGCCCATTTCCTCCTGTATATAGGAATATTCCAAACAATATTTATAGGAAACCTGGGAGTTCCCATAACTTTGCAACCCTAATACCTGCTTAGGGACGCATATAGCAAGGATGGTACCAGAGCAATAAGAGGAATATAACTGGACAATTACAAAAAGAGGGAATCTCTCTTCGGAAAACAATGTAGCATAAACCATCACTTTCAGGTGTGAAAAACTTATAGAAAAGTGATAATTGTGAATGTATGAGATATAAATAAATGATATGGACAATGAGATGAGTTTGTCTCAATGGCGATAATGAGTGCTGCTGTGATGAATGGAATCCTAGCTGGCTAATCACGTGACTAAATTGGACCGTGGGTAATCTCTCTCTAGATCACGCTGCCGTGGTGAACAGGACTCCGGGTAATCTCTGGACTAGCAGGGAACTGCCACATGGGTAGTAATCTCCAGCTATGACTGGAATCATGGCGGAGGAAGCAAACTAGACCGTTGATAGTGATATGGATTAATGTATGGTACGGGACTCTGTATGACATCACAGTAACACTGGGGGAAAACCGCAACCCCCCCAGAAATCCCAGTTGGAAGATTCCTGGAACTTTTCTAGAAGCAGTTTCGCAACCCTAGAGGGAGATAGTGGGGTCTGTGACATGACATGAACAGCCTGGCGTACCTCAACCTCCTCTCCCTCGCCGATGTCCTTGTGGTAGTCGGCTGGAGGCGGCAGCCGCACGTCACTGAAGGGCAGCTGTCTCTCTGGTTGCCAGCTTTTTAGGGAGACAGGGAGAGAGGCCAAACAATCAAACACACACCAGTCAGCCATCTTACAAACAGGAGACACCTGAAAGACTACAACATCAGCTAACTCCCTCTTCCGGTCATGTGATTTATAACAGGAAACAAGTCCACTACCCGTAGCACTTTCTCTGGCCTCTGCATGCGCGTGCGTGCAGGGCTCTACAGTGCGACCATTTTACTTGCATATGCACCAAAATATTTTGCTGTGAGACCAGGAATGTCATTTTTCATTGTGCTCCTAATTGTCTGTGTTCACCTACATTTTAACTTAGGCACACACGTGCTCCTTGTAAAAAAAGGTCAGTGTGTAGAGCCCGTGTGTGTACTTCCAGAACATAGTCCCTAATGAAATGACTAAGAAACACAGCAAAACACAAGAGACAGACCCCTAACATAAGGCTTAATAGTCCTGCTGCCTGAGGCGGTGTTCTCTAGCTGACAGACAAATCGCATGGTGACAGTCCGTGAAAGGGAGTAATGTACAGTTGAAGACGGAAGTTTACATATACCTTAGTCAAGTACAGTTAAACTCAGTTTCACAATTCCTAACATTTAATCCTAGTAAAAAAAATAAGTCTCAGGTCAGTTGGGATCTCCACTTTATTTTAAAAATGTGAAATGTCAGAATAATAGAGAATTATTTATTTCAGCTTGTATTTCTTTCATCACATTCCCAGTGGGTCAGAAGTTTACATACACTCAAATAGTATTCGGTAGCATTGACTTAATTGTTCAACTGGGGTCAAAGGTTTCAGGAAGCCTTCCACAAGCTTCCCAAAATAAGTTGGGTGAATTTTGACGTATTCCTCCTGACAGAGCTGGTGTAACAGTCAGATTTGTAGGCCTCCTTGCTCCCAAGCGCCTTTTCAGTTCTGCCCACACATTTTCCAACTTTGGAACAATGCTTGGGGTCATTGTCCATTTGGAATACCTATTTGGGACCAAGCTTTAACTTCCTGACTGATGTCTTGAGATGTTGCTTCAATATATCCACATTTTCCTGCCTCATGATGCAATATATTTTGTGAAGTGCACTAGTCCCTCCTGCAGCAAAGCACCCCCAAAACATGATGCTGCCACCCCCGTGCTTCACAGTTGGGCTGGTGTTCTTCAGCTTGCAAACCTCCCCCTTTTTCCTCCAAACATAACGATGGTCATTATGGCCAAACAGTTCAAATTTGGTTTCATCAGACCAGAGGACATTTCTCCAAAAAAGTACAATCTTTGTCCCCATGTTCAGTTGCAAACCGTAGTCTGGCATTTTTATGGCGGTTTTGGAGCAGTGGCTTCTTCCTTGCTGAGCAGCATTTCAGGTTATGTCAATATAGGACTCGTTTTTCTGTGGATATAGATACTTTTGGTCGCAAATTAGTCTTCCTCCAGCATCTTCACAAGGTCCTTTGCTGTTCTGGGATTGATTTGCACTTTTCACACCAAAGTACGTTCATCTCTAGGAGACTGAACGCTTCTCCTTCCTGAGTGGTATGATGGCTGCGTGGTCCCATGGTGTTTATACTTGCGTACTATTGTTTGTACAGGTTAACATGGTACCATCAGGCATTTGGAAATTGCTCCCAAGGATGAACCAGACCCGTGGAGGTCTAGAATGTATTTTCTGAGGTCTTGGCTGATTTCTTTTGATTTTCCAATGATGTCAAGCAAAGGGGCATTCAGTTTGAAGGTAGGCCTTGAAATACATCCACAGGTACACCTCCAATTGACTCAAATGATGTCAATTAGCCTATCAGAAGCTTCTAAAGCCATGACATCATTTTCTGGATATTTCCAAGCTGTTTAAAGGCACAGTCAATTTAGTATAAGTAAACTTCTGACCCACTTGAATTGTGAATTATAAGCGAAATCTGTCCGTAAACAATTGTTGGAAAAATGACTTGTGTCGTGCACAAAGTAGATGTCCTAACCAACTTTCCAAAACTATAGTTTGTTAACAAGAAATTTGTGGAGTGATTGAAAAACGAGTTAATGACTCCAATCTAAGTGTATGCAAACTTCCGACTTCAACTGTATTTTTGCAATGGGAAAAGCCATAAACTTACTGGGTTGGGTGTAACTCAATTACATTTGGTAATGATCCTAAGATGGCACCTATAATCTACAGTAGATAAATTATCTACATATAGACTGTGTGTGTATAAAGGCAAAGTGAGAGAGACGATTAGAATCATCATCAGAAACGTCAGTGGATTACAGAACTAGTGTGTGTGCATTTATCTCAAACACTAAAAACGAGAGCTCGGCCTAATAACAGCTCAATGGACTGCAGCTTCGTTCACAAATTCACAGAAAGATACTTATGCTCACTAAGTGAGGGGGTTCATGATCATTTTAATATAGGCTAGCATTCACATAAAATAGGGTTGAACTGTACACAGGTTGAGGATATTGGTGAAAATATGAAGACATTCTTTTTAAAAAGTATCAAAGTGCCAAAGCAGGCACTCATAGAAAGCACAGGTTTCAAGCAGTCATGTAGTATCTCACAAACAGCTACTCCTCCACAAGGCGAGGGGGGGGGGGTGGGAACAGCAGAACCATCCCAAGAATGTCAGGGGCCACTGTCCAGTACGCCTGCCTGTATACCTCAGAGGACTATATTTAGGGACACCACAGACGGACAGAGTCAACTAGAGGAAGCGGAATGGGGGGGGGGGGGGGGGGGGGGGGGGGTAGGAGCTACTATAAATGGTTTTGTGGACAGCCGTGTCCCGAGCACAGGTGGTGCTGAAATGGGGATTTCAGGAAGAAAGTAAAACAAGGAGATCGATGACTCGAGCAGCGTGGGTAGACTGGTGTGTGTGTCTAACTAGAATAAACCTGTGACTCAGTAACTCACAAATAGAGGAGCTACTACACGTCACGAGTGTAAATAACAACTTACTTGTTTTCAAATACTATTGTGAGTGAGTCTTCATGGACATCTTTGATGAACCCCTGAAAAAGAGGAGAAAAGGTTGATGCATATGCATGTCAGAGGGTAAAAACAGGTCTCTAGGGCTGGCACGGTTATGGATGAAAAGTCCTGAAAATAAAATCAGTGGAACAAATGGCTGACTGAAGAGGGGGCGGCGGGGCATTCATGCAGTCGAGTCCTTTTCTACAGTAACATGGACTCAATGTGAGGAAACATTGTTGCGCCTTGCAAAAATGTAGAATGTTTATGCAAATGTTGACCGAAGTGGCTCACGCAATGGAGTGTTTGTCATGTTAGTCGAGTTGAATCAACAAATCACGGCACATTGAAGGTTACACATCCTTTTACCTCTTGTTTTGCTCCCATGCGTAAACTTGCAATGGTCGCCAGTCCACTCATTATAGTCTCTGACTTGAATGAGGACGCCCGTATTATACATTCGATTTGTATTGCAGGACATGCAGTCAGGAGCAGAGGAGAAAACGGGAGTAAAAATGTGTTGCTGTTCGAACGGTTACTACGGCGACCGCAGTAATTTGGCTAGCAGCTATCCACAATTCCATGACCGTCACAACCCTAGGTCCGACTGCACAAGCGTGCACGCAGATCAAAAGTGCACAACACGACCTTCCCCACTGGAGAAAGTTAAGTGATACTGGATCAACAGCCATTACAAGAGACTCCTCCTCCAAATCTGTCCCCCATCCATCAGTCAGCCCTCCACAGATCTGTCACACTGTGCCATTAACTCCCCGTAAGGGTGACAGTTGGGAGTAGTGGAGGGAGGTTGCCATGGTGCTCAGTGTTACACTGCCTTATATGGGGCCAAGAGGTCGCTGGCAGTGGCACTAGGGCCTGAGAGGGAGAGTGATTGTCAGAGCTTCACCTGCTGGAAAGGAAACCTAAGGTTTCGAGAGGCAGCGCAGGCGTTATACATACTCAAAGGCCTTACAAGTGATAGCATCAGATTCCCTTATACTACACAATCTAACAATAACTTCAGTTCCACTGCTGCCACTTTTAGGCAGAGAGAGACGGCCTCAGAGAGAGACGGCCAATGAGCCAGAGGGACGCCAGATTGTGTTGTGACAGTGCAATTCAAACTGCCACTGTCTGTGTTGCTGTCACTCAAACTGCAGGCTAGTGCCACAGAGACGAGCTAGCTAGTAGTTACCAGAGGGGGGGGAGAAGAAGAAAGTAAAACACTTTGGATAGCTGCCTTGTTTGATGAAAGGAGACGGGCATAGTATATTCCAATACATGGCTTACTGAAGTAGTTCTAATGAATGGTGTTCATTTTACTACCAGGTCAAAGGTCAGGCATGCCTTTTGGCATAAGTGCACAGAGGTTAGAGTGTCATTCCTGGTGGTACAGTGAGGTCACTCCTTCTCCGGCCATGTGCAGCACTAGGATAACTCCCCACATGCCCAAAGACGGACCACTCTGGCGTGGGGGTGCCAGGTCTACTCTACACAACCCTGGTATAGGACAACGTCTCTGTAAGCACCTGTGTAAGGAAGGTATTTTGTCTGTTTTAATATTGGACACAAGACCACAAATACCAGCAAATCTCCAAGTCACTTGAATATTGGAAAGTATTTTGATGCTTGGATGAAAAACGTACCCAAATGAAACTGCCTATTTCTCAGGCCCAGAATCTAGAATATGCACATAATTGTCAGATTAGGATAGAAAACTCTAAAGTTACCAAAACTGTCAAAATATTGTCTGAGTATAACATAACTGATATAGCTGTGCAGCAATGCTCCCCATCCAATCTGACAGAGCTTGAGAGGATCTGCAGAGAAGAATGGGAGAAACTCCCCAAATCCAAGTGTGCCATTGACAGAGCCGTCACAACATTCAGCCAGCATGATAGATGTTAACAAAGAGCAAGATCAACCAAAGACATTCCCATTCTTGCTCTTTTTCAACTAAATGGTTTATGTCACTATAGATCTGTCAGACCCATGTGGCAAAATCATTATAGCGGTCACTATTCTTGACCTGTGAAACCTAGTGTCTAGTCACCACAGCTGACCCCTCAGGCCGGGACGACATTCCCCCTGGTCCCCCAGATCACGCTTAACCAGTTATGCATTTTGGATGACATTTTTTTCCCGTTTTAAACAAGATATTTTGTCACGAAAAGATGCTCGACTATGCATATACTTGACAGCTTTGGAAAGAAAACACTGACGTTTCCAAAACTGCAAAGATATTATCTGTGAGTGCCACAGAACTGATGTTACAGGCAAAACCCAGATAAAAATCCAACCAGGAAGTGACACATTTTTTTAAACCGCCTCATGCCAATGACTCCTTATATGGCTGTGAATGAGCTTACGTTTTCCACGTATTCCCCAAGATGTCTACAGCATTGTGACATATTTTTAGGCATTTCCATTGAAGAATGGCTGTAAGGGACCATATATAGCACGTGGTCACATGGTGTCTCCCGCAGAAAATCTCACGTAAAATACTGGAGGTAGACATTTTTTAAATCGCTTCTTATGAGAAACCAATTGCCTCGATGGATATATTATTGAATATATATATGTTAAAAACACCTTGAGGATGGATCCTAAACAACATTGCCGTGTTTATCGATATTATGGAGCAACTTTTGAAAAAAGTTTGGCGTTATAGTTGTAGCATTTTACGGTCGATTTCTCAGCCAAGCATGATGAAGAAACGAGAGCTATTTCACCTACAAAAATAATATTTTGGGAAAAAAAGGAACATTTGCTATCTAACTGGGAGTCTCCTGAGTGAAAGCATCTGAAGTTCTTCAAAGGTAAATTTAATTTGGTTGCTTTTCTTATTTTCGTGAAAATGTTTCCTGCTGCCAGCAGAGCTAGCATAGCATTATGCCATGATAAACTTACACAAATGCTTGTCTAGCGTTGGCTGTAACGTATATTTTGAAAATCTGAGATGACAGTGTTGTTAACAAAAGGCTAAGCTTGTGTTTGAATATATTTATTTCATTTGCGATTTTCATGAATAGGAAAAGTTTCTAGGGGTATTTATGTCCGCTGCGTTATGCTAATGCATTTGAGGCTATGATTACACTCCCGGATACAGGATTGCTCGTCGCAAGAGGTTAAAGGGGAAACCTGCAGTTCACACAACTGACAAATTGAGGTATTTTGGATATAAAAATAATCTTTATGGAACAAAAGGAACATTTATTGTGTAACTGGGAGTCTGAGTGCAAACATCCGAAGATCAAAGGTAAGCGATTCACTTTACTACTTTTCTGACTTTCGTGACCAATCTACTTGGCTGCTAGCTGTTTGTAATGTTTTGTCTGCTGAGAGAGATGTACTTACATAAACGCTTGGTATGCTTTCGCCGAAAAGCTTTTTGGAAATCTGACACGCCAGGTGGATTAACAACTAGCTAAGCTGTGTTTTGCTATATTGCACTTGTGATTTCATAAATATTAAATATTTTTAGTAATTTAATTTGAATTTGGCGCTCTGCAATTCAGCGGATGTTGACGAAAATGATCCCGCTAACGGGATGGGTGAGTTAAGACACTAACAGCTTACAGATGGTAGGGAATTAAGGTCACAGTTATGAAAACATAAGACAAACGAGGTCGGATTTGCGTTTATCGTCTAAAGAACGAGCGTTAGACCGAGGCCTGTACTAGAGGTCGACCGATTATGATTTTTCAACGCAGATACCGATTATTGGAGGACCAAAAAAGCAGATACTGATTAAATCTGACAATTTTTTAATTATTTGTAATAATGACAATTACAACAATACTGAATGAACACTTATTTTAACTTAATATAATACATCAATAAAATCAATTTAGCCTCAAGTAAATAATGAAACATGTTCAATTTGGTTTAAATAATGCAAAAACAAAGTGTTGGAGAAGAAAGTAAAAGTGCAATATGTGCTATGTAAGAAAGCTAACGTTTCAGTTCCTTGCCCAGAACATGAGAACATATGAAAGCTGGTGGTTCCTTTTAACATGAGTCTTCAATATTCCCAGGTAAGAAGTTTTAGGTTGTAGTTATTATAGTACTATTTCTCTCTATACCATATGTATTTCATTAACCTTTGACTATTGGATGTTCTTATAGGCACTTTAGTATTGCCAGTGTAACAGTATAGCTTCCGTCCCTCTCCTCGCTCCTCCGTAGGCTCGAACCAGCAACACAACGACGACAGCCACCATCGAAGCAGCGTTACCCATGCAGAGCAAGGGGAACAACTACTAGAAGGCTCAGAGCGAGTGACGCTTGAAACGCTATTAACATGCGCTAATTAGCTAGCTATTTCACTTTGGTTACACCAGCCTCATCTCGGGAGTAGATAGGCTTGAAGTCATAAACAGCGCAATGCTTGACGCACAACGAAGAGCTGCTGACAAAACGCACAAAAGTGCTGTTTGAATGAATGTTTACGCGCCTGCTTCTGCCTACCACCGCTCAGTCAGATACTTAGATACGTGTATGCTCAGTCAGATTATATGCAACCCAGGACACGCTAGATAATATCTTGTAATATCAACCATGTGTAGTTAACAAGTGATTGGGATTGTTTTTATAAGGTAAGTTTAATGCTAGCTAGCAACTTACCTTGGCTTACTGCATTTGCGTAACAGGCAGTCTCCTTGTGGAGTGCAACGAGAGAGAGGCAGGTCGTTATTGCGTTGGACTAGTTAACTAAGCTTGCAAGATTGGATCCCCCGAACTGACAAGGTGAAAATATGTCTTTCTGCCCCTGAACAAGGCAGTTAACCCACCGTTCCTAGGGCGTCATTGAAAATAAGAATGTGTTCTTAACTGACTTGCCTAGTTAAATAAAGGTCAAAAAAATAACAGGCAAATCGGCGCACAAAAATAACGATTTCCGATTATGAAAACTTGAAATCGGCCCTAATTAATCGGCCATTCCGATTCATCGGTCGACCTCTAGCCTGTACTCTGGAGTGGGATCGATTTGGAGGTGGAGGGTCCATCATGGTCTGGGGTGGTGTGTAACAGCATCAGACTGAGCTTGATGTCATTGCAGGCAATCTCAACGCTGTGCGTTACAGGGAAGACATCCTCCTCCCTCACGTGGTACCCTTCCTGCAGGATCATCCTGACATGCCCCCTCCAGCATGACAATGCCATCAGCTATACTGTTTGTTCTGGGCGTGATGTCCTGCAAGACAGGAATGTCAGTGTTCTGCCATGGCCGAGCCTCACTAGCCACATGAAGCTAGCTGGCTACTTATAACGTTAGCTTTGGGCAACAGGGTTAGGTAGCTGGCTAGATATTAATTTTCATGAACTGAAGTTCAATTTCAATAGGTGAACAACAAGTGGCAACCTAGCCAACACTTACTCACACAGATTCCTAAAACATTGCTAAGAATAATGAAAATGACTGCAGTTTTTACTGGTCATTGTTTTCAGGCTGGTTGTATTGGTGCTAGCTAGGTACCAAGCTAAAGCAAGCTACCCCGGAAGTTGCGGTCAAACAAATCATGCTTTATTACCAACGCGGAATTGTAAACACATCGTTCGTGGCCAGTGTTTGCTGACTTTTGTACAGCTTTGACAGAGCTACTGTCTCTTTTTTGACACGCAAAGACCTAAACAGAATACCATAGTATGTATGTCATGAAGCTAATAGCAGTGACGCTATTACTGTGTAACTCCGGTAGGACATGATCGGAAAAATAGCGCACTTGGTAGTGTTAACTGGCGTCATTACGTCATATACCTACATTATTTAGGTATGCAAGTCAGCTTTGACATCGGTTTTGTACATCGGCCGACACAGATGTTGGCATTTTTAGCGAATATCGTCTGATACCGAGAGGTTCACCGATATTCTCAGAACAATAATAATAATAGACTGATGTGTTTCTGGACATTTTGAGCCTGTAATCGAAACCACAAATGCTGATGCGCCAGATACTCAGCTAGTCGAAAGGACAGTTCTATTGCTTCTTTTATCAGAACAGTTTTCAGCTGTGCTAACAATTGCAAAAAGGGTTTTCTAATGATCAATTAGCCTTTAAAAATGATGAACTTGGATTAGCTAAAACAACGTGCCACTGGAACACAGGAGTGATGGTTGCTGATAAATGAGCCTGTGTACGCCTATGTAGAAATTCCATTTAAAAAAGAATGCCATTTACAGCTACAATAGTCATTTACAACATTAATGTCTACACTGTATTTCTGATCAATTTGATGTTATTTTAAATGGACAAGTGTGTTTTTTTTAAGGGACATTTCCAAGTGACCCCAAACTTAACCATAGTGTATGTAATTTTTTTATTTAGCTAGACAAGTCATTAAAGGAATAAATTCTTATTTGCAGTGACGGCCTTGACAGATTTTGACCTTGTCAGCTGGGGGATTGAATCTAACAACCTTTCGGCTACTGGCCCAAAGCACTAACCACTAGGCTACCTGCCACCCCAATAAATACATTATTACATAACCAGTCAAAAGTTTGGACATGCCTGCTCATTCAAGGGTTACTCTTTAATTTTACTATTTTCTACATTGTAGAATAAGTGAAGACTTAACGACGAAATAACGCATATGGAATCAGGTAGTAAACAATCTAATTTTAAATCAAAAGATATTGATGTTTTATTATTCAAAGTAGCCACCCTTTGCCTTGATGACAGCTTTGTTTACTCTTGGCATTCTCTCAACCAGCTTCACGAGGAAAGCTTTTCCAACAGTCTTGAAGGAGTTCCCACGTATACTGAGCATTTTTTTGGCTGCTTTTCCTTCATGCTGCGGTTCAAATCATCTCAAACCATTTCAATTTGGTTGAGGTCGGGGGATTGGGGAGGCCAGGTCATCTGATGCAGCACTCCATCGCTCTCTCTGTAAAATAGCCCTTACTCAAACTGGAGGTGTTTTGGGTCATTATCCTGTTGAAAAACCAGATGGGATGCCGTATCACTGCAGAATGCTGTGGTAGCCATACTGGTTACGTGTGCCTTGAATTCGAAATAAATCACCTCGAGTCACCAGCAAAGCAGCCCCACACCATAACACAACCTCCTCCATGCTTCAGGGTGGGAACTACACGTGCGGAGAGCATCCGTCCATTTACCCTGCATCTCACAAAGACAAAGCAGTTGTAACCAAAAATCGCAAATTTGGACTCAGACCAAAAGGACAGATTTCCACCGGTCTAATGTCCATCACTCGTGTTTCTTAGCCCAAGCAAGTCTCTTCTTATTGGTGTCCTTTAGAAGTGGGTTTCTTTGCAGCAATTCAACCATGAACGCCTGATTTACGCAATCTCCTCTGAACAGTTGATTTTGAGATGTCTGTTACTTGAAATCTGAAGCATTTATTTGGGTTGCAATTTCTGAAGCTCGTAACTAATAAACGTATCCTCTGCAGCAGAGATAACTCTGGGTCTTCCATTCCTGTGGCAGTCCTCATGAGAGGCAGGTTCATTATAGCACTTGTTGGTTTTTGCGACTGCACTTTTATAAAACTTTCAAAGTTCTTGACATTTTACAGATTGGCTGACCTTCATGTCTTATCGTAACGATGGACTGTCATTTATCTTTGCTTATTTGAGCTGTTCTTGCCATTATATGGACTTGGTATTTTACCAAATAGGGCTATATTCTGTACTACTACCCCCTCAACTTGTCACAAGACAACTGATTGGCTCAAATGCATTAAGAAAATAAATTCCACAAACTTAACGAGGCACACCTGTTAATTGAAATGCATTCCAGGTGACTACCTCATGAAGCTGGTTGAGAGAATGCCATGAGTAAATAAAGCTGTCAAAGGCAACAGGTGGCTACTTTGAAGGTCAAATATATTTAACTTTTTGGGTTACTACATGATTCCAAATGTGTTATTTCATAGTTTTGATGTCTTAACTATTATTCTACAATGTAGAGAACAGTAAAAACAAAGAAAAACAATTGAATGAGTAGGGCTGTCCAAACTTTTGACTTCTTTAGATATACAATATCAGTCAAAGGTGCTGCTCTCACAGGTTTCCTAGATAAATTCAGGGATGTCGAAAACGCACTTGTGTGCTTG
Source organism: Oncorhynchus mykiss (assembly GCF_013265735.2). Lineage (NCBI taxonomy): Eukaryota > Metazoa > Chordata > Actinopteri > Salmoniformes > Salmonidae > Oncorhynchus > Oncorhynchus mykiss. The sequence continues at coordinate 19,043,516 of NC_048573.1, forward strand.
ATATGAACAAGAGTGCGAGGAGATTAGTACAGTGCCTACAGAAAGTATTCATAGCCCTTGATTTAAAATCAACATGTGTTCTCGCCGAATTCAAAATGGATAAAAATTGACTCTCACTCATCTACACAAAATAACGCATAAGGACAAAGTGAGATTTTTTTTCTCACCACAATTGTTGGCCTCCCGGGTGGCGCAGTGGTTAAGGGCGCTGTACTGCATCGCCAGCTGTGCCACCAGAGACCCAGGCTCTGTCGAAACCGGCCGCAACCGGGAGGTCCGTGGAGCAACGCACAATTGGCCTAGCATCGTCCGGGTTAGGGAGGGTTTGGCTGGTAGGGAAATCCTTGTCTCATCACGCACCAGTGACTCCTGTGGCGGGCCGGGCACAGTGCGCGCTAACCAAGGTTGCCAGGTGCATGGTGTTTCCTCCGACACATTGGTGCGGCTGGCTTCCGGGTTGGATGCGCGCTGTTAAGAAGCAGTGCGGCTTGGTTGGGTTGTGTATCGGAGGATGCATGACTTTCAACCTTCGTCTATCCCGAGCCCGTACGGGAGTTGTAGCAATGAGACAAGATAGTAGCTACTAACAATTGGATACCACGAAATTGGAGAGAAAAAGGGGTAAAAAAAAAAAGTAAAAAATTAGAACACAAATCTTATTTACAACCGAGTCAATACTTTGAAGCAGTTTACAGTTGAGACTCTCTGGTTAAGTCCAAGAGCTTTCCACACCTGGATTGTGCAAATATTTGCCCATTGTTATTTATTTATATTTTTTTTATCATTCCTAGACAACCTTTTTCAGGTCTTTCATGTAGATTTAAGTCAAATCTAACTTGGCCACTCAGACATTCACTGTCTTCTTGCTAATCAACTTCAGTGTTGATTTGACCTTGTGTTTTAGGCTATTGTCCTGCTGAAAGGTGAATTAATCTCCCATTGTCTGATGGAAAGCAGACAAACAGGTTTCCCCAATAGGATTTTCCCTGTGCTTAGCTCCATTCCATTTTTTTATCCTGAAAAACTCCAGTCCTTAACTATTACAAGCATGCCCACAACATGATGCAGACAGCACTATGCTGGAAATTAGTGGTGATACTCAGTAATGTGTTGGATATGCCCCAAACATAACACTTTGTATTCAAGCGAAAAAGTAAATTGCTTTGCCACATTACTTTATTCTATACAGGCTTCCTTTTCACTCTGTCAATTAGGTTAGTATGTAGAGTACTAGAATGTTGTTGAACTATCCTCAGTGCTATCATATCACAGCCATTAAACTTCGTAACTGTTTTAAAGTCACCATTGGCCTCATGGTGAAATCCCGGCGTAACCCTCATTCCTCTCCGGCAACAGTTAGGAACGACGCCTGTATATTTGTAGTCACTGGATGTATTGATACACCATCCAAAGCGTAATGAACTTCACCATGCTCGAAGGTATATTCAATGTGGGTTTTTTTGTACCCATCTATCAATGGTGCCCTTCTTTGCAAGGCATTGGAAAAACTTCCAAGTCTTTGTGGTTGAATCTGTGTTTGATATTCACTACTCGACTTAGGGATCTTACAGATAATTGTATGTGTGGAGTACAGAGATGGGGTAATTCAAAAATCATGTTAAAACACTTAATGCACATAGAGAGTCCATGCAACTTATTATGTGACTTGTTATGCACATTTTCACTCCTGAACTTATTTAGGCTAGCATAACAAAGGGATTGAACACATTGACACTTCAGCTTTTCATTTGAATGAATAGGTAAACATTTTCAAAAACATAATTCCAGTCTGACATCACAGGGCAGGCCAGTTACCCCCCTCCCCCCAAAAAAAATCTAAATGTAATACATTTTAAATGAAGGCTGTAAGGCAACAAAATGTGAAACGGTGTGAATACTTTCTAAAGGCACTGTAAAGGTGAATGGATTGTATACGTTCAGGCGGTAGAGACAAAAGCACACAAAGTTAACAGAACAGGTGTGAGGGAGGAGGAGAATAAATATAGTCCAAACCAGGGGTATTAAACTCTTACCCTATGAGATCCTGAACCAGTTGGTTCTGTTCTACCTGATAATTAATTGCCCCCACCTGGTGTCCAAGGTCTAAATCCATCCCTAATTAGATGGAAACAATAAAAAAATGCAGTGGAACTGGCTTCGAGGTCCAGAGTTTGAGGGGTTTAAACCACAAGGGGAGAGCAGAGCTAGAGAAAAATCAGGACAGAGTGAATGAGAATTTGGACTGGAAGAGTGCTGAGATTAGGATCACCTGTTCCACCAACACCTGCTTCAGTTCTTCAGTTACTGTCAGGCAGGCTCAACTGAGCCATTCAACCATTAGCAAATCACTAGGGCCTATTCAACTGTCTGCCAGTACACAAACTGTCTGTTTAACTAAAAGAGCAGCAAGCATTTGCACAGGGACTTCTGCCTTACTGACGTTAAATGTAGTAATTTGACTCAACTTGAATCACTGAATAAAATAACTGACATCCTCATAATGAAAATGAATGCAATGACTCCCTTATGTTGAGTCACCTAATTTGGTTGTCACTGTAGTGTGATGTTTGGAAACAGCCATGATATGACTGACTTTCAATGTAAATAATTGGATTCACTGTACTAACGTAGGCTGACTCAGCCTCCTCGTTTGAACGAGAAATTGTTAGAAAAAAAAAACTTAGGGAACCATGTGAGAAAGTGGAAATAATTTGACAGCTTTATGGTAGGTACCTGCTTAGAAAGACGAATCAAATACATTACGTCAGTTAGGCTACTTACTTTGCTATGTCTCACCCGGGACAGTAAACAAACAGGTCGAGATCTCATAACATTTTAGATTGTCCATCCTTCCACCGCCCTTATTCTCGCTAGCAAATGTGAGTGATTAGCTAGCAACTCCTACCAAAGAAAGGAGTGCCCCGAGAAGATGGTTAGCTGACTAGCTCAAGACAGCCAACAAAGTGTAAAATTGACATTTGGAATTGACCAAAACCAGGCCACAACAAGCGTGCTCCACAATGGCCAACGGTGACCTGATGAACAAAAAAAAAATCTAGGAATAGCGATCTTAACATTTTTTGGGCCTACTCTCAATGAATGATGCTGCTAACCAAATCTGCCAGCTAGTTAGTTAACGTTACCAACGCTAGTTGGTATTTGCTAGCTAGTTAGAACAAAACTCTGTCGACATCAATATTTGCAATTGTTTACCAGTTATGCATCCTTAGCTAACGTTAATCACTGCACTATTTAATTTACCTTGTAGAAGGCCCCGTTCGAACCGCGAACCTCCACCGCCAGCCCGTCCATAGTCGTCGGTAGGTCCGCAAGACTGTGCTTCTCTGATTGAGCCGCTACGACTCCGTGCGGTTCCGGTACCACCCCCAGCTTTTCTGCCGCTGGCCCGTCGCCGCTCTCCGGCCGCTTGTGGATTTCCAGTGTTTCGGGAGGTGGAGGGAGAGGGGTGAAGGGATCGGGGAGTTGGGTGTTGATTATGGGATCAACGAATAGCTAACGTTAGCGTCTCCAGCGGTCAACTTCACGTTAGCTCACTACCTAGCTAACGTTAGCAAACTATCGACGATACCTTTGTTAGCTAGCGTGCAACGGCACTAGCAAGGTGCTGTCCTGCGTTGAGGGGGCCCGCGGCGGTCTAGTTGCAATGTGCTTCAAAGCTAATGATGCTATGTGAAAGGAAGATGTTAGCAAGCAGCTAGCTATCACCGACACCTTGATTCCGTCACTTGCGGGATGCCAAAACAGGCGTATACATGCAGCAGTCGGAGAAGTTACTGTATTAAGTCATCGCTGGGATTCCTTTTGTTGTTTTTTAAGTATATTTTAGCAAAAAAAAGTATCCTCCCGAACTAAGCGTTTGTGGTGCACTATCGCCCGACAACTCCTAATACTCCAACCACCCGTCCCTCAAACGCACGCCGACAGAGTACATCAGTGAGGTACTGAATGATCTCGATAAGCCCACCCCGCATTCTTGAAAGATACACCCAAAATAGCATACTGACTTATCATTGGTCAACATGACCGCAAATCAAATATAGATATTTTTCATTGGTTCAACAGTTAGAGGCCGGTCTGTGTTTCATCCAATAATTGAGCCAAATATCTATTTTAGGCATCTCTATTGGCGATACTGCCTGTCAGTTATGTTACCCAAATTACTGGCTCAAATGGCAAGCTAATTTTGTGGACCTCTACATTCCCATCCTAATTGTGATTTAATTGAGTCCAGGGGTAGTCTATGAAAATTATCAAATCACGTTTATAAATGTGCAGACCACATTCATATTCATATGAAATAAATATTTGTGGAAGAAAAACAATGTACACTTTGCATGTTTTTTTTTTTAGATCCATTAGTAGGCTATATAGAAATGTGAAAATGCAGGTATTCACATTTGCAAGTGAAGTGACATAATTTCAGAAAAACGGCCTCAATGTCCAGTCCTAGTTAAGAGGTATTTTTTATACAATGACGGCTTACCCCTGCCAAACCTGTAAAAGAGAGCTTGTAACAGCTGACTGAGCCTTCTACCAATCAGTGCCCAGTCAGTTGTTACATTATGCAAGAACCAAAGTTACAAAACCCCATCTGAGGGACCATGAATGACTATTATGGACCAGGGCACCTATTCAAAAAGTGTCTCAAAGTGGTAGTGCTGATCTGATTAATTTAAAGGGGTTAATCAGCAATTGCTACATCCATCTTTGGACTTTGAAATGAATGCTATAACGTTATACCAATTGAATCTTGAAGAATATCACTTATTAACGCAGCAGGAGCTTAGTTCAACTGTCACACTCCATCAGAACACAAAATATAAGCATGCCATTGTTTGTAATCAATCCAATTGTAAAAAAAACATTGTATAGTTTTAAAACACGGTTAAAACTTCTGTCCTTGCATCCATAGCTCTTTCTATGAATTTGAGAGTAGTTACATTTCTCTAGTGCTATCCCTCAGCTTTTTACCAAAAAGAGCGGTCTGGTGGCCTCTTTGTTATTGTGTGAACTGCAGGTTTCCCCTTTAAGCGTGATCTGGGGGAACAGGGGGAATGTCATCCCGGCCTGAAGGGTCAGCTGTGGTGACTAGACACTAGGTTTCACAGGTCAAGAATAGTGACAGCTATAATGACTTTGCCACATGGGTCTGACAGATCTATGGTGAAATAAACCATTTAGTTGAAAAAGAGCAAGAATGGTGTAACGCCCGGGGTCTAGTGGAGGAAGAAGTCAGGCGCAGGAAGCAGGGGGCCCCACTGCGTTGGCGGTCAGCACTCCTCTTCTGCCGTCCACTGACTTGTTTGCGCAATTCCTGCCGGCCCTCCAGGTCTCCTTGGAGCGCTGCACCCACTCCTCTACCGCAGGAGCCTCGTCCGACTCGGATGCCAAGGTGCCAGGACCGGCTGGTAGCCCAACACACACTGAAACGGTGATAGGTTCGTCGGGGAGTGACAGAGTGAGTTTTGGGCCAAGGGACGTACCTAGACCACTCCCTGGGCCGGTCCTGGCAATACGACCGCAGAAACCTACCCACCTCCTGGTTCACTCTCTCCACCTGCCCACTACTCTCGGGGTGATAACCGGAGGTCAGGCTGACCGAGACCCCCAGACGCTCCATGAACGCCCTCCATACCCGGGACGTGAACTGGGGACCCCGATCAGAGACGATGTCCTCCGGCCCCCGTAGTGCCGGAAGACAGAGGGAAATAACGCCTTCGCAGTCTGTAGGGCTGTAGGGAGACCGGTCAACGGGAGGAGACGGCAGGACTTAGAAAACCGATCCACAACCACCAAAACCGTAGTGTTCTGAGACGGTGGGCGATCGGTCAGGAAATCCACTGATAAGTGAGATCATGGCTGTTGTGGAACGGGGAGGGGTTGTAACTTCCCTCTAGGAAGGTTCCTAGGAGCCTTACTCTGGGCGCACACCGAACAGGAAGAGACATAAACGCTAACGTCCCTAGCCAAGGTCGGCCACCAATACTTCCCCCGGAGGACACGCACTGTCCTCGTCACCCCAGGATGACCCGAGGAGGGTAGGATGTGAGCCCACCAAATCAGTTGGTCCCGGACACCAAGCGGCACGTACTTAGGCCCAGCCGGACACTGAGGAGGCGCAGGCTCCGCCCGTAACGCTCGCTCAATGTCAGAGTCCACCTCCCATACCACTGGTGCCTTCAGCCTCGAGGCTGGAAGGATGGGAGTAGGCTCGGTGGACCGATCCTCCGTGTCATAGAGACGGGACAGAGCGTCAGCCTTTATGTTCAGGGAGCCTGGTCTATAAGACAGAGTGAACCTGAATCGGGTGAAGAACATGGCTACCTTGCCTGAAGCGGATTCAGTCTCCTAGCTGCCCGAATATACTTCAGATTCTGGTGGTCGGTCCAGATGAGATAGGGGTGGTTAGCCCCCTCAAGCCAGTGTCTCCACACCCTCAGGGCCTTGACCACAGCTAACAACTCCCGGTCCCCCACATCATAGTTACGCTCCGCCGGACTGAGCTTCCTTGAAAAGAAAGCGCAGGGGCGGAGTTTTGGTGGCATACCCGAGTGCTGTGATAGCACGGCACCCACCAGCCTCGGACGCGTCCACCTCCACTTTGAATGCTAGAGAGGGGTCCGGGTGCGCCAACACAGGTGCATCCATGAACAGCGCCTTCAACCTATTGAAGGCTCTGTCCGCCTCTACCGACCACCGCAAACGCCCTGGCCAAAACCCCGGATAAACCTCCGGTAGTAATTGGCAAACTCCAAAAACCGCTGCACCTCCTTCACCGTGGTAGGAATCGGCCAATTACGCACAGCCTTAATGCGGTCACACTCCATCACCACCCCCGAGGTGGAAATGCGATAACCCAGGAAGGAGACGGCTCATTTGGAGAACACAAACTTCTCAGCCTTGACGTATAGGTCATGCTCCAGCAGTCTACCAAGCACCTTGCGTACCAGAGACACATGCACGGCACAGGTGGCGGAATAGATCAGAATATCATCGATATAGACAACCACGCCCGTGCTCCGTGAAATGATTCCACCGCTGTAGCGATGAGAGGTAGTGGGTAACTAAACCCCACTGTGGCATTTAGACCTCTATAATCAATGCACAGACGCAGACCTCCCTCCTTTTTCTTCACAAAAAAGAAACTTGAGGAGACAGGTGAGACGGAGAGCCGAATGTACCCCTGCCCCAGAGATTCCGTGACATATGTCTCCATAGCCAACATCTGCTCCTGGGACAATGGGTACACGTGACTCTTGGAAAGCGCAGCGTTTACCTGTCGATGAGGTGGTAATTTAGTGGCTCTCTTCTTACTGAAAGCGATTGCCAAATCGGTATATTCGGGGGGGATGCACACCGTGGAACCCTGGTCTGGACTCTCCACCAACGTGGCACCGATGGAAACTCCCAGACACCTTCCAGAACACTCCTCTGACCACCCCTGGAGAACCCCCTGTCTCCACGAAATCTTAGGATTGTGACTAGCCAGCCAGGGAATCCCGAGCACCACTGGAAATGCAGACGAATCGATAATGAAGAGACTAATTCGCTCCCTATGATTCCCCTGCGTCACCATGTCCAGTGATTCCGTGGCCTCTCTGACCCTAATGGCTGGCTATCTAGGAAGTGCACGGGGAAGGGAGAATCTATCGGCATGAGCGAACACCCAGCTTAATGACGAGTCCGCTATCCATAAAGTTCCCAGCTGCACCTGAATCGACTAGCGCCTTATGCTGGGAAGAGGGGGGGAAATCAAGAAACAAAATCAAGACAAACATGTGACCAACAGGGGGTTCTGGGTGAGTTTGGTGCTGACTCACCTGGCGTGACCGAGAAGCGTTCTGCCTGCCCTCTCGACTCCCAGACGGCCCCCCCTGCACCGATCGGCCGTGTGCCTCTTCCTCCGGTACCCCTCGGCATGGCCCCCCCTAACTCCATAGAGCGGGGGCGCTGGGTGGTGGAACGAAAAGGACCCTCTCCGAACGCCTGCGGGCAGCCAGCAGATTGTCCAGCCGGATAGATATGTGGATGAGTTCATCAAGGGAGAGAGCGGTGTCCCGACACGCTAGCTCCCTGCGGACGTCCTCCCGGAGACTACACCGGTAGTGGTCTATCAGGGCCCTGTCGTTCCACCCAGCCCTAGCGGCCAAGATCCGGAACTCCAACGCGCAATCCTGTGCGCTCCTCTTCTCCTGCCTAAGGTGGAACAGTCGCACACCCGCCACTCGGCCCTCTGGAGGGTGATCAAACACGGCACGAAAGCGATGGGTGAATTCCGGGTAGTGCTCCTTCGCCGAGTCTGGGCCATTCCAGACCGCGTTTGCCCACTCCAGAGCATGACCCGTCAGGCAGGAGACAAGGACACTCACTCTCTCCGCTCCCGAGGGAGTGGGCCTCACGGTCGCCAGGTACAGTTCCAGTTGGAGCAAGAACCCCTGACACCCCGCCGCTCCTCCATCATAGTCCCTCGGGAGTGCAAGACGGAGAGCACTGGAGCCGGAGGGGGAGGGAGGAGAAGGGAGATCCAGAGCTGGTATGGTGGAGGACAAGTTCCTCCATCGATGGGAGGGGGTTAGCAGCTGCTCCTGCTGACCCAATCTTTAAGGGTGCGAGATTCTGTAATGCCCGGGGTGTAGTGGAGGAAGAAATCAGGCGCAGAAAGCAGAGAGTTCAGGGTAGCGCTACTTTTAATGCACCACAACGGTGAAATGACGCCATCCCAAACAAATTTCCCAAACAAGAGGAACTTAAACAGTCCAGCAAAATACAAACACACGGACAACTGTGACCTACAGCCGTGTACACACGTACACTGAAAATAATCCAGCACAACCAGCAGGCGGGCCGGCTGGTAAATAAAGCCCAACCAATTAACCTAAACTAAACACAGATGCAACTAATAAACAGCAAAGGGGGAAAGGGGATCAGTGGCAGCTAGTAGGCCGGTGATGACGACCGCCGAGCGCCACCCGAACAGGAAGGGAAGCCACCTTCGGTAGGAGTCTTAACAAATGGGAATGTCATTGGTTGATCTTGCTCTTTGTTAACATCTATCATGCTGGCTGAATGTTGTGACGGCTCTGTCGATGGCACACTTGGATTTGGGGAGTTTCTCCCATTCTTCTCTGCAGATCCTCTCAAGCTCTGTCAGATTGGATGAGGAGCATTGCTGCACAGCTATTTTCAGGTCTCTCAAGAGATGTTTGATCAGGTTCAAGTCCAGGCTCTGGCTGGGCTACTCAAGGACATTCAGAGACTTGTCCCAAAGCCACTCCTGCATTGTCTTGCCTGTGTGCTTAGGGTCATTGTCCTGTTGAAAGGTGAACCTTCGCCCCAGTCAGAGGTCCTGAGTGCTCTAGAGCAGGTTTTCATCAAGGATTTCGCTGGACTTTGCCCTGTTAATCTTTGCCTCAATCCTGACAAGTCTCCCAGTCCATGCTGCTAAAAAACATGATGCTGCTAAAAAGCATGATGCTGCCACCACCATGCTTCACCGTAGGGATGGTGCCAGGTTTCCTCCAGATGTGACGCTTGGCATTCAGACCAAAGAGTTCAATCTTGGTTTCATCAGACCAGATCTTGTTTCTCATGCTCTGAGAATATTTAGGTGCCTTTTGGCAAACTCGAAACGAACTGTCATGTGCCTTTTACTGTGGAATGGCTTCCATCTGGCCACTCAACCATAAATGCCTGATTGGTGTAGTTCCTGCAGAGATGGTTGTCCTTCTGGAAGGTTCTCCCATCTCCACAGAGGAAATCTAGAGCAATGTCAGAGTTACCATCAGGTTCTTGGTCCCCTCCCCTCCCAAGACCCTTCTCCCCCGATTGCTCAGTTTGACCGGGCGGCCAGCTCTAGGAAGAGACTTGGTGGTTCCAAACATCTTCCATTTAAGAATGGAGGCCACTGTGTTCTTGGGGACCTTCAATGTTGCAGAAATGTTTCGGTACGCTTCCCCAGATGTGTCTAGACACACTCCTGTCTCAGAGCGCTACGGACAATTCCTTCGACCTCGTGGCTTGGTTTTTGCTCTGACATGCACTGTCAACTGTGGGACCTTATATAGACAGGTGTGTGCCGTTCCAAATCATGTCTAATCAATTTAATTTACCACAGGTGGATTCCAGTCAAGTTGTAGAAACATCTCAAGGATGATCAATGGAAACAGGATGCACCTAAGCTCAATTTCAAGTCTCATAGCAAAGGGCCTGAATATTTTTGTAAATATTATTTTTAATACAATTGCTAAAATTTCTAAAAACCTGGTTTCAATTTGTCATTATGGGGTATTGTGTGTAGATTGATAAGAAAACAATACATTGAATCAATTTTAGAATAATGTAACAAAATGTGGAAAAAGTCAAGGGGTTTGAATACTTTCCGAATGCACTGTATATATAAAACTCCCTGTCAACAAACAATACAACACATAATAGTCCTCTGGCTCATCAAAACTCTGCAATGAGATGAACAACTTATTTCCAAGTGTCTCATTTCATCCATCATACACACACGATGCCCAGAGGGCTGCAGGCAGACGTTTACCGAGATCCAGGTCACTCTATGAAGTATACAATGACAATGTCATGAGTGACAGTGACACACACACACACCACAGCTGTGACCAATGATATTATCTCCACACTCACATACATGACAAGCGCGCACACACAAACACAAACACACACACACCAATGATATTATATCCAAGGTGCCCAGTGGGCTGCAGGCAGGAGTTTAGGGAGATGACTCAGATCCAGGTCACTCTATGACAGTATAACAATGTCATGAGTGACATGCACGCACGCACGCACGCACGCACGCACACACACACACACACACACACACACACACACACACACACACACACACACACACAGGTTCCTCCCTCCACACAGACACATTTGGTTGCCAGAGAGAACCTCTCATTAGCTCTCATTAGCTGTGTGTCGACCCATCCATCCGTGTGTGAATTTGACTGTGTATCCAGTCTTGTTTTCTGCATCTCCACCCCTTCGAGACACGGAGTAGACCTGACCATCACCATCACCTTCAGAAGCAGGAAGACTTTGAGATGTTTTTTTGTGGTTCTTCGATGAGAAGTCATTCTTTTTTATGCTGTATGCTATTTTTATGTCATACCCGGAAACTGAAAATGAAAATGGTTATGTGGAACTGTTCAAGCAGTTAAGGCGCAACAAGTTCTAAACATTGTGTGGGTTAAAAGCACTTTCATTACCATTAATGCTTTTATATCACAATCAATACAGTGCATCCTGGAATTTGTACGTGAAATAAATCATGAATTGTGTGCTTGCTTTTTAAATAATAACTTTATATTCAGCTCTAGAGCAGATGATAAGTTATTAATAAGAGAATAAAAGCTGTCATTTCATATAATAATACATCTAAGTAACTGCCAAAGTTATCGTAGCAGAAAATGTTACTGACATGAATTTCATACAACAGTTACAACAGATCGGAACATGAACCATCGTTGACCCATTCTGTAAGTACCTAAACCCGTTCACCAATCAAAACACAATTGAACCACAACTTCAGTGTTTTGAGTGCTCTAAGAGCTCAGTTCCCTAGTCTCTTTAATCCCAGACTTAAAGCAACACATAAGCAACATCACTTGTGTGTGTTGCCACATTGCTCATGTGGGAGGCAACCCGTCTGCCTAGGGAGACTACCAGTAAACCTAGAGATGAATCGAAGGGGAAGAGATGTCCTTTCTTATTCTGTTTACTGTGAAAAGACCAGACCAGCCCCCTCTGATCCTAGCAGACATATAAAAACCAGCCTGCTACTAGAGTTTCAGATGGGACTTGTGATAGCAACCAATTAACACTGTGGTATAAGCTACTGACCTAGTCTCTCTGGCAGTAGTGAAATTAGATGCATTCTTTGTGACCTCAGAATTTGAAAGGCCAGTGGTGATGATGTTGAATCTGTTAACTTGTTTTTTATTTTATTATTATTTATTTTTTTAACCCCTCCAACACCCCCCCTCTTCGGAGGACAAATATCTTCGTTTTTTTGCTACATATGCATACATTTTACCTGTACATTTTACACACACATTTAACATATACATTTGACATACATGGTACTTTTATATATAACAACAATACATTGCCGAACAAACTCTTTAATCCCAACCCTCAGCCACTCTCAGCCCATCCCACCTGTCTCCATAGACCGCCCTTGTTTGGTTTCCATGTGCCATATGTTTTTCAATTGGGCTGTGATGTTTTACAAAATGTTTGAATCTTTGTAATCGTATATTATCAACAGATTGTGAGCTAAAGATGAAAACCTTTCCAACGAGTATTATTATATTATTTATTGACTGGCTATGGCTTTTCAGATCGCCCAACATTGCTATTTGTAAGGTTAATTTTAAGTGCACGTAGTGATTTTTTAACCATTTGTGAGGGATCAGCCGGATCAAGTGGTCCGACTGCGCCCTCTCCTGGAACAGCTCCGCAGTACAGCCACTACTGATGAGCTCACCTGAGGCCAATTGACTGATTATTGGTTGTGTTCTCTTATTAATTCTTGAGTGTAGGGAGCAGGATTTTCGTTTTTGGCAAAAAAACGTACCCATTTGAAACTGCCTATTTCTCAGGCCCAGAAACTAGAATATGCATATAATTGTCAGATTAGGATAGAAAACACTCTAAAGTTTCCAAAACTGTCAAAATATTGTCTGTGAGTATAAGAGCACTGATAATGCAGTCGAAAAACTGAGGAAAATCAAACCAGGAAGTGCTGTTTTTCCTAAAAGCTCTCTGTTCCATTGGATGCCTTGCCTCCATTTAAAGGGATATCAACCAGATTCCCTTTCCTATGGCTTCCTCAAGGTGTCAACAGGCTTTATACATAGATTCAGGCTTTTATTTAGAAAAATTGAGCGCGAACGATAACATCGCGTCAGTGGATAGCTGGGTGTTCGCAGAGTTTTGCTTGCGCAACAGAGTGGGGCAGCCCTCTCATATTGAAAAAGCGACAGTCCCGGTTGATATATTATCGATTATATATTTTAAAAACAACCTGAGGATTAATTATAAAAAATGTTTGACATGTTTCAGTGGACATTACGGATACTATTTGGAATTTTTGTCTGCGATGTCGTGACCGCTCGAGCCTGTGGATTTCTGAACATAACGCGCCATACCAATGGAGGTATTTTGGATATAAAAAATAATCTTTATAGAACAAAAGGAAAATTTATGATGTAACTGGGAGTCTCGTGAGTGCAAACATCCGAAGATCATCAAAGGTAAGCGTTTTAATCTATTGCTTTTCTGACTTTGGTGACCAATCTACTTGGCTGCTAGTGTTTGTAATATTTTGTCTACTGAGAGAGATGTTCTTACATAAACGCTTGTTATGCTTTCGCCGAAAAGCTGTCTTGAAATCTGACACACCAGGTGGATTAACAACAAGCTAAGATGTATTTTGCTATATTGCACTTGTGATTTCATGAAAATTAAATATTTTTAGTGAATTTGGCTCGCTGCAATTCAGCGGGTGTTTATGAAAATGATCCCGCTAAAGGGATTGGTGCATCAAGAAGTTTTTAAGGACCTGACTGAAGGGGCAGAAGGGAGAGAGTGATTATGAGCTGGAGACTATGTTTAATTCCAGGACAACAGGCTGCCCTGTTATAGGTTCCACTCAAGCTGTTGGAATGGCGTTGGGTAAAAACTGTTAGTTTATTTTTTATTTTTTTGTTTGGATAGACATTACCCTGGCCTTTTTTTGTACAATCCCTGAGATAGTTGAAAGAACAACTCCCAATACAGTTTCCTTATTTTTGTTGAAGTCACGTCTCTGAGTCTCATTTCGTGCTGTCCCGCCTAGGATTTCATCAGTGAATAGATACGGCCTTTCACACATTCCTGAACCTGTGACCAGAAACAAGCTTTATTGGGGAAATACCAGAATAAGTGATCTATTGATTCTGTCTCTTCGCAACAATATATACAGAGCTGAGATTGTTGTATGTCCCATATATACAGCATTCTGTTGGTGGCAATATTTTATATAATCATTTAAATTGAATTGAGTCAAGTGTAGTTTTTCTTTGTACCAGTTCATAAACCATGTGCCATGGAGTTGGTACATTAAAAATCTCCCCCAATTTAGTTTGCAACCTGCATGGCGCAGCTATCAACATTTTTGTCCTCAGATGAAACTGGTTTATTTTTCTATTTATGCCAGTTCCTTTCAGCCAATTTGTATCTTCAATATATGGCAGGCAAACAAGTTCCCTACCTTCTCCCTTTTCCACTTGCCTCCTCCATTTTTGTGGTAGTGCTGCAATCAGGTGGTTGTAAATTTGTATTGAGCAAATATTCCCATATATTTTCAATAACTGCATATGTGACATAACTACTCCATTTCTATTCATAATGTCATTAATAAATAAAACATGTAAACATTTATTTCCATAAAGAATGTTTTTTTTTATGAGTCAATATACACTTTTTAAAAAAATAAAGGGAACACTAAAATAACACATCCTAGATCTGAATGAATGAAATATTCTTATTAAATACTTTTTTCTTTACATAGTTGAATGTGCTGACAACAAAATCACACAAAAATTATCAATGGAAATCAAATGTATCAACCCATGGAGGTCTGGATTTGGAGTCAAACTCCAAATTAAAGTGGAAAACCACACTACAGGCTGATCCAACTTTGATGTAATGTCCTTAAAACAAGTCAAAATGAGGCTCAGTAGTGTGTGTGGCCTCCACGTGCCTGTATGACCTCCCTATAATGCCTGGGCATGCTCCTGATGAGGTAGCGGATGGTCTCCTGAGGGATCTCCTCCCAGACCTGGACTAAAGCATCCGCCAACTCCTGGACAGTCTGTGATGCAATACGTGGAGGCCACACACACTACTGAGCCTCATTTTGACTTGTTTTATTTCATTGATAGAAATAATTTCCTCACAAGACTTTTGGAAGTCTTCATCTATGAATTTTGCACAGTCTTTGACAGAGTCTAGAAAGGCAGATATGTCACTAGTAGGAAAGGCATTACTGGTATAACTTACAGGCAGCAAGTTAAAAGAGAACACATCTCCAGGGAATCATGGCATTATCAGTGAAATCTATAAATATTTTCAGGAGGATCTTATTGAATTTGTTTTTAAGGAGGCAATTTATTTAGGGGTCCTGCGTGTTTCTATGACATAAGGCCTAATTTCTGTAATAATCAAACAAAGATTCTATGATGTTAGAAAATTGGAGACCAATCACATTAATGAAAAATGATGGAAAGCTACTTGCATCCATCTTTCCAGAAAGACTTAAAAAAAGGTCTTGACCAAATCATTGACGATACACAGTCTGGTTTTATGAAGGGCAGACATATATGTAATAATATTCTACTAGTATTGGACTTGACAATGAGCACATTATGGAAGATGGCTTTATTTTATGTGTAGACATTTACAAGGCATTTGATACAGTTTAACATTTTCTTTTTGAGACTTCGATATGTTGGTTTTGGTCATTATTTTCAATGTGTAATTAAGACACTACAATAATATTAACAGCGCTGTTAAATTGTCCCATGGAACTTCACAAAGATTAGATGTGGAACGAAACAAGGATGCCCAATTTCCCCTTATTTTATTGGTCACACAAGTTATGGCACTTCATATAAATAAGGATTGTTTTAGGGGTATTCAGATACAGTTGCAAATGAGAACTTGTTCTCAACTAGCCTACCTGGTTAAATAAAGGTGAAATAAAATAAAAATAAAAGACAAAGAGAAAATGTTCACAATTGGCTGACGACACCATTTTTTTTTGAAAGATCATAATGAAGTCAAAGCTATTGAGTGTATTAATGCCTTCACACATGTATCATCTCTGAATATTAGGAAATGTGAATTATTTGCGTTGACTCAGTAACTCAGTATGTAATATCCCTGTAAAAGATGTGATCACATATCTTGTTATTACAGTTAGCAAAGATCAGACAGAAAGGGCCAACTTAAATTTCTCTCCTATTGTAGAGAGAATTGGAAAGAGATTTAACTCCTGGTTATTAAGATATATTTCTTTATCTGGACGAGTACTTTTATCACAATCTGAAGGTCAGTCCAGATTAGTTTATTCTTCCCTTGCCTTGGATGTTCCTCTGTCAGTAACTATAATGGTTGATACTAAATTATTTAACTTCATATGGAGTAATGAACCTTATTATTTAAGAAAAGGGGTGATATGTAGCACCCAAGGTGAGGGAGGGTTGAATGCTCTGGATTTTAAAACCTCTAATATAATATTTTAAGATTAAATGGATACAAAACGATTTAAGAAATAAGGGTTGCATCTGGAATATCATCCCTAATTTAATGTTCCAAAAATATTTGTGGTCTAGAATTCTTACTCAAATGCAACTTTGATATGGGTAAAATCCCTATTAAGCTTGCAAACTTTTATAAACAAGTACTTCTAACTTGGAACCTGATGTTCAAACACAATTTTTCCCCTCATAGGTATACAATCTGGAATAATAAAGACATAAAATACAAAACCAAGTCTTTGGTTTTCCAGAACTGGTTTGACAACAACATTATTGGGGTTAAACAATTTATTGAGTAATGATGGACAACTATATGATTATCCAGAATTTATTAGAACACACAATGCTACATTCACTCCCAAGGAGTTTCAAATGATTGTTAGCGCTGTCCCTAAAGGTGCTATTTTTCTTTTAGGAGAATATAACAATACTCCAAGTGCACCTGTTGAGGATTTTGTAGCCTCAATACAATTTAAAGGTATTGACATTTTAAACTATAAATGTAATAACATGTACTGTATATAAGGAAACTATGTTACTATTTCCTCTGCTAAAATGTACTGGAATGCAGCCCTAGGACAAGTGAACTGGAACAAAGTTTTGTTATCTGGTAAATATTGTATATCTAGTGTGAAAGAAGTATCATACCAACTCATTCATAGAATCTACCCTGTAAAGACCTTTATTATACACATATTTAAAATAGCTATTGATAACAAATGTGTGTTTTGTGATTGTGACCCAGAGACTCTTCACCATTTATTTTGGGACTGCTCTTATGTCAGACGATTTTGGTGTGAGTTAGAAGATTTTATTTTAAAAGAAACTATCAATATTAATTTGAAAGACTGATATTATGTTTTATTTTGAACCAAATGATATGGACCCTGATTTAACTTTCATTGTTAATTTGTTTATTTTTCATGGAAGATTCTTTGTCCATAAAATGAAGTGGGCAGAGAACAAACCCCTCTTCACATTATTTAAGATGGAATTGAAATATTATTTTGAAATAATCAGTAAAAGCAATGCACACCATAAAAGTATTTAACAAATTGAAAATGAATCTTGATATGTAAGTCTGTTAGGTTTATGTACTCTTGATTGTTTATTTCATTTTTTTTGTATTTTGTGTTAATACACAAATAAAAAAAACTGTTAGCTTGCTAACTTCAGGTAACGTCTAACGTTAATCATTTCCTTTCACTTCTGCCCACTCTCACCATCACAACTTTGTTTGCAGCTAACTGGTATATTGACATGCCTCTCCACTCACAGGCTTTGCGTTGACACAAATATGGTGAAGATCTTTATTGGAAACCTCCCTAACGAGGTCGAGAAGGATGAGCTCGAGGCTCTGTTTACTCAACATGGTGCAGTGACAGATTGTGCAAAGTTCAAAAACTATGCCTTCGTCCACATGGATGACCGTAAGTCTGCCACCAAAGCCATCCGCAGCCTGCACCTATTAAAGCTTCATGGCAGGCCAATCAATGTGGAGCCAAGCAGGGGAAAGAACCAGGGTCTGGTGAAACTTCACTTGGCTAACGTGGAGAAAGGCGAAGAAGATGCGCTCCGCACCTTGTTTGAGGAGTATGGCACAGTCACAGAATGTGCTGTTGTCAAAAACTTTGCTTTTGTCCACATGTCCAACTCTGATGAGGCCATGGATGCCAGAGGGATTAGACAACTCTGACTACCAAGGTAAGAAACAGACCCTCATTTAATATTCACTGTTGGGAAGTCCCAATGTTAAATATGGACTTTAGTTTTGTGTGTCACTGTCTGACTGGTTATCATGGTTTTCCTCTTTAGGCAGACATCTTCACGTTCAGATATCAAAAAGACGTCCCAGACGGGAGGAAGAGGATTATGGCCCCCCACCAAATAATGGCGCATACTGGCCAGCACCTCACGGCTACCCTGTGGACAGGGGGAGCCGGAACCCCCTCATTACAGAGATTGCATGTCAGGGGGGTACCCTGGCCTCCCTTCACCCCCTCCCCCTAGACGAGCCCCATACCCCCCAGAGCGTGCTTATGAGCGCGAGAGGGAAAGCTAGCGGTGGTGGATTACTATGAGAAGTACAGAGCTCGCCCTGCCCTTTACGGTTGCTTCTCAGGCTATGGAGATGAGAGGCGAGTTGGCTCCATACCCCCACCACCACCCTCTTCTGCCATGGTTAGGGCTCGCCTTGCGGCCTCCTCTCTCGCCCGGTATGAGCGTCACCCCCTCCCACCTCTGTCCTCCTACTACGCAGTGACCACAGTCCCATCAGGAGACCCTCTCCTCCCTCCATGCCCCGCATGGGTAACGGCTACTCCTATGAGCGCTTCCAGCTCTCTCCTCTGTCCAGGCCTGCAATGTACAACCTACCACGTTCCAGGGACCCCTACGCTGACAGGGTCCCTCCACTGCCTCCTGCACACTACTCTTACTGAATGCACACTGGTGTTTGACTCAAGGTGAGATATCAGAGACAGGGTATTATACTATGCAAGTCAACTCCCTATCTAGCTCAATTTTTTTATTTGTTATATATTGAATTGGGGATAACCTCACGTTGAGGCTTAATGTCCAAGGACATTGTTTCTCCATCTCCTTAGCCTTCATAAACTCTCCAAATCTGCTTCAACTGAACAATGTCAAATCGTAATATACCTTTATAAAGAATGCAGGGCATTTTTCTGAACCTGAGCGCGTTCATCCATGAGTACAATGCGCTTTGACTTGTGTGGTTTGCTCTCTTTCCAGGTTTAAATTATCTGCCAAGATTGTCGTTGTCTCCTGATGCACGTGGCGCTATACCCCACTTCGCCTGTGGCGGATTGCGTTGCGTTCACCTGCGATTTACTGGAAGACTTTTATTATTATTTATTGCTTGCGGTCACTCCATACTTTAAAAAAAAAGTAATGTTAATGGATGAAAACCTAAACTGTGACATTTATGAATGGAATATTTGAATAATAGTTAAAGAGCAATTTATGTAATTTTGGTAAACCTGAATGTTGCGAAGGTTGTGGAGATATCTTTCAGAAACTTAAGAGATGTATCTAGCTACAGTTTGAGAAATAAACCACATAATAACGTTTTAAGTAGAACTTCGCTTTAATTGGTTTGGTCTTGGCTGTAGGTGGTATTTACCGGTATTCAAGACCTTTTGCAACGTAACTGTCGGCATAGTGATTTAACTTAACTACCAATGTATATTTGATTTGTTAGACATTTTTTGTTAAATGATATGCCGATTTTTATACCAAGATACCCCAAAGCTGCGTTTATGTATGATTTTCTTTTCTTTACAGATTACGTTTTGATTTCAGACAAAATACTCTTTGTCGTCATGGGAAGCCAATATCACTAACTTAATCTATGCCATTTCAGTCCATTCTACTGAAAATACGTTTTAGTGTTTAGTTATTTTCAAAGTAATGGGGGAAATTACCCACTTTATACATTTGCCATCGCAAAGTTCAAAATGTCATCCATCTCTTGTGATCTCAAAGCGCTTAATTGCTCAATGACGCTTCCCAATCACTCAACCACTAGATACCCTACCATGTTCCTCACCGTCACACTCTTAAATATATTTCATGTTTTGGTTTTTGCTCTCGCATTTATGACAGTATTAGCCCTGTTCTTAGCACCTGCTTTTTGTAGGTTGTTAGAACCATGATCTGTGGATTGGTGTTGTGGACACACTGTACTGTAGGAGACTGCTGTTCTGAGGTCAGTAAGCCTGGGTGTCTTATACTGTCCAATGAGGATATATGGAGGTAATGTTACATTAATTGATAATTTATACAGAAGTATAATTTATCAAATGAAACAGTGGATTACATGTTTTAAGAACATTCTGCCAATCCCCCTCACCTACTTTAAATCCCATTTGACATACTTTGCCCCATGCTTAGTATCTTTTTTTTGTATCCTTTTCAATCCAACTGATCCCCGTCTTGTTTCTACCGTCCTCTAGGCCTCGTGTTCTTTCCTTGCACAAGAGGTTGGTAGGGAAGTGGAATTCTGCTCAAAGGTATTGTGAAATTATTTTAAGTGGAATTGTGAAATTATGGAGGTGTCTATAATGAAAATATTAGATTAAGTCTGGTCGTTTATACTAAATGTCGGATTTATTTTTAATTGTATGGACACATTTTCCCCTGCTTAGTGGACCCTTTCTAATTAAACTTGTCTCCATCCTATTTCTCCCATCTCTTCCCCTCTAGGCCAATTTAAAGGCAATGCTACCAAATACTAATTGAGTGTATGTAAACTTCTGACCCACTGGGAATGTGATGAAGAAAGTAAAAGCTGAAATATATCATTCTCTCAACTATTATTCTGACATTTCACATTCTTAAAATAAAATGGTGATCTAGCTGACCTAAAACAGGGATTTTTTACTAGGATTAAATGTCAGGAATTGTGAAACTGAGTTTAAATGTATTTGGCTAAGGTGTATGTAAACATCTGACTTCAACTGTACATATCATAGAAATACTTGGAGATAGCCCTACGGGACCATGGAGTGTGCTGTTGTGAGCTTATTGGTCATGCTCCTGTCTGGGGTGTGGCATTGTGTTTCTCCTTCTGAAGCCACATTGGTTGAGTGTGGCACTGGGAAGACTTGTACTCTGCCCCTACTCAGCCTTAACCCTGCCACTCTGGTCTGCCCTGGTTCCTCCCTACACCCTTTGATCAAGTGGACCATCCAGGGAATCTTGGACACAGGCTACAGCTCATCTCCAATAGTGATCCAGACCAGTAGAGCCCCCACCAGTCTGCTGAAGGCTGACACCACCAACTGTGAAAGAGTGAATCTCCCCTAGTGTTACCTGCTGTGGACTTGGAGCACTCCGAAACCAACAGGCAAAGGTTTGGCTTGGGTCTGCAGAGAGCTCCAAGCAGGCAAAGAAGGAACATCAATCTATGGAGAGCTCTGTGACTATACTCCAATATCCAATACAGAGCTCTGTTCAGGATAGAACCAGGAGGTGTATAGGTTTTTCAATCATCCCTTATGGTGGCCAGCCAGACTCGCCCTCAGGCTCCTGCCTCCGCCTTTGAGACACAGGACTTACCTCGCATCTAAACTCAGCATGCTCGCCAGTGAACCTCCTGCCCGTGCGCAACCCTTAACCTCTGACCACATCAGACCAGCGACCCTCTGGCACAGTTTTCGACTGATAATGACCTCCAGTCACACCTCAGAGGTGGAGAGCATAACCTTGTCTTCACTGACACCTGGGTCTGGACTCTATACCTGCCAGGTGCGGGATGTGACCCTGGCTCAGTTTGAGGTGCAGGATATCACACGCATCCCACCATGAGCAATTGCCCAGGGAAAACTTAAGTGAGGCTGGGGGAGGTGTTCACAGTATGGGGTGAGTGGCAGGGTTGAAATTGCTGTGGGGAACTTGGAGAGAGGAAGAGGATTGGCTGAGTGTAGTTACTTCTATTTAAGCAACATTTTCACACTGTGTCCCATTGCCATCAATGCATGACAAAGTTTGACCTGTGTGAGTGGATTTGCCTCAGAGGCAAGAGCAGCAGACTACTACAGGTTTAAGTTCCTCTATCTGTAACAGTGAGAGGTGTGGTGTCATTACAGCCACTAGAAGTGCTGTTTCCTAACTTCCTTTGTTCTACTTAGGTTGTGCTATGCACAGGTCTTCAATGTGAGCACAGGAGAGGGGATCCCGGGTGTGGCCCTTCAGTCTGGGGTGGTTCAGAGATGTCTAGAGAAATTACAAGGTTTCTCCATTGTCCTGGGTCAAGAGGTCATCATAGAAACATGTTGCCAGGACTGTCCGACCTCTTGTCTGCATGACTAGGAGGACATTACCACTCTGCGAATCCTCCATCGGTCACTCCTGAAGCCTGTTGACATCACAGCCTCCTTGGATACTGTGCTGCTCTGTCCCTCTGTCTCTGTGTACAGGTGAGCTGATGCCCGTTTCCTCTTCAGGGGCTCTTTAAGCTTGCAATAAGCCACCTACTACACACCAATCAGTCGACACATTTCTGCATTTATAATGGATGATTCAGGTATGTTATCAAAGTATAACGGGATATTTCAGATCCAACTACCAGTCTAACAATGTTACTACATTGCAGTATTGGTTTTAATATATTTTATATTCTTTCTAATGACCTCCCTGCCCACAGCCCTGTATACTGGGAACGAGATGCACTGCCTCTAACCCAGCTGGACCTTCTCCAGAAGAACAGCTCCCACTCTCTGGATCTCTCAAGGGAGAAACGGCTACCTCATCCACCAGGCCTCTCTGTCTGACTCTGGAGTCTACCGCTGTTTCCAGGAGGGGTGGGTGAGAGGGGGTTACCTCCTGCAGGTAGATGAGCATGAACGCATTCAGGTCCAGGCCCAAGTTGTGCTGGGCCATACTGGCTTCAGAGCTAGTTGCCCTGTCTCTTCTCCTTCTCTGCCTGCATAGTTCTATTTCTGGTTAAATTTGCCAGGCAAGAGAGTGGAAGAGGGGTTGATAGTCACCTAGGGATAGGGGACCTTGCCAATATGTCTTCACAAGTCCTTTCATTTGAAGTTACTATGGCCTATTGTGATTCAGCTAGGCACTCAATGAATAAATATGATTGTGAGAAGATGTGAGCAATTGAATTTTACATCGTTTGACTGGCTCACTAACTTCAGCTCCAAGATAGAGAAAATAGGGGTCATATCATCTCACATGCAGGTAGACTAAAACATATACAGGTATAGCCAGTTTTTCAGAATGTGCCTTTGTTCCTCACAGGTAAAATTTTTGTTGCTTCTACTTGCCAAAGCCTTTAACACGATAATCAAATCAAACGGTTTAATTATTATAATCAACATTTACAAAACGGTGACATAACAATATCCTTCCCCCACCTTAACATCGTCCTTCATTGAATTCTGATTCTTGCTCTTATTTGGGTATCATGAAAAAGGGTAATATTCACATTCTTTAGTGTCACATTTTATAAAATAACGTAAGTCTGGATAATACTTGAGGAGTAGGTTATAAGGTAGAATATAAAAACATTTGAGGTACTGATAGCTTGTTGCCACAGTCAATATTTTGATTTAAGCTTTCAGAATGTTAAGCATTTTAAGAAAACTGCTTCTAATTAAAGAGAAAATAATACAATATGGCTGTTATTGTAGTAAAAGTAATCTATGAAAGAAACTCAATGCACAATTGCCTCACTGGGTCCTCAGCCTGGTACTTGTGTCCAGGGGCAATATGCAGTGTAGAGCTGGATCTGGAGGCATGTCATCAGCTCCTCTGTTTCCATGGTGTGAGACACCTCCATGATGGATCTTATGATGGCTGATGCAATTGAAGGGATGTTTTCTTTCACTTTCTGGTTAACTTGGTCTAAGAGAAAAACAGAGGAATATTCTGCCTTTTGTTATTCTGGCACTAAATAAAATTACTATACAGAATAACAGCGCAGATGGGATGTCAGTGATGGCATGAATAACAATTATTTCATAGGGACAATGTTCAGGGTATTTCCTTAAAGCAGTACCAAATTAAGGTGCTTTTGATATTTGCTTTAACATTGTTGTTTTGAGACGTCAGAATTGCATCATTCCACCTCAGTCAGCATTTCCTCAAACGTCCATTGGTTGAAAGTCATTCCACTGTGCTTTGAATGTAGCCTTTTTCATAGGTGTTCATGTTACATATCATAATCTGCAAATGTCGTAAGCACTAACAAGACTATCTTAATTAAGATTTTACTGATAACTAAACCATTCTGAATGTTCACTTCCAAAGTTTCTATCTATCCTGTAAAGTTGGGTAAGCTGATCGAGGTAAAGACAGATTCAGGTTGAATATTTGACGGATATTCCCCTGTAGTTTTCCTTACGTCCACCAACAGCATTTAGGGACCATCAACAGTGACAAATCAAAATGTTCTCATTTCAATAGCTCTTTAACCATTACTCCTATGAATTTTGTAAACATTCTAATTTCAATAGCTCTTTGGTCACTCACACATTAACTTGGGCCTTTTCCCTGGGTCTTCCTGACCTCTAGGCAGGCACCTGGTGACCTCTGACTCCTGGCCTCTAGGCCTACACTCCCTGCCTGCCCACTCCCTGGAACTACAGGCCTCCACATCTACTTTCCCTCCCCGGTCAACACCCCTCTTACTTGGTCTTAGAGTGTAGCTCCTGGAATTACTAAGACGTCTACAGTCCCGCTGTCAGGGACCAGGTGCACAGAGCCTGTAACGGGGTTATGAGTGGCATGTGGTTCCTGACAGCGGGACTGTAGACGTCTAATTCTAAACAGGCTCTGTGCAACTGGTAACCCGCCTGCTTTTTCTCTGCTCTCGGACTAAGTCCCCACTCCAACCTCCGGCCTGAGTGCTGCCCCCGAGTCCGGCCTCCCCTGCTTGGGTTCGGAGTGCCCCCCGCCTCGGAAGCGTCCTTGTGCACCTGATTACCTGAAACAAGCTCTGTGCACCTGGTGACCCGCCCGCTTTTATCCGCTCAGACTAAGTATCCAACCTCCAGCCCAAGTCTGGCCGTCCCTGCTCAGTCTGAGTGCCCCCCGCTGATTCTGTCAAGCCCGTTCCCTTGGCTGTGGTTTCACTAGATAGTAGCTAGGGACTGTGGGAATCTCGTTCATCCATTAATGCGCGTCACTAATTAGATGACGAGGCATTTGGCTACCTCGAAACTCTTAAATATGCCCCGCCGTTTACCCCGGCTTCATCGAATTCTCACTTTGACCTGAGGGGGTCACAGCCACCCCGAAGGTGGTTTGAGTGCGACCGCGAAGGGTAGCATGCTACAGTCATATCATCAAATTGACATCCATTCGAGTCACGCCCGGTGGTATCAGAGGCTTTTGTCTTACTAACTGGACATCAGTCGCCGATACTAACCTTCAGCGGACTTTAACTGGCTTTTTACACCCAATCGACATCAAAAGCCAGTGCAATACTTATTGGCTTAAACCCAAATACCCCTCGCAGTATCTATCTGCACAATTGCCTGGGTGTCGGAAGAAGCAACGAAATAATCATCCCCTTTCAATAATTTGCTTTCCCAGTCAGCCCTCCGGGACAGAGCCATAGGAACCACCTTTACTAGCGCTTCATTGATTTTCCTCACTTTGACATGAGGGGGTCACAGTCACACCACGGGTGATTTGAGTGTGACCGTGACAGGTGGGTACGCTCCTTTTTGAATTTTATCAAGTTGACATTCAGTGATCCGTGCCCAGTGGGATCCTAGGCTTCTTCTGTCCGTTTTATGGTTCCGCAGCAAATCAATGGGCGTGGATGGCACTACCCACATCAGATGTTGGCCTCCCTCCTCAGACAAATTCTACGACCTGACCGACCCTGCCATTCGAGCCAATCCTTATCTCGAAGTTAAGTATCTTTTTTGGCAACTTCCCTTACCTACATTATGTGCCAGAGGCTGTTCATTTTGGGATACATTTAGCTAATATGGGTATGGACCGGCATGAGATTTACACCCTCTCCCCCGGATTTAAGGGCCAGAGAGCGCTCACCGGACGACGCTGAAACCGCAATGATTTCCAGGGCCCCTCTCTCAAGGTAAACCCATTCCAGGGTGCCCTGCCCTTCACAAAGAAAAGAGAACTCTCCCCAGGGCTCCCGCCAGCTGCTCCGGGATCATTCACGTTACCGCTCATCTGACAGTCCATGGACATTCTGAAATTAAAAAGTTAGAAAAATCATGTGCGATGAACATCGACAAACTAAAGGGTGTGCAATATAAGGGTAGTCAATGGACATTCTGAACCTTGTTTGAAGTCAGTAGGTCACATGACCAAGGAGCAATTGAAATGTTAATGTAAAAAGTGTCCTTTCGTTTACACTCTTAACTAATTCAACTAGGAATAGAAAATGCTGCTCACATTTCCACATGCTTATTCGCGTTGGTTAATTAGCAAATGAATGTCCAAATTGTGAAAATAAGACCGGTGCAATGTTGTGCGCAGTTTTCCAACATCATGACACTTACTTGGTGTCTGTGGCTCAAGTGGATTGAGGTTTGAAAGCGTGAATATCCAACTTGAAATTGTCTTTATCTCGGTGGTAAGAATAGTTGTTTTGCCCGCAGCGTCTCAAAAGGTCAGGCTCCAGTAAAACTGTGTCCAACGATTGACTTGCTTTGTCTACTTGAACGGGTACAGCGAATTGTCTACTGACACGCCAAGTTGTGTACCTACTATAACGAGTGTTGGAGGGAACTGGACAGCAAACAACGACAAGAGGACGATCGTTACGTCAGCAGCACCCGAAACAGCACCCCCAGTGGCAGTGACTGCTGCTTGCCTTGATCCTGTGATGGGAAATTATGTAATTTCCAAATAGCATGAGATGCTTAGGGAACGTCTGTTTTATGCGTTCACCTTTGAAGGCTCCATGCAACTTCCTTACGCTTTTCAGTAACAGACGGGCCCATATATCTATTTTATGTCCGTGTGAGTACGGTCTTAAAAGACGCAGTATAAATTAAACCAAGTAATTCTGTGATTCAGTTGCGTGTCAAGTGATCTGTTTTGGGAAAGGAGAGTTTACTTCAATTGACTGCCATCTAATCAGAATGCCCAAAAAAATCAGAAGCAGTGAAACTGATGGTTGCATGCAACACATAGCCCGACAGATAATGGCGCAAATAAAGTTTTTTTTTTTAAACAGAAAAACGTTTGTTAAATAAAATACGGATAACAGGCAAGCTAATATATGTAATACCATTTGAATTAGTTGGTTCGAATAGTAGTATATTCATATGTACCTAACTAGGATATTAAACAACCCTACAAGCTATTTAGTATTATACATTTATAGCTAACTAATTCATGTCACAGACAGAGGTGGTCGGTATCGCTGGCCTACTCGTTGTGTGTTGGCTACATTGTAACAACTTGAAGTGTCATTGGTGGTCTGAATTACTCGAATAAACGTGGATGTTGTTCCATTGGTCCATTCCCAGGCTAATCAATGAACAACGGTTGTGTAACCAATCAGCTGTGTTGACGCATCTCTGTAGGCGGGCTTCTTTAGCACGCCGGTGTAGCCATTTTTTTCACGACCGTGAAGCTGCTAACTGATTGAGGTAAGCGTTCCATTCAATCTTTCTTGGTCAATAGAAAATACATAGCTACTGCTAAAACATTTGAAATTGACTCGAGGTATGAACTCTGTCTACCCGCATTGAGGAATATTCTGTTTTGCAATAAAATATTTTGGAGTACCGTTTCTCGAACGGGTACGTGCGTATTGGGGTGGCAAGCTAGCTAAATTAGCTACTTTAGCTAGGTAATGTAGCAGGACAACGAGATTTACAATATTCGACGCCGTTTTCTATTTTCATTTTTGCTTCTATAAAATTTGGACATGATAATATTGCTGAAATAATAAACTTATCGAGGTTTTAGAACGATCGGTTTCTGTCGAAAGTGGTTAGCTAACATTCTACTAGATTACTAGCCCCCATGCTTGATGCCGATAACAAGTGCACCACTGTATTTAGTTTAAATTACAATCTCGCTGGTTCGCATAGTCTCATTAAGCTTTCCCCCCTCACATCAGGCTTTCTACAACACTGCTTCAAGTATGGTCAAGATCTTCATTGGGAACCTCCCTCGGGAGGCAGACAAGGATGAAATTCAGGTGTTGTTCTCCCAGTACGGTGCCGTCACAGAATGCGCCATCGTCAAGAATTTTGCTTTCGTCCACATGGACGACCGTAAATCTGCCACCAAAGCCATCCGCAGCCTGCACCTCTACAAGCTGCATGGCACGGCGATAAATGTCGAGGCTAGTCGCGGGAAGAACCAGGGAGCCGTCAAACTCCACGTGACAAACGTGGAGAAAGGCAACGATGATGAGCTCCGCACTTTGTTCGAGGAGTACGGCACAGTCTCTGAATGTGCTATTGTCAAAAACTTTGCGTTTGTACACATGGACAACTCCGACGAGGCTATGGATGCCATCAAGGGATTAGACAACATTGAATTCCAGGGTAAGATTTTTTAAAAGTGTTATGCTCTTTGAGAAGGTTACACATTTAGAAATGTGGCAACTACTGGTCTTCCACCTAATCATGTTCTTTGGCATTTCTTTCCCTAATAGGGAAACGTATCCATGTTCAGATATCAAAGAGCCGTCCCAGGTACGAGGAGGAAGACGACTACCCCCCACCCCCACCTGAGAGGGGGGGGTACTGGCCCCCCCGTGGCTACCCCGGGGAGAGGCATGATCCTCCACCCCCTAGCTATCTAAGAGGTCGTCACCCACCCCCTCATCACGGGTACCCTGCCCCCCCTCCACCACCCCCTCCCCCTAGACGAGCCCCTTACCCAGAGCGTGCTTATGAGCGCGAGAGGCAGAGTTATGCCGTGGTGGATTACTATGAGAAATACAGGGCTCGCCCTGCCCCTTACGGCATAATGACCTATGATGAGAGGCGTGTAGGCTCCTTACCCCCTCCTCCCCCGCCCCCCTCTTCCATGGTCAGGGAGCGTTTCATGACCTCTGGCCTCGATCCATATGAGCGTCGCCCCCTCCCTCCCCCCCCCTCTGCGTACTACGCCAGGGACCGCAGTCCCATTCGGAGGGCCCCTCCTCCCCCCATGCCCCCCGCCGGTAACGGTTACTCCTATGAGCGTTCCCGACTCTCTCCCATCTCTCGGCCCGCGATGTACAACCTACCCCGTACCAGAGAGCCCTACGCCGACAGGTTGCCGCCGCCGCCTGCGGCTCGCTATTACTAAGCAGCGTACACCGGCGTTTGACTCAAGGTGAGAATAGGCCTGCGCTACAAACATTCTAATGGGAGGTGAAGTAGTACCTATCCTCTATATGGAGGGTCCAAGGTCACTTGATGCGCTCTTTAGATGGGCTTCATGCCTCAGTTCTGAGAGGAATGGTCTGACAGTCGCTCTTCGCTAAACCTTCAGAGTAACTGTGAAATGCTTGAACTGGGAGAAAAAGCATGTATAAGAGAGCTCTGCGAAAAATCGTAATTCTTAATCCTCTCGTTGGCACTGCTTGTTTGTAGGCAACGATTGAGCTAAACATAAATCATGTATTGGTAGAAGTGAGGAACTGATATAGAGAATTAATTTGACCATTCAGATTGAAGTTGCTGATGAGAATAGAAAGATGAATGTAGATTGTTTATAAATGAAACACGTGTTCGCTGCGGGTGTAACGGGCGGTTGACGTGTGTGTGGTTTGCTCTCTTTCCAGGTTTAAATATTTCAACAAGATCTGCGTCGTCGTCTCCTGATGCACACAGCAATTTACCCCCCTCGTCTGGCTGAGCGCGTTTCGTTCTCAGGAGGAATTGTAATGCATGACCTCGTCATTTAAAACCCTTTTATTACACTTGTATTGTTTCCTTATATTTTTTGCATTGTTTTAGTATTGTGCTTTAGCTATGTTTTTAGTCTCAGGCTCCCACGAGCCATTTAGTTGTGCGTTTTTATTTTACGTTAACATGATTTTGTCCTCTTGATATACTGTAACGTGTCATGATACAAACTTTTTGCTCTAAAATCTAATTTCTGAAATTTAATGATTGAAAGCTGCAACACGTTATTACGAAAAGGATGTTAATAATCGTGATTGAATATGAACACGTGTTTCCTTTGAACAACCATGCTAGTTTAAATTTTAAATCTATCGTCTGAAATTATGCCAAGTTATGGATTATGGAAAGGTAGCGCTCTGCGACAATGTACAACAGCATAATAAACCACTACGATGGACTATTTAAAAAAAAAAAAAAATTGTTAGTTGGACAAATACTTGCTGATGGTAGCGAGTTACACTAAGGTGGATAACGTTCTTATTTGTAATCAGGACATGATTTTAATAAAACTGGATTGTGTAGAAATTTTTAAATCACATCGCAGATTCTTAATCTTATGATTCAATGGCGAATGATCAGTTGCTTCTCAATATACTTTAACCATTTTGAAGGGGGATAAATGCTTGATAATGATCAAATGTCAAATAACGTTCTGTGTCCCCTCGACTTCAAGCGCTCAATCACAATTGAACTATGCCCATCTGCCCCTTCACTGCCCATCAATTTATTTCGGTGTCATGGGTTTGATAGAGCGTTATTGCCATATCCCCAGTTCTCACCATAATACACTCACTCTGGAAGCATCTCTGGAGAGATGTTCTTGGCACCGCCTGCAGGAACCTAACCAGGTAAGATGGGAGCTGGGACCAGTTGTATGAAAATTGGGGTTAAAGATTTTAGGTACACAGGAATCAGGAAAATGACACGACGTCTGCTTGGCATGGACAGGTAATATAAATGCTAATCTCTTCCATACTAAAAATCTATGTGTCTGTGTTTAGACAGGCAGCCCAATTCCCCTCAACTAATTGGTCATTTGACAATTTAAAAAAAAACATTTTTTAGGTATTTTTCAAAGCTGAATGACAGTGTAAAAGAAAATTGTGCTGCCTGTATAAATGCAGCCTAATGTCTTTTTAAAGGGGCAGTCTCGGATTCTGCAACATTTTGGGATTTTTAGATATAGATGTAGGCTAAACCACTGAATCTCGAAGAATATAACTTAAATGCCTGATGACCTTTTAACTCCCACCTAAAAACAAGTTAATCAGAGCTCCAAATACAGTGCCTTGCGAAAGTATTCGGCCCCCTTGAACTTTGCGACCTTTTGCCACATTTCAGGCTTCAAACATAAATATATAAAACTGCATTTTTTTGTGAAGAATCAACAACAAGTGGGACACAATCATGAAGTGGAACGACATTTATTGGATATTTCAAACTTTTTTAACAAATCAAAAACTGAAAAATTGGGCGTGCAAAATGATTCAGCCCCCTTAAGTTAATACTTTGTAGCGCCACCTTTTGCTGCGATTACAGCTGTAAGTCGCTTGGGGTATGTCTATCAGTTTTGCACATCGAGAGACTGACATTTTTTCCCATTCCTCCTTGCAAAACAGCTCGAGCTCAGTGAGGTTGGATGGAGAGCATTTGTGAACAGCAGTTTTCAGTTCTTTCCACAGATTCTCGATTGGATTCAGGTCTGGACTTTGACTTGGCCATTCTAACATCTGGATATGTTTATTTTTGAACCATTCCATTGTAGATTTTGCTTTATGTTTTGGATCATTGTCTTGTTGGAAGACAAATCTCCGTCCCAGTCTCAGGTCTTTTGCAGACTCCATCAGGTTTTCTTCCAGAATGGTCCTGTATTTGGCTCCATCCATCTTCCCATCAATTTTAACCATCTTCCCTGTCCCTGCTGAAGAAAAGCAGGCCCAAACCATGATGCTGCCACCACCATGGTTGACAGTGGGGATGGTGTGTTCAGCTGTGTTGCTTTTACGCCAAACATAACGTTTTGCATTGTTGCCAAAAAGTTCAATTTTGGTTTCATCTGACCAGAGCACCTTCTTCCACATGTTTGGTGTGTCTCCCAGGTGGCTTGTGGCAAACTTTAAACTACACTTTTTATGGATATCTTTAAGAAATGGCTTTCTTCTTGCCACTCTTCCATGAAGGCCAGATTTGTGCAATATACGACTGATTGTTGTCCTATGGACAGAGTCTCCCACCTCAGCTGTAGATCTCTGCAGTTCATCCAGAGTGATCATGGGCCTCTTGGCTGCATCTCTGATCAGTCTTCTCCTTGTATGAGCTGAAAGTTTAGAGGGACGGCCAGGTCTTGGTAGATTTGCAGTGGTCTGATACTCCTTCCATTTCAATATTATCGCTTGCACAGTGCTCCTTGGGATGTTTAAAGCTTGGGAAATCTTTTTGTATCCAAATCCGGCTTTAAACTTCTTCACAACAGTATCTCGGCCCTGCCTGGTGTGTTCCTTGTTCTTCATGATGCTCTCTGCGCTTTTAACGGACCTCTGAGACTATCACAGTGCAGGTGCATTTATACGGAGACTTGATTACACACAGGTGGATTGTATTTATCATCATTAGTCATTTAGGTCAACATTGGATCATTCAGAGATCCTCACTGAACTTCTGGAGAGAGTTTGCTGCACTGAAAGTAAAGGGGCTGAATAATTTTGCACGCCCAATTTTTCAGTTTTTGCTTTGTTAAAAAAGTTTGAAATATCCAATAAATGTCGTTCCACTTCATGATTGTGTCCCACTTGTTGTTGATTCTTCACAAAAAAATACAGTTGTATATCTTTATGTTTGAAGCCTGAAATGTGGCAAAAGGTCACAAAGTTCAAGGGGGCCGAATACTTTCGCAAGGCACTGTATAAACCTATTACTCCATTGTTTAAGTAATCTAATTGTGAAAACACTATAGCTTTAGAACATGGTCAACTATCATTTTGAGCTTATAGATGGTCAGTCCATCTATCAAAGGCTCAGTCTATGAATTTCAGAGTAGTTAGTCATATACAGTTCTCCAGCCTCAGCTCAACAAGTGGCTGGGTCTTTGTTTGAATACCAGATTGCCCTTTTAAATATAACCATGATCTTGGTTGTGGAAATGTAAGGTGTCATTGTCAGGTGCAGATTTATTTTATAGATAATTCCGTCCATAAGAAAGTAGGGACACAGTCTTAAGGTCAGCAGATACATATTGTTGTGGGGTTTATTCATTTAGTTTGCACAAGCACAAGATTTTGCTGTGAAAACAAGCATTTCTTGATGGACACATTAATGCTACTGAGTCCCCCTCTGTTTTGGCCCTTTTGGTTCCTATTGAATGCACCCCTATGTTTGAAGTTCTAGGCCCCTGGTAAGTTAGAAAAGTAGAATTCATTAAACATTCATATGTATTGTAACCTATACTGTAAATGGTTGTATTGGTTTGTATAGCTGTACTACTGAATTACATGGTTTTATAAGAGTTCCCTGAATGTCTTTCTGTGTCATTTCCTAATAAAATATTTAAACTGATCTTGTTTGGTCACTGGGTTGATAGTGTCCTCTCCAAACAAGGTATTTGTACATGTAATGTTGGAAGGCTGGCTCTAGCTTTTGAGCGTTGTAACAGATTTGGTTGGGGGGAGCCCCTGGTGGCCCTCTTTCTTTGGGGTGGTGATTAAAAACATACAAAGTTAATTTATTTATTTCACCTTTATTTAACCAGGTAGGCTAGTTGAGAACAAGTTCTCATTTACAACTGCTACCTGGCCAAGATAAAGCATAGCATTAAAGCTACACATTTTGGCATGGGGCGTAGAGAAAAGGTTACTTTTAAAGAGAGTTTTCTGCAGTACTACACATTTTGCAATGTTGATATTGAAGTGAGGGCAACTAATAATCAATGAGGGGTCCCCTGGAGGTCATGGCCCCAGCCAGTATTTTGGCCATGATTACAAGTGAAGATCACTAGATAGCCATGTCTGCTAACAATCTAATTGAGTGACTGATGCACAAAAATGTTTAAATGTACACCTTGTGTATTCTAACGCTCATCAGTAAATTGAGACCCTGACAGTTCCTGGTTGCTGGGGCCCCAAAGTGACTGATTATGCCTGGAGCCGGCAGTGCAAGTGAGACTACAGATCACGTATAAAATCTGCTGGGGGGGTAGATTAACTCTTTCTATAAACCATCATATGACTGGTGAAGAGGTCATCTGGGTGTGGCTGTTCCTTTTGTGGAAGCCAACTGCCCTATGCTGGGTAGTTTGTGCAGATCAAAGAAGTCTTGGCATCCAGTGCCTTCAGAAAGTATTCACACCCCTTTACTTTTTCCTCTTTTTCATGTAACAAATTGGGATTGAAATTAATTACATTTTTCGTCATTCTACTTACAATTTTCTTCCACTTGGACAGAATATTTTGCGGCTTTTGTGGAGCGATGGGTAACGATGCTTCGAGGGTGACTGTTGTTGATGTGTGCAGAGGGTCCCTGGTTCGCGCCCGGGTATGGGCGAGGGGACGGTCTAAAGTTATACTGTTACATATACATGTTAAGATCACATTTGGCAGTGATAACTGCTGTGAATCTTTCTGGGTAAGTCTCTAAGAACTTTACACAACTGGATTTTGCAACATTTTCCCATGATTATTTTCAAATAATGCGCGCTAACCAAGGTTGCCAGGTCCACGGTGCGGCTGGCTTCCGGGTTGGATGCGTGATGATTGGTGTGGCTTCCGGGTTGGATGCGCGCTGTGTTATGCTTGGATGGGTTGTGTATCGGAGGACGCATGACTTTCAACCATCGTCTCTCCCGAGCCCGTACTCATCGTTGTAGCGATGAGACAAGATAGTAGCTACTAAAACCAATTGGATACCACGAAAATGGGGTAAAATTCAAGCTCTGTCAATTTGGATGTTGATCATTGCTAGACAACCATTTTCAGGTCTTGCCATAGATTTTCAAGCAATTGTAACTCGGCCACCCCAGTGTAAATTTGGCCTTGTTTGGATACCAGCAGGTTACTGTCCTGCTGAAAGGTTAATTCATCTCCCAATGTCTGGTTGAAAGCAGACTGAACCAGGTTTTCTTCTAGGATTTTGCTTCTGTTCCTTTTTATCCTGGAAAAACTCCCCAGTTCTTAACAATTACAAGATACCCATAACGTGATACAGCCACCACTATGCTCAAATATGGAGAGTGGTACTCAGTAGTGTGTTGTATTGGATTTGCCTCAAACACGACTATTT
The DNA here is from genome assembly GCF_013265735.2 of Oncorhynchus mykiss. Classification (NCBI taxonomy): domain Eukaryota; kingdom Metazoa; phylum Chordata; class Actinopteri; order Salmoniformes; family Salmonidae; genus Oncorhynchus; species Oncorhynchus mykiss. Next base: position 19,078,518 of record NC_048573.1, read on the forward strand.
AGGATAAACAGTTAATTGATTTTTTTGCTGTGTTACTTCACTAATGCACGTTTTGGATAATTTTTTATTCTGTACAGGCTCCCTTTTCACTCTGTCAATTAGGTTATTATTATGGAGTAACTACAATGTTGATCCATCAACTGTTTTAATGGCCTCATGGTGAAATGGTGAAATCCCTGATAGGTTTCTTTCCTTTCTGGCAACTGAGTTAGGAAGGATGACTGTATCTTTGTAGTGACTGGGTGTATTGATACACCATCCAAAATGTAATGAACTTCACCATGCTCAAAGGGACATTCATTATTCATTGCTTTTTAAATTTTTACCCATCTACCAATAGGTGCCCTTTCGACTGAGGGACCTTACAGATAATGTTATGTGTGCGGTACAGATATGAGGTAGTCATTCAAAATTCATGTTAAACACTTATTGTGAGTCCATGCAACTTATTGTGACTTCAGCACATTTTATACTCCTGAACTTATTTGCTTGCGATAACAATGGGGTTAAATACTTATTGACTCAAGACATTTCAGCTTTTCATTTGTAATGAATTTGTAAACATTTAAAAAACATAAATCAACTGACATTATGGGGAACTGTGTGTAGGCCAGTGGCAAAAACATCTACATTTTATTCCATTTTAAATTCAGGCAGTAAAAACAAAATGTGGAAAAAGCCAAGGGCTGTGAATACATTCTAAAGGCACTGTGGCACAGGATGGTATGTGCTTCTCAAAACCACCACAATGATCCCACCCTTACCCAATAAAAAGTCATCTAAAACGTGTGTATTTCAGAAGATAATAAAAAATGTTAGCAGAATTGATTAGATAATAGCCCTCCCTGACCTCCCTATAGGCTGTCTCGTCTTTGTCGGTGATCAGGCCTACCACTGTTGTGTCATCAGCAAACTTAATGATAGTGTTGGAGCCGTGCCTGGCCATGCAGTCATGAGTGAGCAGGGAGAACAGGAGGGGACTGAGCACGCACCCTTGAGGGGCCCCTGTGTTGAGGATCAGCGTGGCGGATGTGTTGTTACCTACCCTTACCACCTGGGGGCAACCTGTCTGGAAGTCCAGGATCCAGTTGCAGAGGGAGGTGTTTAGTCCCAGGGTCCTTAGCTTATTGATGAGCTTTTGATGGCAGTATGGTGTTGAACGCTGAGCTGTAGTCAATGAATAGCATTCTCACATAGGTGTTATTTTTATCCAGATGGGAAAGGGCAGTGTGGAGTGCAATAGAGATTGCATCATATGTGGATCTGTTGGGGCGGTATGCAAATTGGAGTGGGTCTAGGGTTCCTGGGATAATGGTGTTGATGTGAGCCATGACCAGCTGTTTGAAGCACTTCATGGCTTCAGATGTAGGTGCTACGGGTCGGTAGTCGTTTAGGAAGGTTACCTTAGTGATCTTTGGCACAGGCACTATGGTGGTCTGCTTAAAACATGTTGGTATTACAGACTCGGACAGGGAGAGGTTTAAAATGTCAGTGAAGACACTTGCCAGTTGGTCAGCACATGCTCACAGTACACATCCTGGTAATCTGTCTGGTCCTACGGCCTTGTGAATGTTGACCTGTTTAAAGGTCTTACTCACATTGGCTGCAGAGAGCGTGATCACAGTCTTCCAGAACAACTGGTGCTCTCATGCATGTTTCAGTGTTATTTGCCTCGAAGCGAGCATAGAAGTAGTTTAGCTCGTCTGGTAGGCTTCTTTCACTGGGAAGCTCTCGGCTGTGCTTCCCTTTGTAGTCTGTAATGGTTTGCAAGCCCTGCCACATCCACATCCAACGAGCATCAGAGCTGGTGTTGAACGATTCGATCTTAGTCTTGTATTGACGCTTTGCCTGTTTGATGGTTCGTCGGAGGGCATAGTGGGATTTCTTATAAGCTTCCGGGTTAGAGTCCCGCTCCTTGAAAGTGGCAGCTCTAGCCTTTATCTCAGTGCGGATGTTGCCTGTAATCCATGGCTTCTGGTTGGGGTATGTACGCATTGTCACTGTGGGGATGACGTCATCGATGCACTTATTGATGAAGCCAATGACTGATGTGGTGTACTCCTCAATGCCATCGGAGGAATCCCAGAACATATTCCAGTCTGTGCTATCAAAACAGTCCTGTAGCTTAGCATCTGCTTCATCTGACCACTTTTTTATTGATCTAGTCACTGGTGCGTCCTGCTTTAATTTTTGCTTGTAAGCAGGAATCGGGAGGATAGAATTATGGTCAGATTTGCCAAATGGAGGGCGAGCTTTGTATGCGTTTCTGTGTGTGGAGTAAAGGTGGTCCAGTTTTTTTTCCTCCTCTGGTTGCACATTTAACATGCTGATAGAAATTTGTCAAAATGGATTTAAGTTTCCCTGCATTAAAGTCCCTGGCTACAAGGAGCACCACCTCTGGGTGAGCGTTTTCTTATTTGCTTATGGCAGAATATAGCTCATTCAATGCGGTCTTAGTGCCAGCCTCTGACTGTGGTGGTATGTAAACAGCTATGAAAAATACAGAGGAAAACTCTATGTAAGTAGTGTGGTCTACAGTTTATCATGAGATACTCTACCTTAGGTGAGCAATAGCTCGAGACTTCCTTTGATATCGTGCACCTGCTGTTATTTACGAAAATGCATAGTCCGCCGCCCCTTGTCTTACCAGACGCCACTGTTCTATCCTGCCAGTGCAGCGTATAACCAGCCAGCTGTATGTTGATAGTGTCGTTCAGCCACGTCTCCATGAAGCATAAGATATTACAGTTTTGAATGTCCTGTTGGTAGTTTAATCTTCTGCGTAGGTCATCTATTTTATTGTCCAAAGATTTCACATTTGCTAGCAGAAGGGAAGGAAGTGGGGGTTTATTCGATCGCCTACAAATTCTCCGAAGGCATCCCGCCCTTTTTCAGTATATTGTTTGCATCGGCCGAGTCAGACTCGTTTTTAGGGAAAAAAATTCTGCCAGTCCATTGTGAGTAATCACAGTCCTGATGTCCAGAAGTTATTTTCGGTCATAAGAGACATTGGGAAATGTAAAAAATATGGAACTACCCAAACTCTGCCTAGAGCTGGCCGTCCAACCAAACTGAGCAACCGGGCAAGAAGGACCTTTGTCAGGGAGGTGACCAAGAACCCAATGACCACTTTGACAGAAAAAAATGCAGAGTTCCTTGGCTGAGAGGAGAACTTGCCAGAAGGACAAGTTTCTACAGCACTAAACCAATCTGGGCTTTATGGGAGAGTGGCCAGACAGAAGCCACTCTTGAGAAAAAGGCACATGACAACATGCCTGGAGTTTGCAAAAAGGCACTTGAAAGACAGCGCATAAGACAAAAGATAATGGTCTGATTGACTAAAATTGAACTCTGTGGCCTGAATGTAAAGCGCTATGTCTGGAGAAAACCAGGCACCTGTCTAACACCATCCCTACTGTGAAGCATGATGATGGCAGCATCATGCTATGGGGATGTTTTTTAGTGGCAGGGACTGGAGGACTGGTTAGGATAGAAGGAACAATGAATGGAGCCAAATACATGAGAACCTGCTTCAGAGTGCCAAACGACCATAGACGGGGGGCGAAGATTTACTTTCCAACAGACCCCAAGCATACAGTCAAAGCAATGCTGAAATGGCTTCAGAATAAGAATGTGAAAGTCCTTGAGTTAGGACGGACGTAGTTAATCTAACTATTTGTTGAGCACTTTTGAAATGTACAGCAACAGAATTCAGAACATGGGCTGTTCTTAACATTATTGTCCCGGTACACCAAGTCACAACTGTAGGATAAAAAAAGGGTGCGTATAAGCAGACAATGAAAGCTCTAAAACAGGCTATAGGCTACATGTGCACCAGCAAGTCAGAACAGTAGGTTAAATTATGAGGGAAAAAGGGACCAAATTATTAGGGTGAGGTACATGGGCTACTAACAGCTTACTACACTTATGTATACTATCTCCCTGGCATATTACATAATTTACGCAGCAGCATACAATACATTTTTGTACTCACCTTTTTGTGGTGTGTTAAACTGAACGGGAACGTGGTGTGGCTGTCCTTGTGGGCAAATTTTGTCATCAAAGTCTGGCATTCTCTGGATATATATAGTGCTTTTGGGATAACTGGGAACTCAGGGGGAAAAAAGGTTGAATCACAGTGATCTTCAGGTCGGAGCTCTAGAGGCCAGAGTTCCCGATTTGGAATTCTGAGTTGGATGACCGTTCAAAAGGTATTTTCCCAGTCGGAGCTTGTTTTTTCCCCGAGTTCCCAGTTGTCTTGATCTTACTGAAGTCTGCGATTTCCCAGTTCCGAGTTTCCAGTTGTTTTGAAGCAGCAGAAGTCATGCTGGATTGACAGCATGGCCAATGTATTCAACCTTTTCTGGCCCATGGTGTTGAATGTTTATAATTTTAAGCTTGCAAGAGACCCTTAGACCGCACACCCACTCCACTGAATAGCAGGCTAGTGATTGCTTTGCAACGCTTGCAGTTAGCCACTGATTCCTTCCAAACCACTCATTGTTAAATTTGCAATTTCCAACTTGTTGTGTAATGTATATGTCCAATGGTCGAAGAGCACTGATACGTTTTATCTATAATTTGTCTTCATATGACAAGGACTTACCAGTAGAGTGTCAACTTGATTCATGATGATGACTGCTTGTCTGGCTTGCTAGCTAAGATTTTGAAAGTATGATGTTGACATGATCAGTCCAATCAAAGCTATGGTAGATATAACATGATTTGACGTCATTTCATCTGTGGCCAATGACCTTGAGCCTTCTTGAATAGGCACTTCTAATGTAAATCTATGGCAGCACCCAAGGGGCTTACATATTTTAGCTCTCCCCGTAGATTCTTCAGTGACGTAGATTTTTTATTGACGTATATATCCCCATGAGTGACAGAACACTGAGCAAATCACGGCACAACTAGAAAACATTTCCAAACCCTGTGCTCCGTATTTTCCGCTGGCTTCCCCACCACTAAAGAATGTACTGAGCTAGGCTGAAATACCTGCGTTTTGAAAATGCCTTAAGAAAGCAAAAAAGAGACCGTGTTTGTATGCAGCTGTGTTAACTTATTATTTTAGTGACATGTATTAATGCCAAAATAACATGCAAAACAGGCAACAACAAAAAACAAACAAACAGGTTGGGCTCATACCTGAATGATGGGTCGCCACTGGTTGTATCCTTGTTTACTCTTCAGAACGCAATGGTGCACAAGTGATGCATTTTCCATTGTATAATTTCGCTTGACTGTGAGAACCAAAAGTTATTTAAGGTTTGTATAAAAAAAGTAAGTATATACCCTATTTCATGTCACTGGAGTAGGCTAGCCTGAAGGCCTATATTTCATTATTTTTTTCACGGCATCCAGACCTAGTTGCCAACCCCAGTTGTATATTGTAAATACCATCACCACCTTCACCATCATTCAGATACTTCAAATATGTGTGGATTTAGTGCTAAACTTGAAGAAATTGTCTCTGTGAAGTGAAATCACAGAACAAAAATGTGCAACATTTTCAAAGATTTTAATGAGTTACAGTTCACATAAGGAAAAGAGTCAATTGAAATAAATTAATTAGGTCATAATCTATTGATTTCACATGACTGGGAATACAGACATGCATCTGTTGGTCAAGGATACTGTACCTATAAAAAAATAATAAGTAGGGACATGAATCAGAAAACCAGTCAGTATCTGGTTTGACCATCATTTGCTCTACACATCTCATTCGGATAGAGTTGATCAGGCTGTTGATTGTGGCCTGTGGAATGTTGTCCCACTCCTCTTCAATGGCTGTGTGAAGAAGTTGGATATTGGCGATAAGTGAAACATGCTGTCTTACAGGTTGATCCTGTTAAAGTGTAGGATCCTGTTACGATGCTTGCTTCAGCTCCTCCAGTGAGACGGCTGACTGAAGGGGAGCGTAGAGTATTTGTACGAGCTGTTTCGTTGTCGTCTGGCAAGACGATCGGAGGAGCGTGAGAGGTCTGCCACCACGTTATCCCTCCCCGGAGTGAACTTCAGCTGATAGTCATACTGTCTGAGGCAGTCGGCCCATCTGTTGAACCTGAAGTGGCTTGTGGCCAGTTCCGTATGCCGACAGTAGCGTAGTGAGGGACTGGTGGGTGGGTCGAAATGTGAACAGCCGGCCATATAAGTAGAGGTGCCACATTTCGTATGCCCAGACACAGGCCAGTGCTTCTCGTTCACCCACAGAGTACCGTTGTTTAGTGGGGCTCAGGGCTCTTGAGGTGAAGGCGACGGGCCTCTCAATGCCACTCTGCAGCTGTGAGAGGAGAGGACAGCTCCTAGTGTTCCATCTGAGGTGTCACAGGTGACAATGGTGAGGCAGATGGGGTCAAAGTGAGCATATTGAGGTCATATCTCATCTCACATGCAGATAGACTAAAACATATACAGATATAGCCAGTTTTTCAGAATGGGCCTTGGTTCCTCGCAGGTTAAATTTTAGTTACTTGTACTTGCCAAAGCCTTTAATATGATGTGTAACACGATAATCAAATAAAACAGTTTTACTATTATAATCAACATTTACAAAACAGTATCCTTCCTAACCCCATCCTTCATTGAATTCTGATACTTGCTCTTATTTGGGTATCATGAAAAAGGGTAATATTCACAAGCTTTAGTTTCACATTTTATAAAATAACGTAACAGTGAATAATACTTGAGGAGTAGGTTATAAGGTAGAATATAAAAACATTTGAGGTACTGATAGCTTGGCACCACATACAGTCAACATTTTGATTTAAGCTTTCAGAATGTTTAACATCAGCATTTGTCAAGAAAACTGCTTCTAGTTGAAGAGAAAATAATACAATATAATCAAAACAATATGGCTGTCATCGTAGTAAAACTATTTTATGGAAGAAGTGCCCTGCCTGATTGGTACATGATTGTCTCATCCATCTCCATTGGCCCTTGGCTCATGAGTGGTGGGATGCCATTGGTTGAAAGGTCTGAGCCCGTGTCCATGACGGGCACCATATTTGGCACGACCATGCCCATCTCTCTGGAAGGGGGTACTGCCAGCATGCCAAACTCCACCTCAAAGCTCCCCTTCGCCTCTCCATTCTCACGGCGTATCAGCATCTCGTATTCCCCGAACCGTATCAGGGCCTTACCAGGCAGCTCTGCCCTCTCCAGGAACCCCAGCTCAAACCCATTGACAGTCACACGTCCCTTCTGGCTGAGGTTCTGCACAGAAAATAGCATGTCCGGGCTGTTGGAGGTGCGGTAGGCCTGCAAGGACAGCTGCTTGCGGGAGACACGGGGGTCGGCCAGCACGAAGGTGCAGGCCTGGGCATCCCGGCCCAGCCTCACTGGGTCCTCGGCCTGGAGCTTGTGTCTGGTTTCCAAAGGCAACATGCGGTACAGAGCCCTGGAAGCCTGCTGGGGGTGGTAGAGCTGGATCTGGAGGCATGTCATCAGCTCCTCTGTTTCCACGGTTTGAGACACCTCCATGATGGATCTTATGATGGCTGATGCAATTGAAGGGATGTTGTCTTTCACTTTCTGGTTAACTTGGTCTAAGAGAAAAACAGAGAGGAATATTCAAATGGATTACTTTTTGTTATTCTGGCACTAAATAAGTCTCATTACTAGACAGAGAATAACAGCTCAGATAGAGGATGTCAGAGGGTGATGGAATGAAAAACACTTAATTCTATTGCTCTAATCCATAGGAAGAATGTTCAGGGTATTTCCATAAAGCAGTACAAAATCTCAAGGTGCTTTGTTATTTGTTCTAACATTTTTAGTTCTTAGAATTGCATCATCATTCCACACCCTCAGCCTGTCAGCATTTCCTCTAAAAAGTTCACTGGCTTAAAGTAATTCCACTGTGATACGAATGTAGCCTTTTTCAAGTATACACAGGGAAACGGCTTAGGATAGACTGCTTTTTCACAAAGGTCATTCTATATTGTCATCAGAGAAAGGTGAATAACATGTTAGATATATAATCTGTAAATATCTTCCACACTTATTTTTCTTAAGCACCAATAACAATACTAGGTTTGTCTAACATTTTAATGAGAATCACATATGGCATTCGTTCAAACAAAACCATTCTGAATGTTCACTTCCAAACTTGCTATATCTTACCTGTAAAATTGGGTAGGCTGTAGGATTCTTTATTTTGCTTGAAGCGTCTCGAAAGATCGGGCTACATTATACAGTAGGCTGTCTCCGACGGTTGACTTGCTTTGTTTACTAAAACCAGCACGTACAACTGTTGCCTATTGGCGCACAAAGTGTTGTGTCAACTATAACGGGTATCGGAGGATACTGCCGGGACCAAAAAAACAGGAAGGGGGTGATCCTTACGTCAGCCAGAACCAGCAGCACCATACATAGCACCACCAGTGGCAGTGAACTGCTGCTAGTCATAATCCGGTTATAGCTCGATGTTTAGGGAACGTCTGATTATGCTTTCACCTTGGCAGGTTCTATACAACTTCCTTACGATTTTCAGTAACAGGCAGGATCATAGGGCTATTTTATGACCGTGTGAGTACAGTCGACAAAGGAGCGGTATCGGTTAAACCAACTAGCTTCTTATCTGTGATGAAATTGCATGTCAAATTAACTTTTTGGGGAAAGCGGGGCTATTGTCAATCATCGACTGCCATCTGTAATCAGCATGCCAAAACCCTGAAGCAGTAAAACGAATCTTGGTTGCCTGCGACACATAGCTCTACAGATCATGGTGATAATAAAGCGAAGAAAATGTGTCTGTGTTCAATAAAATACTGTAACGACCCTGGGTTTATAAGCGCGGAAACGACCGTGCCGCACGAGCATGCTTTTGCGGCACAGTCGATAGCGCGCCGGACCTCGGGCTCGAAGGTCGAGGGTTCGAGACCTGCTTACTGCTGTTTCATTACAATACGTATACCAAGCAAGCTAATATCATAAGTCATACCATTCGAAGTAGTTGGTGTGAATAGTGGCATAATCATAGTATTATGTACCTAGCTAGGCTAATAAATAACCTCAATTTGCCTAAGCAGTTTCAAGCTATTCACTGTTTGCTCATGTGACTGATGGTCCGTATCAACTTAATATCATTGGTCAATTCACATGCTAATCAAAGAACAATGGTTGCCTAACCAATCAGCTAGCATAACGCATCTCAGCAGGCTAGGGGGTTTTCCGCTCTTAGAACGCGGTGTCGACATTTTTATACGAAAGTGAAGTAACCAACGTTAACCGATTGAGGTAAGTGTACTATTCAATATTTCTGGTCGATAACATCTTTAAAAAACTGCTGTACTAAAACATTTGAAATTGACTCGAGGTTTATCCTTATGGAATTTCTACCCGTACTGAAGAATGTTATCAGTGTTTTTGCAGTAACAAGCTTTTGGAGTGCCTCTTCTCGGACGTATAACGTTACAGGCGTGTTGTAGAGGTGGCGAATAACTAGCTAGCGCATTTGCCAAGTTAGCTACTTAAAAAAAAAAGTTTTATTTCACCTTTTATTTAACCAAGTTCTCAAGTTGAGAACAAGTTCTCATTTACAATTGCGACCTGGCCAAGATAAAGCAAAGCAGTTCGACACATACAACAACACAAAGTTACACATGGAGTAAAACAGACATACAGTCAATAATACAGTAGAAAAATACGTCTATATACAATGTGAGCAAATGAGGTGAGATAAGGGGAGTAAAGGCAAAGTAAATACAATATAGCAAGTAAAACACTGGAATGGTAGATTTGCAGTGGAAGAATGTGCAAAGTAGAGATAGAAATAATGGGGTGCAAAGGAGCAAAATAAAAAATTACAGTAGGGGGGGAGGTTGTTGTTTGGGCTAAATTATAGATGGGCTATGTACAGGTGCAATAATCTGAGCTGCTCTGACAGTTGGTGCTTAAAGCTAGTGAGGGAGATACATTTCAGAGATTTTTGTAGTTTGTTCCAGTCATTGGCAGCAGAGAACTGGAAGGAATAATTGGTTTTGGGGGTGACCAGAGAGATATACCTGCTGGAGCGCGTGCTACAGGTAGGTGCTGCTATGGTGACCAGCGAGCTGAGATAAGGGGGGACTTTACCCAGAAGGGTCTTGTAGATGACCTGGAGCCAGTGAGTTTGGCGACGAGTATGAAGCGAGGGCCAGCCAACGAGAGCGTACAGGTCGCAGTGGTGGGTAGTATATGGGGCTTTGGTGACAAAACGGATGGCACTGTGATAGACTGCATCCAATTTATTGAGTAGGGTATTGGAGGCTATTTTGTAAATTACATCGCCGAAGTCGAGGACCGGTAGGATGGTCAGTTTTACACGGGTATGTTTGGCATGAGTGAAGGATGCTTTGTAGCGAAATAGGAATCCAATTCTAGATTTAACTTTGGATTGGAGATGTTTGATGTGAGTCTGGAAGGAGAGTTTACAGTCTAACCAGACACCTAGGTATTTGTAATTGTCCACATATTCTAAGTCAGAATCGTCCAGTGTAGTGATGTTGGACAGGCGTGCAGTTGCAGGCAGCGATCGGTTGAAGAGCATGCATTTAGTTTTACTTGTATTTAAGAGCAATTGGATGCCACGGAAGGAGAGTTGTGTGGCATTGAAGCTCGTCTGGAGGGTTGTTATTAACACAGTGTCCAAAGAAGGGCCAGAAGTATACAGAATGGTGTCGTCTGCGTAGAGGTGGCTCAGAGACTCACCAGCAGCAAGAGCGACATCATTGATGTATACAGAGAAGAGAGTCGGTCCAAGAATTGAACACTGTGGCACCCCCATGGAGACTGCCAGAGGCCCGGACAACAGACCCTCCGATTTGACACACTGAACTCTATCAGAGAAGTAGTTGGTGAACCAGGCGAGGCAATCATTTGAGAAACCAAGGCTGTCGAGTCTGCCGATGAGAATGTGGTGATTGACAGAGTCGAAAGCCTTGGCCAGGTCAATGAATACAGCTGCACAGTATTGTTTCTTATCGATGGCGGTTAAGATATCGTTTAAGACCTTGAGCGTGGCTGAGGTGCACCCATGACCAGCTCTGAAACCAGATTGCATAGCGGAGAAGGTATGGTGGGATTCGAAATGGTCAGCAATCTGTTTGTTGACTTGTCTTTCGAAGACCTTAAAGGCAGGGTAGGATAGATATAGGTCTGTAGCAGTTTGGGTCAAGAGTGTCACCCCCTTTGAAGAGGGGGATGACCGCAGCTGCTTTCCAATCTTTGGGAAACTCAGACGACATGAAAGGTTGAACAGGCTAGTAATAGGAGTTGCAACAAATTCGGCAGATAATTTTAGAAAGAAAGGGTCCAGATTGTCTAGCCCGGCTGATTTGTAGGGGTCCAGATCATGCAGCTCTTTCAGAACATCAGCTGACTGAATTTGGGAGAAGGAGAAATGGGGAAGGCTTGGGCAAGTTGCTGTGGGGGGTGCAGTGCTGTTGACCGGGGTATGGGTAGCCAGGTGGAAAGCATGGCCAGCCGTAGAAAAATGCTTATTGAAATTCTCAATTATAGTGGATTTATTGGTGGTGACAGTGTTTCCTGTCCTCAGTGCAGTGGGCAGCTGGGAGGAGGTGTTCTTATTCTCCATGGACTTTACAGTGTCCCAGAACTTTTTTGAGTTTGTGTTGCAGGAAGCAAATTTCTGCTTGAAAAAGCTAGCCTTGGCTTTTCTAACTGCCTGTGTATATTGGTGTCTAGCTTCCCTGAAAAGTTGCATATCACGGGGGCTGTTCGCTGCTAATGCAGAACGCCATAGGATGTTTTTGTGTTGGTTAAGGGCAGTCCGGTCTGGAGAGAACCAAGGGCTATCTGTTCCTGGTTCAAAATTTCTTGATTGGGTCATGCTTATTTAAGATGGTGGGGAAGGCATTTAAAAATAAAAAAAACAGGCATCCTCTACTGACGGGATGAGATCAATATCCTTCCAGGATACCCGGGCCAGGTCGATTAGAAAGGCCTGCTCGCTGAAGTGTTTCAGGGAGCGTTTGACAGTGATGAGTGGAGGTCGTTTGACCGCTGACCCATTACGGACGCAGGCAATGAGGCAGTGATTGCTGAGAGCTTAGTTGAAAACAGCAGAGGTGTATTTAGAGGGCAAGTTGGTTAGGATGATATCTATGAGGGTGCCCGTGTTTACGGCTTTGGGGTGGTACCTGGTAGGTTCATTGATAATTTGTGTGAGATTGAGGGCATCAAGCTTAGATTGTATGATGGCTGAGGTGTTAAGCATGTTCCAGTTTAGGTCGCCTAGCAGCACAAGCTCTGAAGATAGATGGGGGGGCAATCAGTTCACATATGGTGTCCAGAGCACAGCTTGGGGCAGAGGGTGGTCTATAGCAGGCGGCAACGGGGAGAGACTTGTTTTTAGAGAGGTGGATTTTTAAAAGTAGAAGTTCAAATTGTTTGGGTACAGACCTAGATAGCCTGCAGAGTTCTGTCCTACTATCTTTGCAGTAGATTGCAACACCGCCCCCTTTGGCCGTTCTATCTTGTCTGAAAATGTTGTAGTTAGGGATGGAGATTTCAGAATTATTGGTGGTCTTCCTCAGCCAGGATTCAGACACAGCTAGAACATCCGGGTTGGCAGAGTGTGCTAAAGCAGTGAATAAAACAAACTTAGGAGGCTTCTAATGTTAACATGCATGAAACCAAGGCTATTACGGTTACAGAAGTCATCAAAAGAGAGCGCCTGGGGAATAGGAGTGGAGCTAGGCACTGCAGGACCTGGATTCACCTCTACATCGCCAGAGGAACAGAGGAGGAGTAGGATAAGGGTACGGCTAAAAGCTATGAGAATTGGTCGTCTAGAACAGAGAGTAAAAGGATGTTTCTGTGGGCGATAAAATAGTTTAAGGTGTATTGTACAGACAAAGGTATGGTAGGATGTGAATACAGTGGAGGTAAACCAAGGTATTGAGTGATGATGAGAGAGATATTGTCTCTAAAAACATCATTTAAACCAGGTGATGTCATCGCATGTGTGGGTGGTGGAACTGAAAGGTTGGATGAGGTATAATGAGCAGGGCTAGAGGCTCTACAGTGAAATAAGCCAATAAACACTAACCAGAACAGCAATGGACAAGGCATATTGACATTTAAGGAGAGGCATGCTTAGTCGAGTGATCATAAGGGTCCAGTGAGTAGTGAGGTTGGTTGGGGTAGCGGCGATTCAGACAGCTAGCCGGGTCATCGGTAGCAAGCTAGCATAGGATGGAGGTCTGTTTTTAGCCACCTCGTGCGTTTCCACCGGTAGATCGAAGTGGGGTTCCCTTATGGTAGAGGGGATCAATCCAATTGGCAAAATAGATATAGTTATAGTTACCCAAGAAAAATTGTCCGATAGACCTATTCAGATAGCAGCCAATAAGACAGCTAACGATTAGTGGGCCGAAGATGGGCGTTCAGGTAACGTCGCGACGGAGGGGCCAGTTGGATAACTCCCTCGGGCAGATAATATCGGTAGTCCAGTTGTGAAGGCCCGGTGGGGCTCCGCATCGGCAGTAAAACGGGTCCGGATAGGTGATTGTAGCCCAGGAGTGGCTGATGGAACTCTTCAGCTGGCTAGCTTCGGAAATAATTGATGTTTGCTCCGGCATAAGCCAAAAGTCACTTGATGCGCTCTTTAGACGGGCTTCATGCCTCAGTTCTGAGAGGAATGGTCTGACAGTCGCTCTTCGCTAAACCTTCAGAGTAACTGTGAAATGCTTGAACTGGGAGAAAAAGCATGTATAAGAGAGCTCTGCGAAAAATCGTAATTCTTAATCCTCTCGTTGGCACTGCTTGTTTGTAGGCAATGATTGAGCTAAACATAAATCACGTATTAGCAAAAGTGAGCAACTGATGTAGAGTATTAATTTGACCATTTAGATTGAAGTGTCTCACAAGTTGCTGCTGATGAGAATGGAACGATGAATGTAGATTGTTTATAAATGAAACACGTGTTCGCGCCGTTTGACTTGTGTGTGGCTCGCCCTCTTTCCAGGTGTATTTATTTCAACAAGATTTGCGTCCTCGTCACAGCCATCGTACCCTGATGCGCACAGCATTCATCTGCGGCTGAGCGCGTTTCATTCTCAGGAGCAATTGTAATGTTTGACTTCTCGTCATCGAAAACATTTTTATTACACTTGTATTGTTTTGGCCTTTTTTGGTTTGTATTATTTTAGTATAGTGCTTTAGCTACCTTTTTAAGTCTCTGGCTCCCAGAAGCCTTTGAGCCGTGCATATTTATTTTACGTTCCAATATTTAGTCTTGATATACTGTAATGTGTCATTATACAAACTTTTGCTGATAAGTCACACTTCTTAAATTTGATGAATGGAAGCATCAACACGTTAGGATGTTACAAGTAGGATGTTACAAGTAGAATGTTACAATTAGCAAATAATCGTGACTGTATATCGACTTAAATACGAACCATCTTGTGTTTCCTTGTTCAATCTGAAGTTATGCGACAATGTACAACGGCATAATAAAACCACTACGATGGACTACAACAATTGACTAGTTGGTTAATTTGTAAATTATCAAATATTTGCTGATGGTAGCTCGTTACCCCAATGTGGATAACGTTGTTTTTTTTGTCATCAGAGGACAAACTGAATTGTATAATAATTGTTTACATTTTTTGATCTCTTAACATCTTATCGCAGATTCTTATCACAATCAGTGGTCCGATGGCAGATGATCAGTTGCTTCTCATTACATTTTAATCATTGAATTGTGATCATGTGAAGGGGGTTATGTGCCTGATGATAAATTAAGAATCGTCCTCTACCAATGTGAAATAACGTTATCGCTTATCTCCCCTCGACTTCAAGTGCTCAATCACAATTGAACTATCTAAATCAACCCCTTCACTGCCCATCAATTTATTTAGGTGTCATGGGTTGGATTGTCATTGTCATGTCCCCAGTTCTCAACATATTACACTTGGCATGATGGTGTTATGAGCACCCTCGCTCTTGGAGCATCTCTGGAGAGATGTTCTTGGCAAAGCCTGCAGTAACTTAACCAGGTAAAAGATGTGAATCAAGATCAGTTGTATGAAACTAAGAGTTAAGCGTGATGAATTTAGGTACACATGAGTCAAGGTCTTTTCCAATTTAGTACAGGAGAATGGCAAATTACCTCTGTTTGCTTGATTTAGGCCGGGCATGAACAGGTAAGTTTTTTTTTTTTTTTTTTTGACTTTTCCAAAACTAAAAAGTAATATGGCTGCGTTTGGACGGGCATTCCAAGTGTTATATATTTTCCCCACTAATTCGTATTG
Source organism: Oncorhynchus mykiss (assembly GCF_013265735.2). NCBI lineage: Eukaryota > Metazoa > Chordata > Actinopteri > Salmoniformes > Salmonidae > Oncorhynchus > Oncorhynchus mykiss. The sequence continues at coordinate 19,093,781 of NC_048573.1, forward strand.
TGACCAATCACATCAGTTCTTTTCACATCAGATCATTTTCAGAGCTGAGCTGATTGGTCAAAAGGCCAATTTAGTGAAAATAATATCAGATATGGGCTGCGTGCATAAATGCAACCATTGTCAACCAAATGTCTAAAGGGTCAATCTGGGATTCATCAACATTTTGGGACTTATGTTAATGATGTATAGGCCTAGCCATTGATTCTTGAAGAATACAACTTAAATGCCTCATGGCCTTCAACTGCCCTACACAGAAATATGTTCATCAGAGCCCCAAATATAAGCTTGTCTTACTCAATTCTTTGTAAACAAACTGCAGCTTCAAAACTGACATTTTTAGCTCATATGGTCGATCCTTGTATCAATCGCTCCGTCTATGAATTTGAGTGGTTAACCTACATTTCTTAAGCCTCATCACCACTTGTTTGGTTAACAGCTGCACTTTAAACATACATTGCATTCGGAAAGTATTCTGACCACTTGACTTTTTTCACATTGTTACATTGTAGCCATATTCTAATGGATAAAATATATATGTTCTATCAATCTACACACAATACCCCATAATGACCAAGCGAAAACCGGTTTTTGGAAAGTTTTGCAAATGTATAAAAAAGAGGAATACCTTATTTACATAAGTATTCAGACCCTTTGCTATGAGACTCGCAATTGAGATCAGGTGCATTCTGTTTCTATTTATCATCCTTGATGTTTCTACAACTTGATATTAGTCTACCTGTGGCCAATTCAATTGATTGGACAGGATTTGGAAAGGCACACACCTGTCTATAAGGTCCCACATCTGACAGTGCATGTCTGAGCAAAAACCAAGCCATGAGGTCGAAGACATTGTCCGTAGAAAGCCGAGAAAGGAGAAGTGTACCAAACAATTTCTGCGACATTGAAGGTCCCCAAGATCACAGTGGCCTCTATTCTTAAATGGAAGAAATTTGGAACCACCAAGATTTCCTAGAGCTGGCTTCCTGGCCAAACTGAGCAATCGGAGGAGAAGGCCTTGGTCAGGGAGGAGACCAAGAACCCGATGGGCACTCTGACAGAGCTCCAGAGTTCCTCTGTGGAGATGGGAGAACCTTCCAGAAGGACAACCATCTCTGCAGCCTTGACGGAAGCCACTCTTCAGTAAAAGGCACCTAACATCCCGCTTGGAGTTTAGCAAAAGGCACCTAAAAGACTGACCATGAGAAACAAGATTCTCTGGTTTGATGAAACCAATAATTAATTATTTAGCCTGAATGCCAAGCGTCACGTTTGAAGGAAACCTGGCACCATCCCTACAGTGAAGCAAGGTTGTGGCAGCATCATGCTTTGGGGATGTTTTTCAGCGGCAGGGACTGGGAGACTAGTCAGGATTGAAGGAAAACGAACAAAGCCAAGTACAGAGATCCTTGATGAAAACGTGCTCAGGACCTTAGACTGGGGCGAAGGTACACATTCTAACAGGACAACAACCCTAAGCGCACAGCCAATACAACACAGGAGTGGCTTTGGTACAAGTCTCTGAATGCTTTTTAATCCGATCGAACATCTATTGAGAGACCTAAAAATAGCTGTGCAGTGACGCTCCCCATCCAACCTTACAGAGCTTGAGAGGATCTGCAAAGAAGAATGGGAGAAACTTCCCAAATACAGGTGTGCCAAGCTTGTTGCGTCGTACCCAAGATGACTCGAGGCTGTAATCGCTTCCAAAGGTGCATCAACAAAGTACTAAGTAAAGGGTCTAAATACTTATGTTAATGTGATATTTCTGTTTTTTATTTGTAAAACATTTGCAAAAATGTCAACCTGTATTTGCTTTGTCATTATGGGATTTTGTGTGTAGATTGTGGGGTGAAAACTTAATCAATTTTAGAATAAGGCTGTAATGTAACAAAATGTGGAAAAAGTCAAGGGGTCTGAACTCTTTCCGAATGCTCTGTAAACATGATGTTGGTTGTGGAAATGTTTTACGTTGTTGTGAAGGATTCAGATTTGTTTAAAATATATACTGAACAAAAATATAAACGCAACATGCCACAATTTCATCGATTTTACTGAGTTTAACAGTTCATATAAGGGAATCACTCAAATTAAATAATTAGGCCCTAATCTATGAATCTAACATAACTGGGAATACAGATATGCATCTGTTGTTCACTGATACCTGAAAAAAGAGAGGGGCGTGGATCAGAAAACCAGTCCGTATCTGGTGTGACCATTTGCCTCATGCAGTGTGACATATCCCCCTTCGCATAGAGTTGATCAGGCTATTGTTTGTGGCCTGTGAAATGTCGTCCCACTCCTATTCAATGGCTGTCCGAAGTTGCTGGATATTGGCGGGAACTGGAACACGCTGTCGTACACGTGATTTCAGAGCATCCCAAACATGCTCAATCATTGACATGTCTGAGTATGCAGGCCATGAAAGAACTGGGACATTTTCAGCATCCAGGAATTGTGTACAGATCTTTGCGACATGGAGGCGTGAATTATCATGCTGAAACACGAGGTGATGACTGGATGAATGGCATGACAATGGGCTTCAGGGGCTCGGAACGGTTTCTCTCTGCATTCAAATTGCCATAGATAAAAGGCAGTTGTGTTCGTTGTCCCTCATTGTTACTGGATGCCGCATGCCAGTTGCGTAGTCCCCCAACTAGAGACGTCTGTGGCATTGTTTTGTGTAACAAATCTGCACATTTTAGAGTGGTCTTTTATTTTCCCCAGCACAAGATGTACCTGTGTAATGATCATGCTGTTTAATCAGCTCCTTGATATGCCACAGCTGTCAGGTGCATGGATTATATTGGCAAAGGAGAAATGATCACTAACAGGGATGTAAAGAAATTTGTGCCCAAAATTTGAGAAATAAGCCTATTTTTGTGTGTGTATGGGAAATGTCTTGGTCTTTTGTGTCAGCTCATGAAATGTGTGACTAACACTTCACATGTTGTTTATATTTTTGTTCAGTGTAATTCCATCCATAAGCAAGCATGGACAAAGTCTTAAAGTCAGCAGGTACATATTGATTTAGGGGATGTATTCATTAGTGTACACCAAAGTGAAACATTTAGCAACGTTTCTAATTGTACAAGTTAATGCTACTGAGTCCCCCTCTGTTTCGGCCCGTTTGGTTCCTAGTGAATGCACCCCTTTGTTTGAAGTTCAAGGCCCCTGGTAAGTTAGAAAAGTAGAATTTATTAAGCATTCATATGTATTGTAACCTATACTGTAAAATAGTTGTATTGGTCTGTACAGCTGTACACCCCCCCCCCCCCCCCCCCCTAATAAAATATTTTTACATGATCTTGTTTGTTCACTCAGGGTTACTAGTGCCCTTTCCAAATGAGGGTACTGTACATAATGTTGGAAGGCTGGCCACGGGACTACAGATGTGTTTACAGATCATGTATCATTTCCGTTGGGGGGTAGCCTACAGATAATCTATCGTTTTCTATGAACCCAAATGTCCATCTGAGATCCTTTTGGTGTGGCTGTGGTGTGTTCCCTTTATGGAAGCCTACTGCCCTCTGCTGGATAGTTGATATACATGCCGATCAAAGAAGTCAAAACATAGCTGTATGTGCTTCTCAAAATCCCCTTGCACCACAATGGTCCCACTCTTACCCAATAAAAAGTCATCTAAAAACATCTGTATGTATTTAAAAAGAGTGTTACAAGTGTTAGCAGAATGTATTAGAAAAATACACTCTATTAGTGAAGGTGCTGGAGGCCAAAGGAAAAAGTCTCAGCATACTTCCAGTCAGATGCAAATGTCTTTAAATGTCGCTGAGCTTTCGGTCAGTCGACCCTCATCAGAGCATGTCTCCACAAACAATAGTGGGACATATACAATGCCTTCGGAAAGTATTCAGACTACTTGCCTTATTCTAAAATGGGTTAAATAAAATAATCCTCAGCAATCTGCACACAATACCAAATGACTAAGCGAAAACAGTTTTAGATTTTTCTTCAAATGTATTAAAATAAAAATACCTTATTTACACAAGTATTCAGACCCTTTGCTATGAGACTCAAAATTGAGCTCAGGTGCATCCTGTTTCCATTGATCATCCTTCAGATGTTTCTACAACTTGATTTGAGTCCACTTGTGGTAAATTCAATTGATTGGACATGATTTGGAATGGCACACAACTGTCTATATAAGGTCCCACAGTTGACAGTGCATGTCAGAGAAAAACCAAGCCATAAGGGCGAAGGAATTGTCCGTAGCGCTCCGAGACAGGATTGTGTCGAGCCACAGATCTGGGGAAGGGTACCAAAACATGTATGCAGCGTTGAAGATCCCCAAGAACACAGTGGCCCTCCATCATTCTTAATTGGAATAAGTCTGGAGCCACCAAGACTTCCTATAGCTGGCTGTCCGGCCAAACTGAGCAATCGGGGGAGAAGTGCCTTGGTCAGGGAGGTGACCAAGGACCTGATGGTCACTCGGACAGAGCTCTAGGGTTCTTCTGTGGAGAACCTTTAAGAAGGGCAACCATCTCTGCAGCACTACACCAATCAGGCCTTTATGGTAGAGTGGCCAGACGGAAGCCAAAAGGCCATGACCGCCAGCTTGGAGTTTGCCAAAAGGCACCTAAAGACTCTTGACCATGAGAAAGAAGATTCTGTGGTCTGTTGAAACTCTTTGACCTGAATGCCAAGCGTCACGTCTGGAGGAAACCTGACACCATCTTAACGGTGAAGCATGGTGATGCTTCACTGTAGATGATGCTCCAGAGCGCTCAGGACCTCTGACTGGGGCAAAGGTTCACCTTCCAACAGGACAACGACCCTAAGCACACAGCCAAGACAACACAGGAGTGGCTTCGGGACAAGTCTCTGAATATCCTTGAGTGGCCCAGCCAGAGCCTGGACTTGAACCCAATCGATCATCTCTGGAGAGATCTGAAAATAGCTGTACAGCAACACTCCCCATCCAACCTTACAGAGCTTGAGAGGATCTGCAGAGAAGAATGGGAGAAACTCCCCAAATACAGGTGTGCCAAGCTTGTTGCGTCATACCCAAGATGACTCGAGGCTGTAATTGCTGCCAGAGGTGCTTCAACAAAGTACTGAGTAAAGGGTCTGAATACTTATGTAAATGTAATATTTCTGTTTTTTATTTTTAATAAATTAGCAAACCTACAAACCTGTTTTTTCTTTGTCATTATGGGGTATTGTTGTGTAGATTGATGAGGGGAAAAAAACAATTTAATCAATTTTAGAATAAGGCTGTAACCTAACAAATGTGGAAAAGTGTTCTGAATAGGCACTAAGGCCACACAGTGAGCCAGAGATAAGGACCGCAACACCTGTGGTAATCTAAAGTATCCCAAAGGGTCACTAGACATATAAAATGGAACAATTAAATGTCAGTATAAGGAACCTATACTCTCAAAAAGGGAGGATTACAGCTGAAAAGCGCTCCAAAAAAGAAAGCAAAGGAAAACATATAGAACACTATACACAGTGCCTTCAGGAAGTATTCAAACACCTTGGCAATTCCACATTTTGTTGTGTTACAGCCTGAATTCAAAATGGATTACCTGGATTTTTTTCTCTCACCCATCTACACACTATAATGACAAAGCAAAAACATCTTGTTTTAGAAATGTTAGCAAATGTATTGAAAATGAAATACAAAAATATCTAATTTACATAAGTATTCAAATCGAACTTTGTCACAGGCACAAAATACAAAAACTGTAGACCTTACAGTGAAATGCTTACTTACAAGCGCTAAACCAAAGGTGCCGTTCAAGAAGAGTTAAAACATTTTCACCAAAAAATAAAATAAAAAATTATAAAAACGAACACAATAACATAACAGTAACGAGGCTATATACAGGGGGTACCAGTACCGAGTCAGTGTGTGGGGGTACAGGTTAGTTGAGGTAATTTGTACATGTAGGTAGGGGTGAAGTGACTTCATAGAAAGTAAATGGCGAGTAGCAGTGAACAAAACAAATGGAGGGGGGAGAATGTAAAGAGTCCGTGGCCATTTGATTAATTTTTCAGCAGGTTTATGGCTTGGGGGTAGAAGCTGTTTAGCAGCCTTTTGGTCCTAGACTTGTATGCGGCACATGTGAAAGCTGGATTAGATTTTTTTTATTCACACCCCTTTGCTATGATACTCCAAATTGAGCTCCGGTGCATCCAATTTCCTTTGATTCGCCCTGAGACGTCGCTAAAGCTTGATTGGTGTAAACTTGTGGAAAATTCAATTGTTTGGACATGATTTAGAAAGAAACACACCTGTCTATATAAGGTCCCACAATTGACAGTGTATGTCATAGGAACTTTTTGGTTTGGAAAGAGACGTCGCCTGTATGGTGAAGTCAGAGATAGACATACTTGTAAAGTCGGCTAAGGAACAGAAGTTGGGTTTTGGAGAAACGTCTTCAGTGTGTGCTTTGCAAGCCATGCAGCTGGGCAATAGAGTGGTGAACGGATAGACATGGTTATGGACAGCAAGGAAGAAGAGCTGTGTGTTGAGGAAGAATCTGGACCAGTAGGAGTGACATTTTTGGTGAAAGTGTCTTGGGCAGTGAAAAAATGTGGAGGAGGATGGGTGAGGGATCCTGAGAGGATCACAGTGAGTAGTAGATTTGTGCTGGTATAGAGAGATAGGGTAACGATTGAGTTATGTTTCAGTAAGGTTGGCTTCTTAGCGCTCATAGCAATGGTTTTCAACTGTACCGCAGAAATGGAAAGTAAATCGCAGAAAATAGTTGTTGTGGTGGCAGCTTCTGAGAAGTATTTGGGTATATGAGATTTGACTTCAGAAGAGTTACAGGGTTTGTTGAGTTGTGGTGTCCCATCCTCCCAGGCTGTTGGTATGTATGTGCAGGAGCAGATGGGGTCAAAGTAGTGGTTTGCCTCTACATCAACTCCAACGTGGTGGAAGTGTCAACCTACTGTTCACTGCTCTTGGTGGTCAAATGCAGACTTTTCTACCTCCTGAGGGAGATTTCAGCTGTTATCGTGAATGTTGCATACATTCCACCTCAGGATAAAAAAATAACAAGCTGGCACAAGGCTATAAACAAGCTAGAAAACCTACACCCAGAGGCTGCTTTTCTGGTTTCCGGCAACTTTAATTATGCGTCACTAAGACACTTGATGCTCAACATCCATCAACACGTCTCCGATGCCACTAGGGGCGATAAAGCTTTGGGGGTGAATGTAGTAATGCAAGTAACAGAGAACTCCTTTTGAAGTTAACACTTTTTTTTTTGTATATCCTGGCGAGGTTTATAGAGCTCAATTTGGTATGTCTCTTCCACACACAGGGTGGAGTAACCCCTGTCCAGAAAACTTTATCAATAAAGTCCTCTGTCGAATGACACACATCTGAGCCTATAGAACTGGCTCTTGGGTAAACCTTTTTTAAGGGCACTAGGATGAGTGCTACTTGCTAGGAGAAAAGCGTTTGTCAGTCTCTTTCTGATACAGAGTGGTGATAAGTTCCTCATTCACATGCCCAAGAATGGACACGCGTATGGTCGTATTCAATAAAGAACTTCAGGTCAGTGTTCATAATATTAAAAAAGGAAGTTAATTCATGGAGTTTTTTGCTCAATGCCAATCCACACATAGAGAATATCATCAACATACCTGAACCATTTGAGGATCTTGGAGAAGGAAGGGTTCCTGGTCTCATCCTGAATAAACTTTGGCTCAAAATATCCCACATAAATTTGAATAATTAGGGGCAAAGGTGGAGGCCATCGCAACTCCACTAACTTGAAGGAAACATTATTTTACAAGGGCAAAGTAGTTGAGCTTGAGAACCAGAGAAGACAATTCACAGATGAATTAACTTAGTGGTGACATTTCACGTTCCTGTTGGTAATATCCCAGTGCATCTAAGGGAAAGAGCGATACCTTGTAATTTGTACAACTGAATGCATTCAACTGAAATGTGTCTTCCGCATTTAACCCAACCCCTCTGAACCAGAGAGATGCGGGGCTGCCATAATCGACATCCACGTCTAGGCCTTTTTCATGACAGAAATTATTGTACGGGCTCTGTAGATCAAATGTACCCCGCTATTGTGTAGCAGAATGTATTAGTAAATTATGGTTATCACATATATATTAACACATTTTTACAATGCACTCACATAAATTGTAGAAATGTACGATGTTTAGACACAATATGACGTTGTGGCTGTGTTAACTAGTGACGACCGAAACTCTTGCCTACCGCCCAACACTGCTTGTCTAACCAATCAGCTTTGACGAAGCATCTCAGTAGGCGGGATTTATCCGCTTCTTAGAACGCTGGTGTAGCCATTTTTCTTGTGTGACTGTAAGGCAGATAGCTGATTGAGGTAAGAGTCACATTCAATATTTCTTGGTCGATAAAATTTTTTGAATAACTATACTGAAACATTTGAAATCGATACAAAGTGTATATTAATGTAATGCCTACCAGTACTAAATAATATTCTCAGTGTTTTGCAGTAGCAAAATTTGTTTTTAGAGTGCCCCTCTTCTCGGACGGACACGACGACGTGTGAGCTGGGTGGCAAGCTAACGTTAGAGCAATTGCTAAGCTACGTAGCTGCTATCTAGCTAGACAATATGTACAATATTTTTCGCCGTTTTCTAGGCATGTCTGATTTCGGTCGCATGAAAGTTGTTTTGTCTTGGCATTATCATGTTGAGAAATAATACGCGGCTTATCTGCGTTTTCGGAGTTTGAAAAAAAAAGACCGGTTTCTGGACAAAGTGGTTAGCTACCATGCTAGACAACTAGCCACATAGTGGTGAGGAGGAGGAGTCTATCGTGTCCGGAAGCGAATTCATCATACATTTTCTATATTCAGGGTTCACTCAAAATATAATTTTAAGCTTTGTTTTACTATTAACAGTTAGTTGGTTGAGGTTGTATATCGATTTTTCTCTCTTAATAAGTATGCCATCGGATATTCGCTTGTCTTTTTGCCGCCAGTTCCTTATTCAGCGGGGTTGGGTTAAATGCGGAAGATACATTTCAGTTGAATACATTGTTGGACAACTGACTAGGTATTTATCGTTCCCTATCAGGGCATTACAACTGGGTTTAGGGTCTCCTGAATTGGCGCACATGCGCACTAGGCCCGAGCTCGTTTAACCCTTTACCGTATAAACTAGCTGAACTGCTTGTCTTTCGTCAACATTGTCAAACTTAATAAATATTGCACCCTCAACTTTTTAAAACGGCTTTACTAGTTATACATTCATATAACTAAGATATTGTATGGAAAGAAACTTAAATGTATTTTGTTGAATAGTCATGACTGGTTTGAGATGTTGTATGATGATAGTGGTGAAGGATATCATTGTCATTGCTACTTAACGCGGATCCAAGTTACGTTTTGAGATCCATTGGCATAGGGTTAGCTGGACTGGACTTTTCTGACTGGTCTTGGAACTGTGGCAACGGGCAGCCTCTCCTTGCTTGGCTCGACTAGGGTATGGGCTCGACTAGGGTATGTAGTGATTTTGCCAATAGACAGATAAGTACAGAGTCATGTACCCTTAACCTTTTTTCAACTATGGTATTTGTTGATTAAATCAGACTTTATTAATATATTGAGTAATCCAGGAATTAGTTATTTGACACGAAGAAACTCAAGGAAATAGATTGCCTTGACTACAATGAAAGGCTAAATTACTAACGCTCTGTCTATTGTTAATGTCCAAAACCAGTGTACTGCACGTTGTAATATTAATTAGCTAGCATCTACAAGTAGGTAGCAAAAAAATATGGGGGGGGGGGGGGTGTGTCTCATTATTGATATTTTTCCCCCCTCTTACCTCAGGCTTTCTATAACACTGCTTCAAGGATGGTCAAGATCTTCATTGGGAATGTCCCTCGGGAGGCAGACAAGGATGAAATCCAGGCACTCTTCTCACAGTACGGTGCCGTCACAGAATGTGCCATCGTCAAGAATTTTGCTTTCGTCCACATGGATGACCGTAAGTCTGCCACCAAAGCCATCCGCAGCCTGCACCTCTACAAGTTGCATGGCACGGCGATAAACGTTGAGGCTAGTCGCGGGAAGAATCAGGGAGCCGTCAAACTCCACGTGACAAACGTGGAGAAAGGCAACGATGATGAGCTCCGCACTTTGTTCGAGGAGTACGGCACAGTCTCTGAATGTGCTATTGTCAAAAACTTTGCGTTTGTGCACATGGACAACTCCGACGAGGCTTTGGATGCCATCAAGGGATTAGACAACATTGAATTCCAGGGTAAGATTTTTTTTAAAGGCTTATGCTGTTTAAAAGGTTACACATTAAAACATTTGGCTACCTCCTCTCTCCCACCTAATCATGTTTTTTGGTATTTCTCTCCCTAATAGGGAAACGTATCCATGTTCAGATATCAAAGAGCCGTCCCAGGTATGAGGAGGAAGAAGACTACCCCCCACCTCAAAGGGGGGGATACTGGCCCCCTCGTGGCTACCCCGGGGAGAGGCATGATCCTCCACCCCCTAGCTATCTAAGAGGTCGTCACCCACCCCCTCATCACGGGTACCCTGCCCCCCCTCCACCACCCCCTCCCCCTAGACGAGCCCCTTACCCAGAGCGTGCTTATGAGCGCGAGAGGGAGAGCTATGCCGTGGTGGATTACTATGAGAAATACAGGGCTCGCCCTGCCGCTTATGGCATAATGTCCTATGATGAGAGGCGTGTAGGCTCCTTACCCCCTCCTCCCCCACCCCCCTCTTCCATGGTCAGGGAGCGTTTCATGGCCTCTGGCCTCGATCCATATGAGCGTCGCCCCCTCCCTCCTCCCCCGTCTGCGTACTACACCAGGGACCGCAGTCCCATTCGGAGGGCCCCTCCTCCCCCCATGCCCCCCGCCGGTAACGGTTACTCCTATGAGCGTTCCCGACTCTCTCCCGTCTCTCGGCCCGCGATGTACAACCTACCACGTACCAGAGACCCCTACGCCGACAGGTTGCCGCCGCCGCCACCGGCCCGCTATTACTAAGCAGCGTACACCGGCGTTTGACTCAAGGTGAGAATAGGCCTGCGCTACAAACATTCTAATGGGAGATGAAGTAGTACCTATCCTCTATATGGAGGGTCCAAGGTCACTTGATGCGCTCTTTAGATGGGCTTCATGCCTCAGTTCTGAGAGGAATGGTCTGACAGTCGCTCTTCGCTAAACCTTCAGAGTAACTGTGAAATGCTTGAACTGGGAGAAAAAGCATGTGTAAGAGAGCTCTGCGAAAATCGTGATTCTTAATCCTCTCGTTGGCACTGCTGGTTTGTAGGCAACGATTGAGCTAAACATAAATCATGTATTGGTAAAAGTGAGGAACTGAGAGTAATAATTTCACCATTTAGATGGAAATATTTCAAGTTGCTGATGATAATTGAACAATGAATGTAGATCGCTCATAAATGGAAACATGTTCGCTAGTGGTATAACAGGCGCTTGACTTGTGTGTGTGTGTGTGTGTGTGGTTTGCTCTCTTTCCAGGTTTAAATATTTCAAGATCTGCGTCCTCGTCACCGCCGTCGTCTCCTGATGCACGCAGCGATTTACCCCCGTCTGGTTGAGCGCGTTTCGTTCTCCTGCAACACTCTCAGGAGGAATTGTAATGCATGACCCCTCGTCCATCTAAAACACTTTTATTACACTCGTATTGTTTTGGCCTTTTTTGTTTTGTATTTTAGTATTGTGCTTTAGCTACATTTATAGTCTCTGGCTCCCAGAAGCCTTTTAGTCAGTCGTTTTTTTAATTTTACGTCCTTGATATACTGTAACGTGTCATGATACAAACTTTTGCTGTTATATCAAATTTCTGAAATTTGATGAATGGAAGCTGCAGCACGTTATTATGAAAAGGATGTTATTAATATCAAATAATCGTGACTGTATATCGACTTGAATACGAACCATCATGTGTTTCCTTTGAAATTAAACCACCACGTTTGTTCAATCTACGTCTGAAATTATGACAAGTTATGGATTATGAAAAGGTTGCGCTCTGCGACAATGTACAACGGCGTAATAAAACCACTACGACGGACTACAACAATGGACTAGTTGGTTAATTTAATTGGACAAATATTTGCTGATTGTAGCTAGTTTTACCAAGGTGGGTAACGTGCTTGTTTGTCATCACAGAGGACATGATTTTAGTAAATAAAATAAACTGAATTGTATAGTCATTTGGATATATTTTTTTCTCTTGTTAAATCATAGTCGTGTCACAGATTCTTATCACTATCAGTGATTCAATGGCGGATGATCAGTTGCTTCACAATATACTTAAACCATTTAATCGTGAACGGGGGATATATGCTTGATTATGATAAATCTAAGAATCGTCCTCTACCAATGTGAAATAACGTTATCGCTTATCTCCCCTCGACTTCAAGTGCTCAATCACAATTGAACTATCTAAATCAACCCCTTCACTGCCCATCAATTTATTTAGGTTTCATGGGTTGGATTGATGGGGCTTTATTGTCATGTCCCCAGTTCTCACCATATTACACTTGGCATGACTGTTCTGAGCACCCTTGCTCTGGAAGACTCTTTGGAGAGATGTTCTTGGCACAGCCTGCAGTGGCCTAACCAGGTAAGATGGGAATCGGGATCAGTTGTGGGTTGTATGAAACTAAGGGTTAAAGATGTGAGGAATTTAGGTACACAGGAGTAGAGGTATTTTCTGAATTTAGTACAGGGTAAAGGCAAACAACCTTTTGATTTATGCTGAGTGTGGACAGGTAATATAGTTTTGTTATTCCTTTCCAAACTAAAAAGCAGAATGTCAATCAAATGTCTTTTAAAGGGGAAATCTGGGTTTCATCAACATTTTGGGACTTAAATGAATTATCTGCCTAACCATTGATTCTTACAGAATATAGCTTTAATGCCTCGTGAGCATAGTTAAGCTGTCCTACCCCCCAAAAAATGTACAGCCCAAACGTAAGTTTGTTACTCCACTGTTTGTAAAAAATAAATAAATGTTTAATTGTTAACAAACTATAGCTTCAAAGCCTGTTTAACTATTATTTTGATATCCTAGATAGTCAGTCGTTTCAATAGCTCAGTTTATGTTTTTCAGTGGTTACATTTCTCCTGCCCGTCCCTCAGCTGTTAACCAAACAATAGTCGGGGAATTTATTATTTGAATCCAAGATTGCCCTTCCATAATCAGGCAGGGACCAAGTATTTTCAGTTCAGCAGGTTCCTGGTAACGTGTGTGTATATACATTTTATTTTTTAGTGTGCATAAACGAAAACGAGCGTTTATTGGACAAGTGCAGGTTAGTGAGTCGCCCGGTTTTGGACATATTCGTTCCTAGTGAATGCGCACCTGCGTTCGATGTTCTAGGCATCTGTTAAATTACAAATGTATAGTTAATTGAGCATTCCTATGTAGTGAAACCTATACTGGAAATAGTTATATTGGTTTGTACAGCCTGTCATTCCTACTATCCGGTGCCTTTTGGTCGTCATAACTTTATTAAAAAAAAACTTGTGTGTGCATATGTATTTTATCAGAAAGCACACGTTTGACTTTCATAAAATATTGGTCAAACTCGGGCACTAAAATCCCTGTTGTGTGCATGATCTTATACAGTCCATTGCATAATCCTAACGGTGGCAATTTGGAGCATAAATTAGCCATAGCTCTGTGTGATTTAAGATAACATAATCGTGAACACTTAAAGGATGTTAACTTCTTTATGAAATGTTTTTTAAGATTTTGCAATTTGATTAATTTTCTCTCATTTAGCCTAACAAAGGAAATGTATGACTAGCATAATGAAAAATGCATAAAACCGAGTGTTTTATTTATTTACATTTGGCACAATTGTCCCCCCCTAAAACGATGTCCTGAACGTGATTGTGGGAAGGGCATGTTTTCTTAATAAATGAGAATTGCTACATACTAAGGGAGAAAAGTGATATCGGGGCACACATTTTAAATTCAATAGTTTATATTTCTCGTAGAAGTTGAATAACACGTTGGGTTGCATAAACGCCTCAAAATGCGTAGCATTCCCTTTCAAGATCTATATTTTTGTGTTTTTAAAGTATGGACGCCTGACATTAATTCCCCTTCCCGATTGTTTAATCTCCAAATAAAATACTTAAAACCATGATCTTGTTTGTTCACTGGGTTGATCGTGCCCTTTCCAAACAAGGGTATTGTACATACAATTTTGGGAGGGCTGGCCACACGAGATTACAGATGTGGTTACAGGTCATGTATAATTTCTGTTGGTGGTTAGCCTATGATTTTTATAAACCTATATTTAATTATTATCATATGACTGACTGGTAATGAGATCCTTTTGGTGTGCCTGTGCTCTCGGTTCCCTTTGAAGCCTACTGCCCTCTGCTGGGCACTGGATGGTATGTTTCTCAAAATACCCTTACTTACACCACAACACATGTTCCCACTCTTACCCGATAAAAAGTAATCTAACATGTATATATTTCAAAAGGTTAAAGGATTTTTTTAAAAAAAATTTATTGCATACGTAGAGCATGCTGTATATTCAAACAATATTTACAGACGTGCATATTTTATAATAGACTCACAATTTTCGTTATTAAACAAAAAAATGGTATCAGTCCCACTCATAATGACGTCTCATCCCAGAGAAAACCACGTTCATTGTCCTTTCGTTTATAGTATGTTCACATAATCTAAGCCCAGAGGCGAGACATCGCAAGATTTAAGGAACGCTTGCGAAACAGACGAACAGAACAGGCCGGGGTTTGAGAGGTCAATGAGAGAAGTGAGAAATTATTCCTTTAAATTTCTCAATCTAAAGTCACAACCTAGATTCGGTCCGTATCTTAACTAGTTGAATCTCAAATTACTCCAACCTCGTGAAAGTGATGAACTGACACGTTTTCATTTTTGTCAAAAATAACTATATCAAAGTAGTGCCTTTGATTTAACGGCTTGCTCAGTTCGAGCGAGAAGACCCATTTGACCTGATGTGCTTCTACACATTAGTTTTGCTATATAAAGTCGCCATACATGTGGTGAAGGACTCAATGGAACGCAAACATCAACCAGATTGGCGCACATTCAACAAATCTGATCTAACTAACTGGATATTCGTCAAATCCGTCATAATTGATTTACTGTAACAGGCCCACAATGTCGGAATTTAAGTCTGATTTTGAGTTATTTGTCTGATTTCGCTGCGTAACATGTAGAAGTTGTCCCTTTTCAGGTTAAGAAGAAGTGACTGCTAATAGGCTGGACACTTTAAACATAAGTGTCAATTTTAACAATGCTTTTTTCTGATAACTAGTTCATTGCATCCGCCTTGGAGCCCAGTTTCACAATATTACCATATGTCCCAGCTGCTTGCCATAGTTTTAAAGTAATCATGAAAAAGCAGGCCTTATTAGAGCATTTTTCTCCCTGCCATCTCCTATTAGTTCAATTGAGCACCGTGTCTTCCGAACGTTCTATTCCCAGTTTATTGTTGGCAATGAGACCTGCCCACTTTGCTGGTAGTTCAAACAGCAAAACATTACTCATGGAACTCTGAGGTCATCCCATTGTTTACTATAGGGAAATATAGGTAAGTCTGTCTATTTTGCCAAATATCTCACTGTATATTTAGATTTTTTTCAAATGAGGCAATTTTAAACATGAGCATCTCCTCTTTTTAATTATGTAGACTGGCCAGCGTACTACGTTGTCATCAAACGCTATCCCTGAAATATCCCTTGCCCTTGGAACGCTGAGCTCCCCTCATTGTTTTCCTATGGAGAGGCATGCTGGTATATAGATTTAAAAATAAAATAAAAATATAGATTTTTTTCAAGTCCGACACCAATTTAATCATAAGTCTCCTCTTTCCAATTACATAAGTTTGGGCAGCGTACTCTGCTGTCATCGATTGCTAGACCAGAAATAGTCAAAAGTTGCTATTTTTTCCCCTACTTCATCGCTATGCAGACAATAAGCACACTTGGCATCATTGAGGTGCGGCTGTTTACTTTCTACACAAGTTATTATTTTTCAGTTTCTTCCAAAGAACCGATTGTAGTGGTAAGATAAAAAGGGATACATTTTTTGTAATGCTAAATGGAATTCTAAGTCCCTCCAGTCAAAACAGCCTATGCAAACGTTTGATTCCATTCATTTGCTATGGAAAAAGTGTTCCAGTTTAGCCAACGATCTTTTGCCATTTTTCAGCCTTGGGTGAATTTTGACTCGTTCTATTGTCCAGCCTACTGCTAAACACTAACTCCCATTTGTGTAAGCTGGTTAGCCTAGCTAGCATACAGAAATTGGTGGTCAAATTTGTTTTAAACTAATGCAGTTGATTGGTAACAATGACATGAACATATGTTGGGGATGATACAAGCATTATACTATTTCTACCACAACAGTGTGAAAAACACAGGCTAATTTAGCTATGGGGCAATGAGGTGTCTCAGGATCTTTCTCCCACACAGGCCTATCCCCCATACATATCCATGGCAATTCCATTGTTTTGGTTGAGTTCGACTGACCCCTTTACCAAATCTATCGCCAACAAGTGTGATCGGGGATTTCTATTGAAGAAGCAGTTTTAGCTTATCTTCATACTGCACTGTCTTTACCTGTGAGTCAGCTAGCTGATTGAGGCAAGTGTCCCATTCAATCTTTCTTAGTAAATATTTTGTAGTAAATAGAGTTTAGTTAACGTTTTAAATCAACATGGAGTCTATATTTAAGCAATAAAGTCCGTGAGGATGTGGTATATGGCCAATATACCACGACTAAGGGCTGTTCTTATGCACAACGCAAGGCAAAGTGCCTGGATACAGCCCTTAGTGGTAGTATATTGATAATATACCACAAAACCCTTAGGTGCCTTATTGCGATTATAAACTGATTACCAAAGTCTCTGTCGAGACTCCACACTGTCCTTTCCCACCTGTACAAAAGGAACACCTATGTGAGAATGATATTCATTGACTACAGCTCAGCGTTCAACACCATAGTGCCCTCAAAGCTCATCACTAAGCTAAGGACCCTGGCACTAAACACCTCCCTCTGCAACTGGATCCTGGACTTCCTGATGGGCTGCCCCTAGGTGGTAAGGGTAGGTAACAACACATCTGCCATGTTGATCCTCAACACTGAGGCCTCTCGGATGCGTGCTCAGTCCCCTCCTGTACTCCCTGTTCACTCATTACTGCATGGCCAGGCACAACTCCAACACCACCATTATGTTTGCAGACAACACAACAGTGGTAGACCTGATCACCGATAACAATGAGACAGTTAATGTGAAGGAGGTCAGTGATCTGGCCGTGTGGCGCCAGCATAACAACCTCTCCCTCAACGTGATCAAGACAAAGGAGATGATTGTGGATCACAGGAAAAGGAGGACCGAGCACACACCCCATTCTCATCGATGGGGCTGTAGTGGATCAGGTTGAGAGCTTCAAGTTCCTTGGTGTCCACATCACCAACAAACTATCATGGTCCAAACACACCAAGACAATTGTGAAGAGGGCACGACAAAGCCTATTCCCCCTCAGGAGACTGAAAAGTTTTTGCATGGGTCCTCAAGTTCTACAGCTGCACCATCGAGAGCATCCTGACTGGTTGCGTCACTGCCTGGTATGGCAACTGCTCTGCCTCTGCAAGGCACACTGCCATCCAGGACCTCTATACAAGGCTGTGTCAGAGGAAAGACCTAAAAATTGTCAAAGACTCCAGCCGTCCTAGTCATAGACTGTTCTCTCTGCTACTGCACAGCAAGCGGTACCGGAGTGCTAAGTCTAGGTCCAAAAGGCTTCTTAACAGCTTCTACCCCCAAGCTGTAAGACTCCTGAACAGGTAATCAAATGGCAACCCAGATTATTTGCATTACCCCCCCCCTCATTCGGGACTTCTCCCTAGATGGGGGGCTGGTTTTGTGGCTGTTGTACTTCCAGAGCCAGATGACTTTGTAGAATGGTGTGAAGAATCACAATTTGTCCTCATTACCATCAAGACCAAAGAGATGTGCATAGACTTCAGGAAGTGTACAACACCTACCTCTGAAACATCTATCAGTGGTCAGAATATAGAGATTGTAGAGGAATACAAATACCTGGGTGTCTTCTTGGACAATAAGCTTCAGTGGAGTAAATGTACAGACCTGATCTACAAAAAGAGCCAACAGAGACTGTACTTTCTCAAGAAGATGGGATCTTTTAATGTAGATTGTACTATACTGACTCTGTTTTACAAATCTTTCATTGAGAGTATTTTATCTTTTTGTATAGTTTGTTGGTTTGGCAATGCCACTGTCAGCCAGAGAAATATCCTGAGAACGATTATCACCACAGCAAGCAATGTACTTGGAGTCAAACAGACATGTCTGGATGAGATCTTTAAGGTCAGGGCCCTCCGCAAGGCTCACAAAATCATTTTAGACCCAAGCCACCCCCTGTACCCGGACTTTGAACTACTCCCCTCTGGGCGCAGGTATAGGGCACCCCTCAGCAGGAAAATAACTAGACAATAAACTGTGCCAGGTGTGATATCCCCCCTAAATAGATCAGGCTAATGTTCCTATTGACTCGGTAAGGCCAGCAGGCTAGTCTTTTAATTTAAAAAAATAAATAATAATGTTTTATTGGTATGTAACTGTGAAGAAAGTTGTATTGTCCATCTTGTTTTGTATTTAAACCCCACTTTAAAAGTGTACATGACACTGCAACAAAATGTCCACATCGGGACAATAGTCAGTAAGTAAACCCTCTCTTTTACGCTGCTGCTACTCTCTGGTTATTGTCTATGCGTAGTCACTTTAATAACGCTACCTACATGTACATATTACCTCAATTAACCTCGACTAACCGGTGCCCCCGCACATTGTCTCTGTACCGGTACCCCCTGTATATAGCCTCGCTGCTATTAATTTACTGCTGTTCTTTACCTATTTGTTATTTTAAATGTTTTACTTGTCTATTTTTTACTTAACACTTATTTTTCTTACAAGGACTTAACCAAAAATGCAGTTAAGTAAGCATTTCACTGTATTTCACCGAATACACCTGTTGTATTCGGTGCATGTGACAAATACAATTTGATTTGATTTAAAGAACACTGAGTTTTCTCTACAGAGAACCTGAATCCCCACATTAATGCCCACCGCTCTACTTCATCAATTGCTTCCTGTACATTCCTGACTATGTGTTGCACATTTCTTCCCCTCTTCCATAAAGCCCCATCTGCAAATAATGACCTCCCAATATTTGTCCGCACCTGAGTAAAGATAATTGGTCATGATTGAGAATAACAGAGGACTAATCACGCTCCCCTGCGGTGTACTGTTATCCACCAGGTAGCTGCCTGATAGACTTCCCCACCCTCACCTGGATAGACCTTCCAAACAGGACATCCTTTATCCAATTGTACGTTCTTCCTCCTAGCCCCATAATAGCAAGCTTGATTAACAACCTCTCCTTCCACATATAAAATACATTTACAACAGTCTCCTTGTTCATCTGAGCCTTCCTGACCTTTGCTTCTAAGCAGACCACGGGTCCATAGTTACCCTACCCTTCCTGAACCCACTCTGAAGTGGTGACACTAGCCTCCTTACCCTCTCCGTAATCATACGTTCCATCATCTTATCTACATGTGATGTTAAAGCTATTGGCCGATAGCTTGTTGGCCTCGTTCCCTGGCTTCCGGATTGGTACAACTACTGCCTCCTTCCCGCTGCCTGGTAGTTTCCCCTCCTCCCAGCTGCCTGGTAGTTTCCCCTCCTCCCACACTCTGTTGTACAACACCAATACCTTATCCAGTGCCTCATCACTAAGATGGGCCAACATTCAATAGCACACCTCATTTTTTCCAGGTGAGGTTAACCCAGCCTTACCTATTGCCATTTTTTTTTCTTCACCTCCCCCACGGTAAATGGTGCATTCAACGCATAATTGACATCTTCCCTCCTATCCAGCACTCCCAGATGCTCCTCTCTCATTCTCTCTCTTCCCCTCTGCCCCTCCTGACAAATTTTCAGAGCTATGCATTTCAACAAACGCTTTGGTCATCATCTCTGCCTTCTCATCTGTTACTGCCACATCCTTTCCACTCGTCAACACTGGATATTCCCACTTTCTGACCCCACTCATCCTCTTAATCATCACAATTCTCCCACAGGTGTCGTCCTTCCAACGGTGTCACAGAACCAATGCCAACATGACCTATTTGCCTGACAGATAGTTCTCCTCACCCGGGCCTACTTATACTGAATCAGATGTTGGAAGTTGTGTCCTTTTCAGTACTCTAAATGCCTTGTTCCTACTCCTCACCATTTCCCCACACTATCCTGTCCACCACGGAACAGCTTTCCTCCTCCTCCCTGAACTCTTAGGTATATCCTCAGTAGCTGCCCCCACTAACGCTGTTCTCACCCAGTTATTCATACTATCCACATCCCCTCTCATATCCACCTGAGCCATCACCTGCTCACTCAGCTCCTGAAACTGATCCCAACTTTGCACGTCCAAACATCCACCTGCCTACTCCATCTACTGACACCTCCATCTCCTCCAGTCTACTATGCATACTATAGGGTAATGATCACTCCCTACTGTCGACTTCTACCATACATCCCACTCACAGATTCCTGCCATAGCACTAGATACCAGAGTGAGGTCCAAGGTAGACTCTTTCCCTGTGGCTACATCAATCCTGGCCCCTCTGCCATCATTCAGGCACACCAGATCTTTCATTTCTATCAGATTTTCCCTCACTTGGCCATTTCCATCCATCCGTTTCCCCCCCATAGCTTGTTGTGGGCATTAAAATCCCCACACAACATTACTTTACTTATATCCTGGCCCTCCACCATTTCCAGAACTACCAGGTCCAATACGGATTCCAGGTCCAACACGGATTATAGTAGTTCACTACCACTATCACCCCTCCTCTCAACCACACCTCCACCACCACCACACATTCCTGTTCAATACCTTTACCTAGCATCCTGTAAGGAAGTCTTTGCCTCCCCCCCTTACTACG
The DNA here is from genome assembly GCF_013265735.2 of Oncorhynchus mykiss. Classification (NCBI taxonomy): domain Eukaryota; kingdom Metazoa; phylum Chordata; class Actinopteri; order Salmoniformes; family Salmonidae; genus Oncorhynchus; species Oncorhynchus mykiss. The sequence continues at coordinate 19,114,798 of NC_048573.1, forward strand.
ACCATAACTGTAAGGAACTCTTTGCCCCCCGTACTACCACCATAACTAAGATCCAATAATACACGATTCCACCCTCTGCTGATTGAGGTAATCTCAAACCTCTTCCCATGTCAACCCTGTCATACTCAGATGTCTCCCAACCGCTTTCACTATGAGCTGAATCCTCTCCATTTTAGATTCTACTTTAGCAGTGCTATTGATAGCTCCTGCGATGAACGTCACCAGCTTTCTCTTATGTCCGTATACTATATCACCGCCCACTTGCCCCGTAACCCCCGATCTAGATGCTCCTAACCATCTCTCTCTGGAACCTGTATTTCCCTGGACCTGGACCGCCCTCACTGCCTCAACATATGACACCCTTCTCTCCACTCTCACTTGTTGCACCTCCACTGCCTGCTTTTCATTGCCTCACACCCACTATATGTCACACTATGAGCACCCCCACAGCTGCAGCACTTTGGTTGTACACCGCCCCAACACTTCTCATGCTCTCCTCCACACCTGGCACACCTCTTTTTCTCTTTACAGACTGTTGCCACATGCCCACACTTCTGGCATTTATAACATCTTAAAGGCTTTGGTACATAAGCCCTCACCTAATAACTCATATATCCTATGGTTACTTTATTTGCCAGTACCCAGTCCTTGAAGTGTAACAGAATAGACAGTAACAGATTCTACCCTAACTCCACCCCTTGTTGCTTGCAATCTTTGAACATTCACTAGAACACCTCTCAAGTTGTTGTTTACCTCTTTAGTGCTAACACTCACAGGAACTCCAGTTATCACCCCTTTAATCGACCGCCTCCCTGCTTGATCAGTCCAGCTGCTCCACACCACCTTACACTTCCCTATTTGCTTCACTCTGAGAGCTTTTTCCCTCTGCCCCATGTCGTTACAGAATACCAACAAGATCCCATCTCTTAACACGTCAGCATTGACAACTTCCCCAATAAACTATTTCATCACAGCCGTCAACCTTATTGGACTCATCGCCCCCCAACTCCCCTTCCTCCCTAAACTTCAGAATCACTTTATGCTCCTCCTCACCTCCATGCTCCCCCCTTGCGACTTATCTGTCCCTTCCTCGGCACGCTCTATCTCCGAATTGCCTCTAGCATTGGAAACTATGTTGCTCTCCTCAAACTTTTCTGCCTCCATAGACCTCTCGCTCCCCTTCAAATTCCTACTCCCTTTCTTTCCCATCTTCTTTTTCTCTTTCTTACTTCCCCTTTATTTGTACTACTATGCTCCATTCTTGCTTCACTTTCTTCTCCATCAATGTCTCCTACCATCTCTGACCCAGTCACGGCACAGCTGTGCCGAACCACTGCCACACAAGTAAAGTTTGATTGCTGCTTTATCAACAATTGATCGTAAGCCACAGCTTTCAGCCTCTCCCTCACTTTTGTCCCCTACTCCTCTCGCCCGGTTAGCTAGCTATCTATAGTCATTAAGTCATTTAAAGGTTTTGAGTAAATGGGCCAACAACATTGTCTGGATAAGTGGCCCTGGGGAGGCGGGTTTTGCCTCCTAGTCTCATCATTGATCTTTTTCACCCTCTCACCTCAGGCTTTCTACAACACTGCTTCAAGGAGGCAGACAAGGATGAAATCCAGGCATTGTTCTCAAACTATGCCATAAGGGAACAATGAGCGAATAAGAGGACATCTGTAATTTCGATGAAGACATTAATGATCGAGCTAAGACGGACATAGCAAATATAACTATTTGTTCAGCACTTTTAAAATGTACAGCAACAGGAATCAGAAAATGTGCCGTTCTTACAGTATTTTCCCTGTAGACCAAGTCAGAAACGTAGGATAAATAACGGGGGCACGTAAGCAGACAATGAAAGCTCTTACAATATTCGATGATGACATTTCTCTAAAACAGGCTATAGGCTACATGTGCACCACCAAGTCAAAACAATAGACTAATTATTAGGGTGAGGCACATGGGCTACTAACAGCTTTCTACACAACATAAACATATGTATACTGTAGCTAAGAAAGTAATACTATCTCTTTGGCATATTGTATAATGTATGCAGCAGCATACAATACATTTTTTGACTCCTTTTGTTGGGCTATGCTCACTTGAACAGGAAGATGATGTGACAGTCCTTGTGGGCAAATTTTGTCGTCAAACTTTGGCATTCTCTGGATTTATGGTTCTTTCAAGACAACTGGGAACTTGGAAGCAACAAGGTCAAGGTGATTTTCAGGTCGGAGCTCCAGAAAGAGGCCAGTGTTACCGACTTGGAATTCCGAGTTGGATGTCTCGTTTTTTTTCCAGAGTTGCCAGTTGTCTTTAACTCCCTGATGTCTGAGATTTCCCAGTTCCAAGTTTCCAGTTGTTTTGAATGTGCCAGAAGTCATGCTGGATTGACAGCATGGCAAATATATTCAACCTTTTCTGGCCCATGGCGTTGAATGTTTATCCTTTTAAGCTTGGAAAGAGACCCTTAAACTCAGACTTGGACCACACACCCAATCCACTGAATAGTAGGCTAGTGATTGCTTTGCAACGCTTGCAGTTAGCCACTGATTCCTTCCAAACCACTCATTGTTAAATTTGCAATTTCCAACTTGTTTATGTCCAATGGCGGGTGAGCACCGATACATTTTTATCTATGTTGTCTTCATATGACAAGGATTTGCCAGTAGATTGTCAACTTGATTCATGGTTATGACTGCTTGTCTAGCTTGCTAGCTACAATTTTGAAAGTAAGATGTTGACATGATCAGTCCAATCAAGGCTACTGTAGATATAACATGATCTGACATTTTATCTGTGGCCAATGATCTTGAGCCTTCTTGGATGGGCACTTCTAATGTAACTCTATGGCAGCACCCAAGGGGCTTGAATTTTCAAGCTCTTGCTGTGGATTTTGCGCTGACATAGTGTTCCCATGAGACAGAACACTGAGCCAATCACTGCGCAACTAGAGAACATTACCAATTATTTTTCCCCGCTGGCTGCCCCACCAGCACAGAAAGCACTGAGCTAGGCTGAAACACCTGCATTTTGCAGCGGCCTTAATCAAGAAAGGAAAAAAAGAGACCATGTTGGTATATGGCTTTATTAAGTTAATGTTGTTTTTAACATTGTTTGCAAACTGATATGTGACACGTATTAATGGCAAAATAACATGCAAAACAGGCAACAACAAAACAACATTTTGTTTAAGGTCCTGAGTGCTCTGGAGCAGGTTTTCATCAAGGATCTCTCTGTACTTTGCTCTTTTAATCTTTCCCGATACTGACTAGTGTCTGTCCGTGCCGCTGAAAAACATCCCCACAGCATGATGCTGCCCCCACCATACTTCACCATAGAGGTGGTTCCAGGTTTCCTCCAGACATGACACTTGGCTTTCAGACCAAAGACTTCAATCTTGTTTTCATCAGACCAGAGAATCCTGTTTCTCATGGTCTGAGAGTCTTTTGGAGCCTTTTTGCAAACTCCAAGCGGGCTGTCGTGTGCCTTTTACTGAGGAGTGGCTTCTTGGGTTCTTGGTCACCTCCCTGACCAAGGCCCTCCCCCGATTGCTGTGTGGATGGCTGGTCTCATGATCCCACAGATGAAGAAGCCGGATGTGGAGGTCCTGGGCTGGCGTGGTTACGTGTGGTCTGCGGTTGTGAGGCTGGTTGGACGTACTGCCAAATTCTCTAAAACGACGTAGGAGGCGGCTGATGGTATAGATATTAACATTCAATTCTCTGGCAACAGCTCTGGTGGACAAATCCTACAGTCAGCATGCCAATTGCATGCTCCCTCAACACTTGTGGCATTTTGTTGCGTGACAAAACTTTTTATTCCTTTTATTGCACCTATGTAATGATCAGTCAGATTATTGATATGCCACACCTGTCAGGTGGATGGATTATTTTAGCAAAGGAGAAATGTTCATTAAAAGGGATGTAAACAAATTTGTGCAAAAAATCTGAGAGAAATAAGCTTTTTGTGCTTATGGAATATTCAGGGATCTTTTATTTCAGCTCATGATACATGGGCCCAACACTTTACATGTTGCATTTATATTTTTGTTCAGTATATAACTAATTGAGCATTCATATTATATTATACATATTGTATTAAAACCTATACTGTAAATAGTTGTGGCTGTACTTTTGAAACAAGGGTTGAGATAATTTACAATTTCCTTTTGTGGGTATCCCAAACATGGTCTCCTTTTCTAGAAACATATATAGATGGCAAATACCATCCTACTATATTGTAGCAGGTCCCATGTGGCTCAGTTGATAGAGCATGGTGCTTGCAATGTCAGAGTTGGTTGTGGGTTTGATTCCCATGGGGGGGACCAGAATGAAATAGTATGATAAATGTATGCACTCACTACTGTAAGATGCTCTGGATAAGAGTGTCTGCTAAATTACTAAGATGTAGCTAGCCATCATCAAATGACTGACTGGTGATGAGTTCCTTTTGGTGTGCCTGTGGTCTGTTCCCTTTGTGGAAGGCTACTGCCCTCTGCTGGATATTTGGTGTACATACAGATCAAAGAAGTCGAGACAGCTCTGGGACAGGATGGTATGTCCTTATCAAAGTCCCCTAAAACACACACACACAGGCTCCCTCTAATAGTCATCTTAAATATAGATATATTTTAAAGTTTATTAAAATATTTAGCAGAATTTCTGTTAAGTATGTTCACAGCATATTACTTTTACAATTCACTCTAAGTTGCATTATAAAACTATTGCATTATAAATCATGAATCCCAGTTCCACTCATGATTGACTCCAGAGTAAACCACATTCGTGTCCGTCGCTCTGGTCTGTCTCTCTGGTTCTGTTCTCCTCTTGGTCTTCCTCGAGGAGAAACTCATGGCAGCATAGTTCAGCTCCTCTCCCTCATCTCTCTGTAGATGAGAATTAGTCAGATAGTCTACCTCACAAGGTAGAGTGCTGTGTACAGTTGAAAAAGATGTGTGAAAGTGAATTACAATACTGGGCTGCTAGCCATTTTCATTTAAACGATACAATGTATATTTTACTGTGGAAATATATTATTTTGTTCTTTACACAAGTTGTCACATCCTTTTCAGATGTAATGCTATTTTTAATGTGCTAAATTGTTCATAAAGGGTTAGGTAAACAGGTAACATCATCTACCTCCTTGTCAGGACAGGAAGGGGCTGTAACACCACTTTGAGGATGTTGAGGCAAACCTGCTTGACAAAAATTAGGACTATTAGGACAGTGTACATTTTGGGGACAGGATGTGCCAGTGCCACTGCCTTCTCTATAAAAATGTAATTATAGCCGAGAAGCTATACCCGGTGGATTTATTAAAGGCCTAGTGAAGTCAATAATCAGATTTTCCTCAGTGTATATAAAACAGTGTACAAAGCATTAGGAACACATGCTCTTTCCATGACAGACTGACCATGTGAATCCATGCGAAAGCTATGATCCGCTATTGATGTCTGTTCTTAAATCCACTTCAATTAGTGTAGATGAAGGGGAGGAGACAGGTTAAATAAGGATTTTTAAGCATTTGAGACATGGAGTGTGTATGTGCCATTCAGAGGGTGAATGGGCAAGACAAAAGATTTAAGTGCCTTTGAACAGGGTATGGTAGTAGGTGCCAGGTGCGCTGGTTTGAGTGTGTCAAGAACTGCAACACTGCTGGGTTTTTCACGCTCAACAATTTCCTGTGTGCATCATGAATGGTCCACCACCCAAAGGGCATCCAGCCAACTTGACACAACTGTGGGAAGCATTGGAGTCAACATGGGCCAGCATCCCTGTGGAACGCTTTCGACACCTTGTATAGTCCATGCCTCGATTAATTGAGGACGTTCTGAGGGCAAAAGGGGGTGTAATTCAATATTATGAATATTGAGATAAAAACCACTAATTCATTCACACTCTTTCTTAAAACACCCCTCAATCACTTTCATGGTTATTATTGCCGCAACATTTTACCGTAATGATCATCACATTGTATGTAATCATATTAGAAGGTATGTGAATGAAAACACAAAATGGCAGTAGAAACAAAGGGCCTTAATGATACAGAACCTTTCTTCCTTCTCACACAGATGAGGACAACGACTGCGATCAAGCTCAAGATGTTGGATACGATTAGAGCCAGGAGCTTGGGGTCCACCAGATCAGCAGGGCCTGTGGTTTAAATTAAGTTGTTGATATTAATTCACAGATTACCAGTCAAAATCTTCTTTATGTTCTACATTGTAGAATAACAGTGAAGACATCACAACTGAAATAAAAAATATGGAATTACGTAGTAACCAAAAAAGTGATAAACAAATCAAAATATCTTTTATATTTGACATTCTTCAAAGTAGCCACCCTTTGCCTTGATGACAGCTTTGCATAGTGTTGGTATTCTCTCAACCAGCTACATGAGGTAGTCACCTGGAATGCATTTCAATTAACAGAGTTCTTTGTTAAAAGTTAATTTGTGGAATTTCTTTCCTTCAATCAGTTGTGTTGTGACAAGGTAGGGGTGATGTAGAGAAGATATCCCTATTTGGTAAATAGGGTCCATATTATGGCAAGAAATCCATATTATGGCCAAGTCCATATTATGACAAGAACAACTCAAATAAGCAAAGAGAAATGACCGTCCATCATTAATTTAAGACATGAAGGTCAGTCAATGCGGAAAGTTTCAAGAACTTTTAAAGTTTATTCAAGTGCAGTCGCAAAAACCATCAAGCGCAATAATGAAACTGGCTCTCATGAGGACTGACACAGGAAAGGAATTGAGATGGTTTGGGATGAGTTGGACCGCAGCATGAAGGAAAAGCAGCCAACAAGTGCTCAGCATACACTGTATGTGGGAACTCCTTCAAGACTGTTGGAAAAGCATTCCTCGTGAAGCTGGTTGAGAGAATGCCAAGAGTGCCAAGAGTGTGCAAAGCTGTCATTAAGGCAACAGGGGGCCTTTTTTTAACCCCTTTTTCTCCCCAATTTTGTGGTATCCAATTGTTGTAGGAGCTACTATCTTGTCTCATCGCTACAACTCCCGTACGGGCTCGGGAGAGACGAAGGTTGAAAGTCATGCGTCCTCCGATACACAACCCAACCGCACTGCTTCTTAACACAGCGCGCATCCAACCAGGAAGCTAGCCGCACCAATGTGCCGGGGGAAACACCGTGCACCTGGCAACCTTGGCTAGCGCGCATTGCGCCCGGCCTGCCACAGGAGTCGCTGGTGCGCGATGAGACAAGGACATCCCTACCGACCAAGCCCTCCCTAACCCGGACGACGCTAGGCCAATTGTGCGTCGCCCCATGGACCTCCCGGTCGCGGCCAGTTATGACAGAGCCTGGGCGCAAACCCAGAGTCTCTGATGGCACAGCTGGCGCTGCAGTACAGCGCCCTTAACCACTGCGCCACCCGGGAGGCCACAGGGGGCTACTTTGTTTAATACTTTTTTTTGCCCTATGATTCCATGTGTTATTTCATAGTTTTGATGTCTTCATTATTATTCTACAAGTAAAATAAAGATAAACCCTTGAATGAGTAGGTGTGTCCAAACTTTTGACTGGTGCTGTACATGTTACATTTTGTAAGCTTAGCCTTACACCCTTTTACAATTTAGAGTTGCATCAGCACATTCATTTTAGTTTGATTGCTCTTGAATTATGACAGGTACAAATCAAAATACCTCCAACATCCAGCTTGGTCCTGTTCCCAAACAGTATTTCCCCACATGAGGCCACAGCACAGTAATAAGTCCCAGCATCAGAGAGGATGAGGTTCCTCTTGGGGAGGTTGTAGACACAGCTCTGTGTAGGAGACCCAGCCTCAGGGCTCTTCTCACACTGATCACTCCTGTCTCCATGTGTGTAAATGATTCCTGGATGGGATTCTCCTGAACGATGTCTGAACCAATAGACACTGTGATCTCCTGAACAGGTCTTAGTGTGTATTGTACAGTTCAAAGTCACAGAGTCTCCTGGCTGGACAGACTCAGACACAGACTGCTGAGTAAGATGCTGGTTCCTGGAATCTACATCTTTTACACAATAAAACCAAGGTTCTAGTAAATGTTTGTTATATTACAATACAACCACGTGGAGAGCCTGATAGTCACATGTTAATACATTTACACTGAGTGTACAAAACATCAACACTTGCTTTTTCCATGACAGACTGACCAGGTAAATCCAGGTGAAGCTATGATCCCTTATTGATGTCACTTGTTAAATCCACTTTAATCAGTGAAGATGAAGGGGAGGAGACAGGTTAAAGAAGGACTTTTAAGGTTTGAGACATGGATTGTGGGGTAAGACAAAATGGGCAGTAGGTGATAGTAGGTGATAGTAGGTGATGATAGTAGGTGCCAGGCGCATCGGTTTGAATGTGTCAAGAACTGCAACACTGATGGGTTTTTCAAGCGCAACAGTTTCCCGTGTGTATCAAGAATGGTCCACCGCCCAGAGGACATCGAGCCAACTTGACACTATTGTGGGAATCAGTGGAGTCAACATGGGCCAGCATCCCTGTGGAATGCTTTCGACACCTTGTAGTCCATGCCCTCCAAATTGAAGTTGTTCTGAGGGCAAAAGGGGGTGCAACTCAATATTATGAAGATGTTCCTAAAGTTTTTACACTCAGTGTATATATGTTACTTACCCCCATACATCAGAAACACACCCTTCCCGAAGATCATGGCATCGTAATCGCGTGCAGCACAGTAATACATCCCCATATCTGATGGTCTAGCATCTGAAATAGTCAGCACAAAACTGGTTCCATTCTTCGTTGCCATATACCGGGGGTTGTTGTTAAACTCTCCAAAGAACTTTGCAGTGTTGGAGTGTGTGTAAAGAGACAGCATCAATACTGGGGCTTGTCCTATTATTATCTTGATCCAGTTGTAGTAGTTGCCATCTTCTTCTGACGTGAGGCATTCCAAATGAACTCTGTCTCCAGCCAGGAAAGTCTTTAAGACATCGCTCTGGCTGATTTTAGCAAGAGACCCTTAAAAATAATAAAGCATTCATGACTTACTTTTTCTTACTAACTTTGTACAGGTTTTTGTCTCAGCTGTTTCTAATCAGACTTGAACCCTAACCTTATGCGCTAAGTTAAATCAGCCTTACCTGTTTTAAACATCAGTAAAAATATGAGAAACAGTTGGGTTATTGTATAATTCCTTCTCTGATGATAGCTTCTCATGTGTAGACTAGTCATCCTGTGTGTCAGATGAGAGTGAGAATCAGAGGGTTATGGGTGTCTTTTTATACTTGGCTTGGGTGATGGTCCACAGGCCTGATTGGCTGCTCTGTGAACTGTAAAGACACGGAACAGGACAACTTTACCCTCCCCTCTGACTTTTTTCTGTCCTCATGTTACACAACAACAGTTTCCATTTTCTTCAGAAAAGCTATCGAGATATACACACCATATGAAACATCCTGGTCCTCATTTCAGTTCTTTAATTTCACTTTTTTTTTTACAGTAATACGACATGATTATGATTGGCAAGCTCCTATCTACTCACTCATAGATGTATCAGTAGCATTAACATTATTCATCAGAATGACAACTGCTTAAGAATGCCTTCTCCAGTACTTTAGTTCAAGAGTCTTGGACATTGCGGCAAATTATTATCTATCAGACAGAATGAATGCTATTCATGCACTTTTTTTTGTGATATTATATAATTGAATGCATACATTGAGGAGTGTTTCCACTTTTCCTTACATGATTTATCATTCTATTGATCTCAAAGTGACCAATATAGGCCCTCACCAACAGGGGGAATCTTGCTCTATGCTCCCTCAAATCTACTCTGTAGATTACACCTATAAGGGTACTCCTTCATATTTCTATACTCCCAATACTTTCTCCAGTTATGCCATTTGTAACACACTATTTCATCTCGAAGATGAAATTCATGACAACAACATGTTGTGTTCTGTAAACATAAGGGATGATTGTTGTTCAGACAGAGGGTGTGGTGAAACTGGGGGTGGAGACCTTGGTTCCATCTGAAAGGGTACCATATTCCCTACAGCAGGGTTCCCCATCTGGCTTTATTTGGCCCCCCAAGTTTTCTGAGCAATAAAAAAAATCTAATTAAAACTGTGTGGAATTGTCATTGTTGGACAAAAAAAAAACAGTTAAAAAAACCCACCCGGAAATCAGCTCCAAGTGAATTTCATTTATGAAATCTGTTCCCAAGTATTCCCATGCATTATAAAGGGACACGACATGATCGTATAAACATGTAAGCAAGGTTTGAAATGATTATGTTTTAGTCAAACATTATATCTGTTATGGCTTCTTTCGGTTAATTTGCAGTCTACAAATTATTTGTAATTGTGGACCGGCCCCCAACCGACCATCCGCTCAAGAATATTTGCCCTGCGGCTGAATCTAGTTGATGATCCCTGCCCTACAGTACATAGTGCCCTTCTTTTGACCAGAGAGCACACAGGGTGCCATTTTGGAAGCTCATTTGTCATTTGGTTGATGCTGTAGGTAGATAACGGTTTTGGTAAAAGTAAACTAAGCCTTGATAAGTGCATGACCTTACTGCACCCTGCTGTCCTAATAAACAATGAGGACATGAAACCCGTGGGCTAGAAGTGTAAGAGGTCAAATTACAGCTGTGACATTTGGTTTTCAACTTCTTCCAAATCTCTCTGTTCAGAACAAATACAGAAATTGAAAAAGTGCATGATGACCAAAGACATCACAAGGCTCATCACAGGCCATAGAAACACAATAATACAAATAATATGCATGCAAATCAAATTGCATTGGTAGCAAACTATAACACATAAAACACATGTCACAGGAAATATGAGGTGTGAACTCAAAAGTACCTAAGAAAGAAACGTTTATAGCAAATGCGCAAAGGCATGACGTCTGTTTGTTTAGTTGTTGAGTGGAAACTTCTGACCACAGAGATCTTTGTATGAGGTGTGTGTTGTTTTCCATCCCTGTTCATACCAGCGAGGTGACACTGACCACAGGCCGGGGATGTAGCGTCTGCAGCGAATGCATCAGATGAGAGTCTGCAGAGAGGATTGACACCTGCCTCTGTACACTCAACATTAGAGCAGTAGGTCTATTGTTTATGGATGAATTCACTCTGCATGCAAATACCTCATGGATGCACCAAAACTGAAGTAGGCCTACAAGAGCTCCAAAGTGTTGAAGATGTTGAATAGAACATATTTTATGGGCTTTTTGAACTAAAGTATGGTTATTGTACTAAACAGAAGATGGAGGTGTGTAGGTGTCCCAAACCCCAGGTTTGCAACATACAGTATCGTTGTACATAGTGCATTAAAATTAAATTCAACTGTATTATGATAACAACAGTAGGTATGAGTTTGTCTTTATTTGTACTCCTCCCAAGTTGTGCACAAATCTAGTCTAGAGCCTGGGGTAGTATGGTTTTGGTCAGGTATTTATAGTCTGGTAGTACGGATGGAAAGATATGTGGGGCCTGATTGGTGAGAAGAGATTGTGTGGTTTAGAGAGAGGAGAGAGAGAGAGAGTTGACAAGAACAACAGATCAGTGTGGTGAGAGCTGATAGCTCCAGGTCAGTCTTCCTGTGGTTCAGGTTGCTTGTCTTCAGCAGAGAAAGAGAATGGAATATAACTAGGCCTATCAGTGACAACATTATACACACAAACTACAAAAAAAACATTTGTCTCTCAGACAAATGTTATCATGAGAGGTCCAGTGTTGTTCACCTCAGCATAAGAAAATCTCAATTGCATACTCCTCCAGTTCTCTCCCCTCACCTCCTTCTCAAAACCATTTGGATGAGAAAGCCAGAGGTCCCTCCCCTCTGACTTTGTCCTCCAATGGGTTTTGAGAAGGAGAGAGGACGCGAGGAATATGCTATTGAGATTCTCCCCAGATCTCCCTCAACACCGAGCTGCTCCTTCCTGTCTCCCACACTACAGGAAGTGATGCGTTGCCCACTGCTCCCTCCTACTCTACCTCGGGCCCCAACCATAATGTCCGTCACAAGAGGATTTTTGACTACTTGGAATAGTGGGGGGAGAGCACAACAACAACAGTCAACTCTAAAGCAACTATTCAATATACACTGAGTGATCAAAACATTAAGATCACCTTCCTAATATTTAGTTAAACCCCCTTTTTACCCTCAGAACATCCTTATGTTCCTAATGTTTTGTACACTCAGTGTATATTTATTCGTCGGGGTATGGACTACAAGGTGTCGAAAATGTTCCACAGGGATGCTGGCCTATGTTGACTCCAATGCTTTCCACGGTTGTATCAAATTGGCTCGATGTCCTTTGGGTGGTGGACCATTCTTGATGTACACAGGAAACTGTTGAGCCTGAAAAACCCAGCAGTGTTGCAGTTCTTGACACAAACCGGTGCGCCTGGCACCTACTACCGTATCCCGTTCCAAGGCACTGAAGTATTTTGTCTTGCCCATTCACCCTCTGAATGGCACACATACCCAATCCATATCTCAATTATCTCAAGGCTTTAAAATCCTTCTTCAGCCCTCTAGAGTCTAGAGTTTTAAGATGGTCTTACCAAAGATCATTTAGCTATGTGATTTTGAATTTTAAGACCCCTTTTAGGTATCGCAGCCCATGCAAAAACAAACCCCAGATATTTCTATCTAAAACAGACAGATTTTGATGGGGATTTTTGAATTATGTTAACTAGATTTCCGCAGTGGCCGGAAATTGTAGGCTAAGGGTTAACCTTTCTCCTCCCCTTTAGCTACACAGATTGAAGTGGATTTAACAAGTGACATCAATAAGGGATCATAGCTTTCATCTGGATTCACCTGGTCAGTCTATGTCATGGAAAAAGCAGCTGCATTAGTTCTTCATCAGTGCTACACTGAAATCAACATTAAAAAACATTTAGACATGATCTTGTGGCAGTGTACACAACATGCTCCATCTCCATTATTAGACATTTAGCTGTTTTCTTATTCTTTGTTCTCAACTGACTGAATCTCAACACTGTAGTTCAGAGAGTCTGGGTCCTGACCCGGATCCTGTAGAAAACAAATTATAATATTACACAACACATGCAAATACTGTATCAACAAAACAAACACTTCTAAAAGATAGCGTAGTCCAAGTACTGTTATCTTTAGGTCATGTACACATATCATGTAAATTTAACAGTTTCTATTACCTGGCTATTTTGTGGTTGTAGTTGAGACACGATATCTGAATAAGTAAAGAGTAATTTCGGTCAGTACACAAACAGTTATTCAAACATTCATGTTACGTTGTGTATCGTTGATGTTATGGGGCTATTTTACCTCCACTGGTCCTCAGATCCGTGTTAAGGTCAACAACATCATGAACTTCATCAAGTACCAGGACTATTTTTAGCCAAAAACCTGGTTGCCTCCAGCAAGAGAATAATCCCAAACACACATCATAATCCACAAAGAAATGTTAATTCACCACAAAAAAACAAACCCAAAAAAATTATCTCCGGACTTGAACACCATTGAAAACCTGCAGTTTTAATCAAAGAAGGCAGTCCATAAGCGCAGATGAAAGAAATCAAGGATCTGGAAATATTCTGTCTGGAGGAATGGTCTAAGATCCCTCCTTATATGTCCTCTAATCTCATAAAACATTTTAGAAAAAGGCTCAGTGTCGTTGTCCTCGCAAGGGGAGGGTGCTGGAGTCTTGAAAACAGGGGTGCCAGGGGTGCCAATGATTATGATTATCTATTTCTCTGATCAAATGTGTTTGTATAAAATAATGTCATTTTCACATTATTTGTATAACACATATCATTCAATCTTCTTTGCTCACCGTTATCAAGGGTGACAATTTTGGAGGTGACTGTATAAAGCTTGTGGTCCTCCACTGTACCTGTGTTTAGTCTGTTTGAATCTCGTCTCACCTTGAGGACCAGGATGAGGATGATTATCAGTAGAACAGCAGTTACAACAGCCAGGATCACAACCAGTAGGAAGAGCTTCATGGTTCCATCAACCTTTCCTAAGAGACAGACAGTTTCATTACAATGTCCTATTAGATCAGAGGTGTCAAACATATGGCTGGATCCGGCCCGTGGATGGTTTGAGTTGAAATAAATAAAAAGAAAGAAAAGAAAACATTTAACCTACTGGGCAAACTGTTTGAATCAACGTTGCTTCCACGTAATTTCAAGCCAAAAATTCAAAGTGATGACGTTGAATCGACGTGGAAAACCTATTGGGTGTGAAACAAGTCAAACTTATTAAGAGAATGACACGGTGAAATGTTTTGTTGATTTCATGTTGAATTCACATTAGTTGACAATTCAACCAAGTGAACATCAAAACAAGACTGAACTGATGACTGTGCCAGTGGGACATTTCTTAAACTAAATTGAAGCTGTGTAGGGATGATAATGGATGTATACAGTCTCTTCACTCTGTTCATCTCACTAACTATCACCGAAATGAAAGCTAGACAGTCAGGGAGCATCGGACATTTTTGTAATGATGGATAGAGGGCACATTTTGACAGCGAGGAAATATAACACATTTTCAGTGCTGCCCTCCAGACCTCAGTGAAAACAGTACGTGGCCCCTGGGGGAAAATTAATTTGACACACTTTTAAATTAATTATGGATACCCATTGAGTCTTGAAGAATATAACTTATTAATGCCTCATGAGCTTAGTTCAAGTGTCGTAGCCAATCAATACCCAAATATAAGCTTGTTTTACTCCAATGTTTGTAAACCATGTGAATGTAAGCAAACACTCTATATCTTCAAAAGATGGTTACAACTATAATTTTTACATAATGGATGGTCTGTCCTTCCATCCATTTCTCCAGGCCCATCCCTCAGCTTTGTACTAAAACAGAGGCTTGTTATTGTTCCAATTTAGGTTTCTAGCTTTAAATCAGTTTGTGATAATTTAAAGACGGAGCTAAATTATCTGCATTTTTTTAACAGTAAAAAAAACTGACTTTCTTTAGATGACTCTGCTATTTTCTCACCTTCGTTGTACCCTGTAACATCAAGATTGGTAAACGCAATTGTAATTTCTGAGAGAGGAAATACTATGGTCAGCAGTGCTTTGTCCTTAACAGGAAAGAGTAAGGGCTGCAACGTGGACGGGAACGACAGTTAAAAGGAAAAGTGTCTAACGGCTGTGCCACAAAAACCCAGGCCTCTTAATAGTCAGACACCAGTTACACTTTCATTAACTCCTGATTAGATTAATACATATTTTTAAGTGTTACATCAAAATACCTAACATACACTGTGTCCAAAATATTATCAACACCTGCTCTTTCCATGACATAGACTGACAAGGTGAATCCATTTGAAAGTTATGATCCCTTATTGATGTCACCTGTTAAATCCACTTCAGTCAGTGTAGATGAAAGGGGGAGACAGGTTAAAGAAGGATTTGAAAGCCTTGAGACAATTGAGACATGGGTTGTGTATGTGTGCCATTCATAGGTTGAACGGGCAAGACAAAAAATGTAAGTGTCTTTGAACAGGGTATGGTAGTAGGTGCCAGGTGCACCGGTATGTGTCAGGAACTGCAACGCTGCTGGGTTTTTCATGCTCCACAGTTCCCATGTGTATCAATAATGGTCCACCACCCAAAGGATATCCAGCAAACTTGGAACTACTATGGAAAGCATTGGAGTCAGCAAGGGCCAGAATCCCTGTGGAATGCTTTCGACACCTTGTAGAGTCCATGCCCTGAAGAGTTGAGGCTATTCATAAGGCAAAAGGGGGTGGTGCAACTCAGTATTAGGAAGGTATTGTTCATGTTTTGTAGACTCGGTGTATATCAAAATCCAGATAAATTGTTGAAAACTTACCTTGAACCTTTTAGAAACGTTGCATTGACAAAGACCATGTAGCTTTGTGGAAACATTCCACAGAAACACAGGTCAGAGTCCGATGAATCCACATTTGTGATTTTGAGGAAGATGGTGGTGTTGTTGCTATACATTTCCAAATTACTCTTTTTAAAACCCTTGTTGTGCCAAA
Source organism: Oncorhynchus mykiss (assembly GCF_013265735.2). NCBI lineage: Eukaryota > Metazoa > Chordata > Actinopteri > Salmoniformes > Salmonidae > Oncorhynchus > Oncorhynchus mykiss. The sequence goes on from NC_048573.1 coordinate 19,130,794, forward strand.
CTGTCGCTGGATGTGAGCCGTACATAGTCCAGATACACACAGGCTCTGATCTGTTGTAACATTAGAACACTGCAAGGTGATGGTAACCCCAGTACGGACCACTATAGTCGGAAACTGAGTTACCAAACCTGAAACACATAAGAACTAAGTTAGTGATTGCAATACTTTATATTACATGTCCATTTTTTTTCAAATGAGCACAAGTGCATGCTGTGCTAAACATCTGGTAAGATACATTCTTTGGAAATGTGGGTTCTATGACGGATGCATTAAATCTTTAACATGTGCAGCTTACTTACTCAATCCCATAGACCAGTAGAGCTGGTATATAGGTTCTCACTATTATGTGTGTAGATCTGTTCTGCTCCGTCTGGCCGTGAATCAGAGAATATATCTCTTAATTCACTCTGAGATCAGACTGAGTCTAGGGGGATTTCAGTGGTAGGGGGCGTTGTAGTTGGTATTGGACTACAATGTCTACAGAAAGCAGAAGTGATACTCCTACAGGTGTTTATGTGGAATGTAAAAATAGCAGTATGTGTTTGTGAAATACATCAGCTCTGTTAAAAGAACACTCAAGAAAAACTATGTTACTTATCATAGTGATTAATGTGTAACATTAAAACAACGTCATATGCCACACCAACATTAGACAACTATACAGAAAAAATAGAAAATTGCTGAAATAAGAAAATCTAATCAATGATGGAGAATAGTCAGATTAACTGATCATTGGCACACACATGGTGGTGTAGCAGGATAATCCCTGTAAGAGGTTGTGAGTTCAAATCCCAGGTGAGGACATGAATAATTATAGTATGAATGAACATGCACAATGTACTGTACATGTTTCAAGCAGACAACCATAGTCCCTGTGTCCAAGAACGCAAAGGTAACCTGTCTAAATGACTATCATCCCGTAGCACTCACATCTGTAGCTATGAAATGCTTTGAAAAACTGGTCATGGCTCACATCAACACCATCATCTTGGACCCACACCAATTTGCATACTGCCCCAACAGATCCACAGATGACGCAATCTCTATTGCACTTTCCCACCTGGATAAAAGGAACACCTACGAAAATGAGACTGCTGTTTATTGAATACAGCTCAGCGTTCAACACAATAGTGCCCTCCAAGCGTATCACTAAGGACCAGACTGCAAGGCACTACAGAGGGTAGTGTGTATGGCCCAGTACATCACTGGGGCCGAGCTCCCTGCCATCCAGGAAGTCTATACCAGGCTGTGAAAGAGGAAGGACCTAAAAATGGTCAAAGACTCCAGCCACCCAAGTCATAGACTGTTCCCACGGCAAACGGTCCCGATGCACCAAGTCTGGAACCAATCGGACCAATCCTAAATAGTTAGTTAAATACAGTACCTAATTAATGAAATAGCTACTCAGACTAGAACTTTTTCGACTCATCACATACGCTGCTGTCACTGTTTTCTTATCTGGTGTTTTATTCCTAGTTATATGTTAACATACAGTTGAAGTCGGAAGTTTACAAACACCTTTAAACTCAGTTTTTCACAATTCCTGACATTTACTCCTAATACAAATTCCCAGTCTTAGGTTAGTTAGGATCACCACTTATTTTAAGAATGTGAAATGTCAGAATAATAGTAAAGAGAATGATTTATTTGAGCTTTAATTTCTTTCATCGCATTCCCAGTGGGTCAGAAGTTTACATACTAATTGAGTGTATTTGGTAGCATTGCCTTTAAATTGTTTAACTTGGGTCAAACGTTTTGGGTAGCCTTCCAGAGCTTCCCACAACAAGTTGGGTGAATTTTGGCCCATTCCTCATGACAGAGCTGGTGTAACTGAGTCAGGTTTGTAGGCCTCCTTGCTCACATGCTTTTTCAGTTCTGCCCAAAAATGTTCTATTGGATTGAGCTCAGGGCTTTGTGATGGCCACTCCAATACCTTGACTCTGTTGTCCTTAAGCCAATTTGCCACAACTTTGGAAGTATGCTTGGGGTCATTGTCCATTTGGAAGACCCATTTGCGACCAAGCTTTAACTTCCTGACTGATGTCTTGAGATGTTGCTTCAATATATCCACATAATTTCCCTTCCTCATGACCTCCTCTATTTTATGAAGTGCACCAGTCCCTCCTGCAGCAAAGCACCCCCACAACATGATGCTGCCACCCCCGTGCTTCCCCCTTTTTCCTCCAAACATAATGGTAATTATGGCCAAACAGTTCTATATTTGTTTTTTCAGACTAGAGGACATTAAACCAAACATTACAATCTTTGTCCCCATGTGCAGTTGCAAACCGTAGTCTGGCTTTTTTTATGGCGGTTTTGAACAGTGGCTTCTTCCTTGCTGAGCGGCCTTTCAGGTTATGTCGATATAGGACTCGTTTAACTGTGGATATAGATACTTTTGTACCTGTTTCCTCCATCTTCACAAGGTCCTTTGCTGTTGTTCTGGGTGTGATTTGCACTTTTCGCACCAAAAGTACATTCCTCTCTAGGAGACAGAACGCGTCTCCTCCTGAGCGTTATGATGGCTGCGTGTTTATACTTGCGTACTATTGTTTGTACAGATGAACGTGGTACCTTCAGGCGTTTGGAAATTGCTCCAAGGATGAACCAGACTTGTGGAGGTCTACAATTTATTTTCTGAGGTCTTGGCTGATTTCTTTTGATTTTCCAATGATGTCAAGCAAAGGGGCATTCAGTTTGAAGGTACGCCTTGAAATACATCCACAGGTTCACCTCCAATTGACTCAAATGATGTCAATTAGCCTATCAGAAGCTTCTAAAGTCATGACATCATTTTCTGGATATTTCCAAGCTGTTTAAAGGCACAGTCAACTTAGAGTATGTAAACTTCTGACCCACTGGAATTGTGATACAGTGAAATAATCTGTCTGTAAACAATTGTTGGAAAAATGACTTGTGTCATGCACAAAGTAGATGTCCTAACCGACTTGCCAAAACTATAGTTTGTTAACAAGAAATTTGTGGAGTGGTTGAAAAACGAGTTTTAATGACTCCAACCTAAGTGTATGAACACTTCCGACTTCAACTGTATCTACCTCAATTACCTTGTGCCCCTGCCCATCGACTCTGTACTGGTACCACATGTATACAGACAAGTTATCATTACTCATTGTGTCTATTATTACTTTTATTATTACATGTTTTACTTTTCTATTATTTATTTGATTTCTCTCTGCATTGGCAGGGCCCGTGAGTAAGTATTTCACTTTTAGTCCACACCTGTTGTTTATGGAGCATGTGACAAATAAAATGTGATTTGAATAAAAAAATGTTTTGCTGTTTGTATCTTATTTGGGATAGTCCCTACATATAGTCTATGGATGTTCATCTAACTATCCACTAACCTTAACCTGGCCATAACCCTAACCCCAAAGCCCTAGTCATAACCCTAAAGCCCTAGTTATAACCCTATAGCCCTAGTCCTAACCCTAAAGCTAACCCTATAGCCCTAGTCCTAACCCTAAAGCTAGCCCTAGTCCTAACCCTAAAGCTAACCCTATAGCCCTAGTCCTAACCCTATAGCCTTAGTCCTAACCCTAAAGCTAACCCTATAGCCCTAGTCCTAACCCTAAAGCTAACCCTATAGTCCTAACCCTAACCCTAAAGCGAACCCTATAGCCCTAGTCCTAACCCTAAAGCTAACCCTATAGCTCTAGTCCTAACCCTAACCCTATAGTCCTAGTCCTAACCCTAAAGCTAGCCCTAGTCCTAACCCTAAAGCTAACCCTATAGCCCTAGTCCTAACCCCATAGCCCTAGTCCTAACCCTAAAGCTAACCCCATAGCCCTAGTCCTAACCCTAAAGCTAACCCCATAGTCCTAAAGATAACCCTAGCCCGGCTGTAGCTACAGCTACAAAGCTACACAGGTCTTTCAGAGACAGGTCTTATAGCTCATCATCAAAGCCTGCAGTTCTGTCTGGGTGTCAGAGATACTAACCAATAATATCAGGTCATCTCTGGCTCCAGACTTGTAGTTCCTGTCACCTCACACTGTGGTTGAGGCTCTTGTCATCTTTCTAATGTCAGTTAGACCATGAAGAACAAACTGCAAGAAAGGGGCTGTTATTCTGAGATAAAGCTAGGGGTAATAAGAGTGCAAACTTACGATTAAATGCTTGCTTACGTATTTAAGAAAACAGATATTTTGAGTTCTTACAGTACATGCATGAACTATGATATGTGGAGTCTTTAATAATCTAAATATATATATTTCAGCTTTGTCTCTTGCTGTTGTTGTCACTCAGTCTGATGTTTGGAGCACCTTCACTCTTGGAGACGCAGTTGATTTGGAATGCTTCATCACTGTGGATGACGATGACAGTACAAGCCCCAGATGTTGTCTCTGTATTCTCACTGCAATTTTCTTTGTAGAGTTTGACAAAAAGCTTTGCTTTGCTACAAGGAAGAGTGGCACCAGATTTGTGCTGACCATCTCAGATTCCACGGCATCCAACATGGGGATGTATTACTGTGCTGCAATTGATTATGAAAGCATGATCTTCGGGAGTTCTGTTTTTCTGAAACATCAGGGTACATCTGATACATTCAGGTGTTTTATCTTCTATTTTAGCAAACATATGTTGTATTTGGAAATTGTGCAAATCATTGATGGTAATGTGATTTTATATTCCTGGAAAAGCTGCAGATTCCAGGACCCAGCATGTTGAACAGCAGTCTGTGTCTGAGTCAGTCTAGCCAGAAGACTCTGACTTTGAACTGTGCAATACACATTGAGACCTGTGCAGGAGAACACACTGTCTATTGGTTCAGACATGGCTCAGGAGAATCCCATCCAGGAATCATTTACACCCATGGAGACAGGAGTGATCAGTGTGAGAAGAGCCCTGAGGCTGGGTCTCCTACACAGAGCTGTGTCTACAACCTCCGCAAGAGGAACCTCAGCCTCTCTGATGCCGGGACTTACTATTGTGTTGTTTGGGAACAGGACCAAGTTGGATGTTGAAGGTAGCTAACATTTCTTAACCCATATGCTATTATTTAGAAAGACATTAACATTACAGTTAATGATTGATACCATGTTTTCGGCTTCTGCCCAGCGCATTATAGTGGAGTAATACAGTATATTTAATATCTTTCAGATGGTGATGTTGATCCACAGATGAGAATCCCGGTCCTTCTCTCCATCATAGGAACTGGAGTTCTCCTCTGCTGTCCTACCATCTTCATCTACACCACCAGGAAATAGATACAGTGCCTTGCGAAAGTATTCGGCCCCCTTGAACTTTGCAACCTTTTGCCACATTTCAGGCTTCAAACATAAAGATATAAAACTTTATTTTTTTGTGAAGAATCAACAACAAGTGGGACACAATCATGAAGTGGAACGACATTTATTGGATATTTCAAACTTTTTTTACAAATCAAAAACTGAAAAATTGGGCGTGCAAAATTATTCAGCCCCCTTAAGTTAATACTTTGTAGCGCCACCTTTTGCTGCGATTACAGCTGTAAGTCGCTTGGGGTATGTCTCTATCAGTTTTGCACATCGAGAGACTGACATTTTTTTCCCATTCCTCCTTGCAAAACAGCTCGAGCTCAGTGAGGTTGGATGGAGAGCATTTGTGAACAGCAGTTTTCAGTTCTTTCCACAGATTCTCGATTGGATTCAGGTCTGGACTTTGACTTGGCCATTCTAACACCTGGATATGTTTATTTTTGAACCATTCCATTGTAGATTTTGCTTTATGTTTTGGATCATTGTCTTGACAAATCTCCGTCCCAGTCTCAGGTCTTTTGCAGACTCCATCAGGTTTTCTTCCAGAATGGTCCTGTATTTGGCTCCATCCATCTTCCCATCAATTTTAACCATCTTCCCTGTCCCTGCTGAAGAAAAGCAGGCCCAAACCATGATGCTGCCACCACCATGTTTGACAGTGGGGATGGTGTGTTCAGCTGTGTTGCTTTTACGCCAAACATAACGTTTTGCATTGTTGCCAAAAAGTTCAATTTTGGTTTCATCTGACCAGAGCACCTTCTTCCACATGTTTGGTGTGTCTCCCAGGTGGCTTGTGGCAAACTTTAAACGACACTTTTTATGGATATCTTTAAGAAATGGCTTTCTTCTTGCCACTCTTCCATAAAGGCCAGATTTGTGCAATATACGACTGATTGTTGTCCTATGGACAGAGTCTCCCACCTCAGCTGTAGATCTCTGCAGTTCATCCAGAGTGATCATGGGCCTCTTGGCTGCATCTCTGATCAGTCTTCTCCTTGTTTGAGCTGAAAGTTTAGAGGGACGGCCAGGTCTTGGTAGATTTGCAGTGGTCTGATACTCCTTCCATTTCAATATTATCGCTTGCACAGTGCTCCTTGGGATGTTTAAAGCTTGGGAAATCTTTTTGTATCCAAATTCGGCTTTAAACTTCTTCACAACAGTATCTCGGACCTGCCTGGTGTGTTCCTAGTTCTTCATGATGCTCTCTGCGCTTTTAACGGACCTCTGAGACTATCACAGTGCAGGTGCATTTATACGGAGACTTGATTACACAAAGGTGGATTGTATTTATCATCATTAGTCATTTAGGTCAACATTGGATCATTCAGAGATCCTCACTGAACTTCTGGAGAGAGTTTGCTGCACTGAAAGTAAAGGGGCTGAATAATTTTGCACGCCCAATTTTTCAGTTTTTGATTTGTTAAAAAAGTTTTAAATATCCAATAAATGTCGTTCCACTTCATGATTGTGTCCCACTTGTTGTTGATTCTTCACAAAAAAATACAGTTTTATATCTTTATGTTTGAAGCCTGAAATGTGGCAAAAGGTCGCAAAGTTCAAGTGGGCCGAATATTTTCGCAAGGCACTGTATATTTGAGATTCTTCAAATAGCCACCCTTTGCCTTGATGACAGCTTTGCACACTCTTGGCATTCTCTCAACCAGCTTCATGAGGTAGTCACCTGGAATGCATTTCAATTAACAGGTGTGCCTTGTTAAAAGTGAACTGGTGGAATTTCTTTCCTTCTTAATGCGTTTCGAGCCAATTATTTATTTTGTGACAAGGTAGGGGTGGTATATAGAAGATAGCCCTATTTGGTAAAAGACCAAGTCCATATTATGGCATGTAAAGCTCAAATAAGCAAAGAGAAACGACAGTCCATCATTGTTTTAAGACGTTATTTTATTAAATATTTTTCCTATGTTGTTGCCTTACATCCTGGAATTAAAATGGCTTTTGGGTGGGTTGTATCATTTGATTTACACAACATGCCTAACAAATTTAAGATGGAAAATATTTTGAATTGTGAAACAAACAAGTAATAAGACAAAATAACGGAAAACTTGAGCGTGCATAACTATTCACCCCCCCCCCAAAGTGCTTTGTAGAGCCACCTTTTGAAGCAATTACAGCTGTAAGTCTCTTGGGGTATGTCTCTGTAAGCTTGGCACATCTTGCAATTTGGACTTTTGCCCATTCTTCAAGGCAAAACTGCTCCAGCTTCAAGTTGGATGGGTTCCACTTTTGCACAGCAGTCTTTAAGTAATACCACAGATTCTCAATTGGATTGAGGTCTGGGCTTTGACTAGGCCATTCCAAGACATTTAAATGTTCCCCTTAACCTCACTAGGGTAGGGGACAGCATTTGGAATTTTGGAAGAAAAGCGTGCCCAAAGTAAACTGCCTGCTACTCAGGCCCAGAAGCTAGGATATGCATATAGTTGGTAGATGTGGATAGAAAACACTCTAAAGTTTCCAAAACTGTTACAATAATGTCTGTGAGTAGAAAATAACTGATATGGCAGGCGAAAATCTGAGGAAAATCCATCCAGGAAGTACTATTATTTTGAAAGGCTGCTTTTCCATTGGAAGCCTATCCACCATACAAAGACTTAGGACCCAGTTCATGATCTCTATGGCTTCCTCTACATTTGGCCAGTCTTTAGGCATTGTTTTACTCTGAAAAATGAGGGAGATACAGCACTTTCAATGAGAGGACAGTGGAAATTTCCAGACATGAGTCCAGCGCACGATTGGGAGCGCGCCTTTCTTGTTTCTCCTTTTCTATTGACGAAGCTTTTGTCCGGTTGAAATATGATTGATTATTTATGACAAAAACAACCTGAGGATTGATTTTAAACATTGTTTGACATGTTTCTACAAACTTTTATGGTACTTCTTTGATTTTTCGTCTGTCTGTTGTGAACACGCTTTGTTCCAATGGATTGCTGAACAAAAGGTTTTTGGATATGAACATGGATTTTATCGAACAAACAAACATCTATTGAGTAAATGGGAGTCTTGTGAGTGCAAACATATGAAGATCATCAAAGGTAAGTGATTAATATTATCACTATTTCTGACTTGTGTAACTCCTCTACTTGACTTGTTCCTGTTTATAATGATTTGTCTGCTGGGCGCTGTTCTTAGATAATCGCATGGTATGCTTTCGCCATAAAACCATTTTTGAAATCTGATACCATGGTTGGATTAACAAGAATCTTTAAACCAATGTTTAACACTTGTGTGTTTCATGAATTTCATGAACGCTAGCGTCCCACACCCCCTAGTGAGGTTGAACCACTCAAGTGTTGCTTTAGCAGTATGCCTAAGGGTTCAAAGTTTCTGAATTATTTTATAACCCAACCCTGATCTGTACTTCTCCACAACTCTGTCCCTGACCTGTTTGGAGAGCTCCTTGGTCTTCATAGTGTCGCTTGCGTGGTGGTGTCCCTTGCTTAGCGGTGTTGCAGACTCTGGGGCCTTTCAGAACAGGTGTATATATACTGAGATCATGTGACAGATCATGTGACACTTAGATTGCACACAGGTGGACTTTATTTTACTAATTACGTGACTTCTGAAGGTAATTGCACCAGATCTTATTTAGGGACGCACCACTTTTTTTCCATTTTTTGTTTATTGAATATTTGGAAACAAGTCATTTTTTTTCATTTCACTTCACCAATTTGGACTATTTTGTGTACATTTATTACATGAAATCCAAATAAAAATCAATTTAAATATCAGGTTGTAATGCAACAAAATAGGAAAAACGCCAAGGGGGTGAATACTTTTGCAGGGCACTGTATATCTTCAAACTAAGGGCAACCATGGCAGTTAAAATATGGAGCCGAAGAACATGGCTGACGTTTTACATTCTCCCAACCAATTGTGCGATTTTATAATTTTTTTACGTTTTGTTTAACTTACGTTTTGTTTAACTTTAACTTATTGTGTACATATTGTTGCTGCTATCGTCTCTTATAACCAAAAATAACTTCTGGACATCAGAAAACCGATTACTCACTGCAGACTGGAATCAACTTTTTCCTTTAACGAGTCCGATGAGAAGGATATCCTGCTTTCACTGGAACAGGCCCAGATCCACGCCTTTTGCATAAAGAAAAGATGCCGGAAAAGAGGCAATCATTGTAAAATAAATTTGATGACCTACGATTAAGATTATCATACCAATGGGACAGTAAAAACTAACATCTTATGTTTCACAGAGACGTGGCAGAACAAAGATACGGACAATATAGAGCTAGCAGGATTTACCATGCACCGGCAGAACAGAGACGCTCCCTCTGGTAGGACGAGGCGTGAGGGTGTGTGTCTTTTGGTCAATAACAGCTGGTGCGCGATGTCCAATATTAAAGAAGTCTCAAGGTTTTGCTCACCTGAGGTGGAGTACCTTATGATAAGCTGTAGACCACACTATCTACCATGAGAGTTCTCATCTGTATTACTCATAGCCATCTATTTACTACAACAAAGTGAAGCTGGCACTAAGGCCGCTCTCAACCAACTATAAGGCCATAAGCAAAGAAGAAAATCCTCACCGAGAAGCGGCGCAACCAAGTGGCCGGGGACACAGATGTATTCATAGCTGTCCCCCGCCCTCCATTTGGCAAATCTGACCATAATTCTATCCTCCTGATTCCTGTATACAAGCAAAAACTAAAGCAGGAAGTACAAGTGACTCACTCAATAAGGAAGTGGTCAAATGACATGGATGCTACACTGCAGGACTGTTTTGCTAGCACAGACTGGAATATGTTCCAGGATTCATCCATTGACATTAAGGAATACACCACCACAGTCATCAGCTTCATCAATAAGTGCATCGATGTCGTCATCCCCACAGTGACTGTACATATCCCAACCAGGAGCCATGGATTACAAGCAACATCCGCATCGAGCTAAAGGCTAGAGCTGCCACTTTCAAGGAGCAGGAGACTAATCCGGACGCTTATTAGAAATCCCGCAATGCCCTCAGAGGAATCATCAAACAATCAAAGCATCAGTACAGGATTAAGATTGAATCCTACCACACCGACGCTCGTCACAAGTGGCAGGGCTTGAAAACTATTACAGACTTCAAAGGGAAACCCAGATGCGAGCTGGCCAGTGACGCGGGCCTATCAGACAAGTTAACTTCTTATGGTATAGGGGACGCTTGCGTCCCACTTGGCCAAAAACCAGGGAAAATGCAGCGTGGCAAATTCAAATAAATTGAAATAAAAATCTAACTTTCATTAAATCACACATGTAAGATACTCAATTAAAGCTACACTCGTTGTGAATCCAGCCAACATGTCAGATTTTAAAAAGGCTTTCCGGCGAAAGCACAAGAAGCTATTATCTGATGATAGCACAACAGTAAACAAAGAGGGTAGCATATTTCAACCCTGCAGGCGCTACACAAAACGCAGAAATAAAATACATGCCTTACCTTTGACGAGCTTCTTTTGTTGGCACTCCAATATGTCCAGTAAACATCACAATGGGTCCTTTTGTTCGATTAATTCCGTCCATATATATCCAAAATGTCCATTTATTTGGTGCGTTTGATCCAGAAAAAAACAGCTTCCAAAATGCGCAACATCACTACAAAATATTTCAAAAGTTGCCTATAAACTCTGCCAAAATATTTCAAACTACTTTTGTAATACAACGTTAGGTATTTTAAAACGTTAATAATCGATCAAATTAAAGACTGGTCTCTCTGTGTTCAATACAGGAAGACAACAAACCAAGCTACTTTTCAAGTCTTGCGCAACTCTCAACAGTGTTACGCAGTTCCTAGATGGCCGTACGTCGTCATTGCACAAATGAATAACCTCAACCAAATTCCAAAGACTGACATCCAGTAGAAGGGGTAGGAACTGAAAACAAGTTCCTAAGAAATATTGTTTGCCAATGAGAACTCACTGAACAGACAGAGACCTCAAAGAAAAAAAATTCTGAACGGTTAGTCCTCAGGGTTTTGCCTGCTACATAAGTTCTGTTATACTCACAGACATGATCCAAACAGTTTTAGAAACTTTAGTGTTTTCTATCCAAATCTATTAATAATATGCATATCTTATTTTCTTGGCATGAGTAGTAGGAAGTTGGAATTGAGCACACTATTTAAAAAGTGAAAATGCTGCCCCCTATACCTTGAAGTTAAATGCCTTTTATGCTCGCTTCGAGGCAAGCGACACTGAAGCATGCACGAGAGCACCAGCTGTTCTGGATGACTGTGTGATACCGCTCTCGGTTGCCGATGTGAACAAAACCTTTAAACAGGTAAACATTCACAAAGCCGCTGGGCCAGACGGATAACCAGGACGTGTACTCAAAGCATGCGTGGACCAACTGTCAAGTGTCTTCACTGACATTTTCAACCTCTCCCTGACAGAGTCTGTAATACCTACATGTTTCAAGCTGACCACCATAGTCCCTGTGCCCAAGGAAGCAAAGGTAACCTGCCTGAATGATTACCGCCCCATGGCACTCACGTTGGTAGCCATGAAGTGCTTTGAAAGGCTGGTCATGGCTCACATCAACAGCATCCTCCTGGACACCCTAGACCACCTGCAATTCGCATACCGCTCCAACAGAACCACAGATAACGCAATCTCAATCGCACTCCACACTGCCCTTTCTCACCTGGACAAAAGGAACACCTGTGTGAGAATGCTGTTCATTGACTACAGCTCAGCGTTCAACACCATAGTGCCCTCAAAGCTCATCACTAAGCTAAGGACTCTGGGACTAAACACCTCCCTCTGCAAATGGATCCTGGACTTACCACTCCCCGGTGGTAAGAGTAGGCAACAACAGGGGCCCCCACAGGGGTGTGTACTTTGTCCCCTCCTGTATTCCCTGTTCACCCACGACTGCGTAGACAAACACAACTCCAACACCTTCATTAAGTTTGCTGACGACACAACAGTGGTAGGGATGATCACAGACAATGATGAGATGGCCTGTAGAGAGGTCAGGGAACTGGCAGTGTGGTGCCAGGACAACAACATCTCCCTCAATGTGAGCAAGACTAAGGAGCTGATCGTGGACTACAGGAAAAGGCCCCCATTAACATCGAAGGGGGCTGTAGTTAAGAGTTTCAAGTTCCTTGGTGTCCACATCACCAAACTATCATGGTCCAAACATACCAAGACAATTGTGAAGAAGGCATGATAAAACCTTTTCCCCCTCAGGAGACTGAAAAGATTTGTCATGGGTCCCTAGATTCTCAAAAGGTTCTACAGCTGCACCATCGAGAGCATCCTGACCGGTTGCATCACCGCCTGTAATGGCAACTGCTCGGCATCTGACCGTAAGGCACTACAAAGGGTAGTGCGAACGACCCAGTACATCACTGGGGCCAAGCTTCCTATCATCCAGGACCTATATAATAGGCGGTGTCAGAGAAAAGCCCATAAAATTGTCAGAGACTCCAGTCACCCAAGTTATAGACTGTTCTCTGCTACCGCAAGGTAAGCGGTACCGGAGCGCCAAGTCCAGGACCAAAAGGCTCCTCAGCAGCTTCTACCACCAAGCTATAAGACTGCTGAACAATTCATAAAATCGCCACCGGACAATTTACCCCTCCTTTTGTACACTGCTGCTACTCGCTGATTGGTATAAGATGTTGTCTTTTCTTTTGTTGTACAACAGGAGAGTGGTCTCATATCAGCCAATGTTGGAGACACAGTGACTTTGCAGCACTTCTATGAAGGCGACGTGGCCATGCATTTCTCCTGGTTCAAGCAACCCTTTGGAGAAAAACCTCAGCTTATCTCAACCATCTATAAGTATGAAAAGAGTCCTACATTTTACCATGAGTTCAAGGGTAACCCTCAATTGTCAATGCAATGCGGCCAAGGAATTAATCACCTCAGTATCTCAGACTCAGTATCTCAGCTCGGATTCAGACACAATTTGGACAATTGTCTATGTAAAAGGTACAGTCCTGAGAACATTATTTTAATATTCCGTAAAATATTTTTAGAGAAAGTCTGAATTGGTAGACAAAGAGTAGTGATGAGTTAACCTAAGCAAACATCATTTTAGGAGTTTTTTTATATCAGGTATTATCACATTGTGAAGATTCTCTCATTTGAGTAAGAACACTTGAAACAGGAAAGTTGTAGATAGTTAAGACAGATTTAACAAACATTTTAAACCCTCTTTTCAGATTCATGCTCCAACAGCAAGACAGTTGTAGAGCAGTCTGTGTCTGAGTCAGTCCAACCAGGTGACTGTGGGACTCTGAACTGTACAATACACACTGAGACTTGTGCAGGAGAACACAGTGTCTATTGGTTCAGACATGGCACAGGAGAATCCCATCCAGGAATAATTTACAACCCATGGAGACAGTAGTGATCAGTGTGAGAAGAGCCCTGAGGCTGGGTCTCCTACACAGAGCTGGGTCTACAACCTCCCCAAGAGGAACCTCAGCCTCTCTGATGCTGGGACTTACTACTGTGCAGTGGCCTCATGAGGGGAGATACTGTTTGGGAACGGGACCAAGCTGGACATTCAAGATAAACCTCTTATGCTCTTTTGTTCAAATTACATAAACATTACATTTACGTACCCAGTTGATTATTATAAAAGAAAATGTGTTCTCACTGACTTCATTAACATTTTAGTCATTTGCCAGAACTGTCCAGAGAACTTAGGGTTAAGTGTCTTGCTCAAGGGCACATTGACAGTTTGGGGATTCAAACCAGTAACCTTTCATTTACTGGCCCAGTGCTCTTAACCACTAGGCTACCATCCACCCTACCTACTGACTTACCTGATCAAATAATTGCAAAATAAAATACATGCTATTACACTATAATAACCCCTACTGTATAATAGAAAACATGTAATTGTTACCCGGATAAAGCACTAAATAAACTTCAGTTAGTGCTAAATACGGCTGCTAGAATCCTGACTAGAACCCAAAAATTTGATCATATTACTGCAGTGCTAGCCTCACTACACTGGCTTCCTGTCAAAGCAAAGGCTGATTTCAAGGTTTTACTGCTAACTTACAAAGCATTACATGGGCTTGCTCCTACCTATCTCTCCGATTTGGTCCTGCCATACAGACCTACACGTACGCTACGGTCACGACGCAGGCCTCCTAATTGTCCCTAGAATTTCTAAGCAAACAGTTGGAGCAGGGCTTTCTCACATAGAGCTCCATTTTTATGGAACGGTCTGCCTACCCATGTCAGAGACGCAAACTCGGTCTCAACCTTTAAGTCTTTAATGAAGACTCATCTCTTCAGTGGGTCATATGATTGAGTGTAGTCTGGCCCAGGAGTGGGAAGGTGAACGGAAAGGCTCTGGAGCAACGAACCGCCCTTGCTGTCTCTGCCTGGCCGGTTCCTCTCTTTCCACTGGGATTCTCTGCCTCTAACCCTCAGTCTTGTCTCAGGATGGTAAGTTGGTGGTTGAAGATATCCTTCCTGTTTGGCCCTGTCCGGGGGTGTCCTCGGATGGGGCCACAGTGTCTACTGACCCCTCCTGTCTCAGCCTCCAGTATTTATGCTGCAGTAGTTTGTGTCGGGGGGCTAGGGTCAGTTTGTTATATCTGGAGTACTTCTCCTGTCCTATTCGGTGTCCTGTGTGAATTTAAGTGTGCTCTCTCTCATTCTCTCTTTCTCTCTTTCTTTCTCTCTCTCGGAGGACCTGAGCCCTAGGACCATGCCTCAGGACTACCTGACATGATGACTCCTTGCTGTCCCCAGTCCACCTGGCCGTGCTGCTGCTCCAGTTTCAACTGTTCTGCCTTATTATTATTGGACCATCCTGGTCATTTATGAACATTTGAACATCTTGGCCAAGTTCTGTTATAATCTCCACCCGGCACAGCCAGAAGAGGACTGGCCACCCCACATAGCCTGGTTCCTCTCTAGGTTTCTTCCTAGGTTTTGGCCTTTCTAGGGAGTTTTTCCTAGCCACCGTGCTTCTACACCTGCATTGCTTGCTGTTTGGGGTTTTAGGCTGGGTTTCTGTACAGGACTTTGAGATATCAGCTGATGTACAAAGGGCTATATAAATACATTTGATTTGAATTGTTTCAGTGGGTGATATTCAAGTGGCGACTGAAGTGGAAATGAGGATACTAGTCCTCTTCTCCTTCATAAGAACTGGATTTCTCCTCTGCTGTCTGACCATCTACCTCATCAGGAAATAGATTCATTCAATGATTCAGTTTTTCAATCCTTCAAGCTGTTACAAATACATATGTGGTTAACTGACTTTTCAAATGTTTCAGTGCTCGTCAGCTTTGGTAACATAACGTAAAGTAAAATGTTCATATTTTTTGAACTCTTATTCACTACAGAAGTGATACCTCCTTGCCGTTGAGTTAGCAGTGGCCGCTGTAAACGTGGTCTAGCAAAGGACGGACGATGGATCCAGACATTAGAAATGTATAATATCTGAAATTGTAGCTAGACTGGATGAACCCTTCAAGGCAGACTGGAACCCCTTTAACTCCATTTTGTTTGTACAGCTTGCTTGACCCGCATTGTGTCAAGTCACTCTGGTCCACATGTAACGTGTCCACCAGAACTTTTCCCCACTGATCTTTGTCGATAGCGCCTGCTAAATTCAGGTCAGCAATGTTATTGAGAGCAGTAGCAACACTTTTGCTGTTCTCCTTGGCTAACATGATATCTTTCAAAAAGTCTGCGGTAGCAAGGATTATGTACACATACTGAACAGCTCATGTTATGGACAGAAGCATGCTACATGACAGACCAATCTTAACTCATCTCAACAGTGATACCACATAGACATCCTGCTGAAAACCACATAGAGACATAGATATACAGAGAGCAGGTATGAGGGACCTGTCTGCACAAAGCCAGCAGGCCCACCTGACTAAAGCGTAGATACATCCTCGTCTTCTGCTTTGTGCAGAGTACCTGTGAAACTGTTCACTGTGTGGGGGTAGGTGTGAGTGACATGCACCAAAAGAGAACAACACATTACAGAGAGATGACTTGAATAAATAGGTTGTTTCCCATTCTTATTCAACTACTCCCTGGAACTCAATACAAAACTACACGCAAACACATTAGTCATTGTCTTCATCATATAGAGATCACCCTGCGACCCATTTTATTTTGAATGATTGTGTGGCTCCTCCTGGTAACGAAGCTACACTTTATAGTAACTTAGTTGATGTTAGTAGTAATGATCCAGTGATGATGACTACCTAGCCTGATGGATGCATGAGACGCTATGATTCTGAAATGGATTTATAACATGATACAGATGTCTAATATGCATGTAATAAATGACCTCGTTAAAGATTGTTAACCGAACATTGTCTTTAATGGGCCTTTGTTGACAGATATTATGACGACACATGATATATCACAGGAAAGTACACTTTCAATGATTCTGAGTGAATTTTTTTAACATTTTGACAATTCTAAAAGTTCCTGCCAACTCTACTGTCCAGACAGTTATGGGGACATCCATGTACCTTATTGAAAGAGAAATGAAGTGCAGTACTTCAACCTGCACATATGCATATTCACTTGTTGTATTGTTTGTGAAAACTTCTCAGTTACAATGTGGACATTGTCATAATCAGATTAAATTTTCAACAATTTCAACTCTCTTCAAAACATACTCAGCTAAGAAGTCTTTTTAGTTCAGGCTTTTCTTATGAAGAAAGTGAGTTGTGCTCTTAGTGACATGGATGTTTGTGGTTTTGATTCACTGAGGTGTGTGAAGACAGTGTGTGGTGAGGACTGATGGTCATTGCTGGGGGATAGAGTCAGAATACCACAGAGATGTGATGCAGGACACAGTTTAAAAAGAAGACAACTGAAAGTGTTAGTCAGTAGAATGTACTCTACGCATGCTATTATAAACATCATGTAATCAGGATGCAGTGTACCTGCAAACTTCCCAGTTTAACTTGAAGAATATGAGTGCAAATCAAACAATACATCAACATTAATTCACTGTAATGTTTTATTTGATCTAAAATGTACCACAGTACCACAACAGTAAAGTTATAAGGAGTTTGACAGAATACAAGCAATTCTAGCACAATTATAATAATAAAAACACAGTGTGTATGAAAAAGCAATGCAAGTCTTAAAGGAGGTAAATCTATGTTTCAATCCATGTTTTGGCACCTCACCCCAGAGTACTCCGTGTCTCTCTCCATGGTGCTCCTCTGTCTCTGGGTCTTTGGCTTCTTGTGGATGACATTCAGAGCAGCGTAATGGACCGACGTGAGTGTGTCATCATGTTCCTTATCCTAAGAGGAATAGCAAAAAATGTTAGAACATTTAAGAAATGTCAGAAATATCACTAACAGTCCAGCTTGGTCCCGTTCCCAAACAGTATCTCCCCACATGAGGCCACAGCACAATAGTAAGTCCCAGCATCAGAGAGGCTGAGGTTCCTCTTGGGGAGGTTGTAGACACAGCTCTGTGTAGGAGACCCAGCCTCAGGGCTCTTCTCACACTGATCAGTCCTGTCTCCATTGGTGTAAATGATTCCTGGATGGGATTCTCCTGAGCCATGTCTGAACCAATAGACACTATGTTCTCCTGCACAGGTCTTGGAGTGTATTGTACAGTTCAGAGTCAGAGTCTCCTGGCTGGACTGACTCAGACACAGGCTGCTAGAGTACAGACATGCTGTTGGACTCTGAACCTGAAGAGAGTGAGTAAGATCATTGTGTGTACATTTTATTTTCCTGCTAGATTAATTCATTTAGCATTATATGAACACACATTAGGTTGCGACTTAAGTTACCTTTGACAATTAAAGAAGTTCCTTCTCCAAATATGACTTTGCCGACTTCCATAACACCACAGTAGTATGTAGCTGTGTCCCCTGACTCTGTCTTGGAGATGGTCAGGTTAGAGCTGTCAAAACCTCTCCCCACACTCAAGCGTTTAGTCTCCTTGAAGTCCTTGGTAAAATTGTTGAAATAAAAGGTATTTTGAGTGCGACAATATGATGATGCCATGAGAAGAGGCTTCTGTCCAACAGTTTGCTTGAACCAAGCGACTCTGACCATCAAATTAGATTGACAAAAGCAAGTGAGAGATACATTTTGTCCCAGGCGTGTAACTATCACAGGGTCTGGTTGGATTACATCCTTGTTAAGTGCACAACCTGTGAAGCAAACAAACTAAATAAATCAAAGACAAAGTTAAAGTACAGAATTATACAATATTATCATTATTCAGACATAGTCATTAAAATTGATTAAAAAAGACTGACATCCATGTCATGTCCATGCCATGTTTATATTTCTTACTTACCCAAATTGGTGTTAATCAAAAAATATTGTCCAATATATAATCATAATTTCCTTTCTGAACTGTATAGTGTGAGGGGTCTGACAACAGGGCACCTTTTATATGATGACACTCATTGGATAATCATTATGAAGTAGGCGGAAACTCTGAACCAAGTGATTTTATTGGCTGTCTGAACAGGCATAAAACATGTGATAAAAACTACAATCTAACATGTGTTCTGTGGCATACCATAGTTAGAGCAGCCCTTCAAATGATGTACAGTCAGAGTTACTGGTTTGTATTTTCATCATTTGGGTCGGTGGCTGAGACTACAGGTACATATGTCCTCTTTGACATACACAGGGGGTTTACATTGTATTTCTCACTTCATGTCTGTAGAAGGTAATTCAAAGCTTTCAGGAGGAAGTGAACTCTAGTGAGGTTGGCACCTTTTTGACAAAATAAAGATGTGATTTTGATACCTGGTGCAAATAATTGGTAAGAAGTAAGATGTCATTAAACTAGGAAATACAAATATGCTTATTGAACTATCACACCAACATAAAGGCAGGTTACAGATTTCCATGTTAAAACCATTATCATAAAAAGTAAGAGTTCAGACATTTGCGAAATCATTATATACGTACATTTGTTTGTACACTTCTACAAAAACAGATGTATCTAGTCAGTCAATCTCAGCCACTATTGCTGAGGATTTGAGACTCATGACACAATCCAAGTATCAGCTTTCACAGTTGCTGGACAATTATGCTCTGCATCTGAGTTATTTTACATTTATATTAGGTGAAGCAAGGCCCTTTCAATAGCATCCTACAGCAAATGAGAAATGTATATAATCGCCAGTTCACACGGACACTGTCAAGATTAAAGGGGAATTCAGAGGAGGGGTGGGGCTTAATTTAGAATGATGCTGATTGGATGACCCTCACATGTCACATCCTGTCTTGATGACACACCAGAGTATATTATTTCTTCCTCTCTCTGTTCTCTCTGTTCTCTCCTCTGTCTCCTGGGCTTGGTACTCTTCTTGTCAGCTAACTTCAGGGCAGTGTAGTTCAAGGCATCATCGTCACTGTGGACAGTGGTGGAAAAGTACCCAATTGTCATACTTGAGTAAAAGTAAAGATACCTTAATAAAAATGACTCAAGTAGGGACTCCCGAGTGGCGCAGGGGTGTAAGGCACTGCATTGCAGTGCTACCTGTGCCACTAGAGATTCTGAGTTTGAGTCCAGGCTCTGTCGCAGCCGGCTGCAACTGGGTAACCCATGGGGAGGTGCACATTTGGACCAGCGTCGTTAGGGAAGTGTTTGGGATGTCCTTGTCCCGTCATGGGCCGGGCACAGTACACACTGACACGGTCGCCAGGTGTAGGTGTTTCCTCTGACACATTGGTGAGGCTGGCTTCTGGTTTAAATGGGCATTGTTTTGAGAAGCAGTGCCGCTTGGTTGGGTTGTGTTTCGGAGGATGCATGGCGCTCGACCTTTACCTCTCCTGAGTCCGTACGTGAGTTGCAGTGATGAGACAAGACTGTAACTACCAACTAACTAACTAACTAACTAACTAAAAAAATTCATGATTGAAGTGAAAGTCACCCAATAAAATACTACTTGAGTAAAAGTCTACAAATATTTAGTTTGAAATGTACTTAAGTATGAAAAGTAAAAGTACAAATAATTTCAAATTCTGCATATTAACTTCTTGACGCACCCATCCCGTTAGCGGGATTGCAGAGCGCCAAATTCAAGTTAAATTACTACAAATATTTAATTTTCATGAAATCACAAGTGCAATATAGCAAAACACAGCGTAGCTTGTTGTTAATCCACCGGTGTGTCAGATTTCAAAAAAGCTTTTCGACGAAAGCATACCAAGCATTTATGTAAGGTCATGATGGGGCAGACGAAAATTCCAACTTGTATCCGTAAAATTTGTAGAAAAATGTCAAACGTTTTTTATAATCAATCCTCAGGTTGTTTTTACAATATATAATCGATAATATTTCAACCGGACTGTAGCTTCTTCAATAGGGAGAGAGAGAGATAATGTCTGCTCCACTCTGGGAAGGCATGCAATGGAACAGAGAGCTTTCAGGAAAAACAGCACTTCCTAGTTGGATTTTCCTCAGGTTTACGCCTGCAATATCAGTTCTGTTATACTCACAGACAATATCTTGACAGTTTTGGAAACTTTAGAGTGTTTTCTATCCTAATCCTAATTATATGCATATTTTAGATTCTGGGCCTGAGAAATAGGCAGTTTCATTTGGGTACGTTTTTCATCCAAACATCAAAATAATGCCCCCTACACTCAACAAGTTAAGCAAACCAGATGGTGCCATTTTCTTGTTTTTTTTTTTATTTACGGGAATTCATGGGCACACTCCAAAACTCAGACATAAGCATGTATGTTTATAAAGTCCACCAGATCATGGGCAATAGGGATGACCAGGGTTGTTCTACTGATAAGCGCATGAATTGGACACTTTCCTCGTCCTGCTAAGCATTCAGAATGTAACAAGTACTTTTAGGTGTCAGGGAAAAAAGTGAAAAGTACATTATTTTCTTTAGGAATGTAGTGAAGTAAAAGTTGACAACAATCTAAATAGTAAAGTAAGGTACAGATACCCCAAAAATCTACTTAAGTAGTACTTTAAAGTATTTTTACTTAAGTACTTTACACCACTGACCGTGGAGCTATGAGGATGAAACAGACTCACTCAATTCAGACTCTCTTTTTAGGCCTAACTACAGCTCATACTGTCTGCAATACTATGTACTGCAGCTGGCCAACAGAGGGCTTGTCCACCCAAAGTAAGAGACACAACAGCAAGAGTCAGTGGATCCTTTACTTAATGTTTTTCTTGCCATTGTGGTCCATGGGAGTCGTACAGTAGTTGAGACCTGGTTGGCCACATGTTATGACAAATCAAATCAAATTTATTATATAGCCCTTCGTACATCAGCTGATATCTCAAAGTGCTGTACAGAAACCCAGCCTAAAACCCCAAACAGCAAGCAATGCAGGTGTAGAAGCACGGTGGCTAGGAAAAACTCCCTAAAAGGCCAAAACCTAGGAAGAAACCTAGAGAGGAACCAGGCTATGTGGGGTGGCCAGTCCTCTTCTGGCTGTGCCGGGTGGAGATTATAACAGAACTTGGCCAAGATGTTCAAATGTTCATAAATGACCAGCATGGTCGAATAATAATAAGGCAGAACAGTTGAAACTGGAGCAGCAGCACGGCCAGGTGGACTGGGGACAGCAAGGAGTCATCATGTCAGGTAGTCCTGGGGCATGGTCCTAGGGCTCAGGTCCTCCGAGAGAGAGAAAGAAAGAGAGAAAGAGAGAATTAGAGAAAGCACACTTAAATTCACAAAGGACACCGAATAGGACAGGAGAAGTACTCCAGATATAACAAACTGACCCTAGCCCCCCGACACATAAACTACTGCAGCATAAATACTGGAGGCTGAGACAGGAGGGTGACACTGTCATCCTCTAGGGCCTCTATGACTTCCACACAGTCACTTCATAACACAGAGAAACAGAAAACATGTCAATAGTTTACTTAACCAACAATACCTCATACACTATTTATTCTGTAATGTATTGACAGATAAAATTCCTCCCGTCATATAATTAGAAGGAGGCTCTTTCTTCTTGGCCCAGATGATGATGATACTTTACATCACACTTTAGACCATGGTTTGTGTTTAACTACGGACTTCAGATCTCTAGGTCAATTAACTAACACATAGTTAATTTCTGTGTTTTTACACAGATTTCTGTAGAATATATATATAGATAACTTGCTGCCTCATTAAAATAGTTATATTTTTGCTAAAAAGGACAGCATGAAGAGAAAAAAATGGTCATACAACTGACTGACACCACTGAGACATCTTGCTGAGACCACACAAACAGAGACAGAGAGAGAAAGACAAAAAAGGTCCTGTGCAGAAGGCCGATGGGCCTTACCAAGAGTAGATAGCTACAACCTTGCATTCTGCGGTCTGCTATGAACAATACACATGTAAATAGGTTGCTGTGTATGTGAGTGGGTGTTTGGCATGCAATCAGTAGGCCTATGTCTTAAAGAGAAAACAAAGAAGTAAACCTCCTACACCACATCTGCATTGTATTTTCTGTAACATGATGCAAGGGACTTCCTGACTCCACATAAATGAAGACATTGACCTTTACACTGCAAGCACGGTGTTTAGAGGCCAGTGTTGCACTCAGGGGTGTGAACAGTATGGTGGCCTTGAGAGGGAAAGTAGTGCAGAGTGTTGGTGCAGGTCAGTCTTCCTGTTTTAAAGGTCTATGCAAGTTAGTTTCCAATAGTGGAAAGTCACTGTAACACCCTCCACTATGACCACAGAGGTGTGTGAACAGAATGCATTGAGTTCAACTTGTTGACATTAATTTGGTTTAACAGTTGGAAATGCTTTAGTTTTCTTTACACATGCAAATCAAATGTAAAATGAGTTTGACACAAAAGCAATGCATTCAATTATTTGTACTTTGTGTTACACTTAAAATAGCTATCATCACATTATACTGAAGCATTCATATAGAGCTAGTTATTAAAGAGGTATCTTGCATACAATGACAACTGTTTCATTCATCCAGTTCTACTGTCTGATCCCAGAGTACACCGTCTCTTCCTCCATGTTGCTTCTCTGTCTTCTAGACCTGTTCTTCTTGTTGCTCAGATTCAGAGCTACATAATGGAGACTGTCTGCATCTTGGGCCTGTGAGAAACAGAACTGTATTTTTAACATTAAATGTAATAATTTTCTCCTGAGCCATGTCTGAACCAATAGACACTGTGTTCTCCTGCACAGGTCTCAGTGTGTATTTTACAGTTCAGAGTCACAGCGTCTCCTGGCTGGACCGTCTCAGACACAGATTGCTGGAGCACAGTCACGTTTCTGAAATGGACAAGAAGGTCTATTAACCCATAGAATTTCTAGAATATCACGGAAGCAAGTGTTCTAACTGATGAATTGTTAAATTAAAATCTCATCTGGTTAAGAAAATACCTCATATTTACACCATAAATCTCTATATTCAGATTTAAAAAACAAACTTTATCTTTATCTTTGATCCTTCTCCAAACTCCATATTGTTGCTATAAGAGCTCCCACATAGTATGTGCCAGAGTCTATCAGCTGCATGTCTGAGATCCTTAGGTGATCTTTTTTTGGCCATTTTCCACTGAGGAGTGAGGTTTACCCTTAAACTCATGGTAGAATGTTGCGTTCCTTTCAAACTTAATGACAGTTGAGAAGAACTGAAGTTTATCTCCCAAGGTTTGCTTGTACCAAGAGAACAAGACTGCCTTGTCACTTTCTTGAAAGCAGTGCAAAATCACTATGTCTTCAACACTGGCTGACATGAGACCACTCTCTTGACGTATGGATGAAGACTCCGTTCCAGCTAGCACATCAACTAGAGAACATGAAAATATAGTAACTATGATATAGGTTACCCCAAATACAACATGAGATTGTCAAAGTGTCTTGGACATCACATACTGCAAGTAGAGAAATACCTGTGTTAGCTAATCCAAGTTGATAATTTTAAACCCTAGAAAACCCTTTTGAAATTATGCTTAGCACAGCTGAAAACTGCTGTTCTAATTTTGAAAAATGGCCTTCTTTAGACTAGTTGAGTATCTGGAGCATCAGCTTTTGTGGATTCGATTGCAGGCTCAAAATAGCCAGAAATAAATAACTTTCTTCTAAAACTCGTCAGTCTATTCTTCTCCTGAGAAATGAAGGCAACAAATTGTCAAGAAACTAAAGATCTCGTACAACGCTGTGTACTACTCCCTTCACAGAACAGCGAAAACGGGCTCTAACCTGAATAGAAAGAGGATTGGGAGGTCAAGGTGCACAACTGCGCAAGAGGACAGGTACATTAGAGTCCTCAACTGGCAGCTTCATTAAGTAGTACTCGCAAAATACCAGTCTCAACATCAACAATGATGAGACGACTCCGGGATGCTGGTCTTCTAGGCAGAGTTGCAAAGAAAAAGCCATATCTCAGAATGGCCAATAAAAAGAAAATATTAAGATGGGCAAAAGAACACAGGCAATAGACAGAGGAAGATTGGAAAAAAAGTATTATGGACAGACAGATCTAAGTTTGAGGTGTTCGGCCGTCATACGAAGGAGACCAAGGTGCAGCGTGGTATGTGTACATTCTTCTTTTATTAATGAATGAACACTGAACAAATGAACAAAATAACAAAACGAACCGTGAAGCTAATACGAATAGTGCAGACAGGCAACTAAACATAGAATAAGAACCCACAAACACAAAATGGTAATGGCAACCTAAATATGATCCCCAATCAGAGACAACGATAAACAGCTGCCTCTGATTGGGAACCATATCAGGCCACCATAGACATACAAATCACCTAGACCTACAAGAACCCTAGACTCACAAAAAAACCTAGACAATACAAAACTAGCATACCCACCCCCATCACACCCTGACCTAACCAAAATATAAAGAAAACAGAGATATTAAAGGTCAGAGCGGGACAGGATCACAAAGAAGAACATTCCTAAGACACAGAAAAATTGAAATATGCTGGAGGAGTGCTTGATGCAATGGTGGAGGCAACGTGATGGTCTGGGGATGCTTTGGTGGTGGTAAAGTGGGAGATTTGTAAAGGGTAAAAGGGATCTTGAAGAAGGAAGGCTATCACTACATTTTGCAGCGCCATGCCATACCCTGTGGACGGTGCTTAATTGGAGCCAATTTCCTCCAACAAAAGGACAATGACCCAAAGCACAGCTCCAAACTATGCAATAATTATTTAGGGAAGAAGCAGTCAGCTGGTATTCTGTCTATAATGGAGTTGCCAGCACAGTTACTGGATCTGTCGCGGTAGGGGATTTTGCTATAGGACCGTTAAGGTACCCCCGTCGAGAGTGATACAAGTCGTCTCACTCAAGTCCTTATGTCACCCGGCTAACAGGTGACTCACAGGTCCGCCGGACTGACCTGGTTATGTATCCTGCCCTTTACTCGGAGATTAGCCCTGTGTGATGCCGTTAGGCTTTCGGGATCTTAGATAATATTAATCAGACTTAGAGTACCTCTTGTTTTTACTTTCAATTTCACTTTTTATACTTCTTATATCTAGACTCCGTTTGCTGGAGAGAGTCGACAGAAAGGTCTCTAGTTGCGTTCCTAGTGGATAAGTCAGGCATACCCATGTTGTCGCATAGAAGACATGTTTCGGCGGTTGTTGGTATTCTTCGTCCTAGGCTAAGTACATTTCCAGCTGCAAACTGAAAAGTCCTCGTCTAAGATTTGCTCCTTCGTGGCAATGTTTTAGAGTTGAACCATTTCTAGCCTTGTAGCCAACGTTACACACCGTATTGTCTTAGAAATTCAACCACTTGCAACCTTAATTTACACCATGGTTTGCGTGGTCTGGTGTGAATTGCGTCACGGGGGCTTTTATACTTGGGTAGAAAAGGGTAAGTCTTATCATGTTTGTCCCCACCTGGGCGTGGTTACTGACTGTGCACAAGTTACCATAAAACAACAAATTCTCATTTAGAAGACTAAATCACATTGTTATCTTTTCAAAAGTATTCTTATACTTATTCATCCATCTTATACAACATTCAGATGTAAACCTGACAGCTGTAAATCTGACAGATGTAAACCTGACAGCTGGTAAATGTACACTTTAAAGATAAAAGTCTGGTGTTCCTCTGTCATCTAAATAAGAAGATGTATGTTGTTCCTTGGGAGATTCTCATTGATTGTGTTGGAGTGTTTGTATTATCAGAAATCTCTCAATAGAGAACTGTGTTCAATCAAGAAAACCTACTCCTGACTCGTTTATTCCACCTTTCCTCTTTAGAGTGACACCAAATTACTTTGTCCGCTCTCAAATATAAAATATGTTTTGATTTGTTTAACACATTTTAGGTTATTACATGATTCCATATGTGTTATTTCATAGTTTTAATGTCTTCACTATTATTCTACAATGTAGAAAAGAGTAAAAATAAAGAAAAACCCTTGAATGAGTAGGTGTGTCCAAACTTTTGACTGGTACTGTATAGGTGTTCCATTCTGTGTTTAGATCCACACTACCAGACCACAAAGGAAGGACTGAATCCTCAAATAAAATAGATTCAAATAATTTGGGATTATGGGCGGGACTTAGTATAACAACCATATCTGTATACAATGATAAAAAATAGTCTTATCACCAACCACTGATGTTCCACTCTAGCATTTGGTTTGATAGAGAGAATGATAAGGTATTTTATTCATAGATTGTACTTTATCATCGTGGTTCCCAGAATTTTAAATACTCAGAATTGATCAAATGTATTTCAACAGATCAGTTGGTCAAACATATTTAGTCCATTTTAAAGTGATAACCTTTGAAAAGGGTCTGGTTGACAGTAAACATTCAAAATCTAAATCTGTTCTCACTGTGAGATTTCCCTCACCGTTTTTTTTTATTTTTATTGTAGTGGGCTAAAGGACCTCCTGGAGTGGGTAACTATCGGCTGATATTGGTAGTGGTTTGTCTGGTTTGCCAATAGGGGGCACTCTTTTGACTGCACCAATAGATTGCGGAATTTAGGAACTCTTGCGATTGGCAGGAGCAGTGACATAATATACCTTAAAGGCAGGGGTTTACCGTAGCTTTTGGACCTAGGCTTTCAGAGGGGGAAACAGCACCCACACTAACGTTAACAGCAATAACAAACACATTGCTTACACAACCTATGGTAGCCTAACACCGTCACTATCACCCAAAGAGAAAACAATGACACATCAAAGGATGTGAGTTTGACAGGCTCATGATGCTGAAAGGACAGCAACCGTAATACCTACCAGCTCACTCCATGTAGGAGAGTGCACTTTCTGTAAAACACAGACTGATAGAAAGACAGCAGTCACACACAGCATGATGTTATAGAATAAACAGTCCATTCATTAGGACATAATAAGCCAGTAGGTCTCAATCATAAGAACACAAAAACACAACCATTAGGCTAAACATTTACCAATCGAAATGTACAACTATTACTTCCCATTGCAAACATCGTTATCACATTAAGCACACACACTAACCATTGATCTAAAGTTGAAATGCAACAATGTTTAAAGAGCATGAACAACTAGTTTCAGAGATAGCTAACAACAGCAAGCAAGCTACAATAAAATAACTGTTCCTTTCACCAGATGATGATAATTTTAAACAACTTCTTGTTCAAAGTTCATTGCAAAAAAATTAGCTTCAACATCATCTTTGATAATACCAGCTACAGCAGCCGCCGCACACTAGCCTACAACAAAAAGTAGCTATCTTAGACTGTGGGAAAACTACTGCTCGCCATTGCACAGTTAAATGTGCGCCTTCGAGAACGACAAAGGTTACCTACAAGTCGAAATGTGATTGGTAGATTCTACTGTCACTTCAAAATTCTGATCTAATATGGTTGAATGGCAGATACCTTCTATTGAGCTTCTGAGGGCCTAGCCATTGGTGAAATCTAGCTAGATTTATCTGCTCAGAGACCACCAAAGAAAAATCCTGATTGTATCTTTTTTCTCCTCAGTTTTAACCCTTTCCTTTCAAGCACAAACTGATGAGATCAGCATGTCACTGAAAATAAGAATATAATAATAAAATAATTGTAATATTATTGAAAAAATTAAATATATATTAAAATGACATTTATATTAAAAAATATACAATAATAAATCCTTGGGGCTTCTCATAAGGCGTAGAATGCCATGTCCGTTCCCCACTGCCTAAAGGGGAGGGGGTTATTAAAACAACAATATCTGTCCTCTTAAAATCAAGTCCAGGCTTTTGCTAAACTTCATTCTTCATCCAAAAAGTGTAATTCTGATCTTCACTGTACTACATTTGAAGCATAGATCATAGAAGATAAACACAATAGTGTCAGCCCAAAAGGACACTCAGCGCTGTCCATCCGGTTTCTTGTAATCTGAGTTAGGTCAGGTTACCACAGGGGCACTTAGTCTACCTTCAGCATATCCTTGCTGCTCACTGTGGAAACCCTGAAATCTTCTGAAATGCCAAACAAGATACCGCAGAATGCATATCAGAAACAAAATAACCTAATTTAAGAAGTGTTGTTCTACAGAGGTAGACTTTTCCACTCAAGACACTGGTTTTGAAGAAGATAATAGCTGTTAGGATGTTCGCACCACTGTGAACATGTTTTATTATTGGAGAGATGGATATGTTTTACTTACTTTTATTATGATGGCATGTTCTATAGAACATTTCTATTTTTACTCAGCCACAGCAGTCTGTGTGTGACTCTGAACTGTAAAAAAAAACACACTGAGACCTGTGCAGGAGAACACAGTGTCTATTGGTAAAGACATGGCTCAGGAGAATCCCATCCAGGAATAATTTACACCCAAGGAGACTGGAGTGATCAGTGTGAGAAGAGCCCTGTGGCTGGGTCTCCTACACAGAGCTGTGTTTACAACCTCCCCAAGAAGAACCTCAGCCTCTCTGATGCTGGGACTTACTACTGTGCTCTGGCCTTATGTGGGGAGATACTGTTCAGGAAGCTGGAAATTCAAGATAAACCTCTTTTGATCCTTTGTTAAAATGACAATAACACTATATTTACATACACAGGTGGTTATTGTAAAATACAATGTCTCCTCAATGACTTACATTCACATCTTAGGGATATTCAAGTGGCGACTAAAGAAGATATGAGGATCCTTGTCCTCTTCTCCATCATAAGAATTGTATTTCTCCTCTGCTGTCTGACCATCTTCTTCATCATCTACCTCACCAGTAAATAGATTCATTCAATGATTCAGTTTCGTAATCCTTCAGCTTTAAAAACACAAATGTGGTTTACTGTCTGCTCAAATGTTTCAGTGCTCGTCAGTTTAGGTGACATAATTTAAAAGTAAAATATCCATATGACAGCCTTTGACATGTTGATGATGTAGATATTGCTGTTCAGACTTTCAATAAATAAATGCATATTTTTTTTAAATAAAATGCACATTTTTATGTGATACTGACACAATTACACAGTAGATATGATAGGTTAAAATAATCAAACAAGACTATTTCCCAGCTGTTGCTTTATGGGAGCATACACAATGTCACGCCCTGACCTTAGAGAGCCTTTTTATTTCTCAATTTGGTCAGGTCGAGGTGTGATTTGGGTGGGCATTCTAGTATCTATATATATATATATATATATATATATTACTGTTCAAAAGTTTGGGGTCACTTAGAAATGTCCTTGTTTTCGAAAGAAAAGCACATTTTTTGACCATTAAAATAACATCAAATTGATCAGAAATACAGTATAGGCATTGTTAACGTTGTAAATGACAATTGTAGCTGGAAACAGGCAGATTTTTAATGGAATATCTACATAGGCGTAGAGGCCCATTATCAGCAACCATCACTCCTGTGTTCCAATGGCAAGTTGTGTTAGCTAATCCAAGTTTATCATTTTAAAAGGCTAATTGATTGTTAGAAAACCCTTTTGCAATTATGTTAGCGCAGCTGAAAACTGTTCTGATTAAAGAAGGAAAAAAATGTATTTCTTTAGACTAGTTGAGTATCTGGAGCATCAGCATTTGTGCGTTCGATTACAGGCTCAAAATGGCTAGAAACAAAGAGCTTTCTTCTGAAACTTGTCAGTCTATTCTTGTTCTGAGAAATTAAATTGCCAAGAAACTGAAGATCATGAACAACGCTGTGTACTACTCCCTTCAAAGAACAGCAGAAACGGTCTCTAACCAGAATAGAAAGATGAGTGGGAGGCCCTGGTGCACAAGTGGGCAAGAGGACAGGTACATTAGAGTGTCTAGTTTTAGAAACCGACGCCTCACAAGTCCTCAACAGGCAGCTTCATTAAATAGTACCCGCAAAACACCAGTCTCAACATCAACAGTGAAGAGTCGACTCCGGGATGCTGGCCTTCTAAGCAGAGTTTCAAAGAAAAAGCCATATCTCAGACTGGCCAATAAAAATAAAAGATTAAGATGGTTAAAATAACACAGACACGGGACAAAGTAAGATTGGAAAAAAGGTGCTATAGACATACAAATCTAAGTTTGAGGTTTTAGCATCACAAAGAAGAACATTTGTGAGACGCAGAAAAAATGTAAAGATGCTAGACCGCTTGACGCCATCTGTCAAGCATGGTGGAGGCAATGTGATGGTCTGGGGTTGCTTTGGTGTTGGTAAAGTGGGAGATTCGTACAGGGTAAAAGGGATCATGAAGAAGGAAAGCTATCACTCCATTTTGCAATGCCATGCCATACACTGTGAATGGTGCATAATTGGAGCCAATTTCCTCCTACAACAGGACAATGACCCAAAGCACAGCTCCAAACTATGCAATAACTATTTAGAGAAGAAACAGTCAGTTGGTATTCTGTCTATAATTGAGTGGCCAGCACAGTCACCTGATCTCAACCCTATTGAGCTGTTGTGGGAGCAGCTTGACCGCATGGTACGTAAGAAGTGCCCATCAAGCACATCCAACTTGTGGGAGGTTCTTCAGGAAGTATGTGGTGAAATTTCTTTAGATTGCCTCAAAGAAATTGACAACTAGAATGCCAAAGGCCTGCAAGGCTTCAATTGGTGCAAATGGAGGATTGTTTGACGAAAGCAAAGTTTGAAGGACACAATTATTTTTAGTAAAAATTCTTATGTATAACCTTGTCAACATCTTGACTATATTTCCTATTCATTTTGCAACTCATTTCATGTATGTTTTCATGGAAAACAAGGACATTTCTAAGTGTCCCCAAACTTTTGATATACTGTTGAAGTCGGAAGTTTACATACACTTAGGTTGGAGTCATTAACCTCTAGTGACTCCCCATCCCGCATGAGGGAGCGTAATCATCGGCTGAAACTAATTAGCATAACGCAATGGACATAAATATTCCTAGAAAATATTCCTATTCATGAAATTCACAAGTGAAATATATTGAGACACAGCTTAGCCTTTTGTTAATCACCTTGTCATCTCAGATTTTCAAAATATGCTTTACAGCCACAGCTGGACAAGCATTTGTGTAAGTTTATCGATAGCCTAGCATAGCATTTTGTCCAGCTAGCAGCAGGTAACTTGGTCACGGAAATCAGAAAAGCAATCAAATTAAATCGTTTACCTTTGATGAGCTTTGGATGTTTTCACTCACGAGACTCCCAGTTAGATAGCCAATGTTCCTTTTTTCCCAAAATATTATTTTTGTAGGCGAAATAACTCCATTTGTTCTTCACTTTTGGCTGAGAAATCGCCCGGAAATTGCAGTCACGAAAACGCCAACAAATATTCCAAAATTAGCTCCATAATATCGACAGAAACATGGCAAACGTTGTTTATAATCAATCCTCAAGGTGTTTTTCAAATATCTATTCGATAATATATCAATCGGGACTGGTGGCTTCTTTAGTAGGATAGAGAAAAACAATGTCCTTTACGCACCAAACACTCTGAGAGACTTCAGCTGACCACTGACGCAATGTTGACGTTCAGGCTCATTTTTCAAAATAAAAGCCTGAAACTATGTATTGTGACACTAGACACATTAGGGTTGCCATAGAAAAAGGAATCTGGTTGATATCTCATTTACTGCTCAATAGGGACGCATAGGAATGCAGAGCCTTCTAAATAAGAGTCCCTTCCTGTTTGGATTTTTCTCAGGCTTTCGCCTGCAACATCAGTTCTGTTATACTCAGAGACAATATTTTGGAAACTTTAGAGTGTTTTCTATCCTAAGCTGTCAATTATATGCATATTCTAGCATCTTGTCCTGACAAAATATCACGTTTACTACGGGAACGTTATTTTTCCAAAAATGAAAATACTGCCCCCTAGTTACAATTAAAACTCATTTTAAACCACTCCACAAATTTCTTCTTAACAAACTATAGTTTTGACAAGTCGGTTAGGAGATTACTGTGCGCATGAGAGTAATTGAGTAATTTTTCCAACAATTGTTTACAGACAGAATATTTCACTTATAATTCACTGTATAAAAATTCCAGTGGGTCAGCAGTGGGTCATACACGAAGTTGACTGTGCTTTAAACATCTTGGAATATTCCAGAAAATTATGTCAGTGCTTTTGATTTGATTTGATTTGATTTAGAAGCTTCTGATAGGCTAATTGACATCATTTGAGTCAGTTGGAGGAGTACCTGTGGATGTATTTCAAGGCCTACCTTCAAATTCAGTGCCTCTTCATTTGACATCATGGAATAATCAAAAGAAATCAGCCAAGACCTCAGAAAAGAAATTCTAGACTTCCACAATTCTGGTTTATCCTTGGGAGCAAGTTCCAAAGGCCTGAAGGTACCACGTTCATCTGTACAAACAATAGTACGCAAGTATAAACACCATGGGACCACGCAGCCGTCATACTGCTCAGGAAGGAGACGCATTTTGTCTCTTAGAGATTAACGTACTTTGGTGCGAAAAGTGCGAATCAATCCAGGAACAATAGCAAAGGACCTTGTAAAGATGCTGGAGGAAGCCGGTACAAAAGTATCTATATCTACAGTAAAACAAGTCACTGCTCAGTAACTGCCATAAAAAAGCCAGACGACAGTTTGCACCTGCACATGGGGACAAAGATCGTACTTTGAAACAAAACTAGAACTGTTTGGCCATAATGACCATTGTTATGTTTGGAGGAAAAAGGGGGAGGCTTGCAAGCCGAAGATCACCATCCCAACCATGAAACATGGAGGTGGCAGCATCATGTTGTGGGGGTGCTTTGCTGCAGGTGGGACTGGTGCACTTCAAAAAATAGATTGCATCATGAGGTAGGAGAATTATGTGGAAATATTGAAGCAACATCTCAAGACATCAGTCAGAAAGTTAAAGCTTGGTCACAAATGGGTCTTCCAAATGAACAATGACCCCAAGAATACTTCCAAAGTTGTGGCAAAAAAGGTCAACAAAGTCAAGGTATGGTAGTGGCCATCACAGAGCCCTGACCTCCATCCCATAGAAAATTTGTTGGCAGAAAAAGTGTGTGTGTGCAAGGAGGCCTAATAACCTGACTCAGTTACACCAGCTCAGTCAGGAGGAATGGGCCAAAATTCATCCATCTTATGGGAAGATTGTGGAAGGCGACCTGAAATGTTTGACCCAAGTTAAACAATTGAAAGGCAATGCTACCAAATACTAGTTGAGTGTATGTAACTTCTTACCCACTGGGAATGTGATGAAAGAAAGAAATGCTGAAATAAATCATTCTCTCTACTGTTATTCTGACATTTCACATTCTTAAAATAAAGTGGTGTTAAAAACCTATTATTGCTTTGCCATTACGGGGTATTGTGTGTAGATTGCTGATTATTTTTTTTTGAATATCAAATTTGTAGTCAGGCTGTAACATAACAGATTGTGGAGAAAGTCAAGGCGTCTGAATACTTTCCCAAGGCACTTAATATACATTAATTTATATGTATTTTTTTGTTGACAAATAACATCAAGCAATCAAGCATTCTAAATTGTTCAGCAACAAATGTATGAATGGAAAGAGATATCTGTTACAAAACACCAAAAAGTTGAATGACATTCGGAGACTGTCAAGTCAAGCCTTCAATATGTTAAGATGGCGTCGGCTGACGTTTTACCTGTCCCCAACCAATTGTGTTGTCCTTCCATTCTGCTAACAAAAGTGCAATCTTTGGAGAAAAAAAATGGATGACATACGCAGAAGATGAATAAACTACCTACGGGACATTCAAAACTGTAATATCTTATCCTTCACGGAGTCGTGTCTGAACAATGACACTATCAATATACAGCTGGCTGGTTATACGCTGTACCGGCAGGATAGAACAGTGGCGTCTGGTAAGACAAGGGGCGGCGGACTATGCATTTTTACAAATAACAGCTGGTGTACAATATCTTAGGAAGTCTCAAGCTGTTGCTCGCCTGAGGCAGAGTATCTCATGACAAGCTGAAGACCACACTATCTACCTAGAGATTTTTCATCTGTATTTTTTTTGTAGCTGATAACATACCACCACAGACTGAGTCGGGCACTAAGACCGCATTGAATGAGTTGTATTTAATGCAGGGAAAATGAAATCTGTTTTACCAAATCTATCAGAATGTTAAATGTGCAACCAGAGGAGAAGGAAAACTCTGGAACACCTTTTCTCCACACACAGAGACACATACTAAGCTCTACCTTACCCTCCATTTGGCAAATCTGACCATAATTCTATCCTCCTGATTACTGCATACAAGCAAATATTCAAGCAGGACGCACCAGTGACTCGATCAATAAAAAAATAGTCAGAAGAAGCAGATGCTAAGCTACATGACTGTTTTTGCTAGCACAGACTGGTAAATGTTCCGGGATTCCTCCAATGACATTGAGGAGTACACCACATCAGTCATTGGCTTAATCAATAAGTGCATCGAAAAAGTCGTCCCCAACCAGAAGCCATGGATTACAGGCAGCATCCGCACTGAGGTAAAGGCAAGCGTGCCGCTTTCAAGGAGCGGGACTCTAACCCGGAAACTTGTAAGAAATCCCGCTATGTCCTCCAAAGAACCATCAAACAGGCAAAGCGCCAATAGAGGACTAAACGCACTAC
This sequence comes from Oncorhynchus mykiss, assembly GCF_013265735.2. Lineage (NCBI taxonomy): Eukaryota > Metazoa > Chordata > Actinopteri > Salmoniformes > Salmonidae > Oncorhynchus > Oncorhynchus mykiss. The sequence continues at coordinate 19,166,005 of NC_048573.1, forward strand.
ACTGGCTCTGACGCTCGTCAGATGTGGCAGGGCTTGCAAACCATTACAGACTACAAAGGGAAGCAAAGCCGAGAGCTGCCCAGTGACACAAGTGTACCAGAAGAGCTAAACTACTTCTATGCTAGCTTCGAGGCAAATAACACTGAAACATGCATGAGAGCACCAGCTGTTCTGGAAGACTGTGTTGACATTCTCTGCAGCCGATGTGAGTAAGACCTTTCAACAGGTCAACATTCACAAGGCCACAGGGCCAGACGGATTACCAGGACGTGTACTGCAAGCATGCGCTGACCAACTGGCAAGTGTCTTCACTGACATTTTCAACATCTCTCTGTCCAAGTCTGTAATACCAACTTGTTTTAAGCAGACCACCATTGTCCCTGTGTCCAAGAACACTAAGGTTACCTGTCTGAATGACTACTGACCCGTAGCACTCACGTCTTTAGCCATGAAGTGCATTGAAATGCTGGTCATGGCTCACATAAACACCATTATCCCAGAAACCCTAGACCTACTCCAATTTGCATACTGCCCCAACAGATCCACAGATAATGCAATCTCTATTTCACTCCACACTGCCCTTTCCCACCTGGACAAAAGGAACACCTATGTGAGAATGCTATTCATTGACTACAGCTCAGCGTTCAACACCATACTGCCATCAAAGCTCATCAATAAGCTAAGGACCCTGGGAATAAATACCTTCCTCTGCAACTGGATCCTGGACTTCCTGATGGGCTGCCCCCAGGTGGTTAGGGTAGGTAACAACACATCCGCCACTCTGATCCTCAAAACGAGGGCCCCTCAGGGGTGCGAGCTCAGTCCCCTCCTGTACTCCCTGTTCACTTATGACTGCACGGCCAGGCACGACTCCAATACCATCATTAAGTTTGCCGATGACACAACAGTGCAGACCTGTTCACCGACAACAACGAGACAGCCAATAGGGAGGAGGTCAGAGACCTGGCTGTGTGGTGCCAGGACAACAACCTCTCTCTGAACGTGATCAAGACAAAGGAGATGATTGTGGATTACAGGAAAAAGAGGACCGAGCACACTCCCATTCTCATCAAGGGGCTGTAGAGGAGCATGTTGAGAGCTTCAAGTTCCTTGGTGTCCACATCACCAACAAACTAACATTGTCCAAACACACCAAGACAGTCGTGAAGAGGGCACGGCAAAAGCTATTCCCCCTCAGGAGACTGAAAAGATTTGGCATGGGTTCTCAGATCCTCAAAAGGTTCTACAGCTGCACCATCGAGCATCCTGACTGGTTGCATAACTGCCTGGTATGGCAACTGCTCGGCCTCCGACTGCAAGGCACTACAGAGGATAGTGCGAACGGCCCAGTACATCACTGGGGCCAAGCTTCCTGCCGTCCAGGACCTCTATACCAGGTGGTGTCAGAGGATGGCCCCCCAAAAAATTCAAAATCTCCAGCCACCCTAGTGAAAGTCTGTTCTCGGTAAGCGATATCGAAGCGCCAAGTCTAGGTCCAAAAGGCTTCTAAACAGCTTTTACCTCCGAGCCATAAGACTCCTGAACATCTAATCAAATGGCTACTCAGACTATTTGCATTGCCCTCCCCCTTTTACACCGCTGCTACTCTCTGTTGTTATCATCTATACATAGTCACTTTAATAACTCTACCTACATGTACATATTACCTCAACTAACGGGTGCCCCCGCACATTGACTCTGTACCGGTACCCCCCTGTATATAGTCTCCACATTGACTCTGTACCGGTACCCCCCTGTATATAGTCTCCACATTGACTCTGTACCGGTACCCCCCTGTATATAGTCTCCACATTGACTCTGTACCGGTACCCTCCTGTATATAGTCTCCACATTGACTCTGTACCGGTACCCCCCTGTATATAGTTTCCACATTGACTCTGTACCGGTACCCCCCTGTATATAGTCTCCACATTGACTCTGTACCGGTACCCCCCCTGTATATAGTCTCCACATTGACTCTGTACCGGTACCCCCCTGTATATAGTCTCCACATTGACTCTGTACCGGTAATCCCATGTATATAGTCTCCACATTGACTCTGTACCGGTACCCCCCTGTATATAGTCTCCACATTCACTCTGTACCGGTACCCCCCTGTATATAGTCTCCACATTGACTCTGTACCGGTACCCCTGTATATAGTCTCCACATTGACTCTGTACCGGTACCCCCTGTATATACAGTGCCTTGCGAAAGTATTCGGCCCCCTTGAACTTTGCGACCTCTTGCCACATTTCAGGCTTCAAACATAAAGATATAAAACTGTATTTTTTTGTGAAGAATCAACAACAAGTGGGACACAATCATGAAGTGGAACGACATTTATTGGATATTTCAAACTTTTTTAACAAATCAAAAACTGACAAATTGGGCGTGCAAAATTATTCAGCCCCCTTAAGTTAATACTTTGTAGCGCCACCTTTTGCTGCGATTACAGCTGTAAGTCGCTTGGGGTATGTCTCTATCAGTTTTGCACATCGAGAGACTGACATTTTTTCCCATTCCTCCTTGCAAAACAGCTCGAGCTCAGTGAGGTTGGATGGAGAGCATTTGTGAACAGCAGTTTTCAGTTCTTTCCACAGATTCTCGATTGGATTCAGGTCTGGACTTTGACTTGGCCATTCTAACACCTGGATATGTTTATTTTTGAACCATTCCATTGTAGATTTTGCTTTATGTTTTGGATAATTGTCTTGTTGGAAGACAAATCTCCGCCCCAGTCTCAGGTCTTTTGCAGACTCCATCAGGTTTTCTTCCAGAATGGTTCTGTATTTGGCTCCATCCATCTTCCCATCAATTTTAACCATCTTCCCTGTCCCTGCTGAAGAAAAGCAGGCCCAAACCATGATGCTGCCACCACCATGTTTGACAGTGGGGATGGTGTGTTCAGCTGTGTTGCTTTTACGCCAAACATAACGTTTTGCATTGTTGACAAAAAGTTCAATTTTGGTTTCATCTGACCAGAGCACCTTCTTCCACATGTTTGGTGTGTCTCCCAGGTGGCTTGTGGCAAACTTTAAATGACACTTTTTATGGATATCTTTAAGAAATGGCTTTCTTCTTGCCACTCTTCCATAAAGGCCAGATTTGTGCAATATTGTTGTCCTATGGACAGAGTCTCCCACCTCAGCTGTAGATCTCTGCAGTTCATCCAGAGTGATCATGGACCTTTTGGCTGCATCTCTGATCAGTCTTCTCCTTGTATGAGCTGAAAGTTTAGAGGGAAGGCCAGGTCTTGGTAGATTTGCAGTGGTCTGATACTCCTTCCATTTCAATATTATCGCTTGCACAGTGCTCCTTGGGATGTTTAAAGCTTGGGAAATCTTTTTGTATCCAAATCCGGCTTTAAACTTCTTCACAACAGTATCTCGGACCTGCCTGGTGTGTTCCTTGTTCTTCATGATGCTCTCTGCGCTTTTAACGGACCTCTGAGACTATCACAGTGCAGGTGCATTTATACGGAGACTTGATTACACACAGGTGGATTGTATTTATCATCATTAGTCATTTGGGTCAACATTGGATCATTCAGAGATCCTCACTGAACTTCTGGAGAGAGTTTTCTGCACTGAAAGTGAAGGGGCTGAATAATTTTGCACGCCCAATTTTTCAGTTTTTGATTTGTTAAAAAAGTTTGAAATATCCAATAAATGCCGTTCCACTTCATGATTGTGTCCCACTTGTTGTTGATTCTTCACAAAAAAATACAGTTTTATATCTTTATGTTTGAAGCCTGAAATGTGGCAAAAGGTCGCAAAGTTCAAGGGGGCCGAATACTTTCGCAAGGCACTGTAGTATCGCATTGCTATTTTTCTGCTGCTCTTTAATTACTCGTTACTTTTATTACTTTTTCTTATCCGTATTTTTTGAACTGCATTGTTGGTTAGTAAGCATTTCACTGTAAGGTGAAACCTGTTGTTTTCGGCACATGAGACTAATCCAATTAGATTTTTATTTTGATTTGATACCGGGAAGGGAGGGATGTTTTTTCTGTTTGTCAAGAATGACATTGTCTATTTATTGTGGTGTTGAAAATGCAAACCATGACATTGAAGTGCCCAAGATCGGTATGCTTTGTTTATTGGTTGTGTGGTGCATTGGCACCATAACATGTTGGTGGAAAATTCATTGAATATATTTTATAGAATTATAAATATTTCATCAACATTTTGAAAATCAGATTTCCCTCTAGTTGATCATTGCTTGCAGCCGGCTCTGATCGTAGTGTAATGAAACAGGCAGGGAGAGTGAGCTCGTCTGTGGTGGTGGGCAAACCCTCAACATCCTGGCTCGTAGCCCTGTGTGTTATCTACTGTGCCACAAAAGCATGCGGAAGTGGCAAAGTTGATATCCACATTTATAAACGCAGGGTCGCTACAGTTATTGTCATTTGTGGTCGTAAACATTATTTTGAGTTAATTCTGTGACTGGGGAGGGTGTTACATTTATTTTACAGTACAGGGGAGGGTCATGGGAATTATATGTACATTTGACCGACCACCTCAATTCGGTCTTATGTGGCAACATTTGAAATGGTGATTTTTTACATGGGTCAAAATGAAATATCATACACTGCAGTTGAGGATCAAGTAAATCTGGGAAAGTAAATCTGCTTTGAAAGTTGATAACCTTTTGAATTTTTTGGAACACCTACTGGAGACCTCTTCTTTGTCTACACCTGTTCAGCATCGTTCACACCCTCTGTCTCTGATAAACACACACTATAAGAAATAAAATCTAAGTTTATTTGTCACCTGCACAGGATACAGGTGGGCCTGCTGGAAGGTGTAAAAGCTACAGTGACATAGCTACTTGCATATTTGCATATTAGCAATATCAAAAATAGGAAGTGTCCAGATAAAAAAATATTGTGGATAAACAATAGATAGGCTCGTAATATTTTTTGTATTCATATTTATAAAAGTGTGTTATTAGGCACATGAAAGTGCACAAGTTCCAGATGGCATTTCTGGCAAAAAAAACACATTGAGATAAGAATACTATAAAACGTTTAAATGCCTCGTTTACGTTTAAAGTAGTGACTTGCGACATATGCCTTGTTTCCTGAAACGGGTCACACATATATATTTGAGTCAGTTTAATAAATAACAGTTTTGCTTTGGATGTAAACTGTCATGGGAAACATGAACAACAAGTAAAGTGAGAACAACAATGACACCACATAGACATCCTGCAGAAAACCACATAGAGTCATAGAGAGCAGGTATGAGGGACCTGTCAGCACAAAGCCAGCAGGCCCACCTGACTAAAGCGTAGACACAATCTCTTCTTGGGTTTACGGAAGTCTGCAGAGTACCTGTGAACTTGTTGTGTGGGGGTGGGTGTGATTGACATGCTATCAACACAACTTAAAGAGGACAACACATCACAGAGGAGAGATTACTTAAATAAATAGGTTGTTTCCCATACCTATTCAACTACTCCCTAGAATTCAATTGAAAATTACACACAAACACATGAGTCATTGTCTTCATCATATAGAGATTACTCTGCTACCCATTTTATTTTGAATGATTGTGTGGCTCCTCCTGGTAACGAAGCTACACTTTATAATAACTTAGTTGATGTTAGTAATGATCCAGTGATGATGACTACCTAGACTGTTGGATGCAAGAGACGCTATGATTCTGAAATGGATTTATAACATGAGATGTCTAATATGCATGTAATCAATTACCTCGTTAAAGATTCTTAAACGAACATTGTCTTTATTGGACCTTTGTTGACAGGTATTATGACTACACACATGATATATCACGGGAAAGTACATTTTCAATGATTCTTAGTGAAAAAGGTTAACATCTGGACAATTCTAAAAGTTGCTGCCAACTCTGAAGTTAAAGCAGTTATGAGGACTTCTATGTACATTGTTGCAACCTATTGAAAGAGAAATGAAGTACACCACTTCAACCTGCACATATGCATATTCACATTTTCTATTGTTTGCGAAAACGTCTTAATTACAATGTGTACATTGTCATATTTGGATGATATGTTCGACACTATCAGCTCCCTTCAAAATATACTCGGCTAAAAAGTATATTTTTAGTTCAGGCTTTTCTCATGATGAGAGTGAGTTGTGCTCTTAGTGACGTGGATGTTTGTGGTTTTGATGCACTGAGGTGTGTGAAGACAGTGTGTGGTGAGGACTGATGGTCATTTCTGGGGTTTAAAGATGAGTTAAGCTGAGTGGAAAATCCATTTAGGGCTGTCAGAACGCCACAGAGATCTGATACAGGATACAGCTTAAAAAGAGAGTTTGAGACAACTGAAAGCTACGAATGCTATTCTGCATACCATGCAATCAGGATGCGATGTCCTATTCTGCATACCATGCAATCAGGATGCAATGTCCTATTCTGCATACCATGCAATCAGGATGCAATGTCCATGCAAACTTACCAGTTAAACTTGAAGAATATGAGTGAATATCAAACAATACATAAAAATTACAGTGAATTCATGTTTTATTTGATCTAAAATGGGCAACAGTATCACAACAGTAATGTAAAAAGGAGTTAGACAGAATATAAGCAATTGCAACACAATTATAATGATATAAACACAGTGTTTAACAGAAAAAGCTATGCAAGTCTTAGAGGAGATCAATCTATGTTTTTGTCCATGTTTTAGCACCTCACCCCAGAGTACTCTGTGTCTCTCTCCATGGTGCTCCTCTGTCTCTGGGTCTTTGGCTTCTTGTGGATGATATTCAGAGCAGCGTAATGGACCGACGTGAGTGTGTCATCATCTTCTTGATCCTAAGAGGAATAACAAAGCAAATTCCAAAGACTGAAATTGGAAATTTGATAGAAGGATCTGTTTACAGTTCATCAAAGTAATACTCACTATAAGTGAGTAGTTCACTATAAGGTCTGCATACCTGGTCATGAGAACTGGGGACTGTCAGACCACTTGGCTGAGGATGCGTTCCTTTTAGACAAAGATGAAGGAATCATCATCATCATCAACATCAACATAAAATGAATTAACCCAGTTTCATGACTAAAACATGTAATGTATACTGCACCAACAGTTTAAGCATATATTGTGGTTAATGATAACTCTTACCTCCGCACAGCAGAAAGGTTTTCTTGGTACTCTTATACATAACACAAGCAAGGAATATGATGATGATGACACAAAGAGCCAACGCTACGCCGCAGTACACCAAGAGAACACGTTCCTTCTTACAACCATCTGTGGAAATACAGACAGGAAATTCAGGACATTTTGTTCAAGCATGGATAAAATATTAGAACATTTTAGAAATGTCAGAAATATCACCAACAGTCCATTTCCAGCTTGGTCCCTTTCCCAAACAGTATCTCCCCACATGAGGCCACAGCACAGTAGTAAGTCCCAGCATCAGAGAGGCTGAGGTTCCTCTTGGGGAGGTTGTAGACACAGCTCTGTGTAGGAGACCCAGCCTCTGGGCAATTCTCACACGGATCTCTCCTGTCTCCATTGTTGTAAATTATTCCTGGATGGAATTTTCCTGAGCCATGTCTGAACCAATAGACACTGTGTTCTCCTGCACAGGTCTCCGTGTGTATTGTACAGTTCAGAGTCACAGAGTCTCCTGGCTGAACTGACTCAGACACAGGCTGCTGGAGCACAGACATGCTGTTGGACTCTGAACCTGAAGAGAGTGAGTAAGATCATTGTGTGTACATTTTCTTTGCCTGCTAGATTAATTCATTTAGCATTATATGAACACACATTAGGTTGCGACTTAAGTTACCTTTGACAATTAAAGAAGTTCCTTCTGCAAATTTGAGTTCGCCCTCTTCCATAACACCACAGTAGTATGTAGCTGTGTCCCCTGACTCTGTCTTGGAGATGGTCAGGTTAGAGCTGTCAAATCCTCTCTTCACACTCAAACGTTTAGTCTCAGTAAAGTCTTTGTTAAAGTTTTTGGAATAAAAACTAGTTTTAGTGCGATAATATGATGATGCCATGAGAAGAGGCTTCTGTCCAACAGTTTGCTTGAACCAAGAGACCCTGACCATCAAATTAGATTGACAAAAGCAAGTGAGAGATACATTTTGTCCCAGGCGTGTAACTATCACAGGGTCTGGTTGGATTACATCCTTGTTAAGTGCACAACCTGTGAAGCAAACAAACAAAATAAATCAAAGACAAAGTTATAGTACAGAATTATACATTATTATCATTATTCAGACTACATAGTCATTCAAATGGATTCAAAAACACTATGATGTAAAAAATTAAAAGGATCCACATGTATTTTTCTTACTTACCAAAATTGGCGTAAAACAAAAAGATTGTCCAATATATAATCATAATTTCCTTTTTAAACTGTATAGTGTGAGGGGTCTGACAACAGGGCACCTTTTATATGATGATACTCATTGGGTAATCATTATGAAGTAGGCGGAAACTCTGAACTGAGTGATATTATTGGCTGTCTGAACAGGCATAAAACATGTGATAAAAACTACAATCTAACATGTGTCCTGTGGCATACCATAGTTAGAGCAGACCTTCAAATGATGTACAGTCAGAGTTACTGGTTTGTATTTTCTCATTGGGGTTGGTGGCTGAGACTACCGGTACATATGTCCTCTTTGACATACACAGGGGGTTTACATTGTATTTCTCACTTCATGTCTGTAGAAGGCAAGTCAAGCTTTCAGGAGGAAGTGAACTCTGGTGTTTTTGGCACCTTTTTGACAAAGTAAAGATGTGATCCTTTGATACCCATGATCAAATCCATTGTAGAATACCACATCACTCAGGTTCTTCAAAGATTTAGTGATGTACTGAAGCACCATGCCAGTGGTGAGTTTGTACCGTAGCATGTAGTTTGTGATCTCACTTGTTATGTGACGTTCAATAGTCACATTGTCGCCCAGCTTTGCATTCTGGGAAGAAGTGGGCTGAATAAGAACCAAAGTTTGAGATGCACCTGTAAAAAACAACGATATTTACTGCATTTATTACATTTACCAAACACCTATAGTAAGCACTTTAAATGTATAGTAAACATGTATAACATTAGTCATTTGAGTTTGATGTTACTGACATGCTTTCAAGATTAAAAGAAAGGTGAGGAGTTGATTTTCCTTGCTTGCTCTTTCACGGGACGAGACTGACCTGTGTAAAATGCAGTCTCTCTACAGAAAAGAATGGAAACCTGCGTTTGCGTTCATTGGTTCATTTAGGGCTGCCGAGTGGCACAGTGGTCTAAGGAACTGCATCTCAGTGCAAGATTTGTCACTATAGTACCTGGTTGGAATCCAGGCTGTATCACATCTGGCCGTTATTGGGAGTCCCATAGGGTGGCGCATTGTAAATAAGAATTTGTTCTTAACTGACTGGCCTAGTTAAATAAAGGTTCAATAGAAATAAAATCTAAGGTACCGTCTGTTTTTCATGGTCAGATTTGATTGGCTGAACACTCGATAGGCGGCCCAGTAGGCCACAAATGGAACAAACACCATACTTTCATGTTGTTGTATAGCTTGATTCTGTGTTGCACAACTTTATGACCTAACTGTGACCTAACTACACCTCATACTGTCTATTGACATGTTTTCTGTTTCTCTGTGTTATGAAGTGACTGTGTGGAAGTCATAGAGGCCCTAGAGGATGACAGTGTCATAACATGTGGCCAACCAGGTCCCAACTACTAGTACGACTCCCATGGACTACAGTCACTTCATAACACAGAGAAACAGAAAACATGTCAATAGTCTTTACTTTATTCTGTAATGTATTGACAGATAAAATTCCTACCATCATATAATTAGAAGGAGGCTTTTTCTTCTTGGTCCAGATGATGATCATACTTTACATCACACTTCAGACCATGGTTTGTGTTTAACTACGGACTTCATATATCTAGGTCAAATGACCCAATAAATAGTTAATTTAGTTTTTTCATAGATTTCTGTAGAATATGTATAGATCATTTGCTGCCTCATTAAAATGGTGTTCTATTGTTGATAAAAAGGACAACATGTAGAGCAAAAGTGTATGTCATACAACTGAATGAGATACCCTGCTGAAACCCATGAAAGAGAGAGAGATAAAGAGAGAGAAAGAGAAAGAGAGAGAGAGAGAGAGAGAGCGACAGAGGGTCCTGTGTAGAAGCCAACAGGCCTTACCACAGTGTAGATAGTTTTGTTCATAGCAGACCGCAGAATACCTTTAAATATGTTGCTGAGTATGTGAGGGGGTGTTTGGCATGCAATCAGTAGGCCTATGTCTTAAAGAGAAAACAAAAAAGTAAACCTCCTACACCACAACTGCATTGTATTTTCTGTAACATGATGGATGGGACCACCTGACTCCACATAAATGAGAACATTGACCTTTACCTTGTAAGCACTGTGTTTAGAGACCAGTGTTGCACTCAGGGGTATGAACAGTACTTTGGCCCTGAGAGGAAAAGTATAGTGCAGTGTGTTGTTGCAGGTCAGTCTTCCTGTGTTAAAGGTCTGTTAAAGGTCTGGAAAGTCACTGTAACTATGACCACAGAGGAGTGTGAACAGAATGCATTCTGAGTTCAATTTATTCATATTCATTTAGCTTAAAACCTTTTTGGGATACGGGGCAGCATTTTCACTTTTGGATGAATGGCATGCCCAGAGTGAACTGCCTCCTACTCTGTCCCAGATACTAATATATGCATATTATTATTAGTATTGGATAGAAAACACTCTGAAGTTTCTAAATCTGTTTGAATGATGTCTGCACATTGAGATATGGACGATATTGCACTTCCTAGGGCTTCCACTAGATGTCAACTGTCTTTTAAAACTTGAATGAGGATTCTACTATAAAGGAGGGGCTCATGAGACCTGTTTAAGTCAGTGGTCTGGCATAGTGGCTCGGTCTCATGACGCGCGCTCCCGACAGAGTTACCTCCCGTTCCAGTGCTTTTTCTGAAGACAGGAATTCTCCGGTTGGAACATTATTGTTGTTTTATGTTAAAAACATCCTAACGATTGATTCCATACATCGTTTGACTTGTTTCTAAAGGACTGTAATGGAACTTTTCGAGTTTTTGTCTGGATGAATAACAAGTGGCTATTTGGACATAAATGATGGAACTTTATGGAACAAATCAGTAATTTATTGTCGAATTGGGATTCCTGGGAGTGCCTTCTGATTAAGATCATCAAAGGTAAGTGAATATTTATGGTGTTGTTTCTAACTTTGTTGATTTCAAAATGGTGTCTATTCCTCTGGCTGTTTTGGGTTCTGAGCGCCGTTCTCAGATGATACTTTTTCCGTATTTAAAAAAAAAAATCTGACACAGCGGTTGCATTAAGGAGAAGTCTATCTTTTTATTCTGTGAATAACACTAGTATCTTTTATCAATGTTTATTATGAGTATTTCTGCTAAAATCACTGGATGTTTTGGAATCAAAACATTACTGCACATAAGGCGCCAATGTAAACTGAGATTTTTTGATATAAATATGCACATTATCGAACAAAACATACATGCATTGTGCAACATGATGTCCTATGAGTGTCATCTAATGAAGATCATCAAAGGTTAGTGATTCATTTTATCTATATTTCTGATTTTTGTGACTCCTATCCTTGGCTGGAAAAATGGCTGTGTGTTTTTTCGACTTGGCGGTGATCTAACATAATCATATGTTGTGCTTTAACTGTAGAGCATTTTTTAAATCAGACATGATGGGCAGATTAACAAGATGTTTATCTTTCATTTGCTGTATTGGACTTGTTAATGTGTTAAAGTTACATATTTCTAAAACATATTTTTGAATTTCGAGCACTGCCTTCTCAGCGGAATGCTGTCCAGGTGTTCCGCTAGCGGAACCCCTGCGCTAGAAAGGTTAACAGTTGATAATGCTTTATTTATCTTTACACATGCAAATCAGATGTAAAATGAGTTGGACAGAGAAGTAATACGTTCAATTATTTTTACTTCATATTACACTTGAAAGAGTCTATCACATTTTACTGAAGCATTCATATAGAGCTAGTTATTAAAGAGGTATCTTGCATACAATGACAACTGTTTCATTCATCCAGTTCTACTGTCTGATCCCAGAGTACACCGTCTCTTCCTCCATGTTGCTTCTCTGTCTTCTAGACCTGTTGTTCTTGTTGCTCAGATTCAGAGCTACGTAATGGAGACTGTCTGCATCTTCGGCCTGTGAGAAACAGAACTATATTTTTAACATTAATTGTAATTGTTTTTTTTGCGAGCTGACTGAGGTCCTAATTCATCACAACACAGAACGATTCATGCTTACCCCTGCGTCTGTCTGGGAAACTGTAGGACCTCTTGTCTGAGAGACCAGTTCTGAGAACAGCAACACAAAAGACTATAAATCCTGCCACGTCTTCCACTTTTGCTACATTCAGAGATGGTGATATCAAAGAATAGTAACTTTGTAATCATTTACCTCTGCACTTTCTCTTGTTCATCTTGTACATGATGCTAGCAAGTGCAATGATCAGGATGAATGAAAGAGCCAATGCTACACCCAGGCAGTACAACAAGAGAAGAGGGTCTGCTCTATGGCCTGTGATGATTAAAACAGTGATAGAGGGAACTAAGTATAGATCATAGATTTCTGTAGATTGTCTAATCTGAAAGTCTGTCTTTTGATAAGAGACTTTAGAATTAGACCTCGCCTGCAAATGAACCTACCCTCAATGTCCAGCTTGGTCCCTTTCCCAAACAGTATCTGCCCACATGAGGCCACAGCACAGTAGTAAGTCCCAGCATCAGAGAGGATGAGGTTCCTCTTGGGGAGGTTGAAGACACAGCTCTGTGTAGGAGACCCAGCCCCAGGGCTCTTCTCACACTGATCACTCCTATCTCCATGGGTGTAAATGATTCCTGGATGGGATTCTCCTGAGCCATGTCGGAACCAATAGACACTGTATTCTCCTGCACAGGTCTCAGTGTGTATTGTACAGTTCAGTGTCACAGAGTCTCCTGGCTGGACTGACTCAGACACAGATTGCTGGAGCACAGTCATGTTTCTGGACCCTGAAACCGACAAAAAGGTAAATTAACCCATAGATTTTCTAGAATATCACGATAACAAGTGTTCTATCTGATCATTTGTTAAATTAAAATCTCATCTGATTAAGAGAATACCTCATATTTTCACCGTATATGTCTAATTTCAGATTTTAAAAAAGTATTTCTCTTTACCTTTTACAATGACAATGGCTCCTTCTCCAAACTCCATCTTATTGCTATAAGAGCTCCCACAGTAGTAAGTGCCTGAATCTGACAGCTGCATGTCTGAGATCCTTAGGTGATTCTTTTCTTGGCCATTTTCCACCGAGAAGCGAGGGTTATCCTTAAACTCATGGTAGAATGTTGCGTTCCTTTCAAACTTATTGACAGTTGAGAAGAGTTGAAGTTTATCTCCCAAGGTTTGCTTGTACCAAGAGAACAATACTGCCATGTCACTTTCTTGAAAGCAGTGCAAAACCACTGTGTCTCCAACGTTGGCTGACATGAGACCACTCTCTTGACGTATGGATGAAGACTCAGTTCCAGCTAGCACATCAACTAGAGAACATGAAAATATAGTAACTATGATATAGGTTACCCAAAATACAACTTTAGATTGTCAAAGTGTCTGTAAAACAATAATTTAAAACCCTGTGTCTCCAAATCAAGTGTGGACATCACATAAGAGAAATATTAAGGATTTCCTTACCCATCTCTACGAGAAGTGTAAATATCAGACACAGTGTGATCATCTTTAAAGTTGTCATCCTCTTCACAACTTGTCTTGAGTGGAAAAACTCTACCCCTGTGTACAACACTTCAACAATCGAGTTACAGGTGATTGGTCGAACTGGACGCGTCATTTTTGTTGATGCCTCATTCAGGCGCGCCCATGTCCTCCTCATGTGTATAGTACAGCTCTGTCTCACAGATTGTCCTGGCTGGACTGAATCATAATAGTTGTTTTATAGGTCGATTCTGAGCATTATAGATGTATTACAAATGAAGTACTTATTATTGAAGTTTGGCATCCGTTATTCTTTATCACTGCAGCTACTGTTGTAAAAGAAAGTCATAGTTGTGACCTTTTTGGAACACGTATGCTATGACACTGTCATCCACGAGGGCTTCTATCACCATACAGCCACTCCACCTCGCCAAAACCATCTATGGAGAAAACACAGCAAACACAATACAGTCGTCTTCTTTTAGTGATCTCTCATTCAGGATTTACACTCAGTAGAACAGATGGATAGAATGCCCTCCTATGATATTGTTATTGAGTAGGTCAATGGTTCTAGAGGCCTAACATCACACTTAAAATCAGGGTTTGTGTATGACTAAGAACTACAAATCACTAAGTCAAATTACCCAATAAAAATCTATTTGTGTATTTTAACAGATTCCAGTCAACTATGAATAGATAAAGCGGCCTTATCAAGAGTTGGTTTACTGTTGGTTACTAAAATGGTTAACTTGAAGAGCAAGTGGAGTATAGACTAAGTTCAGTATGAGAGAGGTAACAGCTCTGAGACAGCCAGCTGAAAACCACAGAAAGAGAGAAACAGAGAGAGAGAGAAATAGGGGGAGAGGGATAGAGGGAGAGGGAGATAGCGGGAGAGAGAGAGGGAGAAAGAGAGGGGAAGAGAGAAGAAGAAAGAGAGGGGTGAGAGAGGGAGAAAAAAACAGAAAGACAGATAGAGCAAGAGAGAGAAAGTGAGAGAGAGTGAGAAAAGGGCCCTGTGTGCAACAGGCCAGCAGGCCCTAACAAAGCGTAGATACAGACCACAGAGTACCTGTAAATAGGTTGCTATGTACTGTGAGGGGGTGTTAGTGGCATGAGAAGGGGAACAACTGTTAAACCCTAGAACCTAACGTGGAACTGATACCGTTTAAACTACTTTCCAGAAATGAAACAAACAGACATCTGTCCAAAATATCAAATTTGCACTTCATGCTTGAAAGCCATCTTTATAACAGGTTTTAAAAATATGTTCTATTTGACTTAAAATTACATTACTTGGAGTAAAGCATTGTTGGCAGAATGAAATGGTTGCAGTCAATGCATCATTAATCAAATTCAACAATAAATTCGCTAAGTAGTCTAATAAATATTGTCTGCAGGTTGTAAATCACAGCTAGTAATATTACATTGTTTACTGCCTCCAACCATTAAAGGGATGAACTGTTTCAGTTTCACAATATTTTGGACAAAAATGGACGAAAAGGGCAATGATTGGGAATCTCAGCACAATCAATCTAGCTATGCAGTAACGTTACGTAGCTAAGGCTATAGCTTATCTATTTATGTAGACCTACTTATTTAGGAAGCTAGCTATATGGCTTGATAGCTAGCCAACATAAAATGACAGAGCCGTATACTGTTGGTAACTAGCTCCTGGAAAGATGCTATGCTAGAACCTGGACAAGTGATGGAGTGGCAGATTTGTTCCCCCAAACCGTTTTATTTGTATTTTTCAGCTTCGGTGGATACAGCTATTGAGATGATCTACCAAGAAGTGTGACTAAGTCAGCTAGCTACTCATTTACTCAAACTTGAATGACTGTTTGCATATCTCTTTGTCAATCAATGTATTTGCAATCGATCAACTGATCAGGCAAGCAAGCTGGAAATCCCATTCACTTGTAAAAATGTTGGTTATAATGGTACTAGGGGCAGGGGCAGGTGGAGAAAATAGAATAGCATCAAACACTTGGAAACCATGTGTTTGATGTATTTGATAAAGTATCCACTGATTCTGCTCCAGTCATTACCACGAGCCCGTTCTCCCCAATTAAGGTACGACCAACTTCCTGTAGCCCAAACGTATGGCTGCTTTCCCATTCAAATGAATATAGAAATGTCTATGAATGTATGATAACATGAAAATTAGCATATTTATGTGCTCGCTTGTCAGGGGCGTTCTAGGACTAGATATTGGCCTTGGCATTTCGAACACAGCAACTCATTTTTTACCTTGAGGCCCCCACCCTGGCCCATTTTTATAATTGAGGCCCCCACACTGGCCCATTTTTTCCCTTGTGGCTGCCATTATTAACCAGAGTGATATTTTTGCGTGAAAACCCCAAGTTAGATGGGCCCACTGTGTTTAAAATGAACCAGCCCATCGGGCATTTGCCCAAAATGCTAGATGGCCAGTCCACCCTTGTCGATTATCACAAAACGAAGAAAACAAATGTGTGTAATATTCTTTATTTGGTGTATAATACATATACTACATGACCAAAAGTACGTGCACACCTGCTCGTCAAACATCTCATTCCAAAATCATGGGAATTAATATGAAGTTGGTCCCCCCTTTTCTGCTATAACAGCCTCCTCTTTTCTGGGAAGGCTTTCCACTAGATGTAGGAACATTGCTGCAGGGACTTGTTTCCATTTAGCCGCAAGAGCATTAGTGAGGTTGGGGACTGACTTTAGGCGATTAGGCCTGTCTCTCAGTCAGCGTTCCAATTCATCTCAAAGGTTTTCGATGGGGTTGAGGTCAGGGCTCTGTGCAGGCCAGTCGAGTTATTCCACATCGATCTCAACAAACCATTTCTGTATAAACCTCTCTTTTTGCACGAGGGCATTGTCATGCTGAAACAGGAAAGGGCCTTCCCCAAACTGTTGCCACAAAGGTTGAAGCACATAATCATCTAGAATGTCATTGCACAGTATGCTTTAGCTTTAAGATTTTCCTTCACTGGAACTAAGGGGCCTAGCCCGAACCATGAAAAACAGCCCCAGACCATTTTTCCTCCTCCACCAAACTTTACAGTTGGCAGTATGCATTGGGGCAGTTAGCGTTCTCCTGGCATCTGCCGAACCCATATTTGTACGCCGGACTGCTAGATGGTGAAGTGTGTTTCATCACTCCAGAGAGCACGTTTCCACTGCTCCAGAGTCCAATTGTGGCGAGTTTTACACCAGGTGTGTGTAATGATGAGACAAGTCCAGGGTTGATGAGTGAAGGGCGTTTGCCAGTAGTAGGTTAGGCAGCAGCTAGAAGGCCGACGACGCCGAACACCTGAGCTGGACAGGAGGGGGAGCCAAAGCGAAGGCTGATGCGACACAGACAAACAATTATTGTGCTGACATTGCTTTCAGAGGCAGTTTGGAACTGGGTAGTAAGTGTTGCAAACGAAGACGATTTTTACACACTGCGCTTTTCAGCACTCGGTGGTCCCATTCTGTGAGCTTGTGTGGCCTATCACTTCGCGGATGAGCCATTGTTGCTCCTAGATGTTTCCACTTCACAATAACAGCACTTACAGTTGAGCAGGGGAGAAATTTGAGGAACTGACTTGTTGGAAATGTGGCATCCTATGAAAGTGCCACATTGAAAGTCACTGAGCTCTTTAGAAAGGCCAATCTACTGCCAATGTTTGTCTATGGAGATTGCATGGCTGTGTGCTTAATTTTATACACCTGTCAGCAACGGGTGTGACTGAAATAGTCAAATTCACTCACATACTTTTCTATATATATTATATTTTATATGTTTTATGGTGGGAAATCTTTGTCACTTACTCTTTTAAAGAGGACTGCGTAAGGCCTAAATAAATACAATCACCTTCCTTTGTCTTGATTATTGTTAAATGCTTTATCACAAGCCAGTCCATGTCAAATCATTTACTTTATTCATTAGTAGCTACAGTTACAGTAATACAGATCATAAAGTTTTTAAAAACTGGAGTCAATAAAGAGCTAATTCCTTTTAATGGACGTATTTTGTGTTGTTTGTATTGTATTGTATTCTTTTACTGTCTGACCCCATCTGTAGATGGTGATATCAAAGAAGAGCAACTTCTAAGAAAGAGTCACTTCCCTGTGCACTGCAGACATGCTCTCTTGTTAATCTTGTAAATTCAATTCAAAATTCAAAGACAATTAACATGGTGATAGAAGTATGGTACAGTAACCACATATACGCTTGTATATAGTATGGTGGTATACTAACTATATGGAGGCTGGCACAATTTCTTATGTGATATAAAGAACTAGTACTGTATACATTTTGACACAGTATATTGTACAATTGTTATAAACAAAAGTAAGATGTGTCACTTTGTCAGACTGTGTGCGCAACTGGTCAACTGGAGTCAGGTGCAGGAGAGCAGAGATGAGTGAACAGGCACACTTTAATTGGCAGAAGCAAAAGAGTCTGACGGAACAGCCACAACACTCCAGCCAAAGGCAAAAGCGAATAGCGCACTAGTCACACAAAATAATGTACAACAATACAATACCACAGGTTCAAAACAATGCCTGGAAAAAAACTGCCTGACGCATCACACAATAAACGTAACTAACAATTACACACACAGACACGGGGGGGGGGGGGGGGGGGGGGCAGAGGATAATATACACGTAGAGTGTGAGGGTGTGCGGGAAAACAAGAAAATGGAAAATGAAAGGTGGAGCGGCGATGGCTAGAAGACCGGCTGCGTCGACCGCCGAGCACCGCCCAGACAAGGAGAGGAGCCGACTTCGGCGGGAGTCGTGACACACTTACCTTTTGATGTCCAGCTTGGTCCCGTATCTAACCTGTCAAGAAAGTCTACATGTCAGTAAGTCTGTTTCCTATACAGTGATATCTGATTATATGCATAGCTACCTCATGTTCAAGACATAGTATTCAAAAAATGCAAAAGGTACTGATTTTAGCATGATGTTCAATCATCTAAAGGTGGCTTTGTTGAGCTTCACAATTAATTTGAGATACTTTCAAATGATTTGGACATGATGTGCGAAAAATGCTAATATCGGTCCCATGACTTGAATGGGATTTGTGCCACAAATGCTAAAACATTAGCATTTGGAAACAGTGCCAGGGAAACTGAACCAAAGCATGGATTGCTGTCATACCTTGTCCATAGAATGCGTATAGGGTAAGGAAACCAATATGTAACTATCCCGTTTAAGTGGACCAATGCTTACTATGTAGGATATGTTGTGCAGGGTGTGTGAAGCATGGACACTGTTTGGTGTCTAGATGATCAATTCATTTTGTGGAACCATTGTATAATTTTCGTTCACCGGTTGGATTTATTTTTTATTTCACCTTTATTTAACCAGGTAGGCTAGTTGAGAACACCTTTATTTAACCAGGTAGGCCAGTTGAGAACACCTTTATTTAACCAGGTAGGCTGCGACCTGGCCAAGATAAAGCATAGCAATTCGACACATAGCAATTCGTCACATACAACAACACAGAGTTACACATGGAATAAACAAAACATACAGTCAATAATACAGTAGAACAAAAGAAAACAAAAACGTATATATACAGTGAGTGCAAATGAGGTAAGTTAAGGAAATAAATAGGCCATGGTGGCGAAGTAATTACATATAGCAATTAAACACTGGAATGGTAGATCGGCAGAATATGAATGTGCAGGTAGAGATACTGGGGTGCAAAGGAGCAAAATAAATAAATACCAGTATGGGGATGAGGTAGGTGGATAGATGGGCTGTTTACAGATAGGCTAAGTACAGGTGCAGTGATCTGTAAACTGCTCTGACAGCTGGTGCTTAAAGCTAGTGAGGGAGATGTGAGTCTCCAGCTTCAGAGATTTTTGCAATTCATTCCAATCATGGGCAGCAGAGAACTGGAAGGAAAGCCGACCAAAGGAGGAATTGGCTTTGGGGGTGACCAGTGAGATATACCTGCTGGAGCGCGTGCTACGAGTGGGTGCTGCTATGGTGACCAGTGAGCTGAGATAAGGCAGGGCTTTACCTAGCAGAGACTTGTAGATAACCTGTAGCCAGTGGGTTTGGCGACGAGTATGAAGCGAGGGCCAACCAACGAGAGCAGACAGGTCGCAATGGTGGGTAGTGTATGGGGCTTTGGTGACAAATGGATGGCACTGTGATAAAGAACGTACAATACTGAGGTTGCAGTGTGAAAACAGATGCATTTTCTTCAGTAAGAAATTGTTATCTGGCAAGCATACAATACATTTTCAAATAGAGTACAAACAGTAAAGAGCTACAGTTACAGTACAAGGACATGCACAGGCTCTTGGTCTGACACCCAGTTATCTTCCTTAGACTTGGCCCAACCCCATGTAACAGTTACAGTACTCTTGATGACCAATACGAGGTCTGTTTGGTTTACAACAGGTCTTGATATGTACCAGGGGGAACAGTGGTGGAGCATCATGAGTGTATATGGGGGAATAACATACACTACAGAATGAAACAAGTCTATTTTTATGTCAGTCTCATTACCTATCATTCACAGAATCATGCTCTATCTGAAGTGTGACACCAGTCGGTTTAGTATGGGTGTAACGGTTAACTGGCAAGACCTTCTGGATGCAGCCTGGGATAAATAGATGAATGCTATTTAGACACTATGAGCTAATGATTGTAGTCCAATAATGAATTCAACCTGGCCTTCTATTCAGTTTTGGTGATAATATACTGTGTGGGTCTTACATGTCAGTGGACTGTGTTTCTAATTGTCATTGTTGTCAACAACAGAGAGAAAACAGTGACACCACACAGACATCCTGCTGAAAACCACGTAGAGAGAGGGTGTGTAGAAGGCTATCACGCCTGTCCAAAGCATAGTAGTGGCCTCGTTTTGTGCTTACAGGAGACCAACGGGTTCAGGTACGTGTGAACAGCTAACTGTGTGCATGCATGGGTGGTTGTGTTTAGCATGGTAACACCCACGTTTTGGGTCAGTTTAAATCTTCCCTTTGCAAGCTCTCTGCACACACATTCATTCATACACACATTGGGTATTCACACAAAAGATGGAAGAAGTCTATTTTTTGTCAGTATCAGTTGTTTAAATTTATATTTTTTCATAACAAAAGAAGCCACATCAGTTCGCAGCCATTAATACAAAAAATGCAATATCAAACTCAGAAATCTCAATAAATTATAAGTTGCATTAGATAGTGATGATATATCCAACAATTACTGCAAAGACAATCTAAGCTCTACAGTCATTGGCCTTAGCTTTATGTATTTTCTGGTGAGGTAGATGATGATGAAGATGGTCAGACAGCAGAGGAGAACTACAGTTCTTATGATGGAGAGAAGGACCAGGATTCTCATCTGTGGATCAGAGTGACAACATTCAACATCCAGCTTGGTCCCGTTCCCAAACAGTATCTCCCCACATGAGGCCACAGCACAGTAGTAAGTCCCAGCATCAGAAAGGCTGAGGTTCCTCTTGGGGAGGTTGTAGACACAGCTCTGTGTAGGAGATCCAGCCTCAGGGCTCTTCTCACACTGATCACTCCTGTCTCCATGGGTGTAAATGATTCCTGGATGGTATTCTCCTGAGCCATGTCTAAACCAATAGACACTGTGTTCTTCTGCACAGGTCTCAGTGTGTATTTTACAGTTCAGAGTCTCATTGCTGTACTGACTCAGACACAGACTGCTGAGTAAGATGATGGTTCCTGGAATCTGCACCTTTTACACAATAAAACCAAGGTTCTAATAATTGTTTGTTATATTACAAAATAACCACGTGGAGAGCCTGATAGTCACATGATAAGAAATATATATTTTTTTTAGATTTCTGTAAAAAAAAAATTGAAGACTGAACAGTACACTACTTTTGAATAGGGCCCACAATATTTGGAAGCACACTTGTCATTTGGTTAATGCTGTGATCCATTATGTTTTGGCCCCCCGACCATCTGCTCATGAAAAAAAACAGCCCGTGGCTGAATCTAGTTGATGATCCCTGCCCTACAGTACATAGTGCACTTCTTTTGACCAGAGCACACAGGGTGCCATTTTGGAAGCTCATTTGTCATTTGGTTTAGCACAGGAGGTTGGTGGCACCTTCATTGGGGAGGATGGGCTTGTGGTAATGACTGGAGTGGAATCAGTGGAATGGTATGAAATACATGAAACACACCAGGTGTTTGATGCCATTCCATTTGCTCCATTCTGGCTATTATTATGAGCTGTTCTCCTCTCAGCAGCCTCCTGTGGTGGGTAGATAATGGTTTTGGGTAGTCTTGATGAGTGCATGTCCTTACTGCACCCTCATGTCCGCCTAAACAATGAGGACATGAAAACAACCGTGGGCCATAAGTGTAAGATGTCAAAATACCCCTGTGACATTTGGTCATCGACTTCTTCTGAATCCCTCTGCTCAGAACAAATACAGAAATTGAAAAAGTGCACAATGACCAAAGACATCACAAGGCTCATCACAGGCCTTGTAAATACAACGAGACAAATTATCTGTATGCAAATCAAACTGCATTGGTAGCAAACTATAACACATCATGTCACAGGAAATATGAGGTGTGGAATCAAAAGTACCTAAGAAAGAAATGTGTATGCCAAATGTATGAAGGCATGATGTCTGTTTGTTGAGTTGTTGAGTGGAAACTTCTGACCACAGAGATCTTTGTATGAGGTGTGTGTTGTTTTCCATCCCTGTTCATACCAGCGAGGTGACACTGACCACAGGCCGGGGATGTAGCGTCTGCAGCGAATGCATCAGATGAGAGTCTGCAGAGAAGATTGACACCTGCCTCTGTACGCTCAACATTAGAGCAGTAGGTCTATTGTTTATGGATGAATTCACTCTGCATGCAAATACCTCATGGATGCACTATGACTGAAGTAGGCCTACAAGAGCTCCAAAGTGTTCAATATGATGACGTTGTCCAGGTGTCCAGCATTCAATTAAATTCAAATGTATTATTGTTTAGATGAGAGAGCGAGAGAGAGAGAGAGAGAGAGAGAAGCCTGGGGCAGTTTGGTTTTGGTCAGGTATTTGTAGTCTGGTGGTATAGATGGAAAGAGATGTGAGGCCTGATTGGTGAGAAGAGAATGTGTGAGATTTAGATGCTCAGAGAGAGAGAGCGAGAGAGTCAACATTATGCACACAAACTACAACAAGTATTATTTGGTACAATTTGTTAGTTTTAGTGGATATTTCCCCATAAATATATAGTGCAGTACATTACCACAAGTATTATTATGTAATCTTATTTACACAGAATTAGATATATTACCACAGGGCTATGTCATCTTTCATTTTAAAAGATGGTAAAATACTGGGAATCTATTCTATAGTTAATTTAAAAAGAAAAGTATTCTACTGTCTTTCAGACAAATGTCATGAGAGACCCAGTGATGCTCACCTCAGCAGGTCTCACTCAACACTGGGCTCCTTCCTGTCACTCACACTACAGCAAGTGATGCGTTGCTCATTGGCCCCTCCTACTCTACCTCTAACCATGATGGCTGTCAAAAGGGGATTTTTGACATCTTGAAATAGGGTGGCAGAGCACAACAACAGTCAATTATAAAACAACTATTCAGTGTATTGCATTTGTTCTTCTTCAGTGCTAATCAAATCAACATTAAAACATGATCTTGTGGCAGCGTACACAAGATGCTCCATCTTCATTATTAGACATTTAGCTGTTTTCTTATTCCTTGTCCTCTTCTGACTGAATCTCAACACTGTAGTTCAGAGAGTCTGGGTCCTGACCCGGATCCTGTAGAAAACAAATTATAATATTACACAACACATGCAAATACTGTATCAACAAAACAAACACTTCTCAAAGATAGCTTAGTCCAAGTACTGTTATCTTTAGGTCATGTACACATATCATGTAAATTTAACAGTTTCTATTACCTGGCTATTTTGTGGTTGTAGTTGAGCCTCAATATCTGAATAAGTAAAAAGGAATTTTGGTCAGTACACAAACAAACATTTCTTTCAGTGTACAAAACATTACAAACGCCTTCCTAATTTTGAGTTGCATCCCTTTTGCCCTCAGAACAGCCTCAATTCATTGGGTCATGGATTCTACAAGGTGTTGAAAACATTCCACAGGGATAATGGCCCATATTGACTCCAATGCTTCCAACAGTTGTGCCAAGTTGGCTGGATGTCCTTTGGGTTGTGGACCATTCTTGATATACACAGGAAACTGTTGAGCGTTAAAAAAAATCCAGCAGCGATGCAGTTCTTGACACACTCAAACCGGTGCACCTGGAACCTACTACCATACCCTATTCAAAGGCAGTTAAATATTTTGTCTTGTCCATTCACCCTCTGAATGGCACACCAGAGGTCTCTTCACAGTTCCCAAGTCCAAAACAGACTATGGGAGGTGCACCGTACTACATAGAGCCATGACAACATGGTACTTTATTCCACACCCAGGAACTCATGAAAGCTGTCAAATAAGATTTACAAAACAGATAAAAATATACCTCATGGAACAGCGGAGACTGTGAAGAGACACACACACACACACACACACACACACACACACACACACACACACACACTATAACATACACAATATAACATACACAATATACACATTTTGTGTTGTAGATATGTGGTAGTAGAGTAGTGGCCTTAAGGCACACACTTAATCTGTTGTGAAATCTCTTTACTTTCATCTACACTGATTGAAGTGGATTTTTACAAGTGACATCAAGAAGAGATCATAGCTTTCACCTGGATTCACCTGGTCAGTCTATGTCATGGAAAGAGCAGATATTCTTAATGTTTTGTACACTCAGTTGATAGTCTAATAATCTGAGACATACACCTTCTAGAAAATGCTCATGGACTTCCATTGTGACTTTATTGTGTGTGTTTGCATCTTGTCTGATCCTGAGGACCAGTATGAGGATGACTATCAGGTGAACAGTAATCACAACACCCAGGATCATAGCGGTTTCTTCATTCTCTCTTACAGGACCGATAGTTCTATTAAAATGTCCCATTAGATGAAATGTAATTAAATCAGTTTGTGATCCTTTAATGATATAGCTAAAAATGCAGTACACTTTTTTTATTTAAAGAAAATTGTTTTGCATCTACGTGGAAAGAAAGGGAAACCCACTGTCTTTAAATTAAATTACTCTAGCTTTTCCTCATGTCCTTTGTGTCCTACAACATCAGGATCAGTAGAATATATCATTTGTTTCCCTCAAAATTATAATGATAAAAAATATGGCCAGCAATGGTTTGCATTTCTTTTGTGATAACTCCTGATTAGCTTGATAAACATTTTCAAATGTATCAAAAGCCAGACAAATAGTGGAAAACGTACACAGCGTTTTTTGACATGTAGCCTGGCTACTGTCAGCTATTTCCCCTTTTGTGATTTTGAGGAAGACACCACAGAACATTTCATATATAAGGAAATTCAATTGTGGAAACCATGTGTTTGATGTATTTGTTACCATTCCGCTGATTCCACTCCAGTCATTACCATGAGCCAGTTCTCCCTAATTAACCCCCTGTGCTCATCACAGACGCTGCTGCTACTGTTTATTATCTGTCACTTTATTCCTAGTTATATGTACTTACAGTATCTACCTCAATTAAGTCGTACCCCTGCATACAACTCGCTACTGTTGCATGTAGCCAAGTTATCGTTGCTCATTGTGTATTTATTATTACTTTTATTTCATTTTCTATGTTATTTCTCTCTGCCTTGGTAGTGAAGGGCTCATCAGTAAGCATTTCACTTTTATCTACAACTGTTGTTTACTAAGCATGTGACGAATAACATTTGACTTGAATAATTATTTGAAACAACAACATTTGTGGGTGTTTAATTTTTTTCAATGCATGGTTATAGCTGCTGGGAATGCTTTATTTGGACAGTCCCTACAGATAGTCTATGCATGTTAACCCTAACCCTAACCCGAAAGACCCAGTCCGAACCGTAAAGCTAACCCTATAGCCCGAGTCCTAACCCTAAAGCTAACCCTATAGCCCTAGTCCTAACCCTAAAGCTAACCCTAGAGCCCTAGTACTAACCCTAAAGCTAACCCTATAGTCCTAGTCCTAACCCTAACCCTATAGCCCTAGTCCTAACCCTATATCCCTAGTCCTAACCCTGAAGCTAACCCTATAGCCCTAGTCCTAACCCTAACCCTAACCCTATAGCCCTAGTCCTAACGCTAACCCTATAGCCCTAGTCCTAACCCTAAAGCTAACCCTATAGCCCTAGTCCTAAACCTAAAGCTAACCCTAAAGCCCTAGTCCTAACTCTAAAGCTAACCCTATAGCCCTAGTCCTAACCCTAGCCCTATAGCCCTAGTCCTAACCATAACCCTAAAGCTAACCCTATAGCCCTAGTCCTAACCCTAAAGCTAACCCTATAGCCCTAGACCTAAACCTAACCCTATAGCCCTAGACCTAAACCTAACCCTAACCCTATAGCCCTAGTCCTAACCCTAATGCCCTAGTCATAACCCTTAAGCTAAACCTATAGCCCTAGTCCTAACCCTAAAGCTAACCCTATAGCCCTAATCCTAACCCTAAAGCTAACCCCATAGCCCTAGTCCTGACCCTTAAACTAACCCTATAGCCCTAGTCCTAACCCTTAAACTAACCCTATAGCCCTAGTCCTAACCCTAAAGCTAACCCTAGTCCTAACCCTTAAACTAACCCTACAGCCCTAGTCCTAATCTTAAAGCTAACCCTAGTCCTAACCCTAAAGCTAACCCTATAGCCCTAGTCCTAACCCTATAGCCCTAGTCCTAACCCTAAGCTAACCCTATAGCCCTAGACCTAACCCCAACCCTAACCCTATAGCCCTAGTCCTAACCCCAAAGCTAACCCTATAGCCCTAATCCTAACCCTAAAGCTAACCCTATAGCCCTAATCCTAACCCTAAAGCTAACCCCATAGCCCTAGTCCTGACCCTTAAACTAACCCTATAGCCCTAGTCCTAACCCTTAAACTAACCCTATAGCCCTAGTCCTAACCCTAAAGCTAACCCTATGGCCCTAACCCTAACCCTATAGCCCTAGTCCTAACCCTAAGCTAACCCTATAGCCCTAGACCTAACCCCAACCCTAACCCTATAGCCCTAGTCCTAACCCCAAAGCTAACCCTATAGCCCTAATCCTAACCCTAAAGCTAACCCTATAGCCCTAGCCCTAACCCTTAAACTAACCCTATAGCCCTAGTCCTAACCCTTAAATGAACCCCATAGCCCTATTCCTAACCCTAAAGCTAACCCTAGTCCTAACCCTTAAACTAACCCTATAGCCCTAGTCCTAATCTTAAAGCTAACCCTAGTCCTAACCCTAAATCTAACCCTATAGCCCTAGTCCTAACCCTAACCCGAACCCTATAGCCCTAGTCCTAACCCTAAAGCTAACCCTATAGCCCGTCCTAACCCTAAAGCTAACCCTATAGCCCTAGTCCTAACCCTAAAGCTAACCCTATAGCCCTAGCCCTAACCCTAGCCCTAAAGCTAACCCTATAGCCCTAGTCCTAACCCTAGCCCTAAAGCTAACCCTATAGCCCTAGCCCTAACCCTAGCCCTAAAGCTAACCCTATAGCCCTAGTCCTAACCCTAGCCCTAAAGCTAACCCTATAGCCCTAGTCCTAACCCTAGCCCTAAAGCTAACCCTATAGCCCGACTGTAGCTACAGCTACAAAGGCAGAGAGGTCTTATAGCTCATCATCAAAACCTGCAGTTCTGTCTGGGTGTCAGAGCTACTAACCAATAATATCAGGTCATCTCTGGCTCCAGACTTGTAGTTCCTGTCACCTCACACTGTGGTTGATTCTCGTCATCTTTCTAATATCAGTTAGATCATGAAGAACAAACTACAAGAAAGGGGCATAGCTGACACCTATGAAGGAATTTTTTCACACGCTTGAGTCTGATACAGCAACGTACTGCGGTCGAAGCCTATTCATGATGGACTTTGGAGAAAAAGGTACATTCATTATGACTATTGTATTTTGTTTTAACTTGAAAATACTGTTAATTTATGTACAAATCATTTAGGTACAGTTTAAAATACAGAAACAGATAAGAATGTTGACCTCCTGATGTGTACGACAGCTAACCCCATGTCTCACTCTTATCTGACAGACAAGATGACCAGTATACACATCAGAAGGACAATGATGAAACTCTGTCTGTTATATGAAGAAAATCTGTTATTCCGAACAGGTAAAGCTAGGGGTAATAAGAGTGCAAACTTACTATTAAAGGGACAATCATGCTTACGTATTTAAGAAAACAGATATTTTGAGTTCTTACAGTACATGCATGAACTATGATATGTGGAGTCTTTAATAATGTAAATATATATCTTTCAGCTTTGTCTCTTGCTGTTGTTCTCACTCAGTCTGATGTTTGGAGCACCTTCACTCTTGGAGACGCAGTTGATTTGGAATGCTTCATCACTGTGGATGACAGGACAAGCCCCAGATGTTATCTCTGTATTCTCACTGCAATTGTCTTTGGAGAGTTTGACTAAAAGCTTTGCTTTGCTACAAGGAAGAGTGGCACCAGATTTGTGCTGACCATCTCAGATTCCACGGCATCCAACATGGGGATGTATTACTGTGCTGCAATTGATTATGAAAGCATGATCTTCGGGAGTTGTGTTTTTTTGATACATTCAGGTGTTTTATCTTCTATTTTAGCAAATATATGTTGTATTTGGAAATTGTGCAAGTCATTGATAGTAATGTGATTTTATAGTCCTGGAAAAGCTGCAGATTCCAGGACCCAGCATGTTGAACAGTAGTCTGTGTCTGAGTCAGTCTAGCCAGAAGAGTCTGAACTGTAAAATACACACAGACCTGTGCAGGAGAACACAGTGTCTATTGGTTCAGACATGGCTCAGGAGAATCTTGTCCAGGAATCATTTACACCCATGGAGACAGGAGTGATCAGCGTGAGAAGAGCCCCGAGGCTCGGTCTCCTACACAGAGCTGTGTCTTCAACCTCCCCAAGAGGAACCTCATTCTCTCTGATGCTGGGACATACTACTGTGCTGTGGCCTCATGTGGGGAGATACTGTTTGGGAACGGGACCAAGCTGGATGTTGAAGGTATCTAACATTTCTTTACCCTTATGCTATTATTAACATTATGTTTAATGACTGATAACACATTATCGACAACTGCCCATAGCACTATAGTGGAGTGATGGCATTTTTTTTCAGATGTTGACATTGATCCATAGATGACAATCTTGGTCCTTCTCTCCATCATAACTGGAGTTCTCCTCTTCTGTCCTACCATCTTCATCATCAGGAAATAGATACGTTCTATTGATATTGGCCATGTATGTAGTATGTTACTTGCTTTCACCAAATCCCTACAAAGCACTTGTATTAGCATGAATAAATAGCACTGAACATTGATACGGACTTAAGTCGTTCTGTTTGAGGGAATGGGTCAGAGGTGACAGAAATTATCCTGAAGGAAAATTGTTGATAAACTATTGAGAACCAATCTGAGTATGCACTTTCTACTCTTGAATACTTTAGGTTATAGGAAAGGCTTTCAGCTTGTTTGTATTCACATACTTTGCACTTGAGCAGCAGGGGTCTGGTTATCTTCCAGATGAAGAGAGGTGTGAACAGAACATGTGGTTTTGATGCACTGAGAGGTGTTGAGAGCTGAAGGCCAGTTTTATTTTAGTGCAGGTTGTCTTCAGTAGAGAGAGGATGATGCAAGATATGTCTACCGTCTCCATCTCACATCCCCTTATGGTTAACCGCCACTCAAATCACCCACGCGTTTCTACTTACATGTCAGGTGGTGGAAAAGTGACCAGGTTCTTTTGAGCAGGCACACTCAGAAAAAAAGAAAGTGCTATCTAGAACCTAAAAGGGTTATTCGGCTGTCCCATAGGAACACCCATTGAAAGACATTTGTTCAAGATACAACATTTAACAAGTACAATTCTTTGGGCAGCGGGCAGAGAGCGACCCATCCCCCAGTGTTAGTCTAAGAGGCCCAGTGATGTTCACCCCAGCAGGTCTCACTCATCACTGAACTGCTCCTCCACTCACACCACAGGAAGTGATGCCGTCTTCACTGGCCCCTCCTCTACCTCAGACTAATCATATTCTCCTTATAAGGTAACTAGATGCTTTTCAGAATAGGGGCTGTGATCAGTGCAGTCATGACAGGAAATACTAAAGGGGCGAATAACATGACAAACATGAGGTTTTGATTAAGTAATCAATGTAATACAATTGTCCAATGCTGGGTACTTTACAAACAAATTATTAAAGAATAACCAAATCACTAATAAACACAACAGAGAACTAAGCTAAGAGAGGCCAAAAGAGGCAACTCCTCCTCTGTGGCCATTAAACAGTTGTGGTTTGAGTCCAACTCCCCCTCTCTAACCACCCCTGTACTACTGAGCTGTGTGGCCTAACAGAGTGGAAGAGGGCTACAGTGACCCTGAGGTACAAAGCACAGAAACTAGAGCTATTTACTGATTTTTAATACATTTGATTTAACTACACATACAATAGAGGATTTAAACTTGTGTTCAAAGATATGGCAAACCACTTGTCCTCTCCACCCTCCACTTTGCCATCTTGTAGCAGCATACACTACATGGGGGTCCAACTGCTCTCTTCTCTCCCTCTTCTTTTTCTAGGTGGTGAAATTCAGGGCGGCATAATTCAGTGCATTAGTACCTTGGTTCTGTACATTTGAAAACTACCCAACATACAATTATAATTTACACTGTTTCTGAATTGCTTATATTTTCTAAATAATTTCACTGAACAAATAGCACTTACCTGATATTTTTGTGGTTGTTGCGATTCAGGTCCTGAATATGATATAAAACAGAGATGAGAGAAGAAACTGATCATTCCATTGTTGAGCGCACAATATTTTACCTACTCTTTCAATTCAGTATATAGTAGGTCAGGGGTAGGCCACCCTGTTCCTGGAGTGCCGCAAGTAGTGCAGGATTTTGTTCCAACTCGGCACCACACCTGCCTAACTAAGCTAATTGATCAGTTCAGTGGTTGCCTAAATTCAACACACCTGGTCTTCCAGATCGGTTAAATCAAAAACATGAAGTGCCTGTGGCACTCCAGAACCAGGGTTGCCTACCCCTGCAATGTCATAGGAAACATTTTCACTTTGTAAGTGTAGTTAATAGCCGGCCCCATATGAAATAGGCTCCATACCTGTGTTTAGTCTGTTCGCATCTTGTCTTACCTTGAGGACCAGGATGAGGATGATTATCAGTAGAACAGCAGTTACAACACCCAGGATCACAACCAGTAGGAAGAGCTTCATGGTTCCAATATCCTCTCCTGCAAAACAGATTTCAATTAGAATCAGAACTATACAAACTTTTACCCAGTTTGCTACCAATGGAAAATTCTCAGATTGTTATAAAATGCTATTATACTTTATTTCTATTCTGTGGTACTTTCAAAATATATTATATTAATTCATTTATTTTTCTGTTATAGTTTTCATTGTTTCCTTTTCCTTACACAGCTCTTGGCCATTGTGTAGAGGTTGGAGTCTGTTTGATTGAGTGTGTGGAACAGGTGTCTTTTATACAGGTAATGAGTTCAAACAGGTGCAGTTAATACAGTTAATGAGTGGAGAACAGGAGGGCTTCTTAAAGAAAAACTAACAGGTCTGTGAGAGCAGGAATTCTTACTGGTTGGTAGGTGATCTAATACTTATGTCATGCAATAAAATGCAAATTATTTACTTAAAAATCATACAATGTGATTTTCTGGATTTTTTTAGATTCCGTCTCTCACAGTTGAAGTGTACCTATGATAAAAAATACAGACCTCTACATGCTTTGTAAGTAGGAAAACCTGCAAAATCGGCAGTGTTTCAAATACTTGTTCTCCCCACTGTATAAGCCCTGCGTTATGTGGTAATTTGCATAGGATTTCTATCTTAACGCTTATATTGGAATATATTGGGAATTTGTTGTTGTTTTGTCCTACCTTAATTAAGCAAACAATGTCTAAGCTGGAGATACCTCAAAAAGTATTGTTTCTGTGAATTATACTTGGACCATAGCTCTTCAAAAGAGGTAAAAGTGTTTTCTTGATACAGACAACCAATGTTCTTTATCTCCTTTCTACACCAATCTTTCCAGAAAAGCATGTGTCCCCCTTTTTTCAATTTAGGGTTGTTCCTTAACAAAGCATAGCTTATCAAGAAAGGTGAAGATCTCTTTTTTGATAGAGGCATTACTTCAGATGTGGTCCAGTTGACTTTATAGCCCGATATCTATGAGAATGCATTTACAAGGTCCAGTAAAGGCAAAGAATTGGGGGTCTGATATTAATAGTAATATGTCATCTGCATAAAGCTGTTGTTTATTCTCCCTACCTCCCATATTAATCCCTTTGATTGACTGATGCATCCTAATGGCTTCGGCTAATGGTTCTAATGCTATAATAGATATGAGGGGCGAGAGATAATCACCTTGTTTCGTGCCTCATCCTACAGAAAACGGAGATGATCATAGTCCGTTAGTGACGACTATGGATTTGGGGTCGTTGTACAGAAGTTTAATAATATTCTGAAAGCCCTGTCCAAATCCAAATGTATTTATAGTATAACGCAGGTAGTCCCAGCCCACCCTATCAAGGGCTTTCTCTGCATCTAGGGATAAGGCTGTCACTGAAGTATCCAAATATTTTGCCTTCCAGATGACATGCAATAGGCACCTAAGATTATCAGATGAAGTTCTGCATTTCCCAAATCCCACCTGATCTGGATTCATGATTTTCTTAATGATATGATTCACCCTCATAGCCAGAAGTTTTGTAAACAGTTTTCCATCACAATTTATCAAAGCATTTGGACGGTAGCTCCCACACTCATGGGGATCCTTTCCTTTTTTGAGGATTTGGGTGATTACTGCATCACTCATAGAAGGTGGGAGCTGACCTGTGTCAATCGATGTGTTAAATGTTTTTAACTTTTCTGGGCTAAGCTGCTCTGCAAACCTTTTATACGAATCACTGGGTATCCCATCCAACCTTGGAGTTTTACCACTGGGTGCTTGTCTTATAGTTTCGGTCAATTCCTCTAAAGTAATAGGGCGGTCGAGCCAATTCCTGTCTTCCTCTGTTAATATAGGAAGGTTCAGATTCTGAAAGAATGCCTCTGCTTTCTGCGTATCTAAGGGACCGTCTGACGTACAAAGTTCCTGATAGAAGTCTCAAAATATATTGTTTATTTCTTTATGATTGGGAATCAGCTTGCCTGTCATATTTCTGATTCCACCTACTTGCCGATCTGTTTCTCTAGATTTCAATTGACTGGCCAACAATCTTACTGCCTTTTCACTAGATTCGTACCATCTCTGCTTCAGCCTGTACAGGGAATATTCCACCATTTTACTGAATACAATATTCAGCTCATATTTGTTTTTTGTCAAATTTACAAGAGAAATGTTGTTAGGATTGGACCAATATTCCCTCTCCAGCATTTTAAGCTCTGTTTCAAGTTTATACATTTCTGTTTAACTAATTTCTTAATAGTAGCTGATCGTTGTATCATTACTCCGCTTTAAAAGCTTCCCAGTCATGTACATGTTTCAAACTATTGTTGTTTGTTTCAAAGAATATCGTAATGTGTGTTTCAAGGAATTCACAAAACACCTTTTCAAGTAATACGCCCCCCCCCCCCCCCCCCCCCCCCCCTAGCACCAGAGGAAAATCACCAAAATCCAGTATTATTTTGTTAAGTTGAAGCAAGAAGTCTGGGTCCACTTCATTTGGAGCATACATATTTCCAAATATTATATGTTGCCCTGAAATCTTTACAAGTAGAATCAAGATTCATCCCTCTTTGTCCTTAAACTATTTTCCCACTTGAATATGTATACCTTTGGAAAATAGAATAGAGACACCTCTTTTTATGGGTGGAATGTATTATGGTAAGCACTACCCACCCATCTGTCTCCCACCCTAGGATAATCATTTTCCAGTAGGTGGGTCTCTTGGAGCTTAATCACATCTGAGTGTTTTTGTTTAAGATAATTCAATACCTTACATCTTTTTAAATATGAACCTAGTCCCATTCACATTCCACAACATAACTTTAATCACGTTGTTCATTATGGGGTGGCAGGGTAGCCTAGTGGTTAGAGTGTTGGAAATCTGTTGTTACAAATCTGTTGTTCTGCCCCTGAACAGGCAGTTAACACACTGTTCCTAGGCCGTCATTGAAAATAAGAATTTGTTCTTAACTGACTTGCCTAATTAAATAAAGGTAAACAATACATATCTGAAAGGTTGTAAATATATTATTACCACAACCACTTCAAATCTCTTCCCAGTTCTACACTGACATTGAATCATGAGATATGCACCATTTCCAAAATATCATGTATCGTACCAGAATATTCAAAGGGTGGCTACTTTGAAGAATCTCAAATATATTCAAAAGGTCCTTTGCTGCTGTTCTGGGATTCATTTGCACTTTTTGCACAAAAGTACTTTCATTTCTAGGAGACAGCAACCGTCTCCTTCTTGAGCGGAATGACGGCTGCGTGGTCCCACGGTGTTTTTAACAGATGAACGTGGTACCTTCAGGCGTTTGGAAATTGCTCTCATGGATTAACCAGACTTGTGGTTTACAATCTTTTTCTGAGGTCTTGGCTAATTTCTTTTGATTTTCCCATGATATCATGATAAGAGGCACTTAGTTTGAAGGTAGGCCTTGAAATACATCCACTGGTACACCACCAATTGACTCAAATGATGTAAATTAGTCTATCAGAAGCTTCTAAAGCCATGACATCATTTTCTGGAATTTTCTAAGCTGTTTAAAGGCACTGTCAATTTAGTGTATATAAACTGCTGACCCACTGGAATTGTGATACAGTGAATTATAAGTGAAATAATCTGTCTGTAAACATTTGTTGTAAAAATTACTTGTGTCATGCACAAAGTAGATGTCCTAATTGACTTGCCAAAACTATAGTTTGTTAACAAGAAATTTGTGGAGTGGATGAAAAATGAGTTATGACCTAAGTGTATGTAAACTTCCTACTTCAACTGTATATTTTTTATTTTTTTATTTCACCTTTATTTAACCAGGTTGGCAAGTTGAGAACAAGTTCTCATTTACAATTGCGACCTGGCCAAGATAAAGCAAAGCAGTTCGACACATACGACAGAGTTACACATGGAGTAAAACAAACATACAGTCAATAATACAGTAGAAACAAGTCTATATACAATGTGAGCAAATGAGGTGAGATAAGGGAGCTAAAGGCAAAAAAAGGCCATGGTGGCAAAGTAAATACAATATAGCAAGTAAAACACTGGAATGGTAGATTTGCAGTGGAAGAATGTGCAAAATAGAAATAGAAATAACAATAATGTGGTGCAAAATAAATAAATAAAATAAATACAGTAGGGAAAGAGGTAGTTGTTTGGGCTAAATTATAGGTGGGCTATGTACAGGTGCAGTAATCTGTGAGCTGCTCTGACAGCTGGTGCTTAAAGCTAGTGAGGGAGATAAGTGTTTCCAGTTTCAGAGATTTTTGTAGTTTGTTCCAGTCATTGGCAGCAGAGAACTGGAAGGAGAGGCGACCAACGAAATAATTGGTTTTGGGGGTGACCAGAGAGATATACCTGCTGGAGCGCGTGCTACAGGTGGGTGATGCTATGGTGACCAGCGATCTGCGATAAGGGAGGACTTTACCTAGCAGGGTCTTGTAGATGACATGGAGCCAGTTAGTTTGGCGACGAGTATGAAGTGAGGGCCAGCCAACGAGAGCGTACAGATCGCAATGGTGGGTAGTATATGGGGCTTTGGTGACACATAACGGATGGCACTGTGATAGACTGCATCCAATTTGTTGAGTAGGGTATTGGAGGCTATTTTGTAAATGATATCGCCGAAGTCGAGGATTGGTAGGATGGTCAGTTGAGGTATGAGGTCTGTAGAGTCAGAACGATCTTTACATTGTGTAACCCTTTCATTGTGTAAGATGGGTTTCTGACTGATAGAGCCTGACACACATTCAGCTGAACTACTATTGACTTTAATCCTGTGGTAACAAATATGTACTTTACAGAGGAAACAGATGTATGAAGGGTTCAAATATTAGAGTTTATTATTATAAAAAAAAACATAAACATACAGCGAACAAGGGATCCTCTATCAGAGAATTTCTATTCATTAAAAGCACGAGTAAAAGGTTTGAATGCATTACAGGATAATCATATAACTCTAACATATAGACATTGTCAAAATGACATACATTTCAGTTATTAACAGTCCTTTTATTACAAAGAGTAAACTGGTTCTGCTTGGAGTCTTTGTGACAGTGGTGATACTGTGTTTCTCACTCCTGCTGAAGGTACCTGACCTCAGAGTACACTGCATCCTCTCTGCTGGTCTTCCCTCTTGTTCTTCCGGAGGGAGAAGAGTTCTTCTTGGGAGTGAAACTCACAGCAGCATAGTTCAACATGTCACCGTCTTGATTCTGTGAGAGGTGAAACCATGGCAAAATGCATTATGATGCTAGTATGAACTGCTATATGACATGTTATTTTCTCCTCTAGAGAAGACCTGTCAAACACACTGTACACCCACTAAATGACCTTGCAGTCAGTGGAACAGTGACAGAGAGAAAGTCCATGGAAATAAGTAACAACCATCACGAAGAAAAGTTACATCTAGTACAGTGATCTATTACTTCCAAGCTGAATACTAGTTGTAAGGAAACCTAAATGGACAGTTGTAAAGAGACACTTATGTAAAAACTGAGAATATATTCATGAACTTTTTTGAATTTACCTGATTCCCCTGGGATGTTGGACCTTCTTTCCTCCCTTCGGAGATTGAAACAGAGGAAGGAAATTTATTATTTTTAAGACAATACATTTTCCTACCTCATGTAGTTAATCGACAATGCTTATAAGTTAGATATTAAATTGGCGTAGACAGACTTGACATTTTATACATATACATGAAACAGACACGATATAAAGTAAAAGAATTACCTCTGTGATGTCTGTTCAGATTCTTGTAAAGTGCCCAGGCAAGCAGAAGGGTCACTGTCCCAAGAACGATGTTGGACACGACCAAGGCAAGAACAGTAGGACTTAGATCAAATGGAGAATAATGCTCTGGAACTGTGAAAAGGTATCAGCAGATTCATATTGTATTCATGAACGCTTAGGTAAAATATGATACTAGTAAACTAGTCAATTTCAAAGTAAAATTCCCCATTGTAGAGACAAACACTTTTTACTAAATACATTGTGCCAAAATAAAGGTCCTACTAAAACTAAGGCTACCGTGTTATAGGGGCATGAATTGGTTGAAACAAAAAGCAGTCATTTTGAGCTATGTGGCATACATTAAAATGTATTTGTGGCAATGTATGGCAGAGGAAATTGGAATTACCTTGAATGTCCAGCTTGGTCCCGTTCCCAAACAGTATCTCCCCACATAAGGCCACAGCACAGTAGTACGTCCCAGCATCAGAGAGGCTGAGGTTCCTCTTGGGGAGGTTGTAGACACAGCTCTGTGTAGGAGACCCAGCCCCAGGGCTCTTCTCACACTGATCACTCCTGTCTCCATGGCTGTAAATGATTCCTGGAGGGGATTCTCCTGAGCCACGTCTGAACCAATAGACACGGTGTTCTCCAGCACAGGTCTCAGTGTGTATTGTACAGTTCAGAGTCACAACGTCTCCTGGCTGGACTGACTCAGACACAGATTGCTGGAGTATAGGCATGTTTCTGGACCCTGACAAAAAGTTAAACTAACCCATTAATTTCTAGATTATCACGGTAGCGAGTATTTTAATTTATAATTTGTTAAATTAAGATCTCATCTGATTAACATAACAGCACATTTTTACACCGTATATCTGTAAATTCAGATTTAAAACAAAAACTTTCTACGTACCTTCTACAATGAGAATAACTCCTTTTCCAAACTCCACCCTATTGGTATAAGCATTTCCACAGTAGTAAGTGCCGGAATCAGAGAGTTGCATGTCTGAGATCCTTAGGTGATTCTTTTTTGGGCCATTTTGCACTGAGAAACGAGAGTTATCCTTAAACTCATGGTAGAATGTTGCATTCCTGTCATACTTATAATGAACGGTTGAGAAGAGCTGAAGTTTATCTCCCAAGTTTTGCTTGTACCAGGAGAAATGCATGGCCATGTCGCCTTCATAGAAGCAACGCAAAATCATTGTGTCTCCAATTTTGGCTGACTTGAGACCACTCTCCTGACGTATGGATAAAGATTCAATCCCAGCTACCCCATGAACTAGAGAACATAAACATATATTAGCTGTTACATATCTCAAATACAACTTTGGATTCTCAAAGTGTCTATAAAATAGTAATTGGAAACCTTATGTCTCCAAATCATCACATAAGCAGTGAATAATTAAAGATGGACTTACCCATCTCTACGAGAAGTGGAAATATTAGACACAGTGCGATCATCTTTAAAGTTGTCAGCTCTTCACAACTTGGGTCTTGAGTGGAAAGAGTCCACCCATGTAGACAACACTTCAACAATGGAGTTACAGGTGATTGGTCGAACTGGACCGCATCATATTTGTTGACGACTCATTCGAGACTATGGTCTTTAACTGTGTATTTTACAGTTCAGAGTCTCCTAGCTGGACTTATAGGTATATAATCATTGACGTTTGGCATCAAATATTCTTTATTACTGCAGCTACTGTTGTCTAAGAGACACATAGTGTGAGTGACTTTGATGGTATGACACTCTCATCCTCTAGGGCTTCTATCACCACACAGTCACTTCACCTCCCCAAAAACATATATGGAAAAAACACAGCAAACACAATACAGTAGTATTCTTTTAGTGATCTCTCATTCAGGATTTACACTCAATTGGATGGATATAAATTCCTCTCATTATATTGTTATTAATGACACAGATTCTTCTAGGCCTAGTTGATAATGATACGTTACAGTTAACACTGTGGGTTGTGTTTGACTAAGAACTTCTGATCTCTAGGTCAAATGACATTTTTTTCACATATTTCAGTCCAATATATGTACATACATCAGCTGCCTCATCAACAGAGTTGGTTAACTGTTGTTAAAATGGTCAACTTGAAGTGCAAGTATTATAGCCTACAGTATGAGAGAACTAAGAGTTCTGAGATATCCGGCTGAAAACCACAGAAAGAGAGAAACAGTGAGAGCGAGAGCGAGAGCGATGCAGCTTAAGCCACACCCTCTTCAACACACAGTGGGGAGAACAAGTATTTGATACACTGCTGATTTTGCAGGTTTTCCAACTTACAAAGCATGTAGAGGTCTGTAATTTTTATCATAGGTACACTTCAACTGTGAGAGACGGAATCTAAAACAAAAATCCAGAAATCACATTGTATGATTTTTAAGCAATTCATCAGGGGGACGCAGAACGCGGCCCAGGTGTAGCTTGCAGACACCCTTCAGAAACTACGACACAAGGGGGCGACTGCTCAGCTTGTGGCCATCCACTAGGTCATGAGAAGCTGAAATGAAGGCCATGTACACTTTAGTAGTGGTGACTGTCTTGCCCATGTCCAGATGGAACTGGAGAAATCGGAGAAGAAAGACAGGGCTGGTAACTGGGTCTGTCTAGCGTCACACTGAGAGGGGAATATGCTCCATCTGAGAACATAAAGTGAGCGGGTGGATGGGACACTCACATTTCTTAGAGAGTCATGAATAGCTGCGTCTAGCTCCTGAGAGATGGACTCGCCATACCCACAACAGTTATTCGCCATACCCACAGCTGAAGGGAAGCTGGGTTGGGAGGCCAAATCTGGCGGTCCAACTGCGACAGGAGGTCTGACCTGGTTGGAAGAGGGTCCAGGGGATCCCCACACCACCTGAAGGAGCTCAGAGAACCAAGGTCACCTGGCCATCTTGACGCTACTTGTAGGACCCTGTGGTGTCAGTGCTTGACCCTGTGAGATCAGAGGCAATGGGGGGGGGAAGCGTACATCAACCCTTCCGGCCACTCTTGGGACAGAGCATCCAGCCAAGATTGCCCCCTAAACCCCTCAGAGAAAACCACATCTGGCAGTGGGTGGTCTCTTGTGAGGCAAACAGGTCCACCTGGGAATTCCCAAATCTAGACCAAATCTGGTGGAGGCGCCACACCCCTGGAAGAGGACCTGGAGTGGAGGTGTGTAGCATGGTTTGTAACACCCCGCACATGGATGGTCCTGAGGGAAGCCAAGCGGGGTAGAGCCCACCTGAAGGCAACGCAGTGATCTCGTGCCCCTTTAGTGATTTATGTGATACACCGTGGAGGTGTTGTCTGTTCTCACAAGCACATGTATGTCCAGAATGTGAGGGAGAAGGGCTATGAGCTTAAGGTGAACAGCTTTGAGCTCTAACACATTGATGTGTTCAGAGCGCCAAGGGGGCTCCCACACCCTTCTCACCTACTTGCCTTCCTTGACAGGCCCCCAGCCTGTCAGGGAGGAGTCTGTCATTACTACAGTCCTCCTGAAAGGGAGATTCCCCAGAGGAACCCCCTGAGTTAAGAGAATCCTTTCTCTCCAGGGACGGAGTGTCAGAAGGCACGTGTTCGTCACTTTGAGCTTCACCCTTTTGTCTGTTTTGGGGTGAAGGTAGAATGCATTGAACCATCTCGGGGCTCTGAGGCCTAGCGGAACCATGGTCGTTGCTGCTGTTATCATCCCTAAAAGGCTTTGAAACAGTGGAGCAACAAGATGTTTGCCGAGGCGGAAACAATCAAGGAGGTTCAGGATCTTGGGGTGAGGGACGCTGTCATGGTTAGGGAATTGAGAGATAGACCCACGAAAGCAGTCTGCTGTCTGCGCTTCAGATTGCTCTTATCCAAGTTCACTTTTATGGCCAGGTGCTAGATGTGAGACATCATCCTCTCGGTCTCCATTATCAGACACCTGTGAGATGGAGCACAAATCAGACAGTCCTCCAAGTAGGTGAGTATCTTCAGTCCTGCTAATTAGTGAGGAGCCAGAGCTTCTGAGACAAAACGTGTGAACCATTTGGCCAGGGACAGGCCAAATGGTAGGATGTTGAACTGGTAGGCCTGTCCAAAAAAATGCGAATCACAGGAGGGGTCAGTGATCTGGCCATATCGGGATATGAAAGTAGGCGTCCTTGAGGTCTAGAGAAGTGAACCACTCCTGGTTTTATGGACTGAAAGATGTGGGTCGTGTGCAACATCTTGAAAGGCAGTGCCTTCAGACAACATTTCAAGCATCTGAGGTAGAGGATGGGACGATAGCCCCCGTCCTTCTTGGGAACTAGAAAATATGTTGTGAAGATTGTTGTGTAAACTCTGGCTTTGGTTCAGGTCTGTGACCTTGGTCATTGAGACGACTGAAAAGGGAAGGGGAGGCCGTCGAAATTGGAGCCTGTACCTTTGGATACTGTTGCCAGTATCCAGGGGTCTTACACCACCCCTTCCCCAGCAGCCAAGAGGATGCTGAGGTGGGCTGTCGATGGCCGGCCCCGCACCCCGAGGCCTGACCACCCTTTCGTCCTCGGCCCTTGGGGGGACGCTTCTTATAAGGCACAGGACAAGAGAAGGTATGGAGCTGGTTGCCTGGAGCCGCTGTCAGGTGGGCGGGGATCTGAGTTTGGACACCTGCCTCAAGACCACGACTCCTGTCTTGACCATTGGGTCTGTTGTGGCGGCAGGGAACTGTGCTGGAAGGTCTCTCTAGTAACACATGAGTGTTCTGCCTTGTCAAGAACCTCCTGAAATTTGGGGTGGAAGATCTGGCTTGTTAGGACTGTTAGGTTGATGAACTGATTCCAAAACTGGACTCCTGGTCCTCTGAGCTCATTGTCTTCCATAGGGCATCCAAGAGAATGGCTAAGGCATTTCCCATTCAGGCTGCACGATCTGCAACATTGTAAGTGTGGCACACCAGCTGGTCAGTTTTGTCACACGCCTTCCAAAGGCAGCGCTGCTTGGGGGTTACGTGCTCCGGTTTAAGACTGCCATGTATTGTTCAACGGGAGTCATGTAACCCATCCAGTCTGGGGAACGTAATTCATCTTGATGAGCTGTTTACAGCCTGGGTTGAACTGAAGAGGGTGCCATGGCAGAGTTCCCTGATCTTCTGAGCTTTTGAGAGTAGTCCTCTGCTGCAGGGATATCAGTGAGATGATGTTCCTGAGAAACCCCGACCCAGATCCCTGCAGTAGGAGTGGGAGCTGAGATCTGTAGCCCTACTACTACTCTGGACCCTACTCTTGGGCTGTTGCGGTGACCATATTACTGCCACACCGGCAGTCATGAGTCATAATGGCCTGGCACTCAGGTCCTAACGGCCTGGTACTCATGGCTTTATTGTCCCTCTTACAACTCTGACATCAAAATCCCATCAAACAAAATCCCATCAAAACTGTATAATGCTTTTAAAACACCTCAATGTGATGATCAATTTGAGGAAACAGTGCAAAACATGGTTGTTGTGGATGTTGTTTCAAAGCATAACACAACGAAATGGACAGCGCTTTCTAAGTTGAAGATTAAGTCAAAACCCCAATAAACATATTAGAGTTTATGCAAGCCTGAAAAAAACTGAATTAAAAGGATAATTGTGCTGTTATACAATACATAGCCCCCTGCATATTACGCATTGCAGAAAAACATCAAACGAAACTGATTTAATTAAGATGTCTTTAGTAAATTAGTGATTTTTTAAATATTTTCATAATTAATTGTGTGAAACATTAACTTATCTATACAGAAAACCACAATGTGTTTCCATATCCTCCTCTCTCTCCTTTATTCCTTTCTTGAGCGTGCAGAGGGGCACGAGTGTGCAGCGAGAGCATGCTCCTCAACCAGCGGTGGATGCATGGGGTGAAATACAGTTGAAGTCGGAAGTTTACACTTAGGTTGTAGTCATAAAAATGAGTTTTTCAACCACTCCACAAATGTCTTGTTAACAAACTGTAGTCTTGGCAAGTCAGATATGCACTAAGTAGATGTCCTGACACAAGTAATTTTTCCAACAATTGTTTACAGACAGATTATTTTACTGTATCACAATTCCAGTGGGTCAGACGTTTACATACACTAAGCTGACTGTGCCTTTAAACAGCTTGGAAAATTCCAGAAAATGATGTCATGGCTTTAGAAGCTTCTGATTTACATCATTTGAGTCAATTGGAGGTGTACCTGTGGATGTATTTCAAGGCCTACCTTGAAACTCAGTGCCTCTTTGCTTGACATCATGGGAAAATCAAAAGAAATCAGAGACGTCTGGTTCATCCTTTGGAACAATTTCCAAACGCCTGAAGGTACCATGTTCATCTGTACAAGCAATAGTACACCATGGGACCATGCAGCCGTCATACCAGATGATAAACCTTATGTTAATTAATGGTCAATTACCGTGAGACCGGCAGTCATTTTCATGACAATAACCGGCTGACACAATTGAATGACCGCCACAGCCCTACCTGAAGCTGTCACCTGCATCGCTGTCCTCTGCGTTTGACTCCACATTCTGGTTAGGAACCGAAGATGGCCGATTGCCAGAGTCTGCAATGCTGTGGGTTTGCTCATCCTGTTGGGTTAGGAAATTGTGAGCAAGAAGAGAGAACATGTCAGGGTCACACTATGCGTCATCCTCCAAATCTGACGGGGGAGCATTATAGCTAGTGATACATCAGTAACAGGGCGACGGGATTCATAGTCATCCATCCTCTTAGTAAGAGATTGTACAGCAGCTAGCAGCACCAGGTGGGTGACAATATCAGTGCTCTTCTCCTCAGGAGGGGGCGCTTGTTTCTTGGCTAACTCAAGGCTCTGACCGGTGGCTGCTGAACAAGTTCACGTTCTATGCCTCTGAAAGGGGTGGTGGGCTGTGTAGCATTAGCCTGGGCTGTTTGTTCAACAAACCTAGACAGTTTAATACTCTCTTCCTTTGGTATATCCAACACTCATTGCATGTGTTATCAATATCCTGCATGAGGTGAGCTTTGCCCAGGCAGGAATGGCACTCACCGTGGCATCACAGGAATCCATCATCGCCTGGCAGAAACGGTAAAACTGTCTGTGTCACATTGGTATCAAGGATGCTGGAGACAGACGCAGGAATACGTAAGTGTTATTGTACCCAATTTAAGGCATGCCATGTAAAGGCACAGGGACCGCATCCAGTGCAGGCGGGAGGGATTGTTAATTGCGCTACCGAACTGCCCCTAATCAAAACAAAACAAAACGGCCTAAACCCAGCCGTCAGAAAACACAGAAAATTTAACTTTTTTCAATGTGTCAATCACTCTCGAGTCATCTGGGACCCACGAGCTAAGCCCAAGGGACTACTAG
Source organism: Oncorhynchus mykiss (assembly GCF_013265735.2). Classification (NCBI taxonomy): domain Eukaryota; kingdom Metazoa; phylum Chordata; class Actinopteri; order Salmoniformes; family Salmonidae; genus Oncorhynchus; species Oncorhynchus mykiss. Next base: position 19,210,144 of record NC_048573.1, read on the forward strand.
GGGGGCACTTGAACATTCGTAGTGTCATTCCAAAAAGTGATCAAATTCAACATCTACTCACAGACTCCAACCTTGACTTTCTCTGCCTCTCAGAGACATGGCTCCATAAACACTCTCCATATGCTGCTTTGATTGTGCCTGGCTACAATGTTTTCAGGAGAGACAGGATTGAAGGAAGAGGAGGGGGTGTGATGATTTACATTAAAGAACATATCCGATGTAAACAAATTGAGTGGTCATGTGATAATGAACTAGAATGTATCGGCCTGAACGTTACACTGTCTCCCCAAATGTCTTCCACCAAAAGTGTGTATTTTGATCAGTTTAATACCATGCTTAGGGAATGTGATTTTGGGAAAGAGGTCATCTTAATGGGAGATTTTAACATTAATTATGAAGACAAGTGTTATAGGAAAACCCTCAAACGAATCACTAATACCTTTGACCTTACACAGCTAGTTAAAGGGCCAACCAGGGTGACTTGTTGCTCTAAAACACAGATTGATTTGGTGTTCAGTAATAAACCAGAGAGAGTGACTAAATCATTCAATATGGTTACTGGGCTATCTGATCATAATCTGACACTTATAGCCAGAAAGCTGTCTAAGAGCAGGTTTAACCTCTACTGTTAGAAAGCCGGATCAACTCAGAATACCTAAGAGTGAATTAAACTATTTTGAAAAAGCAATTAAGGGAATAAACTGGAATGATCTCTTGTCCTATACAGACGTGGAAGCTGATAGTCAGGTTTTTCTATCCACAATCCAGACTACAATAAATGGCTTCCTAAAGAAAATCAAATCCAAACCTGGCCAAAAGAGCACTCTTCCTTGGCTAAATGGAGAAATCTGGAAATTGATGAAAGAACGAGATTATGCTCTAAAAATAGCCCTAAAATCTAAATTAGAGCATGACAGACGTAGGTTTACCATGTTGAGAAATACGGTGATGAAAGAAATTAGACAGGCCAAGGCAAACTTCTTTATTAACATAATTGGTGAAGCAAAGGGAAATTCTAAATTGATATGGGAGAATCTAAAAAAGTTAACAGGGAAAGACCATAGTAACACTGCAAAAAGACTCGAAATCATGGTGAATAACAATCTAACACAGGATGCAGTCGAAATAGCAATAGCCTTCAATTCCTACTTTATTGACTCTGTCAGGGCACTGACACAGAACCCCTCCACTTGTTTCCTGGGCCCAGTGCTAGTGAATGACACTCAACCTGTCTTCATCATAAGGGAGGTTTCTGAGTCAAAGGTGAACAAGGTGATTAGCTCACTAAAGAACTCTAAAGCCAAAGATGTGTTTGGGATGGACTCTACCTTTCTTAAAAACTACAAAGAGTCACTCATTGGCCGCATTACTAAGGTCACCAACACATCTATTGGTCTCGGTGTGTTTCCAAGGGTATGGAAGTCGGCCATAATAACGGCCATCTTTAAATCAGGCGACCCTGCTGACGTGAGTAACTACAGGCCCATTAGTATACTACCTGTGGTGTCAAAGGTTGTTGAAAAGTGTGTAGCAGAACAACTGATTGCCCACCTCAACAACAGCCCCTTCACATTACACTCCATGCAGTTTGGCTTCAGAGCGAAACACTCCAAAGAAACGGCCAACTGCTTTCTTCTGGAAAATGTGAAGTCCAAGATGGACAAAGGGGGTGTTGTGGGGGCTGTGTTTCTGGACCTAAGGAAGGCTTTTGATACTGTTAACCATGAGATTCTCATCACAAAATTGTCCAAGTTCAACTTTTCCCCTGATGCCTTGAGATGGATGAAATCATACCTTGAAGGCAGAACTCAGTGTGTCAGAGTGAGCAATGAGCTGTCGCCCACTCGTAGCTATGATGTGGGCATGCCCCAAGGGTCAATACTGGGGCCCTCCTGTTCAGCCTGTACATTAATGATCTGCCTTCTGTCTGTACTGGGTCTGAAGTTCAAATGTATGCAGATGATACAGTGATATATGTGCATGCAAAGAGCAAACAACAAGCTGCACAAGAACTCACTACTGTAATGGTCCAGGTTACAAAGTGGCTCAGTGACTCGTGTTTGCATCTCAATGTGAAAAAAACTGTTTGCATGTTCTTCACAAAGAGGGCAACAGATGCTACTGAGCCAGATGTCTATGTGTCAGGGGAGAAGCTCCAGGTGGTATCCGATTTTAAGTACCTTGGCATCATACTTGATTCCAACCTCTCTTTTAAAAAGCATGTGAAAAAAGTAATTCAAATAACCAAATTCAACCTAGCCAATTTCCGATTTATACGAAATTGTTTGACTACAGAGGTAGCAAAACTGTACTTCGAAACTATGATACTCCCCCACTTAACATACTGCTTGACTAGTTGGGCCCAAGCTTGCTGTACAACATTAAAACCTATTCAGTCTGTCTACAAACAGGCTCTCAAAGTGCTTGATAGGAAGCCCAATAGCCATCATCATTGTCACATTCTTAGAAAGCATGAGCTCTTGAGTTGGGAAAATCTTGTGCAATACACCGACGCATGTCTTGTATTCAAGATCCTTAATGGCCTGGCTCCCCCTCCACTCAATATTTTTGTTAAACAGAAAACCCAGACATATGGCAGCAGATCCACAAGGTCTGCCATGAGAGGTGACTGTATAGTTCCCTTAAGGAAAAGCACCTTTAGTATTTCTGCATTCTCTGTGAGAGCTTCCCATGTCTGGAATACACTGCCATCAGACACACATAACTGCACCACATATCACACTTTCACAAAATGCTTGAAGACATGGCTAAAGGTCAATCAGATTTGTGAACATGGTCCCTAGCTGTGTGTTGCCGCTTTCCATGTTGTCTGTTGTCTGTAGCTTGTGAGGTGTGGAAACACTTTGTTGCTTTTATGAATTTTGTCTTGCTGCTTTTGTTTTATGTTGCTCTGTCTGTATGCTACGTCTTGCTTGTCCTATGTCTTGCTTGTCCTATGTTGCTATGTCTTGCTTGTTCTATGCTGCTATTGTCTATATTGTAATTGTTTTTAATAACCCGCCCAGGGACTGCGGTTGAAAATTAGCCGGCTGGCTAAAACCGGCACTTTTACTGAAACGTTGATTAATGTGCACTGTCCCTGTAAAAATAAAAATAAACTCAACTCAACTCAACTAAGACCAGACAAACACATAACAAACACAGGGTAGAAACCCAAAACAAAAAAGCGAGGAGTACCTCGAATAAGTAACACACATGCACAATGATTAACACATGGGACGAGACCCATAATAATCTGTGCAATACACAAGGGCAATAAAGCCCAACACTCACAGCACAGGTACTCACACACACCAACGGACATTGTAACAATAATCGACAGGACAATGGTAAACCAAGGACACACTTATACAACTACCAATCACTGGGAATAGGGGCCAGGTGTGCGCAATGAATGTTACGGAGGGATCTGTGACAGTCTGGCAACCTGTGTGAGTCTAAAGAAATCAAACAGCTACAGATAGCTGTGACTGGTAAATTGAGGCAATAGACAAAATAATACCAACCAGCTACAAACAGTGGTCAATAGTGGCGAGAGAACAGTAGAGTAATTCAGTTTATTTAAACCAACCAGTTACGAATAGTGGTGTAGGGTTTAGTGAGTAATTGAATGTGCAGGTGCATCTTGGGTAGGTGTCACAAACTCAGATACCTCCTGCGCCTCGACCTCTTGCTTTGGCCTGTTGTTTTACTTTGTTTTATTTTTATTTAGTTCAGAAGTGTTTGTGTCAACACCTGCTACCAACTAACCAGCTAGGTTGCTAGCCAGTTTGCATTGGAGCCCGCTCTTTCCTGGAATAGCTAACAAACATTTCCAGCACATTTCCAGCGCTGCAGAAGCTGTGTTTATTATGAGAGATTGACATGAGGAATTGCTTCGCTGCACTGGTGCCTGATCTACCAGCACCTTCATCGCTGGGATTGCTTCTGTCTGCGACTGCGGTGCTGACTCCAACTATGCTGAATGCAGTGGCTTCGTGGTCAAGTTTGGCTCCTTTTCCTCTCTCTGGATCTGACTGCTGTGGGAGATCTGGACCTATCGCCGGGAGCAGCAGGCATAAGCTATCCTGCTTCCCGTGGGCCCATGTCAACGAATTGTTTGATCGGTAGAAATGGACGGATTTCTCCATTCCCTTCTCCAGCCATTGTATTGGGCAGTTCAATGGTGAGAATTGTCTCAGAGTACAGAGTACAAGACATCCATAAGCTGCTCACAAACATTTTAAACCAGCATCAGGAAATTGAATCTATCATAGTTCATTGGGCAGATTAGGATTTTAAAGAACTGATTGGGTAACTGCTTGACAACAACAAACTCCCCATAATATCTGCCCCTCTGCCCTCCCTAAATTGTAGTATTACATGTTTCAGCAGACTTTAACCCTCCATATCTGGCTGTGAGATTATTGCAGCTCTGTGGGTGTAACATTTATTGCCAAATATGATATCTTATTTGGGTTCCTGGTTACTTTCACCGGGTTTTAAGGCTGCGTTGTGACAATTACTTATCAATGACCAAAGCCCAGCTCACTTAATCCCTAACATTGTGTCACTGAGTCATAATGCTTCAGCAAATTAACATTATGTCACGGTTCCTCCTGGCACCAGAGTGCGGCAGAGACTGCCCTAGAGACTTTTATTGGACTCAGGTGTGTCCCTGTTAAAAGAGGTGTGTTTTCTGTGGTCCTTTGCAGAAGCTTGAATTGTTTACCAAACTCACTCGTTTCCTGAGTGAGTTTGAGACTCATTGTGTTTCAAGTGTACTGTGATCCTACGGCTACCGTTTCTCAGTAAAGTATTGTGTTTATCCTTAACCAGCGATCACCCGTCTGGTCTCTCCTCTACACCTGGTCCTACCTTACCATGTCACAGCAAGATTCTGCCACAACATGGACCCAGCAGAGATCACCCAGATCCGGAATGTGATCCGGAATGAGCGTATGACGGCACCCGGGAGGATGCAAGGGGTTCCTCACTCAGTGTTCTCTTGTGTTCAAGCTACAGTCCTCCTCGTTCCACACCGATTGGGCCATGATCGCCTACATCATCTCTCTATTCTCAGGCAAGGCCCTGGTGTGCAACGTTGGTGTGGGAACAGCAGCCCCAATCTTGCAGATCCATAGTAGCCTTAACTGCCGAGCTGTGATGAGTCTACGAACACACAGTCGGAGGATGAGAAGAGTCCGGCCGACTGTTCAACCTCCGCCAAGGGGCCAGACCAGTGGCTGACTTCGCCATTGAGCTCCGCACCCTCGCCACCAAGTGTGGGTGGAATACAGAGGCACTGGTTACCTCTTTCCACCAGGGTCTGTCTAACTCCATCAAATACGAACTGGTTGCTCTGGAACTGGGAGAGGACCTTGAGTCCCTGATAACGCTGGAAATCAGGGTTGACAACCGGATCCGGGAACAGGTGAGACAGTGCCCTTTTGACACCTCTCCATTATTTCGGTTTCCTGAGCACCCCAAGCCCACCGAATGGACCCTGTAAAAATTGAGGCGATGGCCCAACAGGCCCCTTACCGCCTCACTCAAGAAAGTCCAGGGGAACCTCCGGTTTGCCAATTTTTACAGGCATTTTATCCTAAACTTTGCTGGATTCCCGAGGCTGACAGGGCATTCATGGAGCTCAAGGGATGATTCACTTCTGAACCCATCCTCATTTATCCTGATCTGACTTGTCCCTTTGTGGTAGTGGTGGACACCTTGGACACCGGAGCAGGGACGTTCCTTTCACAGCGGAAAGAGGTCAAAAAACTACACCCATGCACCTTTCTCTCCAAGCGGTTCTCACCAGCAGAACGCAACTACGATATTGGCAACCGGGAATTCTTGGCAGTTAAGTGGACTTTTGAGGGGAGGAGACACTGGTTGGAGGGGGAACCTCATCCTTTCGTGATCTGGACGGACCAAAAGAACTTGGTCTCTATTCAAGAAGCCAAGAGGTTGAATGCTCTCCAGGCTAGGTGGGCTCTGTTTTATTAACAGGTTGGATTCCACACTAACCTATCGCCCAGAATCCAAGAATCAGAAGGCAGATTCCCTTTCCCACCAAAACACAATGTCTCTAATGAGAAGAGGGACTCCAAGCCCATCATCCCCAGCTCACACATCGTGGCCCCTGTGATATGTAGTATTGAGACTACAATCTGAAAAGCCCAGACCCGAGAACCTGACCCCAGCATGGGACCCACTAACAGACTTTATGTTCCGCGATCAGCCCGGTCCCGAGTACTACAATAGGGACCCTCCTCTAAATTAACTGGGCATTTGGGGGTTAATCGGACACTGAAGTTCTTGAGGCGGAAATTCTGGTGCCCAAAATGATGATGTGAGATCCTTTGTTGCTGCTTGTTCCATCTGTGTCCTAATCAAGTCTTCACGTCAGTGACTTGCCGGGTTGCTCCAACCTCTGCCCATCCCCAGCTGGCCCTGGTCTCATCTGTCTGTAAACTTTATCACAGGGTTACCTCCATCTCAACGTCTTACCACTATCCTGGTGGTCGTCGATGAGTTCTCTAAGGCAGCCCATTTCATCGCCTTACCCAAGTTGCCTTCAGCGATGGAGACCACTGATCTCATGATTATCAATGTCTTTCGACTACACAGACTTCCCCAAGAAATTGTCTCAGATCACGTGTCCCAGTTTGTTGCATGGTATTGGAAGGCCTTCTGTTCCCTGTTGGGGGCATCGGTCCTCAAGGTTCCACCTTCAGTCGAATCGGCAAACTGAGTGGGCCGAACTCGTCCACTGGACTGTTGCCGTGTGAGTGTCAGTTCGGGTCCCCCCCCGTTTCCTGAACAAGAGGCTGAATCGGGGGTGCCATCAGCCGAGACGTTCAATGCTCCGCTCCGCTCCTCTCCCCAACACCAACATCAGGCAAACCGGCACAGAAGACCTCTTCGGCTCCTCCGGCCGGGTCAACGGGTATGGCAATACACCCGTGATCTTCCCTTAAAGGTGCTCCTTGCTAAAAGATCCTGAGTTGCATCAACCCGGTCACCTATCGTCTCCAGCTTCCCAGGTCCATGAAGGTCTGTTCGTCCTTTCATGTCTCCCATCTCAAGCTGGTAAGGATCAGTCCATTTTGTAGAGACACGTTTTGCAGCAATTATAGCTGTAAGTCTCTTGGGGTATGTCTCTATACGCTTGGCACATCTAGCCACTGGGATTTTTGCCCATTCTTCAAGGCAAAAATGCTCCAGCTCCTTCAAGTTGGATGTGTTCCACTTATGTACAGCAATCTTTAAGTCATACCACAGATTCTCAATTGGATTGACAGACCTCAGACCAGGCTTTGACTTGGCCATTCCAAGACATTTAAATGTTTCCCCTTAAACCACTCAAGTGTTGCTTTAACAGAATGCTTAGGGTCATTGTCCTGCTGGAAGGTGAACTTCGGTCCCAGTCTCAAATTTCTGGAAGACTGAAACAGATTTCCCTCAAGAATCTCCCTGTATTTAGTGCCAACCCAGTTTCCCAGTCCCTTCAAAAATGAAAAACATCCTCACAGCATGATGCTGCCACCACCATACTTCACTGTGGGGATGGTGTTCTCGGGGTGATGAAATGTGTTGTATTTGTGCCAGACATAGTGTTTTCCTTGATGGCCAAAAAGCTCTCAATTTTAGTCTCATCTGACCAGAGTAACTTCTTCCATATGTTTAGGGAGTCTTCCACATGCCTTCTGGTGAACACCAAACATGTTAACTTATATTTTTCTGGCCACTGTTCGGCCAACTCTGTGGATTGTACGGCTTAAAGTGGTTCGATGGACAGATACTCCAATCTCCGCTGTGGAGCTTTGCAGCTTCTTCAGGGTTATCTTTGTTTTCTTTGTTGCCTCTCTGATTAATGCCCCCCTTGCCTGGTCTGTGAGTTTTGGTGGGCGGTCCTCTCTTGGCAGGTTTGTTGTGGTGCCATATTCTTTCCAGTTTTTAATAATGGATTTAATGGTGCTCCATGGGAAGTTAAAACTTTCTGATATTTTTTTATAACCCAACCCTGATTGGTACTTCTCCACAACTTTGTTGCCGACCTGTTTGGAGAGCTTCTTGGTCTTCATAGTGCCGCTTGCTTGGTGGTGCCCCTTGCTTAGTGAAGTTACAGACTCTGGGGCCTTTCAGAACAGGTGTATATATATACTGAGATCATGTGACAGATCATGTGAAACTTAGATTGCACACAGATGGACTTTATTTAGCTAATTATGTGACTTCTAAAGGTAATTGTTTGCACCAGATCTTATTTAGGGGCTTCATAGCAAAGAGGGTGAATACATATGCATGCACCACTTTTCCGTTCTTTTCTTCATCAATTTGGGCTATTTTGTGTATGTCCATTGCATGAAATCCAAATAAAAATCCATTTAAATTACCGTTTGTAATGCAACAAAATAGGAAAAATGGCAAGGGGGTGAATACTTTTGCAAGGCACTGTACTCCTCCGCCTTCTTGACTGGATGGATGGCCGCCCGGCCTACACGGTCCTGCATCTGTTGGAGGCTCGTCGGGTCTGCGGGACCCTGCAGTACCTGGTGGACTGGGAGGGCTACGGTCCCGAGGAGCCAGCGTGGGTGCCAGCCTGGGACATTCTGGATCCGGGTCTTGTTAGAGACTTCAAACAACTACGTGGTGGTCGTCATTACTTTTTTTAAATATATGGTGTTGATGATTGGCTGACACAAGGCATCATTCGTAATACTTATCAGTAATGGTCTGAGTCATTTAACATGTTCCTGGAAGTTTGTCAGTACCCCAGACAGTTTGTAGGTCCATTGCTTGAGTGTTGATATTTCTGTGTTATTAAATCAAAATAATACATTTCAGAAATTACTTAAAATGCATGAAAAACGATGTGTATTTACCGTTACATAAACAAGAATTGGTGTTTCGGCATTGAATTGCCAAATGAATGTGTCTTTTTTCTAAAAAGTATAACAACACAAAGACCTACTTTGTGCTAGCGTAAAGGTCTTCCATATTGTCTGTAATATGTTGATACTATTATGGTTCTAAGATTGATAATTACAGGAGGCGGAACGAAGGAGCGTCTTACTATTGGTCTTCAAGGAAGGAAGTCAGGATGACAGCAACAAAAACGAAAAGATGATAGCTAGTAGGTAGGCTCGCAGTTAGTAGTGGTTTCCAATCTCTAAAGTAAAGTATTAGGCGAATAGTTGCTGATTAACTTTAGGGAAGTAAGTAGGCAGAATATCTGTTCAAAACGAGGTGCATTGTACCTGTGTGCAATAATGTCCGTCAGGTACACATATCCTGTATATTTTCATATTTCATACATAGAGCTTTCCCACTGGTACAGATGTCAGTTCAACATCTAGTTTTGATTTGGTTAAGTTTTCAGCTAACGTGAATTCAATAAAAAAGGTCACCATTTTATTGCATTTACGTTAAAAGTTTGGATGAAAAAAAGCCTTTACAGTAATTACTTTTTGCAAATCCAATCAGAATTCACATCTCCATGCACACCTCCAACTTGTTCATCAAGTTGGCTTGATCACCAACAACGATGAGACAGCCTATAGGGAGGAGGTGAGAGCACTCAGAGTTTGGTGTCAGGAAAACGACCTCTCACTCAACGTCAACAAAACAAAGGAGATGATTGCGGACTTCAGGAAACAGCAGAGGGAGCACCCCTCTATCCACATCAACAGGACAGCAGTGGAGAAGGTGGAACAATTTAATAAAGTTCCTCTGCGTACACATCACGGACAAACTGAAATGGTCCACCCACACAGACAGTGTGGTGAAGAAGGCGCAACAGCGCCTCTTCAACCTCAGGAGGCTGAGGAAATGTGTCTTGTCACCTAAAACCATCACAAACTTTTACAGATGCACAATTGAGACCATCCTATCGGGCGGTATCACTGCCCGGTACGGCAACTGCACCAGCCACAAACGCAGGGCTCTCCAGAAGGTGGTGTGGTCTGCACAACACATCAGGACACCTGCACCACCTGATGTCACAGGAAGGCCAAAAGGATCATGAAGGACAACAACCCCCCTAGCCTGTTTACCCCGCTACCATCCAGAAGGCGAGGTCAGTACAGGTGCATCAAAGCTGGGATCGAGAGACTGAAAAATAGCTTCGATCTCAAAGCCATCGGACTGTTAAACAGCCATCACTGACACAGAGAGGCTGCTGCCTACATACAGACATGAAATCATCGGCCACTCTAACACATGGATATGGATCACCAGTCACTTTATTAAGCTGCCTACATACAGACATGAAATCATCGGCCACTCTAACACATGGATATGGATCACCAGTCACTTTATTAATGCCACTTTAATAATGATGTTTATATGTCTTACATTACTTATCCCATATGTATATACTGTACTTTATACCATCTATTGCATCTTCCATACGCCGCTCGGTCATTGCACATTCATATATTTATATGTACATATTCTTAATCCATCCCTTTACTTAGATTTGAGTGTATTAGGTAGTTGTGGAATTGTTAGATTACTTTATAGATATTGCTGCACTGTCAGAACAAGAAGCACAAGCATTTCGCTACACTCGCAATAACATCTGCTGTGTATGTGACAAATAACATTTGATTCGATTCGATTTGATCGATTTTTTTGGTTGAACTAATGTGGAAACAATGTTGATTCATTCATTTTTTTCCCAGTGGGTTGTTTCAGTTATGGCTACAGGACATCCGACATTCTGATTTTGGTGTCGATACAAAGCCTGAAGTGATTCACCAGCTGCGTTATCTGTGTGCAGTGATCGCTTTGATCACTTTGGGACTGGTTGAAACTGGGTTCTGTTCCCACCGTCTTTCCACCATGGACCAGAAAGCTCCAACCACTCGAGGTAGATTGCAAGCAAAGTTGCTAACCCCTGCAGTCACTACAAAAGTGTCACTACATTTACAACGCTATTTGTTTGCCATTCGCTGAACTAGCTCGTGGTGTATTTGGCTTGCTACTATAATGGTGACGTTATCCTGTCCTGCTGATTGTTTTCTTTATATTTTGCATTCGTGGCAGACATTAATCTACTCCTGGATTTCAATATGAAAATAACTAAATACATTGGTAAATATACTAAAGCAACTCATCTCAAAATGACCAGGAAAGTGTTATAAAGTGCCCAGAAGTGTTATGGATGAACTTCCCCTTTAAGTAGCTACAGTAATTATTAGTCACAGTAATACTGCTAATAATTTAAATAAAAGAGTTAATAAAAAGCTATTTTTTTTCAATTATCCAGTTCTACTGTCTGATCCCAGAGTACACCGTCTCTTCCTCCATGTGTCACGGGATTCTTCTGTTGAAGGAGAGGCGGACCAAAACGCAGCATGGTTATTGTGATACATCTTTAATGAAGATGATAAATGAACAATATACAAAACAAGCCCCCCCCCCCCCCCCCCCCCCAAGGTGCGGACTCCGGCCGCAAAACCTGAACCTATTGGGGAGGGTCTGGGAGGGGGGCATCTGTCCGCGGTGGCGGCTCTGGTGCTGGACGTGGCCCCCACTTCACCATAGTCTTAGTCCACCCCATTGTCCGCTTCCGTGGCCTCCTAACCACGGCGACCCTTCTAAATGAACCCACTGGACTGAGGGGCAGCTCGGGACAGAGGGGCAGCTCGGGACAGAGGGGCAGCTCAGGACAGAGGGGCAGCTCGGTACTGGCTGACGACTCTGGCAGATCCTGGCTGACTGGCGGCTCTGGCAGAACCTGGCTGACTGGCTGCTCTGGCAGATCCTGGCTGAATGGCGGCTCTGGCAGATCCTGGCTGACTGGCGGCTCTGGCAGATCCTGGCAGACTGGCGGCCCCGGCAGATCCTTGCAGACTGGCGGCACTGGCGGCTCCTTGCAGACTGGCGGCACTGGCGGCGCTGGGCAGAAGGGCGGCTCAGGCGGCGCTGGGCAGACGGGCGGCTCAGGCGGTGCTGGGCAGACGGGCGGCTCAGGCGGCGCTGGGCAGACGGGCGGCTCAGGCGGCGCTGGGCAGACGGGCGGCTCAGGCGGCGCTGGGCAGACGGGCGGCTCAGGCGGCGCTGGGCAGACGGGCGGCTCAGGCGGCGCTGGGCAGACGGGCGGCTCAGGCGGCGCTGGGCAGACGGGCGGCTCAGGCGGCGCTGGGCAGACGGGCGGCTCAGGCGGCGCTGGGCAGACGGGCGGCTCAGGCGGCGCTGGGCAGACGGGCGGCTCAGGCGGCGCTGGGCAGACGGGCGGCTCAGGCGGCGCTGGGCAGACGGGCGGCTCAGGCGGCGCTGGGCAGACGGGCGGCTCAGGCGGCGCTGGGCAGACGGGCGGCTCAGGCGGCGCTGGGCAGACGGGCGACTCTGATGGCGCTGGGCAGACGGGCGACTCTGATGGCGCTGGGCAGACGGGCGACTCTGATGGCGCTGGGCAGACGGGTAGCTCCGGCGACGCTGGAGAGGAAGGCTCTGGCAGCGCTGGACTGAGGAGCTCTGGCGCCTCTGGAATGAGCTGTTATGTACCGCACCGGGCTATGCACCGGCACTGGGGACACCGTGCGCTCCACAGCATAACACGGTGCCTGCCCGGTCTCTCTCGCCCTCCGGTAAGCAAAGGAAGTTGGCTCAGGTCTCCTACCTGGCTTCGCCATACTTCCTGTGTGCTCCCCCCCAATACATTTTTGGGGCTGCCTCTCGGGCTTCCTTGCCAGCCGTGTTCGCTTCGCCAACCTCATTCTCCTGTAACCTTCCTCGCACTGCTCCATCGAATCCCAGGCGGGCTCCGGCACTCTCCCTGGGTCGACCGCCCATCTGTCTATCTCCTCCCAAGTTGTGTAGTCCAGATTCTGCTCCCATGTCCCGAAATCCTGACATCGCTGTTGCTGTTGCCCGTTACCACGCCGCTTGGTGATTCTGTCACGGGATTCTTCTGTTGAAGGAGAGGCGGACCAAAACGCAGCGTGGTTATTGTGATACATCTTTAATGAAGATGATAAATGAACAATATACAAAACAAGAAATGTGAAAAACTGAAAACAGCCCTATCTGGTGTAACAAACACAAAGACAGGAACAATCACCCACCAAACCCAACACAAAACAGGCTACCTAAATATGGCTCCCAATCAGAGACAATGACTAACACCTGCCTCTGATTGAGGACAATATCAGGCCCAAACACAGAAACAGACAAACAAGACATCCAACATAGAATGCCCACTCAGATCACACCCTGACCAAACAAAACACAGAACATACAAAGCAAACTAAGGTCAGGGTGTGACACCATGTTGCTTCTCTGTCTTCGAGACCTATTCTTCTTGTTTTTAGATTCAGAGCTACATAATGGAGACTGTCTGCATCTTGAGCCTGTGAAGAACAATTATAAAATGGAGGGAGAATGTTATTATATGTTATTTGTAACATTTCATGGTAATACAACATTTGGAATTCTGCTTACCCCTGCATCTGAAGAAGAGACTGCTGGACCTCTTGTCTGAGAGACGGGTCCTGAAAAGAAACATAGATAAAAAAAAGATACAACTCCATCTTCCATAAGAGATACATCTGGTGATATCAAAGAAGAGCAACTTCTATGAAGTAATTAACCTGCTACATACATCATTCATTTATTAGGTACGGACTTCACTTACCTCTACACTGCAGACACTTTCTCTTGTTCATATTGTACATGATGATGCCAAGGACAGTAATCAGGATAAATGAGAGACCCAATGATGTGCTCAGGCAATACACCAACAGAAAAGGTTCTGCACCATTGTCTGTGAAAATAAATATTGTGCTAGAAGCATAGTAACTATATGGAGGATTGCATGTTTTCTCATATGTTCTAAATAACTAGTACTGTATGCAGTTTTACACTGTAGATTATTCAATAGATATAAACAAAAATGTAAGATGTATCACCTACCCTTGATGTCCAGCTTGGTCCCATTGCCAAACACTAAGTCCATTTTGCCCAGCGACAGCCCCAAAACCTGAAGGATCTGGAGAAGGTCTGTAGGGAGGAGTGGGCCAAAATCCCTGCTGCAGTGTGAGCAAACCTGGTCAAGAACTGCAGGAAACGTATGATCTCTGTTATTGCAAACAAATGTTTCTGTACCAAATATTAAGTTCTGCTTTTCTGATATATCAAATACTTATGTCATGCAATAAAATGCAAATTAATTACTTAAAATCATACAATGTGATTTTCTGGATTTTTGTTTTAGATTCCGTCTCTCACAGTTGAAGTGTACCTATGATAAAAATGACAGACCTCGACATGCTTTGTAAGTAGGAAAACCTGCAAAATCGGCAGTGTATCAAATACTTGTTCTCCCCACTGTATATCGGGAAAACATAGCAAACACAATTGTAACGTCTGCTTCCAACTCACACTCTCATACACCTGATCCCAATCACCTGAATTCTGATCACTTGTTCACACACCTGTATGTCATTATTACACACTATTTAGTTCAGTTCTTTGCACCCCATCTTTGTGAGGTATTTTTGACACACTTCTCCTCGAAGCTCTGTTTTTCCCATCATCTACACATCCCGTGTATGATAGTTTTTGCCTGCCTCACTAACGACACCTTTTGCCTATTCCCTGCCTGTATCTGATTTCCTGTTATTAACCTAATGCCTGATCTCTCGGCGACGCTTCTAGCCTGTTCCCTGCCTGTACTGTTGCCTTTTGGACGCCCTGTGTATGACCTGCTTCCTGTCCCTGGACCCAGCTACCTGCCTCGTCCTGTGGTCCTTTACATTAAACTCCTGCTGCGCTCTGCGCTTGAAACCAGCTCTCATTCTCCATCGTGTTCATTACAACAATACAGTAGTCTTCTTTTAGTGATCTCTCATTCAGGATTTACACTCAGTAAAATAGATGGATAGAATGCCCTCCCATGATATTGTCATTTAGTAGGTCCACGGTTCTATTGGCCTAACATCACACTGATCGAGAATACTCTACTGATCTCTACTTCAAATGACCTAATACATAGCTAATTGAGTTTCACACATTTCCATCGACTATGTATAGATAAGCTGCCTTATGAAAACAGTTGGTTTACTGTTGCTGAAATGGTCATCTTGAAGTGTAGGTAGTATAGCCTACAGTATGAGAGAAGTAAGAGTTCTGAGACATCCGGCTGAAAACCACAGAAAGAGAGAAAAAGAGAGAGAGGGAGTAAAGAGCAGAGAGAAAGAGAGACATGTGTCTTGTGTACAATAGACCAGCAGGCCCTAACAAAGCCTTGGCGACTTCCTCATCTTGTGTTCATCACACACCACAGAGTACCTGTGAATAGATTGCTGTGTGTGTGAGGCGGTGTTAGTCGCATGAGAATGGAAAACACTTCTTCACTACAACTTAAAGATGCCGGAGTAAGGCCAAAATAAATACATTCAACTTCCTTTGTCTTGATTATTGTTAAATGTTTTATTCATCTGATCACATGGCAGAGAAGCAATACATTTAATTTATTAGTAGCTACAGTTACAATAACAAAGCTAATACAATAACATAGCGCTCATGAATCTGTTTTATTGTTCTACTGTCTGATCCCAGAGTACACCGTCTCTTCCTCCATGTTGCTTCTCTGTCTTCTAGACCTATTCTTCTTGTTGCTCAGATTCAGAGCTACATAATGGAGACTGTCTGCATCTTGGGCCTGTGAAGAACAATATAAAATGGTGGGAGAATATTACAATATGCTATATAGTAATATATAGCAACTGATATTTTTATTGTAATACAACATTTGGAATTCTGCTTACCCCTGCATCTGAAGAAGAGACTGCTGGTCCTCTTGTCTGAGAGACGGGTCCTGAAAAGAAACACAGAAGAGATAATGATACAACTCCTTCTTCCATTACAGATACATCTGGTGAAACCAAGAAGAACAACTTCTATGAAGGAATTTACCGGCTACATACATCATTAATTTATTAGGAATGGACTTCACTTACCTCTACACTGCAGACACTTTCTCTTGTTCATATTGTACATGATGAAGCCAAGGACAGTAATCAGGATAAATGAGAGACCCAATGCTGAGCTCAGGCAATACACCAACAGAAAAGGTTCTGCACCATTGTCTGTGAAAATAAATATTGTGCTAGAAGCATAGTAACTATATGGAGGATTGCATGTTTTCTCATGTGTTCTAAATAACTAGTACTGTATGCAGTTTTACACCGTATATTATTAAATAGATATAAACAAAAATGTAAGATGTATCACCTACCCTTGATGTCCAGCTTGGTCCCATTGCCAAACAGAATCTCCCCACATGAGGCCACAGCACAGTAGTAAGTCCCAGCATCAGAGAGGCTGAGGTTCCTCTTGGGGAGGTTGTAGACACAGCTCTGTGTAGGAGACCCAGCCACAGGGCTCTTCTCACACTGATCACTCCTGTCTCCATGGGTGTAAATGATTCCTGGATGGTATTCTCCTGAGCCATGTCTGAACCAATAGACACTGCGTTCTCCTGCACAGGTCTCAGTGTGTATTGTACAGTTCAGAGTCACAGAGTCTCCTGGCTGGACTGACCCAGAAATAAATTGCTGGAGCACAGTCGTGTTTCTAGAACCTGAACCTGATAAGAAAGATTGTCAGAAAATCTGTTTCCAATGTTTGAACTCAACATTTGTTGAATACGTACAGTGATATCTGATATGTAAATACCTGATATAAATTGTTAGTAGATGTTAAGTCCCCTATATAGGGGACATTGATTGGCTGTGGGCCGGTTCAGGTTGACATTTTGGTGTAAAAAGCGCTCTGTGAACGTCCTAGGGTCCAGTGCTTTATAGTGCCAGATGGCCCAGTCTGTCTGCTCTCTGCTACCACTCTGTCAGAGGAGCTGACTACAAGTTTGAGGTTTCCCACCCACATTTGCATAGGTAAATGAAGTGTCACTTTTTCTGGCCTATCCAGACAAAGAATCAATTTGCTCTCCCTCTGAGTGATGGAGCTGCTATATGAAAGGGGACAATCTGAGTAGGATCTATCTGTGGACCGCAGACTGTGCCCATCAAGTAGTGCCACGCGAGAGTTGGGTTCAACAGGGTCTGATCCAGCAGATACGGCATGTGTACTAGCTAGCTAGTGTTCATGTAGTGACGTTAAACTTGTAGTGACGTAATGCTAGTGGGCGCGGCATGCACCGAAAATGCTAATTGCATCGTACTGTTGAAGGTCCCCTCAATTGCAGTGAGTGAGGAATGTAGTGGGTGCAGCGTGTAGTTACTGCAGTCCACAGGTAGATATTATTGGACAGTCTAGCGATTTCAGCAATCATGCTTTAATCTCACAGTGATATTCTCAGCCGGATTTAGAGCTCTCAACCTAATACTAAATAATTTAATGAGATTGAAACACGGTCACTTTCTCTTTGTTACAGAAGACAAAATCAGTTTGTGAGTAAAGCTGAAGTTGTAACGAGTCTGCAGCAATTTGAATGGTGTCTCTTCGCCGCTCAGAGGAGGCTTGGCAGAAAATGTTCTCACGTGAAATGGAGCCAAATTTGTACTGTCACTAAATATGATCATATTTATAGTACTTTGTAGTTATAAGAAAGGTGAAATCTTAAAGTAAGATATTTATAATTTGATTGTTACTATATTTAGAAAGCATTTCAGTGATTTCAAGCTCTTTTCCCCTAGTTTTGTAGAGTAGGAAAAAAAATATTTGTACATATTCATAATATTTGTAATATGTACTTGAGCTTGTGTCCTTAAAAGTGAGTACACCTCAGCAATGTGTAACTATTTTTTTTACCAGAAAGGTGAGTTCTAGAGCTTTCTAGAACTTCTTAAACATCACTGGTTATTGTTTATGGCCATAACATGCACAATAATTACTTTTGGGTATGTCTCTTTAGGCGGAAATCAAAATGTTGCATTATCATTCAAGAGGTTAACGCAAATGTTCTTTATAAATTCAGATGTTTTACCTTTTACAATGACAATGGTTCCTTTTCCAAATTCCATGATGTTGTTATAAGTGCTCCCACAGTAGTATGTTGCTGAATCCGAGAGTTCGATGTCGGAGATCCTTAGGTGATTCACTTCTTTGCCGCTTCGCACTGAGAAACGAGGATTATCCTTAAACTTATGGTGAAACGTAGCATCACTCTCATTGTTATAGAAGGTTGAGAAGAGCTGAAGTTTTTCTCCTAAGGTTTGCTTGTACCAGGAGGAAATTACTACCATGTCGCCTTCATAGAAGCAACGCAAAATCACTGTGTCTCCAACGTTGGCAGAGATGAGATCATTCTCCTGACGTATGGACGAGGACTTAATCCCAGCTACCATATGAACTAGAGAACATAAAAGTATATTGTCTGCTATATAATATAGGTAACCCCAAATACAACTTTGGATTGTCAAACTGTTCAAAAGCATTAAAAAGGGATGCCTCATGCCTCTAAATCAAGAGTGGACATCACATAAACAGTGAAATATAAAATATTGACTTACCCCTCTCTACGATAAGTGGAAATATCAGACACAGTGCGATAATTTTTGAATTTGTCATACTCTTTCCTTACTGTGTCTTGGGTGGCAAGAGTCTACCCGTGTAGACATCACTTCAACAATGTGGATATTGGTGATTGGTTGAACTGGACGCATAATTTTTGTTGACGCCTCATTCAGGGTGCGCTCATGGACTTCTCATGTGTCTTGTTCAGCTCAGTCTCAGAGTTTCCTGGCTGGACTGCCTCAGAATATGTTTTATAGGTAGATTCTGATCCTTATAGATTGATCCTTCAAATTGATC
Organism: Oncorhynchus mykiss; assembly: GCF_013265735.2. Taxonomy (NCBI): domain Eukaryota; kingdom Metazoa; phylum Chordata; class Actinopteri; order Salmoniformes; family Salmonidae; genus Oncorhynchus; species Oncorhynchus mykiss. Next base: position 19,228,930 of record NC_048573.1, read on the forward strand.
ACTAATTGATCACAAATTGATCACTAATCATTAAAGTTCGACATCCCTTCTTCATCACTGCAGCTTCTTTGGTCTAAGAGACTCGTAGTTGTGTGTGACTTTCTAGAGGCACACACATGCTATGCCATTTTCATCCTCTAGGGCTTCTATCACCACACAGCTACTTCACCTCACCAAAAACATATGGAAAAAACACAGCAAACACAATACAGTAGTCTTCTTTTAGTGATCTCACATTCAGGATTTACACTCAGTAGAATAGATGGATAGTGTGCCCTCCCATGATATTGTAATTGAGTTGGTCAATGGTTTAGTGGCCTAACACCACACTTAAAATCAGGGTTTGATATTTGACTAAGAACTACTGATCTCTAGGTCAATTGACCTACTAAAAACCTACTTGTGTTTTTTCACCGATTTCAGTTGACTTGGTATAGATAAGCTGCCTCATTAAAAGAGTTGGTTTACTGTTGGTTACAAAAATGGTCAACGTGAAGGGCAAGTCTAGTATAGACTAAGTTCAGTATGAGAGAGGTAACAGCTCTTAGACATCTGGCTAAAAAACACAGAAATAGAGAAACAGAGAGATAGGAAGAAAGCGAGAGTAGAGTGCCCTGTGTGTGCAAAAGGCCAGGAGGCACTAACAAAGCAGGAACATATATTCATGTGTTCATAGATTGCTGTGTATGTCAGGGGATTTTAGTGGCATGGAAAAAAAAAAAAAAAAGTTAAACACCATTAACCCAGTTCAATGTAACAATGTGTTTAGGCTACTACATGATCCTCAAATTTCCCTATACCCGTCATGTTGCTACAACCTGGCCCATGAATGAAAGTTTACAACGTAGGGACACGCAGGTCGAGAGAAAAATTAGACAGTGACGCATGGACAGACAGCGACACATTCAATACCGCCTTGCACACTCTAGCCTGCATCTAGCTGATATAGGGTGTAATCATTAGTCCAACAGTTGCAAACACGTGTTTCTATTGGAAAAATGCAGGTATGTTGTCATTATTGTGTAAGTCTATGGAAGAGGGTGAGAACTATGACCCTCCTAGGTTTTGTATTGAAGTCAATGTACCCAGAGGAGAACGGAAGCTAGCTGTCCTCCGGCTACACTATGGAGCTACAATACCTTAGAGTGATGTTGAAGCTACTGTAGACCTTCATTTCAAAACAGTGTGTTTTAATCAACTAATTGGTGACGTGGATATATTTCGTATAGTTTTATCTAAAAAGGATGACTTTAAATGTTTAACTTTTTTTTAAATGAAATTCACTGAGGATGGTCCTCCGCTTCCTCGTCTGAGGAGCCTCCACTGGTGGGTAGGGGTCTTAGCTGTTGCCTGGATACACCTTCATCTCTACACTCTGTAAACTAATGATTGCTGTTCAAGAATGTATAAAACCTATGATCTTGTAAGTGATAAGATACTGTGTTCCGCTACATGGCATGCAGTACTTCAGTAGAGCTCTGTTTCTAATTGTGATGGGTGTGAACAACAAAGAATGAGACCAACTGACTGACATCACATAGACATCCTGCTGAAAACCACAGAGTGTGTAGTAGGTGTCAGCGCCGTGGGTATAGGTGGCAAGGAAGTCAGGCGCAGGAGAGTCGAAATAGAGTGTAAATGAAGTCTTTTAATAACTGTCCACAGAACATGCTCCATAACACTAAATAGTACAGACATGAAAAAACATGGTACGAGGACCCGTCGCGCACCAATACAACAAATAAACAACACTGACAATAAAACACTCTGACAAAGACATGAGGGGAAACAGAGGGTTAAATACACAACAGTTAATGAATGGGATTGAAAACAGGTGTGTGGGAAGACAAGACAAAACCAATGGAAAAAAATAAAAATAATCAATGATGGCTAGAAGACCGGTGACGTCGAACGCCGAGCACCGCCCGAACAAGGAGGCAACGACTTCGGCAGAAGTCGTGACAGTAGGCCAGCAGGCCTGTCCAAAGTGTAGATATGGCCTCGTCTTGAGCTCACAGCAGACCAAAGTGTTCAGATAACTGTGAAAAGCTCACTGAATGCATGTTGAGTGGGTGGGTTTAGCATGGTAACAGTAGGTTGTCTCTGCAGAAGCCCTCTGGACAAACATTCATACAGGCATACTGTACATAAATCAAAGCAAAATGTTATTTGTCACATGCACCGAATACAGTTGTGAACCTTACCGTGAAGTGCTAACTTACATACAAGCCCTTAACCAAAAATGCTGTTCAAGAAATAGAGTTAATAAAATATTTACTAAATAAACTAAAGTAAAATAAAATCTAATCATTCACAAGGCAACACAAGAAATGTACATAACAATAATGAGGCTATATACAGGGGGTACCATGACAATGTGCGGGGGGACAGGTTAATCGACGTCATTTGTAAAGTGACTATTATCTATGCATAAACAGCGAGTTCATTGGTGGGGGGGGTTCAATGTAAATAGTCCGGGTGGCCATTTGGTTAGTTTAGTTGTTCAGCAGTCTTATGACTTGGGGTTAGAAGCTGTTACACTTTTCATACGTACTAACAAACCAACATACGGGTGTGATCATTCTACAGTGGTCTCAGCAGCGTACGCTTAAACCATGTGTGATTAGCACGATTATTTAGAACGTCCAGTTTCGATTGACGCAACAATCAGCATTTGAGCTGGCCACACTGTTTTTTTCACAGAAACATTTTGCGCAAACAGTCCTTACAAAGTTATATACAGAATGTGACCATTTTATTGTGGATGCAATGTTCAAACATTCACAGAAGTAGCTACAGCATAACACAATCATCGAAACAGGACAATGTAGGCTACATTTGTCCTAGCGCTAACTGAGGAAAGATTGACATAACACAAGTGGTCATATTTTTATAGCTCTCGGCTGACCAAAACTACAATATGAATTAGCTAATGGCAATTACTATTAATAATGAATCATGTTTTGGGTGAGCTCACCATTGATCTAAATAATTGAGTAAAACACTTTCTAGAAATCGAAAGTAATCCGAGATGGGTAGTTTATGATAATAAGAGGAGATAAGATGAGTTTTATCTGTTTATAGTATGCATGTTGAAGGGGGTGTGTCATCTACGATCATTAACTTCCCTTCATTCACTTCCGGAATTTTACCTGAAAGATGAGTGAAAAATTCCTTCACCTCATTATAACATCTTTGGTCTGACAGACGTTTACGTGACACCCAGAATGCATTGTTTTAACTACCCATCCCGGATCCAGGAGCGTAATCATCGACTGACACTAATTAGCATAACGCAACGGACATAAATATGACAAGAAAATATTCATATTCATGAAATCACAAGTGAAATATTTTGAAACACAGCTTAGCATTTTGTTAATCACCCTGTCATCTCAGATTTTGAAAATATGCTTTACAGCCAAAGCAAGACAAGCATTTGTGTATAGATAGCATTATGCCTAGCTAGCAGCAGACAACAAAAATCAGAAAAGCAATCAAATTAAATTGTTTACCTTTGATGAGCGTCGGATGTTTTCACTCACGAGACTCCCAGTTAGATAGCAAATGTTCCTTTTTTCAAAAAATATTATTTTTGTAGGCAAAATTTGTTCTTCACGTTTGGCTGAAAAATATTCAAAATTAGCTCCAAAATAGACAGAAACATGGCTAAAGTTGTTTATAATCAATCCTCAAATGTTTTTCAAATATCTATTTGAAAATATATCCACCGGGACAATTGGCTTTTCAGTAGGACCGAGAGGAAAAATGGCTACCTCTGTTTTTTATGCAAGAATCACTCTGAGAGCCATCAGGTGGCCACTTACGCAATGTAGTCGCTTACGCTCATTCTTCAACATAAAGGCATGAAACTACGTCAAATGTTGTAGACACCTTGGGGAATACGTAGAAAAAGGAATCCGGTTGATAGCCCATTCACTGCTCAATAGGGACGCATTGGAACGCAGAGCTTTCAAAACATGAGTCACTTCCGGATTGGATTTCAGGCTTTTGCCTGCAATATCAGTTCTGTTATACTCAGACAATATTTTTACAGTTTTGGAAACTTTAGTGTTTTCTATCCTAAGCTGTCAAATATATGCATATTCTAGCATCTTGTCCTGACAAAATAGCCCGTTTACTTTGGGAACGTTATTTTTCCAAAAATGAAAATACTGCCGCCTAGTTACAAGAAGATAATGTCAACAAACATAGCACCACACATAGCTGGCAAATAGCTTAGCATTAGCTCATTATAGTCAGTACAACATAAAACATTGTTTTAGACACATCATAGGTGTCCATTACAATCTATGCAAAAATCAGAATGCTTATTTTGTCACCAGTACTTTACAGAACTGTAAATACATTATGCTACATACATACACTACCGTTCTAAACATTTGGGGCCACTTAGAAATGTCTTTGTTTTTGAAAGAAAAGCAACTTTTTTGTCCATTAAAATAACATAAAATTGATCAGAAATACAGTGTAACATTAATATTGTAATGTAAGTAATTTAATGTATGTACCCCTAATTACACCGAATACATCTGTTTATCCTACAGCTATTGTAAGCAGTAATCATGAGCCTATAAACCAGTGTCACACTGTTAGCACTGAGGCGGTGTGCAATAGTAGGAAAACCACTTTATGCAGCTCACCCTGCACTATCAGCTCCAATGTAAATAACATGAGTAAGTCTACCTCTGATAAGCTTCCCAGTAAAGCATAAAAAAATATTCAAGCAAGACAGAAGTGCTAAAAAAGAACCCATATTAACATATGTAGCCTGTAAAACAAGGTCCACAAAGTCAATAGCCTGCTTGTAACAGATGACATTCATATTCTGACTCTGAAACTCACTTAGAAAATACCATTGATGATACAGTGGTAGCTAGCTATACATGGTTATAACATCCACCGAAAAGACAGAAATGCCAACGGAGGCAGTGTTGCGGTCTATATTCAGAACCACATTCCTGTAAAGCGTAGAGACAATCTAATGTTAAATACTGTAATATGTACTGGTAAGTAATATGGCTACAGGTTCATCTACCTCACCTAAAACCCTTTCTTGTGGGAAGCTGCTATAGACTACCAAGTGCTAACAGTCAGTATCTGGAAAATATATGTGAAATGCTTTAAAATGTATGTGATATCAGAGAAGTATATTTTCTGGGTGATTTAAATATTGACTGGCTCTCATCAAGCTGCCCACTCAATAATAAAAAACGTCAAACTGTAACTAGTGCCTGCAACCTGGATCAGGTTGTCAGTAAACCTACCAGGGTGTTTACAAACAACACAAGTATTGAATCATCAACATGTATTTATCACATCTTTACTAATGCTGCAGATATTTGCTTTAAAGCAGTATCCAAATCCATAGGATGTAGTGATCACAATATAATAGCCATATCTAGGAAAACCACATTTCCAAAGGCTGGGCCTAATATAGTGTTTAAGAGGTTTAAGAGGTTTTGTAGTGAATCATATGTTGATGATGTGAAGAATATTTGCTGGTCTGTGATGTGTAATGAGGAGCAACCAGACCCTGCACTTGATGCATTTATGAAACTACTTATTCCAGTTACTAATAAGCACGCACCCATTAAGAAAATTACTGTAAAAACTGTTCAATCCCCTTGGATTGATGAGGAATTGAACAATTGTATGGTTGAGAGGAATGAGGCAAAGAGTGTGGCAATTAAGTCTGGCAGCCCAACTGATTGGCAAACATACTGCAAATTAAGACTGTGACTAAACTAAATACAAATAAACTACACTATGAAACAAAGATAAATTATATAAAGAATGATAGTACAAAGGCAATTTTGGGGCAATTTAAATGAAAAGTTTGGAAAAAAAGCCAACTTGGCTCCTTCATTCATTGAATCAGATGGCTCATTCATCACAAAGCCCACTGATAATGAAATCTTCTTTAATGACTTTTTCATTGGCAAGATAAGCAAACTTAGGGATGACATGCCAGCATCAAACGCTGACACTACACATCCAAGTGTATCGGACCAAATTATGAAAGACAAGAATTGTACTTTTGAATTCCGTAAAGTCAGTGTGGAAGAGGTGAAAAAAGTATTGTTGTCTATCATCAATGACAAGCCACCGGGGTCTGACAATCTGGATGGAAAATGACCGAGGATAATAGCAGGCGATATTGCCAGTCCTATTTGCCACATCTTCAATTTAAGCCTACTAGTGAGTGTGTGCCCTCAGGCCTGGAGGGAAGCTAAAGTCATTCCGCTACCCAAGAATAGTAAAGCCCCCTTTACTGGCTCAAATAGCCGACCAATCAGCCTGTTACCATCCCTTAGTAAACTTCTGGAAAAAATTGTGTTTGACCAGATACAACACTATTTCACAATAAACAAATTGACAAAAGAATTTCAGTATGTTTATAGGGAAGGACACTCAACAAGCGCAGCATTTACACAAATGACTGATGATTGGTTGAGAGAAATTGATGATAAAATGATTGTGGGGTCTGTCTTGTTAGACTTCAGTGAATCTTTTGACATTATCGATCACAGTCTGCTGCTGGAAAAACGTATGTGTTATGGCTTTACATCATCTGCTATAATGTTGATAAAGAGTTACTTGTCTAACAGAACAAAGATGGTGTTCTTTAATGGAAGACTCTCAAATATAATCCAGTTAGAGTCAGGAATATGATGGTAGTCAGATACCCCTTGCTTTTTAAATTTTTTACTAATGACATGCCACTGACTTTGAGTAAAGCCAGAGTGTCTATGTATGCGGATGACTCAACACTATACAAGTCAGCTACTACAGCGACTGAAATGACTGCAACACTCAACAAAGAGCTGCAGTTAGTTTCAGAGTGGGTGGCAAGGAATAAGTTAGCCCTAAATATGTCTAAAACGAAAAGCATTGTATATGGAACAAAACACTCACTAAAACCTAAAGTAAATCTTGTAATAAATAATGTGGAAATATAGCAAGTTGAGATGACTAAACTGCTTGCAGTAACCCTAGATTGTAAACTGTCATGGTCAAAACATATTGATGCAGTAGTAGCTAAGACAGGGAGAAATCTGTCTATAATAAAGCGATGCTCTACCTTCATAACAACATTATAAACAAGGCAGGTCCTACAGGCCCTAGTTGTCACACCTTGACTACTGTTCTGACGTGTGGTCAGGGGCCACAAAAAAGGACTTAAGAAAATTGCAATTGGCTCAGAACAGGGCAGCACTTGGATGTACACAGAGAGCTAATATTAATAATATCAATCTCTCCTGGCTGAAAGTAGAGGAGAGATTGACTTCATTGACTTCCTCACTACGTTTATTTATGAAAGGACATGTTGAATGCACCGAGCTGTCGGACACCCATGCATACCCCACAAGACATGCCACAAGAGGTCTCTTCACAGTCCCCAAGTCCAGAACAGACTATAGAAGTCACACAGTACGACAGAGTCATGACTACATTCCACATCAAGTAACTGAAGCAAGCAGTAATATTAGATTTAAAAAAAAAAAACAGATAAAATACACCTTATGGAACAGCGGGGACTGTGAAGCAACACAAACATTGACACACACACACACACAGCAGCTGGGGTTCCTCTTGGGGAGGTTAGAGGCACAGCTCTGTGTAGGAGACCCAGCCTCTGGACTCTTCTCATACCAATCACTCCTGTCTCCATGGGTGTAAATGATTCCTGGATGGGATTCTCCTGAACCATGTCTGAACCATTAGACACTGTAATGTACAGTTCAGAGTCAGAGTCTCCTGGCTGGACTGACTCAGACACAGGCTGTTGATGCACAGACATGCTTCTGGATCCTTTGACAAGAAGGCCAATAAACACATTGCATCTCTAGAATATTACTGTAGCAAGTATTCTCCCGTAATTAAAAAATAATAATAATATCTTCATTATCTGACTAATAAGAGAATACTTTCTTATTTACACTGTATATATGTCAATTCTGATTTACACAAACAAAAATCTGTCTCCTTACCTTTTACAATGAGAACGGCTCCTCCAAACTCCACCTCATTTCAGTAAGTGCCTGAAGCAGAGAGATGCATGTTGAGATCCTTAGGTGACTCTTGTTTTGGCCATTTTCCACTGAGAAGTGAAGGTTATCCTTAAACTCTTGGTAGAATGTTTTGTTCCTGTCAAACTTAAACACAGTTGAGAATAGCTGTACCAGGAGAAATGTATGTCTATGTCTCCTGCATAAAAGCAACAGAAAGTCTTCAACGTTCGCTGACATGAGACTACTATCCCGACGTATGGATGGCAACTCGGCTAGTACGTGAATTAGAGAACATGTAAATATATTAGCTCAAATACAACTATGTTTTGTCAAAGTGTCTGTAGAACAATAATGGATACCTTATGTCTCCAAATCATCACATAAGCAGAGAAATATAAAATATATACTTAACCATGGAAATGGTGGAAATATCAGACACTGTAACGGCTGTTGTCGGCCTGGCAGCTCCTGACTGACGGACGGCCCTGGCAGCTCCTGACTGACGGCCCTGGCAGCTCCTGACTGATGGACGGCTCGGGCTGCTCCTGACTGACGGGCGGCACTGGCAGCTCATGACTGACGGGCGGCACTGGCAGCTCAGGACAGACGGGCAGACCTGGAGGGAGGAGACGGAAAGACAGCCTGGTGCGTGGGGCTGCCACACACAATGGATGCCCACTCTCGCTTGGCACTTGCTGGCCTACAGCCCACCGGTACTGGCGACACCGTGCGCTTGACCGCATAACACGGTGCCTGACCATTATGGCGCTTCTTTTGGTAAGCACGAGGAACGGGCTCAGGTCTCCAACCTGACTCTGCCACACTCCCAGTGTGCCCCCCCAAAAACGTTTTTTGGGGCTGCCTCTCGTGCCTGTCAGGCTGCCTCCTCATATCGCCGCCGCTCAGATTTTGCTCCAGCTCTGCCTTGGGGCGGCGATGTTCCCCAACCTGTGCCCAGGGTCCTTTACCGTCCAAGAGTCCAGAGATCGCTGCTGCCCGATACCACGCTGCTTGGTCCTTGGTTGGTGGGTGATTCTGTAAAGGCTGTTGTCGGGAGAAGGAGAAGACCAAGAAGCAGCGTGGTAAGTGTTCATATTTTTTATAAAATAACTGAACACTGAACAAAACAACAAACGACAAACGAACAGTCCCGTGAGGCGAATGAAAAAAACACTAAACAGGAAATAATCACCCATAAAACACAGGTGGGAAAAGGCTACCTAAGTATGATTCTCTGATTGAGAACCATACCAGGCCAAACACATAAACTTAACATAGAAAAACAAACATAGACTACCCAACCCAGCTCTCGCCTTGACTAAACTAAAACAAAGACATAACAAAGGAACTAAGGTCAGAACGTGACAGACACAGTGCGATCATCTTTAAAGTCGTCAGCTCTTCACAACTTGGGTCTTGAGTGGAAAGAGTCCACCCATGTAGACAACACTTCAACAATGGAGTTACAGGTGATTGGTCGAACTGGACCAGGTCATTTTTGTTGACGCCCCATTCAGGCACAATTGTGGTCTTAACGTGTATCTTGCACAGTTCAGCGTCACAGAATTGTTCTACAGGTAGAATCTCATCGTTTTGAGTTGTATAAAATCAGAACAATTGTTTTAATCAGGGTTTCCCTCAATCTTTATCTCTGCAGCTACAGTTGTCTAAGAGACTTAGATTGTGGCCTTTTTGGAACATGAATGCTATGACACTGTCCTCCACAGGGCTTCTATCACCACACAGTCACTTCACCTCACCAAAAACATACAGTGGGGAGAACAATTATTTGACACACTGCCGATTTTGCAGATTTCCCTAGTTACAAAGCATGTAGAGGTCTGTAATTTTTTATCATTGGTACACTTCAACTGTGAGATACGGAAAGAAAAATCCAGAAAATCACACTGTATGATTTTTAAGTAATTCATTTGCATTTTATTGCATTACATAAGTATTTGATCACCTACCAACCAGTAAGAATTCCGGCTCTCACAGACCTGTTAGTTTTTCTTTAAGAAGCCCTCCTGTTCTCCACTCATTACCTGTATTAACTGCAACTGTTTGAACTCGTTACCTGTATAAAAGACACCTGTCCACACACTCAATCAAACAGACTCCAACCTCTCCACAATGACCAAGACCTGTGTAAGGACCATTAGTAACACACTACGCCGTCATGGATTAAAATCCTGCAGCGCACGCAAGAAGAAGAAGGATGAGTACAACCCCAAGAACACCATCCCAACCGTGAAGCATGGAGGTGGAAACATCATTCTTTGGGGATGCTTTTCTGCAAAGGGGACAGGACGACTGCACCGTATTGAGGGGAGGATGGATGGGGCCATGTATCGCGATATCTTGCCCAACAACCTCCTTCCCTCAGTAAGAGCATTGAAGATGGGTCGTGGCTGGGTCTTCCAGCATGACAACGACCCGTAATACACAGCCAGGGCAACTAAGGAGTGGCTACGTAAGAAGCATCTCAAGGTCCTGGAGTGGCAGAGCCAGTCTCCAGACCTGAACCCAATAGAAAATGTTTGGAGGGAGGTGAAAGTCCATTTTGCCCAGCGACAGCCCCGAAACCTGAAGGATCTGGAGAAGGTCTGTAGGGAGGAGTGGGCCAAAAACCCTGCTGCAGTGTGTGCAAACCTGGTCAAGAACTGCAGGAAACGTATGATCTCTGTTATTTCTAACAAAGGTTTCTGTACCAAATATTAAGTTCTGCTTTTCTGATATATCAAATACTTATGTCATGCAATAAAATGCTAATTAATTACTTAAAATCATACAATGTTATTTTCTGGATTTTTGTTTTAGATTCCGTCTCTCACAGTTGAAGTGTACCTATGATAAAAATGACAGACCTCGACATGCTTTGTAAGTAGGAAAACCTGCAAAATCGGCAGTGTATCAAATACTTGTTCTCCCCACTGTATGTCGGGAAAACATAGCAAACACAATTGTAACGTCTGCTTCCAATTCACACTCTCATACACCTGATGCCAATCACCTGAATTCTGATCACTTGTTCACACACCTGTATGTCATTATTACACACTATTTAGTTCAGTTCTTTGCACCCCATCTTTGTGAGGTATTGTTTGTTTTTGACACACTTCTCTTCGAAGCTCTGTTTTTCCCATCATCTACTCATCCCGTGTATGATAGTTTTTGCCTGCCTCACTAACGACACCTTTTGCCTATTCCCTGCGTGTATCTTAGCCTATCTGATTTCCTGTTATTCACCTATTGCCTGATCTACCGGGCGACGTTTCTAGCCTGTTCCCTGCCTGTACTGTTGCCTTTTGGACGCCCTGTGTATGACCTGCTTCCTGTCCCTGGACCCAGCTACCTGCCTCGTCCTGTGGTCCTTTACATTAAACTCCTGCTGCGCTCTGCGCTTGAAACCAGCTCTCATTCTCCATCGTGTTCATTACAACAATACAGTAGTCTTCTTTTAGTGATCTCTCATTCAGGATTTACACTCAGTAGAATAGATGGATAGTATGCCCTCCCATGATATTGTCATTTAGTAGGTCCATGGTTCTAGTGGCCTAACATCACACTGATTGAGAATACTCTACTGATCTCTACTAATATATAGCTAATTTTGTTTTTTCATACATTTCCATCGACTATGTATAGATAAGCTGCCTTATGAAAACAGTTGGTTTACTGTTGCTGAAATGGTCATCTTGAAGTGTAGGTAGTATAGCCTACAGTATGAGAGAAGTAAGAGTCCTGAGACATCCGGCTGAAAACCACAGAAAGAGAGAAAAAGAGAGAGGGAGTGAAGAGCAGAGAGAAAGAGAGACATGTGTCTTGTGTACAATAGACCAGCAGGCCCTAACAAAGCCTTGGCGACTTCCTCATCTTGTGTTCATCACACACCACAGAGTACCTGTGAATAGGTTGCTGTGGGTGTGTGAGGCGGTGTTAGTCGCATGAGAATGGAAAACACCTTTCTTCACTACAACTTAAAGATGCCTGAGTAAGGCCCAAATAAATAAATTCAACTTCCTTTGTCTTGATTATTGTTAAATGTTTTATTCATCTGATCACATGGCAGAGAAGCAGTACATTTAATTTATTAGTAGCTACAGTTACAATAACAAAGCTAATACATTAACTTAGCGCTCATGAATCTGTTTTATTGTTCTACTGTCTGATCCCAGAGTAGACCGTCTCTTCCTCCATGTTGCTTCTCTGTCTTCTAAACCTGTTCTTCTTGTTGCTCAGATTCAGAGCTACATAATGGAGACTGTCTGCATATTGGGCCTGTGAAGAACAATATAAAATGGTGGGAGAATATTACTATATGCTATATAGTAATATATAGCAACTGATATTTGTATTGTAATATAACATCAGGAATTCTGCTTACCCCTGCATCTGAAGAAGAGACTGCTGGTCCTCTTGTCTGAGAGACGGGTCCTGAAAAGAAACACAGAAGAGATAATGATACAACTCCTTCTTCCATTACAGACAGATCTGCTGATATCAAAGACGAGCAACTTCTATGAAGGAATTAACCTGCTACATACATCATTCATTTATTAGGAATGGACTTCACTTACCTCTACACTGCAGACACTTTCTCTTGTTCATATTGTACATGACGAAGCCAAGGACAGTAATCAGGATAAATGAGAGACCCAATGCTGAGCTCAGGCAATACACCAACAGAAGAGGTTCTGCGCCATTGTCTGTGAAAATAAATATTGTGCTAGAAGAATAGTAACTATTTGGATGATTGCATGTTTTCTCATGTGTTCTAAATAACTAGTACTGTATGCAGTTTTACACTGTAGATTATTCTATAGATATAAACAAAAATGTAAGATGTATCACCTACCCTTGATGTCCAGCTTGGTCCCATTTCCAAACAGAATCTCCCCACATGAGGCCACAGCACAGTAGTAAGTCCCAGCATCAGAGAGGCTGAGGTTCCTCTTGGGGAGGTTGTAGACACAGCTCTGTGTAGGAGACCCAGCCTCAGGGCTCTTCTCACACTGATCACTCCTGTCTCCATGGGTGTAAATGATTCCTGGACGGGATTCTCCTGAGCCATGTCTGAACCAATAGACACTGTGTTCTCCTGCACAGGTCTCAGTGTGTATTGTACAGTTCAGAGTCACAGAGTCTCCAGGCTGGTCTGACTCAGACACAGGCTGCTGTACAACGGTGGTGTTTCTGGATCCTGAACCTGATAAGAAGGTTATTATGTCAGTAAGTATATGTGTGGGTCTTAACTAAACATATGTTGAATACATAAAATAATATTTGATTATGGGAATACATCATTTTGTTTTCAGTATCATTGTATCCAGACGGTAAAGTGGAAAAAGTGCTCAAGGTGTTCCCCTAGTTGCAGTCCATAAGTAACTAGTTATTTTCTCTCTAAATTGTATTTTGTACCTTTTACAATAAGAATGTATCCTTCTGCAAATTCCACCATATTGGAGTAGGAACTTCCACAATAATATTCTGCTGAATCAGAAAGCTGTACGTCTGAGATCTTTAGGTGGTTTATTCCATTGCCGCTTTCCACTGAGACACGAGGGTTACCCTTAAATCATGGTAAAATATAGCATTCTTTTCATACTCATAAAAGGTTGACATGAGCTGAGGATTATATCCGAAGGGTTGGTTGTACCACAAGAAGTGCATTGCCAAATTCCCTTCATGAAAGCAGTGCAAAGTCACTGTGTCTCCAACATTGGCTGACATGAGACGGATGGCTAAGGATTGTGCCACAGCTAGAATACACAAAAGTACAGAACTTCATTATATACCTCAATATACATGTATGAATTGTATCAATAAAGGTGTACATCCTATAAGCAGAGAAATATATATGTGTGACTTACCCATCACTCTGAAAAGTGGAAGTATCATACACAGTGCCATGATCATCTTTGATGTTGTCATCCTCTTTACTAACTGTGTCTTAAGTGGAAAAAGTCTACTATGTAGACAACACTTCTACAATGGGCTTATTGGTGATTGGTCGTTCTGGACACGTGCATCATTTTCCTAAATGCCTTTTTCAGCCAACCCTGGTCTTCATAACTGAAAACTACTCATATAATCAACGTTTAAAGTGGACCAATGCTTACTTTATTGGATATTTTGTGCAGGGTGGGTGTCTTGATGATGATATATATATATATATATATTTTTTTTTACATTGTGTACTTTGCAGGCACTGAGTGGACAAAGATGTCCAATCCTGAGGTTGCAGTGTGGAACGAGAAATATAAATGTCCATCAGTAAAATGGGTTTAAAGTAATACTGTTGTCTGGTAAGCATGCAATACATTTTCAAGCACACATTGCAGTATGTAGCTTTATATGCTTTTGGTATCAAACTCAGTTTTGTGCCTGAGATATCTTTGGCCCCACCCCATGCAACAGTTACAGTTCTCCTGATGACATATAGGAGGTCTGTTATAGATAGAACATAACTTGATATGTATCAGGGGGAAGAGTGGAGGAGTATCATGAGTGTATATGGGGGAATCACTTACAGGATGAAACAAGTCTTTATAATGTCAGTCTAATGACCTATCATTCACAGAATCAGGATCTATCTGAAGTGTAACACCTGACAGTTTAGTAGGGGTCAGGGGTGCACCTGGGTCGGTAGGGCTCTTATCTGTAGCCTAGTATACATTAATACAACTTCTACTTTAAACTGTAAATCAACTATCATAGTTCAAGAATGAACATGAACATGCTTTTTAGTCCAGGACTAGTCATAATCTGTGTCTGGGAATCTGGCCCATGTGATAGATAGAGGCTATATAGCATGAAGTATGTCAGTGGACTGTGTTTCTAATTGTCATGTTCGTGATCAACAATGTAAAGATGAGAGAAAACACACTGACACCACACAGACATCCTGCTGAAACTACGTAGTGAGTGAAAGGCCAACCAGGCCTGTCCAAAGCAAAGAGATGGCCTTGTCTTGATGTTATTCTTCAATAACACAGACCAAAAAGCAAATCAGGGGGAGAAAAATATATTTATTAAAAAATAACAAATCATAGTTCTTATGCTGGAAAGTAGATGGCAGATGTTAATACCCAAGCCTAGCCTGTGGTTGACCGATTAAAATGCCTTGCAGTTAAATTGGGCCAATGACCAAATACCAGGTATCCCGTTTCAGAGTCAATGTATAGACAATTTGGACCAATGAGAACTTGCCACATGTAGCTATGAGTCCCGGACTGGAATTTCTAAAAAACACTAGTTCAATTGCTCTCTAGCCCTCTTGACCTGTAGTCCTCTTGGCCTCTAGTCATCTGCGTTGTGTATTTATCTTAAAATATTCTTACAATGGTAACAGTAGGTTGTCTCTGTAGAAGCCCGCTGTACAAACATTCATACAGGCATACTGTATGTACAGAACACAAGAGAAGGAAGAAGTCTGGTTTAGTCCCTATCAGTTGTTTAAATATATACAGTGCCTTGCGAAAGTATTCGGCCCCCTTGAACTTTGCGACCTTTTGCCACATTACAGGCTTCAAACATAAAGATATAAAACTGTATTTTTTTGTGAAGAATCAACAACAAGTGGGACACAATCATGAAGTGGAACGACATTTATTGGATATTTCAAACTTTTTTATCAAATCAAAAACTGAAAAATTGGGCGTGCAAAATTATTCAGCCCCTTTACTTTCAGTGCAGCAAACTCTCCAGAAGTCCAGTGAGGATCTCTGAATGATCCAATGTTGACCTAAATGACTAATGATGATAAATACAATCCACCTGTGTGTAATCAAGTCTCCGTATAAATGCACCTGCACTGTGATAGTCTCAGAGGTCCGTTAAAAGCGCAGAGAGCATCATGAAGAACAAGGAACACACCAGGCAGGTCCGAGATACTGTTGTGAAGAAGTTTAAAGCCGGATTTGGGTACAAAAAGATTTCCCAAGCTTTAAACATCCCAAGGAGCACTGTGCAAGCGATAATATTGAAATGGAAGGAGTATCAGACCACTGCAAATCTACCAAGAGCTGGCCGTCCCTCTAAACTTTCAGCTCATACAAGGAGAAGACTGATCAGAGATGCAGCCAAGAGGCCCATGATCACTCTGGATGAACTGCAGAGATGTGTCCATAGGACAACAATCAGTCGTATATTGCACAAATCTGGCCTTTATGGAAGAGTGGCAAGAAGAAAGCCATTTCTTAAAGTTATCCATAAAAAGTGTATTTTAAAGTTTGCCACAAGCCACCTGGGAGACACACCAAACATGTGGAAGAAGGTGCTCTGGTTAGATGAAACCAAAATTTAACTTTTTGGCAACAATGCAAAACGTTATGTTTGGCGTAAAAGCAACACAGCTGAACACACCATCCCCACTGTCAAACATGGTGGTGGCAGCATCATGGTTTGGGCCTGCTTTTCTTCAGCAGGGACAGGGAAGATGGTTAAAATTGATGGGAAGATGGATGGAGCCAAATACAGGACCATTCTGGAAGAAAACCTGATTGAGTCTGCAAAAGACCTGAGACTGGGACGGAGATTTGTCTTCCAACAAGACAATGATCCAAAACATAAAGTAAAATCTACAATGGAATGGTTCAAAAATAAACATATCCAGGTGTTAGAATGGCCAAGTCAAAGTCCAGACCTGAATCCAATCGAGAATCTGTGGAAAGAACTGAAAACTGCTGTTCACAAATGCTCTCCATCCAACCTCACTGAGGGGGGGGGGGGGGGGGGGGGGGGGGGGGGGGGGGGGGTGGACTTCTGCTTGTCAAACATCACTTTCACAAATCATGGGTGTTAATATGGAGTTTGTCCCCCCTTTGCTGCTATAACAGCACTACTCTTCTGGGAAGGCTTCCCACTACATGTTGGAACATTTCCGCGGGGTCTTGCTTCCATTCAGCCCCAAGAGCATTAGTGATGTGGGGCACTGATGTTAGGTGATTAGGCCTGGTTCGCAGTAGGTGTTCCAATTCATCCCAAAGGTTTTTGATGGGGTTGAGGTCAGGGCTCTGCTCTCTTAGCCAACCAGCTAATTTGACTCACTTTATCTAGTCTGTTTTACTCTGTGGTTAATGTGGTTCTAAAAGGAATCTATCAGAAGGAGGATCCTCCTCTATTGGTCTCATTCTGACAGAGGAACCTGCAGTTGACTTTTTGCTTCAAAGACATGTCTGTTTGAGAATGTACTGAACGTTCTCACATGACATCATCACAAAATTGCCCCTCCCCCTAGGACCACAAGTTAGAATAGATGGTGCTGCATCATACATGAGGTGCTTAACTCATAGGGTTCAGATAGGGTTCATTAGCAGTTATTTGTGGTTTGTAACTGATTTCAGATAACAAAATATATATTACAGTCAGTTTTATATATACTTGTTTTGCTGTGACTAAGCTATCATGGGAAACATGAACAACCAGTAAAGATAGTGAGAACAACAGTGACACCACATAGACATCCTGCAGAAAACCACATAGAGACACAGAGAGCAGGTAGGAGGGTGTGCACAAAGACAGCAGGCCCTCTCACCAACATATTATATACGACCTCATCTTGTGCTTACAGAAGACTGCAGAGTACCTGTGAATTTGTTCACTGTGTGGGGGGTGGGTGTGAGTGACATGCTATCGACACAACTTAAAGAGGACAACACATTACAGAGGAGAGATGACATGAATAAATAGGTTGTCTCCCATACCTATTCAACTACTCCCTGGAACTCAATACAAAACTACACACAAACACGAGTCATTGTCTTCATCATATACAAAAGAGAGTACCCTGCTACCCATTTTATTTTGAATGATTGTGTGTCTCCTCCTGATAACTTAGCTACACTTTATAGTAACTTAGTTAATGTTAGTAATGATCCAGTGATGATGACTACCTAGACTGTTGGATGCAAGTAACTCTATGATTCTGAAATGGATTTATAACATGATACAGATGTGTAATATGTATGTAATAAATGTATATATTACCTTGTTATAGATTCTTCACAGACACACAGTGTCTTTGTTGGGGCATTGTTGACAGATATTATGACTACACACATGAACTATCTCTGGAAAGTACATTTTCAATGATTCTTCGACAAATTTGTAAACAATTTGAAAATTTTCACAACTTCTAAAAGTTGCTGTGACTCTACTGGTGAAGCTGCCACAGGGGACTTCCATATACACTGCTGCTCCCTATCGACAGATAAAGGAATTTTGTCAATGGTTTGTGAAAACTGCTCAGTCACAATATGTACATTGTCATATCTGAAATCAGTCTCAACAATATAAATTATGTTCAAAGTATATTCACCTAAGATGTTTATTTTAATTCAGGCTTTTTTCATGAAGAGAGTGAGTTTATGCTCTTAGTGAAATGGCTGTTTGTGGTTTAGATGCAATGAGGTGTGTGTAGAGTGCACGTGGTGTGGACTGATAGTCATTGCTTGTGGTTAGAGATGAGTTTAGCTGAGAGTTAAATCTATTTAGGGTATTCAGAACACCACAGAGATGTTTTTAGGATACAGCTAAAAAAAGAGTTTGAGACAAACTAAAACACCAGTCAATAGATGCATTATGCAACCAAAAATAGCTTTGTTACATTGAGCATCAGCCTAATATGGTTGTTGCAAACTGAATCTGTGGTAGAAATATAAGGACAGAGAAAAATATGAATGCAAACCAAACAATATCTCTATATGAAATCAGTTTAATGTTTTATTGGATCTAAAATGCACAACAGTATCATTGTTAAAAGGAGATTGACAGAATACAATTTTAACACACAATGAAAAGCCATAGTTACACATATGGTGTAGAAATCACAAAATCGGTGCGAGTTATTATTAGAGAGCAAAAGTTGATGTTTCAGTCCATGTTTTGGCGTCTCACCCCAGAGTACACAGTGTCTCTCTCCATGGTGCTCCTCTGTCTCTGGGTCTCTGGCTTCTTGTGGATGACATTCAGAGCAGCGTAATGGACCGATGTGAGTGTGTCATCATCTTCTCGATCCTAAGAGAAACAGCAATACATTCCAAAGACATCATGAAATGACCTGATAATTTGATAGAAGGATCTGTTTACAGTTCATGAAACTCGTACAAAAAAAACAAACACTTTATGGTCTGCATACCTGGTTATGAGAACCGGGGACTGCCGGACCACTTGACTGAGTGTGCGTTTCTGTTAGACAAACACATGGAGGAATAATCATCATCAACATAATCATCATCATCAACAGCGACATCATCATCAACATCTTCATAAAATAAATTTACCCAGTTTCATGACTAAAACTTGTAATCTATACTGCACCTACAGCTTTAGCATATTTTGTAGACGATAACTTACCTCCGCACAGCAGAGAGGATTTCTTGGTCATCTTATACAAAACACAACCAAGGATAATGATGAGGATGACACAAATAGCCAACGCTACACCCAGACAGTACACCAAGAGAACCTGGTGCTCCTTACAACCATCTGTAGAAAAACAGACAGTGATAGAGGAGATTCAGGACATTTTGTTCATCCAGGCATATAATTTATTCATAGCAATATGAAGAAATGTTAGACATTTTCAGAAATGTCAGAAATATCACTTGCGGTCAATGTCCAGCTTGGTCCCATTCCCAAATAGTATTTCTCCACATGAGGCCACAGCACAGTAGTAAGTCCCAGCATCAGAGAGTCTGAGGTTCCTCTTGGGGAGGTTGTAGACACAGCTCTGTGTATGAGACCCAGCCTCAGGGCTCTTCTCACACTGGTCACTCCTGTCTCCATTGGTGTAAATTATTTCTGGAGGTGATTCTCCTGAGCCATGTCTGAACCAATAGACACTGTGATCTCCTGCACAGGTCTCAGTGTGTATTGTACAGTTCAGAGTCACAGAGTCTCCTGGCTGGACTGACTCAGACACAGGTTGCTGTACAACAGTTTTGCTTGATCCTGAAATAAAAAGTTATGAATTAATTTTTAATTTTAGATGATGGATTAGCACATTTGAAGAATTAACATACAAGATATATTTTACGATATTACTGTTAATACAACAACAGCCCACCTTTCAGAATGAGTATTATCCCGTTTTTGAATTCCATCACATTAACATTAATTCCCCCACAGACATATGTGGCGGAGTCAGATGGCTGAGTGTTGGAGATGTGTAGATGAAAAAATCCATTTCCACTTTGCACTGTGAACCGAGGGTTATCTTTAAACTCAGTGTGAAATTGTGCACCACCATCATATTTGTAAATTGTTGATACAAGTTGAGGCTTCTGTCCTACTGCTAGCTTGTACCATGAGATATAAGAATTTCTGTCCGGATAGAAGCATTGCAGAATCACATTGTCTCCAAGATGAGCGTGCAGAAGAGGACTTGGATGGCTAATGTCCTCCGTGTCCACTATAAATAAAATACAGAGAAGATTACTCGAACATTTACTTGCTTTAAATACATTAATCCTAAATCCTGGTTGGGTGTGGTGTACAGTGTTTAGCTTCCCTGTGTGTGTGAATCAAACATGGTTGAACATTGATTCAGGAGTATGAAATATTAGAATCATTGGTTTACCAAAATTATTTAAAGTTGTTAAACTGCAATAACATAGATCATATAATGAGACGAACTTACAGGCTTGGATGAGAACCAGGACAAGACACAACCTGAACATCCTTCAACTTCTCTCTCTCTGGTCTGGTGTAGCAGAACAACTGAGATGAGGGTCAAGAGACAAAGTGAAGTGACAGCATCAGCGGAAATATGTATCTACATGCACCACAGGAGGCACAACTTTTAGGTTGGCTCCATTGGTTGTTTGAAGAGGAAGTGAGGTCAAAAAAATGTCTCACCTTACATACATACAGTATGTATTCATAGATGAATCAATTATGCTATTCTCTCTAAAATGCTTGCGCTACCACAATGGAGTGCTATTTTTCTTCAAGTGGTTTAAAGTCAGTGGCAATTGAAAGTCTACACTAACACTTAAGTATTCATTTTTGATACAAAGTGGGATTGAAATTGATTTAATTGTAATTTTTCGTCAACGATCTACACAAAAAAAACAATGTCAAAGTGGAAGAAATTAGAATAAGTGGTAAGAATTGGGCAAGTCATTAAACGTAGAGGAAAAACACACGTTTATTGAAATATCACACAGGCAAGACATCAGTCAGGAAGTTAAAGCTTGGTCGCAAATGGGTCTTCCAAATGGACAATGACCCCAAGCATACTTCCAAAGTTGTTTTCATTTGGTCAGGGTGTGATGTGGGTGGGTATTCTATGTTGTATGTCTAGGTGTTGTGTTTCTATGTTGAGGCAATCAGAGGCAGCTGGTTATCGTTGTCTCTGATTGAGAACCATACTTAGGCAGCCTGTTTTCCCACTATGGGTATGGGTAGTTGTTTTCTATTTCGTATCTGTACCAGACAGAACTGTTTCGGTTTCGTTTGTTCACGTTGTTGTTTTTGCATTTTTCAGTGTTCTATTAAAATAATTATGAACATGTACCACGCTGCACCTTGATCCTCACCTTCTTCCACCTACGACAACCGTTACAATAACCCAACCAATTCAAAATACAATGCTGAAAAAGATTTTAGAAATTGAAGGGAAGCCTAATATATCGGAGTAAGCGTTGAGATATTAACTGTAAAAGTCCTTTGACACAACAGAAAATAGTTTGAGAACTGGGATTTTACGACCCCTGGGAAATAGCTTATAGTTGTACGGGTAAGATTTATTAATGTTCAATAAATGCACCTCTATAGATAAGGATTCCAGAAAGGAGAAACACAGATCGAGATAGCAAAATACCCATAGAATGTGTTGAGAGAAGCACACACATAGGGAGTAGTGCCATATACATCAATTGTGAGACACATAGATTGTGAGAATATACTGTAGAACATAACTATAGTAATTGGATAGCGGTAGAAAGAACACACACATAGAAGGTAAAAAGCACATACACATAGAAGAAGATGAGGCAGAAATAGGATTGGGCGGCTGTAAAAGGAGACGTGACCCCAGGTCAGGGGGCAGCGGTGGTTTTACAGTGGGCTGTAGATAGAGAGCAGAGAGAGAGAGAGCGGACAGACAGGAGTCAAATATTTATTGCTACTCTTGGGGAAACAGCAGGAAAGATTTTTAAAAGAAAGGGAGAAAGTCGAGAAAAGGGGACAAGAGTCAAGAGAGGAAAGGAAAAAATAAGATGAGAGAGAGAGAGAGAGAGAGAGAGAATAAGGAGAATCCTCGCTGGGGAAACGCTTGGACCTTTAAATTGGGGCTATTTTCTGGGAATTGTCTCGGTAGTACGTGCCAGAGTTTACGACTACAGACAATTATAATAATAGGGTTATTTGCGTCTCCATCTTTTCAATAGTGCTGGTGGTCCAGGGGTAGAACTCTTGCCTACAACGTGGGAGACTCTGGTTTGTATCGCAGCCTATGCACCGATAGACTAAAATTCATTCTGATTGTAATTCAAGTATTGATATGTTTTGCCAGGAGAGATACGGTTGTTAGGGTTTGTTTAAGATATAAACTGAACGTTTTAATAGCTTGTTTAGGTTAAATTGAAAGACTAATTCATTCTAAATAATAGCGAGGCGATTTCGATGTAATACGTTGTCTTGCCTAAATGGTCTGCTGGAATAACCAATTGAGAATGGAGTCGTATTTAAATTACGGAATCATAGAAGAGACAGTTACCTAAATCTAAAGAAATTCTAAATAATAGCGGAGAGATAATGGCGATAGAGTGGTGCCCACCGAAATGTTCTTCATTCTTATGGATTGACTGACATATGTTATAAACTGAGCGAAGTACATGGTACTTTTAAATTGTGTAGAAGAGAAAGTGGGAAGTTTGGTTTTACTTTTACGATAGAATAAAGTTCAAGTTCAAGGTCAAACATTCATGACCAACTATATTCATTGGGTTTGGCTTGTCGAACCCTTACTACTGCTGCTGCAGTCAGCCAACAATGATTTGCAATTCGCTGAAATTGCTGCTGCCTGGGCACGGGCTGAGCGCCTGCTGCTGACGTCACTCACAATGCATTTTTGCAGCCAGGCAATGATGTTGTGACTGAGGATGTGACAGGGAAAATGGTTTGTGTCTTTTAGAGGGAAAATGCGTGCATTATAGCTTTGAGTCACTTTTCAAAAGTTGCTAAAAGTTCCAAATACATTTTTAAATGTAGCTAAATTTGCTAAATCTAGCAACAAGATTGCTAGGTGGGCATCGCTGTTTTTTTGTGCGTGCTGGGCTATATTTGGTTGTAAGGGATTCAGGTCTGAATAGTTGAATCGTAAAAGTTTTTCTGGTTATTGATTTTTGGTTTGACTGTTTAGGTAACACCAGTGAAATTGAACAGAAAGTGAAGGTATTCTAACATTATAATCTGTTTCCATTACGTGGAACAATGACAGGTCCGCAAAGTGGATTGCAGGTTGAGTTCATTTTATTTTAAAGGGACAGTGCTTCATTGTTTTTTTTTTAAATGTTTTCTGGGGGCTGTAATCTTGAAGGGAGTGAGGGAGGTAGAGACATGTTTATACCAAAATTGAAAAGGCCTGGAAATGTTTGGTTTGTTTTTAGCCTTTTGGTTTGAGGAGATTTCCATTTTCCTAGAGACACGATATCTTTAAAGGGTACACACATATGGAATATTATACGTTTTATTTTATGAGTTTTAATTAAACACGTGAATTATTTTGATAAGGGAATGTTCTGGGAACCTGGGGTACAACATGTAGAAAATGTTTGATGTTTTTTCTTTAATTTGTATAATATAGTATGGAACACGAAGGTAAAAGGGTGGTATGACCTTTGACCTCTATCATGGCTTTCCTTTGTGGTCTGATCAGCGTCATGGGAGGGCCATTTAATAATGGCTTAATGAAGCTTAATGAATATAAGGTCATTTGTGATACTGATTTTAAGGTAAATTGAGTAATTGATAATTATGAACGAGTTTATAGTTCTTCGACATAGTTGTAATTTGAACCAATGAGAAGAAAGAAAGGGCATAGCCTTGGATTAATGGTAGACTTATGTTAAGTATTTAGAACCTAATCGAAGCCAACATGACAGGGATATATGACATCTGTGGGGATTCAGGATTATTGAGAGCATTGAGATAACCTTAATCAACCTATGCAAAATTACTTTAGAGATGGTCACCAAAGACAGATGATTTATCTAAAATCCACGAGTTCAGACAGTGAGACATTTAGTAAATATTTGGGAATACCCCATATTTGATACTGACTGTTATGAGACAGAGCGACACACAGATAGTAGAAAGGACAGACGGAGAAGCCCTCCCCGCACTGCTGAGACCTTGATGGTTTGGGAGCAGAGAGGAGAAGGAGGGGGGGCTAGGAAAAGAGCAAGATAGAGAGAGAGAGCAGAATGAATTTGAGTTGCATGAGGAGAGAAGATAGGAGTGACACAGAATGGATAGATAACTGTTCCTGAGTGGAGACAAAAGGGGCCTGACACTGAGCCATTGCATAGAAATGATTTGGCACAACAGGTCGAAATAGTAGCATGTACTAGTGCCTGTGAAATAAGAAAGGAGAGAAAGGTTACTGTTTACATAGACAAGCACATCGGCATTTAAAACCATGCAAAGCAGCACAGATAAATCTTAACCAACAGCGCAGTTCAAGAAGAAGAACATATTTACCAAGTAGACTAAAATAAAAAAGTTATAATAAAAAGTAACACAATAAGAAAAACAATATCAAGGCTATATTCAGGGGGCACCCGTACCGAGTCAGTTGAGGTAATCTGTACATGTAGGTGGGGGTGAAGTGACTATGCATAGGTAACAAACAAACATCGAGTAGCAGCAACATACAAAAGGGAGGAGGGGAGGGTCAATGTAAATTGTCGGGTGGCGGTTTTATGAATTGTTCAGCAGTTTTATGGCTTAGGGGTAGAAGCTGTTGAGGTGCCTTTTGGTCTTAGACTTGGCTCTCCGGTACTGCTTGCAGTGCGGTAGCAGAGAAAACAGTCTATAACTTGGGTGACTGGAGTCTGACAATTTTATGGGCTTTCATCTGACACGCCTATTATATAGGTCCTGGATGGCAGGAAGCTTGGCCCCAGTGAGGTATTGGGTCATTCGCGCAACCCTCTGTAGTACCTTACGGTCAGATGCCGAGCAGTTACCATACCAGGCAGTGATGCAACCAGTCAGGATGCTCTCGATGGTGCAGCAGTAGAACCTTTTGAGGATCTGGGTCCCATGCCAAATATTTTCAGTCTCCTGAGGGGGAAAAGGTTATGTTGTGACCTCTTCACGACTGTCTTGGTATGTTTGGACCATGATAGATCGTTGGTGATATGGACACCAAGGAACTTGAAACTCTCGACCCGCTCCACTACTTCCCCGTCGATGTTAATGGGGGCCTGCTCGGCCCGCCTTTTCCTGTAGTCCACGATCAGCTCCTTAGTCTTGCTCACATTGAGGGAGAGGTTGTTGTCCTGGCACCACACTGCCAGTTCTCTGACCTCCTCCCTATAGGAAGTCTCATCGTTGTCGGTGATCAGGCCTACCACTGTTGTGTTGTCAGCAAACTTAATGATGGTGTTGGAGTCGTGTTTGGCCACGCAGTTGTGGGTGAACAGGGAATACAGGAGGAGACTAAGAGTGGGTCTTGGGTGTCCGGGAGGATGCTGTTGATGTGAGCCATGACCATCCTTTCAAAGCACTTCATGGCTACTGACGTGAGTGCCACGTGGCGGTAATCATTTAGGCAGGTAACCTTCACTTCCTTGGGTACAGAAACTATGGTGGTCTACTTGAAACAGGTATTACTGACTTGGTCAGGGAGAGGTTGAAAATATCAGTGAAGACATTTGACAGTTGGTCCGTGCATGTTTTGAGTACACGTCCTGGTAATCTGTCTTGCCCAGCGTCTTTGTGAATGTTGACCTGTTTAAAGGTTTTGTTCACATCGGCTACCGAGAGCTTTATCACACAGTCATCCAGAACAGCTGGTGCTCTCGTGCATGTATTGACGCTTTGCTTGTTTGATGGTTCCTCTGTGGGCATAGCAGGATTCCTTATAAGCGTCTGAATTAGTCTCCCGCTCCTTGAAAGTGGAAGCTCTAGCGTTTAGCTCGATGCGTATGTTGCCTGTAATCCATGGCTTCTGGTTGGGATATGTTCGTACAGTCACTGTGGGGATGATATCATCGATGCACTTATTGATGAAGCCGATTCCTGAGGTGGTGTATTCCACAATGACATTGGATGAATCCCGGAACATATTCCAGTCTGCGCTAGCAAAACAGTCCTGTAGTGCAGCATCAGACCACTTCCGTACTGAGCGAGTCACTGGTACTTCCTGCTTTAGTTTTTGCTTGTAAGCAGGAATCAGGAGGATAGAATTATGGTCAGATTTTCCAAATGGAGGGCAGGGGATCGCTTTGTATGCATCTCCTTGTGTGGAGTAAAGGTGGTCTAGGATTTTTTTCCCCCTGGTTGCACATGTGACATGCTGGTAAAAATGTTGTAAAACTGATTTATGTTTGCCTGCATTAAAGCCCATGGCCACTAGGAGCGCTGCTTCTGGGTGAGCATTTTCTTCTTTGCTTATGGCCTTATAGAGTTGGTTGAGAGCGGTCTTAGTGCCAGCTTTGCTTTGTGGTGGTAAATAGACAGCTACGAATAGTACAGCTGAGAACTCTCTTGGTAGAAAGTGTGGTATACAGCTTATCATAAGGTACTCCACCTCAGGTGAGCAACACCTCGAGACTTCTTTAATATTAGACATCGCACACCAGCTGTCTTTGACAAAAAGACATACACCCCCACCCCTCGTCTTACCAGTGCATGGAAAATCCCTCTAGCTCTATATTGTCCGTATCTTTGTTCAGCCACGTCTCTGTGAAACATAAGATGTTACAGTATTTAATGTCCCGTTGGTAGGATAATCTTAATTGTAGGCCATCAATTTTATTTTCCAATGATTGCACGTTACCAAGAATAATGGAAGGCAATGGGAGTTTACTCTCTCGCCTCCGGATTCTCAGAAGGGTGCCCGATCTGTGGCCTCTTTTCCAGCGTCTTTTCTTCATGCAAAAGGCTTGGATCTGGGCCTGTTCCAGTGAAAGCAGGATATTCTTCTCGTCAGACTCGTTAAAGGAAAAGGTTTCTTCCAGTCTGCGGTGAGTAGTCGCTTTTCTGATGTCCAGAAGTTATTCTTGGTTATAAGAGACGATAGCAGCAACATTATGTACACAATAAGTTAAAAAATAAGTTACACAAAAAGCAAAAAAAATTACAAAATAGCACAATTGGTTGGGAGAATGTAAAACGTCAGCCATGTTCTTCGGCACCACCTCCAGGTATTGACAACAAGCGGACCGCCACCGGACCCCGGCCCCCCGGTATTGTCTCGAGCAGATGGTATTGCGGTCCAGTAGAGACCTGCCACACCGAGTAGAGTCCCGCAAACTTTCCCCCCGCTTTATCGTCCCTTTCCCTATTTCCAAGATTATTAGCCCCTCTGCTGTTTGTCTTCTGTTGCCCCGTACCCTCTGCAATCATCTTACTTTTCGTATCTCACAGCCCTTTGTCTCCTGTTTCTAGGCCCACCCCTATTCCCCTTCTCATCGACGGCCAACCGGCGTGAGCAGTGAGGTGCCTCCTGAAGATTCAACCTTGGGGCAGGGCATTCCAGTACCTGGTTG
Organism: Oncorhynchus mykiss; assembly: GCF_013265735.2. Taxonomy (NCBI): domain Eukaryota; kingdom Metazoa; phylum Chordata; class Actinopteri; order Salmoniformes; family Salmonidae; genus Oncorhynchus; species Oncorhynchus mykiss. Next base: position 19,256,693 of record NC_048573.1, read on the forward strand.
ACTGGGAGGGTTATGGCCCGGAGGAGAGGTGCTGGGTCCCCGCCAGGGACATCCTGGACACAGGCCTCATTGCTGAGTTCCAACGCCGGCACCCTGGTCAATCAGGTATCCGCCCAGGTAGGACACCAGGTGGCGTCCTATCTGGGGGGGGGGGGGGTACTGTCCCACGCTGATCTGTTTCACCTGTCTTTGTGCTTGTCTCTACCCCCCTCCATGTGTCTCCTATCTTCCCCATTATCCCCAGTGTACTTATACCTGTGTTCTCTGTTTGTCTGTGGCCAGTTTGTTTTGTTTCGTCAAGCCTACCAGCGTTTTCCCCGTGCTCCTGTCTGTCTCTAGTTCCTGTTTTCTAGCTTTCCTGGTTTTGACCATTCTGCCTGCCCTAAGCCTGAGCCTGCCTGTCATTCTTTACCATGCCTTACCACCCTGGAATACTGCCCTCTACCTGCCCTGACCCTGAGCCTGCCTGCCGTTCTGTACCTTTCTGACTCTGCTATAGACTACTGACCCCTGCCTGCCCTTGACCTGTTGTTTGCCTGCCACTTGTTTGAGTTATAAACTTTTGTTCCGAAAAAGTCTGCATGTGGGTCTTCTCCTGAGCCTTGACATTCTGACAGTAATATGTTGCTGAATCTGAGAGCTGCATGTCTGAGATCCGTAGGTGTTTATTCCTTTGCCACTTTGCACTGAAAAGCGAGGTTTGCCTTTGAAATGCATTGTGGAATGTAGCATTATTGACAAAATTCAAACAACAGAAATCTCATAATTAAAATTCCTCATACATACAAGTGTTATACACCATTTTAAAGATAAACTTTTTGTTAATCCAGCCACAATGTACGATTTCAAAAAGGCTTTACAGTGAAAGCACACCATGCGATTATGTTAAGTCAGTGGCTAGCCACAGAAAACCATACAGCCATTTTCCATAAAAGGAGAGGTGTCACAAAAGTCAGAAATACCGTTAAAATGAATCACTAACCTTTGATGATCTTCACCGGATGGCACTCCCAGGACTCCATGTTAGACAATAAATGTGTTTTGTTCGATAAAGTTCATCTTTATGTCCAAAAACCTTATTTGAAATTGATGCGTTATGTTCAGAAATGAATTGTCTCAAACAAACATCCGGTGAAATTGTAGAGCGCCACATCAAATTACAGAAATACTCATCATAAACATTGATGAAAGATACAAGTGTTATACATAGGATTAAACGTCTTGTTTATCCAGCTGTTGTGTCCGATTTCAAAAAGGCTTTAAGGCGAAAGCACACCATGCGATTATGTTAGGTCAGCACCTAGCCTAGCCTAGTCAGTTAGTAGAAACATGTCAAACAATGTATAATCAATCTTTAGGATGTTTTTATCATAAATCTTCAATAATATTCCAACTGGACAATTCCGTTGCAATTAGAAAGGAAAGAGAACAAGCGTCGCGCTCACGGACACGCGTGAGACTAAACTAATGTCTTTCAGCTTGACCACTTGTTGAAACAGCTCTTATTCGATCCCCTTTCACAATACAAGCCTGAAACAACTTCTAAAGACGGTTGACATCTACTGGAAGCCTTAGGAAGTGCAATCTGAGCCCACAGACACAGGATATTGGATAGGCAATCACTTAAAAAAACTACAGATTTCCCACTTCCTGGTTGAATTTGTCTCAGGTTTTTGCCTGCCGTATGAGTTCTGTTATACACACAGACAGTATTTTAACAGTTTTGGAAACTTTAGAGTGGTTTCTATCCAAATCTACCAATTACAGTGGGGCAAAAAATTATTTAGTCAGCCCCCAATTGTGCAAGTTCTCCCACTTAAAAAGTTGAGAGAGGCCTGTAATTTTCATCATAGGTACACTTCAACTATGACAGACAAAATGAGAAGACATGAGAAAAAATCCAGAAAATCACATTATAGGATTTTTTATGTATTTATTTTATATTTATTTATACAGCCCACCATGCTCTTTACAGATAAACTGAAAATCACTTACTGTATATGATCAATGCTAAAAGTGGACTAATGCTAGTCATTTTGCAACACATGGCTGGATGAAAGCTGTCTAATACTCTGTTATAACTCTTATCTGGATAGATAGTCTGTGTAACAACAATTCAAATATCCAACAACCTTTTTTTCCATCTTGGCAATCATACTTTAAGAACCGATTTACCATCACAGGTTCATTTTAAAATATGTTTTTCATGTAGTTTGTTTCTTTTTTGAAGCATACATTATATGTAGCTTTATGCTCTTGGTATCAACATCAGTTGTGTGCCTTAGATATCTTTGGTTCCATCACTTGCAGCAGTTACAGTTCTCCTGATGACCTATAGGAGGACTGTTATTCATAGAACGTTATTTGATACTGTACGTACAGGATGAATAGGGGTGGAGCATCATGAGTGTATAAGGGGGTAACACCTACAGGATGAAGCAAGTGTATTTTATGTCAGTCTTGCTTTCACTATCATTCACAGAAAAAAAGCACTAACTGAAATGTAACATCTGAGTAGGGGTCAGAGGTGTAACTGGGTGGGTAGGGCTCTTGGCTGTAGTCTGGATACACCTTCTATTCTACACTCTGTAAATTAATGATTACAGTTCAAGAATGGATAAAACCTATGATCTTGTAAGTGATAAGATACTACATGGCATGCAGTATGTCAGTAGGTCTGTGTTTCTAATTGTGATGGGGGAGAACAACAACTGAAGAGAGTAACTGACTGACACCACATAGACATCCTGCTGAAAACCACAGGGTGTGTAGAAGTTCAGCAGGCCTGTCCTAAGCGTAGATATTTTCTCGTCTTATGCTGACAGTAGACCAAAATGTCCAGGTACCTGTGAAAAGCTTAGTGCATGATGAGTGCTTGTGTTTGGCATGGTAATAGTAGGTTGTCTCTGCAGAAGCACTCTTGACAAGCATTCATACAGGCATACTGCATGTACAGAAAACAAGAGGAGGAAGAAGTCAATTTCAGATGGTATCAGATGTTTTAATTCATATTTATAAAAAAAGGTACATACACAGGGAGCAATTCAATCAATTAACATAAAACTTTTTAGGCAAGGTCACAGACCATTAATATTAAAAACACAATATGATCAACTCAGCAATCTCAATAAATATCATAAAATACAATGCTTAAGTGATGATCTCCAGAAGTTACCGCAAAACCTATCTCAAGTATGGTTTTAGGTTGATCTATTTCCTGATGAGGTAGAGGATGATGAAGATGGTCAGACAGCAGAGGAGAACTCCAGTTCTTATGATGGAGAGAAGGACCTGGATTTTCATCTGTGGATAATAGTCATCAAATTCAATGTACAGCTTGGTCCCGTTCCCAAACAGTATCTCCCAACATGAGGCCACAGCGCAGTAGTAAGTCCCAGCATCAGAGAGGCTGAGGTTCCTCTTGGGGAGGTTGTAGACACAGCTCTGTGTAGGAGACCCATCCTCAGGGCTCTTCTCACACTGATCACTCCTGTCTCTATTGGTGTAAAGGATTCCTGGACGGGATTCTCCTGAGCCATGTCTGAACCAAAAGACACGGTGTTCTCCTGCACAGGTCTCAGTGTGTATTGTACAGTTCAGAGTCAGAGTCTCCTGGCTGGACTGACTCAGACACAGGCTGCTGTACAACGATGGTGTTTCTGGATGCCGATCCTGACAAAAAGGTTTTCACGTCAGTAAATGTGTTTCCTTTTTTGTGTCCTAACTCAACATTTGTTGAAAACTACAGTAATGTCTGATTTTGAGAATACCTCACATTTAATGAAGACATTGTATATCCAAAATGTAAAGTGCAAAAATTATCAAGAATATACGTAGTTGCAGAAAAATAGATTCTAGTTATTTTCTCTCTAAAATCAGATTTTGTACCTTTAACAATTAGAATGGTTCCTTTTCAAAAGTCCACCTTGTTGGAAATATAATTCCCACAGTGATATGTTAATGAATCTGAGAGCTGCATGTCTGAGATCCATAGCTGTTTTATTCCTTTACCACTTTGCACTGAAAAGCAAGGGTTTCCTTTAAATGCATTGTAGAATGTAGCATTATTGTCATACTTGTAAAAAGTTGTCATGAGGATAGTCACCCAAGCTTTGCTTGAACCACAAGAAGTGTAGTGTCAAGTTGCCTTCATGGAAGCAGTGCAAAGTCACTGTGTCTCCTTTGTTGGCTGACACTAGGCGCATGGCTGAGGATTGTACCGCAGCTAGAATACACACAAAGACAAACATGAATAGCATCAATAAAGTTCTTTGGTGTCTTCAAATTTAAGGTGTACCCCCTCTAAGCACAGTAGTGTAAAAGTTGAACCTACCCATCTCCCTGAGAAGTGGAAATATCAGGCAGTGTGATGATCATCTTTGAAGATGTCATCCTCTTTACTAACTGTGTCTTGAGTGGAGAAGTCTACCCAAGTAGGCCACACTTCAACAGTGGGCTATTTGGTGATTGGTTGAACTGTCATTTTTGTTGATGCCTTATCCAGCCCACCATGGTCTTCACAGGTAAACTGAGAATCCCTTACTGTAAATAATCAATGCTAAAAGTGGACCAATGGTAGTAATTTGCAAAACTGGCTGGATGAATGCTGTCTAATACTCTGTTAAAACTCTTATCTGGATGGATAGTCTGTGTAAGAACAATTCAAATATCATCAACTTTTTTCCCTTATTGGCAATCATACTTTACCACCTGAATTACAATCATAGGTTTAACTTTTTTTTAAAGCATTTGAAGCATACATTATATGTACCTTTATGCTCTTGGTATCAAAATCAGTTGTATGAAATATCTTTGGCCTCACCACATGCAGCAGTTACATTTCTCCTGATGACCTATAGGGGGACAGATATACATAGAACCTGACTTGATACTGTACATACAGGTTGAACACGGCTGGAGCATTATGAGTGTATAAGGGGGAAACACCTACAGGATGAAGCTACTCTATTTTAAGAAGTGGTGGGAAAAGTACCCAATTGTCATACTTGAGTAAAAGTACAGATAACCTAAATAGAAAATGACTCAAGTAAAAGTGAAAGTCTCCCAGTAAAATACGACTTCAGTAAAAGTCTAAGAGTATTTGGTTCTAAATATATGTACGTTTCAAAGTAAATGTAATTGCTAAAATATTCTTAAGTATCAAAAGTAAAAGTAAAAGTATAAATCATTTCAAATTCCTTATATTAAGCCAACCAGACGGCACCATATTCTTTTTCTTTTTTTTACATTTACGGATAGTCAGGGGTGCACTCCAACGCTCAGACATCATTTACAAACACTGCATTTATGTTTAGTGAATCTGCCAGATGAGAGGCGGTAGGGATGACCACGTGTTCTCTTGATATGTGCGTGAATTGGACCATTTTACCTGTCCTATTAAGCATTCATCATGTAACAAGTACTTTTGGGTGTCAGGGAAAATGAATGGAGTAAAAAGTATAATATTTTCTTTAGGAATGTAGTTAAGTAAAAGTAAAAGTTTTCAAATATATGAAATGGGAAGTAAAGTGCAGATATCCCAAAAAACGAATTAAGTCATTAGTACTTTAAAGTATTTTTACTTAAGTACTTTACACCACTGATTTCATGCTACTTTCACTATCATTCACAGAAACATTAAGTGTAACACCTGATAGTTTAGCAGGGGTCAGAGGTGTACCTGGGTGGGTAGCGCTCTTGGCTGTAGCCTGGATACACCATCTACTCTACACTAAACTAATGATTACAGTTCAATAATTGATAAAAACCTATGATATTGTAAGTGATAAGATACTGTGTTAGTCTACATGTCATGCAGTATGTCAGTGGATCTGTGTTTCTAATAGTGATGGGGGTGAATAACGACTGAAGAGAGTAACTGACTGACACCACATAGACATCCTTCTAGAACCACATAGTGAGTGAATGGTCAACCAGGCCTATACAAAGCAAAGAGACGGTCTTGTCTTGAGCTCACAGCTCAAGGTTGTCTCTGCACAAGCCCTGTGGACAGACATTCATATAGACTCACTTTATGTACAGCACCCAAGAGATGGAAGGAGTCTATTTCTGTCCATGTCAGTTGTTTAAATAGATATTTATTCATGCAAAAAGATGGCACATTCTGAACACAGGGATTTCAGGAGAGCAGTTCAATCAATTAACACATACAGCATAAGGAAGCATGATGATGCTCAATTGAATTAGAAGTCGCAGGCTAATATTTTTCAAATGCAATACGAGCAACTAAGCAATCTCAATTAATCATCATTTGTAATGCATAGCGATGATACAGTATCTCCTTCTTTACTCCAAAACCCATCTCTAGTCTATTAACACTTATTAGCCTTACCTTTATCTATTTCCTGGTGGTGTAGACAATGATTAAGATGATCAGACAGCAGAGGATAATTCCAGTTCTCATGATGGAGAGAAGGACCAGGATTCTCATCTGGGGATCAACGTCACAATATGAAATAATACAATTGCTCTTTAAATGACTTAGACTGACCAGGTGAAAGCTATGATTCCTTACTGATGTCACTTGTTAATGGGCCAGCATCCCTGTGGAAGGCCTTCGACACCTTGAGTCCACGCAGAGAACAATTGAGGCTGTTCTGAGGACAAAAGGGGCGGGGGAGTGGGGGTGCATCTAAATATTAGAAAGGTGTTCCTAAGATTTGGTATACTCAGTGTATATTGTATCACTCCACTATATTGCTATGGGCAGTAGACGATACCGCAAATCAATAATTGCACTGCCATGCCAAAAGTATGTGGACACCTGTTCGTCAAATATCTCATTCCAAAATCATGGCCATTATTTTGGAGTTGGTGATCCCTTTGATGCTATAACAGCTTCCACATTTCTGGGAAGGCGTTCCCCTAGATGTTGGAACATTGTTGCGGGGACTTACTTCCATTCAGCCACAAGAGCATTATTGACGTTTGGTAATCTGATGTTGGGCGATTAAACCTGGCTCGCAGTCGACGTTTCAATTCCTCTCAAAGGTGTTTGATGAGGTTGCGATCAGGGCTCTGTGCAGGCCAGTCAAGTTCTTCCACACAACTATCTTGAAAAACAATTTCTGCATGGACCTCTTTTGTGTACATTGGCATTGCCATGCTGAAACAGGAAAAGGCCTTCCCCAAACTCTTGCCACAAAGTTGGAAGCACTGAATGATCTAGAATGTTATTGTATGCTGTAGCGTTAAGATTTCCCTTCCCTGGAACTAAAGGGCCTAGCCCGAACCATGAAAAACAGCCCCAGACCATTGTTCCTCATCCACCAAACTTTACAGTTGGCACTATAAATTGGGGCATTTAGCGTTCTCCTGGCATCCGCCAAATGCAGATTAGTCCGTCGGAATGCCAGATGGTGAAGCGTGGTTAATCACTACAGAGAACTCGTTTCCACTGTTCCAGAGTCCAATGGCGGCAAGCTTCACACAACTCCAGCCGACGCGTGGCATTGCGCATGGGGATCTTAGGCTTGTATACGTCTGCTCATCCATGAAAATCCATTTCATGAGGCTCCTGACGATCAGTTCTTGGGCTGACGTCGGGTGCTGACTACTTCCAGAGGCAGTTTGGAACTAGTGAGTGTTGCAACTGAGGACAGACGATTTTTAAGCGCTATGCGCATCAGCACCTGGCGGTCCCATTCTGTGAGCTTGTGTGGCCTTCCACACAGCGGCTGAGCATTGTTGCTCCTAGATATTTCCACTTCACAATAACAGCACTTAGTTGATCGGGGATACTCTATCAGGAGATACATTTGACTAACTGACTTGTTGGAAAGGTGGCATCCAGTATCGGTGCCACGTTGGAAGTCACTGAGCTCTTCAGTAAGGCTCAGTGGCTGAAATAGCCGAATCCATTAATTTGAAGGGCTGTTCTGGTGGTTAATTTCTTTACTATCAAATGAGGAGAGACAAACTTATCACACAAGTCAGAGTTATACTTAAACTAAATCTTGAATCACTTATTAATAAGGGAGCAGGTCAAAACAACCCACACATATAGAGTGAATCGCTCTACAATAATCATGGCTGGTCATGGCAGGTCGACGATTCACGATCAAACATCATAAATCTCCTGTCCGTGTTATCTCCCAGAAGCCCATCCTCAGTAAAACACACACACAATAGTTAACAGAATAGTCTATTCATAACACAACCATTTGATGCAATGAAGTATTATAACATAATCTTGCAGTTGTTCCACCATACTGTCCACATACTTTTGTATATATAGTGTATGTACAAGAGTGAACATGAGAAGTGTAAACACCTACACAATGAAACAAGTACATGTCAGTCCTCCATTCCTTGTATATTATTCACAGAAACATTCACTTAGTGTAGCACCTGAGCGTGCATGCCTGATTGGATACCACAGCCACTCAGCTAATGTGACACACTGTATCTAGTCTGTTTTACTCTGTGGTTAGTGTGGTTCTGAAAGGAAGCAATCTATCAGAAGGAGGATCCTACTATTTTGGTCTCATTCTGACCGAGGAACCTGCAGTTGACTTTGTGCTTCACAAGATATGCCTATTTGAGAATGTACTGAAAGTTCTCGCATGACATCGTCACAAAATGGCCCCTCCCCCCCGGACCACAAGTTAGAATAGATGGTGCTGTATGACACATGAGGTGCTGAACTCAGAGGGTTCAGATAGGGTTCATTAGTAGTTATTTGTGGTTTGTAACTGATTTCAACTAAATATGTATTACAGTCAGTTAAATAAATAACTGTTTTGTTGTGGCTGTAAGCTATCATGGGAAACATGAACAACCAGTAAAGATAGTGAGAACAACAGTGACAACACATAGACATCCTGCAGAAAACTACACAGAGACACAGAGACACAGAGAGCAGGTAGGAGGGTCCTGTGTGCACAAAGTCAGCAGGCCCACCTGACCAAAGCGTAGATATGGCCTCGTCTTGGGCTTACAGAAGACTGCAGAGTACCTGTGAACTTGTTGTGTTGGGGTGGGTGTGATTGAAATGCTAACAACACAACTAAGCGAGGTCAACACATTACAGAGGAGAGATGACATGAATAAATAGGTTGACTCCCGATTTTTAAGCGCTATGCGCATCAGCACCTGGCGGTCCCATTCTGTGAGCTTGTGTGGCCTTCCACACAGCGGCTGAGCATTGTTGCTCCTAGATATTTCCACTTCACAATAACAGCACTTAGTTGATCGGGGATACTCTATCAGGAGATACATTTGACTAACTGACTTGTTGGAAAGGTGGCATCCAGTATCGGTGCCACGTTGGAAGTCACTGAGCCCTTCAGTAAGGCTCAGTGGCTGAAATAGCCGAATCCATTAATTTGAAGGGCTGTTCTGGTGGTTAATTTCTTTACTATCAAATGAGGAGAGACAAACTTATCACACAAGTCAGAGTTATACTTAAACTAAATCTTGAATCACTTATTAATAAGGGAGCAGGTCAAAACAACCTACACATATAGAGTGAATCGCTCTACGATAATGATGGCTGGTCATGGCATGTCGACGATTCACGATCAAACATCATAAATCTCCTGTCCGTGTTATCTCCCAGAAGCCCATCCTCAGTAGAACACACACACAATAGTTAACAGAATAGTCTATTCATAACACAACCATTTGATGCAATGAAGTATTATAACATAATTTTGAAGTTGTTCCACCATACTGTCCACATACATTTGTATATATAGTGTATGTACAAGAGTGAACATGAGAAGTGTAAACACCTACACAATGAAACAAGTACATGTCAGTCCTCCATTCCTTGAATATTATTCACAGAAACATTCACTTAGTGTAGCACCTGAGCGTTCATGCCTGATTGGATACCACAGCCACTCAGCTAATGTGACACACTGTATCTAGTCTGTTTTACTCTGTGGTTAGTGTGGTTCTGAAAGGAAGCAATCTATCAGAAAGAGGATCTTACTTTTTTGGTCTCATTCTGACCGAGGAACCTGCAGTTGACTTTGTGCTTCACAAGATATGCCTATTTGAGAATGTACTGAAAGTTCTCGCATGACATCGTCACAAAATGGCCCCTCCCCCCCGGACCACAAGTTAGAATAGATGGTGCTGTATGACACATGAGGTGCTGAACTCAGAGGGTTCAGATAGGGTTCATTAGTAGTTATTTGTGGTTTGTAACTGATTTCAACTAAATATGTATTACAGTCAGTTAAATAAATAACTGTTTTGTTGTGGCTGTAAGCTATCATGGGAAACATGAACAACCAGTAAAGATAGTGAGAACAACAGTGACAACACATAGACATCCTGCTGAAAACCACATAGAGACACAGAGACACAGAGAGCAGGTAGGAGGGTCCTGTGTGCACAAAGTCAGCAGGCCCACCTGACCAAAGCGTAGATATGGCCTCGTCTTGGGCTTACAGAAGACTGCAGAGTACCTGTGAACTTGTTGTGTTGGGGTGGGTGTGATTGAAATGCTAACAACACAACTAAGCGAGGTCAACACATTACAGAGGAGATGACATGAATAAATAGGTTGACTCCCATACTTATTCAACTCCTCCCTGGAAGTCAATACAAAACTACATGTCAACATGAGTCATTGTCATCGTCAAATACAGACATTTTTTGCCAATTTCATTTTGAGTGATTGTGTTGCTCCTTCTGGTAACTAAGCTACACTTTATAATAACTTAGTTTATGTTAGTAGTAATGATCCATCCAGTGATTATGACTACCTAGCCTGTTTGATGCATGTGACTCTATGATTCTGAAATGGATTTATAACATGATACAGATGTGTAATATGTATGTAATAAATGTATATATTACCTTGTTATAGATTCTTAACAGCCACACAGTGCCTTTGTTGTGCCTTTGCTGACAGATATTATGACTACACACATGAACTATCACAGGAAAGTGTTTTATCAACGATTCTTCATAAAAGTAGTGAACAATTTGAACATTTCTTGACTTCTAAAAGTTGCTGTTACTCTACTGGTGTAGCTGCCACAGGGGACTTCCATAAACACTACTGCGCCCTGTTGAAAGATAAATGAATTGCAATCCTGCAAAATGGAATTATAAATTAAGATTTTTGTCAATAGTTTCTGAAGACGGACCAATCACAATGTGTACTTCATACTTAAATCAGTCTCTCAACAATATGCTGTTCAAATTATAGTATTTGTATTTTTAGTTCAGGTTTTTCTCATGAAGAGTTGTACTCTTAGTGACATGGTTGTTTGTGGTTTAGATGCACTGATGTGTGTGTGGAGAGCACGTGGTGAGGACTGACAGTCATTGCTGGGGGTTAGAGATTAATTGAGCTGAGTGTTAAATCTATTTAGGGTATTCAGAACACCATAGAGATGTTTTCGGGATACAGCTGATAAGAGAATTGTGTTCTCCAGGTACATCAACCAATTAATTTTATACTGACTTCTCATGCCCACACATTCACACAGCATTACGCACACACACACACACACACACACAAACAGACGCACATACACACATACCCACACACACATGCACACAAACAGATGCACACACATGTCCTGCTACGCACACACTGTCTGTCTCACTACCCAGCCGACAGAGATAGTGACCTTGTCCTTGAGAAGTACTCCCCGTTCTCTCCCAAATCTCTAGTCAGGTCGGCACCGAGCTCAGACAGTCTGTGTTTAAAATACCATAAAGACATATTGTTTTACCCTCATTCTGACTAGGACTACACATTTATTGATTATGATTTTATACATTCTAATCAATTCCATACAATTATATATTTCAGGGCGGAATATTCTAGTCATTCAATTAACAGACAATTCTCACCTATCAACAGCTAAATAAGAGTTTCAGACAAACTAAAACACCAGTCAATAGATGCATATTCACAGTGCATTAAACAACCAAAAATAGCTTAGTTACGTTGAGCATCAGCCTAATATGGTTCCTGCAAACTGAGTCAGTGGATGAAATTTAAGTACAGAGAAAAATATCAAAGTCCAGAGAAAAAATAAGGCATTTGAATGATTTATTGGAACTAAAATGCACAACGGAATCAATATTAAAAAGGAGCATGACAGAAAGAAGTAACTGGAACACACAATGAAAAGCCATAGTTATATATATAGTGTAGAAAAGATAATCAATGCAAGTTATTGAAGAGCAAAGGTCTGCATTTCAGTCCATGTTTTGTCATCTCACCCAGAGTAAACAGTGTCTCTCTCCATGGCGCTCCTCTGTCTCCCGGTGTTTACTTTCTTGTGGATGACGTTCAGAGCAGCGTCATGGAGTTTTCAGCATCTTCATCCTGAGAGGAATAACAAAAATAAGTGTTCATCAGACAAAAATATTCACAGTGAAACAACACCTATAGCTAAATGCCTATTTTCATATTTGAATGAAGAAAAAATGCATTGAATCAGCAGCAGCTGGACAAGTGTTATGTCTGTCTTCCTAGTTATGAGAACTGGGGACTGACGTTCCTTTAGACGAACACATGGTGGAATCATCATCGTCATCATCATCATCATTATCATCATCATCATACAACGAATTAACCCATTTTCAGGACTAAAACATTGAATGTATACTGCATCAACAGATTAAGCATATCAAATATCAAATCAAATTGTATTGTGCCGAATACACTGTAGACCTTACAGTGAAATGCTTACTTACAAGCCCTAATCAACAATGCAGTTTAAAAAGAAAATCTAATTTTAAAAATACCTAAAAGAAAATAAGAATAAGAAATAACAGTAACAAATAATTGAAGAGCAGCAGTAAAATAACAATAGTGAGGTTATATACAGTACAGGGGGTACCGGTACAGAGTTAATGTGTGGCGGCACCGGTTAGTCTTGGTAATTGAGGTAACATGTACATTTAGGTAGAGTTATTAAAGTGACTATTCATAGATAATAACAAAGAGTCAGCGGCAGTGTAAAATGGGGGGGGGGGGGGGGGCAATGCAAATTGTATGGGTAGCCATTTGATTAGATGTTCAGGAGTCTTATGGCTTTTGGGTAGAAGCTGTTTAGAAGCCTCTTGGACCTAGACATGGCGATCCGGCACCGCTTGCCATGCGGTAGCAGGGAGAACAGTCTATGACTAGGGTGGCTGGAATCTTTGACAATTTTATGGGCTTTCCTCTGACACCGCCTGGTATAGAGGTCCTGGGTGGCAGGAACTGGGCCGTACGCAGTACCCTCTGTAGTGCCTTGTGGACTGAGGCCGAGCAGTTGCCATACCAGGCAGTGATGCAACCAGTCAGGATGCTCTCAATGGTGCAGCTATAGTACATTTTGAAGATCTGAGGACCAAGGCCAAATCTTTTCAGTCTCCTTTAGGGAAATATGTTTTCTTGTGCCCTCTTCACGACTGTCTTGGTGTGCTTGGACAATGTTAGTTTGTTGGTGATGTGGATGTCAAGGAACTTGAGCTCTCAACCTGCTCTACCACTACTGTCCTGGCATCACACGGTCATGTCTCTGACCTCCTCCCTATAGGCTGTCGTCATTGTCGGTCATCAGGCCTACCACTGTTGTGTTATCTGCAAACTTAATGATGGTGTTGGAGTCGTGCTTGTCCGTGCAGTCATGAGTGAACAGGGAGTACAGGAGGAGATTTACCACGCACCAATGAGGGGCCCCCCGTGTTGAGGATCAGCGTGGCGGATGTGTTGTTGCCTAACCACGAACCCCATCAAACGGCCTATGCACCCATGCTCCTCTTGCGAACGGTGGATAAAGAGTAACAGCAAAGCTTTGGTATGTTTGGAATGCACGCAGTGGATTCATTTAAAATGCAGCGATTCTAGCTTTGGGGTCAATGAAGCTTACCGTTGCTGTCGGTGTGCTGTACCCGCGGGGTGTGTGAGCATTGAAGGTGGAGTGGGACCAGAGGACTACTGAGGGTGGAGAGTGCACCGGAGGAGGGGGGGTCCACAGCGGAGCGGAGACAACCAGAGGCGAGTGACGGGGGACACGGTGGTGAGGATGATGGAGTGGCACCTGGGGAGGGGTGCTCCATGGCGACAGAGAAGCCACCGGAGGCAGGGCAGTGGGAAGATGGCAGCGCAGTGGGAGGCGAGTTACAAGTGGATCAGGAAATTCAAGGCCTTGGGGAAGAAGGGCTTACATTTTGTGTACTTAAACGTTCGAAGCCTACTACCGAAGATCGATGAGATACGCCTGTTGGTTTGCAAATCAGAGTTGGGTGTCATGTTTTACTGAGACATAGTTCATCTGTTTGTGACTAAGAAATTGAGATAGGTAATTACTCTGTTGTCAGGAAGGATCGGAATCAGAACGGTGGGGGGATATGTGCGTTTGTAAGATCAGACATTGCTTTTAACGTCAGATCGGATTTAAACGCTGATCTAGAGATTGTCTGGCTGGATATCTGCCTTCCCAAAACCAAGTCGATTTTGTTGGTGGTGTGTTATATTATAGGCCGCCCAAGCAGAATGCATTCTATGAAGGTCTTGAAATTGTGTTGTCAAACTGTAATGATTCCCTGTTGAAGGAAATCATTTTGTTAGGGGATTTCAATACTGATGTCTGCAAAAAGAATAGCCCAACCCACAATGCATTTATGCACTTTTGTAGATCACTTGCTCTGACCCAAATTATAAAATAATTCCACCAGGATATGTGAAACAGTGCAAAGTACAATTGACTTAATATTGGTGTCTGATAAACCTAAAACATCGCAGAGTGGAGTAATAGTCTAGGGAATCAGTGATCATTTTATTACATTTTGCACAAGGAGGATTTTTAAAGACATATTTAAGTGTCACAAAACCGTTAGAATCAGAGGACTCAAAAAATACTGTGCAGAATAGTTTAGGGAGGAAGTGGGTAAAAATGACTGGTCACCTGTGCTAGATAGTGTAGGGGTAGACAGTGCCTGGGAAGCCTTTAAATGTTGATTCCTTGATGTGGTGAATGTGATGGCTCCCATTAGACGGGTCAGGGTAAAGCAGAGATTATTATCTCAGCAAAGTAACCCCTCTTAGCTTCATCTTTCCAGCTCTGTGCTTCATTTCTATGACGTTTATATAGGACAAAATCATGCTGCTCTTGAGAGTACATACATTTCTTAAAGGCCTTATTCCTTGCTTGGATAGATTCTAGAATCTCATGATTAAGGAACTAGGCTGTAGTAGTACTACCAAAAAGAAACTAAATAGTATTGGACTGAACATCAAAGCTGAGATGGTATATGAAAAAGCAGAGTTTGCCAATGAATTCAACTCTTTTTTTACTTTGGTTGCCAGCAAGCTGGTTAGCAAGCTGCCCACCAGTTCTGGTTTGTATTGAAGCAACCAAGTCAAGAAGTATTCTGTAGAGTTAGGGGGTTCAGCCAAACTCTTTTTCTTTTGCAAAGGTAGCAACAGCCAAAATAGTCAGTATGCTGGCAGAGCTAAAATGCTCCAAAGCCACAGGTCTGGATAATATCCTGCAAGGTTTCTAATAGATTCTGATGAGCAAATTGGCCCTTCTTTACGCATATTGTTAATCACTCTCTTGAACAAGGCACCTTTCCCAGGGACATGAAACAAGCTAAAGTTATACAGTGCCTTGCGAAAGTATTCGGCCCCCTTGAACTTTGCGACCTTTTGCCACATTTCAGGCTTCAAACATAAAGATATAAAACTGTATTTTTTTGTGAAGAATCAACAACAAGTGGGACACAATCATGAAGTGGAACGACATTTATTGGATATTTCAAACTTTTTTAACAAATCAAAAACTGAAAAATTGGGCGTGCAAAATTATTCAGCCCCTTTACTTTTAGTGCAGCAAACTCTCTCCAGAAATTCAGTGAGGATCTCTGAATGATCCAATGTTGACCTAAATGACTAATGATGATAAATACAATCCACCTGTGTGTAATCAAGTCTCCGTATAAATGCACCTGCACTGTGATAGTCTCAGAGGTCCGTTAAAAGCGCAGAGAGCATCATGAAGAACAAGGAACACACCAGGCAGGTCCCAGATACTGTTGTGAAGAAGTTTAAAGCTGGATTTGGATACAAAAATATTTCCCAAGCTTTAAACATCCCAAGGAGCACTGTGCAAGCAATAATATTGAAATGGAAGGAGTATCAGACCACTGCAAATCTACCAAGACCTGGCCGTCCCTCTAAACTTTCAGCTCATACAAGGAGAAGACTGATCAGAGATGCAGCCAAGAGGCCCATGATCACTCTGGATGAACTGCAGAGATCTACAGCTGAGGTGGGAGACTCTGTCCATAGGACAACAATCAGTCGTATATTGCACAAATCTGGCCTTTATGGAAGAGTGGCAAGAAGAAAGTCATTTCTTAAAGATATCCATAAAAAGTGTTGTTTAAAGTTTGCCACAAGCCACCTGGGAGACACACCAAACATGTGGAAGAAGGTGCTCTGGTCAGATGAAACCAAAATTGAACTTTTTGGCAACAATGCAAAACGTTATGTTTGGCGTAAAAGCAACACACCATCCCCACTGTCAAACATGGTGGTGGCAGCATCATGGTTTGGGCCTGCTTTTCTTCAGCAGGGACAGGGACGATGGTTAAAATTGATGGGAAGATGGATGGAGCCAAATACCGGACCATTCTGGAAGAAAACCTGATGGAGTCTGCAAAAGACCTGAGACTGGGACGGAGATTTGTCTTCCAACAAGACAATGATCCAAAACATAAAGCAAAATCTACAATGGAATGGTTCAAAAATAAACATATCCAGGTGTTAGAATGGCCAAGTCAAAGTCCAGACCTGAATCCAATCGAGAATCTGTGGAAAGAACTGAAAACTGCTGTTCACAAATGCTCTCCATCCAACCTCACTGAGCTCGAGCTGTTTTGCAAGGAGGAATGGGAAAACATTTCAGTCTCTCGATGTGCAAAACTGATAGAGACATACCCCAAGCGACTTATAGCTGTAATCGCAGCAAAAGGTGGCGCTACAAAGTATTAACTTAAGGGGGCTGAATAATTTTGCACGCCCAATTTTTCAGTTTTGGATTTGTTAAAAAAGTTTGAAATATCCAATAAATGTCGTTCCACTTCATGATTGTGTCCCACTTGTTGTTGATTCTTCACAAAAAAATACAGTTTTATATCTTTATGTTTGAAGCCTGAAATGTGGCAAAAGGTCGCAAAGTTCAAGAGGGCCGAATACTTTCGCAAGGCACTGTACCTCTGTATAAGAAGGGGATAAAGTCTGACCCTGAGAATTATAGGCCTGTATCTATCCTCTGTGTAACATCAAAGATCCTGGAGATAATTGTACATTAGCAAATGTATGAATATGTTAACAAACCGGGTCTAATGTATGAATTTCAGTCGGGTTTTAGAAAAACATACTCCACTGATTCATGTCTACTTTACTTGACTGACTTCATCAGGAAAGAGATTGATGAGGGAAATCTGTGTGGAATGGTACTGCTTGACCTACAGAAGGCATTTGATACAGTTCACCACTGTCTCCTAATCTCCAAACTGGAGGCACTGGGGTTAAGCAGTATCCCTCTAGGCTGGGTAAAGTCCTATTTATCAGGAAGGGAGCAAGCAGTAGAGGTTAATGGTTCACTATCTCAGGCAAAACCAATGAGTTGTGGCGTTCCGCATGGGAGCGTGCTTGGGCTTCTGCTGTTTTTATTGTATATTAATTATATGAAAGACACTGGTTCTTGCCGTCTTTTTCTTTATGCGGATGACTCTACACTTCTGGTGTCTCACAAAAGTAAAACTATGTTGGAGAGCATACTTAGCACAGAGCTTACTAACATTAGCAAATGGCTTGGAGATAATAAGCTACCGCTGCACTTAGGGAAAACTGAAGCAATTATTTTTGGATCCAGACCTAAATTGTGTAGGTCGTCTGAAATCAGAGTGGAGTTAGGGGGTGAGGTGCTGACTACTAAAACCTCTGTTAGCTACTTGGGATGTATCCTTGATGGAAGCTTGGGAGGTGTGAGCAAGGCCAATAAGGTGCTAGGGAAGGTTAATGGCAGGACTAAGTTTTTGGCTAGAAAGTCCAAGCTGCTTGATAAGGACTCCATGAAAGTGCTAGCTACTGCCCTCATTCAATGCCATTTTGACTATGCCAGTACTTCCTGGTTTGGGAGCTTATCTAAACGTATGAAGGGGAAGCTCACAGATAGCCCAGAATAAGTTGATTAGGGTAGTATTGAAGGCGAGTCCACGTACTCACAAAGGTAGGAGCTGCTTTCAGGAACTAAACTGGATGCCTATTGAGGCTAGGGTGTCCCAGATTAGACTAGGTTTGGTTTACAGGAGTATTTATGGTCCTGCGCCCAGATATCTAAGTGATTACTTTCCTCGTGTTAGGGATGAACACAATCACAGCACCAGATCAGGTGTTGCTGAGGTGTGCTTATACAGGTTCAGGAGTAATGCTGGGAAAGGTACTTAACTTGTATACTGAAGCCTCAGAATGGAATGAGTTGCCTTTGCCTATAAAAACAACGTCCTCTCTGGACAGCTTTAAACATAAGGTAAAAATATGTTTGATGTCCTCTGTGCCCATATGAATAACCCCTATGATGTAACTGGAATGATGAGATAGATTATCTTCTTTTATGTTTTTGTTTAAATATTTCACCCGCCATACTGTGTTCGATCTTGTCTAACCATCTTGTCTCAAGAGGACCACAATGGAAATAAGTCTCATACTTTATTGTGTGTTATCCTCAATGATTTTATACATGTGCATGTATGGCTTTTAAGTTTTATGTGTGCTTGTTTTTTTTAAATGGTCAAATTAATAAACTAAACTAAACTAAAGGGCTCTTCTTACACTGATCCCTACTGTCTCCATAAGTGTAAATGATTCTTAGACAGGATTCCCAACTTATATACAGATACAGAACGACGTTTTAGTCTTTTGAGCTTCCAGTCATGAACTCTATGCAGCTTACTCAATCACTTTTTATAGCTACAGTTTACAGGTCTCCGGGGCCATATACAGCGTTCCTCACTGAGTTCCCTGAATTCCTATCGGACCTTGTAGTCATGGCAGATAACATTCTAATTTTGGTGATTTTAATATTAACATGGAAAAGTCCACAGACCCCCTCCAAAAGGCTTTCGGAGCCATCATCGACTCAGTGGGTTTTGTCCACCATGTCTCCGTACCTACTCACTGCCACAGTCATACTCTGGACCTAGTTTTGTCCCGTGGAATAAATGTTGTGGATCTTAATATTTTTCCTCATATTCCTGGATTATCGGACCACCATTTTATTACATTTGCAATCGCAGCAAATAATCTGCTCAGACACCAACGAAGGATCATCAAAAGTCGTGCTATAAATTCTCGGACAACCCAAAGATTCTTAGATGCCTTCCCAGACTCCCTCCGCCTACCCAAGTATGTCAGAGACAAAAATCAGTTAACCTCTCTTGGGTAGGGGGCAGTATTTTGAATTTTGGATGAATCTGGTGCCCAATGTAAACAGCCTGTTACTCATGCCCAGAAGCTAGGATATGCATATGCATGTATGTAAGGGAATACCCCCCTGATTTGGACAAAAACAAATGGCGGTATATTGGCATTGGACAAACCATATACACGATGGCCAATACCACCCAATTTGGCGTTGATTCATGCAAAGTATATTGCAAATGCCATATGGCAATTGCCAATTGTAACACTTCAAAATTCCAATAGGGGGCGTGTGCGTTCCACCGGGGCATTTCATATTGCAAATGGCACCCAAGTCAACATCCAAAAGCCAAATTTTGAAAAATGAAATTTAAAAAAAAAAACTTAAAACCCCTTAAAAAAGTGCTTTCTGGACCTTTTTTCGAAATTCTTTCGAGTTTTTTGTCAATTACACATGTGTAAGAACTGTATGAGTATACTTTTGTCATCATATATATATTTTTTTTAAGTACATGCGCATAAGGCATATGTTTTGTCCATTTGCAATATGATTTCATAGGAAGTCAAAAGTCAAAAGTCAAAAATGTCAAAATTTGGTAAAAAACTTCACACATCCTTAAAAAAGTGCTTTCTGGACCTTTTTTCAAAATTCTTTCGATTTTTGTGTCAATTACACATGTATAAGAACTTTATCAACATACTTTAGTCATACTTTATTATCATATATATATATATTTTTTTACTTGTGCATAAGGCATATGTTTTCTCCATTTGGAATATGATTTCATAGGAAGTCAAAAGTCAAAAGTCAAAAATGTCAAAATTTGGTAAAAAACTTCATACATCCTTAAAAAAGTGCTTTCTGGACCTTTTTTCAAAATTCTTTCGATTTTTGTGTCAATAACAAATGTATAAGAACTTTATCAACATACTTTAGTCATGCTTTATTATCATATTTTTTTTACTTGTGCATAAGGCATATGTTTTCTCCATTTGCAATATGATGTCATAGGAAGTCAAAAGTCAAAGTCAAAAGTAACGATTTTCCTCCGTGCAACTGATGATCTAAAATGTGCAACAAAACATTTTTGATTTTTTTTGTTTATGTTTCCTTACTTTTTCAAAGTCACTGTGCATTTGCAATATGTTTTAATGGGCAGGTACCATCACGAATTTGTCATGGTCAAATTTCAAACTTTACTTTGCTCAAACTATACCTTTGTCAACTTGTATTACATATTTATTTTTGTTTTACTTGTGCATAAGGCATATGTTTTCTCCATTTGCAATATGATGTCATAGGAAGTCAAAAGTCAAAGTCAAAAGTAAATATTTTCCTCCGTGCACCTGGTGATCTGAAATGTGCACCTGGTGACCTGAAATGTGCACCTGGTGATCTAAAATATGCAACTGGTAACCCCAAAAAAAATTTTTGGGATGTTTTTTTGTTTATGTTTCCTTACTTTTTCAAAGTCACTGTGCATTTGCAATATGTTTTAATGGGCAGGTACCATCACGAATTTGTCATGCTCAAAATTCAAACTTTACTTTGCTCAAACTATACCTTGGTCAACTTGTATTACATATTTCTTTTTGTTTTACTTGTGCATAAGGCATATGTTTTCTCCATTTGCAATATGATGTCATAGGAAGTCAAAAGTCAAAGTCAAAAGTAAATATTTTCCTCCGTGCACCTGGTGATCTGAAATGTGCACCTGGTGACCTGAAATGTGCACCTGGTGATCTAAAATATGCAACTGGTAACCCCAAAAAAAATGTTTGGGATGTTTTTTTGTTTATGTTTCCTTACTTTTTCAAAGTCACTGTGCATTTGCAATATGTTTTAATGGGCAGGTACCATCACGAATTTGTCATGCTCAAAATTCAAACTTTACTTTGCTCAAACTATACCTTGGTCAACTTGTATTACATATTTCTTTTTGTTTTACTTGTGCATAAGGCATATGTTTTCTCCATTTGCAATATGATGTCATAGGAAGTCAAAAGTCAAAGTCAAAAGTAAATATTTTCCTCCGTGCACCTGGTGATCTGAAATGTGCACCTGGTGACCTGAAATGTGCACCTGGTGATCTAAAATATGCAACTGGTAACCCAAAAAAAAAATTTTGGGATGTTTTTTTGTTTATGTTTCCTTACTTTTTCAAAGTCACTGTGCATTTGCAATATGTTTTAATGGGCAGGTACCATCACGAATTTGTCATGCTCAAAATTCAAGCTTGTGATCTAAAATATGCAGCTGGTTACCCAACATTTTTTGGGATGTTTTTTTGTTTATGTTTCCTTACTTTTTCAAAGTCACTGTGCATTTGCAATATGTTTTAATGGGCAGGTACCATCACGAATTTGTTTATCGAATTTGTTTATGTTTCCTTACTTTTTCAAAGTCACTGTGCATTTGCAATATGTTTCAATGGGCAGGTACCATCACGAATTTGTCATGCTCAAAATTTTTTAGATGTATTTTTTTTTGTTTCTTACTTTTTCAAAGTCACTGTGCATTTGGAATATGTTTTAATGGGCAGGTACCATCACGAATTTGTTTATCGAATTTGTTTATGTTTCCTTACTTTTTCAAAGTCACTGTGCATTTGCAATATGTTTCAATGGGCAGGTACCATCACGAATTTGTCATGCTCAAAATTTTTTAGATGTATTTTTTTTTGTTTCCTTACTTTTTCAAAGTCACTGTGCATTTGGAATATGTTTTAATGGGCAGGTACCATCACGAATTTGTTTATCGAATTTGTTTATGTTTCCTTACTTTTTCAAAGTCACTGTGCATTTGCAATATGTTTCAATGGGCAGGTACCATCACGAATTTGTCATGCTCAAAATTTTTTAGATGTATTTTTTTTTGTTTCCTTACTTTTTCAAAGTCACTGTGCATTTGGAATATGTTTTAATGGGCAGGTACCATCACGAATTTGTTTATCGAATTTGTTTATGTTTCCTTACTTTTTCAAAGTCACTGTGCATTTGCAATATGTTTCAATGGGCAGGTACCATCACGAATTTGTCATGCTCAAAATTTTTTAGATGTATTTTTTTTTGTTTCTTACTTTTTCAAAGTCACTGTGCATTTGGAATATGTTTTAATGGGCAGGTACCATCACGAATTTGTTTATCGAATTTGTTTATGTTTCCTTACTTTTTCAAAGTCACTGTGCATTTGCAATATGTTTCAATGGGCAGGTACCATCACGAATTTGTCATGCTCAAAAAATTTTAGATGTATTTTTTTTTGTTTCTTACTTTTTCAAAGTCACTGTGCATTTGGAATATGTTTTAATGGGCAGGTACCATCACAAATTTGTTCATCGAATTTGTTTATGTTTCCTTACTTTTTCAAAGTCACTGTGCATTTGCAATATGTTTCAATGGGCAGGTACCATCACGAATTTGTCATGCTCAAAAAATTTTAAATGTATTTTTTTTTGTTTCTTACTTTTTCAAAGTCACTGTGCATTTGGAATATGTTTTAATGGGCAGGTACCATCACGAATTTGTTTATCGAATTTGTTTATGTTTCCTTACTTTTTCAAAGTCACTGTGCATTTGCAATATGTTTCAATGGGCAGGTACCATCACGAATTTGTCATGCTCAAAAAATTTTAGATGTATTTTTTTTTGTTTCTTACTTTTTCAAAGTCACTGTGCATTTGGAATATGTTTTAATGGGCAGGTACCATCACGAATTTGTTTATCGAATTTGTTTATGTTTCCTTACTTTTTCAAAGTCACTGTGCATTTGCAATATGTTTCAATGGGCAGGTACCATCACGAATTTGTCATGCTCAAAAAATTTTAGATGTATTTTTTTTTGTTTCTTACTTTTTCAAAGTCACTGTGCATTTGGAATATGTTTTAATGGGCAGGTACCATCACGAATTTGTTTATCGAATTTGTTTATGTTTCCTTACTTTTTCAAAGTCACTGTGCATTTGCAATATGTTTCAATGGGCAGGTACCATCACGAATTTGTCATGCTCAAAAAATTTTAGATGTATTTTTTTTTGTTTCTTACTTTTTCAAAGTCACTGTGCATTTGGAATATGTTTTAATGGGCAGGTACCATCACGAATTTGTTTATCGAATTTATTTATGTTTCCTTACTTTTTCAAAGTCACTGTGCATTTGCAATATGTTTCAATGGGCAGGTACCATCACGAATTTGTCATGCTCAAAAATTTTTAGATGTATTTTTTTTTGTTTCTTACTTTTTCAAAGTCACTGTGCATTTGGAATATGTTTTAATGGGCAGGTACCATCACGAATTTGTTTATCGAATTTGTTTATGTTTCCTTACTTTTTCAAAGTCACTGTGCATTTGGAATATGTTTTAATGGGCAGGTACCATCACGAATTTGTTTATCGAATTTGTTTATGTTTCCTTACTTTTTCAAAGTCACTGTGCATTTGCAATATGTTTCAATGGGCAGGTACCATCACGAATTTGTCATGCTCAAAATTTTTTAGATGTATTTTTTTTTGTTTCCTTACTTTTTCAAAGTCACTGTGCATTTGGAATATGTTTTAATGGGCAGGTACCATCACGAATTTGTTTATCGAATTTGTTTATGTTTCCTTACTTTTTCAAAGTCACTGTGCATTTGCAATATGTTTCAATGGGCAGGTACCATCACGAATTTGTCATGCTCAAAAAATTTTAGATGTATTTTTTTTTGTTTCTTACTTTGTCAAAGTCACTGTGCATTTGGAATATGTTTTAATGGGCAGGTACCATCACGAATTTGTTTATCGAATTTGTTTATGTTTCCTTACTTTTTCAAAGTCACTGTGCATTTGCAATATGTTTCAATGGGCAGGTACCATCACGAATTTGTCATGCTCAAAAAATTTTAGATGTATTTTTTTTTGTTTCTTACTTTTTCAAAGTCACTGTGCATTTGGAATATGTTTTAATGGGCAGGTACCATCACGAATTTGTTTATCGAATTTGTTTATGTTTCCTTACTTTTTCAAAGTCACTGTGCATTTGCAATATGTTTCAATGGGCAGGTACCATCACGAATTTGTCATGCTCAAAAAATTTTAGATGTATTTTTTTTTGTTTCTTACTTTTTCAAAGTCACTGTGCATTTGGAATATGTTTTAATGGGCAGGTACCATCACGAATTTGTTTATCGAATTTGTTTATGTTTCCTTACTTTTTCAAAGTCACTGTGCATTTGGAATATGTTTTAATGGGCAGGTACCATCACGAATTTGTTTATCGAATTTGTTTGTTTCCTTACTTTTTCAAAGTCACTGTGCATTTGCAATATGTTTCAATGGGCAGGTACTATCACGAATTTGTCATGCTCAAAATTTTTTAGATGTATTTTTTTTTGTTTCTTACTTTTTCAAAGTCACTGTGCATTTGGAATATGTTTTAATGGGCAGGTACCATCACGAATTTGTTTATCGAATTTGTTTATGTTTCCTTACTTTTTCAAAGTCACTGTGCATTTGCAATATGTTTCAATGGGCAGGTACCATCACGAATTTGTCATGCTCAAAATTTTTTAGATGTATTTTTTTTGTTTCCTTACTTTTTCAAAGTCACTGTGCATTTGGAATATGTTTTAATGGGCAAGTACCATCACGAATTTGTTTATCGAATTTGTTTATGTTTCCTTACTTTTTCAAAGTCACTGTGCATTTGCAAGATGTTTCAATGGGCAGGTACCATCACGAATTTGTCATGCTATAAAAATCCTGCAGGAATGTGAAATTGACTGGCCCGATGAACTCGGGATGGCTCTGCAGTGATTCTGGGTCATCTCAATCGCTCGTTTGGGTTGATTTCAGAATGTCGCTTTTGGTGATGTTTTTTCACTATAGAATCATATTGCAAATGTACAAGAGTCAAGTGGACAAGAGTCCATCAGTCAATTAGATATCATTCTGACCACCAAACTGATACAAACTGACACCAAACCCACTTTTTCCAACTCGTTTAGTAGCCAACTATTACATATGTCAGAGCAGGCCCATAATTCACAACGCCTTCGGTACAAACCATAAAAAAACCATAAAACACGTAGTTACGTTCTAGCTGCGGGTCCATTTCTTATGTTATGTGTTGGCCTAGCTGAGGCGACCCCGAATCCCAAGTTTCGGCTCGATAGGTCATTTGGTGTCCGAGAAAAACCCTAATTGGTGCTGAAAATCCACTATTTTCCATGACTTGCTACGGGGTCCTTGAATGAGATATCGGACAGAAACGTTGGGGTCTGTCTATATGGGCCGAGACGTTCGCAATGCACCTAGTCTTGCGACTCTGGGACATTTCTAAATGTCGTCATTTTCGTGATGCAAAAATGAATTGAAGTTATTTCAAATGTACGAGGCTGTTTCTCGGTCCGAGAACCGTCTAGAGCCACGTAACTCGCCACGCACCATGGCCCGGAGGTCTAGAACAGGTTTCTAAAGTTTCGGAACTCTAGGTCCGACCGTTCTTTTTTAGCTCCAACAAAGCTAACTATTGGAGCCACTGTCTGTCTCTACGCACCCCAATACGTCCCTCCATCCAAGTTGTGTTTTAGTGCAATTTTTTTTCCTTTGATTTTTTTGGGGAAAAATGACTGATTTACAGTTCATGGGGGTTGCCTAATCACACATATGAAGTTTTGGAAAGATCAGACTTCTTTAACCCTTCGAAACAGCCCCTGAGACACCAATTATGGCACTTCCGGTTGGCACAGGAAGTTATAAATCAACACATATCCTCATTGGGGTATGCTGTTACAGAATCCTGAGTTTTAAGTCCTTACGTTAAGAATTGACTGATCTACACAGGGTTGAATGCACTATGTCTATCAAACTGCATGCAATGTATGGGTAAACACTTTTAGGGGCATTTTAACCACTTCCGGTTGGTCCAGGAAGCTTAGAATCAACACAGGTAGACCTTATAGTGGCCTGATGGACTGGTACCGAAGACAGGTTCATACGGCATTCATAACCCACATAGGCCTCAGGTTGAAATTAGGGGTGCAGGCAATGTATTCCTATGGGGAGAGATGACACTGTAATCTGTGAGATCAAAAAACACTGTTTTACTGTGAAGGGTTAATGCCACACGGTCAAGGTTAGGCTTGTTCAGATCGGGAGGACCTTAGGAACATTCATGTGGTGGAATTTTTCTTCTCACTCTAACGGTTCTCTCACTGTCACCCAAAAGCAAATGACATTGTGGTGCAGGCTTCATTTTGGGCCTACTATTGTAATGGTCGCTGCGCCTAGACCGAGCGAGCTACGGTCAAGCGGGATAGCTCGTTGAACTCAGAACAGTCTGGAGACTATGGTGATGCCATTTTTTGTGTTGATTTCAGAATGCCATTTTGGTGATGGTCCCTCTCCGTTTAAACATATTGCAAATGTACAAAAGTCAACTAGCAAGTCAGTGTCCATCAGTCAATTAGATGTCATTATGACACCAAATGGATATCAATTGACACCAAACCCACTTTTTCCTACTCATTTAGTAGCCAACTATCACATATGTCAGAGCAGGCCCATAATTCACAGCGCCTCTAGTTGAAAACATAATAAAAAGGTAAAACACATAGTTACGTTCTAGCTGCGGGTCCAGTTCGGACATTATGTGAAGTCCTATGTGAGGCGACCCCGAATCCCGAGTTTCGGCTCGATAGGTCATTTGGTGTCCGAGAAAAACCCTAATTGGTGCTGAAAATCCACTATTTTCCATGACTTGCTACGGGGTCCTTGAATGAGCTATCGGACAGAAACGTTGGGGTCTGTCTATATGGGCCGAGACGTTCGCAATGCACCTAGTCTTGCGACTCTGGGACATTTCTAAATGTCGTCATTTTCGTGATGCAAAAATGAATTGAAGTTATTTCAAATGTACGAGGCTGTTTCTCGGTCCGAGAACCGTCTAGAGCCACGTAACTCGCCACGCACCATGGCCCGGAGGTCTAGAACAGGTTTCTAAAGTTTCGGAACTCTAGGTCCGACCGTTCTTTTTTAGCTCCAACAAAGCTAACTATTGCGGCCACTGTCTGTCTCTACGCACCCCAATACGTCCCTCTATCCAAGTTGTGTTTTAGTGCAATTTTTTTTTCCTTTGATTTTTTTGGGGAAAAATGACTGATTTACAGTTCATGGGGGTTGCCTAATCACATATATGAAGTTTTGGACAGATCTGACTTTTTTAACCCTTCGAAACAGCCCCTGAGACACCAATTATGGCACTTCCGGTTGGCACAGGAAGCTATAAATCACCACATGTCTTGATTGACATGGCCACTTACAGAATCCCGAGTTTTAAGTCTTTACGTTAAGAATTGACTGATCTACACAGGGTTGAATGCACTATGTCTATCAAACTGCATGCAATGTATGGGTAAACACTTTTAGGGTGATTTGAACCACTTCCGGTTGGTCCAGGAAGCTTAGAATCAACACAGGTAGACCTCATAGTGGCCTGATGGACTGGTACCGAAGACAGGTTCATACGGGATTCATAACCCACATAGGCCTCAGGTTGAATTTTGTGGTGCAGGCTATGTATTCCTATGGGGAGAGATGACACTGTAATCTGTGAGATCAAAAAACACTGTTTTACTGTGAAGGGTTAATGCCACACGGTCAAGGTTAGGCTTGTTCAGATCGGGAGGACCTTAGGAACATTCCTATGGTGGAATTTTTCTTCTCACCCTAACGGTTCTCTCACTGTCACTCAAAAGCAAATGACATTGTGGGGCAGGCTTCATTTTGGGCCTAATATTCTAATGGTTGCTGCGCCTAGACCGAGCGAGCTACGGTCAAGCGGGATAGCTCGTTGAACTCAGCACAGTCTGGAGACTATGGTGATGCCATTTTTTGTGTTGATTTCAGAATGCTATTTTGGTGATGGTCCCTCTCTGTTTAAACATATTGCAAATGTACAAAAGTCAACTAGCAAGTCAGTGTCCATCAGTCAATTAGATGTCATTATGACACCAAACCCACTGTTTCCTACTCATTTAGATGCCAACTATCATATATGTCAGAGCAGTCCCATAATTCACAGCGCCTCTAGTTTAAAACATAATAAAAAGGTAAAACACATAGTTACGTTCTAGCTGCGGGTCCAGTTCGGACATTATGTGAAGTCCTATGTGAGGCGACCCCGAATCCCGAGTTTCGGCTCGATAGGTCATTTGGTGTCCGAGAAAAACCCTAATTGGTGCTGAAAATCCACTTATTTCCATGCCTTGCTACGGGGTCCTTGAACGAGCTATCGGACAGAAACTTTGGGGTCCGTCTCTATGGGCCGAGCCGGTTTCAACGCACCTAGCCTTGCGTCTCTGAGACTTTTCTAAACGTCGTCATTTTCGTGATGCAAAAATGAATTGAAGTTATTGCGAATGTACGAGGCTGTTTCTCGGTCCGAGAACCATCTAGAGCCACGTAACTCGCCACGCACCATGGCCCGGAGGTCTAGAACAGGTTTCTAAAGTTTCGGAACTCTAGGTCCGACCGTTCTTTTTTAGCTCGAACAAAGCTAACTATTGCGGCCACTGTCTGTCTCTACGCACCCCAATACGTCCCTCCATCCAAGTTGTGTTTTAGTGCAATTTTTTTTCCCTTTGATTTTTTTTGGGAAAAATGACTGATTTACAGTTCATGGGGGTTGCCTAATCACATATATGAAGTTTTGGACAGATCTGAATTTTTTAACCCTTCGAAACAGCCCCTGAGACACCAATTATGGCACTTCCGGTTGGCACAGGAAGCTATAAGTCACCACATATCCTCATTGGGGTATGCTGTTACAGAATCCTGAGTTTTAAGTCCTTACGTTAAGAATTGACTGATCTACACAGGGTTGAATGCACTATGTCTATCAAACTGCATGCAGTGTATGGGTAAACACTTTTAGGGGCATTTTAACCACTTCCGGTTGGTCCAGGAAGCTTAGAATCGACACAGGTAGACCTCATAGTGGCCTGATGGACTGGTACCGAAGACAGGTTCATACGGCATTCATAACCCACATAGGCCTCAGGTTGAAATTAGGGGTGCAGGCAATGTATTCCTATGGGGAGAGATGACACTGTAATCTGTGAGATCAAAAAACCCTGTTTTACTGTGAAGGGTTAATGCCACACGGTCAAGGTTAGGCTTGTTGAGATCGGGAGGACCTTAGGAACATTCATGTGGTGGAATTTTTCTTCTCACCCTAACGGTTCTCTCACTGTCACTCAAAAGCAAATGACATTGTGGGGCAGGCTTCATTTTGGGCCTACTATTCTAATGGTCGGTTATTGTGTTATTTCAGAAAATCATAGAAAATCACAGAAATGTCGCAGAGCTCCGCAGCACACTTTAAAAAGATTCGTATGAACACCCTGCAACTGGATCTGTAACCGTTGAAAAAAAAAAACGCCTATTTGTGACCATCACCAATTTGTCATTGTTCCGTTTCTCTTAAATGACGATAGATAAATGGCTGGTTCTTTTTTTATTGACACCGGAGGCTCCTTGGCTTTGACCTGAAGTGGAAAAATAATTTCTCTACTTCCATTTTAAGCCTTTAATCCCAGAAAAATGGCCGTAGCTCAAAAACCGTCGAGGCCTAGACGCCATCCCGTTCGGGGCCAACTACCCCTTGAGCCAAACCTACGCTCGCCAAGTTTCGGCTTCGAAATATTTTCAGTTTTTGAGATAAGGCCCCGTCGCGATTCGTGATGTTTTGCCAAATTGCCATATGATTCCGTATGCCATCTGGTGGGAGTGTCCGGGACGGCGGAAAAACGGTCCGAAACTTGTTTTTTTTTTTAAACGGAAACCGAAAGTCCGACAAAGTTCATTTGATGACTTCCCGGTAGGTCTGGCCCTACCGCACGGCCCGACGCCGACCGCGAATTTTACAAACGATTTCGGACGTCTGGTAAGGGACCGTACATTTGCAATATGGACTTTCTCACTGATCATACACGAAATGCCGAAATGTTCCCTTAAGGTATATGCATGTATGTAAAGGAATTACAAAAGTCAGAAATAGCGATAAAATTAATCACTTACCTTTGAAGATCTTCATATGGTTGAAGTCACAAGAGTCCCAGCTACACAATAAATGTTTGTTTTGTTCGATAAAGTCCATCTTTATATCCCAAAAACTCAGTTTTGTTGTTGCGTTTCATTTCAGTAATACACAGGCTCAAAGGCAGTCAAAATATGCAGATGAATACATCCTAATTGTACCGGTAAAGTTCGTTGAAACATGTCAAACGATGTTTATGATTAATCCTCAGGTTGTCAATTGTCTAAATAATCAATAATATTTCAACCGGACAATAGCATATTCAATAGAAAGGAAAAACAACTAAGGGCGGGCAATCGGTCACGTCGCAAACCAGCTCTGCGTTTTCCTCAGTCCACTGAGAGAAAGGTCTCATTTTTCTTCATTTTTCAGAAAAGAAGCCTGAAACAATGTCTAAAGACTGTTGACATCTAGTGGAAGCCACAGGAATTGCAATCTGGTCCTAACCCATTAGAAACTCTATAGGCATTCAATTGAAAAGTACCCACATCAAAACAATCCCACTTCCTGGATGGATTTTCCTCAGGTTTTCGCCTGCCATATCAGTTCTGTTATACTCACAGACATTATTTTAACAGTTTTGGAAACTGTAGAGTGTTTTCTATCCAAATATACCAATTATCTGGTGTGCTTCATTCAATAATCCACTGGTTTCCGTCCTTCAAAATGCATACCATATGAATCCAAAACTACCCTAATATGTAAATAAACGATCAAATTTAAGACAGAGAATAGTATGTTCATTACTGGAGATAAATAACAAAGAACGAGCTTCCATCCACGCTCATGGATACACTACAGCCAAAATGGGAGCGACTTAGAAAACTACAACTTCGAGCTCATTTTTCCAAAAACGAGCCTGAAACTCTTTCTAAAGACTGTTAACATCTAGTGGAAGCCCTAGGGACTGCAATCTGGGAGGACTTCGCCTCATAATAAACATGAAAGCCATTAGAAACAGTGGAAGGGTGAATTTTTTTGGGGCGGGATTGTTTATCCTCTGGGTTTAGCCTGCCATATCAGTTCTGTTATACTCAGACATAATTGTAAAAGTTGTAGAAAGTTTAGAGTGTTTCTTATCAAAATCTACCATTTATATGCATACCCTAGCTTCTGGGCCTGAGTAACAGGCAGTTTACTTTGGGCACGATTCTCTTCCAGATGTCGAAATACTGCCCCCAAGCCATAAGAAGTTTTAAGGCAAGGGCTGATTTCAAGGTTTTACTGCTATCCTACAAAGCATTACACGGGCTTGCTCCTACCTATCTTTCCGATTTGGTCCTGCCTACATACCTACATGTATGCTACGGTCACAAGACGCAGGCCTCCTAACTGTTCCCAGAATTTCTAAGCAAACAGCTGGAGGCAGGGCTTTCTCCTATAGAGCTCCATTTTTATGGAATTGTCTGCCTATCCATGTGAGAGACGCAGACTCTGTCTCAACTTTTAAGTCTTGATTGAAGACTCATCTCTTCAGTAGGTCCTATGATTGAGTGTAGTCTGGCCCAGGAGTGCGAAGGTGAACGGAAAGGCACTGGAGCAACGAACAGCCCTTACTGTCTCTGCCTGGCCGGTTTCCCTCTCTCCACTAGGATTCTCTGCCTCTAACCTTATTACAGGGGCTGAGTCACTGGCTTACTGGTGATCCATGCCGTCCCTAGGAGGGGTGAGTCACTTGAGTGGGTTGAGTCACTGACGTGATCTTCCTGTCTGGGTTGGCACCCCCCCTTGGGTTGTGCCGTGGCGGAGATCTTTGTGGGCTATACTCGGCCTTGTCTCAGGATGGTAAGATGGTGGTTGAAGACATCCCTCTAGTGGTGTGGGGGCTGTGTGCTTTGGCAATGTGGGTGGGGTTATATCCTGCCTGTTTGGCCCTGTCCGGGGGTATCGTCGGACAGGGCCACAGTGTCACCCGACCCCTCCTGTCTCAGCCTCTAGTATTTATGTTGCAATAGTTTATGTGTCAAGGGGCTAGTGTTAGTCTGTTATATCTGGAGTAGTTATCCTGTGTCCTTTGTGAATTTAAGTATGCTCTCTACACTTCTTTTTTTCTCTCTCTCGGAGCCCTAGGACCATGCCTCAGGACTACCTGACATGATGACTCCTTGCTGTCCCCAGTCCACCTGGCCGTGCTGCTGCTCCAGTTTCAACTGTTCTGCCTGCAGCTATGGAAACCTGACCTGTTCATCGGACATGCTACCTGTCCCAGACCTGCTGTTTTCAACTCTCTAGAGACAGCAGGAGCGGTAGCGATACTCTGAATGATCGGCTATGAAAATCTAACTGACATTTACTCCTGAGGTGCTGGCCTGTTGCACCCTCGACAACCACTGTGATTATTATTATTTGACCCTTCTGGTCATCATTGAACATTTGAACATCTTGGCCATGTTCTGTTATAATCTACACCCGGCACCACCAGAAGAGGACTGGTCACCCCTCATAGCCTGGTTCCTCTCTAGGTTTCTTCCTAGGTTCTGGCCTTTCTAGGGAGTTTTTCCTAGCCACCGTGCTTCTACACCTGCATTGCTTGCTGTTTGGGGTTTTAGGCTGGGTTTCTGTACAGCACTTTGAGATATCAGCTGATGTAAGAAGGTCTATAAATCAATTTGATTTGATTGGATACAGTCTGTATTCATTGATGAATCAGTGATGAGTTTCTCTTCAAAATGCTTACGCTTTCAAAAAGTTGTGATATCTATCTTCAAATGGTGTAAAGTCAGAGTTACTGCTCTGTATTTTTTCATCATTTGAGTTGGTTTCTGAGACTAGTAGCACATACAGTGCCTATAGAAAATCAACACTAACATTGGATGTCTTCGAATTTGGCACGTCATTAAACGCATGAACTAAAAACATGTTTATTTAAATATCGCACAAGCATAAAGACAGTTCACAGAGTTCCATGTTACAACCATTACCATCAAAAGGAAGAGTTCAGACATTTGCAAAATCATTAAACATACAGTATTTTTTGCAAAAGCAGATATATCCAGTCAGTCAACCTCAGCCACTATTGCTGATGATTTTATACTTATGAAGCCATCCTAGTGTCAGCTTTCACACTTGCTGAACAATTATTATACAAGTCTGCATCTGAATGATTCTACATTGATATTAGGAGAGTATGCCAATGCAGTGACAGTCTCTTCTGCTTGTCCCGACTATTACATTGTATAACAAATGAGGAAAGTACAAAACAGCCAAGTCACACAGACACAGTCTAGCTCAAAAAGGAGGTCAGTAGGGCTCAACTTAAAATGATGCTGATTGGAGGACTGTCACATCCTGACTTGATAACTCACACCAGAATAGATGGTTTCTTCCTCTCTCTGTTCTCTCCTCTGTCTCCTGGGCTTCTTGTCAGTGAACTTTAGGCCAGCATAGTTCAGGCCATCATCGTCACCGTGGAGCTGTGGGGATGAAACAGACTCACTCAAATCAGACTCTGGGTCAAATCTAATGCTGTAATCTTTTGCTTTAACAAACTTCTCCAGACTCACTCTTGATACAGTACAATTGATCCTGCTAACCTGTTGGTCTGAGGTGTTGGAATGAGGATTCCCATAGTGGCATTGTTGAAAAGGGGTTCCTGCTAAAAGGCAAATGTCTAAATATTCAATATATTGGAAAACATTTCTTGTTTACTGATAAAAACACATACTGCTGTGAATGTCATATTTTCTGCTTCAGAATGAAGTAAGCCCGAGAGGGAAGTGATAAAAGGAGTTCGAGCCTTCACCCTACTTTATGATCTATAACTATTACTATTATTGCTATTAGAATGAAAACATTTACTGTACCTGTACAGTGTTCACATTGTGACCTCTTCATTCTCAAACAGAGGATAACGTTGACAATCACACTCACAATCACAGTAGTTGTCAGGCAAGATATAATGATGAGGAAAAGAAGATTACTCTGATCGCCCAACAGGTCTGAAACTTAAAAAACAAGCCGTGATTATTTTCGATTATTCTTTATTCCTCTGTGATTTTGGCATAAAAATAAGCTATACAAGTTATATTTTAAATATAATATGAATTGAAAGTAATAGAAATACATATTGATTTTTTCTACCATTTGAGAGAAAATGTGTGATAGTTTGGTTATGCACAGCTTACCTTCGATGTTCAGCTTGGTCCTGTTCCCGAACAGTATCTCCCCACATGAGGCCACAGCACAGTAGTAAGTCCCAACATCAGAGAGGCTGAGGTTCCTCTTGGGGAGGTTGTAGACACAGCTCTGTGTAGGAGGACAAGCCTCAGGGCTCTTCTCACACTGATCTCTCCTGTCTCCATTGTTGTAAATGATTCCTGGATGGGATTTTCCTGAGCCATGTCTGAACCAATAGACACTGTGTTCTCCTGCAAAGGTCTCAGTGTGTATTGTACAGTTCAGAGTCACAGAGTCCCCTGGCTGGACTGACTCAGACACAGGCTGCTGGAGCACAGACATGCTGTTGGACTCTGAACCTGAAGAGAGTGACGGAGTAAGATCATAGTGTGTAAATTGTATTTGCCTGATATATAATGTGTGTACGTTCTATTTTCCTGAGATATGAATTAATTTAGCATTTCAGTACCAACTTGTTTAAAAGCAACTTATATTACCTTCGACAATTAAAACAGTTCCTTCTCCAAATTTGACTTTGCTTACTACCAAAGCAACACAGTAGTATGTAGCTGAGTCCCTTGACTCTGTCTTGGAGATGGTCAGGTTGAAGCTGTCAACTCCTCTCTTCACACTCAAACGTTTAGTCTCAGTAAAGTCTTTGTTAAAGTTGTTGGAATAAAGATTATTTTGAGTGTGATAAAATGATGATGCCATGAGAAGAGGCTTCTGTCCAAGAGTTTGCTTGAACCAAGAGACTCTGACTATCAAATTAGAATGACAAAAGCAAGTGAGAGATACACTTTGTCCCAGTTGTGTAACTATCACAGGGTCTGGTTGGATTACATCCTTGTTAAGTGCACAACCTGTGAAGCAAACAAACTAAATAAATCAAAGACAAAGGTATAGTACAGAATTATACGTTATTGTCATTATTCAGACTACATAGTCAAAAAGACTATGACATGAAAAATAAAAGGAAGCATAGGAATATTTATTACTTACCCAAATTGGCGTAAAACAAAAATATTGTCCAATATATAATCATCATTTCCTTTCTGAACTGTATAGTGTGAGGGGTCTGACAACAGGGCACCTTTTATATGATGATACTCATTGGGTAATCATTATGAAGTAGGAGGAAACTCTGAACTAAGTGATTTTATTGGCTGTCTGAACAGGAATAAAACATCTGATTAAAACTACAATGTAACATCTGTCCTGTGGCATACCATAGTTAGAGCAGCCCTTCAAATGATGTACAGTCAGAGTTACTGGTTTGTATTTTTTCATCATTTGGGTCAATGGCTGAACTGGTACATATGTCCTCTTTGACATACACAGGGGGGTTACATTGTATTTCTCAATTCATGACTGTAGAAGGCAGTTCAAGGAGTCAGGAGGAAGTGAACTCTAGTGAGTTTGGCAACTTTAAAAAAAAAATGAAATAGTTGATACCTGGTGCAAATAAGTGTTTTATTGAAATAGCATATAAGCATTAAGGCAGGTTACAAAGGTCCATTTTACAACCATTATCGTCAAAAGTAGGAGTTTATATATTTTCAAAATCATTATATACATTGTGTTGTACACTTCTACAAAAACAAATGTATCCAGTCAGTCAGCCTCAACCACTATTTCTGAGGATTTGAGACTTCTGAAAACCTCCTCGTATCAGCTGTCACACTTTCTGAACAATTATGCTCAGCATCAGAGTGATTTTACATTTAAATTAGGCAAATCTTGGCTCCTGCAATGGCATCCTAAAACAAGATAGAAATGTATATTTTCGCCTGTCACACTGGAACAGTCAAGATCAATGTGGGGTTCAGAGGAAGAGTGGAATTTAATTTAGAATGATGCCCATTGGATGACTCTCACATGTCACATGCTGCCTCTATGACCCACCAGAGTAGATGGTTTCTTCCTCTCTCTGTTCCCTCCGTCTCCTGGCTTGGTGCTCTTTTTGTCAGTGAACTTCAGGCCAGTATAGTTCTGGCCATCATTGTCACGGTGGAGCTATGAGGAAGAAACACACACTCACTCAATTCAAACTCTATGTCAAAACGAATAATGTACTCTTTTGCTTTAATATTCTAATCCAGTCCCACTCTTGGTACAGCAATTCTGCTAACCTGTTGATCTGACGTGTTGGCATGAGGATTCCCATACTGGCTTTGCGGAGAAGGGGTTCCCACTAAAAGACAGACAAAACATGTAAAATAATTGAAATCTCTTCTTAAAAGGCGGACTACCATGTCCTCTTTTCTTCTGAATTAACAAATCATACCAGAGTACCGGTAAATAGGTTGCTGTCTGTGTGAGGCGGGTGCTAGTGGCATGAGAAGAGTAAAAACTATTCATCACTACAGCATAAAGATGCCTGCATATGGAATAAATAAATACATTCAACTTATTTGCCTCTCCTTGTTCGGGCGGCGTTCGGCGGTCGTCTCCGGCTTTCTGGCTGCCACCGATCCACGTTTCTTTTTCCATTTGTTATGTCTTGATTTTACACACCTGCTTCCCATTACGTTATTGTTATTTCCCTATTTAACCATCTGGTTCTCATTATGTTTTGTGCATGATTGTTCTTTGTTTTGTGTTAGTCTTTTGTGTTAGGGTGGGTTATTCCCTGCGTGGATTTCATGGTTAATTATTTTCAGAATAAAGTACGTTATTTTACTCTGTACACTGTCCTGTGCCTGACTCTGTCCTCACCTCTGCACACTAACATTTGACACCTATCTTGTGTCCGAAACTAAACATTTGTTCTATCTATTTATTTGCTCTCTAAATTCAGATTGTGAACATTTAATAATGAGAATGGCTCCTTCTCCAAAATCCACCTTGTTGGAATAAGAACTCTCTCATTAATATGTTGCTGAATCTGAGAGCTGCATGTCTGAGATCTTGCATGTCTGAGATCCTTTGCACTGAGAAGCGAGGGTTGCCTTTAAATCAATTGTGGACACAAGGCGCATGACTGAGGATTGTACCACAGCTAGAATACACACAAAGACAAATATGAATTGTATCAATAAAGTACCTGGGTGTCTTCTGTTGGGTTGTAATTTGAAATACTTGCTACACCAGAAGGTCATGGTTATATGTAGGAGGAATGTATATGGTGGGGTCAAGTGAGGGTAGATAAGTGCCATGGGCCTGAAAAGTTACTAAGTAAGGGAAAAGGCAATCACATGGTTGCGGTCACTGATAAGGGTGGATAGCTGTGGATTAGTGAAGAATGTGAAGAATGGGCCGAGGTCAGGTCAGGTCACATAAAGGGAGGAAGGAACAGTTTATTACCCACGTCACTTAACGTCCTGCCTAGCAACAAAGATGTAGTGTTTGAGAAAAGGAAGGGACTCTACCTAAAGGGGAGTATAAATACTTGTGCTGGTGGAAACATGTCTTTGTCTTTGTAGCTGCTTGACCGACTGGGTGAATAAACTTGGTCAGTCTTACTTTCACTATCATTATCCGAAACATTAAGTGTAACACCTGAGAATTTAGTAGGGGCCAGTGTTTGTAACTGGATAGGTAGCGCTCTTGGCTGTAGTCTGGATGCACCTTCTACTCTACACTAAACGAATGATTACAGTTCAAGAATGGATAAAACATTTGATCTTGTAAGTGATAAGATACTGTGTTAGTCTACATGGCATGCAGTATGTCAGTGGATCTGTGTTTCTAATAGTGATGGGCGTGAACAACGACGAAAGAGAGTAACTGACTGACACCACATAGACATCCTTCTAGAACCACATAGTGAGTGAAAGGTCAACCAGGCCTATACAAAGCAAAGAGACAGCCTTGTCTTGAGCTCACCACAGATCAAAGTGTTCAGATACCTGTGAACAGCTCAATGAGTGCATGATGTGTGGGTGGGTTCAGCATGGTAACAGTAGGTTGTCTCTGCAGAAGCCCTCTGGACAAACATTCATACAGGCAAACTATGTACAAAACCCAAGAGATGGAATACGTTTTTTTTTCCATATCAGTGGCTTAAATAGATTAAACAATGCAAAACTAAGGCAAAAAGAAGGTGCATTCTGAACATAGGGATTTCAGGAGAGCAGTTCAATCAATTAACACATACAGCATAAGCAAAGATGATGATGCTCAATTGAATTAAAAATTGAAAGCTAATATTTTTCAAATGCACCACAAGCAACTAAGCAATCTCTATTAATAATAATTTGCAATGCATAGCAATGATACAGTATCTCCTACTTTACTCCAAAACCCATCTCTAGTCTATTCACGCTGGTCTTAGCTTTATCTATTTCCGGGTGGTGTAGATGATGATGTAGATGATCAGACAGCAGAGGAGAAATACAGGTCTTATGATGGAGAGAAGGACCAGGATTCTCATCTGGGGATCAACGTCACAATATGAAATAATACAATTGCTCTTTAAATGACATGGACTGATCAGGTGAAAGCTATTATTCCTTTTTGATGTCACTTGTTAATAAATCCACTTCAATCAGGGTAGACTAAGGGGAGGAGAAAGGTTAAAGAAGGATTCTTAAGCCTTGAGACAATTGAGACATGGATTGTGTGATTCAGAGTCTGAATGGGAAAAACAAATGCATATGCTTACATATGCTCTTGGTATCAACATCAGTTGTGTGCCTTAGATATCTTTGACTCCACCACATGCAGCAGTTACAGTTCTCCTGATGACCTACAGGAGGATTGTTATTCATAGAACATCACTTGGTACTGTACGTTCAGGATGAATAGGGGTGGAGCATTATGAGTGTATAAGGGGGAAACACTTACAGGATGAAGCAACTCTATTTTATGTCAGTCTTACTTTCACTATCATTCACATAAACATTAAGTGTAACACCTGATAGTTAAGTAGGGGTCAGGGGTTTACCTGGGTGAGTAGGGCTCTAGGCTTTAGTCTAGTATACATTGATTCAACTTGTACTTTTAAACTCTGTAAATCAATTATTGTAGTTCAAGAATGAACACAAACATGTATTTTTTGTCCAGTACTAGGCATAATCTGTATCTGGGAATCTGGCCCATGTGATAGATAGAGGCTATATAGCATGAAGTATGTCCGTGGACTGTGTTTCTAATTGTCATGGTCGTGATCAACAAAGTAAACATGAGAGAAAACACACTGACACCACATAGATATCCTGCTGAAACCACATAGTGAGTCAAGGCCAACCAGGCCTGTACAAAGTAAAGAGACGGCCTTGTCTTGAGCTCACAGTAGACCAAAGTGTTCAGGTACCTGTGAACAGCTCAGGGACTACAGGATGCGTGGGTGGGTTTAGCATGGTAACAGTAATTTGTCTCTGCAGAAGCCCCCTGGACAAACATTCATACAGGCACACATTATGTACAAATCCCAAGAGATGGAAGAATTCTATTTTAGTCCATATTAGCTGTTTAAATAGATATTTATTCATGCGAAAAGAAGGCATATTCTGTACACAGGGTTTTCAGGAGAACAGTTCAATCAATTACCACATACAGCATAAGGAAGCACGATGATGCTCAATTGAATTAGAGGTCGCAGGCTAATATTCTTCAAATGCAATACGAGCAACTAAGCAATCTCAATTAATCATAATTTGCAAAGCATAGCGATGATACAGTATCTCCTACTTTACTCCAAAACCCATCTCTAGTCTATTGACACTGGCCTTAGCTTGATCTATTTCCACAACTTTTAGGTTGGCTCCATTGGTTGTTTGAAGAGGAAGTACGATTAAGAAAGTCTTACATTGATTAATGTGTTCATTACATTGTGTTCATTGATTAATAATTTATGTTTTTCTCTCAAAAATGCTTATGCTATCAACATGGTTTGCTTTCTGTCTTAAAACACTATAATGTTAGAGCTATTGGTTTGTACTTCTTTACATTTGGGTTGGTGGCAGATTACTAGCACATGTGTTGTAAAATCAGGGGTTGGAAACAGTTCAGGGAGCAGAACCGAAATCCGAAAAATAACACATTTTTCGAGAAACAGAAACAAAACCGGGAAAGAACTTGATCTATACTGTTCCAGACTAGAACTGTTATTTTAAAAGCATGGGAACTGGTTAATAACTTAATTTGATGATCTCAGAAAAAAAAGCAACAAACTGCCTTGCGGGATCTGCCTGCCAGCTGAAAATATTTGCCACTGTGTGTGTAGGCTACCTGCCCCTCACCTCCGAAGCCTAGTCTACTAACCTACTACTGATGTTACAAGGTTGATTCAGAAATTAGGGAGAGATATGTTTTATTAATTATAGTTATCACGTTTCAGTTTGGATTTTTTAACTACAAAAATGTAAGACTTTTTTATTTTAATTCTGGTGCTGCTCTGCACACCAAAGCTAGTTTTTGGTCCAACATTAAGCCAAGTCTCTGAAGTTCAAAGACATTAAAAGTTCCTTCATAGAAGAAGGTGGGTTGGTGGTAGGTATAATTCTGTGGGCCTAATTCTGATTTAACAGCAAGATACCTAGCGCTTCAAGCTACTCCTCCATCCGATCAAATCAAATCAAATTGTATTGATCACATACACATGGTTAGCAGATGTTATTGCGAGTGTAGCGACATGCTTGTGCTTCTAGTTCTGACAGTGCAGTACAATCTAACAAGTAATCTAACAATTCCACAACAACTACCTAATACACACAAATCTATGTAAAGGGACGGAATAAGAAAATATACAAATATATGAATGAGCAATGAAAGAGTGGCATAGCCAAGATGCAATAGATGGTATAAAATAAAATATATACATATGAGATGAGTAACGCAAGATTTGTAAACATTATTAAAGTGGCATTTTTAAAGTGACTAGTGATCCATTTATTGAAGTGGTCAATGATTTCAAGTCTGTATGTAGGCAGCAGCCTCTGTGTTAGTGATGGCTGTTTAACAGTCTTATTGTCTTGAGATAGAAGCTGTTTTTCAGTCTCTCGGTCCCAGCTTTGATGCACCTGTATTGACCTCACCTTCTGAATGGTAGAGGGGTGAACAGGCACTGGCTCGGGTGGTTGTTGTCCTTGATGATCTATTTGGCCTTCCTGTGACATCGGGTACTGTAGGTGTCCTGGACGGTAGGTAGTTTGCCCCCGGTAATGCGTTGTGCAGACTGTACCACCCTCTGGAGAGCCTTGTGGTTGTGGGCGGTACAGTTGCCATACCAGGCGGGTTTTAGGTGACAAGCCAAATTTCTTCAGCCTCCTGAGGTTGAAGAGGCGCTGTTGCGTGTGGGTGGACCATTTCAGTTTGTCTGTGATGTGTATGCCGAGGAACTTAAAACTTTCCACCTTTTCCACTCGATGTGGATAGGGGTGCTCCATCTGCTGTTTCCTGAAGTCCACGATCATCTCCTTTGTTTTGTTGACGTTGAGTGAGAGGTTTTAATCCTGTCACCACACTCCGAGTGCCCTTACCTCCTCCCTGTAGGCTGTCTCGTCATTTTTGGTAATCAAGCCCCACCGTTGTGTCGTGTTTGAGTTGGAGGCGTGCATGGGCACGCAGTCATGGGTGAACAGGGAGTATAGGAGGGGGCTCTGCATGCACCCCTGTGTGGCCCCAGTGTTGAGGATCAGCGAAGTGGAGAGGTTGTTTCCTACCTTCACCACCTGGGGGCGGCCCATCAGGAAGTCCAAGACCCAATTGCTCAAGGCGGAGTTGAGACCCAGGGCCTCAAGCTTAATGATGAGCTTGGAGGGTACTATAGTGTTGAATGCTGAGCTGGAGTCAATGAACATCATTCTTACAT
Organism: Oncorhynchus mykiss; assembly: GCF_013265735.2. Taxonomy (NCBI): domain Eukaryota; kingdom Metazoa; phylum Chordata; class Actinopteri; order Salmoniformes; family Salmonidae; genus Oncorhynchus; species Oncorhynchus mykiss. The sequence continues at coordinate 19,299,059 of NC_048573.1, forward strand.
AGGTATTCCTCTTGTCCAGATTGGATAGGGCAGTGTGCAGTGTGATGGTCTGTGGACCTATTGAGGCGGTATGCAAATTGAAGTGGGTCTAGGGAGGCCAGTAAGGTGGAGGTGATATGATCCTTGACTAGTCTCTCAAGCACTTCATGATGACAGAAGTGAGTGCTACGAGGTGATAATCACTTAGTTCAGTTACCTTTGCCTTCTTGGGTACAGGAACAATGGTGGCCATCTTGAAGCATGTGGGGACAGCAGACTGGGATAGGGAGAGATTGAATAAGTCTGTAAAACACACCAGCCAGCTGGTCTGTGCATGCTCTGAGGACGCGGCTAGGGATGCCGTCAGGGCCGGCAGCCTTGCGAGTTTAAATGTGTTACTCACATTGGTCACGGAGAAGGAGAGGGGGTTCCCGCAGTCCTTGGTAGCGGGTCGCATTGGTGGCACTGTATTATCCTCAAAGCAGACAAAGAAGGTGTTTAGTTTGTCTGAAAGCAGACGTGGCTGGTTTTCTTTTTGTATTCTGTGATTGCCTGTAGACCCTGCCACATACGTCTCGTGTCTGAGCCGTTGAATTGCGACTCCACTTTGTCCCTTTACCGACACTTCAAAGTATCGATAGTCAAACAACAAAACACCACGCAATGTAACATAATGCAACATATGTTACATAATGCATTCTGCTAAATATATATAAGTTGGTGAGGTCACAATGGGGCGACACTCAGGAGAACCTGTGCAGGCTCTAGGGGTAAAACGGAAAAGGCATACGTGTAGTTCAAGGTGTTAAGGTTGTATTAGGTTGGAAGCAAAGCTGCCTTGCGGAGGGAATAAGTACACTGATGGTATTCAGCCATATTCCCAGTCATGTTTCCATGGTTAAATGCGTGGTTCCTGCTTTCAGTTTGGCGCGAATGCCTGCCATCTATCCACAGTTTCTGGTTAAGGTCGGTTTTAATAGTCACAGTGGGTACCACATCTCCAATGCACTTCCTTATAAACTCACTCACTGTATCAGTGTATAAATCAATATTATTCTCTTAGGCTGTCCGGAACATTTCCTAGTCCGTGTGATCAAAACAATTTTGAAGCGTGGATTCCGATTGGTCAGACCAGTATTGAATTGTTCTCATCACGAGTACATCCTGTTTGAGTTTCTGCCTATGAGACGGGAGGAGCAAAATGGAGTTGTGGTCAGATTTGCTGAAGGGAGGGCGAGGGAGGGCTTTGTATGCATCGCAGAGTAGCAGTGATCTAGTGCATTGCCCGCACGGGTGCTACAATCAATATGCTGATAGAATTTAGGTAGCCTTGTTCTCAATTTTGCTTTGTTAAAATCCCCAGCTACAATAAATGCGGCCTCAGGATATATGGTTTCCAGTTTGCATAGAGTCCAGTGAAGTTCCTTGAGGGCTGTCGTGGTATCGGCTTGAGGGGGATATACACTGCTGTGAATACCCAATGAGAATTCTCTTGGGGAGATAATATGGTCAGCATTTGATTGTGAGGAATTCTAGGTCAGGTGAACTAAAGGTCTTGATTTCCTGTATGTTGTTACGATTACACCATTAGTCGTTAATCATGATGTAACAAATCTCTTCGTCGTCTGAGGAGGAGTAGGAAGGACCGGACCAATATGAAGCGTGGTAAGTGTCCATGTTAATTTATTAGACTGAACACAAAAACAAAATAACAAAGCGAATGAAAGAAACGAAACAGTTCTGTAAGGTGACATACACTAAACAGAAAACCACTACCCACACCCATAGTGGGAAAACAGGCTGCCTAAGTATGGTTTTCAATCAGAGACAACGATAACCAGCTGCCTCTGATTGGGAACCATACCAGGCCTAAACATAGAAACACAACACCTAGACATACAACATAGAATACCCACATCACACCCTGACCAAACAAAAAATAGAAACATACAAAGCAATCTACGGTCAGGGTGTGACACATGAAACATGCACCCCCACCCCTCTTCTTCCCAGAGAAATGTTTCTTTCTGTCGGTGAGACGGATAAAGAATCCCATTGGCTGTACCGACTTCGACAACATATCCCATGTGAGTGTATTATTATCCCTGATGTCTTCTGGAAAGCAACCCTTGCCCTAATTTCATCTACCTTGTTATCTAGAGACTGCACATTGGCGAGTAATATACCCGGAAGCAGTGGGTGTGTGCACGCATCCGGAATCTGACCAGGAGGCCACTCCGTCTACCTCTTCTGCGGTGACATTGTTTTGGGTCAGCCTCTGGAATTAGATCCAAAGCCCTGGGTGGTGGTGCGAACAAAGGATCTGCTTCAGGAAAGTCATATTCCTGGTCGTATTGTTGGTAAGTTGATGTCGCTCTGATATCCAATAGTTCTTCCCGGCTGTATTTAATAACACTTAAAATTTCCTGGGCTAACAATGTAAGAAATAATACATTTAAAAAAATACTGCATAGTTTCCTGAGGACTAGAAGCGAGGCGACCCTCTCTGTTGGCGCCATCTTGCAAAATTTCAGTCGCATCTCGTGCCCTAAACTCGTCTGTCCAACGCATGTAAATACTTTGCCCGCTCCATAGCAAGCTGCTCTATCTGCACTGAAGTAATTCATTCATGTTGAGCTAAATGTAAAATAATTACTATATCTGATGTTCCAAAAGGAACAGAGGGGACGATATAAACTGTTACTTTTTATTGGTTAGATCCAGTTCAGAACTCTATTTTGCAATTTCGGAACAGTGGAACAGAACTAAATAAATATTGATTTTGTTCTGAACAAAACGATTGGAAAATAATTTCAGTTCCAACCCCTTCTTAAAATACTATATAGTTAAAGCGTTTGGTTTGTATTTCTTTACGTTTGGGTCAGTGGCAGACTACTGGCACATATGTCTCAAAATACTATAAAGTCAGAGTTACTGATTTGTATTTTTTCATAATTTGGGTCGGTGGCTGAGACTACTGGTACATATGCCCTCTCTGACATACCGTACACTGGGGGTTTACATTGCATCTCTCACTACATGTCTGTAGAAGGCAGTTCAAGCTTTCAGGATGAGGTGAACTCTGGTGAGGTTGGCACCTTTTTGACAAAATAAAGATGTGATCGTTTGATACCTGGTGCAAATAAGTGATAAGAATTAGGCAAGTCATTAAAAGTAGTAAATAAAAACATGTTTATTGAAATATCACACAAGTATAAGGGCAGGTTACAGAGCTCCATGTTACAAGTATTATCATGAAAAGGAAGAGTTCAGACATTTGAAAATCATAACATATATTTTGTGGTACACTTCTACAAAACCAAATGTATCCAGTCAGTCAACCTCAGCCACAATTGGTGAGGATTTGAGACTTCTGAAACCATCCTAGTATCAGCTATCATACTTTGGGGAAGCTAGGCCCCTGCAATGGCATTCTACAGCAAACCGGAAGTGTACAAAATAGCCAGGTCACACGGACACAGTCAAGATCAAAGTGGAATTCAGAGGAGGGGTGGGGCTTAACTTAGAATTATGCTGATCACAGGAGGCTGCTTAGGGGAGGTCAGCTAATAACAATGGCTGGATTGGAGTGAATGCAATGGTATCCATATGTTTGATGCGTTCAATAGCATTCCGTTTATTCAGTTCTAGCCATTACTATGAGCCCGCCCTCCCCAATTAAAGTGCCTGTGATACTGAATGGAGGTCTGCCACATCCTGTCTATCTGACACACCAGAGTAGATGGTTTCTTCCTCTCTCTGTTTTCTCCTCTGTCTCCTGGGCTTGGTACTCTTCATTTCATCGAACTTCAGGGCAGAATAGTTCAGGGCATCATTGTCACTGGGGAGCTTTGGGGATTAAACAAAGACTCACTCAATTCAGACTCTGGGTTAAATCTAATGCTGTAATATTTAGCTTTAATACTCTTATCCAGTCTCACTCTTGATACAGTAATTCTGCTAACCTGTTGGTCTGACGTGTTGGCATAAGGATTTCTGTACTGGCTCTGCTGAGAAGGGGTTCCTACTAAAAGATTAATAACAAAATATTCAAAACACTTGAAACATACTATGTATGTCATATTTTCTGCTTCAAAAGGAAGTAGGCTTGTGAAATGAAAACAATGTCCAGAGAGGGAAGTGATAAGAAGAGGGCCAGCCTTCACCCGTCTTTATGATCTATAACTATTGTTACTATTGCTTAGTATGAAGACTTTTACTGTACCTGCACAGTGTTCACATCGTGACCTCTTCAGTCTCACAAAGAGGAAAATGTTGACAATCACACTCAGGATCACAGCAGTTGTCAGGCAAGATAGAATAATGACAAAAATATGCTTACTCTGATCACCCAACAGATCTGAAACTTAAAAAACAAATATACAATACTTTAAAATGATTTTCTACTATTTCTTCTCAAACACTTTTACCCATAGACTGGTGATGTTGGCTTAAAAGTTGAGGATCTACTATCTCTTCACAGTTATATAAAGTGACAAAGCCCTATAGTGCTTCTGGAAAGTGTTCAGACCGCTTCCCTTTTTCCACATTTTGTTACGTTAAAGCCATATTCTAAAATGGATTAAATAATTGTTTTCCCTCATCAATCTACACAGAATACCCCATAATGACAAAGCGAAAACAGGTTTTTAGAAGTGTTTGAAAATGTATTAAAAATTAAAAACCATAATACCTTATTTGCTATGAAACCCGAAATTGAGCTCAGGTGCATCCTGTTTCCATTGATCATCATTGAGATGTTTCTAAAACTTGATTGGATTCCACCTGTAGTAAATTCAATTGATTGGACATGATTTGGAAAAGCACACACCTGTCTATATAAGCTCCCACAGTTGACAGTGCATGTCAGAGCAAAAACAAAGCCATGAGGTCGAAGGACTTGTCCATAGAGCTCCGAGGCACTATTGTCGAAGCACAGATCTGGGGAAGCGCACCAAAAAATATCTGTAGTATTCAAGGTCCCCAAGAACAGTGGAAGAAGTTTGGAACCACCAATACACTTCCTAGAGCTGGCCACCCGGCTAAACTGAGCAATCAGGCAAGAAGGGCCATGGTCAGACAGGTGACCAAGAACCTGATGGTCACTCTGACAGAGCTCCAGATTTCCTCTGTGGAGATGGGAGAAGGAAAACCATCTCTGCAGCACTCCACCAATCAGTCCTTTATGGTAGAGTAGCCAGATGGAAGCCACTCCTCAGTAACATGCACTTGACAGCCCACTTGGAGTTTTCCAAAAGAAACATAAAAGACTCACAGAGCACGACAAACAAGATTCTCTGGTCCGATGAAACCAAGATTGAACTCTTTGGCTTGAATGCCAAGCGTCACGTCTGGAGGAAACCAGTCTCCGCTCATCACCAGGCCAATACTAACCCTACGGTGAAGCACGGTGGTGGCAGATTCATGCTGTGGGGAATATTTTTCAGTGGCAGGGACTGGGAGACTAGTCAGGATCGAGGGAAAGATAAACGGAGCAAAGTACAGAGAGATCATTGATGAAAACCTACTCCAGAGCGCTCAGGACCTGTCCTTGAGTGGCCCAGCCAGAGCTTGGACTTGAACTCTGTCGAACATCTCTGGAGATACTTGAAAATAGCTGTTCAGCGACACTCCCCATCCAACCTGACAGAACTTGAGAGGATCTGCAGAGAAGAATGGGAGAAACTCCCAAAATACAGTTGTGCCAAGCTTGTAGCTTCATACCCAAGAAGACCTGAGGCTGTATTCACTGCCAAAAGTGCTTCAAGAAAGTACTGAGTAAAATGTTGATATTTCACATTTAAATTTGCAAACATTCCTATGTTTTTGCTTTGTCGTTGTGGGGTATTGTGTGTAGATTGATGAGGGAAAATCATATTTAATCAATTTTAGAATAAGGCTATAACGTAACAAAATGTCAAAAAAGTCAAGGGGTCTGAATACTTCTTGAATGCACTGCTATGTAGGACACCCAGGCTCTTCTCACACTGATCACTACTCTCTCTATGGGTGTAAATTATTCCTGGATGGGATTCTCCTGAGCAACGTCTGAAACAATAGACACTGTTTTGTCCTGCAAAGGTCTCAGTGTGTATTCTACAGTTCAGTCACAGAGTCTCCTGGTTGGACTTACTCCGACAGACTTCTGAAGAGGGTGACAGAGTAAGATCATTGTGTGTAAATTGTATTTTCCTGTTATTTTTATTTATTGCCATTTTATTTGAATTGTATTGTGCAAAATGAATATTCAAAATTAGGGAAGGAAGTTAAGTTACCTTGGACAGTTAAAGCAATTAAACATTGATTTTGCCCACTAACATTGCATCACAGTATTATGTACAGAGCCTCCTAACTCTATCTTGGAGATTGTCAGGTTAAAGCTACCATCTTGTCTCTTCACACTCAGACGTTTAGTCTCGTTAAAGTCCTTGGTATAGTTGTAGACATATGAACTCTCTTGAGCGTGGTGAAATGATGATGCTATCAGAAGACGTTTCTCTCCAAAGGTCTGCTTTAACCGAGCAACATAGGTCATCATATCGGATTTACAAAAGCAAGGGAGAGACACAGTACCTCCCATCTCAGTACAAATCCCAGGGTCTGGTTGAACCATGGCCATATTCAATGCACAAACTGTAAAATATAAAATTAGAAATAGATCAAAAAGAATTTCTAACCATTATAAAGACAGTACATCTCATTATACTTTCCATACTCATACTATAACTGATGTAAATGGATTCAAATTACTATGGCATGAAATTATTTGAAAAAGCATCCACTTTTAAAATTCTTACTTACTTATCGAAGTAGGCGTAAAACAAAAACATTGTCCAATGTCATATCTTCATTGTAATGCCAATCCTTTCTGCATTGTATAGTGTGAGGGTCTGACAACGGGGCACCTCTTTTATGATGACACTTTACATGTAGCCGTCATACAGTAGGAGGGAACACTGAACTGAGAGACTCTATTGGCTGTCTGAACAGGAATAAAAGCTACAGTCTAGCAAGTGTGTTTACAACAGTTTGAGCAGCCCAGACAGACTTTTAAAGAAGACAATCAAGTCAGAGTTATTAGATCAAGCTGATTAAATCGTGGCTTGATACAATGCTTATTTATTTGTGAAATGAAACTTATTAAGAGCAATTTTTCTTTTGATGTTTGGACAAACAGTAAAGGATCATATTCCGCTTTCTAGTGCCTCTGGTACTAAGCCCATCCCAACCCAGCCCTGAGCCCATCCCAACCCAGCCCTGAGCCCATCCCAACCCAGCCCTGAGCCCATCCCAACCCAGCCCTGAGCCCATCCCAACCCAGCCCAGCTCAGAGGTAAAATGAATCCAAAATGTAGTAAGTTTCTCGCCCACAGCATACTGTATGGAACCTCAATTTTTGGTTCATGGTTTTCATCTTAGGCCTCCAACATTAAATAGTATTATCAGTGTGGCAATAGCATGGCCTATTAATTTCAGACCTTTGTTGGTTACTAATGCCCTTTTAAATATGGTATAGCTATATTTTTGCCCTTTTTTTATGTCAGCCCAGATCTTCTAATTAATTAACCTCAGTAGTGCCACTGCACTGTGCATGTCTCTTTTAAGTACATTATGTCTCTGTAGTACTTTGTCTTTGTAATACATGTCTTCTTTGATATAAGTATACCTTAAGTATTTGAAAGAAAACAAATATTATTTGTCCAGCTGGTCATTCAACAGTTACAATACTCCAGATGACCAGTAGAAGGTCTATTGTGTCTAGAACATGTCTTGTCATGTACAGTATAAAGGTGAAGGGGGGAAGAGCAGAGTACATATGGGATAACACCAACAGAATGAAACAAGTCTATTGTATGTCAGTCTCTTTCCCTGTATATCCTTCACAGAAACATGCACTGACTGATGTGTAACACCTAAGAGTGCATGTCTGATTGGACACCAGTCAACCAGTCAACTTTCCAACCAATACATGACACATTTGATTCATTTTTCACTCCTGTTAGTATGGTTCTTATAGGAAGCAATCTATCAGAAGGAGGATCCTCCTCTATTGGTCTCCTTCTGACAGAGGAACCTGCAGTAGTTTTTGTGCTGTACAAGACTTGTCTGGTTGAGAATGTACTGAAAGTTCTCCCATGACATCATCATAAAGTCACCCCCCCCCCCCCCCCCCCCCCCGAGCCCATCGATATAGAATAGATTAAATTAACTGTCTCATGTGTGATACAGCACAGAGAGTTCAAATAGTTTTCATCAGCAGTTATTTGTGGTTTGTAACAGATTTCAGATAACAAAATATATGTTATAGTCAGTTTAATAAATAACTGTTTTGCTGTGGCTGTAAGCTGTCAGGGGCAACATGAACAACAAGTAAAGATAGTGAGAACAACAGTGACAACACATAGACATCCTGCTGAAAACCACATAGAGACACAGAGAGCAGGTAGGAGGGTACTGTGGGTACAAAGTCAGCAGGCCCACCTGACCAAAGCATAGACACAGTCTCATCTTGAGCTTACAGAAGACTGCAGAGTACCTGGGAACTTGTTCACTGTGTGGGGGTTCCCATTCTTCTTCAACCACTCCCTGGAACTCAATTTAAAAAAACGACACGTAAACATTTGTCATTGTCTTCATCACATAGAGATCACTCTGCTATCCATTTTATTTTGAGTGATTGCGTGGCTCCTCCTGGTAACTAAGCTACACTTTATAATATCTTAGTTGATGTTAGTATTAATGATTCAGTAATGTAGAATGCCAGGCCTGTTTGAGGCGTGTGAATACATGATGCGGAAATGTGTTTATAACATGTTACAGACTTCTAATAAGCATGTACTAACCATATTACCTTGTTTTAGATTATTAACATCCAAACGTTGTGTTATTTGGGCACTTGTTTGACCACTATTTCGGCTAGACACAAACTATCACAGGAAAGGACGTTTTCAACTAATCAACATTTTGAACATTTTCACAACTTCTAAAAATGCATGCGACTCTACTGGCAAAGCAGTCACAGGAACTTCAATAATCACTGCTGCTCCAAATTGAAAGATAAATGAATTGCAGTCCTGCAAGGTAGACTTATACGTTCACATTTTGTCAACGGTTTCTGAAAACTGCTACATCACAATGTGTACATTGTCATACTTGAAATCAGTCTCTCAACAACATACTGTTCAAATTATATTCAGCTAAGATTTTTATTTTTAGTTCAGGCTTTTCTCATGAAGAGAGTGACATGGTTGTTTGTGGTTTAGATGAACTGAGGTGTGTGTGGAAAGCACGTGATGAGGACTGAAAGTCATTGCTGGGGATAGAGATGAGTTGAGCTGAGTGTTAAATCTAGTTAAGGCAGTCAGAACACCGCAGATATGTTTTTAGGATACATCTAAAAATAGTTTCAGACAAACTTAAACACCAGTCAATAGATGCATATTTACAGTGCATTATGCAACTAAAAAGAGCTTTGTGACTGAGCGCAAGCCTAATATGGTTGTTGCACACTGAATCTGTGGGTGAAATTTAAGAACTGAGACAAATATGAATGTAACCCAAACAAGATCTCCATATGTAAGCAGTTTAATGTTTTATTGGATCTACTCTAAAATGCTCAATAAACAAATTAGGCACATTTGGGCAATCTTGATACAACATTTTTTACATAAATACAATGTTTCATTGGATCATTCTAAAATTTTGCTCATACACTAATGCCATTTAGTGGCCAAAATCTAAATTTTCCCTGGGCTGGAATAATACATTATGGCCTTTCTCTTGCATTTCAAAGATGATGGTACAAAAAAAATACAAAAGAACGGTTGTTTTTTTCTTTGTATTATCTTATACCAGATCTATTGTGTTATATTCTACTACATTCCGTTCACACTTCCATAAACGACAAAGTGTTTCCTTTCAAATGGTACCAAGAATATGCATATCCTTGCTTCAAGGCCTGAGCTACAGGCAGTTAGATTTGGGTATGTTATTTTAGGCGAAAATTGAAAGAAAAGGGGGTAATCCTTAAGAGGTTTTAATTCGGGATCGGTGACCCTTCCACGGGACGGTTGAGCTAACATAGGCTAATGTGATTAGCATGAAGTTATAAGTAACAGGAAATAGACATATCTGATAATGGCAGAAAGGTTACATACTTGTTTATCTAACTGTCCAATCTACAGTAGTTATTACAGTGAAAGAATACCATAACATTGTTTGAGGGGAGTGCACAATTTTGAACATGAAAAGTTATTAAAAGGAGCTTGAACAGAATACAACAAATTGTAACACACAATGAAAAAGCCATAGTTATACATATAGTGTGGGAAACAACAAATCAATTCACATTATTAAAGAGCATAAGTTGATGTTTCAGTCCATGTTTTGGCACCTCACCCCAGAGTACACAGTGTCTCTCTCCATGGTGCTCCTCTGTCTCCGGCTCTTTGGTTTCTTGTGGATGACATTCAGAGAAGCGTAATGGACCGACGTGAGTGTGTGATCATCTTCTTGATCCTAAGAGGAATAACAAAACAAATCAGGAAATGACCTGATCATTTGATAGAAGGATCTGTTTACAGTTCATCCAAAAATGTTATATATCTTTATGGTCTGCATACCTGAGTATGAGAACCGGTGACTGCCAGACCACTTGTCTGAGGGTGCTTTCCTTTTAGTAAAACACATGAAGGAATCATCATCATACAATCAGTTTCATGACTAAAACATATCGTAAACCTCACCAACATCTTAATCATATATTGTTGGCAATGATAACGCTTACCTCTGCACAGTAGAGAGGTTTTCTTGATCATCTTATACAAAACATAAGCAAGGACAATGATGAGGATGACACAAAGAGCCAACGCTACACCCAGACAGTACACCAAGAGAAGATGGTCCTCTTTACAACCATCTGTGGAAATACAGACAGTGACAGAGGAGATTCAGGACATTTTGCTCCACCAGACATTGAGTTTATTCATAGCACCATGAAAGAATATCAGAACATATCAGAATGATTATTTACGGTCAACATCCAGCTTGGTCCCGTTCCCAAACAGTATCTCCCCACATGAGGCCACTGCACAGTAGTAAGTCCCAGCATCAGAAAGGCTGAGGTTCCTCTTGGGGAGGTTGTAGACACAGCTCTGTGTAGGAGACCCAGCCTCTGTGCAATTCTCACACTGATCACTCCTGTCTCTATTGGTGTAAAGGATTCCTGGACGGGATTCTCCTGAGCCATGTCTGAACCAAAAGACACGGTGTTCTCCTGCACAGGTCTCAGTGTGAATTGTACAGTTCAGAGTCACAGAGTCTCCTGGCTGGACTGACTCAGACACAGGCTGCTGGTGCACAGACATGCTGTTGGACTCTGAACCTGAAGAGAGTGACGGAGTAAGATCATAGTGTTTAAATTGTATTTGCCTGATATATACTGTACATTTATTGCCAAATTCTAAAGTATATTTCTAATTTAATGGTGCAAAATTTAAATCCCAAATTAGGGAAGGAAGTTAAGTTACCTTTTACAATCAATAAAGTTCCATCTCCAAATTTGACTTTGCCCACTTTCATGGCACCACAGTAGTATGTAGCAGAGTCCCATGGCTCTGTCTTAGAGATGGTCAGGTTAAAGCTGTCAACTCCTTTCTTCACACTCAGATGTTTAGTCTCAGTGAAATTCTTGGTAAAGTTGTTGAAGTAAAAATATTGTCCACTGGAAAGTGTCGATGTCATGAGAAGGGGTTTCTGTCCAAGAGTCTGCTTGAACCAAACAACATCGGTATTCACATCAGTTGGCCAAAAGCAAGTGATATTCACACTAGCTCCCCGGTGAGTAACCATCACTGGGTTTGGTTGAACAATGTCCTTGTTTAATGCACAAACTGTAAATCCAAACAAACATGGATTAAAGATCAAGATAAAGACAAAATTACATCTAAAATACTTGCTTCAAAGTCATTCAAATGGATTCTAAAAGCCAATAGTATATAGATTGTTTTAAAGGATGTAAATAAAAATGTCTTACCGGAGTTGGCATAAAACAAAAAGATTGCCCAATGTCTGATCATCTTTGTAACGTCAATCCTTTCTGCACTGTATAGAATGAGGGTCTGACAACGGGGCACCTTTTATGTGATGGCACTTTACATAGCTTTTATACAGTGTAGGAGGGAACTCTGAAACAAGAGATTGTATTGGCTGTTTGAACAGGAATAAAGAGTACTGTCTAGCAAATATGTCGTCTGGTTTACCACAATTTGAGCAGGAAAAAGACATTGTAAAGCAAGTCAGAGTTATTGTTTTGAGACAATCAAATAGTGGCTTGATTCAGCTGGTTACTTATTTGGGAAATTACACTTTAATTACATACCAGTTCTCTTATGATGTTTGGGCAAACAGTGAATGATCCTATTCTGCTCTCTAGTGCCCCCAATTCTGAACCCATCCCAACCCAGCCCAGCTCAAAGGTTAAATTAATCCATAGTATGTTTTTAGTCTGTCTGATACCTAACTCATAACAAAGACAGTAAAAATGGGGACTGATAAGCTTTGCTAATTAAATCAAAATCAAATTCACTTGTCACATGCTTCACAAACTAAAAGTGAAATGCTTACTTGCGGAATCTTCCCAACAATGCAGAGAGAAAAAAATGAAATAATAGAAAAGTAATTACATGAGGAATAAATACATAATGACTAACGATAGCTTGGCTACATACACGGGATACCACCACCAAGTCGATGTGCAGGGATATGAGGTAATTGAGATAGGTATGTACATAAAGGTAGCGATAAATTGAATAGGCATCAGAATAGAAAATTATCAGTGACAGCAGCGTATGTGATGAGTCAAAAGAGCGTCAAGCAAATAGTCTGAGTAGCTATTGGTTAACTATTTAGCAGTCTTATTGCTTGGAGGTAGAAGCTGTTCGGGGTCCTGTTTGTTCCAGACTTGGTGCATCGGTACTGCTTGCCGTGCAATAGGAGAGAGAACAGTATGACTTGGGTGGCTGGAGTTTTGACAATTTTTAGGGCCTTCCTCTGGGCCTGTTGTAGAGGCCCTGGATTGCATGGAGCTCGGCCCCAGTGATTAACTGGGCCATACGCACTACCCTCTGTAGTCCCTTGCAGTCGAATGCCAAGCAGTTGCCATACCAAGCGGTGATGCAGCCATTCAAGATGCTCTCAAGGGTGCAGCTGTATAACATTTTGAGGATCTGAGGGCCCATACCAAATCTTTTCAGCCTCCTGAGGGGGAAGAGGTGTTGTTGTGCCCTCTTCACGACTGTGTTGGTGTGTGTGGAACATGGGAACAGTTGTGTTTGACCCGACCACAATGGTATTTTACTGTAACAAATTGACAACAGTCTGTGCGGGTTTTGACATTATCGATCATAGTCTGCTGCTGGAAAAATGTAAATGTCATGCCTTTACAGTCCTGCTATATTGTGGATGAAGAGTTAATTGTATAACAGAACACCGAGGGTTTTCTTTAATGGAAGCCTATCCAACATGATCCATTTAGAATCAGGAATTCCACAGGGCAGCTGTCTAAGCCCCTTACTTTTTCAAACTTTACTAATGAAATACCACGGGCTTTGAGTAAAGACCGTACGCAGATGACTCAATACTATACACGTCAGCTACTACAGTGAGTGAAATCACTGTAACACTTAACAAAGAGCTGCAGTTGGTTTCAGAATGGGTGGCAAGGAATAAGTTAGTCTTAAATATTTCAAAAACTTAAAGCATTGTATTTTGGACAAATCATTCACTAAACACTAAACCTCAAATAAGTCTTGTAATAAATAATGTGGAAATTTAGCAAGTTGAGGTGACTTAACTGCTTGAAGTATCCCTGGATTGTCAACTGTCATTGTCAAAACATGGTGATACAACAGTGGCTAAGATGGGGAGAAGCGCTGCTCTGCCTTTTTAATTAACATCACTATCAACAAGGCAGGTCCTACAATCCCTAGTTTTGTCGCTCCTGAACTACTGTTCAGTCATGTGGTCAGGTGCCACAAAAGAGGGACCTAGGAAAATTACAATTGGTTCAGAACAGGGCAGCACGGCTGGCCCTTAAATGTACACGTAGAGCAAACATTAATAATGTGCATGTTAATCTCTCATGGCTCAAAGTGGTGGAGAGATTGACTTCATCACTACTTGTTTTTGTAAGAACTGTTGATATGTTGAATGCACCGAGGTGTCTATTTAAACTTCTAGCATACAGCTCGGACAACCATGCATATCTACACAATCCGCAAGTCTAGAACAGAGTATGATGCGCAGTACTATGTAGAGCCATGACTACATGGAACTCTATTCAACATCAGGTAAATGATACAAGCAGTAGAATCAGATTTAAAAAACAGAATAAAAATACACCTTATGGAACATCTGGGACTGTAAAGAGACACACACAGAGGCACAAACAAACGCTTATACATACACATGATAAGGTATCCATCAGGCACACGTACACATGGATTTTGTATTGTAGATATGTGGTAGTAGAGTGGTGGCCTGAGGGAACACACTTAATGTATTGTGAAAAGTGTTATGAAAAGTATTTGAAATTGTATATAACTACCTTAATGTTGCCGGACCCCAGGAATGGTAGCTGGGGATCCTTAATAAATACAAATGATAATTCCTTAGTGATGTGGACACCAAGGAACTGGATTGGGTTCAGGGTGTCTGGGATGATGTTGTTGATGTGAGACATGACCAGCCTTTCAAAGCATTTCATGGCAACTGATGTGAGTACAAAGGGGCGATAGTCATTTAGACAGGTTATGTTGCCGTTCTTGAGCACAGGGACTATGGTGGTCTGCTTGAAACATGTAGGTATTACAGACTGGGTCAGGAATAGGTTGAACATGTCAGTGAATACACTTGCCAGCTGGTCAGCGCATGCTCTGGTAATCCGTCTGGACCTGCTGCCGTTTGATTGTTAACCTGTTCAAAGGACTTACTCACATCGGCTACGGAGAGCATGATCACATAGGCGTCCGGGACAGCTGGTGCTCTAATGCATGGTTCAGTGTTGCTTGCCTCGAAGTGAGCAGATATTTAACTCGTCTGGAAGGCTTGCATCACTGGACAGTTCGCAGCTGGGTTTCCCTTTATAATCTGTGATAGTTTGCAAGTAATGCCACATCCGACGAGCGTAAAAACCGGTGTAGTAGGATTCGATCTTGGTCCAGTATTGACGCTTCGCCTGTTTGATATTTAGCCTAAAGGAATAGCAGGATGTCTTATAAGCATCCGGATTAGTGTCCCTCAGATTTAGCTCATTGCAGATGTTACCTCTAATCCATGGCTTCTGGTTGGGATACATACATACGGTCACTATGGGGATGACATCCTCAATGCACTTATTTATGAAGCCTGATGTGGTAAACGTATTCAAGTCTGTGCTAGCGAAACAGTCTTGTAGTTTAAAATCAGCTTCATCTGACCACTTCCACATTAAGGGTGCCACTGGTACTTCCTGTTTGAGTTGATGCTTGTAAGAAGGAATCAGGAGGATACAGCTGTGGTCATATTTGCCAAATAGTGTGCGAGGCAGAGCATTGTATATGTCTCTGTGTACAGAGTAAAGGTGATCTAGAGTTCTTTAGCCTCTAGTTGCACAGGTAACATGCTGACAGAAATGAGGTAAACGGATTACGACCCATAGCCTGGCCTGCTAGGCTTCAGAGGGGAGGGGAGCCTACTGCAGGAGTTAGAAAGAATTAGTTTGTGTCCTTGAGAGAGGTCTGTGAGAATGAGATGGTGTGCTAAGGCAGGGAATTTGTAACCGTTACAATACTCCAGATGACCCATAGGAGGTCCGTTGTGGATAGAGGTGGACAGTTCTTGAGAGCATCATTTGTGTATATGGGGGAAATTCCTACAGAATGAAACAAATCTAACAAATATATCATTCTCATTCCCTATCATTCACACAGATATCCATTACTAACTGAACTGTATCACCTTAGAGTTTAGTAGGGGTCAGGGGTTTACCTGGGTGGGCAGGGCTCTTGGCTGTAGCCTGGATACACCTTCTACTCTACACTCTGTAAACTAATGATTACAGATTAATAATTTATACAACTTTTCTACTGGTAAGTAGTAAGATACTTTGTGGGTCTGCATGGCAGTGGTCTGTGTTTCTAATTGTCATGGGCGTGAACAACGAAGAATAAGAGCAACTGATTGACACCACATATAGTAGACATCCTCCTAAAAACCACAGTGTGTACCAGGGTATTAGGCCTATCCAAAGCGCAGTGATGGCGTCGTTTTGAGCTCACAGCAGACCAAAGTGCTCAGATACCTGTTAACTGCTCACTGAGTGCGTGATGCGTGGGTGGGTTTATCATGGTAACAGTAGGTTGTCTCAGAAGCCCTATGCACAAACATTCATACAGACATGTTGTACATACAGAACACAAGAGAAAGACTAATTCAATTTCAGGTGGTATCAGTTGTTTAAGTTGTTGACACAGGATGCTGTAGAAAGGTCTTGTAAGTAATTATCTTGAAGGTTTTACTTGTTTGTTGGTTTGTGGTTGTCTCACCACTCTGGACAGACCTGGGTTAAATAGTAGACTATTTGTTTTCTCACACTTACTTTAGGTGCTCTTGATTTATCTGGCCTCCATTGCGCCGGTCAAGCTTAGCAAGTGTACATAAAGAATTGGAAAGGAAACTAACACTATTTTGACCATGTCATTCAACAGTTACAATACTCCAGACGACCAATAGGAGGTCTGTAGTGCATAGAGCGTGTCTTGTCTTGTCATGTACAGTATGACGGTGAATAGGGGTGGAGCATCATGAGTACATGTGGGGGAAACACCTACAAAATGAAACAAGTACATTTTTGTCATTCTTACATTCCCTGTATATCATTTACAGAATCACGCACTAACTGATGTGTAACACCCGAGAGAGTACATGGCTGACATGACCACCCAGCTTATTAACGAATACATGTGACACATTTTATCTAGTCTGTTTCACTCTCTGGTTAGCGTTGTTCTAATAGGAAGCAATCTCTTGGGTATAGAGGATCCTCTTCTATTGGTCTCCTTCTGACAGAGCATCCTGCAGTAGTCTTATAAGACTTGTCTGATTAAGAATGTACTGAAAGTCCTCCCATGACATCATCATAAACTGGCCCCTCCCCCTGAGCCCATAGATCTAGAATAAATGTATCACACATGAGACAGTTCACTCAGAGTTCAAATAGGGTTCATCAGCAGTTCGTTGTGGTTTGTAACTGATATATGATAACTAAATATATAGAGTCTGTTTTAAAAATAGCTTGTTTTGCTGTGGATGTAAGCTGTCAGGGCCAACATGATCAAAATGTTAAGATATTGATAACAACATTGACACCACATAGACATCCTGCTGAAAACCACATAGAGACACAGAGAGCAGGTAGGAGGGTCCCGTGTGCTTACAGCAGCCATCAGGCCCTCCCACCAAAACGTAGATACGACCTCATCTTGTGCTTACAGCAGACTGCAAAGTACCTGTGAAAAGTACCTGCAGTTCTTTGTGGTTTGTAAGTGATATATGACAACTAGATATATATATATTAGTGTCCGTTTTATAAATAACTGTTTTGCTTTGATTGTAAGCTGTCAGGGGCATCATGAGCAGCAAGTAAAGATAGAGAGAACAAACGTGACACCACGTAGACATCCTGCTGAAAACCACATAGAGACATAGAGACACAGAGAGCAGGTTGGATGGTCCTGTGTGCACAAAGCCAGCATGCACACCTGACCAAAATGTAGATACGACCTCATCTTGTGCTTACAGTAGACTGCAGAGTACCTGTGAATTTGTTCACTTTGTGGGGGGTGGGGGTGAATGACATGCAACCAACACAACTAAAAGATGACAACACATTACAGAGAAATGACTTGAATAAGTAGGTTGTCTCACATACTTATTCAACTACTCCCTGGAAGTCAATACAAAACTACACACAAACACCAGTCATTGTGTTCATCATATAGAGATCACTTTTCTATCCATTTTATTTTGAGTGATTGTTTTGCTCCAATTTATAACATAGTAGATGTTAGTTGTAATGAACTAGTGACGATGACTGCCTAGCCTGTTTGATGCATGTTACTCTATGATGCTGAAATGGATTCATAACCTGTAATTGATGTGTAAGTATGTAATTATTACCTTGTTATAGAGTCTGACATTTTGAACCTTTTGACAACTTCTAAAAGTTGCTGAAACTCTAATGTTGAGCTAGCCATGAGGACTTCCATGTATACTGCTGCTCCCTATTGAAAGACAATATAATTGCAATACTTCAATGTGCACATTAAATACATTAAAACTGCTCAGTTTGCACTACTTTTCTCATGAAGAGAGTGAGTAGTGCTCTTAGTGACATGGATGCTTGTGGTTTTGATGCACTGAGGTGTGTGAAGACAGTGTGTGGTGAGGACTGATGGTAATTTCTGGGGTTTAAAGATGAGTTAAGCTGAGTGGAAAATCCATTTAGGGCCGTCAGAACACCACAGAGATCTGATACAGGATACAGCTTAAAAAGAGAGCTTTAGAAAAGCTGTTTTATATAGAGCATAAGCCGTATATGGTTTTGCACACTGAATCTGTGGGTGAAATAATCAGCACCTCACAACCCTGAGCTACACACTCCACTCCCCTTCCCCCATGACCGTCCGGAACCTAAGAGTCTAGCGGGTAGCATAAACCTGCCTCTCAAACTCTCTCTGACCTGTGTCACTGCCCTGACAGGTTGTTAGGGAGGTTATTAGGGGGTCGGACATCTGTTCATCTTCTTGACGATGCAGGTCACACAATACTTGCACTCTACCTCAATCAGTGGCAGAGAGCAACATCTCTGTCTCTACCCATCAACAACTGTACTCAATAACATCTATCTGGGCTTGTGGGGTGGTGTGCGTGCACAGTGAGTTATGTGATATTTGTTGTTTGTTCTTCATAGTTAGTTACGATTGTTGTATGCTGCCTTTGTGTATAGCTGTATTGTAATGTGTAGGTAGCATATACATTTTCATACAGCCCTCCCCTTTTTAATAGCCTTGTTGCTCTACTTGTGCTATTAGATAGTATTGTGTACCGTGGATTCATTACCTCTCTTTTAGAACTACTACCATTCCACTACCTTTCCCACTTTTTATTCCCATGTACATTCCTATGTCCATCTCCACATTCATCTCCAGTGTGTGTAAATACATTTCCTGTGTGTGTCAACTCTTGGACTGCCTTATGCCCCTCTATCTGGGGGCGGTGTCAGTGGGTCGCAAACCAGTCGAATACGTAGAGCCGGTTCACTCTCTTTCACCACTGTTCTGTCCTGCCGATGTATTGAAAAAGCAGCTAGATTTTTATTTACCATGTCCTTGTCAAAATCAAATCAAATCAAATGTTATTTGTCACATACACATGGTTAGCAGATGTTAATGCGAGTGTAGCGAAATGCTTTTGCTTCTAGTTCCGACAGTGCAGTAATATCTAACAAGTAATCTAACAATTCCACAACAACTACCTGTTACACACAATGTAAAGGGATGGAATAAGAATATGTACATATAAATATATGGATGAGCGATGGCAGAGCGGCATAGGCAAGTTGGCAATAGATGGTATAAAAAATGGCATATACATGTGAGATGGGTAATGTAAGATATGTTAACATTAAGTGGCATAATTTAAAGTGACAAGTGATCCATTTATTAAAGTGGCCAATGATTTGAGTCTGTATGTAGGCAGCAGCCACTCTGAGTTAGTGATGGCTGTTTAACAGTCTGATGGCATTGAGATAGAAGACGTTTTTCAGTCTCTCTGTCCCAGTTTTGATGCACCTGTACTGACCTCGCCCTCTGGATGGTAGCGGGGTGATCAGGCAGTGGCTTGGATGGTTGTTGTCCTTGATGATTTTTTTGGCCTTCCTGTGACATCGGGTGCTGTAGCTGTCCTGGAGGGCAGGTGATGCGTTATGCAGACTGCACCACCCTCTGGAGAGCCTTGCAGTTGTGGGCGGTGCATTTGCCGTACCAGGCGGGGATACAGCTCGACAGGATGCTCTCAATTGTGCATCTGCAAATGTTTTAGGGTTTTAGGTGACAAGCCAAATTTCTTCAGCTTCCTGAGGTTGAAGAGGGACTGTTGTGCCTTCTACACCACACTGTCTGTGTGGGTGGACCATTTCAGGTTGTCAGTGATGTGTACGCCGAGGATCTTAAAACTTTCCACCTTCACCACTACTGTCCCGTCAATATGGATGGGGGTTGCTCCCTCTGCTGTTTCTTGAAGACCTCGATCATCGCCTTTGTTTTGTTGACGTTGCGTGAGAGGTTGTTTTCCTGACACCACACTCCGAGTACCCTCACCTCCTCCCTGTAGGCTGTCTCGTCGCTGTTGGTAGTCAAGCCCACTACTGTTGTGTCGTCTGCAAACTTGATGAACGAGTAGGAGGCGTCATGGCCATGCAGTCATGCGTGAACATGTCTGCGTTCAGCCACGACTCAGAGAAACATAGGATTATACAGTTCTTCAGTTCACGTTGATAGGCTAGTCTCGAACGGATTTCATTCAGTTTATTCTCCAGTGATTGTACCTTCGTAACTAGAACGGAGATTATAAGTGGTTTATAAACTCTTTGACGTAGTTTCGCAGGCATCCCACACACCAGCATCTATTTTTGGGTTGCCTCCTTCATCTTCAAGTGTCGGGATTTGGGCCTGGTCCTGGATAATCAATATGGTATCGCCTCTGACTCATTGAAGTAGAAGTCCTCATCCAAACTGAGGCTAGTGATAGCTGTTCTGATGTTCAGAAGCTCTTTTAATCATAGGAAACCATGGTGGAAACATCATGTACAAGAAAAAGTTAAGATCTGCTCCAAAAATACACAAAATAGCACAATTGGTCCCTCCAGCGCCATTCCACATGAACATCAGCATTATGCACTCAGTATTATGGAAATAGATTTCGGATAAGGCAATATGATCGACTACAGTCCTGTCAAGGGGGTGTACTTGTACATTAAGCTGCCTCCTTCTACAGAAACAGGATATAGGTTGCGGTTCCCATGAGCTGTTCTGGCTCGCAAAAGCCAAGGCTCATGCTAGGCTACCTCCTTTTGACAACTAACTAGAAAACCTCCTGACTTCAGAGTCGAAAATGAAAGGGGCTGTGCTTTTTTACTGATAGGTTCTCCCCTGTGTCTTTCTCACTCAAACACCCACATGGACAGCCACACACAATCCCCTGTGTCTTCTATGATACAAGTGTACCCTACGTCTTTGAAAGTAAACAAATAGAATCTTGACCGGGACATTCAACAGTTACTGAAAAACAGCAACCCAGCTTTACGTGTTTACTAGTCTGTGACCAACTGACAGCCAAAGAGTTGGCACACAGGAACTTCATTCACACGCCCAGGAGATGTACATGGGGATGGAACGTGGGAAAGGTTGTGGTTCTGTAGAAGGAATTAAAATGCAATCAATATACTGTAAATGCGATATTACAAGAGCTGTAGTAAACAGTAATACAGGAATGTATGAATGGTATATAATCCCTGAAAATGTTTATAGGCCACAAACTGTACAGAGGCAGCATACATAATGTAACAATAGCTAACTATTAAGAACAATATAGACATGTCCCACAACTCACTTCGTGCATGCACACCATCCCACATGTCAAAAGAGATATGAGTGAGTCCAGCTTTTTGTTTTGAAGGACAGAGATGAGCTTGCTGCTCTTTCTGTTACTGGTGACTGAGATGGGGAGACAGGAATTTGGGATCTGGGACCCAAGATGACTGCCTGTGATCGGCTGACACCATGGTGTGATAAAGCACCTGGCAAAGATGACCCCTTGCAACCAATCGTTTTGGCTAGGGCCAGAGGTGTGAGGGGCCAGTTTACGACCCCTAGCCTGCTAGGCTCCAGAGGGGAGGGGAGCCTACTGCAGGAGTTAGAAAGTTAAAGAGTTTGTCCCTGGGAGAGGCCTCTGAGAATAATATGATGGGCTACGAGTCAACAGCAGGGAATTTGTAACAGTTACAATACTCCAGGTGACCCATACCTGGGTGGGTAGGGCTTGTGGATGTAGCCTGGATACACATTCTACTCTACTAACGATTACAGTTGGAGAATTTATAAAACCTTTGAACTTGTAAGTAATAAGATACTTTGTTGGTCTGCATGGCAGTGGTCTGTGTTTCCAATTGTCATGGGCGTGAACAACGCAGAATAAGAGCAACTGACTGACACCACATACAGTAGACTTCCTGCTGAAAACCACACAGTGTGCACAAGGGTTTCAGTCCTATCCAAAGTGCAGTGATGGTGTCGTTTTGAGCTCACAGCAGACCAAAGTGTTCAGATACCTGTGAACAGCTCACTGAGTGCATGATGCGTGGGTGGGTTTAGGATGGTAACAGTAGGTTATTTCTTTCAGAAGCCCTATGCACAAACATTCATACTGTATGTACAGAATGCAAGAGAAAGATTTCAGTTGGTATCAGTTGTTTTAGTTGTTGACACAGGATGCTGTTGAATGGTCTTGTAAGTAATTGTTTTGAAGGTTTTATTTGTTTGTTGGTTTATGGTTGTCTCACCACTTTGGACAGACCTGAGTTAAATAGTAGACCATTTGTTTTCTCACACTTACTTTAGGTGCTCTTGATTTATCTTGCCTCCATTGCACCGGTCAAGCTTAGCAAGTGTACATAAAGAATTGGAAAGGAAACTAACACTATTTTGACCATGTCATTCAACAGTTACAATACTCCAGACGACCAATAGGTCTGTAGTGCACAGAGCGTGTCTTGTCTTGTCATCTACAGTATAAGAGTGAGCAGGGGTGGAGCGTCATGAGTATAAGTGGGGGAAATACCTGTAGAATGAATCAAGTACATTTTAGTCAGTCTTACATTCCCTGTATATCATTTACTAACTCCTGAGAGTGCATGGCTGACATGACAACCCAGCTTAATACATGTGACACATTTTGTCTAGTCTGTTTCACTCTGTGGTTAGTGTTGTTCCAATAGGAAGCAATCTATCAGAAGGAGGCTCCTCCTCTATTGCTCTCCTTCTGACAGAGCATCCTTATAAGACTTGTCTGATTCAGAATGCACTGAAAGTTCTCCCATGACATCATCATAAACCGTCCCCTCCCCCTGAGCCCATAGATCTAGAATAAATGTATCACACAGGAGCCAGTTAACTCAAGAGAGTTCAAATAGGGTTCATCAGCAGTTTGTTGTGGTTTGTAACTGATATATGATAACTAAATATATAGAGTCTCTTTTAAAAGTAGCTGTTTTGCTTTGTATGTAAGCTGTCAGCGGCAACATGATCAAAACGTTAAGATATTGATAACAACATTGACACCACAGACATCCTGCTGAAAACCACATAGAGACACAGAGAGCAGGTAGGAGGGTCCCGTGTGCTTACAGCAGCCAGCAGGCTCTCCCACCAAAATGTAGATACGACCTCATCTTGTGCTTACAGCAGACTGCAAAGTACCTGTGAAACTGTTCACTGTGTGGGGGTGAGTGTTAGTGACATGCTATCAACACAACTAAAAGAGGACAACACGTTAGAGAGAGTTGACTTGAATAAATAGATTGTCTCCCATTTGATACATGTTATTCCATGATGCTGAAATTGATTCAAAACCTGTAATTGATGTGTAAGCATTTAAATATTACCTTGTCATAGAATCTAACATTTTAAACATTTTGACAACTTCTAAAAGTTCCTGAAACTCTATTGTTGATCCAGTCATGAGGACTTCCGTGTATACTGCTGCTCCCTATTGAAATTTAGTAGAATTGCAATACTTCAATGTCCACATAAAATAAATACACAGTTGGTAGATTATTTATTAAAACTACTCTGTTACAGTGTCCACATTGTGATATTTTTTTTCAACATTATCAACTGTAATATACTCAGCTATGACATGTATTTTTCGTTCAGGCTTTTCTCATGAAGACAGTGAGTTGTGCTCTTAGTGACATGGATGTTTGTGGTTTTGATGCACTGAGATGTATGAAGACAGTGTGTGGTGAGGACTGGTGGTCATGGCTGGGGGTTTGCGATCAGTTAAGATGAGTGGTTGATCAATTTTGGGCCGTCAGATTACCACAGAGATCTGATACAGGGTACAGCTTAAAAATAGTTTTAGAAAAGCTTTGTTATATTGAGCATAAGCCGCATATGGTTGTTGCAGACTGAATCTGTGGGGTAAATTGTTGTGGAAATGTAAGGACAGAGGAAAATATGAATGCAAATCACACCATACCACATACGACAGCAGATTAATTTTGATTTGATCTAAAATACACAACATTATCAATGTAAATAGGAGTTTGACAGAATACAAGCCATTGTTTTGTACAACAATTACACTGAAAAGCCACAAGTTACACATAAGCATAAAACCCAGAGAAAGAAATGCAAGTCTATACGGAGGAAAAGTCTGCGTTTCAGTCCATGTTTTGGCACCTCAGCCCAGAGTACACAGTGTCTCTCTCCATGGTGCTCCTCTGTCTCTGGGTCTTTGGCTTCTTGTAGATGACATTCAGAGCAGCGTAATGGACCGGCATCAGTGTGTCATTGTCTTCTTGATCCTAAGAGGAATATCATAGTAAGTAGTAAGTCCCAGCATTAGACAGGCTGAGGTTTCTCTACGGGAGGTTGTAGACACAGCTCTGTGTAGGAGACCCAGCCTCAGGGCTCTTCTCACACTGATCACTCCTGTCTCCATGAGTGTAAATGATTCCTGGATGGGATTCTCCTGAGCCATGTCTGAGCCAATAGACAATGTGTTCTCCTGCACACGTCTCAGTGTGTACTGTACAGTTCAGAGTCACAGAGTCTCCTGGATGGCCTGACTCAGACACAGGCTGCTGGAGCACAGACATGCTGTTGGACTCTGAACCTGAAGAGCGTGACGGAGTAAGATCATAGTGTAAATTGCATTGGCCTGGTATATTCATTTATAAGCCAATTCTAAAGTATATTTTTAATTTGATGGTACAAACCTAAAATCCAGAATTAGAGAAGGAAGTTAAGTTATTTTGACAATTAAAACAGTTAATTCTCCAAATTTGACTTTGCCCGCTTCCATAGCACCACAGTAGTATGTGGCTGAGTCCCATGGCTCTGTCTTGGAGATGGTCAGGTTAAAGCTGTCAACTCCTCTGTTCACACTCAGATGTTTAGTCTCAGTAAAGTCCTTTGGTAAAGTTGTTAAAGTAAAAAATATCTTAGCCACTTTAAAATGACGACGCCATGAGAAGGGGTTTCTGTCCAAGAGTCTGCTTGAACCAAGCGACATTGGTATTGACATCAGTTTGCCAAAAGCAAGTGATATTCACACTACCTCTATGGTGAGTAACCATCACTGGGTTTGGTTGAACAATGTCCTTGGTTATTAACGCACAAACTGTCAAAGAAAACAAACAATACAGACCAAAGACCAAGATAAAGATAGAAAAACGTCTAAAATAAAATTGCTACAAACTAAATCAAATGGATTCTAAAAGCCAATAATATGTAGATCTTTAAAGAGGATCTAAATAAAAATGTATTACCAGAGTTGGCAAAAAAAAAACAGAAAGACTGTCCAATGTCTGATCATCATTGTAACGTCATTGGACTATATAGAATGAGGGTCTGACAACGGTCCACCTTTTAAATGATGACACTTTACATAGCCTTTATACAATGTAGGAGGGAACACTGAAACAAGAGATTGTATTGGCTGTGTTAA
Source organism: Oncorhynchus mykiss (assembly GCF_013265735.2). Classification (NCBI taxonomy): domain Eukaryota; kingdom Metazoa; phylum Chordata; class Actinopteri; order Salmoniformes; family Salmonidae; genus Oncorhynchus; species Oncorhynchus mykiss. The sequence goes on from NC_048573.1 coordinate 19,324,865, forward strand.
CAGGAATCAAAAAAAATGTTGTCTGGTTTACCACAGTTTGAGCAGATTTTTTTTAAAGAAGACATTGTAAAGCAAGTCAGAGTTATTGTACCAAGACATTAAATAGTGGCTTGATGCGGCTGGTTATTTATTTGGGAAATTAAACTTTTATTAAAGACCAGTTCTCGTTTGATAATTGGACAAACAGTGAATGATCCTATTCCAGTCTCTAGTGCCTATGATACTGAGCCCATAGCAACCCAGCCCAACTCAGAGTTGACATTTTTATATAGTACATTTTTAATCTGGCTGAAATCCAACTCCAAAAACTGTAAATATGGGACCCGATGCATCTCTGCTTGGCAAATCAAAATTAAGTCAAATGTATTTGTCACATGTAAACAAACAGTGAAAAGCTTACTTACGGGACCTTCCCAACAACGCAGAGAGAGAAAAAGAGACTGTTTAGATAAATATTAACACAAGGAATAAACACACAATGGGTAGTGATAACTTGGCTATATACACGGGGTACCACTACTGAGTCGATGTGCAGGGATACGAGGTAATTGAAGTAGATATGTACATATAGGTAGGGATAAAATGACTAGGCAACAGGATTGATAATAAACAGTGATCACAGCATGTGTGATGAGTCAAAAGAGTTAGTACAAAAAGCATCAAGCAAATAGTCTGGGTAGCTATTGGTTAAATATTTAACTAATTATTTAGCAGTATTATTGCTTTGAGGTAGAAGCTGTGGTTCAAGATTTGGTTCAAGATTTGGTGCATCGGTACCCCTTGCCGTGCAATAGCAGAGAGAACAGTATGACTTGGGTGGATGGAGTCTTGAACAAAGGCCTTCGTCTGACATCGCCTGATGGCAGGGAGCTCTGCCCTCTTTATTACTGTGTTGGTGTGTGTGGAAAATAATAATTCCTTAGTGATGTGGACAATGAGGAACTTGAAGCTCTCAACCTGCTCCACTACAGCCCCGTCGTTGCGGATGGGGGCGTGCTCTGCACTTTGTTTCCTATAGTCCACGATCAGCTCCCTTGTCTTCCTGACATTGAGTGAGAGGTTGTTGTCCTGACACCACGCTGCCAGGTCTCTGACCTCCCTGTCTCATTGTAATCTGTGATCAAGTCTACAACTGTTGTTTCATCTGCATACTTAATGATGGTGTCTTTGTTGTGCGCAGCCACGCAGGCATGGGCCAACAGGGAGTACAGGAGGGGACAAATCATGCACCCCTGAGGGGCCCCGGTGTTGAGGTTCAGTGCGGCGGATGTGTTGTTGCCTACCCTCACCACCTAGTGGCAGCCTGTCAGGAAGTACAGGATCGAGTTGCAGAGGGAGGTATTTAATCCCAGGCTCCTTAGCTTAGTAATGAGCTTGGATGCGCTATGGTGTTGAACACTGAGCTGTAGTCAAGTCAAATGGGGCGGCAGGGTAGCCTAGTGGTTAGAGCATTGAACTTGTAAACTGAAATGGTTGCAAGTTCTAATCCCTGAGCTGACGAGGTACAAATCTGTCGTTCTGAACAGGCAGTTAACCTACTGTTCCTAGTACAAAAATTATCACTGGAAATCAAATTTATCAACCCATGGAGGTCTGGATTTGGAGTCACACTCAAAATTAAAGTGGAAAACCACACTACAGGCTGATCAAACTTTGACGTAAAAGTAGTGACTCCAAATGACTCCAGCCTGTAGTGTGGTTTTCCACTTTAATTTTGAGTGTGACTAGCCCATCATATTATTCTCAGAGCCCTCTCCCAGGGACAAACTCTTTAACTTTCTAACTCCTGCAGTAGGTTCCCCTCCGCTCTGGAGCCTAGCAGGCTAGGGGTCGTAATGAGGCTCAGTAGTGTGTGTGGCTTCCACGTGCCTGTATGACCTCCCTACAATGCCTGGGCATGCTCCTGATGAGGTGGCGGATGGTCTCCTGAGGGATCTCCTCCCAGACCTGGACTAAAACATCCGTCAACTCCTGGACAGTCTGTGATGGAGCGAGACATGATGTCCCAGATGTGCTCAATTGGATTCAGGTCTGGGGAATGGGCGGGCCAGTCCATAGCATCAATGCCTTCCTCTTGCAGGAACTGCTGACACGCTCCAGCCACATGAGGTCTAGCATTGTCTTGCATTAGGAGGAACCCAGGGCCAACCTCACCAACACATGGTCTCACAAGGGGTCTGAGGATCTCATCTCGGTACCTAATGGCAGTCAGGCTACCTCTGGTGAGCACATGGAGGGCTGTGCGGCCCCCCAAAGAAATGCCACCCCACACCATGACTGACCCACCGCCAAACCGGTCATGCTGGAGGATGTTGCAGGCAGCAGAACGTTCTCCACGGCGTCTCCAGACTCTGTCACGTCTGTCACGTTCTCAGTGTGAACCTGCTTTCATCTGTGAAGAGCACAGGGCGCCAGTGGCGAATTTGCCAATCTTGGTGTTCTCTGGCAAATGCCAAACGTCCTGCACGGTGTTGGGCTGTAAGTACAACCCCCACCTGTGGACGTTGGGCCCTCATACCACCCTCATGGAGTCTGTTTCTGACTGTTTGAGCAGACACATGCACATTTTTGGCCTGCTGGAGATCATTTTGCAGGGCTCTGGCAGTGCTCCTCCTGCTCCTCCTTGCACAAAGGCGGAGGTAGCGGTCCTGCTGCTGGGTTGTTGCCCTCCTACGGCCTCCTCCACGTCTCCTGATGTACTGGCCTGTCTCCTGGTAGCGCCCCCATGCTCTGGACACTACGCTGACAGACACAGCAAACCTTCTTGCCACAGCTCGCATTGATGTTCCATCCTGGATGAGCTGCACTACCTGAGCCACTTGTGTGGGTTGTAGACTCTGTCTCATGCTACCACTAGAGTGAAAGCACCGCCAGCATTCAAAAGTGACCAAAACATCAGCCAGGAAGCATAGGAACTGAGAAGTGGTCTGTGGTCACCACCTGCAGAACCACTCCTTTATTGGGGGGGTCTTGCTAATTGCCTATAATTTCCACCTGTTGTCTATTCCATTTGCACAACAGAATGTGCAATTTATTGTCAATCAGTGTTGCTTCCTAAGTGGACAGTTTGATTTCACAGAAGTGTGATTGACTTGGAGTTACATTGTGTTGTTTAAGTGTTCCCTTTATTTTTTTGAGCAGTGTATTTAGCAGATGTTATTGCGGGGTTTTACGAAATGCTTGTGAACAGCAGTCATAAGACACTGCCTTTTCCAGGTGGGAAAAGACAGTGTTGAGGACATTAGAGATTGCAGCATCTGTGCATCTGTGCATCTTTTGGAGGGGGATTCAAATTGGAGTGGGTCCATGGTGTCTTGGATGATGGTGTTCATGTGAGCCATGACCAGCCTTTCAAAGCATTTCATGGTTACAGATTTGAGTGCTATGGGGCGATAGTTATTTAGACAGGTTTAGACAGGTTACTTACTTTAGGTGACAGGGTAGCCTAGTGGTTAGAGCATTGGACTCGTAACCGAAAGGTTGCAAGTTCATATCCCCGAGCTGACAAGGTACAAATCTGTCGTTCTGCCCCTGAACAGGCAGTTAACCCACTGTTCCTAGGCCGTCATTGAAAATAAGAATTTGTTCTTAACTAACTTGCCTAGTTAAATAAAGGAAAAATAAAATAAAAAACGTTGTTGTTCTTGGGCACAGAGACTATGGTGGTCTGCTTAAAAAATGTAGGTATTACAGACTGGGTCAGAGAGAGGTTGAAAATATCAGTGAAGACACTTGCCCGCTGGTCAGCGCATGCTTTCAGCTGGCGTCTTGGTAATTCATCTGGACCTGCGACCTTGTGAATGTTTAAAGGATTTTCTCATATCGGCTAAGGAGAGCGTGATCAAACAGTCATCCAGAACAGCTGGTGCGCTCATGCATGATTTAGTCTAATGCGAGCATATCATTTGTTGCCTACCCACACCACCTGAGGGCGGCCCATCAGGAAGTGCAGAATCCAGTTGCAGAGGGAGGTGTTTGATCCCAGATTATTTATTTTATGGATGAGCTTGGAGGGTGCTATGGTGTTGAATGCTGAGATGTAGTCAATGAACAGCAGTCTCACGTAGGTGTTCCTTTTTGTCCAGGTGGAAAAGGACAGTGTGGAGGGCAGTGTGGAATGCAATCAAGATTGCGTCATCTGTGGATCTGTTGGGGCAGAATGGAAATTGGAGTGGGTCCAGGGCATTTGGGATGATGGTGTTGATGTGAGCCATGACCAGCATTTCAAAGCATGTCATGGCTACAGATGTATGTACCAAGCAGCGATAGTCATTTAGACAGGTTACCTTGGCGTTCTTGTCCTGTGTGAAGTGAAGAAGATAATAAACAAAAGTGAAATAAACAATAAAATGAACAGTAAATATTACACTCACAGAAGTTCCAAAAGAATAAAGACATTTCAAATGACATACAGCTATTGATTCATTTGACCATGAATTGTTGCTAGCTAGACTCTCTCTCTCTCTCTCTCTCTCTCTCTCTCTCTCTCTCTCTCTCTCTCTCTCTCTCTCTCTCTCTCTCTCTCTCAATAAGGCCCCACATCTCTTTCCATCCATACCGCCAGACTATAAATACCTTACCAAAACCAAACTACCCCAGGCTCTAGACTAGATGTGTGCACAACGTGGGTGGAGTACAAATAAAGACAAACACTTATCTACTGTTGTTATCATAATACAGTTGAGTTTAATTGAATGCATGATGTACAATGATACTGTATGTTGGACACCTTGGGTTTGGGACACCTGCACACCGCCATCTTCTTTTTAGTACAATAACCATACTTTAGTGTCCTATGTCCTATGTCCTATGTCCTATGTTCAAACTATGCAACATCTTGAACACTTTGAGCTCTTGTAGGTCTACTTCAGTCATAGTGCATCCATTATGTATTTGCATGCAGAGTGAATTCATCCATAAACAATAGACCTACTGCTCTAATGTTGAGCGTACAGAGGCAGGTGTCAATCCTCTCTGCAGACTCTCATCTGATGCATTCGCTGCAGACGCTACATCCTCGGCCTGTAGTCAGTGTCACCTTGCTGGTGTGAACACGGATGGAAAAAACACACCTCATACAAAGATCTCTGTGGTCCAACGTTTCCACTCAACAACTAAACACACTGACATCATGCCTTCGCACATTTGGCTTGAACTTTTTTTTTCTTAGGCACTTTTGAGTTCTCACCTCCTCTGTTACTGTGACTTTAAGGGTTTGTTATGGTTTGCTACCAATGCTGTTTGATTTGCATGCATATACTTTCTCACTGTGTTTCTAAGGCCTGTGATAAGCCTTGTCACTTTTTCAATGTCACTATTTCTGCTGGACAGAGTGATTCTGAGGAGGTTGATAACTAACCCTCAGGTCCAACACTTTCAGACCATAGTTTTCACAATTTTCAGGGAGGTAGGGCCATGCACTCTGTTTGCTTATAGATAACAAAACAGTTATCAACCAAATGACAAGTGTGCTTCTGAAATGGCACCCTATGGGCCCTGGTCAAAAAACATGCCTCTGGTAAAGGGTAGTGCACTATATAGAGAACAAGGTACCATTTTGGATGCCACCAAGGTCTCCGTACTCACCCTCTGCAACAAACACTCTGTCTGAATCATACACACATTACATTTATATGCAGACCACAACCTGTTGTTGTCATGATATTCATCTGACAATGTTAACAAAACACTTGAACCTCTTAAATGTAACTTAAAATGTAATCTAAAATGTAAACTATGTAATCCCCAAAAGTAATAATTTATCATGAGACAGGCATAAAGAATAAGTAGTAATGCTGCATACTCCAAGAAAGATTCAAATTGCACCTTTCTGGTAAAAAAATAGTTATAAATTGCTTAGTCACTTCTGAGGACAAAGCTCAAGTACACAGTACAAATGTGAAAAAATTGCATGACATATTTTCTATTCAACAAAACTGCATGAGTGAGGTTTGAAAACACTTTTTAAATATTGTACAATTAAATGATAAAACCCCTAACTACAGATTTAAACCTCCTTATAACTGAAAAATGCATATTTGTATGTTTAGTGAACTTTTTAGGAACTTGTCTTTCATCTCATACTAGTCTTGTCCATCTATGACAAACAGAACGTGTTTTTTGTTTAAAATATATATATATTTTTTTAGATGATTTTTTTGATAAATCGATCTCTTAATGTGCTATAGTGATGAAACCACTCTCTCCTGCTGCGCTGTGATGTAGGGTTCAGCCACGAGTTGATTGACAGTCGGATGAGCGAATTAAATGGTAGGAGGGACATCCCAGGTTTAAGTGGTTTCAGAATTCAGAGTCACACAAAAATATACTACTGTGTCCGTGGGAACCAGGGCTATTGCTCAATGCAAGACAGTTTGATCTACGGTGTCTACAGGTACATTTATAAGTGAAAATGTTGGTCGGTCAGAACCGGGACCAGAACCAAGCAGGTCCCCTAAACATGGACTTTTATCACGTGATGTCTGACAAATATTAGAATGCTTTCAATAACTTGATAAAGTATTGAGAGGATACAATAATTAAGGAGACGTCTATATACAGTGCCTTTGGAAAGTATTCAGAACCCTTGACTTTACCCACATTTTGTTACGTTACAGCTTTATTCTAAAATGGATATATATATTTCCCTTATCAATCAACAAACAATACCCCATAATGACAAGAAAAGCAGGTAATTTTTTGTTGTTGTTGCTAAATATGACATTTACATAACTATTCAGACCCTTTTCTCAGTACTTTGTTGAAGCAGCTTTGGCAACAATTACAGCAACGAGTCTTCTTGGGTATGACACTACCAGCTTGGCAGCTTGTATTTTGGGAGATTCTCCCATTCTTCTTTGCAGATCATTTCAAACTCTGTCAGGTTGGATGGGGAGCTTTGCTGCAAAGCTATTTTCAGGTCAATGTTCGATATGGTTCAAATCTGGGCTCTGGCTGGGCCACTCAAGGAGATTCAAAGACTTGTCCTGAAGCCACTCCTGCCTTTTCTTGGCTGTGTATTTGTCCTGTTAGAAGGTGAACCTCTGGAGCAGGTTTTCATCAAGGATCTCTCTCCCAGTCCCTGCCGCTGAAAAACATCCCAATAGCATGATGCTGCCACCACCATGCTTCACCGTAGGGATGGTGACAAGTTTCCTCCAGTTATGACGCTTGGCATTCAGGCCAAAGAGTTCAATCTTGGTTTCATCGGACCAGAGAATCTTGTTTCTCATGGTCTGAGAGTCTTTTGGAGCCTTTTGGCAAACTCCAAGTGGGCTGTCATGTGCCTTTTACTGAGGAGTGGCTTCCGTCTGGCCACTCTACCATATAGGCCTGATTGGTGGACTGCTGCATAGATGTACAAGGTTGTCCTTCTAGAGGGTTCTCTCATCTGCACAGAGTAACTCTAGCGCTCTGTCAGAGTGACCATCGAGTTCTAGGTGAACTCCTTGACCAAGTCCCTTCTCGCCCCGATTGCTCAGTTTGGCTGGGTGGCCAACTCTAGGAAGGGTCTTGATGGTTCCAAACTTCTTCCATTTAATAATGATGGAGGCCACTGTGTTTTTGGGGACATTAAATGCTGCAGAAATGTTTTGATGCCTCAACTTAATCCTGTCTTGGAGCCCTATGGACAATTCCTTTAACCTCATGGCTTGGTTTGTGCTCTGACAATCACTGTCAACTGTGGAATCTGATATAGACAGTGGTGTGCCTTTTCAAATCATGTTCAATCATTTGAATTTACCACAGGTGGACTCCAATCAAGTTGTAGAAACATGTCAAGGATGATCAATGGAAACAGGATGCACCTGTGCTCAATTTAGAGTCTCATAGCAAAGGGTCTGAATACTTATGTAAATAAGGTATTTCTGTCTTTACATTTTTTATAAGAGGGTAATGTTGAGTGGAGTCTTTGTTGTGAAATAAGAAGCCGATTCTAGATTTAATTTTGGATTTGAGATGTTTAATATCAGTCTGGAAGAAGAGTTTACAGTCTAGCCAGACACCTAGGTATTTGTAGTTGTCCACATATTCGAAGTTAGAACCGTCCAGAGTAGTGATGCCAGTCGGGTGGGCGGGTGGCGATCGGTTGAAGAGCATGCATTTAGTTTTACTAGTGTTTAAGAGCAGTCGGATGTCACGGAAGGAGTGTTGTATGGCATTGAAGCTCGTTTGGAGGTTTGTTAACTTCTTTGGGCTAGGGGGCAGTATTCGAATGAGGTGAATGAGGTGCCCAAAGTAAACTGCCTGTAACTCAAGCCCAGAAGCTAGGATATGCATATAATTGCTAGTATTGGATAGAAAACACTAAAAAATAAAATAAATGTCTGTAAATATAACAGAACTGATATTGCAGGCGAAAAACCGAGGCCAATCCCTTGATTACTATGGCTGTCAATGGGAATATAAAAGGAAATCCTCCCAGATTGCAGTTCCAATGGTTTCCACTAGATGTCAACAGTCTTTAGAAAGAGTTTCAGGCTTGTTTTTGGAAAAATGAGCTAGAATTTGTAGTTTTAGTAAGTGTCTCCCATTTTGGCTGTAGTGTTTGTTGCGCTTTCCGGTGAGTACTTTGTTATTTATCTCCAGTAATGGTCTCCGGTATTCTCAGTCTTAAATTTAATCATTTATTTACATATTAGGGTACCTGAGGATGTTGTTTGATATGTTTGGAAGAAGTTTATCGGTAACTTACGGGATTCATTTGTATGCATTTTGAACAAAGGAAACCGGTGGGTTACTGAATCTAGTGCGCCAATGAAACAGACTTCTTTGGGACATAACAAAGGACTTTATCAAACAAAAGGACCATTTTGTTATGTAGCTGGGACCCTTGTGATTGCAACCAGATGAAGATCTTCAAAGGTAAATTATTTATTTTCTGACTTTCGTTATGCCTCTGCTTGGTTGGAAATTGTATGTAATGCTTTTGTGTGCGGGGTGCTGTCCTCAGATAATCACATGGTGTGATTTCACCGTAAAGCCTTTTTGAAATCACACAACGCGGCTGGATTAACAAGAAGTTAAGCTTTTAAATGATGTATGATACTTGTATTTTCATGAATGTTTAATATTACAATTTCTGTAATTTGAATTTAGACCTCTGCAATTTCACGGGATGTTGGCCAGGTGGGACGGTAGCATCCCAATTATCCGTAAGAAGTTAACACAGTGTCCAAAGAAGGGCCAGATGTATACAGAATGATGTCATCTGCGTAGAGGTGGGTAAAGGAATCACCCTCAGCAAGAGCGATATCGTTGATACATACAGAGAAAAGAGTCGGCCCGAGAATTTAACCCTGTGGTACCCCCATAGAGACTGCCAGAAGTCCGGACAACAGGCCTTCTGTTTTGACACACTGAACTCTATCTGAGAATAGTTGGTGAACCAGGCGAGGCAGTCATTTGAGAAACCAAGGCTGTTGAGTCTGCCGATAAGATTTTGGTGATTGACAGAGTCGAAAGCCTTGGCCAGGACGATGTAGACAGCTTAAAGAGGACAAATAGGCTAAATTGACTCAATAATTTAAAGCTCATGTGAACTTATTTTGCAAACATACCCACTTCTTAATACATAATGGTAAATATGGCTCTTCAGTTAGTTTTCCAAAACAAGTAAAACTTATGAGCATAAAGCCACGGTCTTAGACGGTCTTTTATCAATGGCGGTTATGATATTGTTTAGTACCTTGAGCGTGGCTGAGGTTGCACCCGTGACCAGCTCAAAAACCAGATTGCACAGTGGAGAAGGTTCGGTGGGATTCGAAGTGATCTGTTTGTTCACTTGGATGTCGAAGAATTTAGATAGGCAGAGCAGGATGGATATAGGTCTGTAACAGTTTGGGTCTAGAGTGTCACCCCCTTTGAAGAGGGGGATGACCGAAGAAGCTTTCCAATCTTTAGGGATCTCGGGCGATACGAATGAGAGATTGAACATACTGGTAATAGGGGTTGCAACAATGGCGGTGGATAATTTTAGAAAGAGAGGGTCCAAATTGTCTATCCAAGCTGATTTGTTCGGGTCCAGGTTTTGCAGCTCTTTCAGAACGTCTGCTATCTGGATTTTGGGAAGGAGAAGCTGGGGAGGCTTGGGCAAGTAGCTGCAGGGCAAGTAGCTGCAGGGGATGCGGAGTTGTTGGCCGGGGTTGTGGTAGCCAGGCGGAAAGCATGGCCAGCTGTCGAGAATTGCTTATTGAAATTCTCGATTTTCGTGGATTTATCTGTGGTGACAGTGTTTCCTAGCCTCAGTGCAGTGGGCAGCTGTGAGGAGGTGCTCTTATTCTCAATGGACTTTACAGTGTCCCAAAAGTTTTGGGAGTTAGAGCTACAGGATGCAAATTTCTGTTTGATAAAGCTAGCCTTTGCTTTCCTAACTGACTGTGTGTATTGGTTTCTGACTTCCCCGAGCAGTTGCATATCGTGGGGACTATTCGATGCTAGTGCAGTCAGGATGTTTTTGTGCTGGTTGAGGGCATTCAGGTCTGGAGTGAACCAAGGGCTATCTCTGATCTTAGTTCTACATTTTTTGAAAGGGGCATGCTTATTTAAGATGGTGAGGAAATTACTTTTAAAGAACGACCAGGCATCCTCTACTGACAGGATGAGGTCAATATCCTTCCAGGACACTCGAGCGTGGTCGATTAGAAAGGCCTGCTCGCAGAAGTGTTTTAGGGAGTGTTTGACAGTGATGAGGGGTGGTCGTTTGACCGCGGACCCATGACGGATGCAGGTATTGAGGCAGTGATCGCTTAGATCCTGATTGAAAACAGCAGAGGTGTATTTGGAGGGCAAGTTGGTCAGGATGATATCTATGAGGGTGCCCATGTTTATGGATTTAGATTGTAGGACTTCCGTGGTGTTAAGCATATCCTAGTTTTGGTCACCTAACACAACGAACTCTGAAGATAGATGGGGGGCAATCAATTCACATATGGTGTCCAGGGCACCGCTGGGAGCTGAGGGGCGTCTATAACAGGAGGCGACAGTGAGAGACTTCTTTCTGGAGAGATTAATATCTTTCTGGGTTAAATATATGTCCAAAAAAACTAAAGCTTTCTTATATCTCATAGATATAGGACAGACACCTCAAAACCTTATTCCTTGTGATTTTTTTTAACGTCTTTTTTTCTCCATTCATAAATGTGTAATTCAATGCGCTTCAATAGACTATAGCAGTAAAGGCCACATTCAATATTTTATCAAATACTTTATTGTTTTTGATACCTAAAGGGTTCTAAAGTTCAAAATCAAATAGGTAACTGATCCATGGTATGACCATCTTAAAACAATTCCATATGTTATCTTAGTAGAACCCCCCCCCCCCCCCCCCCCCCCTCCACCACAATGACTTAGTCTTTGACATGTTTTCAACTGCTTGGGAAGACATTCACAGGCATTTGTCATACACATGAATAATGTTAATGATATGTTTATTAAATTACACTTCTATGAGTGTGTAGATAGGAGCCTGCCAATCGTAATCAAGCTATATTATCATAAACACTTACATTCAGGAACTGAAATGTGGACAAGAATATACTGTATAAGCATTTGGTGTCCATATCTTTCAATCACTACCCTGGCGATAGCTTTCTGAAGAAAACGGAAAGTGTACTCATGTAGCATGAGGATAGAAAAAGATCAGAGGGGAGGGTTCAACTTTCCTGTTCCGTGTCTTTACTAATGTCACAGCAGCCAATCAGGCCTGTGGACCATCTCTCCAGTCATGTATAAAAAGACACCCATAACCTCTTGATTCTCACTCTTATCTGACACACAGGACGACAAAAGGACATGCAATCCACAGAAGAGGACGATGACAATACTGTGTCTCGTAATCTCTCTTTTATTTAGAGCAGGTAAGACATTGTGTTGACAAGATTTTTAAAAATTCTGGTGGAATAAGGGTACATAATGTTACGGGACCTGTACACACATGAATCTGATGTGTAGACTTTGACATAAAACATGTATTTGTTTCAGTGTTGTCCATTGGTATCATTACTCAGTCTGATCTTTTGAAGACCTTCATCCCTGGAGACACTGTTTATTTGAAATGCTTCATCTCTGGGACTGGCGGAGACTACTACAACTGGTTCAAACTAACAGTAGGACAAGCTCCAGTGATGATAGTATCTCTTTACCTTGACTCAAAAGATCCAACGCTCTATGGGGAGTTTGACAACAACCCTCGGTTTTCTGCAGAGAAGAACGGAGATAGTTTTGTGCTGACCATTTCAAATGCCAAGCCATCGGATGTGGGGATGTATTACTGTGCTGCACGTGATTATGATGGCATGATCTTTGGAAATGGTATATTTCTGATGCATAAAGGTGAGTAACACAGAAGTTAATACGGAATGTTACTGTTTCAGTGGCTTTGCATGTGGAAATTGTGAATTTCATTTATAATTAGAAGTTCATTAGGACCTTGGTTTTATTGAGTAAAAGGTGCAGGGTCCAGGAACCAGCATCTTACTCAGCAGTCTGTGTCTGAGTCAGTCCAGCCAGGAGACTCTGTGACTCTGAACTGTACAATACACACTGAGACCTGTGCAGGAGAACACAGCGTCTATTGGTTTAGACAAGGCTCAGGAGAATCCCGTCCAGGAATCATTTACACCTATGGAGACAGGAGTGATCAGTGTGAGAAGAGCCCTGAGGCTGGATCTCCTACACAGAGCTGTGTCTACAACCTCCCCAAGAAGAACCTCAGCCTCTCTGATGCTGGGACTTACTACTGTGCTGTGGCCTTATGTGGGGAGATACTGTTTGGAAATGGGACCAAGCTGGAGATTAGTAGTAAGTTATATGTCTTTACAGTTTTTGTTTATATCTATTGTATAATTTGCTTTGTCCAACTACGTACAGTACAAGTTATTTATTTTTATAAGAAAATGTTTTTCCAGACAATTGTGGAGACCCTCTTCTCTTATTGTACTGCCTGAGCTCAGCATTGGGTCTCTCATTTATCCTGATACTTTTCCTTGGTTACATCATGTACAAGATGAACAAGAGAAAGTGTCTGCAGTGCAGAGGTAAGAAATATCAAAATTAAATGAACTAATGATGTATGTAGCAGGTAAAGTCCTCCATTGAAGTTGCTCTTCTTTGACATCACCAGAGGTATTTGTAATGGAAAGAGTAGTCGTATCTTTATATTTTCTGTCTTTCTTTTCAGGACCCGTCTCTCAGATAAGAAGTCCAGCAGTCTCTACTTCAGATACAGGGGTAAGTAAAATTCATTAAAATTTATATTACTATGTAAAAAAAAATAAAAATAAAAATGATTTAATAATAACGTGTAGTCATATTCTTCCTCCATTTTATAATTGTTCATCACAGGCCCAAGATGCAGACAGTCTCCATTATGTAGCTCTGAAACTGAGCAACAAGAAGAATAGGTCTAGAAGACAGAGAAGCAACATGGAGGAAGAGACGGTGGTCATGTACTCTGGGATCAGACAGTAGAACTGGATGAATTAAATTCATTTAATACCAGATAGCTCTTAACTAGCTCTAACGTTATTAGCTTTATTTGAATGCTTCAGTAAAATGTGTTGTAATCAGTGGTCATAGTTTTTCAAGTGTAATATAAAGTGCAAATAGAAAAATAAAGCATTTCCATCTGTTGAAACCAAATTAATTTGAATAAGTTGAACTCAATGCATTTTGTTCACACACCTCTGGGGTCATAGTGGAGGGTGTCACAGTGACTTTCCACTATTGGAAACTAACCTTTCATAGACCTTTAACACAGGAAGACTGACCTGCAGCAACACACTGCACTCTACTTTCCTTCTCAGGGCCAGAGTATTGTTCATACCCCTGAGTGCAACACTGGTTTCTAAACACAGTGCTTACAATGTAAAGGTCAATGTTTTCTCATTTATGTGTAGTCAGGTAGTCCCTTGCATCAAATAACATAGGCCCCTTTCAACATAATCACTCATAGTGAAAGTGGACCACAGCCCCCACCACAAAAGGAGGACAGGTCAGTTATAGTGTAGGAGGTTTTCTTCCTTGTTTTCATTTTAAGACATAGGCCTAATGGTTGCACGCCACACACCCCCTCACATACACAGCAACCTATTTACATGTACTCTGCGGTCTGCTATGAACAAAACATTAAGCTGTAGCTATCTACACTTTGGTACGGCCTGTTGGCCTTTTGCACAGGACCCTCTATGTCTTTCTCTCCCTCTGTCTCTGTCTCTTTCTGTCTCTCTTTATGTGGTTTCAGCAGGATCTCAGTGGTGTCAGTCAGTTAGATGTATCACATACTCTGTTACTCTTCATGTTGCCCTTTTAATCAACAATATTTTTGAGGCATCTAGTTAACTATACATAGTCGACTTTGAATCTGTGTAAAAACACAATTAACTATTTACTAGTTAATTGACCTAGACATCAGACGTCTGTAGTTAAACACAAGCCATGGTTTGAAGTGTGATGTAAAGTATCATCATCATCTGGACCAAGAAGAAAGGGCGTCCTTCTAATCATACGATGGGAGGGATTTTATCTGTCAATACATTCAGAATAAATAGTGTATGAGATATTGTTGGTTAAGTAAAAACTATTGACACGTTTTCTTTTTCTCTGTGTTATAAAGTGACTGTGTGGAAGTCATAGAGGCCCTAGAGGATGACAGTGTCATAACATGTGGCCAACCAGGTCTCAACTACTGTACGACTCCCATGGACCACAATGGCAAGAAAAACATTAAGTAAAGGATCCACTGACTGTTGCTGTTGTGTCTCTTACTTTGGGTGGACAAGCCCTTTGTTGGCCAGCTGCAGTACATAGTATTGCAGACAGTATGAGCTGTAGTTAAACCCAATAAAGGACAAATCTACAGTAGTGACATTGTTCAAAACATTAAACTGAACATCGACATATTCAAACTTGCTATGTGATAAAGTTGTGCAACACAGAATCAAGATGTACAACAACATAAGAGGACAGTGTTTGTTCCATTCATTGTCTACTGGGCGGCCTACCGAGTGTTCAGCCAATCAAATTTGACCATCAAAGATGAACCAATGAACGCAAACGCAAACGCAAAAGTTTCCATTCTTTTCTGTGGAGAGACTGCATTTTACACAGGTCAGTCTCGTCCCGTGAAGGAGCAACCAGGATGAATACACTACTCACATTTCTTTTGATTTGGAAAGCATGTCAGTAACATCTAGCTCAATTGACTAATGTTATACAAGTTCTCTATACATTTAAAGTGTTCACTATAGGCATTTGGAAAATGTAATAAATGCAGTAAACATAGAGTTTTTTTCATTAGCATCTCAACACCAGTTCTTGTTCAGCCCACTTCTTCCCAGAAAGCAGAGCTGGGAGGCAATGTTAGTATTGAATGCCACATGACTAGTGAAAAACAGTAGTGGCTGAGTTTGACTTGTTTTTGTAGAAGTGTGCAACAAAATGTATAGATTTTTCAAATCTTTATTTTGTCAAAAAGGTGCCAACCTCACCAGAGTTCACTTCCTCCTGAAAGCTTGACTTGCCTTCTACAGACATGACATGAGAAATACAATGTAAACCCCCTGTGTATGTCAAAGAGGACATATGTACCTGTAGTCTCAGCCACCAACCCAAATGATGAAATACAAACCAGTAACTCTGACTGTACATCATTTGAAGGGCTGCTCTAACTATGGTATGCCACAGGACACATGTTAGATTGACATTTTTATCACATGTTTTATGCCTGTTCAGACAGCCAATAAAATCACTTAGTTCACTGTTTCCACCTACTTCATAATGATTACCCGATGAGTGTCATCATATAAAAGGTGCCCACACACAAGACCCACACACTGTACAGTTCAGAAAGGACAGTGAAATGATGATTATATATTGGACAATCTTTTTGTATTATGCCAATTTGGGTAAGTAAGAAATATTAATACGGTTCCTTATACTTTTTATGTCAGTCTTTTTCATTCATTTGAATGACTATGTAGTCTGAATAATGATAATGTGCTATACCTTTGTCTGATTTATTTAGTTTGTTTGCTTCACAGGTTGTGCACTTAACAAGGATGTAATCCAACCAGACCCTGTGATAGTTACACAACTGGGACAAAGTGTATCACTCAATTGCTTTTGTCGATCTCAATTGATCAGAGTCTCTTGGTTCAAGCAAACTGTTGGACAGAAGCCTCTTCTCATGGCATCATCATATTATGGCAGTGAAAATAGTTTCTATTTCAACAACTTTACCGAGGACTTTACTGAGACTAAACGTTTGAGTGTGAACAGAGGAGTTGACAGCTGTAACCTGACCATCTCCAAGACAGTGTCGGGGGACTCATCTACATACTACTGTGTTAGTTTGTCAGCGAGGGAAGCCAAATTTGGAGAAGGAACTGTTTTAATTGTCAAAGGTAACTCAATAAGTTGCTTTAAAAATGTTGGTACTGAAGTGTGTTCACATAATGCTAAAATAATTAATCTAGCAGGGAAGAATGTACAAACCATGATCTTATTCACTCTCATCAGATTCAGGTTCCAACAGCATGTCTGTGCTCCAGCAGCCTGTGTCTGAGTCAGTTCAGCCAGGAGACTCTGTGACTCTGAACTGTACAATACACACTGAGACCTGTGCAGGAGAACACAGTGTCTTTTGGTTCAGACATGGCTCAGGAAAATCCCATCCAGGAATAATTTATACCCATGGAGACAGTAATGGTCAGTGTGAGAAGAGCCCTGAGGCTGAGTCTCCTACACAGAGCTGTGTCTACAGCCTCCCCAAGAAGAACCTCAGCCTCTCTGATGCTGGGACTTACTACTGTGCTATGGCCTCATGTGGGGAGATACTATTTGGGAATGGGACCAAACTGGAAATGGACTGTTAGTGATATTTCTGAAATTTCTAAAATATTTCTAACATTTTATGCCTGGTTGAACAAAATGTCCTGAATTTCCTCTATCACTGTCTGTATTTCTACAGATGGTTGTAAGGAGTACCCTGTTCTCTTGGTGTACTGCCTGGGTGTAGCGTTGGCTCTTTGTGGCATCATCATCATTGTCCTTGGTTGTGTTACTTACAAAATGACCAAGAAAATCTCTCTGCTGTCCAGAGGTAAACGTTATCATTGCCCACAATATATGATTAAACGGTTGGTGCAGTGTATTTGGAAAGTATTCACACCCCTTGACTGTTTCGACATGTTTAATTAAAACAATCCCATAATGACAACGTGAAAAAAGGTTTTTAGAAATGTTTGCAAATTTTAATTTATTTAATACAGAAATACATTATTAACATAAGTATTCAGACCCTTGGCTATTTGACTCGAATTTGAGCTCAGGTGCATCATGTTTCCATTGATCATCCTTGAGATGTTTGTACAACTTGATTGGAGTCCACCTCTGTTAAAGTAATTGTCCGTAGAGTTCCGAGATAGGATTGTGTGAAGGCACAGATCTGGAGAAGGGTACCAAAACATTTCTGCAGCATTGAAGGTCCCAAAGAACACAGTGGCCTCCATAATTCTTAAATGGAAGAAGTTTGGAACCACCAATACCCTTCCTATAGTTTACCGCCCGGTCAAACTGAGCAATCGAGGGAGAAGGGCCTTGGTCAGGGAGGTGAACGAGAACCTGATAGTCACTCTGACAGAGCTCCACAATTCCTCTGTGCAGATGGAAGAACCTTCCCGAACGACAACCACCTGTGCAGCACTCCACCAATCAGGCCTTTATGGTAGAGTGTGCAGATGGAAGCCACTCCTTAGTACAAGGCACATGAATGCCCGCTTGGAGTTTGCCAAAAGCCGCCAAAATACATTCAGACCACGAGAAACCAGATTCTCTGGTCTGATGAAACCAAGATTGAACTCTTTGGCCTGAATGTCAAGTGTCACGTCTGGAGGAAACCTGGCACCATCCCTACTGTGAAGCATGGGGGTAGCAGCATCATGCTGAGTGGATGTTTTTCGGCGGCAGGGACTGGGAGACTAGTCAGGATCGAGGGAAAGATCAACGGTGCAAAGTACAGAGAGTTCCTTTATGAAAACTTGCTCCAGAGCCCTCAGGACCTCATACTTGGGCAAAGGTTCACCTTCCAACAGGGCAACGACCCTAAGCACACAGCCGAGACAACGCAGGACTGGCTTCAGGACAAGTCTCGGAATGTCCTTGAGTGGTCCAGCCAGAGCCCGGACATGAATCCGATCGAAAATCTCTGGAGAGACATGAAAATAGCTGTGCAGCAACGCTCCCCATCCGACCTGACATATTTTGAGAGGACCTGCAGAAAAGAGTGGAAGAAACTCCCCAAATACAGGTTTGCCAAGCTTGTAGTGTCATTCCCAAGAAGACGCGAGCCTCTAATCTTTGCCAAATATACTTGAAAGTACTAAGTAAAGGGTCTGAATACTTATGTAAATGTTTTATTTCAGATTTTTATTTTTAATAACAATGCAAAAATAAAAAATAAACTGTTTTTGCTTTGTCATTACAGCATGTGCTATTGTGTAGATTGATCAGGGAAAGAACAATGTCATCTGTTTTAGAATAAGGCTGTAACGTAACAAATTGTGTAAAATGTCAAGTGGTCTGAAGATATTCCAAATGCACTGCACATTACGTTGTAGCCATGAAATTGAGTTAATTTATTGTGTTGATGATGATGATGATGATTCCTTCATGTGTTTGTCTAAAAGGAACGCACCCTCAGCCAAGTGGCCCGGCAGTCCACAGTTCTTATAACCAGGTATTCAGATCTTATGACGTTGATGAACTGTAAACAAATGATCAGGCCATTTCCTGATGTCTTTGGAATTTGTTTTGCTATTCTTCTTAGGATCAAAAAGACAACGACACACTCACGTCGGTCCATTACGCTGCTCTGAATGTCATCCACAAGAAGCCAAAGACCCGGAGACAGAAGAGAGCCATGGAGAGAGACACTGTGTACTCTGGGGTGAGGTGCCAAAACACGGACTGAAAAGACTTGCATTGCTTTTTCTGTTACACATTGTGTTTTTATCATTATAATTGTGTTACAATTTCTTGTATTCTGTCTAACTCCTTTTTACATTACTGTTGTGCATTTTGTATCAAATAAAACTAATTCACTGCAATGTGGATGTTTTGTTTGATTTTCTCTCATATTCTTCAAGTTAAACTGGTAGGTTTGCAGGGACATTGTATCCTGATTACATGATGTTTCTAATAGCATGCATAGAGTACTGACTAACACTTTCAGTTGTCTCAAACTCTCTTTTTAAACTGTGTCCTGTGTCCTTGTTGATAATTCAATCAAAATATGACAATGTACGCATTGTAACTGAGACGTTTTCACAAACAACACAAAATGTGAATATGCATATGTGAAGGTTGAAGTACAGGAACTCAATAGGGATGCAGCAGTGTACGTGGAAGTCCCCATAACTGCCTGAGCAGTAGAGTGTGCAGCAACTTTATTAAGAGTTGTGAAAATGTTCAAATTGTTCACTAAGAATCGTTGAAAAAGTACTTTCCTGTGAGAGTTGATGTGTCTAGTCATAATATCTGTCAACAAAGGCCCAACAAAGACACTGTGTGGCTGTTAAGAATCTATAACAAGGTAATATATACATTTATTACATACATATTACACATCTGTATCATGTTATAAATCCATTTCAGAATCATAGAGTCACTTGTATCAAACAGTCTAGGTAGTCATCATCACTGGATCATTACTACTGTTAGTGTTTAAATACTGGAGAGTTGAGACCAAATCACGGGCGCTGGACAGAGTGGATTTCAGTTGTAACAAAAGACAGTTTTAATGAGTCAAAGATATCTTGTCCCGCAGTTTTACGTGCACGGATCTAGTTCATATAACTCGGCAAGGAGTCAGGTGAAAAAGAGGCCTTATACAAAGGTTACATTCATTTTTATACATAGAATAAAGTAGGTGGAGTCTTGTCGTTTTGGTCTTCTGACTGGTCACAAAGGGTTGGAGGCGGGCCTTGCTCTAGCCAGAGTGGGCCCCATTGGTGCACAGCAGTCTTGTTCTGAGCACCCGACCAGTAGAGGGGGATGAGATGTGTGTTTATACAAGAAGATATTTGTGTGTCTGGAAATCTGATACAGGAGAGCAGAGGGGGTCATGAAAGAAGAGAACAGAGGGGGTCAGTCTTATGGCTGGGTGTATGTGTTCTTGCGATGGAATGTCTTTGTTTCCTGGGGTCGGGAGACAACCAAGCTGAGGGGATAGTGTTAGGGGTAGTTTTATTGCTGGCTGTGTGAGCTAGTTCCTGTTTTAGCAAGGGTACGTAAGATGACTTGAGTCAGGCGGTTTGGCTTGGCGCTGTATAATATATGAGCTATGTGTATGAATATTTATATAACAAATCCCCCTCTTCACATCTATTAGACGTGAAAACTATAGTGCAATGGTGGTGGTTGCATTCGTGGGTATACATAAGGTGGTGCTTCTAACCTTGTCTGGTGTGCATGATGGGTCTAAAGGTGTAGTGCTACGTTTGGGACTGGAGTGATTGGAGGGAGTGATATCAGGAACGGAGTTAGGGACATGTGTAGGGGTTGGTGTACGTGTTGTGGCAGGGTGAAATAGTTGTTCAATTAACCATGTGAAAGTGCCCAGGGACACCCCAGATATCAGTAAGAATATCACAAATAAAGGGCCAGATATCCCCAGCCTCACCCAGGGAGGGAGAAATGTCCCTCTAACTGGGCGAGGCTCCTTTTTCAGGGGAGGCGGAGTTTGATGCCGCATCACCTGAGGAAGGAGTGTCTTCATTTGGAATCGAATTTAGGCCGCTCAAATCAGCTCTGACTTCAGTCAGTGTTCTGGAAGGAGTTGGGGCTAGGGTGCAATGTGTCAGGTGGTGCCAAGGTGCGCCTGATTTACCTTTGACCTGGACTGAGTGTGAAGTAACCTCCTTCACTTCGTACGGTCCAGTCCACCTGGGTTCCAGCCACTTTCTCTTGTGGACTTTAACCCTCACCCAGTCACCAACCTTTACCTTCAGTAGTGGCGTGTCCCCCGGCAGCTCCCCCTCCTGGACCTTGTGAACCTGGGTAGAGAGTGCTGCAGAGAGAACCATCAGTTTTTTCACATAATTAGACATTACAATTTGTTGTACATCAAGGGCGGACCTCCCTCCCTTGGTGGACCATGCATGACTCTACCAGTCATAATCCCATGAGGCACATACTTTAGCTATCTTAGCTTTTGCTTTTGGTTTGACGTTCCACCAGATTTTGGGATTGGGGCCTGTATACAGATCCAAATCTGTGGGTTATGCCAAATCTTTCTTCCACCTGTCTCAGGTGTTATTTACTGAAATGTGAGCCATTTGTCAAATTTGATTTGTCTTGGGATGCCATACCTGGGTATTAGTTTGGTTTGTAGCCACTCAAAGACTGACCTAGCATCCTCCCCTTTTGTTGGTATTGCCTCTACCCATTTGGAGAACCTATCTACTATAACTAGGAGATAGCGTTTGCCTTTAGATAAATTGTCGGGGCCCATGTCGGTGTAGTCTATACTAATGTCCTGAAAACATGCATTAGGTACTAAGTATGAGCCCATTGGTGTTCGATATGGTTTCTTTGGGTTGTGTCTGTCACAAACATTGCATTCATCACAAAATAAATCATCGTCATAAAATAAGTCAGTCATATTTTTTATGTGAGGGTGCCACCAGATGTGCGAGGCCTTTTGGAGGGTCTTTAGTTTGCCTTCGTGTGTGGGGCCATGTGTTTCTCATAAAAGTTCTGGGTCCATCAGTGTGGACTGCTTCATGGGCATGGGCTGAGTCTGTATAGATATTCACAGTCTTTCCTTTTCCTCTGATGAGGGCCTGCGTCAATCCGATGATTTCAGCTAATTGGGCCGATGCTGGTTGAGGGATGATGGCTGATTGAAGGGTGACATCACGAGGTGAGCTGTTTTTTCAATAGCTTTTGCTACTGCAGCAACGTATCTGGAGCATGTTGTCTGTCCTACCTCAATGTGGTCAAGTTTGGAAGAGTAGTACATCAAGACCCTTCTCTCCCCCTCTTGTTTGAGGTGAAGGTGATGAGGTGAATCCTTCCCTTTCAGAAACATCCAAATGGAACTTGTTCTTGTAGTCAGGTGCAGTCAGAGCTGCTGCCGCTGATAGATCTGTTTTCAGGAGTGCTATGGCTGTTGATGCTTCAGCCGTCCAGGCCAGGGGTGCATGGAGGTTCCTTGATCATAGGATGACCGGTGCTGCCTCCCCCTCTGGGCCACACACAATGGTACAACAGCTGATAGGTGGGGTCAGGTTTATCATGTCTTCGTCCCAGTCTGCAGTGTAGAGGCAGTCATCAGTTTCTGTTGCATTGAGTGTGCAATGGATCTCAGCTTGGGGAGTCTTATATGGGTGCAGAGTGTAGATTTGAGCTTTCAGTTGGTTGAACTTAAACTGGATGTGAGGGGTGGCAGGCCCTGTGGGTAGGCATTTTAGCCAGTACACTTCTTGGGTTTCAGACAGTGTGGGCATCGGCAGGAGTGGCATCCTCATCATTCTTACTGGGCGATCAGGTGTTGAAGTGGGAGGGTTGGTTGTAATCTTGCTGCTCCTGCTGCATGTGATTAGGAGAGGGTCCTCCTCTTCCTCTTCCTCTTCCTGGTGCCCCTCCACGTCCTCTTTCTCTCCATTGCTGTTGCTGCGGGGAGAGTGGTTTCGTGCAATATCTGGCATAGTGACCGGGAATTCCGCAGTTATACCACTGGTAGTTTCCCCCTCTGTATGGTCCAGTGCAGGGGCCTCGTTGAGCCCGTTGCTGTTGCAGGATATACCGCTGTGGGGGAGGGTAATGGGGTGGTGGGGCTGCCTGCTGTTGGATCATCTGAGAGACAGTCTGTGCTACGATCTGAGTGTTATCTGGCTGCTCCCCTTGGTCTTGAGTTTCTACTGCAATAATTTGTTTGGGCGTGGTGGCTGCAGACATTTTATCTAAGTCGTCTGATAATGTGTATAATGCGTTTATCTAAGTTTTAGTCAGTCCTTTGTGTGGTGTTTATTTCTATCTTTGTATACCCAGCCCGTACTGTGGTGTTAGCTCAGACTTCTCTCGCCCCCTCCCTCGCACCGAAAGATCTTATCAGTAATGTGGTTGCAGTTACGTGTGTGCCTCTCCGGCATGTAATTCGAATCTGTTCAGCGATTTGTTTAGATATTTTCTAGAAATGATTCGGCGATTTCCTTTTGGAACAACATATCAGTGAATATATGCGGTTCTATAACAATTTTCAGAGTAATTCTAGCTCTGTAGGAAATATAGATAGAATTTCTAGAAAACTAAGAGTTGTTCAGTGAATTATTTAAATACTTTCTGTAAACAATTCAGTAACTTCCTTTATGAACTTATATCAGTAAATTTGAGCGATTCTATAGCAATTGTCAAAATAATTATATCTCTTTAGGAAATATGGATAGAATAGAAAAACCCCAAAATCAGTGTGTAGCTTTTAGCATCTGTCAAACAAAGTCTGTACTAAGCTCAGCGGCTTATTTAAATACTTTCTAGAAACAATTCAGTAAGTTCCTTTATGAACTTATATCAGTAAATTCCAGCGATTCTATAGCAATTGTCAGAATAATTTTAAACTTTAGGCAATATCAACAGGAATGAAAAAAGCGAAAATCAGTGTTTTAGGCCGGCTGCTGTCAATCAAAGTTGCACGGCCATTCGACTACTAAGGTTGCTTTGTCTATCAGCACGTGTGCATAATAGCCCAGTTACGTATCCCAACCTAACGGTTTACTCCGCGACAAACGTTTCTTTCAATTTAATTTCCCCGGTCTCAAAATCATGGAACGTCAACTCTGGTTCATGTGTTTTGTTTGATGTGCAATAGCCACATCATTCCCGATCTCTGTCTTGTGGAACGCCAAACTTACATATCCTATATCTACTCGACTACACCTCTTACATAACCTGTTAAATAATACACAGCTTTTTTAATAGGGCATTTTTCATGCAGATTCATTCGATCCAACCACACCTCCACAAGACCTATTCGATATTATACGTATCAATAGGAGATTTTACTTGCAGATTCGGTTCATCTATCATTCAACTATAACCACACCTCCACAAGACCTTATTTGATAGTACACAATGTATCAAAATAGGACATTTTTACTTGCAGATTCAGTTCATCTATCATTTATTCATTCGTATGAAATTCTCATTGAATTTCCAACATCCATAATTGTGTCCTTTACGTGTTAAAACACAGCCACTATTTAACGTCACCTCTATACACAACCCAATATATATATCATTAGGACAGTTTTCTATGCAGATTTCAGAACAAATAGGGTCCCTGGAGGAATTTAACACATTGGTCAATCACAATCCACACATTCCTATTAAAATAACTGAGTATAGGCCAATTAATTTAAAATATATATATATATATATATATATATTTTGTCTTTATACAAAACAAGATTTCTTTAATCAATGCCTTAGGTTCTTATGTAAAAAACAATTTTGGCAACGATTCATACTCACGCCCAGTACTTTCTGATCAAAATTTGGTTTAGGCTATAATACAATATGCAGATTTCGATTTAACAGGCTCTGCTCACCTTATATAGAGCGCTCCGATCAGATTTCCTGAGGCAAGATGAATGGCTGGAGAAGTCACTCTTCCGTCTGATTTTTGAGCCGTGATCAGTCTCGTCCTCTCACACTAACTTATCATAGATCGAATTCAAGAATAACCATCCTCACGCTACCAAGTTCTGTTAGTGTTTAAATACTGGAGAGTTGAGACCAAATCACGGACGCTGGACAGAGTGGATTTCAGTTGTAACAAAAGACAGTTTTAATGAGTCAAAGATATCTTGTCCCGCAGTTTTACGTGCACGGACCTAGTTCATATAACTCGGCAAGGAGTCAGGTGAAAAAGAGGCCTTATACAAAGGTTACATTCATTTTTATACATAGAATAAAGTAGGTGGAGTCTTGTCGTTTTGGTCTTCTGACTGGTCACAAAGGGTTGGAGGCGGGCCTTGCTCTAGCCAGAGCGGGCCCCATTGGTGCACAGCAGTCTTGTTCTGAGCACCCGACCAGTAGAGGGGGATGAGATGTGTGTTTATACAAGGAGATATTTGTGTGTCTGGAAATCTGATACAGGAGAGCAGAGGGGGTTTGATAGCATGCCACTCACACCCACCCCCACACAACAAGTTCACATGTAGTTTGCAGTCCTCCGTAAACCTAAGATGAGGCCATATCTAAGCATTGGTCATGTGGGTCTGCTGGCCTTGCGCAGACAGGACCTTCCTACCTGCTCTCTGTATCTCTAAGTGGTTTTCAGCAGGATGTCTATGTGGTGTCGCTGTTGTTCTCACAATCTTTACATTTTGTTCATGTTGCCCTAAAATCATTTACAAACCACAAAGAACTGCTGATGAACCCTATTTGAACTCTCTGAGTTAACTGTGTCATGTGTGATACAGCACCATCTAGTCTAGATCTATGGGCTCAGGGGAGGGGACAGTTTATGATGATGTCATGTGAAAACTTTTCAGTGCATTCTGAATTAGACAAGTCTTGTAAGACTACTGCAGGATTCTCTTTCAGAAGGAGACCAATAGAGGATGATTACTTCCTATGAGAACAACACTAACCAGAGAGTGAAACAGAATAGAAATAGCATGTCACATGTATTAGTTAGGCTGGTGTGTCCAATCAGTCATGGAACTCGCAGGTTTACACTTCAGTTAGTGGATGTTTCTGTGTATGATATACAGGGAACGAGACTGACATAAAAGAGAGACAATGAAAGCTCTTACAATATTCAATGATTACATTTCTCAAAAACAGATTATAGGCTACATGTGCACCACCAAGTCAGAACAGTAGGCGAAATTAAGAGGTGAAAATAGACCAAATTATTAGGCTGAGGCACATGGGCTACTAACAGTTTACTACACAACATACACTTTGTATTACTTTCTTAGCTACAGTATACATATCTCCCTGACATGTTACATAATTTATCCAGCAGCATACAAGCCATTTTTGCATTCACCTGTTGTGCTGTGCTCACTTGAACTGGAAGGTTGCGAGACGGTCCTTCGTGGGCAAATTTTGTCGTTAAACTTTGTCATCAAAGTCAGGAATTCTCTGGATTTATGGTGCTTTCAAGACAACTAGGATCTCTGGAAAAAAAGGTTGAATCATGATGACATCAGTGAACTTCAGGTCATATCTCAAGAAAAAGGCTCAAGTTGGATGAAAATTCAAAACATATTTTCCCAGTTGTAGCTAATTATACACACGTTCCCAGTTGTCTTGAACTCACTAAAGTCAGACTTTGCAGTTCCGAGTTAACAGTTGTTTTGAGCGTGGCATAAATCATGCTTCATTGACAGCATGGACAATGTTGAATGTTTATCATTTTAAACTAGGAAAGGAGACACTTAAACTTAGACTTGGGACCACACAGCCACAGCACCAACTTGTTTTGTAATGTTTATGTCCAATGGCCGATGATCACAAATATATTTTATCTATAATTTCTCTTCATTATTTCTCTTCATATGACAAGGATTAACATTTTTTGTAGATTGTCGACTTGATTCATGATAATCACAGCTAGCTAAGATTTTGAAAGTCCAATCAAAGCCACTGTAGATATGAGATTTGACATCCTTTTATCTGTGGCCTATAACCTTGAGCCTTATTTGATAGGCACTTCTAATGTAACTATGGCAGCACCCAAGGTGCTTGAATTTTTCTAGCTCTACCCTTAGACTTGGCGGTGACGTAGTGTCCCATGAGTGACAGAACACTGAGCCAATCATGGCGCAACGCTTCATATTTTCTGCTGGCTTGCCCCACCACTACAGAAAGCACTGAGCTAGGCTGAAACACCTGCATATTGGAGCTGACTTAATAAAAATAAAATAAAAAGTATATATATATATATATATATATATATATATATATATATATTGTTTGCAAATGGATTTGTGACACATATGAATGCAAAACTAACATGAAAATCAGGAAAGGCCAAAAAAAATAAAAATAAATGTGGGGCTCAAATGTGGGGCTCAGCCACACCTGCCCTGAATGATGGGTCACCACTGGGGAGTACATATTCCTATAGTCCACTGCAGTCCACTAGATATTTACAGCTTAAACCTAACACTACTTTCAATCTCTAAGAATAAAAAACTGTATATTCACAAAAAGAGAGTATAATGATATTAAACAGTAACTATATAAGACAATGTTATAGAACAGAAATGACGATCCATCAGACACATGGCTCCTGCTCAACCCCTATGGAATCATTCTTGCAATCAGCCTTTATTATTTCCCTCTGCCCAAATACAATGCACAAAGATCATTCCAATTGACCCATGACACGATAATTACTACTACTATGCGAATTATACAATTATTAACAGATTTAAACTGGCTCAAATCAAATAGTCTCTAACAACTTTGTTTGTTTAACTAGCTCTAACTTCATTGGCTTTGTATGAATGCTTCAGTAAAATGTGTTGACATTAGTGGTCATAGTTGTAACAAGGTACAAAAAATGTAATGCATTGCTTTTCAGTCAAACATTTGATTTGTAAGTAAAAGAAAGAATTTCCAACTCCAAAATGTATTTGAATAAGTTGAGGTCCGTGCATTCTGTTCACACACCTCTGTGGTCATAGTGGAGGGTGTTACAGTGACATTCCACTATTGGAAACTAACCTTTCATAGACCTTTAACACAGGAATACTAACCTGCATCAATACTGTCATGTATTGTCATGTTGTGTCCTGTTCCTGTTCTTTCTCTTCACCCTGTCTCCCTCTGCTGGTCGTATTAGGTTACCTTTTCTTCCCCTCTTTCCCCCAGCTGTTCCTTGTCTTCTCTAACTACCTCGTTCACCCCTTTTCCCACCTGTTCCCTTTTTCCCTTTCTCTCTCTGTTTCTGCTTCTGTCTGTGTCGGATTCTCGTTTGTGTTGCTCATGCCTGAACCAGACTATCGTCGTGTTTGCTGCAACCTTGTCCTGTCCTGTCGGAATCTGCCTGTTCAGCTAACCTTGTCCTGTCCTGTCGGAATCTGCCTGTCCATCTGAGCCTACGTGTGTTTCGTCATTAAAGAAACTCTGTTTTGTTAATTCGCTTTTGGGTCCTCATTCACGCACCTGACAGAAGAATCCGACCAAGAATGGACCCAGCGACTTCGGATCCTCTCCACTCAGCCGTCGAGATCCAGGGAGCGATGCTAGGCAGACACGAGCAGGAATTGTCTGCTGCTCGACATGCCGTTGAGACCCTGGCCACCCAAGTCTCCAACCTCACAGAACAGGTTCACCATCTCCGCCTCGATCCACCGGCCACTTCCAGGGCTTTCGAATCTCCGGAGCCCAGAATCAATAACCCGCCGTGTTACTCTGGGGAGCCCACTGAATGCCGCTCGTTCCTCACCCAGTGTGATATTGTGTTTTCTCTCCAGCCCAACACTTACTCCAGGAGCACTGCTCGTATCGCCTACGTCATATCTCTCCTTACTGGACGGGCTCGTGAGTGGGGCACGGCAATCTGGGAGGCAAGGGCTGAGTGTACTAACCAGTATCAGGACTTTAAGGAGGAGATGATACGGGTTTTTGATCGATCTGTTTTTGGGGAGGAGGCTTCCAGGGTCCTGTCTTCCCTATGTCAAGGTAATCGATCCATAACAGACTACTCTATTGAGTTTCGCACTCTTGCTGCCTCCAGTGGCTGGAACGAGCCGGCTTTGCTCGCTCGTTTTCTGGAGGGTCTCCGCGCAGAGGTAAAGGATGAGATTCTCTCCCGGGAGGTTCCTTCCAGCGTGGATTCCTTGATTGAACTCGCTATTCGCATTGAGCGACGGGTTGATCTTCGTCACCGAGCTCGTGGAAAGGAGCTTGCGTTCTCCGTTGCCCCCCTCTCCGCATCACTACCATCTTCCTCTGCCGGCTCGGGTGCTGAGCCTATGCAGCTGGGAGGTATCCGCATCTCGACTAAAGAGAGGGAACGGAGAATCACCAACCGCCTCTGTCTCTATTGCGGTTCCGCTGGTCATTTTGCCACTTCATGTCCAGTAAAAGCCAGAGCTCATCAGTAAGCGGAGGGCTACTGGTGAGCGCTACTACTCCTGTCTCTCCTTCAAGATCCTGCACTACCTTGTCGGTCCATCTACGCTGGACCGGTTCGTCAGCTTCCTGCAGTGCCTTGATAGACTCTGGGGCGGAGGGCTGTTTTATGGACGAGACCTGGGCTCGGGAACATGACATTCCTCTCAGACAGTTAAGGGAGCCCACGGCCTTGTTCGCCTTGGATGGTAGTCTTGGATGGTACTCTCCCCAGGATTCAGCGTGAGACGCTACCTTTAACCCTCACTGTCTCTGGTAATCATAGCGAAACCATTTCTTTTTAAATTTTTCGTTCACCTTTTACACCTGTTGTTTTGGGCCATCCCTGGCTAGTTTGTCATAATCCTTCTATTAATTGGTCTAGTAATTCTATCCTCTCCTGGAACGTCTCTTGTCATGTGAAATGTTTAATGTCTGCTGTCCCTCCTGTTTCCTCTGTCTCTTCTTCACAGGAGGAGCCTGATGATTTGACAGGGGTGCCGGAGGAATATCACGATCTGCGCACGGTGTTCAGTCGGTCCAGGGCCACCTCTCTTCCTCCACACCGGTCGTATGATTGTAGTATTGATCTCCTTCCGGGAACCACTCCCCCCCGGGGTAGACTATACTCTCTGTCGGCTCCCGAACGTAAGGCTCTCGAAGATTATTTGTCTGTAGCTCTTGCCGCCGGTACCATAGTCCCCTCCTCCTCTCCCGCCGGAGCGGGGTTTTTTTTTGTTAAGAAGAAGGACGGGTCCCTGCGCCCCTGCATAGATTATCGAGGGCTGAATGACATAACAGTGAATAATCGTTATCCGCTTCCTCTTATGTCTTCAGCCTTCGAGATCCTGCAGGGAGCCAGGTTTTTCACTAAGTTGGACCTTCGTAACGCTTACCATCTCGTGCGCATCAGGGAGGGGGACGAGTGGAAGACGGCGTTTAACACTCCGTTAGGGCACTTTGAATACCGGGTTCTTCCTTTCGGCCTCGCTAACGCTCCAGCTGTCTTTCAGGCGTTAGTCAATGATGTCCTGAGAGACATGCTGAACATCTTTGTTTTCGTTTACCTTGACGATATCCTGATTTTTTCACCGTCACTCCAGATTCATCTTCAGCACGTTCGACGTGTCCTCCAGCGCCTTTTAGAGAATTGTCTTTTTGTGAAGGCTGAGAAGTGCACTTTTCATGCCTCCTCCGTCACATTTCTCGGTTCTGTTATTTCCGCTGAAGGCATTAAGATGGATCCCGCTAAGGTCCAAGCTGTCATTGATTGGCCCGTCCCTAAGTCACGCGTCGAGCTGCAGCGCTTTCTCGGCTTCGCGAACTTCTATCGTCGTTTCATCCGTAATTTCGGTCAGGTGGCAGCTCCTCTCACAGCCCTTACTTCTGTCAAGACGTGCTTTAAGTGGTCCGTTTCCGCCCAGGGAGCTTTTGATCTCCTCAAGAATCGTTTTACATCCGCACCTATCCTTGTTACACCTGACGTCTCTAGACAGTTCGTTGTCGAGGTTGACGCGTCAGAGGTGGGCGTGGGAGCCATTCTTTCTCAGCGCTCCCTCTCTGACGACAAGGTCCATCCTTGCGCGTATTTTTCTCATCGCCTGTCGCCGTCGGAACGTAACTATGATGTGGGAAACCGCGAACTGCTCGCCATCCGCTTAGCCCTAGGCGAATGGCGACAGTGGTTGGAGGGGGCGACCGTTCCTTTTGTCGTTTGGACTGACCATAGGAACCTTGAGTACATCCGTTCTGCCAAACGACTTAATGCGCGTCAGGCGCGCTGGGCGCTGTTTTTCGCTCGTTTCGAGTTCGTGATTTCTTATCGTCCGGGCTCTAAGAACACCAAGCCTGATGCTTTATCTCGTCTCTTCAGTTCTTCAGTAGCCTCCACTGACCCTGAGGGGATTCTCCCTGAGGGGCGTGTTGTCGGGTTGACTGTCTGGGGAATTGAGAGGCAGGTAAAGCAAGCACTCACTCACACTCCGTCGCCGCGCGCTTGTCCTAGGAACCTTCTTTTCGTTCCCGTTCCTACTCGTCTGGCCGTTCTTCAGTGGGCTCACTCTGCCAAGTTAGCCGGCCACCCTGGCGTTCGGGGTACGCTTGCTTCCATTCGCCAGCGTTTTTGGTGGCCCACCCGGGAGCATGACACGCGTCGTTTCGTGGCTGCTTGTTCGGTCTGCGCGCAGACTAAGTCCGGTAACTCCCCTCCTGCCGGCCGTCTCAGGCCGCTTCCCATTCCCTCTCGACCGTGGTCTCACATCGCCTTAGATTTTGTCACCGGACTGCCTTCGTCAGCGGGGAAGACTGTTATTCTTACGGTTGTCGATAGGTTCTCTAAGGCGGCTCATTTTATTCCCCTTGCTAAGCTTCCTTCTGCTAAAGAGACGGCACAAATCATCATCGAGAATGTTTTCAGAATTCATGGCCTTCCGTCAGACGTCGTTTCGGACAGAGGTCCGCAATTCACGTCTCAATTTTGGAGGGAGTTTTGCCGTTTGATTGGGGCTTCCGTCAGTCTCTCTTCCGGCTTTCACCCCCAGTCTAACGGTCAAGCAGAACGGGCCAATCAGACTATTGGTCGCATCTTACGCAGTCTTTCTTTTCGCAACCCTGCGTCTTGGTCAGAACAGCTCCCCTGGGCAGAATACGCCCACAACTCGCTTCCTTCGTCTGCGACCGGGCTATCTCCTTTTCAGAGTAGCCTCGGGTACCAGCCTCCGCTGTTCTCATCTCAGTTCGCCGAGTCCAGCGTCCCCTCCGCTCAGGCTTTTGTCCAACGTTGCGAGCGCACCTGGAAGAGGGTCAGGTCTGCACTTTGCCGTTATAGGGCGCAGACTGTGAGAGCTGCTAATAAGCGTAGAACTAAGAGTCCTAGATATTGTCGCGGTCAGAGAGTTTGGCTCTCCACTCAGAACCTTCCCCTTAAGACAGCTTCTCGCAAGTTGACCCCGCGGTTCATTGGTCCGTTCCGTATTTCTCAGATCATTAATCCTGTCGCAGTGCGACTTCTTCTTCCGCGATATCTTCGTCGCGTCCACCCGATCTTCCATGTCTCCTGTGTTAAGCCCGTTCTTCGCGCCCCCGCTCGTCTTCCCCCCCCCCCCCCCATCCTTGTCGAGGGCGCACCTATCTACAGGGTCCGTAAGATTTTGGACATGCGTCCCCGGGGCCGTGGTCACCAGTACCTAGTGGATTGGGAGGGGTACGGTCCTGAGGAGAGGAGTTGGGTTCCCTCTCGGGACGTGCTGGACCGTTCGCTGATCGATGATTTCCTTCGTTGCCGCCAGGTTTCCTCCTCGAGTGCGCCAGGAGGCGCTCGGTGAGTGGGGGGGTACTGTCATGTATTGTCATGTTGTGTCCTGTTCCTGTTCTTTCTCTTCACCCTGTCTCCCTCTGCTGGTCGTATTAGGTTACCTTTTCTTCCCCTCTTTCCCCCAGCTGTTCCTTGTCTTCTCTAACTACCTCGTTCACCCCTTTTCCCACCTGTTCCCTTTTTCCCTCTGATTAGGTCCCTATATCTCTCTCTGTTTCTGCTTCTGTCTTTGTCGGATTCTCGTTTGTGTTACTCATGCCTGAACCAGACTATCGTCGTGTTTGCTGCAACCTTGTCCTGTCCTGTCGGAATCTGCCTGTTCAGCTAACCTTGTCCTGTCCTGTCGGAATCTGCCTGTCCATCTGAGCCTACGTGTGTTTCGTCATTAAAGAAACTCTGTTTTGTTAATTCGCTTTTGGGTCCTCATTCACGCACCTGACAAATACACTGTACTTGACTTTGCCTCTCAGGGCCACCATACTGTTCAATGTCCAATCACATTACAGTATATTGGTCAGATAAACAAAATGCTTGTGCTTCTAGCTCCTATAGTGCATTAATATCTAACAAATTACACAACATATACCCAATACACACAGATCTAAGTAGGAGTGAACTAAGACTATATATATGGACGAACGACGTGAGAGGGGAACGGACTAAGATACAGTAGAATAGTATAGAATACAGCATATACATATTAAAGTGTTCCATTCCTTAAAGTGGCCAGTGATTTCTAGTCAATGCCTAGAGACAGCAGCCTCTAATGTGCTAGTGATGGCTGTTTAACAGTCTCTCGGTCACGGCTTTGATGCACCTGTACTGACCTCGCCTTCTGGATGATAGCGGGGTGAACAGGCAGTGGCCCGGTTGGTCAAGTCTTTGATTATCTTTTTGGCCTTCCTGTGACATCGGGTGCTGTAGGTGTCCTGGAGGGTGGGTAGATTGCCCCAGGTAATGCGTTGGGCAGAACGCACCACCCTCTGGCGAGCCTTGCGGTTATGGGCGGTGCAAGTGCCGTAGCAGGCAGTGCTAGCTTAATGACAAGCCTCGAGCTTAATGACAAGCAAAATTGAATTAGCCTCCTGAGGTTGTGTCTTCATCACCACACTGCCTGTGTGGGTGGTCCATTTCAGTTTGTCAGTGATGTCTACGCCAAGGAACGTGACGTGAAATGTTTTTTTTTAAGGGGTGGATCAGCTTAATATTGCGGAAAGAAGGTTGCTTCCTGTAACGGCAGATATCCTCTTCATCTGAAGAGGAGTAAGGATCGGACCAAGATGCAGCGTGGTAAGTGTTCATGACGATTTTAATAAGAAAGGCACTGCACACTATGAAATACAAAAACAATAAACGAAAACGTGAAATAACCAAACCGAAACAGTACCGTGTGGCGACAAACACACACACGGAAACAGAGGACCAAGCGGCGTGGTAATGGGCAGCAGCGACAGCGGCCGAAGACACTGGACTCATGGATTTGGGAGGAAATTCTAGACGGGAGAGGACCCTGGGCACAGCCAGGGGAATATTGCCGCCCCAAAGCAGAGCAGCGAAGGCAGAGAGGCGCTGGTATGAGGAGGCAGCACGGCGGTGCGGTTGGAAGCCCGAGAGTCAGCCCCAAATATTTATTGGGGGAGGCACACGGGGAGTGTACACGGGGAGTGTGGCGAAGCCAGGTAGGAGACCTGTGCCAACTTGGAGTGCACGGTGTCCCCGGTGCGGGCATCGAGCCAGGTGCCATGAATCCGGCTCTACGCATCTGGTCTCCAGTGCATCTCCTTGGGCCGGCGTTCACCAGCACAGCTGGTTCACCAGCACAGCCCAGTGCGGGCTATTCCACCTCGCCGCACTGGCCTGGCTACCGGGAGCATGCAACCAGGTAAGGTTGGGCAGGCTCGGTGCTCAAGAGCTCCAGTGCGCCTGCACGGTCCGGTCTATCCAGTGCCACCTCCACGCACCAGCCCTCCAGCGGCAGCCCCCCCGCACCAGGCTGTCTCTCCGTCTTCTACCTACAGGTGTTCCCGGCTGTCCAGCGCTGCCAGAGCCTTCCTCCTCTCAAGTGCTGCCAGAGCCTTCCTCCTGTCCTGAGCCACCAGAGTCTCCCGTCTGTCCTGAGCCGCCAGAGTCTCCCGTCTCTCCTGAGCCATCAGAGTCTCCTGTCTCTCCTGAGCCATCAGAGTCTTCCGTCTCTCCTGAGCCGCCAGAGTCTCCCGTCTGTCCTGAGCCGCCAGAGTCTCCCGTCTGTCCTGAGCCGCCAGAGTCTCCCGTCTGTCCTGAGCCGCCAGAGTCTCCCGTCTGTCCTGAGCCGCCAGAGTCTCCCGTCTGTCCTGAGCCGCCAGAGTCCCCCGTCTGTCCTGAGCCGCCAGAGTCTCCCGTCTGTCCTGAGCCGCCAGAGTCTCCCGTCTGACCTGGGCCGCCAGAGCCGCCAGTCTGTCCTGGGCCACCAGAGCCGCCAGTCAGCCAGGAGCCGCCAGAGCCGCCAGCCAGTCCGGAGCCGCCAGAGCCGTCAGCCAGCCAGCAGCTGCCAGAGCCGTCAGCCAGCCAGCAGCTGCCAGAGCTGTCAGTCAGCCAGGATCTGCCAGAGCCGTCATCCAGCCAGGAGCAGCCAGAGCCGTCAGTCAGCCAGGCAATGCCAGAATCGCCCTTCACTCCGGAGCTGCCAGAGTTTCCCGCCTGTCCGGCGCTGCCGGAGTATCCCGCCTGTCCGGCGCGGCCGGACTCTCCCGTCCATTTGGGACCCATGGCTAGTGTGCCCAGTCGGAGGTCGGCGGCGAGGGTCGCCGCTCATAAGAGGTCACGGGGCCGGTTGAGGAGGCGGACAAAAACTGTGGTGAAGTGGGGTCCACGTCCCGCACCAGAGCTGCCACCATGGACATACGCCCACCCAGACCCTCCCCTATAGGTTCAGGTTTTGCGGCCGGAGTCTGCACCTTTGGGTGGGGTACTGTCACGTTCTGACCTTTATTTCCTTTGTTTTGTCTTTATTTAGTATGGTCAGGGCTGAGTTGGGGTGGGCAGTCTGTTTGTTTTTCTATGTTGGTTTCTGTTTCGGCCTAGTATTGTTCTCAATCAGAGGCAGGTGTCGTTAGTTGTCTCTGATTGAGAATCATACTTAGGTAGCCTGGGTTTCACTGTTGGTTTGTGGGTGTTTGTTTCCGTGTGTGTGTTTGTCGCCCCATGGTACTGTTTCGGTTTGGTTATTTCACATTTTCGTTTATAGTTTTTTTATTTCATAGTGTTCAGTGCTTTTCTTATTAAAATCGTCATGAACACTTACCACGCCGCATCTTGGTCCGATCCTTAATCCTCTTCAGACGAAGAGGAGGAAATCTGCCGTGACACTTCCAATGTACAGTGCCTTGCGAAAGTATTCGGCCCCCTTGAACTTTGCGACCTTTTGCCACATTTCAGGCTTCAAACATAAAGATATAAAACTTTTTTTGTGAAGAATCAACAACAAGTGGGACACAATCATGAAGTGGAACGACATTTATTGGATATTTCAAACTTTTTTAACAAATCAAAAACTGAAAAATTGGGCGTGCAAAATTATTCAGCCCCCTTAAGTTAATACTTTGTAGCGCCACCTTTTGCTGCGATTACAGCTGTAAGTCGCTTGGGGTATGTCTCTATCAGTTTTGCACATCGAGAGACTGACATTTTTTCCCATTCCTCCTTGCAAAACAGCTCGAGCTCAGTGAGGTTGGATGGAGAGCATTTGTGAACAGCAGTTTTCAGTTCTTTCCACAGATTCTCGATTGGATTCAGGTCTGGACTTTGACTTGGCCATTCTAACACCTGGATATGTTTATTTTTTAACCATTCCATTGTAGATTTTGCTTTATGTTTTCGATCATTGTCTTGTTGGAAGACAAATCTCCGTCCCAGTCTCAGGTCTTTTGCAGACTCCATCAGGTTTTCTTCCAGAATGGTCCTGTATTTGGCTCCATCCATCTTCCTATCAATTTTAACCATCTTCCCTGTCCCTGCTGAAGAAAAGCAGGCCCAAACCATGATGCTGCCACCACCATGTTTGACAGTGGGGATAGTGTGTTCAGCTGTGTTGCTTTTACGCCAAAAATAACGTTTTGCATTGTTGCCAAAAAGTTCAATTTTGGTTTCATCTGACCAGAGCACCTTCTTCCACATGTTTGTTGTGTCTCCCAGGTGGTTTGTGGCAAACTTTAAACGACACTTTTTATGGATATCTTTAAGAAATGGCTTTCTTCTTGCCACTCTTCCATAAAGGCCAGATTTGTGCAATATACGACTGATTGTTGTCCTATGGACAGAGTCTCCCACCTCAGCTGTAGATCTCTGCAGTTCATCCAGAGTGATCATGGGCCTCTTGTCTGCATCTCTGATCAGTCTTCTCCTTGTATGAGCTGAAAGTTTAGAGGGACGGCCAGGTCTTGGTAGATTTGCAGTGGTCTGATACTCCTTCCATTTCAATATTATCGCTTGCACAGTGCTCCTTGGGATGTTTAAAGCTTGGGAAATCTTTTTGTATCCAAATCCGGCTTTAAACTTCTTCACAACAGTATCTCGGACCTGCCTGGTGTGTTCCTTGTTCTTCATGATGCTCTCTGCGCTTTTAACGGACCTCTGAGACTATCACAAGTGCAGGTGCATTTATACGGAGACTTGATTACACACAGGTGGATTGTATTTATCATCATTGGTCATTTAGGTCAACATTGGATCATTCAGAGATCCTCACTGAACTTCTGGAGAGAGTTTGCTGCACTGAAAGTAAAGGGGCTGAATAATTTTGCAGGCCCAATTTTTTGGTTTTTGATTTGTTAAAAAAGTTTGAAATATCCAATAAATGTCGTTCCACTTCATGATTGTGTCCCACTTGTTGTTGATTCTTCACAAAAAAATACAGTTTTATACCTTTATGTTTGAAGCCTGAAATGTGGCAAAATGTCGCAAAGTTCAAGGGGGCCGAATACTTTCGCAAGGCACTGTAATTGTCTGCATCATTTCCAATCCCCCATGATTTTTTGGTAAATATATATATATCCATACACGCATGCATACATGCACATTTATACATACACATACCTATATAGACATACATACTTTTTTTAAAGAACATACCTTTATTATTATTCCCCGCAAACCCTACCGCCGATCCCCCAATTGGAGTAAACTAATAAACACTTCTGCTTTTACCTTCAATTTATACATCTTATACACATTTTACAGACACAGTCTACTTTACAATAGTTCTCTCGTTTGTTCTTAGTCCTTCCTCTATTTTGGATGTCCATCCAGTTTGATTTCTATTTGTAACTATGCTATTTCACAAAAGTTCCAAACCTATATACATTTTACAGATCCCGTATGCTTTACATTGTTTATCTTGTTATTAGTCCCACCCTTCAGCTCCATTCAACCCCTTTCATCTATCTCTCAACATCATCCATTTCGGATTTCTATTTGCCATATATTTTTCAACTGTGCTGTGATGTTTCACAAAATAATTGAACCTTCCTATTCTCATAGCGTCTACAGATTGTAAATAAAAAATAAGCATTTTTGCTACAATAATTATTATATTATTGATTGACTGACTATGGCTTTTCAAATCACCCAGTATTGCTATCTGTAGTGTTAGTTCTAGGCAAATGTTGCAATTCTTCAGCCAATCCTGGACCTGTGACCAAAAACGAGCTACATATGGACAATACCAAAATAAATGAAGATTGTATCCCCCATATATCTAACATTCTATTAGTTACAAGAATTTTGTATAGTAATTTATATTGAAAAATGTGAAGTT
Organism: Oncorhynchus mykiss; assembly: GCF_013265735.2. Classification (NCBI taxonomy): domain Eukaryota; kingdom Metazoa; phylum Chordata; class Actinopteri; order Salmoniformes; family Salmonidae; genus Oncorhynchus; species Oncorhynchus mykiss. The sequence continues at coordinate 19,363,105 of NC_048573.1, forward strand.
TTGAGTTATCAATTCATAAACCATGTGCCATGGAATGGGTACATCGAAAATCTCTTCCCAACTATTTTGCAATTTATATGGCACAATTGTCAGTTTTTGGTCCTTAAATGAAATTGGTATATGTTTTTATTTATCACACTTTTCTTTAACCATTTATGTTCTTTAATGCAGGGCCGACATACAAGTTCCTTACTTTTTCCCCCTTCTACTTGCCTCTTCCATTTTTGTGGTAATGCTGCAATTAATTGGTTGTAATTTTGGGTGGAGCAGACATTTCCATCTCGTTTGTTTTGTTGACGTTGAGTGGAGTTGTTTTCCAGGCACCACACTCCCAGAGCCCTCACCTCCTCCCTGTAGGCTGTCTTGTCATCATTGCTAATCAAGCCTACTACTGTTGTGTTGTCTGCAAACTTGATTATTGAGTTGAAGGGGTGCTTGGCCACACAGTCATGAGTGAACAGGGAGTACAGGAGGGGGCTGAGCATGCACTCTTGTGGGGCCCCAGTGTTGAGGATCAGCGGAGTGAAGGTGATGTTTCCTACCTTCACCACCTGGGGGTGGCCTGTCGGGAAGTCCAGGTCCCAGTTGCACAGGGCGGGGTTCAGACCCAGGGCCTCAACCTTACTGATGAACTTGGAGGGTACTATGGTGTTGAATGCTGAATGCTCAATAAACAACATTCTTACATAGGTATTCATCATGTCCAGATGGGATAGGACAGTGTGCAGTGTGATGGCGATTGCATCATCTGTGGATCTATTGGGGCGGTAAGCAAATTTAAGTGGGTCTAGGGTGGCAGGTAAGGTATAGGTGATATGAACCTTGACTAGTCTCTCAAAGCACTTCATAATGACAGAGGTGAGTGCTATGGGGTGATAGTCATTAAGTTCAGTTACCTTTGCCTTCTTTGGTACAGGAACAATGGTGGCCATCTTGAATCATGTGGGGACAGCAGACTGGGATAGGGAAAAATGGATTATGCCAGTTAACACACCAGCCAGCTGGTCTGCACATGCTCTAAGGACGAGGCTTGGGTTGCCGTCTGGGCTGGCAGCCTTGTGGGGGTTAACACGTTTAAATGTTTTACTTACGTTGGCCACGGAGAAGGAGAGCCCACAGTCCTTGGTAGCAGGCCTGTCCGGAAGCAAGACGTCAGTCTCGGCGATGTGGCTGGTTTTCCTTTTGTAGTCTGTGATTGTCTGTAGACCCTGCCACATACGTCTCGTGTCAGAGCCCTTGAATTGCAACTCCACTTGATCTCTATACTGACGTTTAGCTTGTTTGATTGCCTTGTGGAGCGAACAACTACGCTGTTAATATTCTGCCATATTACCAGTCGCCTTGTCATGGTTAAATGCGATGGTTCGCACTTTCAGTTTCACGCGAATGCTTCCATCTATCCACGGTTTCTGGTTAGGGTAGGTTTTAATCATCACAGTGGGTACTACATCTCCTACACACTTCCTTATAAACTCAGTCACAGTATCTGTGTATGTGTCTAGATTATTTTCACAAATTACCCTGAACATATCCCAGTCCACGTTATCAAAACAATCCTGAAGAGCGTGGATTACGATGGGTCAGACCAGCATTGAATAGTACGAAGGATGGGCACTTCCTGTTTGAGTTTCTGCCTATAGGACGGGAGGAGCAAAATGGAGTCATGGTCAGATTTGCCGAAAGGAGGGCGGGGGAGGGCCTTGTTAGCATTCCGGAAGTTTGAATTGTAATGGTCGAGAGTCTTAGCAGCGCAATTGGTACAGTCGATATGTTGATAGAACTTCGGCAGCCTAGTACTATGATTTGCTTTGTTAAAATCCCTGGCTACGACAAATGCACCCTCAGGATATGTGGTTTCCAGTTTGCATGAAGTCTAGTGAAGTTCTTTGAGGGCTGTCGAGGATTCGGCTTGAGGTGGGATGTAAACGGCCGTGGCGATGATAGAGGAGAATGCTCTTGGGAGATAATATGGTCGGCATTGAATTGTGAGTTATTCTAGGTCAGGTGAACAAAAGGACTTGAGTTCCTGTATGTTCCTAGAATTACACCATGAGTCGTTAATCATGAAACACACCCTTCCGCCCGGAGAGATATTTATTCCTGTCCGCGCGATGTACTGAGAATCCTGCTGGCTTTACCGACTCCAACTGAGTATCCAGAGAGAACCATTTTGCCATGAAACAAAGTATGTTACAAGCCCCGATGTCTCTGTGGAAAGAAATCCTTGCTCTTAGCTCACCAACTTCTATATCCAAAGACACAGAACATGACTCAAAACATTTCCTGAGCTAATAATGTTAAAAAAAAATACATAAAAAAAAAAAAAAAATACTGCAAAGTTTCCAAAGAGCCAGTCGCAATACTGCCATCTCCGTCGGCGCCATTTTCACATGCATCATGTTACAGTAAATATCATGCAGCTGTAGTGTAGGAGTGTTTTTCATCTTTGTTTTCTCTTTAAGACATAGGCCTACTGATTGCATGCCACACACCCCCTCACATACACAGCAACCTATTTACATGTACTCTGTAAAACTGAACCACTGTATCAGCAAAACTGTTTGATGAACAATAAACAAGGCTGTAGCTGTCTATACTTTGGTAAGGCCTGTTGGCCTTCTGCACAGGACTCTATGTCTTTCTCTCTCTCTGAGAGAGTTATTGGTCAGCCCACTTCTTCCCAGAAAGCAAAGCTGGGAGGCAATGTCACTATTGAATGCCACATGACCAGTGAAGAACAGGTCTAGAAGACAGAGAAGCAACATGGAAGGGGTGCTCTGGGATCAAATCAAATTTTATTTGTCACATGCGCCGAATACAATTGTAGACTTTACCGTGAAATGCTTACTTCCAAGCCCTTAACCAACAGTGCAGTTCAATAAGAAGAAAATACATACCAATTAGACTTAAATAAAAAGTAATAATAAAAGTGTCATGATGTGGCCCTCTTTGGGTACAGCGAGCACCATCCTCCTCTCTCTCTCACCACCTCTCTCTTCCCACTACACCCAGGCTCTTTCTCTCCTCATGGCCAGAGTATAGAGAGAGAGAGTGAGTTTCACAGGAGAACAAAGGAACCTCTTCCACATCTCAGAACTTGAGAACTGAACAATGTCCATGTTTTGGAGAATGTGTACACGGTAAGGGAAGAATCCAGCTACGACCGGTCCATTTAATTTAATGTTTGTGAAACTCATGAGAGACAATACAGCCACATTACCATAACTCTGTTTATACAGCAGTCTCAGTTGTGAGGCTTGCATCTACTTGTTGTATAAAATGAATGAGTAAAGATGAAACTATTTGTGAAATTATATAATGTGATTTAAACTGTTTAATGAAGGAAACTCCAATTCCCTTTGGAGTTTAACTAGGTCATAGGCCCTCCCCATGAGCACAGACATTGACCTGGCGTCATGGGACAGCCCTCTTCTGCCGTTATGAATATAATCCCCACCTGAAGGATTTCCCTTCAGACCAGCTTATCTCGATTACCACGAGAGGGCTAAGGTTTGAGTAGAGACCAGTACCTCATCACAGAGGGAGCTAAGGTTTGAGTAGATTGCTGAACCTTTTAACCATACCACGTGGTTAAACTCTGAGACTATCGATCTGACTGAATAAGAGCAAATCTTTGATACTATTTACTAGTCTGCAGCTAGGAATTCTATACCAATGAATGCGAAGGCCGACAACCGCCGAAACATCTATTCTATAACAACATTTCTGAATGTTACTCTGAAGTAGCCTTTCTAACCAAAGACTCCAGGGGCGCAGAGAGAGGTCTGGATGAACTTCCAACCGAGATCACGACGACACACTGAGCTTAAATATATATATCGATTGCAATTGCTACCGAATGAGGGAGTGTTCATGTGCAAAGGATTACCATTTCAATGGTTATAATTATCAACTGTGTAGTGTCTTTTATCTATCTCGCCCTTCTCAGTCCCTTTGTCTACCAAGCCGCCATGCCTGTTTAGCCCACTAGGGCACATCCCCTATAATTTTCTTGTAACCATATCTACTTTGTTTGTGTGTGCATTTCTGTGATTATTTAGTTAGTTAATAAATAAATGATTGAGACAATTTATGTATGGGTGATTCATAGTGAAGACTGGGTTTGTGCAGATAACCAACAATTTATGACGTTTGGAATGAGACTAATGTGAGGTAAAAAATAATTCAGTCATTAGTAGACTAATTGATCAGATATTAAAATATCTGAACGTTATATTAGGAAAATTCTAATTTTGTAATCTGAATATTTTCCTTGGTGCCCCGACTTCATAGTTAATGAAATGTACATTATTAGAATAATCACGTAATAATAATTACAGAGAATTGATTTGATAAACTAACAGTCTTCAGTTTAATGATTCCAAAAACAAGACAAAGGTAACACAATAAGAAGAACAATAACGAGGGTGTATACAGGGGGCACCGGTACCGAGTCAGTGTGCGGGGGTACAGGCTAGTTGAGGTAATCTGTACATGTTATCAGACTGTAGAACTGGATGAATGACATAGCCGTAGTTGTTCACTTTATTAGCTGTAATTGTAAAGAATTAATGAATTTCTTCTCTGCCAAACTCATTTGACCATTACTTACTTGTGATAAGATAAATTAATAATTTAACACTAATCAAGACAAAGGAAGTTGAATATATTTATTTAGGCCATACTCAGGCATCTTTATGTTGCAGTAATGAACATCTATTTATGTTTACATGCCATGCCATGAACACTCCCTCACACACACAGCAACCTATTTACAGATACTCTGATGAAATGTTTTAATGAAGAAGAGCACAATACATACATTGTAGTACGCCTTTTTATGAGTAAACAATAAGAGGTTTCACGTGTTTTAAATGTTTTTTCATTTTTCTTTTAGCGGGGACCCTTTCTCAGCATAGCCAGTATGGGAAGCTTCATGTCAAGACATCAGACCAACAGGTTAGTAGAATGGGACTGGGAAAGAATATTACAGCAAAATATTACATCATTAGATTGGATCCAGAGTCTGAATTTAGTGAGTCTTTGTTTAAACCCCAAAGCTCCCCAGTGACAATGATGCCCTGAACTATTCTGCCCTGAAGCTCACTGACAAGAAGAGTACCAAGCCCAGGAGACAGAGGATTGAACAGAGAGAGGAAGAAACCATCTGCCCTGGTGTGAGTCAACAAGACAGGAAGTGACATGTGAGGGTCATCCAATAAGCATCATTCTAGCACCATTGCAGGGGCCAAGCTTCAGCTAATAATAATGTAAAATCACTCAGATGCAGAGCATAATTGTCCAGAAAGTGTGAAAGCTGATATTGGGATGGTTTCAGAAGTCTCAAATCCTCAGAAATAGTGCATGAGGTTGACTGACTGCATACATTTGTTTTTGTAGAAGTGTACAACAAAATGTATACAATGATTTAGCGAATGTCTTAATTCTTCCTTATGATGATAATAGTTGTAACATGGAACTCTGTTACCTGCTTTTATGCTTGTGTGATATTTCAATAAACTTGTTGTTATTTCCTACGTTTAATGACTTACCCAATTCTTACCAATTATTTGCACCAGGTATCAAACGATCACATTTTTGTCAAAAAAGGTGCCAACCTCACCAGAGTTCACTTCCTCCTGAAAGCTTGAACTGCGTTCTACAACCATGAAGTGAGAAATGGAACGTAAACACCCTGTGTAAGTCAAGGAGGACATATGTACCGGTAGTCTCAGCCACTGACCCAAATGATGAAAAAATACAAACCAGTAACTCTGACTGTACATCATTTGAAGGTCTGCTCTAACTATGGTATGCCACAGGACACATGTTAGATTGAAGTTTTTATCACATGTTTTATGCCTGTTCAGACAGCCAATAAAATCACTTAGTTCAGAGTTTCCACCTACTTCATAATGATTACCCGATGTGTGTCATCATATAAAAGGGGCCCACACACAAGACCCACACACTATACAGTTCAGAAAGGACAGTGAAATGATGATTATATATTGGACAATCATTTTGTTTTTCCGCAACTTTGGTAAGTAAGAAATACTGATACGGTTCCTTTTACTTTTTGTGTCAGTCTTTTTGAATCCATTTGAATGACTATGTAGTCTGAATAATGTTAATAATGTATAAATCTGTACGATGCCTCTGTCTGATTTATTTTGTTTGTTTTCTTCACAGGTTGTGCGCTTAAAAATGATGTAATCCAACCAGACCCTTTGATAGTTACAAATCTGGGACAAAATGTATCTCTCACTTGCTTTTGTCGATCTAATTTGATAGTCAGAGTCTCTTGGTTCAAGCAAACTGTTGGACAGAAGCCTCTTCTCATGGCATCATCATATTATCGCACTCAAAATACCTTTTATTTCAACAATTTTACCAAGGACTTCAAGGAGACTAAACGTTTGAGTGTGAAGAGAGGAGTTGGCAGCTCTAACCTGACCATCTCCAAGACAGAGTCAGGTGACTCAGCTACATACTACTGTGGTGCTATGAAAGCGGGCCAAGTCAAATTTGGAAAAGGAACTGTTTTAATTGTCAAAGGTAACTTAAATTCCTTCCCTAATTTTGGATTTTATATTTTGCACCATTAAAATAGAAATATACTTTAGACTTTGGCACTAAATGAACATACCAGGCTAATACAATATACACACTATGATCTTACTCCGTCACTCTCTTCAGGTTCAGAGTCCAACAGCATGTATGTACTCCAGCAACCTGTGTCTGAGTCAGTCCAGCCAGGAGACTCTGTGACTCTGAACTGTACAATACACACTGAGACCTGTGCTGGAGGACACAGTATCTATTGGTTCAGACATGGCTCAGGAGAATCCCGTCCAGGAATAATTTACACCCACGGAGACAGTAGTGAACAGTGTGAGGAGAGCCCTGAGGCTGGGTCTCCTACAAAGAGATTTGTCTATAATCTCCCCAAGAGGAACCTCAGCCTCTCTGATGCTGGGACTTACTATTGCGCTGTGGCATCATTTGGAGAGATACTGTTTGGGAACGGTACCAAGCTGGACGTTGACTGTTAGTGATATTTCTGACATTTTTGAAATGATCTAACATTTTATGCCTGCTTAAACAAAATGTCCTGAATCTCCTCTATCACTGTCTGTATTTCTACAGATGGTTGTAAGGAGGACCATGTTTTCTTGGTGTACTGCCTGGGTGTGGCGTTGGCTCTTTGTGTCATCCTCATCGTTGTCCTTGGTTGTGTTTTGTATAAGTTTACGAAGAAAACCTCTCTGCTGTGCAGCGGTAAGTGTTATCATTGCCCACAATATATGATTAATCTGTTGGTGCGGTTTACATTACATGTTTTAGTAATGAAACTGGGTTGATTCAATGTATGATAATGATCATGATTAAGATGATTCCTTCATGTGTTTAAAAGGAAAGCATCCTCAGTCAGGTAGTCCGGCAGTCCCCAGTTGTCATAACCAGGTATGCAGACCGTATAGTGAATTATTCTGAGTATTACTCTGATGAACTATAAACAGATCCCTCAATCAGTTTATTTCCTGATGCCTTTGAAATTTGTTTTGCTTTTCCTCTTAGGATCAAGAACACGATGACACACTCACATCGGTCCATTACGCTGCTCTGAATGTCATCCACATGAAGCCAAAGACCCAGAGACAGAGGAGCACCATGGAGAGAGACACTGTGTACTCTGGGCTGAGGTGCCAAAACATGGTTTGAAATGTCAACTTTTATTCCGTAAGGACTTGCATCGCTTTTTCTCTTATACACTGCTTTTTATCATTATAATTGTGTTACAATTGCTTATATTCTGTCAAACTCCTTTTTACATTACTGTTGTGCATTTTAGATCAAATAAAACATGAATTCACTGTAATTTAGATGTTTTGTTTGATTTTCTCTCATATTCTTCAAGTTGTCTCAAAACTCTATTTTTTAAGCTGTATACTGCATCACATATCTGTGGTTTTCTGACAGCCTTAAACATATGTTCCACTCAGCTTAACTCATCTCTAACCCCCAGCAATAACAGGTAATCCTCACCACACACTGTCTTCTCACACCTCAGTGTATCAAAACCACAAAATAATATGTCACTAAGATCACAACTCACTCTTTAATGATAAAAGCCTGAACTAATAATGTACTCCTTAGCTGAGTATATTTTGAAGAGCGCTGATAATGTTGAAAATATAATTAAAATATCACTACACATTGTAACTGAGACGTTTTGACAAACAATACAAAATGTTAATATGCATTTGTGCAGGTTGAAGTACTGCACTTCATTTCTCTTTCAATGGGGTGCAGCAGTGTACATGGAAGTACCCATAACTCTCTTAACAGTAGAGTTGGCAGCAACTTTTGGAATTGTCAACATTTTCAAATTGTTCACTAAGAATTGTTGAAAACGTACTTACCTGTGATATTTCACGTGTATAACAGTGGTGGAAAAAGTACCCAATTGTCATACTTGAGTAAAAGTCAAGATACCTTAATAGATTATGACTTAAGTAAAAGTGAAAGTCACCCAGTAAAATACTACTTGAGTAAAAGTCTAAAAGTATTTGGTTTTAAATATATTTAAGTGTCAAAAGTAAATGTTATTGCTAAAATATGCTTAAGTATCAAAAGTTAATATAAAATTGCTCACATTCCTAATAATAAGCAAACCAGACGGCACCATTTTCTTGTATTTTTATTTATTTACGGATAGCCAGGGGCACACTTCAACACTCTGACATCATTTACGAATGAAGCATGTGTGTTTAGGGAGTCCACCAGATCAGAAGCAGTAGGGTTGACCAGGGATGTTCTCTTGATAAGTGTGTGAACTTTCCTGTCCTGCTAAGCATGCAAAATGTAAAGAGTACTTTTGGGTGTCAGGGAAAATGTATGGAGTACAAAGTATATTATTTTAATTTTATGTAGTGAAGTAAAAGTAAAAGTTGTCAATAATATAAATAGTAAAGTAAAGTACAGATACCCCCCCCCCCCCAAAAAAAAACACAAGTAGCTATTTAAAGTAGTTTTACTTAAATCACCTTACACCACTGATGTCTAGTCATAATATCTGTTAACAAAGGCCCAACAAAGACACTGTGGTGCTGTTAAGAATCAATAACAAGGTAATATATACATTTATTACTTACATATTACACATCTGTATCATGTTATAAATCCATTTCAGAATCATAGAGTCATATGCATCAAACAGGCTAGGTAGTCATCATCACTGGATGGATCATTACTACTAACATAAACTAAGATATTATAAAGTGTAGCTTAGTTACCAGGAGGAGCCACACAGGCACTCAAAATAAAATGGGTAGCAGAGAGATATTTAAATGACGAAGACAATGACTCATGTGTTTGTGTGTAGTTTTGAATTGAGTTCCTGAGTAGTTGAATAGGTATGGGAGAAAACCTATTTTTTCAAGTCATCTCTCCTCTGTACTGTGTTCTCAACACCTCTTTTAGTAGTGTTGATAGCATGTCACTCACACTCACCCCCACACAACAAGTTCACAGGTACTCTGCGGTCTTCTGTAAGCACAAGATCGAGCACAAGGTCGTATATACATTTTGGTCAGGTGGGCCTGCTGGCTTTGTGCACATAGGATCCTCCTACCTGCTCTCTGTGTGTCTGCCTCTATGTGGTTTACAGCAGGATGTCTGTGTGGTGTCACGTTCGTTGTAAGGATCGGACCAAGGCGCAGCGTGAGTAGAGTTCCACATCATTTTAATAATTCGAAAATCACTGAACAAAACAACAAACAACCAAACGAACCGTGAAGCTACTGATGTGCACTAAGGAAACTATACATAGACAAGATCCCACAACACAAATGAGGAAAATGGCTACCTAAATATGATCCCCAATCAGAGGCAACGATAAACAGCTGTCTCTGATTGGGAACCATATCAGGCCAACATAGACATACAAACACCTCTAGACATACAAAAACCCTAGACATACAAAACCCCCTAGACATACAAAAACTAGAGTACTCACCCTAGTCACACCCTGTCCTAACCAAAATATATAGAAAAACAGAGATATCTAAGGTCAGGGCGTGAAAGTCACTGTTGTTCTCACTATCTGTACTTGTTGTGTTAGATATTCAGGGAATGTAAAACTAACTAAAATGTACTTGTTTTATTCTGTAGGTGTTTCCCCCACATAAACTCATGATGCTCCATACTATACTGTACATTTAATTTTTTAAATTTTACTAGGCAAGTCAGTTAAGAACAAATTCTTATTTTCAATGACGGCCTAGGAACAGTGGGCAGAACGACAGCTCGGGGATTCGAACTTGCAACCTTTTGGTTACTAGTCCAACGCTCTAACCACTAGGCTACCCTGCCGCCCCACATTCTGTACATAGTATACTATACTGTACATGACAAGACAAGACATGTTCTTTGCACAGCAGACCTCCCATTGGTCGTCTGGAGTATTGTAACTGTTGTCGTGATGTGACTTTCATTAATGCGATAACTGTCCCCTATTCAGTCCACTAACTATATTTAATTGTTACCCGATTAAATGAATCATGTAACAATTATCTCATTAGGAATTTTGGGCACCACGGAAGAAGTTCTTTAACGTGTTACCATCTCCTGAATTAAACTCTAAAAGATATAACTTATATAACAGTATATCGATAACAGTCACTTATTAATCATTACGTCATATCAGTCTCATTCTGAACAGTCGTAACCCCCTTGGCTCCGCTAGAACCCCAACCATTGCTGATTATTCAGCAATACACAAATTGGTTTAATTATTTATTTACTAACTAACTAAATAATAACACAGAATACACATACACACTTACATGAGACAAAAGTCCATAGTGGACTGACAAGAAATGAAAGCTTGTTACAACATAACATTAGATGGAGAGGGGGAAACAGAGAGACAGAGACAATGGGACAAAGATAATACTTATTGTATGTTTGGAAACTAGGCTCACAGTAACCATATACTTTCCATGCGAACCACTACCCATTTTGGGATAAGAAGTAATGCATGTATTAACGTGTAGATGTCTTTGTTCGTTGTCTATCTCTGTTGAAACCAATCAATCCTTCTATGGGGAAGGCTCTGGTTGTCCACCAGAGGTCAAAATGTCCTTCTTCTTAGTTGTCCTGGCTTGTAGTGGAGTGTTTTCAAAGGGAAAACTCAGATACTTGTCTGAGATGGGATTTTCTCCCTCCTTCCTCGGGTAGATGGTCAAAGTTCCAAATCACTTTACACGCACAGCTGCAGACTGGCGGTCTTTCTGGTCTGGTAGGTGAGGTTATCTTCTCCATTTCATGTTGAGGTTGAGAGTTTCAACCATTTCCAACATGTAGCTAACTCTCCACACTTCTCTGGTCTAAAGGAATTATTTAGCGTTTAGCTCCCGACCACTTTACCGCCAGTAGCAACCCGGCAATGTTTTGGTCTGATATGTTAATTCTTAGCCAGTCCTTTTAAGCACTCGGATTGAAAAGGGCAGTTCTATCATGCTGACAAGCTCTCTGACCTCATTCGGGAGGTGGCTACTTAATTTGCAAAGGATATTATTACAAGTGCTCAAACCAAAATCACATTCATAAAAATAGTTTCATCATTCTTCATATTGTATTCACATCTGATTGGATGAAAACTTGACAGCTACTTCCTAAGTTACAGAATTTGGTTCATACAGTTTTTAATGACATCACAAAATGAAAAACAATATGACATGATTATTCTTTAGGTTCTCACTGACCATTCCCCACATTCTGATGTTAGGTACATGTGACTCACCACCTGGATTCGGACTTATGTAGCAAAATTTGAAATTGTGATTTTTACATTATATAAAAGTAGAGACTCAAAGCTACAAAATGGTATATCATACACTGCATTTGAGGAACAATGGGAAAGTAATTTTGCTTTGAAAGTTGATCAACTTGTAAACTCACTTATGAGAAAAATAACCTTTGAATGTTTTGTTATCTAGTGAAGGGTTCTGCTTTGTCTACACCCATTCAGCATCGTTCACACCCTCACCCTAAGCTTTAGCCCCACCCATCTCATTTCGCTCTCGAAACGCACACTCGATGCTCTGGCCGAGGATTTGTTTACCTCGGGATAACATGAAAACAGCCTAACAAGCACTGCTGGCAACAATTTCATTACGTTTTTTTGCAGACGTTTACTGACACCGGCCTTATTCAGCGGTTGTTGTACACACGTCACGTAACGTAAGCTAACAAGCCAGCCAGCCAACGTTAGCTAGTTGAACGATAAACAGTGCCAACAATGCCACAGCGCTGGGAGCTAACCAACCATGTTCAATGTTAGCTAGCTAACATTAGGCTCTAACTAGAACAGCACACAGCTCAAGGAAACAAATAATAATGTCAGCTAGGGAGCCAGCCAGCTAGCGTTAGCTTTAGCTTAGGACATATAGCTTGCTAGCTAGGTAAACAACGTACCTAGCTAGGTAAACAATGTGTAAGTTCACACACGTCACATAATGTTAGCTAACGAGCCAGCCAGCTAATGTAAGCTAGTCAAACAACAATGAACAGTGCGAACAATGCCAACCATGTTCAATGTTAGCTAGCTAACAATAGGCTCTAACTAGAACAGCAAACGGCTCTGGGAAATGAATAATAACATCAGCTAGGGAGCCAGCCAGCTAACGTTAGCTTGAAATGAAACCACTTTCTGTAAAAATTAGAAAACATGTCATATCTGAAAATGTAACATTAGCTAGCTAACGCTAGACTATCTTACCTGTATAGATCATCTCCCTGTCAGGAATGCCATGCCACGGTTGCCCTTAGTTTGAAGATGAAATCCGGAGACAGGTATTTCCTCCATCTCTTTAGCTATCATATTCCACTGATTTCAAAACCTAATCCTCCAGAAAGTGGAGAGCTGCACTTATGCAGCTCCACTACACAATAAAACAAATTTAAACGCCACATTCGACAGGATCACCAACACAGACTGATGAGCTTCTATGGCAGACCAATCCGAACTTCTCTCACGGCATGTCCAGCCCACTCATTATGTCAGCCATTCATGGCTAGTGGAAAGGTTGCCACCTTTTTCTGTGGTTAAACCAAAAATGCTCGTAAAAAAAAACCTTCATATTCATACATTCATATTTACAGATCGCATACGAGTTTTTTGTTTAGGCACATGAAAGTTGACATGTTCAAGAAGGCATTTCTGCCCCCAAAAATTCATTTTGATTTAAAAAAATGTACGTTCAAACGGCTCTCCTGTTAAGTCGTGACTTGAGACATATGCCTAGTTTCCTGAATTGGGTCACATATTGTTCCAATGTTCACTTTTTGGACGTTAGAGTTTTTGTTGTTCACACCCGTCACAATTAGAAAAACAGACCACTGCCATTTGTTAGTTTCTTATTTTTCAGAGTAAATAACCCATGGACACTAGAGAAGCTATAACCAAGTTGAATTATTCCCAACGGTTCTGTACAGCTGTAATCCGACAACCCAACATTTGTCCCATCCAGATATTTATATCCCACTTAAGACACTCCTTCTTCTCTCCAATCCTTCTTATGGTTTAACAGAAATAGAGTAACAAGATCCCAAACCCTTATTACTCCCTTCAGGTGACCTGTCCTCACCTCCTGACCTCAACCCCTCCTTCATCTAATCCACAGATGTCCATCTGTCTCTCCTGTATCAACACAGTGCTCTGCTCAATGACATCAATGACGCTCTTGCTGCTGGTGATTCTCTGATCCACCTCTACGCAGACGATACCATTCTGTACACTTCTGGCCCTTCTTTGGACACTGTGTTAAAACCTCCAGACGAGCTTCAATGCCATACAACACTCCTTCCGTGGCCTCCAACTGCTCTTAAATGCAAGTAAAACTAAACGCAAGCTCCTCAACCGATCGCTGCCCGCACCTGCCCACAATCTAGCATCACTACTCTGGACGGTTCTGACTTAGAATATGTGTACAACTACAAATACCTAGGTGTCTGGTTAGATTGTAAACTCTCCTTCCTGTCTCACATTAAGCATCTCCAATCCAAAAATAAATCTAGAATTGGCTTCCTATTTCGCAAAAAAGCATCCTTCACTCATGCTGCCAAAAATACCCTCGTAAAACTGACTACCCTACCAATCCTTAACTTTGGCAATGTAATTTACAAAATAGCCTCCAACACTCTACTCAGCAAATTGGATGTAGTCTATCACAGTGCCATCCGTTTTGTCACCAAACCCAATATACTACGCACCACTGCGACCTGTATGCTCTTGTTGGCTGGCCCTCAATTCATATTCGTCGCCAAATCTACTGGCTCCAAGTCATCTATAAGTCTTTGCTAGGTAAAGCCCCGCCTTATCTCAGCTCACTGGTCACCATAGCAGAACCTACCCGTAGCACACGCTCCAGCAGGTATATTTCACTGGTCACCCCCAAAGCCAACTCCTCTTTAGCCGCCTTTCCTTCCAGTTCTCTCCTGCCATTGACTGGAAAGAATTGCTGGAGACTTATATCTCCCTCAATAACTTTAAGCATCAGCAGTCAGAGCAGCTTACCGATCACCGTACCTGTACATAGCCCATCTTTAAATAGCCCACCCAACTACCTCATCCCCATATTGTTATGTATTTCTTTGTTCCTTTGCACCCCAGTATCTCTACTTGCACATTAATCTTTTGCACATCTATCACTCCAGTGTTTAATTGCTAAATTCTAATTATTTTGCCACTATAGCCTATTTATTGCCTTACCTCTCTAATCTTACTACACTTGCAAATGCTGTACATAGACTGTTCTCAAACTGTACGTTTGTTTATCCCATGTGTAACTCTGTGTTTGTGTCGCACTGCTTTGCTCTATCTTGGCCAGGTCACAGTTGAAAATGAGAACTTGTTCTCAACTGGCCTACCTGGTTAAAAAAATAAAACAATTAAAATAAGAACACAAACTCTGTAACACCTGCTGTAGGCTACCCTCCCCCTCTGAAGCCTAGTAGACTAGGCTATGGGTGGCCCCTCACAAAACTGGCCCCTCACACCACTGGACCTTGCCAAACCGATTGGTTGCTATGGGTCATGGTTGCCAAGGGCCTTATTACACCGTGGGATCAAACAATCACAGGTAGTCATCTTGGATCCCAGATCCCAAATTCCTGCCTTCCCCTCTCAGATTCCTTTAAACAGTCACAGAAAGAGCAGCAAGTGCATCTCTGTCCTTCACAACAACAGCTGGACTCATATTTCTTTGGACATGTGGGATTGTGTGCGTGCACAAAGTGAGTTGTGGGACATGTTTATATTGTTCTTTAATAGTTAGCTATTGTTGCATTATGACTTCTGCTTCTGTACAGCTTGTTACCTGTAAACATGTTCAGGGATTATATGCCATTTATACATTCCTGTATTACTGTTATTACAGCTCTTGTGATATTGTATGTACAGTATATCCGTTACCTTTCATGTCCTTCTACAGAACCACAACCTTTCCCACTTTCCATCCCCATGTAGATCTCCGGTGTGTGTGAATAAAGTTCCTGTGTGTGTCATCTCTTGGGCTTCCTTATTCCCCTCAAACCGGGAGCGATGTCAGTTGGTCACAGACCAATAAACACAAAGTTATGTTGCTCTTTTTCAGTAACTGTTGAATGTCCTGGTCAGAATTCTATTGGTTTTCTTTCAAAGATGTAGGGTACACTTGTATCAAAGAAGACACAGAGGGTTGTGTGTGGCTGTCCATGTGGGTGCTTGAGTGAGAAATACACATGGGAGAACCTGTCAGTAAAAAAGCACAGCACCCTTCATTATCGACACATCGTTCTGACAACATGAAAACAGCCTCCAGACTCTGAAGTCAGGAGGTTTACTAGTTAGTTGTCAAAAGGAGGTAGCCGAACACGAGCCTTGGCTTTTGCGAGCTGGAACAGCTCATTGGAGCAGCAGCCTATATCCTGTTTCTGTAGCGTGAAGCAACTTGATGTACAAGTACGACCCCTGGACAGGACTCTAGTCTATCACAGGGCCTTATCCCCAATCTATCTTCATAATGCTGAGTGCATAATGCTGAGTGCATAATGCTGATGTTGATGTGGAATGTTATTGGAGGGAATAGCAGATATTATAAGGGCTCCTGACCAATTGTGCTATTTAGTGAATTTTTTTAAGCTGACCTTAACTTTTTTGCATACATGATGTTTCTGCCATCGTTTCTTACAGTTTACCGAAAAGAGCTTCTGGGCATTAGAACAGCTATCCTTAACCTCGATTTGGATGAGGACTTCTACTTCAATGAGTCGGAGGGGAAACCATATTGATTATCCAGGACCAGGCCCAAATCCCGACACCTGAAGAAGGCGGAGACACCGCCTGGTGTCTGGTGTGCAGGATTCCTGTCAGAGAGTGGATAAACCACCTCTACCCTCCATTCTAGTGGTGAATGTGCAATCACTGGAGAATAAACTGGATGAGCTCTGTTCGAGACTAACCTATCAAAGTCAGTTGTGGCTGAACAAGGACATGGTAAATACAAATCTAGCTGTTTTTTCTATACATAGGCAGGACAGAACGGTGGTAAAAGAGAGCAAATTATTTCACTTGTATTTTACTTGTTTGTGACCCACTGACTCTGACCAGTTAGAGGGGAATAAGGCAGTCTAAGAGTTAGCACACACAGTGACTTTATTTACACACACTGGAGATTATGAATATGGAGATGGACATAGGAATGTGTATGGGAATGAAAAGTGGGAAAGGTAGTGGTTCTGAAACAGGAGAAACAGGAGGTGATGAATCCACTGTAGACAATACTATATGATAGCACAAATAGGGCAACACGGCTATTTACAAGGGAATGACTGCATGAACATGTATATGCTACCTACAAATTACAATACAGCTATACACAAATGCAGTGTCATGATGTTGCCCTGTTGGTGAGGTTTATGACCCCCATAAATACCTTTCCCCTTTCCTCTCTCTAATCTACAGATTTTACTCTTGGAAAGCCCGTTGTTAACATAGAGAGAGTCTGGTAACATCAAAAGGGTGGGGAACGGAACCATATTTTTGTATTCTGTATTTCTGTAATCCAACCAGCTGACAATATCTGTTGGTACTTAAAGAATATGATGTCAGATCAGTTGTTGTTTGAGACATTATTACTGATGATAAGACGACATAAACTGTATCTTGGAAAGTCTACACATTCTAGTTATCAGATTCACATGGAATTGTTGTGCAATTTAAATGTTTAAAAATTAAACTATTTTTGAAAAGATGAAATTTATTTTTAGCTTCTAAATGAGAGAATTGGTTTTCATAAGTGAACTGTGGTCAACTCAGTGGCCCCACCCATGTGAACCGACATTTGTTGTGAACTATGAAACACGCCCTTCTCTCCACTACTACAAAAGCCCCTTTGACAAAATTCAACTTGTGTTCCTGAGGACGTGAGGACTGCTCTCCATATGATAAAAGGGCTAATATCAACTACAGAACTAAGCCAACCTCAGTGTGAGCTCTGGTTGCGAATCATTGAACGACAACAACCTAACGAAATTAGCATTGTGTTCCCGGTGACGTGAAGACTGCAGCCCATACGTTAAAAAGGGTGAATTTCAACTTGGAGGTGACGATCGACACGCTGGAAGGACGAATATGGACGACTATACCAGCCAGAATATAGCATTAGCTTATAGTTTGGCAACTTGGTATGAACTTTGAACTCTTATTCACTAAAGAAGTGATACATCCTAGCCGTTGAGTTAGCAGCAGCTGCTGTAAATGTGGGCTAGGAAAGGACGGACAATCTCTTCAGAAAGACAGGGTACTACTACGTATACGTTCTACCACACGACGATGGTACTACAACATATCCGTTCTACCACCAACGTATTCTTCAAAGGACAAGAGATCTCTGCTGGGCAACCCAACCTTCCATCTACGACCAATCTATCGAAGCGCAGCACAGAGTAAAATATTTATTGCATTTTCCTTTCTGAATGGGCGGTTATTTAGACTGCATAAGAATCTGTATTTACGATAGCATAGCTTCATAAGGTCCGATAGAGACCCAATCCTTTTGTTCCTCAGTCTTCCCGTGCTTTCATTCAAACCCAACCCCCTTTCTTTGTGTAACCAGCCTTTCATATTGGTGGTTCCGTCTGCTAGGGACGTTTTCATGCATGACATAATTAGCAGTACTAGCCATTGAAAATAGTGGTAAGCTGAAATATTTTTTTTGGGGGGTGGATGTGTTTGTCCTCGGGGTTTCGCCTGCCATTTCAGGTATTTTATACTCACAGACATTATTTTAACAGTTTTATAAACTTTAGAGTGTTTTCTATCCAAATCTACTATAATTATATGCATACCCTAGCTTCTGGGCCTGAGTAACAGGTAGTTTACATTGGGCACGGTTTTCATCCGGACGTGAAAATAAAGGCCCCTACCCCAGAGAGGATAATAAACAAATTGGACTCAAACAATCTGCCTCCTGTGTCTGCATCTGCGTCTCGCCTTGTGCCCTTATAAGTTTTGATGTCGTCACTATTATTCTACAATGTAGAAAATAGTTCAAATAAAGAGAGACCCTTGAATGAGTAGGTTTTCTAAACCTCTTGACCGGTAGTGAATATGTACAGTTGAAGTCGGAAGATTACATACACCTTACATGGAACCCAAACCGGCTGTGCGCGTGTGACATCGTGCACCATCATGCATAAATGTATTTTGTCCCCCCACACCAAATTCGGAACCAATTACATTAATTTGGGGACAGGTCGAAAAGCATTAAACATTTATGGGAATTTAGCTAGCTAGCTTGCCCTTCCTAGCTAATTTGTCCTATTTATAAAGCTTGCTCTTGCGAGCTAATTTATCTTTGGATATAAACATTGAGTTGTTATTTTACCTGAAACGCACAAGGTCCTCTACTCCAACAATTAATCCACACATAAAACGGTCAACCAAATAGTTTCTAGTCATCTCTCCTCCTTCTGGGCTTTTTCTTCTCTTGACTATATATTGCGATTGGCAACTTTCACAAATTAGGTGCATTACCGCCACCGACCTCGTTCATCTTTCAGTCACCCACGTGGGTATAACCAATGAGGAGATGGCACGTGCGTACCTACTTCTATAAACCAATGAGGAGAAGGGAGAGACAGGACTTGCAGCGTGATCTGTCAGAAATAGAAGTGACTTTTATTTTCGCCCTTGGCAACGCAGAAGCTCGTTGGAGCGAGCGAGCACTGTGCGTGCAATAATTGAATGAAATATATCGCGAGCGCACGCGAACGGTGTATTCAGCCTTTTAGCCAAATGCATTTAAACTTAGTTTCTCACAATTCCTGACATTTAATCCTACTAAAAATTCCCTGTCTTAGGTCAGTTAGGATCACCACTATATTTTAAGAATGTGAAATGTCAGAATAATAGTAGAGAGAATGATTTATTTCAGCTTTTCTTTTTTTCATCACATTCCCAGTGGGTCAGAAGTTTACATACACTCAATTAGTATTTGGTAGCATTGCCTTTAAATTGTTTAACTTGGGTCAAATGTTTCGGGTAGCATTCCACACGCTTCCCACAAGAAGTTGAATTTTGGTCCATTCATCCTGACAGAGCTGGTGTAACTGAGTCAGGCTTGTAGGCCTCCTTGCTCGCACACACCTTTTCAGTTCTGCCCACACATTTTCTATAGGATTGAGGGCTTTGTGATGGCCACTCCAATACCTTGACTTTTTTGTCCTTAAGCCATTTTGCTACAACTTTGGAAGTATGCTTGGGCTCATTGTCCATTTGGAAGACCCATTTGGGACCAAGCTTTAACTTCCTGACTGATATCTTGAGATGTTGCTTCAATATATCCACATAATTTTCCTACCTCATAATTCCATCTATTTTGTGAAGTGCACCAGTCCCTCCTGCAGAAAGCACCCCCACAACATGATGCTGCCACCCCCGTGCTTCATGGTTGGGATGGTGTTCTTCGGCTTGCAAGCCTCCCCCTTTTTTCCTCCAAACATAACGATGCTCATTATGGCCAAACAGTTATATTTTTGTTTCTTCAGACCAGAGGACATTTCTCCAAAAAGTACAATCTTTGTCCCCGTGTGCTGTTGCAAACCGTAGTCTGGCTTTTTTATGGCGGTTTTGGAGCAGTGGCTTCTTCTTTGTTGAGCGGCCTCTCAGGATCTGTTGATAAAATACTCGCTTTACTGTGGATATAGAAGTCCACTGGACTTCTTTTACGACCAGTGTGGTACACCTCAGTAATATCTTATATGTGTTCTAAGATTTTCCCCCATCTAGGGGCCTGTCTGCTCCCCCCCACCGGCCTCAATGAGGCTCATCATGGGTCTGGGCTACTATTTCCCCCCTCTGTGGCTCGGGACCCCCCACCAGCAGTTGGTGTTGGTATCCGAGGCACAAACTAAATAGTCAGAACCTACGTATGAGTAGTCAGCGGCCGCGTCGTTATGGGAATGGCTGTAACCTTTCAACCAATTCTCCTGGTGTTTGTGCTTCAAAACACTCAGTGGCTGTTGAGGCCTGTCAGTCACCAAAGTGGCCACGTGTGGCAACCTCTTCAGTACCTGCAAACTGAGACGAGGATATCTGTCTGTTATATTCCAAAGTATTTCACCAGTGGCAGTCATTGGGTGAGTTGCAGGACTGATGCTATTTGTGTCATTGTAAGGGGTGACAGTCCCCCACAAGTTGGAAGATGTGTCAGCGGAAGCAGAGTACACTCTGCGCCTCGTTGTTTTTCTTGCTGAGACGGCCACAGTGCTTGCGGAAGTGTCCAAAGGGCAAGAGAAGTTGATCTCAACTACAGTATTGTACGACTTCAAGGAGGAGGGAAGTTGCTCAAAGAGACTGCTGGCTCGAAATCATGAAAAAAATGTTAATTCAGATTTGCTGATGGAATGTGTTGAGATATCGTAATATTTATTTGATTCGGAATCTGCACCAAGAGGTTCCGAAACGTCTTTGTCCCAAGGGGTGCTTTTGCAGCTAGCGTTAGGGAAAGACAGTGTGGTCAGTGGAGAAGGCACTGTGACCTGTGACCTTACATGGTTGGTTTTCCAATCCACCAGTGGGAGTAACCGATCCGTTAAGTCTGATCCGAGTAGCAGGGGTTCCGATTCAAGGCTGGTAACGTACACAGGTTGAATGAGTGATACGTCCTCGAAGTGTAGTTTCAGCATGACTCTCAATGTGAGAGGCGAGGTAGTCTGAGTGAAACCTCAGGATTGTAGTGATGCATTGTTCCACTTTTAACCAATGTTAGGTTGGCTTCAAAGCCCTTTTGAGATCATTGAACAATGTTTGAGAGTTGAGCGATATTGCCGCACCCGAATCAATTAGCGCATGACAAGTTATGTTTCCAGGTATTACCGTTTAGAATTGCATTTAGTGGACATATTCCCCACAATGCGAAGTGTTCATTCGCAACGATGTGCTGTGCCATTTCTGTTCGAGGTGAAGGCAGATCGACTTTTCGGGTTTTGAGTGGGCTTGGCTTTAACGAAGCTTTTGACCTTTTTCTTCGCAGCGTTTGTATCAGAGTCTATATACAAAGCCTGTGGGCTTGTTCCTTCATAGAGCGGGCCCTGGATAGGGTCTCGAGTGAGAGTGGGAGAGATTTGTTTTAACGTCCTTGCTAAGGGTGTTAAAACCTGTGGACCTGGTGTCCGGCAATTCCCCATCTTATCTTTTACCTTTTTCCTCAAAATGTTCTTGCTTTAGTTTTTCACATAGTCAAACTTCTAGAGAACATTGGTCTACTTTTTGATTGCCCTTTAACCCTTTGTTACCCTTGTGCACTGACACTTTTGTGGTTGGGTGCAAGAACTTAGCGAACAGGTCGATTGCAGCGGTAGTCATTTCGATGGCGACATACTTAACAGTTATTTCGACCGCGGTGGTTATTGGAATCGTGGTTTCGTGGTAGAAACCATTGTTGTGCTTCATCTCTCAACGCTTCAATACCTGATAATGCACCCTGTAACTGGAGTGAGTGCTCCTGGTCAACCTTCAAAACCGAGTGGTCAGGGCTCTTAGCATTGCAAGCTTTTGATGCCTCAAAAGTTGTGTTTGCAAACTCTCTGAGTTGTACGATAGGCAAGCCAACGTGGGCTGTAAGGCCCAAGTAGGTAATGAAGCTGGGATATATGTTCTACAGAGACATTTGTTTGAATGGTAACAGCTCTTCCATTCCTGTTTCAATGTGGTGGCCAAAGTAAGCTGAACGAAGCCTATGATAGTAAACTTGTGGGTGTTCATTCCGAGCTTGTTTGACAGAGTTTGCCAGTGAGCTATCATGTTTGAGAGACGCAGAACAACTAAATTCTAATTTCAAAGCTGTGGCAAGTTTAGCGTAGTCATTTAGCACGTGTTGCTGTTGTAAACGAATGAACTTCATCGCGTGTCTATTCAACGTTCGCTTTAGGTAAAGCCTGTCAGATCCCGTAGTGTTCGTTTGGCATCCAATGCATCCTCTGTCAGCTAGGGACGTCTCAGTATCGTTTGGCTGACATGGAATGGGGTCAAAGGTGGGGAAATTCTTGACACGTTTGTCAAGGTGTTCCACGCCAAGTGGGAGGAGAGGGTTGGCTTCATCCTGTGAGGAAATTGGGGCTGAAAAGCCAAGAGGAGAAGCCAAGATTTGGCTTTGTTGGCAAAGAGGCGCCATATTACTCAGTGCCAAATGGCCAAGAAGAGAAGAATGAGGGACACATGAGGGAGGCAAAGTCTGAAAACTTCTATTATCTTCACTCCTTTGAGTACTGGGCTCCGGTTGCTTGGTTTGGTAGTCACGCTGTAGTGCGTGACTGTTCTGGAATTCCATCAGATTTGACATAAGAGTGGTATTCTGCTGCATTGCAGAGTCCATTTGTGATAAAGTGCATCTCGATGAGAGGTGTAGGAGTCAGGCGCAGGAGAGCAGGGATTTTTTTGAGAAGCGTGTTTAATGTAGAGATCTGTACACATAGTCCACCAATACAAAATTGGCCCAGATGAATGTCCAAACAACACACTCGAAGGAATGCAAACTCGTGTCAGTACACTGAGGAACAACCACAGTTCCGACACTACATACACATAAGTCAATGCGAAAACAATAAACAGCATAGAATACTGAATGCTAATACTCACAAACTTAATCCTGCACGAATTACGGCAGGTAACAGGTGCCCTATATACCCACAGAAATCAAAGCAATTGAAACCAGGTGTGAAAAGGAACACAGACAAAACAACCAGAAAAATAAAAAGGGATCGGTAGCGCCTAGTAAACCTGCAACACCGAGCACCGAACAGGGAGAGGAGTTACCTTCGGTAGAAGTCGTGACACCATTTGACACGTGTTGCACTTGCTCCTTTCGGGTCTCAAACATATCTGTCATTGTTTGCAGATAGAGGTCTTGAGTACAGAGCAAGAGATTCATTGATGTAAACCTTGCTCACAAATCCCTATTTCCATCTTCATCACCTGAGTTCTTTCATCATTTATTTGGTCAACGACTTAAAAGTTTTGCTGACCTGTCATCCAACTTAGTCATTGTGTTCATTAACAGTCTTTGGTCTGCATCATTATGAGTAGAACATTGTTACTTTGAGTAACGTTCAACAAAACCGCATGCATGTTATCAAGTTGCTCGCTCCTGTTTCTAGTTTGACGTGGACATCTTCGTATTTAGTTTTGGCTAAATCAAGTTGTTCCTGTAGAAGACAATTTTGTTCCTGTAGAAGACGCTCGTTCTTTGTCATAGGTTTTTACAATTACATTAAATTGTTCAGTTTTCAAACGCAGGTCCATTGCTAGCAGAATTGTTTCCCTTTTCTGCTTTTGTCATGGGTTTCCCTATTTGGGAATTAAACTTTAATTTACCTGAGAGCATAGCTGTATCAAGATTAATGTGGAAAATATTTAATTGTCTCATTTGTAGAAACCAATCACTTTGGGTATTATCTAAAAGATCCACCTGAAAAGATTTGCTAGGCAATTTGAACTTTAGTTCAAATTCAATGAGACCAATAATATCCATTCAATTGAGATTGTCTGGATTATCATAAGTGTAAACAGTAGTTTAAATGTTAGGGTACATTCATCACAAGGTACACGTCCCTTAGGCAGAAGCCACATGGGATTCCCGCTGGAGGCGTGACTTCCTTCAGTATTGGAAGCAAATTTTACTGATTAATCAGTGTTAATGATGAATCAAACCTGTATAGGCTATTTGGGAATTACATTTTATTTAACTTGAGAGTGTTGCTGTATCAAGGTTAATGTGGAAAAGTTAAAATGGTCTCATTTCTAGAAACCAATCCATTTAAATATTGTTTAAAATGTCCATTGGAAAAAGGTAAATCTGGCAATTTGACCTCTTAGTTAAAATGAATGAGACATCGATATCCAATCAGTTGAGACTGGCTGGATATCATAAGTAACCACGTGTTAAACGTCATCCACGTTTGGGTGTCACCTAAATAATTATTTAGAAAATACATTTACTGGCAATTCAATTGAAGTACGGAAGTACAAAGGGTGGGACGTCCGTCGCGTAAGACGGAAAAATTTCCAAGTGACACAGGAACAACAAAATGGCTGCTGTTCCTTTGTTAGCTTAGCATCTCGGGCAAGCTAATGCTATTTTGTACACTTTCAAACATAACATCAGATCACTTTAAACAAGGGAATGGTTTTACTAATAACGTCTTACGTTCGAACCCTTTCCCTGTAATTACAATGAGGAGTTGGTCACGGTTCAGATACCATGTTTTCCGGTTCTGCGCACTGTGCCTCCAGTGCGCGCCCTTAGCCCCCTGCTTTCCGCACTCGCTCCTAGTCTCCAGTACACCTCCTCAGTCCAGGATATCCTGCGCCGGCTCTACGCACTGTGTCGCCAGTGTGCCTTCACAGCACAGTGCGTCCTGTGCCAGCGCCCGCACTTGCCGGGCTAAAGTGAGCATTCAGCCAGGATGGGTTGTGCCAGCTCTACGCTCCAGACCTCCAGTGCGCCTCCACGGTCCAGTACGTCCTGTGCCTGCTCCACGCACGAAGCCTCCAGTGATGATCCATGGCCCGAAGCCTCCAGTGATGATCCATGGCACGAAGCCTGCAGTGATGATCCACGGCCCAGAGCCTCCAGTGATGATCCATGGCCCGAAGCCTCCAGTGATGATCCATGGCACAAAGCCTCCAGTGATGATCCATGACCCAAAGCCTGCAGTGATGATCCATGGCACGAAGCCTGCATTGATGATCCATGGCACGAAGCCTGCAGTGATGATCCATGGCCCGAAGCCTCCAGTGATGATCCATGGCCCGAAGCCTCCTGTGATGATCCATGGCCCGAAGCCTCCAGTGATGATCCATGGCACGAAGCCTGCAGTGATGATCCATGGCCCGGAATCTCCTGAGACGTTCCACAGTCCTGAACCTCCTGAGACGGTCCACAGTCCAGAACCTCCTGAGACGGTCCACAGTCCGGAACCTACTGAGACGGTCCACAGTCCAGAACCTCCTGAGACGGTCAACAGTATGGAACTTCCTGAACTATGGAACTATGGAACTTCCTGAACTTCCTGTCTACATTCCAGAGTCTTCAGTGACGGTCTGCAGTCCAGAGCCTCCAGTGGGGGTTCCCAGTCCTCCGGCGACGATTCATGGCCCGGTTCCACGGAAGCGGAGGGATCAGCGTGCGGAGCGGGGGCTATGTCCGAACCGGAGCCGCCACCGAGGATAGATGCCCACCCGAACCCCCCCCTATAGAGTCAGGTTTAGCGGCCGGGAGTCCGCACCTTTGGTGGGGGGGTACTGTCACGCCCTGACTTTAGAGAGCTCTTTTATTTCTCTATTTGGTTAGGTTAGGTTTGGTAGGCATTCTCTATTTCTCTATTTGGTAAGTTGTGGTTTGGGTGGGCATTCTAGTTTGTCTATTTCTTTGTTGGCCGGGTATGGTTCCCAATCAGAGGCAGCTGTCTATCGTTGTCTCTGATTGGGGATCATTCTTAGGCAGCCTTTTCCCCACCTTAGTGTGTGGTATCTTGTATTTGCTCAGTTACTGTGTACCCTGCAGAACGTTACGTTTATCTAGGTAACGTTCGTTTATCTTTTGTTGTTTTTTTGGTGTTCATCAAAATAAAGAAAGATGTACGCTTACCATGCTGCGCCTTGGTCTCATTCCAACCACGGATGTAACAACCATAAACAACCATGTCACTCTCTTCATGAGAAAAGCCTGAACTAAAAATAAAATCTTAGCTGAATATAATTTGAACAGTATATCGTTGAGAGACTGATTTCAAATATGACAATGTACACATTGGGATTTAGAAGTTTTCAGAAACTATTGACAAATGTGAACTTATTAGTACACCTTGCAGGACTGCAATTCATTTATATTTCAATAGGGAGCAGCAGTGTATATGGAAGTCCCCTGTGGCAGCTTCACCAGTAGAGTCGCATCAACTTTTAGAAGTTGTGAAAATGATCAAATTGTTCACTTTCCTGTGATAGTTGATGTGTGTACTCATAATGTCTGTCAGCAAAGGCCCAACAAAGACACTGTGTGGCTTTTAAGAATCTGTAACAAGGTAATATATAAATGTATTACATACATATTACACATCTGTACCATGTTATAAATCAATTTCAGAATCAGTCACTTGTATCAAACAGTCCAGGTAGTCATGGATCATTACTACTAACATCAACTAAGTTATTATGAAGTGTATCTAAGTTACCAGGAGCCACACAATCACTAAAAATAAATATGATGAAGACAATGATGCGTGTGTTTACGTGTAGTTTATTTAAATTGATTTCTAGGGAGTAGTTGAATAAGTATGGGAGAAAACCTATTTATTCAAGTTATCTCTCCTCTGTAATGTGTTGTTCTCTTTTAGTTGTGTTTATAGCATGTCACTGAAACCCACCCCCACACGTTGACAAGTTCCCAGGTACTCTGCAGTCTTCTGTAAGCCCAAGATGAGTCTGTGTCTATGCTTTGGTCAGGTGGGCCTGCTGACTTTGTACCCACAGTACCCTCCTACCTGCTCTCTGTGTCTCTGTGTCTCTATGTGGTTTTCAGCAGGATGTCTATGTGGTGTCACTGTTGTTCTCACTATCTTTACTTGTTGTTCATGTTGCCTCTGGAAGTTTACAGTCAGCAAAACAGTTATTTATTAAACTGACTAATATATATTTAGTTATCTGAAATCTGTTACAAACCACAAATAACTGCTGATGAACCATATTTGAACCCTCTTAGTTAAGCATCTTATGTGTGGTGCAGCACCATCTATTCTAACTTGTTGTCCATGGGGAGGGGCCATTTTGTGATGATGTCATGGAAGAACTTTCAGTAAATTCTCAAAAAGACATGTCTTATTAAGCACACAAACTACTGCAGGTTCCTCTGTCAGATTGAGACCAATAGAGGATCCTCCTTCTGATAGATTGCTTCCTTTTAGAACCACACTAACCACAGAGTTAAAAAGACTAGATAAAGTGTGTCACTAGCTGTTTGGCTGGGGTTGTCCAATCAGAATAGGCACTCTCAAATGTTACACTTAGTGAATGTTTCTTTGAATGATATACAAGCAATGGAGGACTGACATGAAATGTATTTGGTTCATTGTGTAGGTGTTTACCCCGCTCATGTTCACACTTGTACATACAAGGGCTCCCGAGCGGCGTAGCGTTCTAAGGCATCGCACCTCAGTGCAAGAGGCGTCACTGCAGTCCCTGGTTTGAATCCAGGCTGCATCACAACCGGCCGTGATTTGGAGTCCCGTAGGGCGGCGCACAATTGGCCTTGCGTCGTAAGGATTTGGCCAGAGTAGGCCATCATTGTAAATCAGTATTTGTTTTTAACCTACTTGCCTCATTAAATAAAGGTTAAATATAAAAAATAAAAAAATACACTATATTTTTCAAAAGTATGTGGACACCCCTTCAAATTTGTGGATTTGGCTATTTCAGCAACACCCATTGCTGACAGGTGTATAAAATCGAGCACACAGCCATTCAATCTCCATAGACAAACATTGGCAGTGGAATGGCCTTAGTGAAGAGCTCCGTGACTTTCAATGTGGCACTCATAGTATGCCACCTTTACAACAAATCAGTTTGTCAAATTTATGCCCTCCTAGAGCTGTCCGGGTCAATTGTAAGTGCTGTTATTGTGTAGTGGAAATGTCTAGGAGCAACAAAGGCTCAGCCACGAAGTGGTAGGCCACACAAGCTCAGAAAACACGACCGCCGAGTGTTGAAGCGCAAAGCGCGTTAAAATTACCTGTCCTCGGTTGCAACACTCACTACCGAGCTCCAAACTGCCTCTGGAAGCAAAGTCAGCACAATAACTGGGAGCTTCATGAAATGGGTTTCCATGGCCGAGCAGTCGCACCCAAGCGCTGGGGTGGTGTAAAGCTCGCCGCCATTGGAATCTGGAGCAGTGGAAACACGTTCTCTGGAGTTATTAATTACTTTTCACTATCTGACAGTCTGACGGACGAATCTTGTTTTGGCGGATGCCAGGAGAACGCTACCTGCCCCAATGCATAGTGCCAACTGTAAAGTTTGGTGGAGGAGGAATAATGGTCTTGGGCCCCTTAGTTCCAGTGAAGGGAAATCTTAATGCTACAGCAAACAATGACATTTTAGATGATTCTGTCCTTCCAACCTGGAAACAGTTTGGGTAAGGCCATTTCCTGTTGTAGCATGACAAGGCCCATCTGCACAAAGCGAGGTCCATACAGAAATGGTTAGTTGAGATCTGTGTGGAAGAACTTGACTGGCCTGCACAGACCCCTGAACTCAACCCCATCGGTCACCTTTGGGATTCATTGGAACGCCGACTGTGAGCCAGGCCTAATCGCCCAACATCAGTGAACAACCGCATGAATGCTCTTGTGGCACGTTTCTCATATTGGCTGGGTTCCTTTGTGTGGTGGACCATTCTTGATACACACAGGAAACTGTTGAGCATGAAACACCCAGAAGCATTGCAGTTGTTGACACAAACCGGTGTGCCTGGCACCTACTACCATACCCTGTTCAAAGGCTCTTAAGTATTTTGTCTTGCCCATTCACCCTCTGAATCACACATTCCATGTCTCAATTGTTTCAAGGCGTAAGAATCCTTCTTTAACCTGTCTCATTCCCTTCATCTACTCTGATTGAAGTGGATTTAACAAGTGATATCAATAAGGAATCATAGCTTTCACCTGGTCAGTCTATGTTATGGAAAGAGCAATTTTATGGTTTCAGATGGTGATGTTGATCCACAGATGAGAATCCTGGTCCTTCTCTCCATCATAGGAACTGGAATTCTCCTCTTCTGTCCTACCATCTTCATCATCATCTACACCAATAGTAAATAGATAAAGCTAAGACCAGTGTCAATAGACTAGAGATGGGTTTTGGAATAAAGTTGGAGATATTGTATCATCGCTATGCATTACAAATTATGATAAATTGAGATTGCTTTGTTGCTCGTATTGCATTTGAAAAATATTAGCCTGCAACTTTTAATTCAATTGAGCATCATCATGCTTCCTTCTACTGTATGTCTTAATTGATTGAACCGAAATCCCTGTGTACTGAATGTGCCTTCTTTTTGCATTAATAAATATCTATTTAATCAACAGATACAGACTAAAATAGGCTTCTTCCATCTCTTAGTTTCTGTACATAAAGTATGTTTGTTTGTGCAGAGGGCTGCTGCAGAGACAACCTACTGTTACCATGCTAAAGTCACCTATGCATCATGCACTCAGTGAGCTGTTCACAGGTACCTGCACACTTTGGTCTGCTGTGAGCTCTTTGCTTTCGATAGGCCTGGTTGGCCTTTCACTCACTATGTGGTTTCAGCAGAATGTCTATGTGGTGTCAGTGTGTTTTCTCTCATGCTTGCATTGTTGATCATGACCATGACAATTAGAAACACAGTCTACTGACATACTGCATGCTATTATTTTAAACCCATTTTACTGATGGACATTTATATTTCTCTTTCCACAGTGAAACCTCAGGATTGGACATCTTTGTCCAGATAGTGCTTTCAAACAACACCATGTTTACAAAAAAAATGACATCATCATCAAGACAATATGTGTGATTCACCAAACCTGCACAAAATATTATATAAAGTAAGCATTGGTCCACTTTAAACATTGATTATATGAGTGATTTTCAGATATGCAAACCATGGTGGGCTGAATAAGGCATTTACAAAAATGACGCACACGTCCAGTCCGACCAATCACCAATAAGCCCATTGTAGAAGTGTTCTGTACATACAGTATGTCTGTATGAATGTTTGTCCAGAGGGTTTCTGCAGAGACAACCTACTGTTACCATGTTGAACCCACCCACACATCATGCACTCAGTGAGCTGTTCACAGGTACCTGAACACTTTGGTCTGCTGAGAGCTCAAGACGAGGCAATCTCTACACTTAGGACAGGCCTGCTGAACTTCTACACATCCTGTGGTTTTCAGCAGGATGTCTATGTGGTGTCAGTCAGTTACTCTCTTCAGTTGTTGTTCTCCCCCATCACAATTAGAAACACAGACCCACTGACATACTGCATGACATGTAGACTAACACAGTATCTTATCACTTACAAGATCATAGGTTTTATCAAATCTTGAATTGTAATCATTAATTTACAGAGTGTAGAGTAGAAGGTGTATCCAGACTACAGCCAAGAGCCCTACCCACCCAGGAACACCTCTGACCCCTACTAAACTCTAAGGTGTTACACTTAATGTTACTGTGAAATAGTGAAAGTAAGACTGACATAAAATAGACTTGCTTCATCCTGTAGGTGTTACCCCCTTATAGACTCATGATGCTCCACTCCTATTCATCCTGTACATACAGTATCAAGTCATGTTCTATGAATAACAGTCCTCCTATAGGTCATCAGGAGAACTGTAACTGCTGCAAGTGATGGAACCAAAGATATCTAAGGCACACAACTGATGTTGATACCAAGAGCATACATGTAATGTATGCTTAAAAAGTACAAAAGTGCAAACTACTATTTAAAAAACAACAACAACCTTTGATGGTAAATCAGGTGTTAAATCAATCAATCAAATGAATTTATAAAGCCCTTTTTACATCAGCCGATGTCACAAAGTGCTGTACAGAAAACGATGATTGCCAGAAAAGAAAAATGGTTTTTGGATGATATTTGAATTGTTCAGGCTATCCAGATGAGAGTATTAGACAGCTTTCATCCAGCCATGTGTTGCAAATGACCAGAATTGGTCCACTTTTAGCATTGATTATATATAGTAAGTGATTCTCAGTTAACCTGTGAAGACCACGGTGGGCTGTATAAGGCATCAACAAAAATGATGCGTACAGTTCAACCAATCACCGAATTGCCCACTGTTGAAATGTTGTTTACATGGGTAGACTGCTTCCACTCCAGACACAGTTAGTAAAGAGGATGACAACCTAATAGATGATCAATTCAATGTCAATTCAATTTTCATTTCAAATTCAATTCAATTTAAAAGGCTTTATTGGCGAAGCAAGTGCCAACGTAAGTGCCAAAGCAAGTGAAATAGATAATAAACAAAAGTGATATAAACAATAAAAACATCCCTTTTTTTTGTGGCAACAGGTCACAAATATTGCTGCTGTGATGGCACACTGTGGTATTTCGCCCAAAATATATGGGAGTTTATCAAAATTGAGTTTATCAATATGTTTCTCTAATATGGTCATACATTTGGCAGGAGGATAGGAAGTGCAGCTCAGTGTCCACCTCATTTTGTGGGCAGTGTGAACATAGTCTGTCTTCTCTTGAGGGCCAGGTCTGCCTTAATTTCTCAATAGCAGGGCTATGCTCACCGATTCTGTACATAGTCAAAGATTTACTTCATTTTGGGTCAGTTAAGGTGTTATCTCATGATTTGTTTTGGTCTAATTGTGTTGCTGTCCTGGGGCTCTTTGGGGTCTGTTTGTGTTAGGGACCAGGACCAGCTTTCTTAGAGGGCTCTTCTCTCTAGGGGATGGCTTTGTTATGGAAGGTTTGGGAATTCCTTCCTTTTTGGTGGTTGTAGAATTTAACTTCTCTTGTCTGGATTTTGATAGTTAGCGGGTATCGGCCTAATTCTGCTCTGTATGCATTATTTGGTGTTTTACATTGTACACAGAGGATATTTTTGCAGAATTCTGTGTGCAGAGTCTCAATTTGAATTTTGTCCCATTTTGTGTATTCTTGGTTGGTGAGCAGACCCCAGACCTCACAACCATAAAGGGAAAGGGGTTCTATAACTGATTCAAGTGTTTTTAGCCAGATCCTAAATGGTATGT
Organism: Oncorhynchus mykiss; assembly: GCF_013265735.2. Classification (NCBI taxonomy): domain Eukaryota; kingdom Metazoa; phylum Chordata; class Actinopteri; order Salmoniformes; family Salmonidae; genus Oncorhynchus; species Oncorhynchus mykiss. The sequence continues at coordinate 19,395,479 of NC_048573.1, forward strand.
CAAATGTTATGCTCCTATTGATGGCATAGAAGGCCCTTCTTGCCTTGTGTCTCAGTTCGTTCACAGCTTTGTGGAAGTTACCTGTGGCGCTGATGTTTAGGCCGAGGTATGTATAGTTTTTTGTGTGCTCTCTGTGTGCTCTAGGGCAACGGTGTCTAGATGGATCATCACACTCTGCCTGATATTTCAACTTCTCGGGAGATGGGTAGGTCCAACTTGTATTTTTAAGTGCTTATAGGGGGTACACACTAAATTTGTAGACACCCAGGAACTTTAACGGTACCAAGCTGGACATCAAGGGTAGGTGAAATGTCTTACATGTCTGTTTATATCCATTGTTTAATCTACTGTGTCAAACTGTACACAGTTGTAGTTATTTACATCACATTAGAAAACGTCCAATCATTTTCCGGGACAATGGCGCAGACCCTCTTCTCTTGGTGTACTGCCTGAGCTCAGCATTGGGTCTCTTGTTTACCCTGATCATTGTCCTTGGTAGCATCATGTACAAGATGAGCAAGAGAAAGTGTCTGCAGTGTAGAGGTAAGTATAGTCCATACCAAATAAATTAATGATGTATGTAGCAGGTAAAGTCCTTCTGTCACGACTTCCGCCGAAGTCCTTGTTCGGGTACCACCGATCCATGTTTCAGTTTCGTTTTGTTTTGTCTGTATTAATCACACCTGGTTTCAATTCCCATATCATGTTCCTTATTTAACCCTCTGGCATACATTTCTGTTCTGTCTGTGATTGTTGGTGTCTTAGTGGTTGTTGTAGGTGTTAGTTTGTATGTATTTTCCTATTTGGAATCTTGTTTGACTTTTGTGAGTAAACTCCGTGTGTTGCTCAAACCTGTGTCCTGTGCCTGACTCTGCTACATCTCTGCACCCAATCGCTGACACCTTCATAGAAGTTGCTCTTCTTTGATATCACCAGATGTGTCTGTTATGGAAGATGGAGTTGTATCTTTTTTTTAATCTATGTTTCTTTTCAGGACCCGTCTCTCAGACAAGAGGTCCAGCAGTCTCCTCTTCAGATCCAGGGGTAAGCAGAATTCCTGATGTTGTATTACCATAAAAAGAAGAGTGAAAGGGGTTACAATAAAATCATTTTATAATTGTTCTTCACAGGCCCAAGATGCAGACAGTTTCCATGACGTATTCTGAAACTGAGCAACAAGAAGAACAGGTCTGTAGGACAGAGAAGCAACATGTAGGAAGAGACGGTGTACTCTGGGAACAGACTGTAGAACTGGATGAATGACACAGCCTTACTTGTTAACTTTATTCACTGTAACTGTAATGAATAAGGTGCATTGTTTCTCCGCAAAACTCATTTGACAATGACTACCTTGTGATAAGATAAATAAAACATTTAACAATAATCAAGACAAAGGAAGTTGAAGGTATTTATTTGGGCCATACTCAGCCATAATCAGAAAATAAGACACAGTAGTACGGCTTTAAATTAGTAAACAAGAAGAGGTTTTAAATCTTTTTTATTTTGTCTTTTAGATTGGAATGCTTCTCAGCAAAGCCAGTATGGGAATCGTTATGCCAACTCGTCAGACCAACAGGTTAGCAGAGTTGCTGTATCAAGAGTGAGACTGGATAAGAGTATTAAAGCAAAATATTACAGCATTAGATTTAACCCAGAGTCTGAATTGAGTGAGTCTGTGTTTCATCTCCATGGCTCCACAGTGACGATGATGCCCTGAACTATACTACCCTGATGTTCACTGAAATGAAGAGTACCAAGCCCAGGAGACAGAGGAGAGAACAGAGGAAGAAACCATCTACTCTGGTTGACTCATCAAGACAGGATGTGACATGTAAGGGTCATCCAATCAGCATCATTCTAAGTTATGTTCCACTCTTCCTCTGAACTCAACTTTGATCTTGACTGTTCCAGTGTGAACTGGCTATTATATACATTTCTCATTTGCTGTAGGATGCCTTTGCATGGGCCTAGTTTTGCCTAATATAAATGTAAAATAACTCATTTCCAGAACATAATTGTCCTCCAAATGTGAAAGCTGATACTTGGATGGTTTCATAAGTCTCAAATCCTCAGCAGTAGTGGCTGAGGTTGACTTGTTTTTGTAGAAGTGTGCAACAAAATGTATAGATTTTTCAAATCTTTATTTTGTCAAAAAGGTGCCAAAAACACCAGAGTTCACTTCCTCCTGAAAGCTTTGAATTGCCTTCTACAGACATGAAGTGAGAAATACAATGTATTTCAAAGAGTGTATGTCAAAGAGGACATATGTACCGGTAGTCTCAGCCACCGACCCAACTGATTAAAAAATACAGACAAGTAACTCTGACTGTACATCATTTGAAGGGCTGCTCTAACTATGGTATGCCACAGGACACATGTTAGATTGTAGTTTTTAATCACATGTTTTATGCCTGTTCAGACAGCCAATAATATCATTCAGTTCAGAGTTTCCGCCTACTTCATAATGATTACCCAATGAGTGTCATCATATAAATGGTGCCCAGTTGTCAGACCCACACACTGTACAGTTCAGAAAGGACATTCAAATTATGATTATATATTGGACAATCTTTTTGTTTTATGGCAATTTTGGTAAGCAAGAAATATAAATGTGGATCCTTTTACTTTTTTAACATCAGTCTTTTTGAATCCATTTGAATGACTATGTAGTCTGAATAATGATAATAATGTATAATTCTGTACTATAACTTTGTCTGATTTATTTTGTTTGTTTGCTTCACAGGTTGTGCACTTAACAAGGATGTAATCCAAACAGACCCTGTGATAGTTACACGCCTGGGACAAAGTGTAACTCTCACATGCTTTTGTCAACTTGATTTGCTGATCAGAGTCTCTTGGTTCAAGCAATCTGTTGGACAGAAGCCTCTTCTCATGGCATCATCATATTATCTCTCTAAACATAGTTTGCATTTTACCAAGGACTTTAATGAGACTAAACGTTTAAGTGTGAAGAGAGGAGTTGACAGCTTTAACTTGACCATCTCAAAGACAGAGTCAGGGGACTCAGCTATATACTACTGTGGTGCTATGGAAGCGGGCCAAGTCACATTTGGAGAAGGAACATTTTTAATTGTCAAAGGTAACTTAAATTGCTTCCTAATGTGTGTTCATATAATGCTAAATTAATGAATCTAGCAAAAAAATGGAATGTACACACCATGATCTTACTCACTCTCTTCAGATTCAGGGTCCAACAGCATGTCTGTGCTTCAGCAGCCTTTGTCTGAGTCAGTTCAGCTAGGAGAATCTGTGACTCTGAACTGTACAATACACACTGAGACCTGTGCAGGAGAGTACAGTGTCTATTGGTTTAGACAAGGCTCAGGAGAATCCCGTCCAGGAATCATTTACACCCTTAGAGACAAGAGTGATTGGTGTGAGAAAAGTCCAGAGGCTTGTCCTCCTGAGGCTGGGTCTCCTACACAGAGTTGTGTCTACAACCTCCCCAAGAGGAACCTCAGCCTCTCTGATGCTGGGACTTACTACTGTGCTGTGGCCTCATGTGGGGAGATACTGTTTGGGAACGGGACCAAGCTGGATGTTGAAGGTAAGTTGTGCATAACCAAAATACGGCACTACTACATCAATATCAATATGTAAATCTTTCACCTTTAGTTGATAGTGGATTTCAAATTATTTAACTTTATTAGCTAACGTTCATGCCAAATGCATTGAGAGAAAAAAAAGAATAGAAAATAATTAAGCCTTGCTTTTTAAGTTTCAGACCTGTTGGGTGATAAGAGTAATCTTGTTTTCTTCGTATTTATATCTGGCCTGACAACTGCTGTGATTCTGAGTGTGATTGTCAACATTATCCTCTGTGTGATAATGAAGAGGTCACGATGTGAACACTGTGCAGGTACAGTAAAAGTCTTCATAATAATAGTAACATTAATAATAGTTACAGATCAAAAGAATGGTGAAAGCTCGCCCTTCTTTTACCACATCCCTCTCTGGCCTACTTCATTTTGAAGCAGAAAATATGACATTCACTGTAGTTTGTGTTTTTATTAGTAAACAAGAAAAGGTTTAGAATATATTGAATGTTTTGACATTTGTCTTTTAGCGGGGAGCCCTTTTCAGCAAAGCCACTATGGGAATCCTCATTCCAACACCACAGACCAACAGGTTAGCTGGATCAGTTCCACTGTATCAAGAGTGCGTCTGGATAAGCATAAGAGTACAGCATTAGATTTGACCCAGAGTCTGAACTGAGTGAGTCTGTGTTTCATCCCCACAGCTCCACGGTGACGATGATGGCCTGAACTATGCTGGCCTAAAGTTCACTGACAAGAAGCCCAGGAGACAGAGGAGAGAACAGAGAGAGGAAGAAACCATCTACTCTGGTGTGAGTCATCAAGTCAGGATGTGACAGTCCTCCAATCAGCATCATTTTAAGTTGAGCCCTACTGACCTCCACTTTGAGCTTTACTGTGTCCGTGTGACTTGGCTGTTTTGTACATTCCTCATTTGCTATAAAATGTAATAGTCGGGTCTAGCTGTAGAGACAGTCACTGCATTGGAAAATTCTCCTAATAACGACACAGAATCCCTCAGATGCAGAGCATAAGTGTCCGGCAAGTGTGAAAGATGATTCTAGGATGGTTTCAGAAGTCTCCAATCCACACCAATAGTGGCTGAGGTTGACTGACTGGATCCATTTGTTTTTGTAGAAGTGTACAACAAAATGTATATAACGATTTACAAATGTCTGAACTCTTCCCTTTGATGACAATAGTTGTAACATGGAACTCTGTAACCTGCCTATATGTGTGTGTGACAGTTTAATAAACACTTTCTTTTGTTTCCTATGTTTATTCACTTGCCCAATTCTTACCACTTATCTTGTCTTTGATTTTCTTCCAATTTGACATGAGTGTTTTGTGCAGATCGTTGACAAAAAAGGATGAAAAAATAGAAACCAGTAACTCTGACTTCATACCACTCTTCCCTTTGTGATAGCACTCCTTTGTGATAGCACTCCTTTGTGATAGCGTAAGCATTTTAGAGAGAATAGCATCATTGATTCATCTATGAATACATACTGTATCTGTATGTAAAGTGGGGCATTATTTTGACCTCACTTCTTCTTCAAACAACCAATGGAGCCAACCTAAAAGTTGTGCCTCCTGTGGTGCATGTAGATACATATTTCCGCTGATGCTGTCACCTCACTTTGTCTCTTGACCCTCATCTATGTTACACCAGACCAGAGAGAAGAAGTTGAAAGATGTTCAGGTTGTGTCTAGTCCTGGTTATCATTCCAGTTTAACAACTTAAAATACTATTTGTAAACCAAGGATTCTAATATTTCTTACTCCTGAATCAATGTTTAACCATGTTTCATTCACACACTCAAGGAAACCAAACACTGTACACCACACCCAACCAGGATTTAGGATTAATGTAATTAAAGTAAGTAAATGTTTGTGTTGTCTGAGTAATCTTCTCTGCATTTCATTTATTGTGGACACGGTGGACATTGGCAATCCAAGTCCTCTTCTGAACGTTCATCTTTGAGACAATGTGACTCTGCAATGCTTCTATCTGAACAGAACATCTTATCTGATGGTACAAGATAACTGTAGGAAAGAATCCTCAACTTGTATTTCCAATTCACAAGTATGATGGTGGTGCAATATTTCACAATGAGTTTAAGGATAACCCTCAGGTTCACAGTGCAAAGGTGAAATGGATTTTATCATCTACATACCATCTGATTCCACCACATTTTCTATAGGGGAATGAATGTTAATGATGGAATTCAAAAGAATTCTCATTCTGAAAGGTAGGGTATTGTTTTATTAAGAGTAATGTTGTAAAATATGGCTAATTATTGTAATTGTTGTACAGCAGCCTGTGTCTGAGTCAGTCCAGCCAGGAGACACTGTCCTCAGTGGAAGTTGTGCCCCTGAAATTACATATTGGTTTCCTTACCCTATAAGTAGTCTATGGACAAGATATGACAGCAATCATTGCTTTGGTTTAGTTTACATGGCACTGTTTCTAAATGCTAATATTTTAGCATTTGTGGCACATATCCCGTTCAAGTCATGGGTCCAATATTAGCCTTTTTCACACATAAAGTCCAAATCATTTGAAGGTATCTCAAATAAATTCTGAAGCTCAACAGAGTCACTTATAGATGATAGAACATGATGCACAAAAAAATGCTCAAATCAGTACCTTCTGCAACTTTTTGCACTTTTTTGGATACTATGTCTTGAACATGAGGTAATTATTCACATAATCAGATCACCATAGGAAACAGATTTACTGACATGTAGACTTTCTTGTCAGGTTGGAAATGGGACCAAGCTTGACATCAAAGGTAAGTGATACATTTTGTTAATATACAGTGGGGCAAAAAAGTATTTAGTCAGCCACCAATTGTGCAAGTTCTCTCACTTAAAAAGATAAGAGAGGCCTGTAATTTTCATCATAGGTACACCTCATCTATGACAGACAAAATGAGAAAGAAAAATCCAGAAAATCCCATTGTAGGATTTTTAATGACCACCTACAAACAAGCAAGATTTCTGGCTCTCATAGACCTGTAACTTCTTCTTTAAGAGGCTCCTCTGTCCTCCACTCGTTACCTGTATTGATGGCACCTGTTTGAACTTGTTATCAGTATAAAATACACCTGTCCACAACATCAAAACAGTCACACTTCAAACTCCACTATGGCCAAGACCAAAGAGCTGTCAAAGGACACCAGAAACAAAATTGTAGACCAGCACCAGGCTGGGAAGACCAAATCTACAATAGGTAAGCAGCTTGGTTTGAAGAAATCAACTGTGGGAGAAATTATTAGAAAAGGGAAGACATACAAGACCACTGATAATCTCCCTCGATCTGGGGCTCCACGCAAGATCTAACACCGTGGGGTCAAAATCGATCACAAGAACGGTGAGCAAAAATCCCAGAACCACACGGGTCGACCTAGTGAATGACCTGCAGAGAGCTGGGACCAAAGTAACAAAGCCTACCATCAGTAATACACTACGCCGCCAGGGACTCAAATCCTGCAGTGCCAGACGTGTCCCCCTGCTTAAGCCAGTACATGTCCAGGCCCGTCTGAAGTTTGCTAGAGAGCATTTGGATGATCCAGAAGAAGATTGGGAGAATGTCATATGGTCAGATGAAACCATTAATTTTGTGAAAAGCGATAGGGGCTGACTGGCCATCTAGCATTTTGGTCAAATGCGTGATGGGCTGGTTCGGAGGGCATGGTGTCCGGTCCTCTGGCAGTCTCTATGGGGGTGCCACAGGGTTCAATTCTCGGGCCGACTCTTTTCTCTGTATATATCAATGATGTTGCTCTTGCTGCGGGCGATTCCCTGATCCACCTCTACGGAGACGACACCATTCTGTATACTTCCGGCCCGTCCTTGGACACTGTGCTATCTAACCTCCAAACGAGCTTCAATGCCACACAACACTCCTTCCGTGGCCTCCAACTGCTCTTAAACGCTAGTAAAACCAAATGCAAGCTTTTCAACCGTTCGCTGCCTGCACCCGCACGCCCGACTAGCATCACCACCCTGGATGGTTCAGACCTAGAATATGTGGACATCTATAAGTACCTAGGTGTCTGGCTAGACTGTAAACTCTCCTTCCAGACTCATATCAAACATCTCCATTCTAAAATCAAATCTAGAGTCGGCTTTCTATTCCGCAACAAAGCCTCCTTCACTCACGTCGCCAAACTTACCCTAGTAAAACTGACTATCCTACCGATCCTCGACTTCGGCGATGTCATCTACAAAATAGCTTCCAACACTCTACTCAGCAAACTGGATGCAGTTTATCACAGTGCCATCCGTTTTGTTACTAAAGCACCTTATACCACCCACCACTGCGACCTGTATGTTCTAGTCGGCTGGCCCTCGCTACATATTCGTCGCCAGACCCACTGGCTCCAGGTCATCTACAAATCCATGCTAGGTAAAGCTCCGCCTTATCTCAGTTCACTGGTCACAATGCCAACACCCACCCGTAGCACGCACTCCAGCAGGTGTATCTCACTGATCACCCCTAAAGCCAACACCTCATTTGGCCGCCTTTCGTTCCAGTTCTCTGCTGCCTGTGACTGGAACGAATTGCAAAAATCGCTGAAGTTGGAGACTTTTATCTCCCTCACCAACTTCAAACTTCAATCTGCTATCTGAGCAGCTAACCGATCGCTGCAGCTGTACATAGTCTATCGGTAAATAGCCCACCCAATTTTACCTACCTCTTCCCCATACTGTTTATATTTATTAACTTTTCTGCTCTTTTGCACACCAATATCGCTACCTGTACATGGCCATCTGATCATTTATCACTTCAGTGTTAATCTGCAAAATTTTAATTATTCGCCTACCTCCTCATGCCTTTTGCACACAATGTATATAGACTCTCTTTTTTTTTTATTGTCTTGTTAATTGTTTACTCCATGTGTAACTCTGTGTTGTCTGTTCACACTGCTATGCTTTATCTTGGCCAGGTCGCAGTTGCAAATGAGAACTTGTTCTCAACTAGCCTACCTGGTTAAATAAAGGTGAAATAAAAAATTTATAAATAAATTTAAAAAATTAAGCTCGTTGGGCCTGTCAAAATTCATTCATTATTAAAATTCATTATTTGTGACTTTTTTGCAGAACACAAGTAGTCGTTTTTTGTATTGAGTTCCAGAGACTAGTAAGGCACACAACCTTTTAATTCAAGTTATTGCTCCTCTGTAATGAGTTGTTTTCATTTAGTTGTGTTGATAGCATGCCACTCACACCCACCCCTATACAGTGAACAAGTTCCCAGGTACTCTGCAGTCTTCTGTAATCCCAAGATTACGCTGTGTCTATGCTTTGGTCAGGTGGGCCTGCTGACTTTGTGCACACAGGACACTCCTACCTGCTCTCTGTGTCTCTGTGTTGTTTTCTGCAGGATGTCTATGTGGTGTCACTGTTGTTCTCACTATCTTTACTTGTTGTTCATGTTTCCCCTGAGAGCTTACAGCCACAGCAAAACAGTTATTTATTAAACTGACTATAACATATATTTTGTTATCTGAAATCAGTTACAAACCACAAAGAACTGCTGATGAACCCCCGGTTCCCCTCTTTCCACTGGGATTCTCTGCCTCTAACCCTATTACAGGGGCTGAGTCACTGGCTTTACTGGGGCTCTCTCATGCCGTCCCTGGAGGAGGTGCGTCACCTGAGTGGGTTGAGTCACTGATGTGGTCATCCTGTCTGGGTTGGCGCCCCCCCCCCCCTTAAGTTGTGCCGTGGCGGAGGTCTTTGTGGGCTATACTCAGCCTTGTCTCAGGATGGTAAGTTGGTGGTTGAAGATATCCCTCTAGTGGTGTGGGGGCTGTGCTTTGGCAAAGTGGGTGGGGTTATATCCTTCCTGTTTGGCCCTGTCCGGGGGTGTCCTCGGAGTGGGCCACAGTGTCTCCTGACCCCTCCTGTCTCAGCCTCCAGTATTTATGCTGCAGTAGTTTATGTGTCGGGGGGCTAGGGTCAGTTTGTTATATCTGGAGTACTTCTCCTGTCCTATTCGGTGTCCTGTGTGAATCTAAGTGTGCGTTCTCTAATTCTCTCCTTCTCTCTTTCTCTCTCTCGGAGGACCTGAGCCCTAGGACCATGCCCCAGGACTACCTGGCATGATGACTCCTTGCTGTCCCCAGTCCACCTGGCTGTGCTGCTGCTCCAGTTTCAACTGTTCTGCCTTATTATTATTCGACCATGCTGATCATTTATGAACATTTGAACATCTTGGCCATGTTCTGTTATAATCTCCACCCGGCACAGCCAGAAGAGGACTGGCCATCCCACATATGCTCTCTCTAATTCTCTCTTTCTTTCTCTCTCTCGGAGGACCTGAGCCCTAGGACCATGCCCCAGGAATACCTGACATGATGACTCCTTGCTGTCCCCAGTCCACCTGACTGTGCTGCTGCTCCAGTTTCAACTATTCTGCCTTATTATTATTCGACCATGCTGGTCATTTATGAACATTTGAACATCTTGACCATGTTTTGTTATAATCTCCACCCGCACAGCCAGAAGAGGACTGGCCACCCCACATAGCCTGGTTCCTCTCTAGGTTTCTTCCAAGGTTTTGGCCTTTCTAGGGAGTTTTTCCTAGCCACCGTGCTTCTTCACCTGCATTGCTTGCTGTTTGGGGTTTTAGGCTGGGTTTCTGTACAGCACTTTGAGATATCAGCTGATGTACGAAGGGCTACATAAAATAAATTTGATTGATTGATTGATTGAACCCTATTTGAACTCTGAGTTAAGCATCTCATGTGTGATACAGCACCATCTATTCTAGATCTATGGGCTCAGGGGGAGGGGACAGTGTATGATGATGTCATGGGAGAACTTTCAGTACATTCTCAATCAGACATGTACAGCACAAAAACGTATTAAATGCCCAACAGACCTCCTATGGAACATCAGGAGTACTGTGTTAGGTTCTAATTTCTGGTACAATAATCCAGACAGATTCAAGCTAAATGTATTCACCAAACTATGTGTTTCAGATGCAAAAGCACACATACAGGTCACACAAGCATATCAATGTATACCTTCCGACTAGGTCCCCTTTCGATGACTAGCATGAATCAGTCTCTGTTTTTTTGGCAGGAACTGAGTCTGTTCATCCTATTGATGTTACTGTGTTCCAGCCTGTCGATTCAAGAACCTTCGTACTCCCCAGTGCCATTCACATGTCTTCTTATCAGTTATTGGAAGTACACATTCCTATAGTCTAATGCAGTCCACTAGATAATTCCACTTTTCATACACAAAGAGCTTAAACCTAACATTACTTTCAATCTGTAAGAATATAAAGCTGTATATTCATACAAGGAGAATATAATGACATAAAACAGTAGATATAAGACCATGTTATAGAACAGAAATGAGGATCTATGAGCACACACCCCAGAAAAATGGTTTCTTGTTCAAGCCCTATGGAATCATTCTTGCAATCAGCTTTCATTCTTTACCTCTGCTCAAATATAATGCACATAGGTCATTCCAACTGACCCATAACATGATAATTAATACTGCTAAGCTTATTATACAATTATAATCAGATTAAAACGGGCTCAAGTCAAATAGTTTTTAACAACTGTATCTGCTGCAAATATTATTTGTTTTCTTTCAAATAATTTAATACAATTGGCTTACCTCGACCTGCGTAATGGATGAAAGATAAATCAAGTGCACCTAAAGTAAGTGTGAGAAAACAAATAGTCTACTAACATTAAAAGGCAAGTACATTTCAACATTATTCACACTTAGAGACAATTTGAAAATATCAACACACAACACTTAAGGTCCAGAGTTGAATTTGAGGGTCTAGAATCAAAAGTGTTATTGACATGATGCCTCTTTTCAGGTTAAGAATCCAACAGCAAGAAAGTTGTACAGCAGCCTGTGTCTGAGTCAGTCAAGCCAGGAGACTCTAACACTGAACTATACAATACACACGGAGACCTGTCCAGAAGAACACAGTGTCTATTGGAGAATTCCATCCAGGAATCATTTACACCCATGGAGACAGGAGAGATCAGTGTGAGAAGAGCCCTGATGCTGGGTCTCCTACACAGAGCTGTGTCTACAACCTCCCCAAGAGAAACCTCATTCTCTCTGATGCTGGGTCTCCTACACAGAGCTGTGTCTACAGCCTCCCCAAGAGAAACCTCAGCCTCTCTGATGCTGGGACTTACTACTGTGCTGTGGCCTCATGTGGGGAGATACTGTTCCGGAACATGACTAGGCTGGAGATTAAGGGTACGTGATACATCTTACAGTTTTGTTCATATCTATTGCATAATAAAACTGTATACAGTACTAGTTTTTTAGATCACATAAGAAGATGTGCAATCATCTATACAGTTACCATACTTCAATCATCATCTTTGTTTTCCCAGACAATGGAGTAGACCCTCTTCTCTTGGTGTATTGCCTGGGCGCAGCATTGGATCTCTTGTTTATCCTGATAATTTTTTAAAGGTGATTACCTGCCTACGTACCATAGATCGCAAGCCCATGATAAGTCAATAGGGCAAACTGGCTAGCTACTACTGTTAGCTAACCAGATAGCCACGAGGAACTTTTAGATAGCTACCCACATATAATTGAAATCTACCTAGAATAATATTCATTTTAGGTCATTTTTCCCTGCTAAACTATCTGGTTAGCTACATTATTATCATGTACATATAGCTAACTGATAGTTATGAAGTAAAATGTTTGCTTTGTGAATATCTTGTTTTTTCTGTATTGCCATTGTCCTGGCTGGAAGATGATTTAGTGAATTTAGTGAAGTCCCAAGGCCATACTAATTCAATAAAAAAAAAGGGCTAACTGGATAGCTAGCTAGCCACAAAGAATTGGTCGCTACCCACAAACAATTTACATCTACCTTGTATAACAGTAGTCTTAGGTCATTTTTGCCTGTTTAACTATCTGGCTAGATAGATTATTACGATTCACACATGTAGTTGATAATCATGAAGTAAAACGTTTGCTTTGTGTATATGTTGCTTTATTCTATTGTTGCCATTGTCATGGCTGGAAGAAGGTTCAATGAAGGGGGGGGGGGGGGGGGGTGCAGCGTGAGGTAATACAGTAGGGGGAGTGCGAGTGCTTCTCAAATGTAATGTTTTATGCATTCTCCACACTCTCTTCCTCAGAAGAACGTACTCAAGAGAACGTCGTCGGAGAATGCACTTGGAGCATGAGAGCGTGGAGCACGGTTGTATGCATATTGAGAAACCCTATGCCTACCAGTTGAACCAATCACCTTATACCCTAACGTTGAAGTGTTGCACAAACGGGTAAACTTCTTCCACACATGATAATCTCTTCAAAGATGATGTCACTGTGTATGATATTTATATTTCTCAAACAAACAGGTGTTAAACCTTCATATTTCTGTTTATTTGCTTCCTAAAAAATACACAATAAGTGTTTTTGTATTATTCACAGACAATTTGAGGCATCTATATAAATGCTTTTTGAATCTATATCTCTGATCTATTTAAAAACTTTGTGCATTTACTATAAACAACCAGATCTGATGATAGTAACTCATCTGTGATGTTGTGTGACTCACTTGCTATTGTCCATCTAGGTTGATGACCTATGTTGATTGGTTCAATCAGGCTGTTGGACAAATGCCTTTACTCATGGCATCATCATTTCACACCAATCAAGATAGTTATTATACAACAACTTTATTAAGGACTTCCCTGGAAACTAAACATGAGTGTGAAGAGAGGAGTTGACAGCTGTAACCTGACCATCTCCAAGACAGAGTCAGGGGACTCAGCTACATACTATTGTGATGTGCTTTGTTCATGAACGACTTTGAATTTGGAGAAGGAACTTAATTTGCTTCTTTCATTTTGGATTGTTCATAAAATGTTATATTAATTAATCTAGCAGGAAAAGAGAATGTTCTCCATGATCTTACTCATTCTCTTGTCAGTGGCTATTGGGTCACACATGGCTCAGGAGAATCCCTTCCAGGAATCAATTAGACCAATCATTGTGATCAGTGTAAGAAGAGCCCTGAGGCTGGGTCTCCTACACAGAGTTGTGTCTACAACCTCCCCAAGAGGAACCTCAGCCTCTCTGATGCCAGGACGTATTACTGTGCTGTGGCCTCATGTGGGAGATATTGTTTGAAAACGGGACCAAGCTAGACATTGACACATCTTACATTTTTTGTTTGTATCTATTGGATACTCTACTATGTAAAACTGTACACAGTACTAGTTATTTAGATCATATAAGAAAATGTGAAATCATTCATATAGTTATTATACTTCTATCCCCATATTTATTTTCACAGACAATGGAGCAGACGCTCTTCTCTTCGTGTACTGCCTGGGAGTAGCAGTTGCTCTCTCTCTAATCCTGTTTCTTCTCCTGACTTGCATCCTTGACAAGATGAACAAGAGAACAACTTCTTAGAAGTTGCTCTTCTTTGATATCACCATCTACAGATGTATCTCAGTAGTGAGGGGTTGTATCTATATATTTTCTGTGTTTCTTTTCAGGATCCGGCTCTCAAACAAGAGGTCCAGCCAGTCTCGTAAGTAGAATTTCTTTAAAATGGTTCCAGTTAATAAAACATATAGTTAGTAATATTGTCCTCCATTTTATAATTGTTCCTCACAGGCCCACGATGCAGACAGTCTCCATTATGTGGATCTGAGCAACACGAAGAACAGGTCTAGAAGACAGAGAAGCAACATGGAGGAAGAGACGGTCTACTCTGGGATCAGACAGTTGAACAATAAAACAGACCATTAAAGTTCACGAGCTCTGAGTTAACTGTATTAGCTTTGTTATTGTATTGTAGCTACTAATAAATGGAATTCATTGCTTCACTACCATTTCATATCGACTTGCTTGTGATAAGATGCATAAAGCATTCAATAATAATGAAGACAAAGGAAGTTTAATGTATTTATTTGGGCCATACTCGGGCATCTTGAAGTTGTAGTGTTGAAAATAGTTTTCTCTTCTCATGCCACGTATACCCCCTCACACACAAAGCAACTGATTTACAGTTACTCTGTGGTCTGTGATCAACAAAAGATGAGGATGTCTCTATGCTATATGTTAGGGCCTGCTGGCCTCAGGCACACAATACCTTTGTCTCTCTGCTCCTTTCACTCTCTCTCCCTCTCTCTTTCTCACTAAGTGTCTCTCTATGTCTCTCTCTCTCACTCTCTCTCTCCCTCCGTTTCTCTATTTATGTGGTTTTCAGCCAGATTTCTCAGAACTCTTAGTTCTCTCATACTGTAGGTCATACTACTTCCAATTCAAATTGACAATTTTTTGCAACAATAAACCATCTATTTTGACGAGGCAGTTTATCTATACCAAGTCAACTGAAATCTGTGAGCTATGTATTATGTAATTTGATGTAGAGAGCCGTACAGTATTCTCAATCAAACACAATCCCGGATTTTAAGTGTGATGTTAGGCCACTAGAACCATTGTCCTACTCAATAACAATATCATAGGAGGGCATACTATCCATCTATTCTACTGAGTGTAAATCCTGAATGAGAGATCACTAAAAGAAGACTACTGTATTGTATTTGCTATGCTTGTTATGTGTTTTTCGTAGATGTTTTTGGTGAGGTGAAGTTGAAGTGAAGTGACTGTGTGGTGATAGAAGCCCTAGTGGATGACAGTGTCATAGAGGCATGCTCCAAAAAGGTCACACATTTGAGTCTCTTAGACAACAGCAGATGCAGTGATAAAGAATAAGGGAAACCGTACTTTAATAAACATTTGTGCTCAAATTGTACAAATCTAAACTATGAGAGTCTACCATTAAGACAATTATGTGACTCTGAACTATACAAGATCCACATAAAGACCGCAGTCGTGCCTGAATGAGTCGTCAACAAATATGATGTGGTCCAGTTCGACCAATCACCTGTAACTTCATTGTTGAAGTGTTGTCTACATGGGTGGACTCTTTCCACTCAAGACCCAAGTTGTGAAGAGCTGACAACTTTAAAGATGATCGCACTGTGTCTGATATTTCCACTTCTCGTAGAGATGGGTAAGTCAATAATTTCCATTTCTCTACTTATGTGATGTCAACACTTGATTTGAAAACACAAGGTGTTTAATGTTAATGTTTTACAGACACTTTGACCATCCAAAGTTGTATTTAAGGTATGTAACAGCTAATATATTTTTATGTTCTCTAGTTCATGAGGTAGCTGGGACTGAATCCTCATCCATCAGTCAGGAGATTGGTCTCATTTCAGGCAACGTTGGAGACATGGTGGTTTTACGTTGCTTCAATGCAGGCGATGAGGGAATAATGTTCTCCTGGTACAAGCAAACATTTGGAAATATTCCTCAGCTCATCTCAACCATCTATAAGTATGACAGGAATGCAACATTTTACCAGGAGTTTAAGAATTACCCTCGCTTCTCAGTGGAAGGTGGCCAAGGAAAAAATCACCTAATGATAGCAGATGTGGAACTCTCTGATTCAGGCACATACTACTGTGGAAGTGCTTATGGATACAAGGTGGAGTTTGGACAAGGATTCATTCTCATCATAAAAGGTAAGGATAAGGCAATTATCATTATTTATTTTTTTGTAAATCTGAATATACAGATATGATGTATTCTCTTAATCAAACAAAATATTTATATTTTGATTTACAACACTTGCTACAGTGATAATCCTAAGATATTACATTAGTTTATTGGCTGTCTTGTCAGATTCAGGTTCCAAAAAAATGCCTGTTATACATCAGTCTGTGTCTGAGTCTGTCCAGCCAGGAGACTCTGTGACTCTGAACTGTACAATCCACATTGAGACCAGTGCAGGAGAACACAGTGTCTTTTGGTTCAGACATGGCTCGGGAGAATCCCATCCAGGAGTCATTTACACCCATGGAGACAGGAGTGATCAGTGTGAGAAGAGCCCTGAGGCTGGGTCTCCTACACAGAGCTGTGTCTATAACCTCCCCAAGAGGAACCTCATTCTCTCTGATGCTGGGACTTACTACTGTGCTGTGGCCTCATGTGGGGTGATACTGTTTGGGAACGGTACCCAGTTGGACATTGAGGGTAGGTTAAATATGTTCATATCTCCTATGCATATGGTTGCTATTCTGAGTGTCTTCTAATTATTCTAAAATTTCTGCAGGCGGGAGTGTAGACCCTCTTCTCTTTGTATACTGCCTGTCCGTAGCATTGGCCTTTGCGTTTATCTTGATCATTCCCCTTGCCTGCATCATTTACAAGATGAAGAAGACAACATGTCTGCAGTGCAGTGGTAAGTGATTAAAAGTTGCTTTTCGTTGATGTCACCATCTCTATATGTAGAAAAACTGGAAGACGTGGCAGTATCTATAGTGTTTTGTGTCTTTTTTCTCAGAACTGGTCTCTCAGACAAGAGGTCCTTCAGTTTCCCGGTCAGATGCAGGTGTAAGCAGAAAAACTGTTATGTTGCACGTCTTGTGCAAATACAAACTTTCACACTTGGCTTGCAAAACCAAATTGTGCAAAAAGTAATACATTTAATGTCAAAAAACGATTTTGTTCTTCACAGAGCCAAGATGCAGACAGTCTCCATTACGTTTCTCTGCCTCTGAGCAACAAGAAGAACAGGTCTAGAAGACAGAGGGGAAACATGGAGGAAGAGACAGTGGTCATGTACTCTGGAATTAGACAGTAGAACTGGATGAATGGAACAATTTCCCCTTCATACTAGATAACTCTTTAACTAGCTCTAGCTTCGTTAGCTATATCTTTGAATGGATATGCTGAAGAAATGTGATGAAAACATTTGTTAAATCTTTTTTTAATGTAATTAAAAGTATAAATAATTTCATGTTTAACTTCTCTGTCAAACTTTTTTTACGGTTCATTTGTATTTGTCAAGAAAAAGAAAGTTAAACCTAATTAATTTGAATAAAAAAACCTAATTCATTTGAATAAGTTGAACTCAATGCATTTTGTTCACCCACCTCTGTGGTCATAGGGGAGGGTGTTACAGTGACTTTACACTTTTGGAAATTAACCTTTCATAGACCTTAAACACAGGAAGACTGACCTGCAGCAACACACTGCACTCTACTTTTCCTCTCAGGGCCAGAGTACTGTTCACACCCCTTAGTGCAACAATGGTCTTAGTGCTTACAGTGTAAAGGTCAATGTCTTCACATTTAAGTCAGGTAGTCCCTTGCATCATGTTACAGTAAATAACGTAGGCCCCTTTCAACATAATTACTCATAGTGAAAGTGGCATAACAGCCACCACCACAGAAGGAGGACAGGCCAGTTAGTGTAGGTTTTTTTCCTTGTTTTCTCTTTAAGACATAGGCCTACAGATTGCATGCCACACACCCCCTTACATACACAGCAACATATGTACAGGTTTTCTGTGGTCTGCTATGCAAGCATTTCGCTACACTCGCATTAACATCTGCTAACCATGTGTATGTGACAAATAAAATTTGATTCGAAGAATACACAAGGCTGTAGCTATCTACACTTTGTTAAGGCCTGTTGGCCTTCTGCACAGGACCCTCTATGTCTTTCTCTCTCTGTCTCTCTCTATGTGGTTTCAGCAGGATGTCTCCGCAGTGTCAGTCAGATGTTGCTGTTGTGTTGTTGTGTCTCTGTTGCTGTTGTGTCTCTTACTTTGGGTGGACAAGCCCTCTGTTGGCCAGCTGCAGTACATAGTATTGTAGACAGTGTGAGCATAGTTAGGCCTAATAAAGGATAAATCCACAGTGGTGACATTTAAAAAATCAACAAAAAAAACTGAACATCGACATATTCAAACTTGCTATGTGATAAAGTAGTGCATTACAGAATCAAGCTGTAGAACAACATGAAAGGATAGTGTTTGTTCTATTCATGGTCTACTGGGCGGCCTATCGAGTGTTCAGCTAATCAAATTTGACCATCAAAATCAGACGTTACCTGAAATCAACCAGTGAACGCAAACACAAGTTTCCATTCTTTTCTGTAGAGAGACTGTATTTTACACAGGTCAGTCTCGTCCAGTGAAGGAGCAACCAAGAGGATTAAACTCCTCACCTTTCTTAGATCTGGAAAGCATGTCAGTAACATCTAGCTCAATTGACTAATGTTATACATATTCTTTATACATTTAAAGTGCTTACTATAGGCATTTGGTAAATGTAATAAAATGCAGAAAATATAGTGTTTTTTTCATGTGCATCTCAAACACCAGTTATTGGCGGAGGGGTGTCGTGGGGGGACAGCATCAGCCAAGGGACCAGGAAACACCGGCCTGAAAATGAAGACATGAAACGAAGGTGAGATACGGTAGTCACTGGGAAGCTGTAACCTATATGTCACCTTGTTGAACTTCCGGAGATCCTTGAACGGCCCCACAAACAGGGGGCTCTGCATCTCGCAGGGCATGTGGAGTGGTAAGGTCCTGGTGGAAACCCAGACGCAATCACCAGGATGGAACATGGGCACCTTACTGCGGTGGCGATCCACCTGCTCCTTCTGGCGACGACGACAAGCTGGACCATCACATGAGCATCACTCCAAACACCCTCTGCGCACCGGAACCAGTTGTCCACCGCTGGGGCATTGGTCTGCCTCGGAGTCCACGGAGCCAGGGCCGGTTGATAACACAGGACACATTGGAAGTGACTAAGCCCAGGGAAGGAATCTAGCCCACTCCCTCTTTTGGCATGATATTGAAAATCTGTCTACAACCACCAGAATTGCGGTGAAACCATCAGAGGGGGGGAGATAACAAAGTAACAACGTCAATGGACAGATGAGACCAGGGATGCTGAGGCACGTGAAGGGGAAGGAGCTTACCTGCTGGAGTCTGCCGGGGGGACTTAGTTTTAGCACACACAGAACAGGAGTTGATGTAACAAATAACATCCTGTGCCAAGTTGGGCCACCAATACTTATCGGAGATAGATTGAATAGTACGGGTGATCCCAGGATATCCAGCGACGACAGCTGTGTGTGCCCAAGTCAACAGCCACTCCCTTATCCCCGTATCGTATATGCGCTAAGGAGGACAATTAGTGGGTGTGGGTTCCCGCTCCAGAGCCTGGCGAAAATCTACATCTACATCTACGTCCCAGACCACAGGGAATACGATGCGAGATGGAACGGGAAAGCATGTCCTCTGGCATTCGGGTGACCAGTCGGTGATTTTCATCCTCGACCATGATATGGTGGGGTTATGGCGTTGGAGCCATGGAAGGCTGACGATGATCTTGTGATCTGGTGCACTCGTGATGAGGAAGGGAGTATTCTGCTGATGAATGGACTCCAAGGTGAGGGTGAGTGGTGTGGTGATGTGATCCTAGTGGTCGAGTTTCAAGGGATTGGACCCGAAACGGAGAAGAGAATGTGTATGAGGTGATATTAGAGAGGTGGTAAAGGTCTGGTCAATAAAGTTCCCCGTGGCACCAGAATCCGCTAGCGCTGTAGAAACGGTACCTGAGGGACAGCCAGTTAGTGTGATCGACACTAAAAAGGGAATGGCAGAAAATGATGAGGTCGGGGTAATCACACCTGCCCCAGGGGGTGGAAGATGACTGTCCTCCTGCTCTTGTGGAGGATGTACCAGACACTGCTGAAGCTGGAGCCTTCCTTGACCACAATAGGGACAGAGCTCCAGCTGTTTCCGTCTACGTCGTTCAGCCATGGGGAAGTGTGTGACCACTACCTCCATGGGCTCAGGCTCTGCTACAGAATTGTCACCGAGCGAGGGAGAAAAGCGATGAGGGTACTGATGCTCCCGAAGTAGGTTATCCAGACGGATGGCCATCACGATGGGTGTGTCCATGGAGAGGTTGTCATCGCGACATGCCAGATCTGTCTGGACCTCCTTGCGCATTCCTCTTTTGAATAGCATACGAACCGCTGGCTCATTCCATCAGCTGGATGCTGCTACAGTCCGGAAGGTGAGCGGGTACTCAGCAGCGGTCTGGTCATCCTGCCCCAGTTCGATTAGGCGCTCACCCCCCTCTCTGCACTCCCTCCGGTGGATGAGCGAAGATACCTCTGAATAGAGCCATGAACCCCTCATATGAATCCATCTCCTCCTCTCCTCTCTCCCAGGCGGCCGTAGCCCACTCCAACACTCTCCCAGTCAGCAGAGACTGGGAGAGTGGACCTCTCAGTGGTGGGAGCTCTCATCTGGTGCACAAAATAGAGGGAGCACTGGAGTAGGAAGCCACGGCACTGAGATGGGGTTCCATCATATTAATCCGGGAAGGACAGACGGTCATTATTGACCTGGGTGGACTGCTGAGTGGACTGGTGTGCTGTCTAACTGGGTCGACTGGTGGCAGAGTATTGTCTGCTAGATGAAGGCAACGCTTCTCGGGAATGTTCCAGACGTTGAAGACTGCGAAGTACCTCTTCCATAGTCTTCCCCAGTTTCACCAGCTGGTTGTGGTGTTGAAGAAGTAGGTATCCCTGTTCTTCAACCATTTGGGAGATGTCCTGATTACCTGATGCTTCCATTTGTTGAGGACGTATTCTGTAATGTATACGCTGGGAGTCGGAAAACAAGTGCAGCTGGTGAGTTTAATAATAAATGGAACATAGAACAATATAACAAACACAAGTAGTGTATAGACATGAAACACACAGTCTTTAACGTTATTTTATTTAACCTTTATTTAACTATGCAAGTCAGTTTAAGAACTGCCTGGGGACGGGAACTAGGGGACTGACAGATATAGGGGAGGTAATCAGTGAAGTGATGGAGTCCAGGTGTGCACAATGTTGAATGCCAGGACTGGTGTCGAACAACGGAGGTGAGGAGCGGAAGTAGACATGAAAAAGCGAAGGTATTTATTTAGGCCATACTCAGGCATCTTTATGTTCCAGTGATGAACAGTATTTTTCTCTTCTCATGCCACTAACACCCGCTCAAACACACAGCAACCTATTTATAGGTACTCTGATGTTATTTCTTAATAAATAAGAACTTAAGACATGGTAGTATGCCTTTTAATTAGTAACAACAAAAAAAGAGGTTTCAAATGTTTAAAACATTTTGTCTTTTTTTTAGCGGGGACCCCTTCTCAGCAAAGCCAGTATGGGAAGCTTCATGCCAACACGTCAGACCAACAGGTTAGCAGGATGAGACAGGGAAGTAGTATTACAAAGCAATATACTACAGCATTAGATTTCACCCATACTCTGAATGTACCTTGTTTTATCCACATAGCTAAACGGTGATTATGATGCCCTGAACTATACTGCCCTGAAGATCAGTGGCAAGAAGAGGAACAAGCCCAGGAGACGGAGGAGAGAACAGAGAGAGGAAGAAACCATCTACTCTGGTGTAAGTAATCAAGACAGGATGTGACATATGAGGGTCATTCAATCAGCATTATTCTATGTTAAGCCCCACCCCTCCTCTGAACTGCACTTTGATCCTGACAGAGCCAGTGTGAACTGACTATTATTATACATTTCTCATTTATTGTAGGATGCTATTGCAGGGTCCTAGCTTCACCTAATAAAACCTAGTAAAAACTCTCAGGTGCAGAGCGTAAATGTCCAGCAATTGTGAAAGCTGATACTAGGATGGTTTCAGAAGTCTCACATCTTTAGCAATAGCGGCTGAGGTTGACAGACAGCATACATTTATTTTTGTAGAATTGTACAACAAAATGTATATAATGATTTTGCAAATGTCTGAATTCTTCCTTTTGATGATAATAGTTGTAACATGGAACTCTGTAACCTGCCTTAATCTTGTGTGATATTTCAGTAAAGTGTTTTAATTTCCTAGTTCTTATCACATTTTTGAACCAGGTATCAAAGGATCACATCTTTATTTTGTCAAAAATGTGCCAACATCACCAGAGTTCATTTCCTCCTGAAAGCTTTGAATTACCTTCTACAGACATGAAGTAAGAAATACAATGTAAACCCCCTGTGGATGTCAAAGAGGACATATGTACCGGTAGTCTCAGCCACCGACTCAAATGATGAAAACATACAAACCAGTAACTCTGACTCTGCATTATTGAAGGGCTGCTCTAACTATGATATGCCACAGGACAAATGCTAGATTGTAGTTTTTATCAGATGTTTTATGCCTGTTCAGACAGCCAATAACAAGGATGTAATCTAACCAGACCCTGTGATAGTTACACAACTGGGACAAAGTGTATCACTCAATTGCTTTTGTCGATCTCAATTGTTCAGAGTCTCTTGGTACAAGCAAACTGTTGGACAGAAGCCTCTTCTCATGGCATCATCATATTATGGGAATGAAAATAGTTTTTATTTCAACAACTTTACCAAGGACTTTACTGAGACTAAACGTTTGAGTGTGAAGAGAGGTTTTGAGTCTGCAACCTCCTTAAGAGGCACCTCAGCCTCTCTGATGCTGGGACTTACTACTGTGCTATGGCCTCATGTGGGGAGATACTATTTGGGAACGGGACCAAGCAGGAAATGGACTGTTACTGATATTTCTGACATTTCTAAAATGTTTATAACATTGTACGCCTGGTGGAGCAAAATGTCCTGAATCTCCTCTATCACTGTCTATATTTCCACAGATGGTTGTAAGGAGGACCAGGTTCTCTTGGTGTACTGTCTGGGTGTAGCGTTGGCTCTTTGTGTCAACAACATCATTGTCCTTGGTTGTGTTATGTATAATATGACCAATAAAACCTCTCTGCTGTCCAGAGGTGAGCGGTATCATTGCCCACAATATATGAATAAACTGTTGGTGCAGTATAAAGTGCATTTGGAAAGTTTTCACACCCCTTGACTTTTTCGACAGATTCCCATAATGACAACATAAAAAAAAACGTTTTTAGAAATGCTTGCAAATGTATAAATAATTTAAAACATAAATACCTTCCTTGCTTAAGTATTCAGACCCTTTGCTATTTGACTCGAAATTGAGCTCAGGTGCATCCTCTTTCCATTGATCATCCTTGAGATGTTTGTACAACTTCATTGGAGTCCATCTGTGTTAAAGGAATTGTCCGCAGCGTTCCGGGACAGAATTGCGTCAAGGCATAGATCTGGAGAAGGGTACAGCATTGAAGGTCCCCAAGAGCACAGTGGCCTCCATCATTCTTAAATGGAATAAGTTTGGAACCACCAAGACTCGTTCCTAGAGCTCGCCACCTGGCCAAACTGAGCAATCGGGGGAGAAGGGCCATTGTCAAGGAGGTGACCAAGAACCCAATGGTCACTCTGACAGAGCTCCAGAGTTCCTCTGTGGAGAAGGGATAAACCTCCAGAAGGACAACCATCTCTGCAGCACTCCACCAATCAGGCCTTTATAGTAGAGTGGCCAGACGGAAGTCACACTTTAGTAAAAGGCACATGAATGCCCGCCTGGAGTTTGCCAAAAGCCACCTAAAGACTCTCAGACCATGAGATACAAGATTCTCTGGTCTTATGAAACCAAGATTGAACTCTTTGGCCTGAATGTCAAGTGTCACATCTGGAGGAAACCTGGCACCATCCCTACGGTGAATCATGATGGTAGCACCATCATGGGTATCTTCCTTTTACTAAGGGATGGGGACGGTTTTCAGCGGCAGGGACAGGGAAACTTGTCAGGATCGAGGGAAAGATGAACGGAGCAAAGTACAGAGAGTTCCTTGATGAGAACCTGCTTCAGAACGCTCAGGACCTCAGACTTGGGCGAAAATTCACCTTCCAACAGGGCAATGACCCTAAGCACACATCCGAGACAATGCAGGAGTGGCTTCAGGGCAAGTCTCGGAATGTCCTTGAGTGGCCCAGCCAGAACCCAGACTTAAATCTGATCGAAAACCTCTGGAGAGACATGAAAATATCTGGGCAGCAATGCATCCCATCTAACCTGACAGATTTTGAGAGGACTTGCAGAGAAGAGTGGGAGAAACTCCCCAAATACAGGTGTGCCAAGCTTGTAGTGTCATACCCAAGAAGACTCGAGGTTGTAATCATAGCCAAAGATGCTTCAAAGTACTGAGTAAAGGGTCTGAAAATGTATGTAAACGTGACATTTCAGATTTTTTACATTGCTTTTTCTGTTACACACCATGTTTTAATCATTATAATTGTGTTACAATTTCTTGTATTCTGTCAAACTCCTTTCTACGTTACTGTTGTGCATTTTAGATCAAATAAAACTTTAATTCACTGAAATGTAGATTTTCTCTTATATACTTCTAGTTAAACTGGTAGGTTTGCAGGAACATTGCATGATGTTCATAATAGCATGCATAGAGTACATTCCATTGAGTATCACTTTCAGTTGTCTCAAAACTCTATTTTTAAAGCTGGATCCTACATCACATCTCTGTGGTGTTCTGACGGCCCTAAATAGATTGAACACTCAGTTTAACTAATCTCAAACTCCCAGCAATGACCATCAGTCCTCATCACCCACTGTCTTCACACACCTCAGTGAATCAAAACCACAAACATCCATGTCACTAAGGTCACAACTCACTCTCTTCATGAGAAAAGCCTGTACTAATAAAAAGTCTTCTTAGCTAAGTAGATTTTGAAGAGAGCTGATATTGTTG
Organism: Oncorhynchus mykiss; assembly: GCF_013265735.2. NCBI lineage: Eukaryota > Metazoa > Chordata > Actinopteri > Salmoniformes > Salmonidae > Oncorhynchus > Oncorhynchus mykiss. Next base: position 19,420,572 of record NC_048573.1, read on the forward strand.
AAAATATAATCAAAATATGACAATGTATACATTGTAACTGAGACGTTTTCACAAACAATACAAAATGTGAAAATGCATACGTGCAGATCGAAGTACTGCACTTAATTTATTTTTCAATAGGATGTAGCAGTGTACATGGAAATCACTATTACCGCCTTAACAGTAGAGTTGGCAGTACACTAAATTCATTATTCTGCGCGCTGGTACACTCAGACAAGATTGCTCTGAAATCGGTGTAGATAGCCGGAGCGAATTTACGAAAGCACCCGAATGTCCATTGAGAACTCACAATGACTATACCATTTAGCTAAATTAAGAATGACGGGAATAATCAAGTCAATAAACGTTGCGTAGTTAGATTTTGTTAACATACTGGCAAGTTTGATGTATAACCACAAACGTTAGATAGCTAGCTAACATACCGGTACATACTGCTGTAATGATATGCTATGTGGTCCGTAAGGACGGCGTAGCTAACAAATTGTCAGCCAACATAATGTGTAAGATAACTTTTTTGAAAAGTAAGTACTTTATTACATTGAGCAGCAAGCTACCCCTTGGTCGTTAGGGAAAATCTGGTCTTCCACGTGTCATTAGTCTGCGCCTGAGTGGCTCGCTAGTGGAGGTGCTGTCAGGATATGGCAGCAACTTTGGTTGTGCGTCAAGAATTCTGCATACAGTAGCACGTTTGTATGAAGGTATGGTTGTTCACAGGCAAATTGTTAAATGCAATGGAGGTACATTTGTGTCTTTTTGTCGAGAGCAAAACTTTTTTATTTTCTATCAAATTTAATTGTTCTGAAAGCAACTTTTTTCTGACAAAAAGGAAATCATAGCGGACACCTTCGAAGAAGGACTGTGTGATGATGGCATCTCAGGTAAGCAGCACTGGGCATTCTTCTGTTCAACTTTTACATAGCTAGTAGTTAGCTCCTATGATTCAGTGTCGGTTCATAACATTCTACTACTATATTACATACCATAGAATGATAAATCACTCAATTATTATTCTCAAGGTAACCAAAAGCATTTAGCTACGAACACCTGTTCTTGCCATTTTCAGTTGAATTAATCTAGCTTTCTTTCATGGCAACTCATAAGCAGGCCATGTCCTGTTTGTTTCATAGTCGATATACAGATGAAGTCAGAAGTTTACATACACGTAGGTTGGAGTCATTAAAACTTGTTTTTCAACCACTCCACAAATGTCTTGTTAGCAAGCTATAGTTTTGGCAAGTCGGTTATCTACTTTGTGGATGACATCAACAAAGCAGTTCAAGAAATAGAGCTAAAAAAATATTTGTTACAAAAACGAAAGTAAATTTTTTTTAAATAAAAAAAACACAAGAAAATGACATAACAGTAACGAGGCTATATTCATGGGGTACAGGTACCGAGTCAATGTGCAGGGGTACAGGTTAGTCAAGGTAATTTGTAAAGTCACTACGCTCATTGAGTTTTTTCTCTAGTGATTGCACGTTGGCCAATAGAATGTATGGTAGAGGCGGGTTACCCACTCGCTGACGAATTCACACAAGGCAACCTGATCTGCTCCCCCTGTATTTCCTTATTTTCTTCATGTGAATAATGGGGATTTGGGCCTTGTCCGGGAGCAACATTATATCATAAGTGTCAGGCACATTAAATAAAAAATCTATGTCCAGTTCGAGGTGAGTAATCGCTGTTCTGATATCCAGAAGCTCTTTTCGGGCATAAGAGAAGGTGGCAGCAACATTTTGTACAAAATAAGTTACAAACAATTTAAAATAACACAATTGGTTAGGAGCCCGTAAAACAGCAGCCATCCCCTATGGCGCCATTCACTTGATTCGATTTGATTCACAGGGACCTTCATGTACACTGCTGCTCCCTATTGAAAGATACATGAATTGCAATCCTGTAAGGTGCACTTATACGTTCACGTTTTGTCAATAGTTTGTGGAAACTGCTCAGTCACAATGTGTACATTGTCATATCTGAAATCAGTTTCAACAATATAAATTCTGCTCAAAGTATATTCACCTAAGTATATTCACCTTTATTTTTACTTCAAGACTATTCTCATGAAGAGAGTGAGTTGTGCTCTTAGTGACATGGTTGTTTGTGGTTTAGATGCACTGAGGTGTGTGTAGAGAGAACGTGGTGAGGACTGAAGGTCTTTGCTGGGGCTTAGACATGAATTTAGCAGAGTGAAAAATCTATTTAAGGCCGTCAGAACACCACAGAGATGTTTTCAGGATACAGTTAAAAAACACCATTCAATAGATGCATATTCACAGTGCGTTATGCAACCAAAAATAGCTTTGTTACATTGAGCATAAGCCTAATATGGTTGTTGCATTTTAAATTGGTGGGTGAAATTTAAAGACAGAGAAAAATATGAATGCAAACCAAACAATGCATCTGTATGAAATGTTTTATTTGATCTAAATTGCACAACAGTATCAATGTTAAAAGGAGCTTGACAGAATACAAGTCATTGTAACACCCAATGAAAAGCCATAGTAATACATATAGTGTAGAAAACACAATCTTAGTGCAAGTTATTAAAGAGCAAAAGTTGACATTTCAGTCCATGTTTTGGTGTCTCACCCCAGAGTACACAGTGTCTCTCTCCATGACACTCCACTGTCTTCCGGCGTTTGCTTACTTGTGGACAACGTTCAGAGCGGCGTATAGGGCTGCTCATTCTTTGACATTCATTTCATAAAGCTTCCAATGAACAGTTCTTGTGCTGACGTCGGGTGCTGACAACTTCCAGAGGCAGTTTGGAACTCGGAGTGAGTATTGCAACCGAGGACAGACGATTTTTACACGCTTTATGCATCAGCACCTGGCGATCCCGTTCTGTGAGCTTCTGTGGCCTACCACTTCGCGGCTGAGCATTGTTGCTCCTAGACATTTCCACTTCACAACAACAGCACTTACAGTTGACCAGGGGTATCTCTAACAGGAGAGAAATTTGACTAACTGACTTGTTGGTTAGGTGGCATCCAATGACGGTGCCACGTTGGAAGTCACTTAGCTCTTCAATAAGGCTCAGTGATTGAATTAGCCAAATCCATTAATTTGAAGGGCTGTCCACATACTTTTGTATATATGTACAAGAGTGAATATGAGTAGTGTAAACACCTACCCAATGAAACAAGTGCACGTCATTCCTCCATTCCTAGTATATCATTCACGGAAACATTCACTAAGTGTAACACCTGAGCGTGCATGCCTGACTGGATACCCCAGCCACTCAGCTAATGTGACACACTTGATCTAGTCTGTTTAAGTCTGTGGTTAGTGTGGTTCTGAAAGGAAGCAATCTATCAGAAGGAGGATCCTCCTTTTTAAGTTTCATTCTGGAAGAGGAACCTGCAGTTGACTTTGTGCTTCACAAGACATGCCTGTTTGAGAATGTACTGAAAGTTCTCCCATGACATCATCACAAAATGGCCCCTCCCCATGGACCACAAGTGAGAATAGATGGTGCTGTACCACACATGAGGTGCTTAACTCGGATGGTTAAAAAAGGGTTATTTAGTAGTTATTTGTGGTTTATAACTGATTTCGGATAATTAAATATATATTACAGTTAGTTTAATAAATAACTGTTTTATTTTGGATGTAAGCTGTCAGGGGAAACATGAACAACAAGTAAAGATGGTGAGAACAACAGTGACACCGCATAGACATCCTGCTGAAAACCACATAGAGACACAGAGACACAGAGAGCAGGTAGGAGGGTCCTGTGTGCACAAAGCCAGCAGGCCCACCTGACCAAAGAGTAGATATGGCCTCGTCTGGGGCTTACAGAAGAGTGCAGAGTACCTGGGAACTTGTTCACTGTGTGGGGGTGGGGGTGATTGAAATGCTATCAACACAACTAAAAGAGGACAACACATTACAGAGGAGAGATGACTTGAATAAATTGGTTGACTCCCTGGCAGTCAATACAAACTACACGTCAACAAGAGTCATTGTCATCGTCATATAGAGATCACTTTGTTGCCCCTTTCATTTTGAGTGATTGTGTTGCTCCTCCTGGTAACTAAGCTACACTTTATAATAACTTAGTTGATGTTAGTAGCAATTATACAGTGATGATGACTACCTAGACTGTTTGATGCATGTGAGTCTATGATTCTGAAATGGATTTATAACATGATACAGATGTGTAATATGTACAGTGCCTTGCGAAAGTATTCGGCCCCCTTGAACTTTGCGACCTTTTGCCACATTTCAGGCTTCAAACATAAAGATATAAAACTGTATTTTTTTGTGGAGAATCAACAACAAGTGGGACACAATCATGAAGTGGAACAACATTTATTGGATATTTCTAACTTTTTTTAAAATTCAAAAACTGAAAAATTGGGCGTGCAAAATTATTCAGCCCCTTTACTTTCAGTGCAGCAAACTCTCTCCAGAAGTTCAGTGAGGATCTCTGAATGATCCAATGTTGACCTAAATGACTAATGATGATAAATACAATCCACCTGTGTGTAATCAAGTCTCCGTATAAATGCACCTGCACTGTGATAGTCTCAGAGGTCCGTTAAAAGCGCAGAGAGCATCATGAAGAACAAGGAACACACCAGGCAGGTCCGAGATACTGTTGTGAAGAAGTTTAAAGCCGGATTTGGATACAAAAATATTTCCCAAGCTTTAAACATCCCAAGGAGCACTGTGCAAGCGATAATATTGAAATGGAAGGAGTATCAGACCACTGTAAATCTACCAAGACCTGGCCGTCCCTCTAAACTTTCAGCTCATACAAGGAGAAGACTGATCAGAGATGCAGCCAAGAGGCCCATGATCACTGGATGAACTGCAGAGATCTACAGCTGAGGTGGGAGACTCTGTCCATAGGACAACAATCAGTCGTATATTGCACAAATCTGGCCTTTATGGAAGAGTGGCAAGAAGAAAGCCATTTCTTAAAGATATCCATAAAAAGTGTCGTTTAAAGTTTGCCACAAGCCACCTGGGAGACACACCAAACATGTGGAAGAAGGTGCTTTGGTCAGATGAAACCAAAATTGAACTTTTTGGCAACAATGCAAAACGTTATGTTTGGTGTAAAAGCAACACAGCTCATCACCCTGAACACACCATCCCCACTCTCAAACATGGTGGTGGCAGCATCATGGTTTGGGCCTGCTTTTCTTCAGCAGGGACAGGGAAGATGGTTAAAATTGATGGGAAGATGGATGGAGCCAAATACAGGACCATTCTGGAAGAAAACCTGATGGAGTCTGCAAAAGACCTGAGACTGGGACGGAAATTTGTCTTCCAACAAGACAATGATCCAAAACATAAAGCAAAATCTACAATGAAATGGTTCAAAAATAAACATATCCAGGTGTTAGAATGGCCAAGTCAAAGTCCAGACCTGAATCCAATCGAGAATCTGTGGAAAGAACTGAAAACTGCTGTTCACAAATGCTCTCCATCCAACCTCACTGAGCTCGAGCTGTTTTGCAAGGAGGAATGGGAAAAAAATTCAGTCTCACAATGTGCAAAACTGATAGAGACATACCCCAAGCGACTTACAGCTGTAATCGCAGCAAAAGGTGGCGCTACAAAGTATTAACTTAAGGGGGCTGAATAATTTTGCACACCCAATTTTTCAGTTTTTGATTTGTTAAAAAAGTTTGAAATATCCAATAAATGTCGTTCCACTTCATGATTGTGTTCCACTTGTTGTTGATTCTTCACAAATAATACAGTTTTATATCTTTATGTTTGAAGCCTGAAATATGGCAAAAGGTCGCAAAGTTCAAGGGGGCCAAATACTTTCGCAAGGCACTGTAGAAGTAATATGGTAGGCTCATGACACTGGGCCGCTCTCGGGTGTGCTTCCCTTTGTATTCTGTAATAGTTTGCGACCCTGTGTAGTATAATTCGATCTTAGTCCTGAGCTGACGCTTTGTTTGTTTGATGGTTCGGCGGAGGGCATAGCAGGATTTCTTATGAGCTTCCTGTCAGGGATCAAGATTAGACCCAGATGCAGACATGTCAAATTGACAATGGTTTGATATTCCAACAGGGGCAGGCAATAGACAGGTCAAGGCAGGCATGGATCAGTAAACCAGAGTTGGTGGCAAAGGTACAGGTCAGCAGGCAGGCTCAGGGTCAGGGGCAGACAGAGTGGTCAGGCAGGTGTGCTCAGGACTAGGGCTATAGGGTTCAGAGTCAGGAGAAGCAAGGGTCAAAACCAAGAGGATGAGAAAAGAGAGATAGGAGCTGATACAAAAAACGCTGGCTGACTTGACAAAGAAGACGAACTGGCAACAGACAAACAGTGAACACATGTATAAATACACAGGGGATAAGGGGGAAGATGGGCGACACCTGGAGGGGGTGGAGACAAGCACACAGACAGGTAAATCAGATCAGGGTGTGACAGTACCCCCCCTAGGGGCACCACCAGGCGTCCTACCTGGGTGAATACCTGGTTGAGAATCCACAATAAGGCCTGGGTTCAGGATGTCCCTGGCGGGGACCCAGCACCTCTCGTCCAGGCCATAACGCTCCCAGTCAACCAGGTACTGGAACCCCCTGCCCCGAGGTCGAAACTTCAGGAGATCACCGTGCAGGCCGGTTGACTGTCGATGATACGAGGAAGAGGAGTGGGCCTGGAAAAAGGAGACAAAGGGCTCTGAGACACAGGTATGACTCTGGACACATGAAAGGTGCGGTGTATACGAAGGGTACGTGGCAACAGAAGACGAACAGCAGTGTGTCTAATAATCTTGGAGATGGGAAATGGGCCGATGAACTAGGGGGAGAGTTTGCGGGATTCCACCCAGAGGGGCAGATCCCGGGTGGATAGCAATTCCTTCTGCCCGAGACGATATTGGGCAGCCCGTGTCCGATGCCGATCCGCTTGTCGTCAATACCTGGAGGTGGTCTTGAGGAGAGCCGACCGGGCTCTCCAGGTGTGACAACAGTGGCGGACAAGCATCTGGGCAGAAGGTACCCCGACGTCTTCCTCCTGCTCGGGGAAGAGCGAGGGCTAAGACCCCAGGGAACTCTCAAACGGAGAAAGGCCTGTGGCAGAGCACGGAAGGTTGTTGCAGGCGTACTCGACCCACACCATGTGCTGGCTCCAGGAGGAGGGGTTGGCAAAGACCAGGAAGCGCAGAGTAGTCTCAAGATCCTGGTCATTGGACTGGGGGTGGAACCCAGAAGACAGGCTGGCCGACGAACCAATGAGGGCGCATAACGCTTTCCAGGACGAGAACTGAGGCCCCCGGTCGGAGAACATGTCCACGGCAGACCATGTATCTGGAAGATGTGGTGCACCATGAGCAGGGCTGTCTCCTTGGCCGAGGGTAGTTTAGTGGAGAAGAATGAAGTGAGTAGCTTTGGAAAACCGGTCGATCACAGTCAGGATTTCAGTGTTTCCCTCAGATGGGGGGAGACTCGTGACGAAATCCAGGGATATGTGGGACCAGGGACGATGAGGGACAGGCAGTGGTTGAAGAAGACCAGCCGGAGCTTGCAGAAGATTCTTATTCTGAGCACAGACCATGCAGGCGGAGACAAATCCGGCAACATCCGGAAACATTATAGGCCACCAAAAGCGTTATTGCATGATTGTTCAGCCAAAGTTTGGACCCCATCTACAAGGCCATGAAGCAATTCCTCGTGCCTACTGATTGTGGTTCCCTGGGTGGAGATGACGTTGCGCAGCTGGCCCTGGTATGCTGGGTCAGTCAAGGCCAGTTCGTACTATCAAGGATCAAGGTAAGACCCAGATGCAGACACGTCAAATTGACAATGATCAAATATTCCAACAGGGGCAGGCCATAGACAGATAAAGGCAGGCAAGGGTCAGTAAACCAGAGGTGGGTGAAAGGTACTGGTCGGCAGGCATGCTCAGGGTCAGGAGCAGGCAGAGTGGTCAGGCAGGGGGCTCAGAGTCAGGACAGGCAAGGGTCAAAACCAGGAGGACGAGAAAGGAGAAATTTTTTTTATTGACCCAGTCACTGGTGCCTCATGCTTTAATTTTTACTTGTAAGCAAGAATCAGGAGGATAGAATTATGGTCAGATTTTCCCAATTAAGGGCAAGGGGGAGCTTTGTCCGCATCTCTGTGTGTGGAGTAAAGGTGGTCTAGAGTTTTTTTCCCCTCTGGGTGCACATTTAACATGCTGGTGGAAATTTTGTAGAAACGGAATAATGTTTCCTTACATTAAAGTCCCCGGCCTCTAGGAGCCTCCACCTCCGGATGAGCGTTTTCCTGTTTGCTTATGGCAGTATCCAGCTCATTGACTGCGGTCTTAGCGCCAGCATTGGTCTGTGGTGGTATGTAGACAGCTACGAAAAATACAGATGAATCATGAGATGATCTTCCTCAGGCGAGTAAAACCTTGAGACTTCCTTAGATATTTAGCGCCAGCTGTTGTTTACAAATATACATAGACTGTCCCCCCTTGCTGCTGTTCTCTCCTGCCGAGACAGTGTAAAAAGTTCCCAGAAGAGCAGTATATCCTTCATGTTAGTCTCGTCGGACACGTTAAAGGAATAAAGCTTCTACCAGTTCGTGGTGAGCAATCGCTGTTCTGATGTCCAGAAGTTATTTTCGGTCAGAAGAGACAGTAGCAGCAACATTATTGAACAAAATAAGTAAAAAAATAAGTTATAAACATTGCAAAAAAACTAACAAAATCACTCTGTTGGTCAGGAGCACGTAAAACATCAGCCATCCTCTCCGGCATATTCTATATATATATTGGGGGCAATGATAATGCTTACCTCTTCACAGCAGAGAGGTTTTCTTGGTCATCTTATACTTAACACAACCAAGGACAATGATGATGATGACACAAAGAGCCAACGTTACACCCAGACAGTACACCAAGAGAACAGGGTTGTCACGTTCTGACCTCTATTTCTGTTGTTTTGTATTTATTTAGTATGGTCAGGGCGTGAGTTGGGTGGGCAGTCTATGTTTGTTTTTCTATGTTTTGGGGCATTTCTATGTTTTCGGCCTAGCATGGTTCTCAATCAGAGGCAGGTGTCATTAGTTGTCTCTGATTGAGAATCATACTTAGGTAGCCTGGGTTTCACTGTGTGTTTGTGGGTGATTGTTCCTGTCACTGTGTTTGTTGTCACAGGATAGGACTGTTTTGCGTTTTCACATTTCTTGTTTTTGTTAGTTTGTTCATGTGTAGTGATTTATTAAAACATGAATAACCACCACGCTGCGCTTTGGTCCGCTTCTCTTCCTCCTACAGACGAACGCCGTTACAAGGGTCCTCCTTACAACCATCTGTGGAAATATAGATAGCGATAAAGGAAATTCTGAACATTTTGTTCAACCAGGCATACGTTGTATTCACAGCAATGTGAAAGAATGTTCAACATTTTCAGAAATGACAGAAATATCACTTATGCTCAATGTCCAGCTTGGTCCCTTTCCAAAATAGTATCTCCCCACTTCAGGCCACAGTAGTAAGTCCCAGCATCAGAGAGGCTGAGGTTCCTCTTGGGGAGGTTGTAAACACAGCTCTGTGTAGGAGACCCAGCCTCAAGCCTGTTTGTTAAATTACAATATAACCACTAGGAGATCCTGATAGTCACATGTTAATAAATATACAGTAAGTGTACAAAACATTAAGAACACTGCTTTTTCAATAACATAGACTGACCAGGTGAATCCAGGTGAAAGCTATGATCCCTTATTGATTTCACCTGTTAAATCCACTTCAATTGGTGTAAATGAAGCGGAGGAGACAGGTTTAAAAAATATTTTTGAGCCTTGAGACATGGAATGTGTATGTGTACCATTCAGAGGGTGAATGGACAAGACAAAAGATGCAAGTGCCTTTGAATGAAGTATGGTAGTTGGTGCCAGGCACATCTGTTTGAGGGTGTCAAGAACGGCAATGTTGCATGGGTTTTTCATGCTCATCAGTTTCCTGTGTGTAGCAAGAATGGTCCACCACCCAAAGGACATCCAGCCAACTTGACACAACTGTGGGAAGCATTGGAGTCAACATGGGCCAGCATCCCTGTGGAATGCTTTTGACACCTTGTAGTCCATGCCCTCCGAATTGCACCACCCTATGGGACTCCCAATCATGGCCAGTTGTGATACAGCCTGATATCGAACCAGAGTATTTGTAGTGACACCTCAAGCACTGAGATGCAGTGCCTTAGACCACTGCATCACTTTTCTGAATGCAAAATCAGTAGGATGCCATCACCTATTAGAAGACGTTCCTACTGTTTTGTACACTCAGTGTATATATTTTACATTCTTTTTTATATGTTATCTTTAGGGTTAGGACTAGGGTTAGCTTTAGGGTTAAGACTAGGGTTAGCTTTAGGGTTAGGACTAGGGCTATAGGGTTAGCTTTCGGGTTAGGACTAGGGCTATAGGGTTAGCTTTAGGGTTAGGACTAGGGCTATAGGGATATCTTTAGGGTTAGGGATATAGGGTTAGCTTTAGGGTTAGGTCTATAGGGTTAGCTTTAGAACTAGGGCTGTAGGGTTAGCTTTAGGGTTAGGACTAGGGCTATAGGGTTATCTTTCGGGTTAGGACTAGGGCTATAGGGTTATCTTTAGGGTTAGGACTAGGGTTAGCTTTAGGGTTAGGACTAGGGTTAGCTTTAGGGTTAGGACTAGGGCTATAGGGTTAGGTTTAGGGTTAGGACTAGGGCTATAGGGTTAGGGCTATAGGGTTAGCTTTAGGGTTAGGACTAGGGTTATCTTTAGGGTTAGGACTAGGGCTATAGGGTTAGCTTTATGGTTAGGACTAGGGCTATAGGGTTAGCTTTAGGGTTAGGACTAGGGCTACAGGGTTAGGACTAGGGTTAGGACTAGGTCTATAGGGTTAGCTTTCGGGTTAGGACTAGGGTTATAGGGTTATCTTTAGGGTTAGGACTAGGGCTATAAGGTTATCTTTATCGTTAGCACTAGGGCTATAGGGTTATCTTTAGGGTTAGGACTAGGGCTATAGGACTAGGGTTATGGCTAGGGCTAGGTTTAGGCTAGGGGTAGGGCTAGGGTTATGGCTCGGGCTGGGGTTAGTGTACAATTAGTTGAGCATCTATAAACCACTTCTCCAAATAAAGCATCACCAGCAGCAGTAACCCTGAGAATGGCCATGTGGTCACCTATGAATATATTCTGCTTTCTGTAAATTGACATTGTTGTCCAAAACCAACAACAACTCCCCCTGCCAATGAAATGCCCTTTGACCCAGGCTGATCTCTGAGTGAATTAAGAGATATTCTCTGATTCACAGCTAGACGAGGGAGATCAGATCTACACACATAATGGTGAGAACCAGCTCTACTTTATACCAGCTCTACTGGTCTATGTATTGAGTAAGTATGCTACTGTTAAACCTAACATAGAAAATAAGATTGACTGCATCATCCATCCGATAATCTAATATGAGGACAGAGTATATGCCAACAGAATGGTAAACACAGTATTTTAGCTAATTTGCTAAATATACATTTCATTTAGCAAATTTATCAGCAGTAGAAACAAGACCAACAGAAAAAGCTGAGGGATTGGGCTGGATAATTGTAAACACTCTCAAATTAATAGACACATCTACGGCTAACTTCTAAGGACTGACGATCCATGATATCAAAATGATAGTTTTAACCATGTTTTGAGCCTGTAAAGTGTTTGTTTACAAATGTTTGAGTAAAACAAACGTATATTTTCGGTGTAGTACGACAGTTGAAGAATCAATGGGTACATATCATGAATTTATAAGTCCGAAAATGGATGTAGCGACTGTTTGGTCTCTCTCTCTCTTCACACCACTCACTCTTTCTCTCGCTCTCTCTTTCTCTCACTCTCTCTTTCTCTCTCTCGCTCTCTCTCTTCACACCACTCTCTCTCCATCTCAATTCAATTCAATTCAATTCAAGGGCATTACTGGCATGGGAAACATATGTTAACATTGCCAAAGCAAGTGAAGAAGATTTTAAACAAGTGAAATAAACAATAAAAATGAACAGTAAATATTACACTCACAAAAGTTTCCTCTCTCTCTCTCTCTCTCTCTCTCTCTCTCTCTCTCTCTCTCTCTCTCTCTCCCACTCTCTGACTCAGCCTTTTACTCTTGCTCTCTCACTCAGTCTCTCTCTCTCTCACTCAGCCTCTCTCTCTCTCACTCACTCTCTCACTCAGTCTCTCGCTCTCTCTCTCTGCACATGTTAACCACACACTCTCTTCTCACCAATCAGGCCCTACATCTCTTTCCATCCATACTGCCAGACTATAAATACCTGACCAAAACCAAAACCAAACTACCCCAGGCTCTAGACTAGATTTGTGCACAACGTGGGTGGAGTACAAATAAAGACAAACACTTATCTACTGTTGTTATCATAATACAGTTGAGTTTAATTGAATGCATGATATACAATGATACTGTATGTTGGACACCTTGGGTTTGGGACACCTGCACACCGCCATCTGCTTTTTAGTACAATAACCATACTTTAGTGGGCTATGTTCAAAAGAATGTGTTGTATGCAACATCTTGAACACTTTGGAGCTCTTGTAGGCCTACTTCAGTCATAGTGCATCCATGATGTATTTGCATGCAGAGTGAATTCATCCTTAAACAATAGACCTACTGCTCTATTGTTGAGTGTACAGAGGCAGGTGTCAACCCTCTCTGCAGACTCTCATCTGATGCATTTACTGCAGACGCAACATCCTCGGCCTGTAGTCAGTGTCACCTCGCTGGCGTGAACACGGATGGAAAAAACACACCTCATACAAAGATCTCTGTGGTCCAACGTTTCCACTCAACAACTAAACAAACTGACATCATGTCTTGGACTTTTTTTTTCTTAGGTACTTTTGAGTTCAAAACCTCCTCTGTTACTGTAACATTAAGGGTTTGTTATGGTTTGCTACCAATGCAGTTTGATTTGCATGCAGATACTTTCTAACTGTGTTTCTAAGGCCTGTGATAAGCCTTGTCACTTTTTCAATGTTACTATTTCTGCTGGACAGAGTGATTCTGAGGAGGTTGATAACCAACCCTCAGGTCCAACACTTTCAGACCATAGTTTTCACACTTTTCAGGGTGGTAGGGCCATGCACTCTGTTTACTTATAGATAACAAAACAGTTATCAACCAAATGACAAGTGTGCTTCTGAAATTGGATGCAATCAAGGTCTCCGTCCTCACCCTCTGCTCCAAACCCTCTGTCTGAATCATACACACATTACATTTATATGCAGACCACAACCTGTTGTTGTCATGATATTCATCAATGATAACAAAATACTTTAACCTCTTAAATGTAACTTAAAATGTCATCTAAAATATAAACTATGTAATCCCCAAAAGTAATAATTTATCATGAGACGGGCATAAAGAATAAGTAGTAATGCTGCATACTCCAAGAAAGATTCAAATTGCACCTTTCTGGTAAAAAATAGTTATAAATTGCTTAGTCACTTCTGAGGACAAAGCTCAAGTACACAGTACAAATATGAAAAAATTGCATGACATATTTTCTATTCAACAAAACTGCATGAGTGAGGCTTGAAAACACTTTTTATATATAGTAAAATTAAATGATAAAACCCCTAACTACAGATTTAAACCTCCTTATAACTGTAAAATGCATATTTGTATGTTTAGTGAACTTTTTAGGAACTTGTCTTTCATCTCATACTAATCTTGTCCATCTATGACAAACAGAAAGTGTTTTTTGTTTAAAATCTATAAATTATTTTAGATGAACGACGATAAATCAATCTCTTAATGTGCCATAGTGATGAAACCACTCTCTCCTGCTGCGCTGTGATGTAGGGTTCAGCCACGAGTTGATTGACAGTCGGATGAGCGAATTAAATGGTGGGAGGGACATCCCATCTTTAAGTGGTTTCAGATTTCACATCCTATGTCACACAAAAATATACTACTGTGTCCGTGGGAACCAGCGCTATTGCTCAATGCAAGAAATGTTCATCTACGGTGTCCACAGATCAACTTTTAAGCAAAAATGTTGGTCGGAACCGGGAACAGACTAAATATCACAACTATATAAGTATTCGGACCCTTTACTCAGTACTTTGTTGAATCACCTTTGGCAGCGATTACAGCAACAAGTCTTCTTGGGTGTGACACTACAAGCTTGACACACAAGTATTTTGGGAGTTTCTCCCATTCCTCTTTGCAGATCCTCTCAAGCTCTATCAGGTTGAATGGGGAGTGTTGCTGCGAGGCTATTTTCAGGTCTCTCGAGAGGTGTTCGATCGGGTTCAAATCCGGGCTCCGGTTGGGCCACTCAAGGAGATTCCGAGACTTGTTCCGAAGCCACTCCTTCGTTTTCTTGGCCGTGTACTTAAGGTCGTTGTTCTGTTAGAAGGTGAACCTTCAACCAAGTCTGAGGTCCTGAGCACCCTGGAGCAGGTTTTCATCAAGGATCTCTCTGTACTTTGCATTGTTTGTCTTTGCCTCGATCTTGACTAGTCTCCCAGTCCCTGAAGCTGAAAAACATCCCCAAAGCATGATGCTGCCACCACCATGCTTCACCGTAGGGATGGTGACATGTTTCCTCCAGATACAACGCTTGGCATTCAGGCCAAATATTTAAATCTTGCTTTCATCAGACCAGAGAATCTTGTTTCTCATGGTCTGAGAGTATTTAGGTGCCTTTTGGCAAACTCCAAGGGGGCTGTCATGTGCCTTTTACTGAGGAGTGGCTTCCGTCAGGCATGTATATCCCCCCCAAGCAGACACCTCGACGGCCCTGAAAGAACTGGAAACCACATATCCTGAGGCTGCATTTATTGTAGCTGGCATTTTAACAAGGCTGGCAAAATTCTGGATCATTGTTACTCTAACTTCCACAATGAATACAAAGCCCTCCCTCGCCTTCCTTTTGGCAAATCTCAACTATTAAAACCTTCCCCAACCAGAAACCATGGATTGATGGCAGCAATAGCACAAAACTGAAAGTGCGAACCATTGCTTTTAATCAGGGCAAGGTGACCGGAAATATGACCAAATACAAAAAGTGTAGCTATTCCGTCCGCAAGGCAATCAAACAAGCTATGCGTCAGTATAGAGACAAAGTAGAGTCACAATTCAACGGCTCAGACATGAGAGTTATGTGGCAGGGTCTATAGTCAATCACGGACTACAAAAAGAGAACCAGCCCCGTCGTGGACCCCGATGTCTTGCTCCCAGACAAACTAAACAACTTCTTTGCTCGCTTTGAGGACAATACAGTGCCACCGGCACAGCCCACTACCAAAATCTGCAGACTCTCCTTCACCGCAGCCAAAGTGAGTAAATCATTTAAACGTGTTAACCCTTGCAAGGTTGCCGGCCCAGACGGCATCCCTAGCAGCATCGTCAGCTGTGTTTACAGACATATTCAATCAATCCCTATCCCAGTCTGCTGTTCCCACATGCTTGAAGAGGGCCACCATTATTCCTGTTCCCAAGAAAGTTAAGGTAACTGAGCTAAACAACCATTGCCCTGTAAGCACTCACTTCCGTCATCATGATGTGTATTGAGAGACTTGTCAAGCATCATATCACCTCCTCCCTACCTGACATCCTAGACCCACTCCAATTTGCTTACCGCCCCAATAGGTCAACAGACGACGCAATTGCAATCACACTGCCATAAACCATCTGGACAGGAGGAATACCTATGTAAGATTGCTTTTCATCGACTACAGCTCAGCATTTAACACCACAGTAGCCTCCAAACTCGTCATTAAGCTTGAGACCCTGGGTCTCGACCCCGCCCTGTGCAACTAGGTCCAGGACTTTCTGACGGGACTCCCCCAGGTGGTGAGGGTAGGAAACTACATCTCCACTCCGCTGATCCTCAACACTGGGGCCCCACAAGGGTGCGTTCTCAGCCGTCTCCTGTACTCCCTGTTCACCCATGACTGCATGGCCATGCACGCCTCCAACTCAATCATCAAGTTTGCAGACGATACTACAGTGGTAGGCTTGATTACCAACAACGACAAGACGGCCTACAAGGAGGAGGTGAGGGCCCTCGGAGTGTGGTGTCAGGGAAATAACCTCACACTCAACGTCAACAAAACAAAGGAGCATGTCGTGGACTTCAGGCTACAGCAGAGGGAGCAGCCCCCTATCCACATCGACGGGACAGTACTGGAGATGGTGGAAAGTTTTAAGGTCCTCAGCATACACATGACGGACAAACTGAAATGGCCCACCCACACAGACAGCATGGTGAATAAGGCGTAACAGCGCCTCTTCAACCTCAGGAGGCTGAAGAAAGTCGACTTGTAACCAAAAACACATAAACTTTTACAGATGCACAATCGAGAGCATCCTATCGGGCTGTATCACCGCCTGGTACGGCTACTGCTCCGCCCACAACCGTAAGGCTCTCCAGAGGGTAGTGAGGTCTGCACAACACATCACCGGGGGCAAACTACCTGCCCTCCAGGACACCTACACCACCCGATGTCACAGGAAGGCCAAAAAGATCATCAAGGACAACATTAGGACCTTCGTTATATTGAGTAATAGGTGCAGAGTCCAGAAACCAGCATCTTACTTAGCAGTCTGTGTCTGAGTCAGTCCAGCCAGGAGATTCTGTGATTCTGAACTGTACAATACACAATGAGACCTGTGCAGGAGAACACAGTGTGTATTGGGTTAGACATGGCTCAGGAGAATCCCATCCAGGAATCATTTACACCCATGGAGACAGGAGTAATCAGTGTGAGAAGAGCCCTGAGGCTGGGTCTCCTACACAGAGCTGTGTCTAAAACCTCCCCAAGAGGAACCTCAGCCTCTCTGATGCTGGGACTTACTACTGTGCCTCATGTGGGGAGATACTGTTTGGAAACGGGACCAAACTGGAGTTCAAAGGTAAGTGAAAAATCTTTACAGTTTTTGTTTATATCTATTGTATAATCTACTGTGTCCAACCGTGCACAGTTGTAGTTATTTATATCATGTAAGAAAATGTCCAATTATTTTCCCAGACACTGGCGGAGACCCTCTTCTCTTATTGTACTGCCTGAGCTCAGCAATGGGTGTCTTGTTTATCCTGATCATTTTCCTTGGTTACATTATGTACAAGATGAACAAGAGAAAGTGTCTGCAGTGTTGAGGTAAGAACCATCCAAATTCAATAAACGAATGATGTATGTAGCCGGTAAATTCCTTCATAGAAGTTGTTCTTCTTGGTTTCACCAGATCTGTCTGTAATGGAAGAAGGAGTTGTATCATTATCTCTTCTGTCTTTCTTTTCAGGACCCGTCTCTCAGACAAGAGGACCAGCAGTCTCTTCTTCAGATACAGGGGTAAGTAAAATTCATTATATATTCTATTACTATGTAAAAAATATATATATTTAACAATAACGTGCAGTCATATTCTCCCTCCATTTTGTAATTGTTCTTCACAGGCTCAAGATGCAGACAGTCTCCATTATGTAGCTCTGAAACTGAGCAACAAGAAGAACAGGTCTAGAAGACAGAGAAGCAACATGGAGGAAGAGACGGTGTACTATGGAATCAGACAGTAGAACTGGATGAATTAAACAGTTGTCCTTTTAGACCAGATAGCTCTTTAACTTGCCCTAACTTCATTAGCTTTATATGAATGCTTCAGTAAAATGTGTTGTAATCAGTGGTCATAGTTTTTCAAGTGTAATATAAAGTGCAAATAGAAAAATAAAGCATTTCCATCTGTTAAACCAAATTAATTGTAATAAGTTGAGCTGAATGCATTGGATAAGTTGAACTGAATACTTTCCACCATTGGAAACTAACCTTTCATAGCCATTTAACACAGGAAGACTGACCTGCAGCAACACACTGTACTCTACTTTCCCTCTCAGGGCCAGAGTACTGTTCCTACCCCTGAGTGCAACACTGGTTTCTAAACACAGTGCTTACAATGTAAAGGTCAATGTTTTCTCATTTATGTGAAGTCAGGTGGTCCCTTGCATCATGTTACAGTAAATAACGTAGGCCCCTTTAAACATAATTACTCACAGTGAAAGTGGCACAACAGCCCCCACCACAGAAGGACAGGCCAGTTGTAGTTGTTTTCTCTTTAAGACATACAGTATGCCTACTGATTGCATGCCACACACCCCCTTACAAACACAGCAACATATATACATGTACTCTGCGGTCTGCTATCAACAAAACATGAGGCTGTACCTATACCTACACTTTGGTAAGGCCTGTTGGCCTTTTGCACAGGATCCTCTCTGTCTCTGTCTCTTTCTGTCTCTCTTTATGTGGTTTCAGCAGGATCTCGGTGGTGTCAGTCAGTTAGATGTATCACATACTCTTTTACTCTTCATGTTGCCCTTTTTATCAACAATAGAACACTATTTTTACGAGGCATCTAGTAAACTATACATAGTAGACTGAAATCTGTGTAAAAACCCAACTATTTATTAAGTAATTTGACCTTGACATCTGAAGTCCGTAGTTAAATAAAACCATGGTTTGAAGAGTGATGTAAAGTATCAAAATCATCTGGGCCAAGAAGAAAGAGCCTCCTTCAAACTAAATAACGGGAGGGCTTTATTCCATCAATACATTAAAGAATTATCACACCCTGATCTGTTTCACCTGTCCTTGTGATTGTCTCCACACCCTCCAGGTGTAGCTTATTATCCCTGGTGTATTTATCACTGTGTTTCCTGTCTCTCTGTGCCAGTTCGTCTTGTATGTTCACGTCAACCAGAGTGTTTTTCCCCGTGCTCCTACTTTCTATTCTCTTCTACTAGTCCTCCCAGTTTAGACCTTTTCCTGTTTTCTGGACATTCCCGCCTGCCTGACCATTCTGCCTGCCCTGACCTCGAGCCTGCCTGCATTCTTAACTTCTGGATCTCTGAACTGGTTTTGACCTTTTGCCTGTCCACGACCACTTTCTTGCCTAACCCTTTTGGATTGTTAATAAACATCTTGGACTTTAACCATCTGCATCCTGTGTCTGCATCTGGGTCTCGCCTTGTGCCCTTATAAGAATAAATAGTATATGAGATATTGTTGGTTAAGCAAAGACTATGTTTTCTGTTTCTCCTTATTATGAAGTGACTGTATGGAAGTCATAGAGTATGACAGCGTTATAACATGTGGCCAACCAGGTCCCAACTACTGTATGACTCCCATGGACCACAATGGAAGAAAAACAAAGTAAAGGGATTAATTACTTTAAAATCATACAATGAGATTTTATGGATTTTTGTTTTAGATTCTGTCTCTCACAGTTGAAGTGACTCACAGACTCTTGCTGTTGTGTCTCTTACTTTGGGTGGACAAGCCTTCTGTTGGTCAGCTGCAGTACATAGTATTGTAGACAGTGTGAGCATAGTTAGACCACATGACCATCTCCCATTCCTCCTCTGGATCATCCAGATGGTCATTGGCAAACTTCAGACGGGCCTGGACATGCGCTGGCTTGAGCAGGGGGACCTTGCAGGATTTTAATCCATGACGGCGTAGTGTGTTACTAATGGTTTTCTTTGAGACTGTGGTCCCAGCTCTCTTCAGGTCATTGACCAGGTTCTGCCATGTAGTTTTGGGCTGATCCCTCACCTTCCTTGTGATCATTGATGCCCCACAAGGTGAGATCTTGCATGGAGCCCCAGACCGAGGGTGATTGACCGTCATCTTAAACTTCTTCCATTTTCTAATAATTGTTTTTGCCTTCTCACCAAGCTGCTTGCCTATTGTCCTGTAGCCCATCCCAGCCTTCTGCAGGTTTACAATTTTACCCCTGATGTCCTTACACAGCTCTCTGGTCTTGGCCATTGTGGAGAGGTTGGAGTCTGTTTGATTGAGTGTGTAGACAGGTGTCTTTATACAGGTAACAAGTTAAAACAGTTGCAGTTAATACAGGCAATGAGTGGAGAACAGGAGGGATTCTTAAAGAAAAACGAACAGGTCTGTGAGAGCCAGAATTCTTACTGGTTGGTAGGTGATCAAATACTTATGTCATGCAATAAAATGCAAATTAATTACTTAAAAAATGATACAATGTGATTTTCTGTTTTTTTCTTAGATTCTGTCTCTCACAGTTAAGGTGTACCTATGATAAAAATTACAAACCTTTACATGCTTTGTAAGTAGGAAAACCTGCAAAATCAGCAGTGCTTCAAATACTTGTTCTCCCCACTGTATGTACCAGTAGTCTCAGCCACCGACTCAAATGATGAAAAAATACAGACCATTAACTCTGACATTACATCATTTGAACAGCTGTTCTAACAATGCTATGACACAGGTCACATGTTACATTGTAGATTTTATTACATGTTTAATGCCTGTTCAGACAGCCAATAAAATCACTTAGTTCAGTGTTTCCTCCTACTTCATAATGATTACCCAATGAGTATCATCATATAAAAGGTGCCCTGTTGTCAGACCCCTCACACTATACAGTTCAGAAAGGAAATTATGATTATATATTGGACAATCTTTTTGTTTTACGCCAATTTGGGTAAGTAAGCCTTTTTAATATGGTTTCTTTAGATATTTTTGGATCCCTTTCCTTATGTCAGTCTTTTTTCATCCATTTGAATGACCATGTAGTCTGAATAATGATAATAATGTATAATTCTGTACTATAGCTTTGTATGATTTATTTAGCTTGTTTGCTTCACAGGTTGTGCACTTAACAACGATGTAATCCAACCAGACCCCGTGATAGTTACACAACTGGGACAAAGTGTATCACTCAATTGCTTTTGTCAATCTCATTTGATCAGAGTCTCTTGGTTCAAGCAAACTGTTGGACAGAAGCCTCTTCTCATGGCATCATCATTTTATCACACTCAAAATAGTTTTTATTCCAACAACTTTAACAAAGACTTTACTGAGACTAAACGTTTGAGTGTGAAGAGAGGAGTTGACAGCTGTAACCTGACCATCTCCAAGACAGAGTCAGGGGACTCAGCTACATACTACTGTGTTAATTTGTTCGCGAGGGAAGCCACATTTGGAGAAGGAACTGTTTTAATTGTCAAAGGTAACTTATGTTTTTTTTAAAGTGGGTACTGAAGTGCATTCATACAATGCTAAAATAATTAATCTAGCAGGAAAGAATGTACAAACTATGATCTTATTCACTCTCTTTAGACTCATGGTCCAACCACATGTCTGTGCTCCAGCAGCCTGTGTCTGAGTCAGTTCAGCCAGGAGACTCTGTGACTCTGAACTGTACAATACACACTGAGACCTGTGCAGGAGAACACAGTGTATTTTGGTTCAGACATGGCTCAGGAAAATCCCATCCAGGAATAATTTACAACAATGGAGACAGGAGTGATCAGTGTGAGAAGAGCCCTGAGGCTGGGTCTCCTACACAGAGCTGTGTCTACAACCTCCCCAAGAGGAACCTCAGCCTCTCTGATGCTGGGACTTACTACTGTGCTGTGTCCTCATGTGGGGAGATACTGTTTGGGAATGGTACCAAGCTGGATGTTGAAGGTAAGTTGTGCATAACCAAAATACAGCACTACTTTTCTCTCAACCGGTTTGAAATATAATAGATTTCAAATGATACAACTTTAATAGCTAACTTTTATGTCAAATGCATTGAGGAATAAATAAATATAGAAAATAATTAAGCCTTGTTTTTTAAGTTTCAGACCTGTTGGGCAATCAGAGTAATCTTCTTTTCCTCAACATTATATCTTGCCTGACAACTACTCTGATTCTAAATGTGTTTGTCAACATTATCCTCTGTGTGATAATGAAGAGGTCACAATGTGAACACTGTACAGGTACAGTAAATGTCTTCATTCTAATAGCAATAGTAATAATAGTTATAGATCATAAAGTAGGGTGAAGGCTCGCCCTTCTTTTACCACTTACCTCTCTGGCCTACTTCATTTTGAAGCAGAAAATATGACATTTCACAGTAGTATGTATTTTTATTAATAAACAAGAAAAGGTTTAGAATATTTTGAATATTTTGACCTTTGTCTTTTAGCGGGGAGCCCTTTTCAGCAAAGCCACTATGGGAATCCTCATTCCAACACCTCAGACCAACAGGTTAGCAGGATCAGTTCCACTGTATCAAGAGTGCGTCTGGATAAGCATAAGAGTACAGCATTAGATTTGACACAGTCTGAACTGAGTGAGTCTGTGTTTCATCCCCACAGCTCCACGGTGACGATGATGGCCTGAACTATGCTGGCCTAAAGTTCACTGACAAGAAGCCCAGGAGACAGAGGAGAGAACAGAGAGAGGAAGAAACCATCTATTCTGGTGTGAGTTATCAAGTCAGGATGTGACAGTCATCCAATCAGCATCATTTTAAGTTGAGCCCTACTGACCTCCACTTTGAGCTTGACTGTGTCTGTGTGACTTTGCTGTTTTGTACATTCCTCATTTGCTATAAAATGTAATAGTCGGGTCTAGCTGTAGAGACAGTCACTGCATTGGCATATTCTCATAATAATGACATAGAATCGCTCAGATGCAGAGCATAAGTGTCCAGCAAGTGTGAAAGCTGATACTAGGATGGTTTCATAAGTCTCAAAAACTCACCAACAGTGGCTGAGGTTGACTGACTGGATACATTTGTTTTTGTAGAAGTGTACAACAAAATGTATATAATGATTTTGCAAATGTCTGAACTCCTCCCTTTGATGATAATAGTTGTAACACGGAACTCTGTAACCTGCCTATATGTGTGTGTGATGGTTCAATAAACATGATTTTATTTCATATGTTCAATGACTTACCCAATTCTTACCATTAATCTTCTGTTTGAATTTCTTCCAATTTGACATGAGTGTTTTGTGTACATCGTTGACAAAAAAATGGCAATTAAATCCGTTTGAATCCCACTTTGTGTCACAGTGAAATGTGAAGAAACCCAATGTTAGTGTGGACTTTCTATAGGCACTGTATGTGCTACTAGTCTCAGAAACCAACTCAAATGATGAAAAAATACATACCAGTAACTCTGACTTCATACCATTTGAAGATACACCTTCTTGATAGAGTATGCATTTTTAGTGAGACGCATCAGTGATTCATCGATGAATACACGGGTGATTATGCAACTTCGGGCACTTTGGCCGTGCAAACTTTCAGAAATTAAAACTTATTCAAACACCATTTTACCAGTACTGTACTTGTCTTTGATTTGTCTAGAAACTATATCTGATTATGGCTGCGATTGTACTATTCAGGAATTTATATATTTTTGTCAATTTTCCCAGACAGCCATACTGTCACGCCCTGACCATAGAGAGCCCTTGTTTCTCTATGGTGTAGTAGGTCAGGGCATGACAAAGGGGTGTTCTAGTTCAAATTTTCTATGTTGGTGTTTTTATGGTTCCCAATTAGAGGTAATCGTTGCCTCTAATTGGGGATCATATATAGGTAGCCATTTTTCCCACCTGTGTTTGTGGGATATTGTTTTGTGTTTGAGGATGTGCACCACTTCTTCACGTTTCGTTGTTGGTTTATTGTTTATGTTTAAAGTTCCACCAAAATAAATATGTGGAACTTCAATCACGTTGTGCCTTGGTCCGCTCATTACGGCGATCGTGACACATACACAAATGTCATTTCCATCAAGTCATTAAACATAAATTTTAGTTGAAAATGAAATATCATACAATTGATTTATAACGGATTTCTTATACATTTGTACGTGAACTTGTATTGAATATTATTTAAAGTGATTTAAGGTTTTCCTAATATTAATAATTCCACACGACGCCTGAATGTATAAACTTGCCTTGGTGAAAGCTGAAAACATTTATTTATCATGAAAAATAATATATTTCCATACAACCTTTTTATGACATTAACAACCAGATGATTTCCATATCTAAAACATATAAATGTATGTAAATTATACATAATATACTCATTTACCTCAAAATATGGGTTGTGATGGAAATGACAAGGTGTGGTGGAAATGACATCTATGCATAAAAAAAATTGTAGGAAAACAATATTTTATTGCAAACATTTTGAACAACAACCATTGTTAATTAAACATTTCAGACCTATACTGGGTTGTAAGCCCATCACTCACAAAGTGTACAGCAGTAGCTGATGGGCAGAGCTCAAGGAGGGAGGCCAGTGTTTTTGAGAGACGGGCCCAGATAACAGAGGGGTCAAGCCGCATAGAAGAGCTTAGTGAGCAAAGAGAAACAGTTTAATTTGTGGTATATCCAACACAGGTGTGGAGGGTCACCTGCTTGTGAGAATCACCAAAGTATACTGCCTGAATTTCACTGGTGTATTTACACAGGTAGTCAATATGCAAAGTCAATATGCACAATGATCTCCTTTTTCCCCAGATTCTCTTAATTCTCTCAGTTGAGTATTGGTGCCGAATGTTGTACACATGTTTCCCCAACTTCTCTTTCAAACCTTTGGAGAAGTCCTCCAACAGAATTAGCAGTGTGCCACATACATTTTCTCTACTGTCAAATGTACAGGGAACTTCTCCATGTTTCCCTCTTTGTTTTTCTTCTCTCTCTCTTCAGCTTTGTTTTTCCACTCAAACCACCATGTCTTCTCACCAGCATCAAAGTCAGATGTTTTAAGCTATTTTGCTTGGCAAAGGGAGCACTCTCTATACATGCACTCTTTCTTCAGGTTCTCACAGCAGAAAGACATAAGAAAGGTTCTCACAGCACAAAGACTCAATAAGGTTCTCAACGTTGCTGCAGCTGATCACTTTGTGATGCTGAAGTTTGTCTGCCATGAACTGGAGGTTGGCGTGGGTTTTGCAGAGACATGTGTCCCTATCCTGGACTGTTGGCTTGACAACCCAAAAAGGACGTATTTTGCAGAATTCACAGTAGGAAATTTGAATTTCTGAATATTTTTCTTAACTTCTGATAAAGGTTCTGAATTGTGCCATTCAAGAAGTGCTTCTGCTTTTTCTTCTTGTTCCTCGTTAGTGTGTCCCTTTTCCCTGTTGTTGCTCTGCTGTTGTCATCACGTACATAGAAACTAGTGATGTTCTCTTCTGTGGCTGTGCTAATTCTGTTACTTTGATTCTTCCTGGAGTATTGAAGACTTGATGGCCTGTTTTCATTTGCCCTCATTGCTTTTGCTGAAAATCCGAATTCTCTGTTTGCGCTTTGAACAGGCCATACTTTCTCAGGATGTTGCCTCTGATAATTTTTGATGACATTTGTTTGTCTTTGGCACTGCAAGCACATGTTTTTATACTTTTGTTTTAACTCTGCAATGATGGCATTCCGAAACAATAAAGTCCTTCTCATGTTCTTCGGAGTTCCCTTCATTTGCTGTTCTGTCTTTGTCTTTGGGGAATCTTGTCTCTTCATTTTGTTCATCAGTCGATCATACCTTTTTTTGTATTTTTCACTTTCCTTAAAGCATAATCAAGTTTGACATTTGTCATACTAAGATCTCTGTATGCTTTTGAGCGACCTCTTCCAACCTTTTTCCTTCCAGTAAGTATTCAACATCTCATTCATGTTGCAGATGATGAGGAAGGGGTACCAGGGTGTGCATCAGGGGTAGTAGGTAAGTTAGGGGCAGGTATGTTAGCCTCATGTTCTGGCTGCAAGTCATCTGGTGAATGAGGTGGTGTGTTGGCTGATAGGTCTCCATTGCAACTGTTCTCTTTAAAGTCTGTCTTCTATTCCGTTGATTACATTACCATTGCCATCTCTTGTTTCTTTGTTCTTTCACTTCTCCCTTCTATTTTTTTATTCCAGTATCTCTCCCTGTCTTTTTGCAGATGTTCCTGGTATCTTATATGATTTTTTAAAATGTTGTTTCTATGTGTCTGTGACCTCTGTGTGGCATCTATGTGGCATCTTCTAAAAATAAAGACAAATACTACTTAGTTTTTAATTTGTGCACACCTTGGAGCATTTTCTAGATTCAATTCATTTTAAACATAATTAAATGAGCCTAAAGTAAAAACGAATAAGATAATGGATTTGTGTCATTTCCACCACTTTGTAATTTCCACCACACATAAGTTTGTGATGGAAATGACTGTGATGGAAATGACATTTCTACAGTTTCAGGAGAAAATTGACAGACAGCTTAGCATGCTTTGATTAGAATTACAGCTAGCATATTGTTTACCTTAAATACATAAAATAAAAAAAGTCAAAAGTTCTACCACAAATTAAAGAAATTATAGCCTGTTTGGAAATGTCTGACAATTAGAATATTCTCTACACAAGCAATATTTACCTTGACTTTTCTTAAACTTCAGAACATCCCACCTGGAACAACTGTCCACTGCGGCCATGTGCTTCAGTGTCACAATATGTTTCCATGGTAACTAGATTAACATTCTCTTGAAAAAACTTTATTAATTAGGAATTTGTCCTCAGTGGTGGAAATGACACCAGGACAGGTATATTTTGTGTAAAAAAAAAACATTTAAAGGGCATACGCACAATAAATATTGATATATGTTTAATTTAATGTATTATTTCTGTAGTACATAACATTATATAATGCGTAATTATTAATGTTTTCTCATAGAAAAACATAGAAGAAGCTTAAAGGTCTGGGTCAGGGACAAGGGCAAAATAGTGAAATTGAGGTATAAAATGCATTTAAAAAGTAGCTAAAATAGTTGATAGAGAGGTGTTTAAAAAAGTATCGGGTGATTCCAGTGTGAACTTAACATACAAACATTTGTATTTGTTTTATTTGTATAAAATCCCCAAAATTGACCCGAGGACATGGAAGGGCCCTTAGTTGCATAATCAGCCACATACTGTATCTGTATGTAAGGTGGGACATTTTTTCAACCTCACTTCCTCTTCAAACAACCAACCTAAATGTTATACCTCCTGTGGTGCATGTAGATACATATTTCCGCTGATGCTGTCACCTCACTTTGTCTCTTGACCCTCATCTCTGTTACACCAGACCAGAGAGAAGAAGTTGAAGGATGTTCAGGTTGTGTCTAGTCCTGGTTATCGTTCCAGTTTAACAACTTAATTAAAGTACTATTAGTAAACCAATGATTCTAATATTTCATACTCCTGAATCAATGTTTAACCATGTTTGATTCACACACTCAGGGAAACCAAACACTGTACACAACACCCAACCAGGACTTAGGGTTAATGTAATTAAAGTAAGTAAATGTTCATGTTGTCGGAGTTATCCTCTTCTGCACGTTCATCTTGGAGACAATGTGACTCTGCAACGCATCTATCCGGACAGAAAGTCTTATCTGATGGTACAAGAAAAACTGTAGGAAAGAATCCTCAACTTGTATTTATAACAATTAACAGATATGATAAGGATCAACA
Organism: Oncorhynchus mykiss; assembly: GCF_013265735.2. NCBI lineage: Eukaryota > Metazoa > Chordata > Actinopteri > Salmoniformes > Salmonidae > Oncorhynchus > Oncorhynchus mykiss. The sequence goes on from NC_048573.1 coordinate 19,447,822, forward strand.
TTTAAACAATGAGTTTATGGATAACCCTCAGTTCACAGTGCAAAGTGGAAATGGATTTTATAATCTACATATCTCCAACGCTCAGCCATCTGTCTCCACTACATATTTCTATGGAGCAATGAATGTTAATGTGATGAAATTCAAAAATGGGCTATTTCTCATTCTGAAAGGTGGGCTATTGTTTTATTAACAGTAATATTGTAAAATATGGCTAATTATGTTAATTGTTTAAATGTGCTAATCCATCATCAAAAGTTCTGATCTAACTTTTAATTTCAGGATCAAGCAAAACTGTTGTACAACATTCTGTGTCTGAGTCAGTCCAGCCAGGAGAATCTTTCCTCTGTGAAAGTTGTGCCCCTGAAATTACAAATGTGTTTCCTTACCCTATAAGCAGTCTATGGAGAAGGTATGACAGCAATCCATGCTTTGGTTTAACTTACTTGGCACTGTTTCAAAATGCTAAGGTATTAGTATTCGTGGCACAAATCATATTCAAGTCATGGGACCGATATTACACTTCACCAAGATGGCGTAGCAGTGCAGATGTTGTTTGTCGTTCTCCCGTGCAAATGTTGTATTTTTTGTCTAAATATACCTTCCGGCAACCCGTATCACAAAATGTGAACAGATCTGCTATTTTTGGACATTTTTGCCAGAACCTCAATCAGAAATTAAACAGCTAATCAGCTACTAGCTATTTAGTAACTGTTAGCCACTGCTAACGGCCTTTACCTTTAGCACAGACACCAGACGCTTTTAGCATGGATAATACTTGACAGCATGCCAGTCTGCGCAGGGCGTTATCAACCCTGTGCATATCAAACTGTTTTTCTCCACTGCAACACCGGATTCCTGCCGTAAGCACTGGACAATTACTCCTGATCGTCACAGCTAGCGAGCTACCACCGAGTGGCCCAACCCCGAAGCTAGCCTTGAGCCAAACCCATCTCCCGGCCTGCTCAGTGGACCCTATGATCACTCGGCTACACAGCTGATGCCTCCCGGACTCTTCACTAAAACGACAAAAATCCACTATACCACCGGAATCTTGCCGTAAGCTCTGGACCTTTGCATTGGATCATCGCTGCTAGCTAGCTGCTACCGAGTGGCTTTCGTGGCTAACGCCCTTGTCCCGAAGCTAGCACCAGTTAGCCGCGAGCCAACGCATCTCCCGGCTAGCAAACAAAATTACTCCAGGTACAATACCTCTTTTGCCAACTGGCTTGGACCCTTTGTCGACACGGTGCCCCGACATTCCATCACGACTGGTCTGCCGAAATAATTCCATCCGTTGTGCCATCAACCGGCCTTTGCCGGACGTCGGAGCAGACACTTCTACTAGCCACGGCCTGCTAACTTTTTTTTGAACGCCGTGTCTCCCGCTTGCTATTGTATTACGGCTACCTAGCGGCTTCCCTGTTTCATCTATTGCTGTTCACTGGACCCTGTGATCACTTGGCTACATAGCTGACGCCTGCTGGACTGTTCATTAATCACGGTACTCCATTTTTGTTTATTTTGTTTATCTGTCGGCCCCAGCCTCAAACAGGCCCTGTGTGTAGTTAACTGACCCACTCTGCACATTCACCGGCATTTTACCTGCTGTTGTTAGCTGATTAGCTGTTGTTGTCTTAACCGTTGTTGTCTTAGCTAGCTCTCCCAATCAACACCTGTGATTGTTTTATGGCTCGCTTTATGTCTCCCTCTAATGTCAATATGCCTTGTATACTGTTGTTTAAGATGGTTATCATTGTTTTAATTTACTGTGGAGCCCCTAGTCCCTCAACATGCCTCAGATACCGCTTTTGTCTCACCTCCCACACATGCGGAGACCTCACCCAACATAACTAGTGCGTCCAAAGAGGCAACCTCTCTCATCGTCACCAAATGCCTTGGTTTACCTCCACTGTACCTGCAAACTACCATAGCCCTGTCTTTACATTATGCCCTGAATCTATCCTACCACGCCCAGAAATCTGATTATTTTATTCTCTGTCCCAAACGCACTAGATGACTAGTTTTTATATTTTTTTAGCCACTCTCATCCTACTCCTCCTCTGTTCCTCGGGTGATGTGGAGGTTAACCCAGGCCCTGCGTTTCCCAGGTGCTCTTATTTGTTGACATCTGTCACCGTAAAAGACTTGGTTTCATGCATGTTAACATCAGAAGCATCCTCCCTAGGTTTGTTTAACTCACTGCTTTAGCACACTCCGCCAACCCTGATGGCCTTGCCGTGTCTTAATCCTGGCTCAGGAAGGCCACCAAAAAATCTGAGATTTCCATCCCCAACTATAACATTTTCTGTCAAGATAGAACTGCCAAAGGGGGAGGAGTTGCAATCTACTGCAGAGATAGCCTGAAAAGTTCTGTCATACTTTCCAGGTCCATGCCCAACAGTTCGAGCTCCTAATTTCAAAAATGTATCTCATCAGAAATAAGGCTCTCACTGTTGCCACCTGTTATAGACCCCCCTCAGCTCCCAGCTGTGCCCTGGACACCATATGTGAATTGATTGCCCCTCATCTATCTTCAGAGTTCGTTCTGTTAGTGACCTAAACTGGGATATACTTAACACCTCGGCAGTCCTACAATCTAAGATAGATGCCCTCAATCTCACAGGAACCCACAAGGCAAAACCCTGAATCCATAAACATGGGTACCCTCATAGATATTATCCTAACCAACTTGCCCTCCAAATACACCTCTGCTATTTTCAATCACGGTGATATGTATTTAATAAGAAACACTAAACATGAACACAAATACAACATAATAAAGTACACTGGCACCGAAACAGTCCCGTGTGGCACAAACACTGACACAGGAAACAATCACCCACAAAAATACCCAAAGAACATGGCTGTCTAAATATGGTTCCCAATCAGAGACAGCAATAAACACCTGCCTCTGATTGAGAACCAATCTAGGCAACCATAGACTTATATAAACACCTAGAATGAACACAACCCCATCAATCTACAAAAAACCCTAGACAGTACAAACACCCTAGATGACACAAAAACCATACATCACCCATGTCACACCCTGACCTAACCAAAATAACAAGGAAAACAAAGAATACTAAGGTCAGAGTGTGACAGGTAGGTTTGCAGGGACATTACATCCTGATTACAAAATGTGCATAATAGCATGCGTGGAGTACATTCTACTGACTAACACTTTCAGTTGTCTCAAACTCTCTTTTAAAACTGTATTCTAAATCACATCTCTGTGGTATTCTGACAGCTCTAAATAGATTTTCCAATCAGCTTAACTCATCTCTAACCCCCAGTAATGACCATCAGTCCTCACCACACACTGCCTTCACACACTTCAGTGAATCAAAACCACAAACGTTCATGCCACTAAGAGCACAACTCACTCTCTTCGTGAGAAAAGCCTGGACTAAAAATAAACGTCATAGCTGAGTAAATTTTGAAAAGAGATGATATTGTTGTTGTTGATATTGTTGAAAATATAATCCAAATATGACAACATACACATTGTCATTAAGAATATTTCACAAACAATGCAAAATGTGAATATGCATATGTGCAGGTTGAAGGGCTGTGATTCAGATTCAGAGGCCTTGAGTTATTGTAACCCATTTGTAACCAAGATTTAACTTCCTGACTGATGTTTTGAGATGTTGCTTCAACACACCAAAGTATGTTCATCTCTAGGAGACAGAATGCGTCTCCTTCCTGAGCGGTATGATGGCTGCGTGGTCCCATGGTGTTTATACTTGCGTACTATTGTTTGTATAGATGAGCCTGGTACCTTCGGCATTTGAAAATTGCTCCCAAGGATGAACCAGACTTGTGGAGGTCTACAATTTTTTTCTGAGGTCCTGGCTGATATCTTTTTGATTTTCCCATGATGTCAAGCAAAGAGGCACTGAGTTTGAAGGTGACCTTGAAATACGTCCACAGGTACACCTCCAATTGACTAAAATGACTTCAATTAGCCTATCAGAAGCTTCTAAAGCCATGACAGAATTTTCTGGAATTTTCCAAGCTGTTTAAAGGCACAGCCAACTTAGTGTATGTAAACGTCTGACCCACTGGAATTGTGATACAGTAAATTATAAGTGTAATAATCTGTCTGTAAACAATTGTTGTTAAATTGACTTGTGTCATGCACAATGTAGATGTCCTAACTGACTTGCCAAAACTACAGTTTGTTAACAAGAAATGTGTGGAGTGGCTGAAGAAAGAGTTTTAATGACTACTACCTAAGTGTATGTAAACTCCCGACTTCAAATGTAATTGACATCTATCTTGCATAATACTAGTTTGAGGTCATTTTTGCCTGTTAAAATATCTGGTTAGCTACATTATTACGATTTACAAATAGGTACAGTAACTGATAGTTATAAAGTAAAACGTTTGCTTTGTGTATTTCTTGTTTCCTCTCTACTGCCATTGTCCTGGCTGGAAGATGGTTTAGTGAATGGGTAAGTCCCAAGTCCATAGTAAATCAATAGGGCTAACTGGATAGCTAGCTAGAAACAAAGAATTGGTAGCTACCCATGAAAAATGTACATCTACCTTGTATAATATTAGTTTTAGGTGATTTTTGCCTGTTTAACTATCTGGCAAGATAGATTATTAAGATTCACACATGTAGCTGATAATCATGAAGTAAAACATTTGCTTTGTGTTGGTCTTGTTTCGTCTATTGTTGCCGTTATCTTGGCTGGAAGAAGGTGCAGTGAATGGGGAGGTGCAGCGTGTGGTAATACAGTAGGTGGAGTGCGATTGCTTCTCAAATATAATGTTTTATGCATTCTCCCCACTCTCGTCCTCACAAGAACATACTCAAGAGAACGTCCTAGGAGAATCCACTTGGAGCATGAGAGTGTGGAGCACGGAGTATGCATATTGAGAAACACCCTATAGATCAAATCAGTAGATCAAATCACCTTTTACTCCATTGTTGAAGTGTTATTCAAATGGGTAGACCCTTTCCACACACAATAATCTCTTCAAAGATGATGTCACTGTGTATGATATTTCTGTTTCTCATACAAATGGGTGAGTTAAACCTTAATATTTCTGTTAATGTGCTTCCTAAAAAATACAAGAGGTATTTTTGTATTATTCACAGACACTTTGAGGTATCTATATCCAGCACTGGAATGGTTGTATTTTGTATAATGGCTAATATATTTGAATAAGTAATGTTTTTTTTGTGTCTAGATCAAGTTTATATCTGTGACACAGTCCCAGTCAGCCCTTTGTCTATAGTATTTGTCAAAGTTGGAAGCACAACAACTTTGCATTGTGTCAACTTCAATTGCCTGTGATGGGTATATATGTTTTTGAATCTATATCTCTGATTCATTTTCTTTTTTTGTATTTTACAGTTTGTGCATTTACTATGGACAACCATATGTGATGATAGTAACTCATCTGGGAGGTAGTGTGACTCTCCCTTGCTTTTGTCCATCTAGGTTGATGACCTATGTTGATTGGTTCAATCAGGCTGTTGGACATATGCCTTTACTCATGGCATCATCACTTCAAACCAATCAAGATAGTTTTTATACAACAACTTTATCTTCCCTGGAAACTAAACATCTGAGTGTGAAGAGAGGAGTTGACAGCTGTAACCTGACCATCTCCAAGACAGAGTCAGGGGACTCAGCTACATACTATTGTAGTGTGCTTTATTCGTGACTGACCAAGCATTTAGAGAAGGAACTCTTTTAGCTGTCAAAGGAAACTTAAATTGCTTCTTTCATTTTGGCACATGCGAGTGCTCATAAAATGCTAAATTAATTAATCTAGCAGGAAAATAGGGAAATGATCTTACTCATTCTCTTGTCAGAGATTATTGGGTCAGACATGGCTCAAGAGAATCCCAACCAGTAATCAACTACACCCATCAGTGTGATCAGTGTGAGAGGAGCCCTGAGGCTGGGTCTCCTACACAGAGCTGTGTCTACAACCTCCCCAAGAGGAACCTCAGCCTCTCTGATGCTGGGACTTACTACTGTGCTGTGGCCTCATGGGGAGATGCTGTCTGGAAACTGGAACAAGCTGGAGATCAAGGATAGGTAATACATCTTACAGTTGTGTTTATATCTATTGAATGATCAACTGTGTAAAACTGTACACAGTACTACTTATTTAAATCACATAAGAAAACATGCAATCATCTATATAGTTACTATACTTATATCCCCATATATTTATCTTCACAGACAATGGAGCACTCTCCACTGTTGGTGTATTGCATAGGAGTAGCATTGGCTCTCTCTCTAATCCTGATCATTTTCCTGACTTGTTTCATTTACAATATGAACAAGAGAGAGCATGTCTGCAGTGCAGAGGTAAGTGACTTATTCTTTGAAGTTGCTCTTCTTTGATATCACCATTTAAGGTTGTATCAGTAGTGAGGGGTTGTATCTCTCAAACAAGAGGTCCAGACAGTCTCGTCTTTGGATACTCGGGTAAGTAGAATTGCTTAAAAATTGTTTCAGTTAAAATTAATAATAACATATAGTTAGTAATATTCTCCTCCATTTTATCATTGTTATTCACAGGCCCACGATGCAGACAGTCTCCAATATGTAGCTCTAAATCTGAGCAACAAGAAGAGCAGGTCTAGAAGACAGAGAAGCAACATGGAGGAAGAGACGGTCTACTCTGGGATCAGACAGTAGAACAATAAAACAGACGTCAATTAAAATTCATGAGCTCTAAATTAACTGTATTAGCTTTGTTATTTTAACTGTAGAAACTAATACAAGAAATGCGTTGCTTCTCTGCCATTTCATATCGACTTGCTTGTGATAAGATGAATAAAGCTTTCAACAATAACCAAGACAAAGGAAGTTGAATGTATTTCTTTGGGCCATACTCAGGCATCTTGATGTTGTCGTGATGAAAATTGTTTTCCCCTCTCATGCCACTTATACACCGTCACACACCAAGCAACTGATTTACAGTTACTCTGTGGTCTGTGATGAACACAAGATGAGGATGTCTCTATGCTATATGTTAGGGCCTGCTGGCCTCAGGCACACCATACCTTTGTCTCTCTGCTCCTTTCACTCTCTCCCTCTCTCTTTCTCACTAAGTGTCTCTCTATGTCTCTCTCTCTCACTCTCTCTCTCCCTCTGTTTCTCTATTTCTGTGGCTTTCAGACAGATTTCTCAGAACTCTTAGTTCTCTCATACTGTAGGTCATACTACTTCCAATTCAAATTGACCATTTTTGCAACAATAAACCAACTATTTTGACGAGGCAGTTTATCTATACCAAGTCAACTGTGAGCTATGTATTATGTAATTTGATGTAGAGAGCCGTACAGTATTCTCAATCAAACACAATCCCTGATTTTAAGTGTGATGTTAGGCCACTAGAACCACGGACTTACTCAATAACAATATCATGGGAGGGCATACTATCCATCTATTCTACTGAGTGTAAATCCTGAATGAGAGATCACTAAAAGAATACTGTATGGTATTTGCTATGTTTGTTATGTGTTTTTCGTAGATGTTTTTGGTGAGGTGAAGTGAATTGACTGTGTGGTAATAGAAGCCCTAGTGGATGACAGTGTCATAGAGGCATGCTCCAAAAAGGTCACACATTTGAGTCTCTTAGACAACAGCAGATGCAGTGATAAAGAATAAGGGAAACCATACTTTAAAAATGTGTGCTCAAATTGTACAAAACTTTGATATTCTACCTTTTGGACAATTCTGTGACTCTGAACTGTACAAGATACATGTAAAGACAACAATGTTGCCTGAATGAGGCGTCAACAAATATGATGCGGTCCAGTTCGACCAATCACCTGTAACTCCATTGTTGAAGTGTTGTCTACATGGGTGGACTCTTTCCACTCAAGACCCAAGTTGTGAAGAGCTGACAACTTTAAAGATGATCGCACTGTGTCTGATATTTCCACTTCTTGTAGAGATGGGTGAGTCAATATTTTATATTTCTCTGCTAATGTGATGTCCAAACTTGATTTGAAGACACAAGGTATCCCATTATTGTTCTACGGACACTATGACAATCCAAAGTTGTATTTAAGGTATGTAACAGCTAATATATTTTTATGTTCTCTAGTTCATGGAGTAGCTGGGACTGAATCCTCATCCATCAGTCAGAAGATTGGTCTCATGTCAGCCAACGTTGGAGACATGGTGGTTTTACGTTGCTTCAATGCAGGCGATGAGGGAATAATGTTCTCCTGGTACAAGCAAACTTTTGGAAATGTTCCTCAGCTCATCTCAACCATCTATAAGTATGGCAGGAATGCAACATTTTACCATGAGTTTAAGAATAACCCTCGCTTCTCAGTGGAAGGTGGCCAAGGAAAAAATCACCTAATGATAGCAGATGTGGAACTCTCTGATTCAGGGACATACTACTGTGGAAGTGATTATGGATACAAGGTGGAGTTTGGACAAGGATTCATTCTCATCATAAAAGGTAAGGATAAAGTTATCATTACGATACATTGTTTTGTAAATCTGAATTTACAGATATATAGTATAAATATTATGTATTCTCTTAATTAAACTAAATCTAGATTTAATACTTTTTAATTTACAACACTTGCTACAGAGATGTTCCAGAGAGATGAAATTGGTTTATTGGCCTTCTTGTCAGATTCAGGTTCCAGAAATATGATTATACTTCAGCAGCCTGTGTCTGAGTCAGTCCAGCCAGGAAACTCTGTGACTCTGAACTGTACAATCCACACTGAGACCTGTGCAGGAGAACACAGTGTCTATTGGTTCAGACATGGCTCAGGAGAATCCCATCCAGGAATCATGTACACCCATGGAGAAAGGAGTGATCAGTGTGTAAAGAGCCTTGAATCTGTGTCTCCTGCACAGAGCTGTGTCTACAACCTCCCCAAGAGGAACCTCAGCCTCTCGGATTCTGGGACTTACTATTGTGCTGTGGCCTCATGTGGGGAGATACTGTTTGGGAACGGTACCAAGCTGGATATTGAGGGTAGGTTAAACAGCTTTCATTGTTGTTCATATCTCCTATACATACGCTTGCTATTCTGAGTTTCTTCTATTTTTTCTAAAATTTCAGCAGGCGGGAGTGTAGACCCTCTTCTCTTTGTATACTGCCTTGGTGTAGCATTGGCCTTTGCGTTTATCTTGATCATTCTCCTTGCCTGCATCATTTACAAGATGAAGAAGACAACATGTCTGCAGTGCAGTGGTAAGTGATTAAAAGTTGCTTTTCGTTGATGTCACCATCTCTAGATGTAGATCAACTGGAAGACGTGGCAGTATCTATAGGTTTTGTGTCTTTTTTCTCAGAAATGGTCTCTCAGACAAGAGGTCCTACAATTTCCCAGTCAGATGCAGGGGTAAGAGGAAATCATTTTTTACGTTGCATGTCTTATACAAATACACATTATTAGACTTGGCTTGCTTTACCAAATTGTGCAAAATGTAATACACTTAATATCAACAAAACAATTTTGTTCTTCACAGAGCCAAGATGCAGACAGTCTCCATTACGCAGCTCTGCCTCTGAGCAACAAGAAGAACAGGTCTAGAAGACAGAGAGGAAACATGGAGGAAGAGACAGTGGTCATGTACTCTGGAATTAGACAGTAGTATCACGTTTCAGGCATGACCCAGATGTAGACAGTGTCGATGAAACAAAGGTTTATTTCTAATAAAGGGGCAGGCAAACGACAGGTCAAAGGCAGACAAGGGTCAGTAATCCAGAGAAGGTGCAACAGGTACAGAACGGCAGGGGTCAATACATTCTCAGGGTCAGGGCAGGCAGGGGTCAATAATCCAGTGAGGTAGGGCAAGGTATAGAATGGCAGGCAGGCTCAGGGTCAGGGTCAGGGCAGGCAGAAAGGTCAAAACCGGGAAGGACTAGGTAACAGGAGCAATAAATAGACAGGAGCAGGGGAACAAATGCTGGTAGGTTTCATGAACAAAACGAACTGGCAACAGAAAAACAGAGAACACAGGTATAAATACACAGGGGATAATGGGGAAGATGGGCGACATCTGGAGGGGGGTGGCGACAAGCACAAATACAGGTAAAACAGATCAGGGATTGAAAAGTAGTACTGGATGAATGAAATACTTTCCCCTTCATACTAGTTAGCTCTTTAACTAGCTCTAGCTTCATTAGCTAATTCTATGAATGGATATGCAGAAAAAGGTTATGAAATCAGTTGTTAACGATTTTGTTAATGTAATACAAAGTATGCATCATTTCATGCATTGCTTCTCTGTCAAACTTATTTTACATTTGATTTGCATTTGTCAAGAAAAATAAATAAATAATTTTCAAGTGTTAAACCAAATATATTTTGATAATTTGAACTCATGCATTCTGTTCACACACCTCTGTGGTCATAGTGGAGGGTGTTACAGTGACTTTCCAATATTGGAAACTAACCTTTCATAGACCTTTAACACAGGAAGACTGACCTGCAGCAACACACTGTACTCTACTTTTCCTCTCAGGGCCAGAGTACTGTTCATGCCCCTTAGTGCACCAATGGTCTCTTCACACAGTGCTCACAATGTAAAGGTCAATGTCTTCTCATTTATGTGAAGTCAGGTAGTCCCTTGCATCATGTTACATTAAATAACGTAGGCCTCTTTCAACATAATTACTCATAGTGAAAGTGTAGGAGGTTTTCTTCTTTGTTTTCTCTTTAAGACCTAGGCCTACAGATTGCATGCCACACAAACCTTCACATACACAGCAAAATATTTACAGGTTTTCTGCGGTCTGCTGTGAAAAATACCCAAGGCTGAGGCCATCTACACTTTAAGGCCTGTTGGCCTTCTGCACGGGACCCTCTATGTCTCTCTCTCTCTCTGTGTGTCTTTCTTTCTCTGTCTCTCTGTGTGGTTTCAGCAGGATGTCTCAGTGGTGTCAGTCAGTTGTATCACATACTCTTTTGCTCTTCATGTTGTCCTTTTTTATCAACAATAGAACACTCTTTTTATGAGGCAGCTAGTTCTCTATATATAGTCAAATGACATCTGTGAAAAAACTAAATTAACTATTTATTAGGTAATTAGACATGGAGATCTGAAGTCCGTAGTTAAACACAAACCGTGGTTTGAAGTGTGATGTAAAGTATCATCATCATCGGGGCCAAGAAGAAAGAGCCTCCTAATTATATAACCCAAGGGATTTTATCCGTCAATACATTGGAAAATAAATTGTTTCTCTGTGTTACTAAGTGACTGTGTGGAAGTCATATAGGCCCTAGAGGATGACAGTGTCATAACATGTGGCCAACCAGACCCCAACTACTGTATCACTCCCATGGACCACAATTGCAAGAAAAACATTAAGTAAAGGGATCAATTGACTCTTGCTGTTGTGTCTTTTACTTTGGGTGGACAAGCCCTTTGTTGGCCAGCTGCAGTACATAGTATTGCAGACAGTATGAGCTGCAGTTAGACCTAATAAAGGACATATCAACAGTAGTGACATTGTTAAAAAAATAAACCTGAACATCGACATATTCAAATTTGCTATGTGATAAAGTTGTGCAACACAGAATCAAGCTGTACAACAAAATAAGAGGACAGTATTTGTTCCATTCGTGGCCTACTGGGCGTTCTATCGAGTGTTCAGCCAATCAAATTTGACCATCAAAAACAGACGGTACCTGAGATGAACCAATGATCGCAAATGCAAGTTTCCATTATTTTCTGTAGAGAGACTGCATTTTACACAAGTCAGTCTCATCCCTTGAAGGAGAATAAAAGATTAATAAGCTCCTCACCTTTCTGGAAAGCATGGAAGTAACATCTAGCTCAATTGACTAATGTTATACATGTTTACTATACAATTAAAGTGTTTACCATAGGCGTTTGGTAAATGTTTTAAATGCAGTAAATATAGTTGTTTTTTCAGTAGCATCTCAAACACCAGTTATTGTCTATCCCACGTCTTCTCAGAAAGCAAAGCTGGGCGACAATGTGACTATTGAACGACACATGACAAGTGAGAACATAAACTACATGGTATGGTACAACATCAGTGCTTCAGTACATTGCTAAATCTTCTAAGTACCTGAGGGATGTGCTATTCTACAATAAATTTGATGATGGGTGATTCACTGTGATGGCTGGCAAAAATACGTTTCACCTCAATATTTCTGCCACAAAGCAAGAGGACGTTGGGACCTACTCTAACATAGACACAGGAAGCAGGAAGCAGGTGCAGTTAGTGAGTTTAATGATAACGAACATGCCACTGCCTGTCACCAAGGGAGTACTCCAAGGCTCGATCCTAGGCCCCACACTCTTCTCAATTTACATCAACAACATAGCTCATGCAGTAGGAAGCTCTCTCATCCATGTATATGCAGATGATACCGTATTATACTCAGCTGGACCCTCTCTGGATATTGTGCTAAATGCTCTACAACAAAGATTTCTTAGTGTTCAACAAGCTTTCTCTGTCCTTAACCTTGTTCTGAACACCTCCAAAACAAAGGTCATGTGGTTTGGTAAGGTGTGATTACTACCTCTCAGGTTTTAAAGCTTGAGGTAGTCACCTCATACAAGTACTTGGGAGTATGGCTAGATGATACACTATTCTTCTCTCAGGCAGGCTAAAGTTAAATCTAGACTTTTTCACCCCTGCTGCCAAACTAACCCTGATTCAGATGACCATTTTACCCATGCTAGATTACGGAGACATAATTTATAGATCGGCAGGTAAGGGTGCTCTCGAACCGCTAGATGTTCTTTACCATTCAGCCATCAGATTTGCCACCAATGCTCCTTATAGGACACATCACTGCACTCTATACTCCTCTGTAAACTGGTCATCTCTGTATATCCGTTGAAAGACCCACTGGTTGATGCTTATTTATAAAACCCTCTTCGGGCTCACTCTTCCCTATCTGAGATATCCACTGCAGCCCTCACCCTCCACATACAACACCCTTTTCTGCCAGTCACATTCTGTTAAAGGACCCAAAGCACACACATACCTGGGTCGCTCGTCTTTTCAGTTCGCTGCAGCTACCGACTGGAACGAGCTGCAACAAACACTCAAACTGGACTGTTTTATCTCAATCTCTTCATTCAAAGACTCAATCAGGGACACTCTTACTGACAGTTGTGGCTGATTCGTGTGATGTATTGTTGTCTCCACCTTCTTGCCCTTTGTGTTGTTGTCTGTGCCCAATAATGTTTGTACCATGTTTGTGCTGCTACCATGTTGTGATCCTACCGTGTTGTCATGTTGTGTTGCTACCATGCTGTGTTGTCATGTGTTGCTGCATTGCTATATTGTTGTCTTAGGTCTCTCTTTATGTAGTGTTGTCTCTCTTGTCGTGATGTGTGTTTTGTCCTATATTTATATTTGATTTATTTTTCATTTTTAATCCCAGCCCCTTTTTAATCGCAGGAGGCCTTTTGCTTTTTGGTAGGCTGTCATTGTAAATAAGAAATGTTCTTAAAACTGACTTGCCCAGTTAAATAAAGGTTAAATTAAAAAAATCAAACAATTAAAATCAGCTGTAGAAGTTGCAAATCCCCCAAAATATTGTAACCCCTTTATGGTGGTTGGGACTGGCTATGACCTGACAGCATCCCATCTTCTTTTAATCCATCATGACTCCTTGTGGGCCGATCTGGTAACCCAAAAAGAAGACATCCTCCTGATGGAATTGGCACTTCTCCGCTCTGACGTACAGGTGGTTGGCCAGGAGGCATTCCAGGACTACTTGTTCATGAGTGATGTGATTCTCCAAGGTAGATGTGTAGGCAAGGATGTCGTCAATATACACGATCACCTGGAGTCCAAGTATGTCTCAGAAAACCTCATTGACGAATGCCTGGAACACTGACGGAGCATTGGCTAATCCAAAAGGAATCACCAAGTACTCGTAGTGACCAGACATCGTACTGAAAGCAGATCAAATTGTAGACACTCCGCAGGTCCAACTTGGCAACAAAAAAAATGGGCCCCGCAACCCTCCGTCTTTCTTGGGCACGAAGAAGGAGAGTGCCAAGGCAGAGGAGGTGGACGTGTGAATTAAACCCTGCTCGAGAGCCTCCTGGATGTACTCCTACATAGTCTTGGTTTCAGCCACCAACAGAGGGTAGATGCGGAGACGCAGAGCCTGCAAGCATGTCCATAGCACTGTCCCAGGGGCGATAAGGAAGGAGACAGGTGGCACGGGTCTTGGAAAAAAAACTCCCAAAGATCCTGGTATACCCCCGGGATGTTGGCTGAAGGGCAACCCTAGGACTCTCAACTGACGTGGAACACAGGGAAGGGAAAGCAGGTCTTCCGACATTCGGGTGCCCCTCTGCCCAAGAACACTAAGGTAACCGGCCTAAATGACTACCGTCCCATAGCGCTCACGTCTGTAGCCATGAAGTGCTTTGAAAGGCTGGTTATGGCTCACATCAACAGTATTATCCCAGAAACCTTAGACCCACTCCAATTTGCAAACTGCCCCAACAGATCCACAGATTATGCAATCTCTATTGCACTCCACACTGCCCTTTCACATCTGGACAAAAAGGAACATCTACAGTATGTGAGAATGCTATTCATTGATGACATCTCAGTGTTCAACACCATAGTGCCCTCAAAGCTCATCACTAAGCTAAGAACCATGGGACTGAAAACCTCCCTCTGCAACTGGATCCTGGACTTCCTGATGGGCCGCCCCCAGGTGGTAAAGGTAGGTAACAACACATCCACCACGCTGATCCTCAACACAGGGGCCCCTCAGGGGTGTGTGCTCAGTCCCCTCCTGTACTCCCTGTTCAATCATGACTGCATGACCAGGCACGACACCAACAGCATCATTAAGTATGCTGATGACACAACAGTGCTAGGCCTGATCACCGACAATGATGAGACAGCCTACAGGGAGGAGGTCAGAGAACAGACCGTGTGGTGCAAGGACACAAACCTCTCCCTCAACGTGATCAAGAGAAAGGGGATGATTGTGGACTACAGGAAAAAGAGGAACGAGCATGCCCCCATTCTCATTGATGAGGTGTAGTGGAGCAGGTTGAGCGCTTCATGTTCCTTGGTATCCACATCACCAACAAACTAACATGGTCCAAGCACACCAAGACAGTCGTGATGAGGGCACGACAAACCTATTTCCCCTGAAGAGACTGAAAAGATTTGGCATGGGTCCTCAGATCCTCAAAAGGTTCTACAGCTGCACCATCGAGAGCATCCTGATGGGTTGCATCACTGCCTGGTATGGCAAGGCCCTACATGGGGTAGTGCATACAGCCCAGTACATCACTGGGGCCAAGCTTCCTGCCATCCAGGACCTCTATACCAGGCGGTGTCAGAGGAAGGCCCTAAAATTGGTCAAAGTCTCCAGCCTCCCTAGACATAGACTGTTCTCTTCGCTAGCGTGTGGCAAGCATTACTGGAGCACCAAGTCTATGTCCAAAATTCTAAACAGCTTATACCCCCAAGCCAAAAGACTCCTGACCATCTAATCAAATGGCTACCCAGACTGTTTGTATTGCCTCCCCCTTTTTTACGCTGCTGCTACTCTGTTGTTACAGTGCCTTGCGAAAGTATTCGGCCCCCTTGAACTTTGCCAGTCTCTCGATGTGCAAAACTAATAGAGACATACCCCAAGCGACTTACAGCTGTAATCGCAGCAAAAGGTGGCGCTACAAAGTATTAACTTAAGGGGGCTGAATAATTTTGCACGGCCAATTTTTCAGTTTTTGATTTGTTAAAAAAGTTTGAAATATCCAATAAATGTCGTTCCACTTCATGATTGTGTCCCACTTGTTGTTGATTCTTCACAAAAAAATACAGTTTTATATCTTTATGTTTGAAGCCTGAAATGTGGCAAAAGGTCGCAAAGTTCAAGGGGGCCGAATACTTTCGCAAGGCACTGTATCTATGGGGCGGCAGGTAGCCTAGTAGTTAGGCTGTTGGGCTTGTTACCGAAGAGTTCCTAGATCAAATCCTCGAGCTGACAAGGTAAAAATCTGTTGTTCTCCCCTGAACAAGGCAGTTAACCCACGGTTCCTAGACCTTAATTGTGAATAAGAATTTGTTCTTAACTGCTTTGCCTAGTAAATCTATGCATATTCACTTTAATAACTCTACCTACATGTACATATTACCTCGACTAACCGGTGTCCCCACACATTGACTCTGTACCGGTACCCCCTGTATACAGCCTCACTACTGTTATTTTACTGCTGCTCTTTAATTATTTGTTACTTTTATTTCTTTTTTAAAATAATTTTCTTTAAACTGAGGGCTTGTAAGTAAGCACTTTACCGTAAGGTTGTATTCGGTGTATGTGATTTTGAAGTTTGCAGGGACATTGCATCCTGATTACATAATGCATAGAGTACATTCTATTGGCTAACACTTTAGTTGTCTTAAACTATTTTTTTAAGCTGTTTCCTGCATCACATCTCTCCGGCCCTAATTAGATTTTCCACTCAGTTTAACTCATCTCTAACCCCCAGTAATGACCATCAGTCCTCACCACACACGGTCTTCACACACCTCAGTGAATCAAAACCACAAACATCCATGTCACTAAGTGCACAACTCACTCTCTTCATAAGAAAAGCCTGAACTAAAAATAGACTTCTTACCTGAGTATATTTTGAAGAGAGCTGATATTGTTGAAAAGATAATCTAAATATCAAATCATATCAAATCAAATTGTATTGGTCACATGCACATATTTAGAATATGTTATTGCGGGTGTAGCGATATGCTTGTGTTCCTAGCTCCAACAGTGCAGTAGTATCTAACAATTCATAACAATACACAAATCTAAAAGTAAAAGAATGAATTAATTAATTTTAGGATGAGCAATGTCGGAGTGGCATTGACTAAAATACAGAAGAATAGAATACAGTAAATACATATGAGATGAGTAAAGCAGTGTGTAAACATGATTTAAGTGACTAGTGATTCCATGTCTATGTATATAGGGAAGCAGCCTCTAAGGTGCAGCGTTGAGTAACCGGGTGGCAGCTGGCTGGTGATGGCTATTTAAAAGTCTGATGGCCTTGAGATAGAAGCTGTTTTTCAGTCTCTCGGTCACAGCTTTGATGCACCTGTACTGACCTCGCCGTCTGGAAGATAGCGGGGTGAAAAGGCCGTGGCTCGGGTGGTTGATGTCCTTGATGATCTTTTTGCCCTTCCTGTGACATCGGGTGCTGTAGGTGTCCTGGAGGGCAGGCAGTGTGCCCCCGGTGATGGGTTGGGAAGACCGCACCATCCTAAGGAGAACCGTGTGGTTGTGTGCGGTGCAGTTGCCATACTAGTCACTGATACAGCCCGACAGGATGCTCTCAGTTGATTGAGTTGGAGGTGTGTGTGGCCACGCAGTCATAGGTGAACAGGGAGTACAGGGGGCTGAGCATGCACCCTTGTGAGGCACCTGTGTTGAGGATCAGCGAGGTGGAGGTATTTTTTCCTACCTTCACCACCTGGGGTCAGCCTGTCAGGAAGTCCAGGACCCAATTGCACAGGGCGGGGTTCAGACCCAGGGCCCCGAGCTTAATGATGAGCTTAAAGGGTACTATGGTGTTGAAGGCTGAGATATAGTCAATGAACAGCATTCTGACGAAGGCATTCCTCTTGTCTAGATGGGATAGGGCAGTATGCAGTGCGATGGTGATTGCATTGTCTGTGGATCTATTGGGGCGGTAAGCAAATTGCTGTGGGTCTAGGGTGTCAGGTAAGGTAGGGGTGATCTGATCCTTAACTAGACACTCAAAGCACTTAATGATGACAGAAGTGGGTGCTACGGGGTGAAATTAATTTAGTTCAGTTACCTTTGTTTTGCAATGTAAACATTGTAACTGAGACGTTTTCACAAACAATACAAAATGTGAATATGCATATGTGCAGCTTGAAGTACTGCACTTCAATTATCTTTCAATAGGGTGCAGCAGTGTACAAGGAAGTCCCCATAACTGCCTGAACAGTAGAGTTGTCAGCAACTTTTAGAATTGTCAAAATGTTCAAATTGTTCACTAAGAATCGTTGAAAATGAACTTTCCTGTGATAGATCATCTGTATAGTCATAATATCTGTCAACAAAGGCTCAACAAATACATTATGTTGCTGTTAACAATCTATAAAAATGTAATATACACCTTAAGTTCATGGGAAAAACACACCTATATTTCAGCATCATAGAGTTACTTGCTTCCATCAGGCTAGGTAGTCATCATCACTGGATCATTGCTACTAACATCAACTAAGTTATTATAAAGTGTAGCTTAGTTACCAGGAGGAGCCACACAATCATTCAAAATAAAACTGGGTAGTAGAGTGCTCTCTATATGACAACGACAATGACTCATGTGTTTGTGTGTAATTTTGTATCGAGTTCCAGAGTATTTGAATAAGGATGGGAGAAAACCTATTTATTCACGTCATCTCTCCTCTGTAATGTGTTGTCTTCTTTTAGTTGTGTTGATAGCATGTCATTCACACCCACCCCCACATAGTGAACAAGTTAACAGGTACTCTGCAGTCTACTGTAAGCCCAAGACAAGGTCGTATCTATGCTTTGGTCAGGTGGGCCTGCTGGCTTTGTGCACACAGGACCCTCCACCTGCTCTCTGTTTCTCTGTCTCTATGTGGTTTTCAGCAGGATGTCTTTGTGGTGTCACTGTTGTTCTCCCTATCTTTACTTGTAATTCATGTTGCCCCTGACAGTTTACAGCCACAGCAAAACAGTTATTTATTAAACTGACTCTAAAATATATTTAGTTACCTGAAATCAGTTACACACCACAGAGAACTGCTGATGAACCCTATTTGAACTCTCTGAGTGAACCGACTCATGTGTGATACATTTATTCTAGATTCATCGGCTCAGGGGGAGGGGCGAGTTGATGATGATGTCATGGGTGAACTTTCAGTACATTCTCAATCAGACAAGTCTTATAAGACTACTGCAGGATGCTCTGTCAGAAGGAGAGCAATAGAGGAGGATCCTCCCTCTGATAGATTGCGTCCTATGAGAACAGCACTAACCAGAGAATGAAACAGACTACATAAAATGTGTCACATGCATTAGTTAATAAGCTGGGGTGTCATGTCAGCCACGTACTCTCGGTGGTACACATCAGTTAGTGCATGTTTCTGTAAATTATATACAGGGAATGTATGACTGACTAAAATGTACGTGTTTCATTCTTTAAGTGTTTCCCCCACATATGTTTTTTTAAACCTTTATTTAACCAGGTAGGCTAGTTGAGAACAAGTTCTCATTTACAACTGCGACCTGGCCAAGATAGAGCAAAGCAGTTCGACACATAGAACAACTTTCTCTTGCCTATGGAAGTTACACATGAAATAGGCAATGGTGGCGAAGTAATTACAATATAGGAATTAAACACTGGAATGGTAGATGTGCAGAAGCTGAATGTGCAAGTAGAGATACTGGCTGCAAAGGAGCAAGATAAATAAATAAATACAGTATGGGGATGTGGTAGTTGAATGGGCTATTTACAGATGGGCTATTTACAGATGGGCTATGTACAGGTGCAGTGATCTGTGAGCTGCTCTGACAGCTGGTGCTTAAGTTAGTGAGGGAGATAAGAGTCTCCAGCTTCAGTGATTTTTGCAGTTCGTTCCAGTCATTGGCAGCAGAGAAATGGAAGGAAAGGCAGCCAAAGGAAGAATTGGCTTTGGGGCTGACCAGTGAGATATACCTGCTGGAGCGTGTGCTACGGGTGGGTGCTGATATGGTGACCAGTGAGCTGAAATAAGGCGGGGCTTTACCTAGCAGAGACTTGTAGATGACCTGGAGCCAGTGTGTTTGGCGGCAAGTATGACGTGAGGGCCAGCCAACGAGAGCGTACTGGTCCCAGTGATGGGTAGTATATGGGTCTTTGGTGACAAACTGGTGATAGACTGCATCCAATTTGTTGAGTAGAGTGTTGGAGGCTATTTTTTAAATTACATCGCCAAAGTCGAGGATCGGTAGGATGGTCAGTTTTACGAGGGTATGTTTGGGAGCATGAGTGAAGGATGCTTTGTTGCGATATAGGATGCTGATTCTTGACTTAATTTTGGATTGGAGATGCTTAATGTGAGTCTGGAAGGAGAGTTTACAGTCTAACGAGACAGCTAGATATTTGTAGAAGTCAGAACCATCAAGAGTAGTGATGCTGCGGACAGGTGCGGACAGCGATCGGTTGAATAGCATGCAATTAGTTTTACTTGTATGTAAGAGCAATTGGAGGCCACGGAAGGAGACTTGTATGGCATTGAAGCTCACCTGGAGGTTAGATAATATCCTCTTGAAGCTAGGGGGCACTATTTTTATGTTTGGAAAAATAACGTTCCCAAAGTAAACGGCCTATTTCTCAGGACCAGATGCTAGAATATGTATATAATTGACAGATTATGATAGAAAACACTCTAAAGTTTCCAAAACTGTCAAAATATTGTCTGTGAGCATAACAGAGCTGATATTGCAGGCGAAACCCTGAGGAAAATCAAACCAGGAAGTGGCTTCTATTTTGAAAACTCCATGTACCATAGCCTGCCTTCGCCCCATTTAAAGGGATATCAACCATATTCCTTTTCCTATGGCTTCCTCAAGCTGTGAACAGTCTTTAGACATAGTTTCAGGCTTTTATTTTGAAAAATGAGCGAGAAAGAACCCATCGCGTCAGTGGATGGCTGGGTGCCAGCAGAGTTTTTCATGCGCAACAGCCATTTTCTTTCTCTCGCCTATGGAAGAAGCTACATTCCGGTTGACATATTATCGATTATATATTGTAAATACAACCTGAGGATTGATTATAAAAAACATTTGACATCTTTCTACGCACTATTTGAATTTTACTACGATACTATTTGGAATTTTCGTCTGCGATGTCGTGACCGCTCGAGCTTGTGAATTTCTGAACATAACGCGTCAAACAAGTGGAGGTATTTTGGATATAAAAATCATCTTTATGGAACAAAAGGAACATTTATTATGTAACTGGGAGTCTCGTGAGTGCAAACATCCGAAGATTATGAAAGGTAAGTGATTTAATTTATTGCTTTTCTGACTTTCGTGACCAATCTACTTGGCTGCTAGCTGTTTGTGATATTTTGTCTACTGAGAGATGTTCTTACATAAACGCTTGTTATGCTTTCGGCAAAAAGCTTTATTGAAATCTGACACACCAGGTGGATTAACAAGTTAAGCTGTGTTTTGCTATATTGCACTTGTGATTTCATGAAAATGAAATAGTTTTAGTAATTTAATTTGAATTTGGTGCTCTGCAATTCAGCGGAAGTTGATGACAATTATCCCGCTAAAGGGATAGGTGCACCAAGAGGTGCTCCTGATTTAACAATTTGGCATACAAGTTTTTTAATAAGGCATATGAACGTTCACATATTCCAGGAGGAATTTCTGCCAAAAAACAAATTTTGATTATAAAAAAAAGTTTACGTTAAAATGGCTCTCCTGTGAAGTAGTGACGCGCAACATACCCCTAGTTTCCTGAAACGAGTAACATATACTCATGGTGCTCCACCCCTGTTCACCCTTATACTGTGGCATTCTGCAATAGCATTGAATATCCCCTACGATATGCAGCTTTTTTTTTCTTCACGGCTGGTCATGCTTACCACCTTGCTACTCCTACCCTAGCCAACATCTCAGCACCCCTTGCAGCAACCCCCCCCCCCCCCCACCCCGTCTTCAAAGGGGGAGACACCACTCTAGTCACTCTAGACCACTCAAGACACTCTAGACAATTTAGACCACTCTAGACCTATCTAGACCTATATCTGTCCTGCCCTGACATTTATGGAATCTTCAATGCCGAGTTAATAAACAGATCACCAACCATTTCGAATCCCACCGTACCTTCTCCACTATACAATCTGGTTTCAGAGCTGGTCATGGGTGCACCTCAGCCACGCTCAAGGTCCTAAACGATATCATAACCACCATCGACAAAAGACAGTACTGTGCAGCCGTCTTCATCGACCTGGCCAAGACGTTCGACTCTGTCAATCACCGCATTCTTATTGGCAGACTCAATGGCCTTGGTTTCTCAAATGATTGCCTCGCCTGGTTCACCAACTACTTCTCTGATGGAGTTTAGTGTGTCAAATCGGAGGGCCTATTGTCCGGACCACTGGCAGTCTCTATGGGGGTGCCACAGGGTTCAATTCTTTGGCTGACTCTTTTCTCTGCATATAACAAAGATGTTGCTCTTGCTGCTGGTGATTCTCTGATCTACCTCTACACAGACAACACCATTCTGTAAACAGCAGGCCCTTCTATAGACCTCCAAACAACCTTCAACACCATACAACTCTCCTTCCGTGGCCTCCAACTGCTTTTAAATGCTAGCAAAACTAAGTGCATGTTCTTCAACCGATTGCTGCCCGCACCCTCCCGCACGACTAGCATTACTACGCTGGATGGTTCTGATCTAGAATATGTGGACAACTACAAATACCTAGGTGTCTGGTTAGCCTGTAAACTCTCCTTCTAGAATCGGCTTCCTATTTCGCAACAAAGCCTCCTTCACTCATGCCGCCAAACATACCCTCGTAAAACTGACTCTCCTACCGATCCTTGACTTCGGCTAAGTCATTTATAAAATAGCCCCCAACACTCTACTCAGCAAACTGGATGTAGTCCATCACAGTGCTATCCGTTTTATCACCAAGCCCCATATACTACCCACCACTGCGACCTGTATGCTCTCGTTGGCTGGCCTTCACTACATATCCATCACCAAACCCACTAGCTCCAGGTCATCTATGTCTTTGCTAGGTAAAGCCCCGCCTTATCTCACCTCACTGGTCACCAAAGCAACACCCACCTGTAGTATGCACTCCAGCAGGTATATTGCACTGGTCATCCACAAAGCCAACACTTCCTTTGGCCGCCTTTCCTTCCAGGTCTCTGCTGCCATTGACTGGAACGAATTGCAAAAATCCATGAAGCTGGAGTCTTGTATCTCCCTCTCTAACTTTCAGCATCAGCTGTCTGAGCAGCTCACTGATCTCTGTACCTGTACACAGCCGATCTGTAAATAGCACACCCAATTTCCTCATCCCCATATTATTACTTACCCTCTTGCTCTTTTGCTCCACAGTATCTCTACTTGCAGGCCCCTATGGTAGACCCAGGGTCAGGGCCAGATCAGGAGGCAGTGATGGTGTGTCCAGGGTAGATGGTCGAACAGCTCGGACCACAGGAGCAGGAATAGGTAGTGTGTCCCCCATAGTCAGGTTGGGAGGTTGAGCTCAGTGGTAGCAGGACCAGGACTGGAGCTAGGCTTCCTGGACACCCCGAATGGGACCAGGGCTGTGGCTGGGTCAGTTGAGGCTGTACTGTCTACAGCTGGTGACAGTGGTGTGGCTGTGGCCCCCAATGGGCCTAGGTTAGGGCTGGACTAGTCATCGGAGTTAGCAGCAGGTGGGTTCAGTGCTGCTGAAGGGTCTCCTAATGCAGGGACATGCAGAGAGTCAGAGGACGGCAGGGCCTCTGCCGCTGCCAGTGTGACCTGTATAGTTAAGAGGGTGGGCAAGTGCCCGGCCCCATAGTAACCTCCCTAGAAACCTATCAGGGCGAGTTTGAGAGGCAGGAACAGGAGTGAAGTGTGCAGCTCAGGGTTGCGAGGTGCTGATAACAGTCACCGGCATTGCTTTTGTAATAAGTGATTTGGGGGAAACTGAGAAGAGGGGGTGTCTCTGTGTTAATGTCAGCTGGTGCACAATATCTAATATTAAGAAATTCTCAAGGCTCTGCTCGCCTAAGTTAGAATACCCCATGATAAGGTGTAGACCATACTATTTACCAATAAATTTTTTATCTATATTTTTCATAGATGTCAATTTACCACCACAAACCAAATGCTCACCCAGAGGCAGAGCTCCTAGTGGCCAGAGCCTTTAATGCAGGAAAAGTCAAATCTGTTTTACCTCACATCTGTTAGCATGTCACTTGTGTAACTAGATGTTAAAACACTCTAGATCACCTTCACTCCACACACAGAGACGCATACATAGTTCTCCCTGGCACACCATTTAAATATGACCGTAACTGTATCAATTAAATGTATTTATAAAGCCCTTTTTACATCCGCCGCTGTCACATAGGGCTGTACAGAAACCCAGCCTAAAACCCCAAACAGCAAGCAATGCAGATGTAGAAGCACAAGAAATAAAAAAATAAAAAACTTCCTAGAAATGCCAGACCCTAGGAAGAAACCTAGAGAGGAACCAGGCTCTGAGGGGTGGCCATTCCTCTTCTGGCTGTGCTGGGTGAAGATTATAACAGAACATGGCCAAGATGTTCAAACGTTCATAGATGACAAGCAGGGTCAGATAATAATAATCACAGTGGTTGTAGAGGGTGCAACATGACAGCACCTCAGGAGTAAATGTCAGTTGGCTTTTCATAGCTGATCATTCAGAGTTTGAGATAGCGGGTGCGGAAGACAGAGAGTCCAAAACAGCAGGTCCGGGACAAGGTAGCACATCCAGTGAACAGGTCAGGGTTCCATAGCCGCAGGCAGAACAGTAGAAACTGAAGCAGCAGCATGACCAGGTGGAATGGGGACAGCAAAGATGCATCAGGCCAGGTAGTCTTGAGGTATGGTCCTAGGGCTCATGTCCTCCGAGAGAGAGAGAGAGAGAGAGAAAGAAAGAAAGAAAGAATTAGAGAGAGCTTACTAAAATTCATACAGGACACTGGGTGAGACAGGAGAAATACTCCAGATATAGCAGACTGACCCTAGCCCCCCGAAACTATTTCAGCATAAATACTGGAGGCTGAGACAGGAGCGGTATCATCCTGATTCCTCCTTACAAGCAAAAACTCAAACAGGAAGTACCAGCTACACCCTCAATGCGGAAGTGTTCCAATGAAGCGGATGTTAAGCTACACGACTGTTTCACTAGCACCGACTGGACCAAGACAGAATCCTACTACACCGGTTCTGATGCTCGGCGAATGTGGCAGGACTTGCAAACTATCACAGATTACAAAGGGAAACCCAGCTGTTAGCTGTCCGGTGATGCAAGCCTACCAGATGATCTAAATACCTTCTATGCTCGAGTGTGATGTTAGGCCACTAGAACAATGGACCTACTCAATAACACTATCATGGGAGGGCATTCTAGCCATCTTTTCATTTGAGTGTAAATAATGAATGAAAGATCACTAAAAAAAGACTACGTTGATGTGTTTGTTATATGTTTTTCATAGATGTTTTTAATGAGGTGAAGATACTGTGTTGTGATAGAAGCCCGAATGGTTGACACCTGCATTGCTTGCTGTTTGGGGTTTTAGGCTGGGTTTCTGTACAGCACTTTGAGATACCAGCTGATGTACGAAGGGCTATATAAATACATTTGATTTGATTTTGATTTGATTTGATTTGACAATGTCATAGCATGCAAATTCCAAAATGGTCACAAATTTGAGTATCTTAGACAACTGTAGCTGAAGTGATAAATAATAAGTGAAACCTTGCTTCAAAAATGTGTCCTCAATTTGTACAAATCTAAACGATGAGATTCTACCTGTAGGACAATTCTGAAACTCTGAACTGTACAAGATACACGTAAAGACCACAGTCATGCCTGAGTGAGGCGTAAACAAATATTATGCAGTCCAATTCGACCAATCACCTGTAACTTCATTGTTGAAGCGTTGTCTACATGGGTGGACTCTTTCCACTCAAGACCCAAGTTGTGAAGAGCTGACAACTTTAAAGATGATCGCACTGTGTCTGATATTTCCACTTCTCCTAGAGATGGGTAAGTCAATATTTTACATTTCTCTGCTTATGTGATGTCCAAACTTGATTTGGAGACACAAGGTATCCAATTATTGTTCTACAGACATTTTGACAATCCAAGGTTGTAATTGAGATATGTAACAGCTAATATATAATAATGTTCTCTAGTTCATGGACTAGCTTGGACTGAGTCCTCATCCATCAGTCAGAAGAATGGTCTCATGTCAGCCAACGTTGGAGACACAGTGGTTTTGCTCTGCTTCAACAAAGGCGACGTGGGAATAATGTTCTCCTGGTACAAGCAAAGTTTTGGAAATATTCCTCAGCTCATCTCGACAATCTATAAGTATGACAGGAATGCAACATTTTACCATGAGTTTAAGGATAACCCTCGCTTCTCAGTAGAAGGTGGCCAAGGAAAAAATCACCTAATGATAGCAGATGTGGAACTCTCTGATACAGGCACATACTATTGTGGAAGTGCTTTTGGAAACAATGTGGAGTTTGGACAAGGATTCATTCTCATCATAAAAAGTAAAGAGAAAGTTATTATTATGATGATTTTTTTTGTAAATCTGAATTTACTTGTATACAGTGTAAATATGATGCATTCACTGGATAAGATGCGATCTTCATTGAATCAATTTTGATTTATAAAACTTGCCATAGGGATACGCTAGAGAGATGAAATGTGTTTATTGACCTTCTTGTCAGGTTCCGGGTCCAGAAATATGCCTGTTATGCATCAGTCTGTGTCTGAGTCAGTCCAGCCAGGAGATTCTGTGACTCTGAACTGTACAATACACACAGAGACCTGTGCAGGAGAACACAGTGTCTATTGGTTCAGACATGGCTCAGGAGAATCCCATCCAGGAATCATTTACACCCATGGAGACAGGAGTGATCAGTGTGAGAAGAACCCTGAGGCTGGGTCTCCTACACAGAGTTGTGTCTACAACCTCCCCAAGAGGAACCTCAGCCTCCTTATGCTGGGACTTACTACTGTGCTGTGGCCTCATGTGGGGAGATACTGTTTGGGAACGGGACCAAGCTGGATGTTGTCCGTAAGTGATAATTCTGATATGTTCTGATATTATTTCATGGTGCTATGAAGAAACTCAATGCCTGGTGGAGCAAAATGTCCTGAATCTCCTCTATTACTGTCTGTATTTCTACAGATGGTTGTAAGGAGGACCGTGTTCTCTTGGTGTACTGTCTGGGTGCAGCGTTGGGTCTGTGTTTCATCATCATCATTGTCCTTGGTTGTGTTTTGTATAAGATCAGCAGTAGAGAATGTGAACAGTGCAGAGGTAAGTTTTATCAATGTGCAATATGCTGAAACTGTTGGTACAGGGAACATGACATGTTTTTGATCATAAAACTTTTGATTATAATTATGATGTTGATGATGATGATGATGATGATGATGATGTTGATGATGATGATGTTGCTGATGATGTTGTTGTTGTTGATGATGATGATGTTTTTGTTGTTGTTATTGTTGATGATGATGATATTGTTTGATTAAAAGGGGCGCCCCCTCAGCCAAGTACTCCGGCAGTCCCCAGTCATAACCAGGTACACACACCTTGCATTTTTTGAGCTGTTGCTGAATCAATGTTTTTTTTTATTCAATCAAAATATGAACATTTACACTTTGGTATTGTGTGATTTTCTCTCAGATTTTGCCCTTGCTCTTAAATTTCTACAGCGGTTTCACTGGTGGGTTTGCAGGGAAGAACAATGACACCACAACTGATTTTGGGCAACAACATCAGAGTTGATTGAGGTTTATGCTCAATGTAACATTAGCTCATCCTGATGACAATATGTGCATATATGCATGCATGGAGTCCATTCTATTGACTAACTCTTTCAGTCATCTCTCCTTCGTAAGCTGTATCCTGTATCACATCTCTCTGTGATGTTCTGAATGCCCCTAAATAGATTTTCCACTCATGTAAACTCATCTCTAACCCCCAGCAATGACTGTCAGCCCTCATCACACGCTCTCTACACACAACTCGGTGCATTGTAACCACAACACACCCGTATCACCGAGGGCCCATTTCAGACTTAGGCAATACATGCCGTTCCTACGCACTCCTTTCCTGCACACTTCTCAGTAGTTGCTATTCAGACTTACTTTATGCAGGTGTGTAACGGGCTTTGCAGGCGTGGTTCCCTTGCATGCGCTGAATAAATTAAATGAAACTGCTGAAAACCCTCCCACTTACTGACCAGCTGATTTTCTAATGGAGTTTCCATTCAATCAGGTATTAAGTACATTTGTTTAAAACTATCCCTACATTTGGTGTACCTTTAATTTGAATTTCTCGCCAGTCTCACTAGAATATAGAGAGGGAACTGTTCATAATATTAGGGTGTAACACGATACAAATGGTAAAAGATACAGTGAACAATTTGGGCATATAATTAAAACATTATAGAATTATAGTTATAAGGCCAGAATTTCACTGTGGAAAAGGTGATATGTTGATATGCTTCAGTTTGCTGCTATGTGACTGGTTTCATATTTGTCTCAAGCGATCATAAGGTAAAATAGATATAAAACAATGGTAATGTATATTTACAATCCCTTCATCCCAAAATATTACTAATTTATCTTGCTCTTATCAACAGCCTTTATCAATTTGTAAATTACAGTATATATAAAACTGTATTTCTATCAGAAAAAAGAAAGTAGTTGTTGTTCCACTTGGAACTGAGGTTGCTGGACCTTTATAAAACTTTTCATTGTGCATAAAGTTGGTGATATTATGAGGTCAGAATATGGCGTGTCTGTAGACACACCTTCATTTCTTTGAACTCCACCCAAAACGAATAGTTAATAGCATTAATAGCATGCTTTTCTCAAGCTTAAATTCAAAGTCAGAATAAGCTTAGAGAGAAAGGTGCATAAAAAAGAAATTATGTTCCATTCATGCGATCTTAGGTTGGGCCGGAATCGGCCCCTAAGATCACAACTCTCTTTTACTGAGAAAAGACTGAAATAAAAACAAACTTCTTATCTGAGTACATTTTCAACATATTTTGTATTGTTGAGAGACTGGTTTCAAATATGACAATGTGCACATTGTGACTGAGCAGTTTTAACAAAACTGCACGTAACCTTGCGGTTAAATGCGTTGAGCGTTGGGCCAGTTACCAAGCCAACTATTTGAAAACATCTGTTGATGTGCCCTTGAAGCCCTAATTGCTCCTGTAAGTCATTCTGAATAATAGCGTCTGCTAAATTACTCACATGTAAAATGTTAACTATTGACAAAATGTGAATATATAAGTCCACCATGCAGGACTGCAATTCATATATCTTTCAATAGGGGGCAGCAGTGCATATACAAGTCCCTGTCACTGTTTTACCAGTAGATTCACAGCAACTTTAAGAAGTTGTCAAAAGGTTCAAATTGTTCACTAATTTGATGAAGTATCTTTGAAAACTTGCTTTCCTGTGATGGTTCATGTGCATAGTCGAAATAGCTGTCAAACAAATGCAAATGACCAACAAAGATGTATGTTAGACTCTATAACATGGGTGATATAGTGATTACATTGTTATTACACATCTATAACATGTTATAAACCCATTTCAGCGTCATAAAATCACATGCATCAAACAGCATAGGGTGTCATCATCACTAGATTATTACTACTAACATCAGCTAATTCATTAAAAGTTTAGTAACTAGGAGTCACAAATACCCAAAATAAAATTGGTAGCAGAATGATCTGTACATGACAAAGATAATGACTTGTGTTGACGTGTACATTTGTATTGAGTTCCAGGGAGGAGTTGAATAAGAATGGGAGACAATCTATTTATTCACGCCATCTCTCCTCTGTAATGTGTTGTCCTCTTTTAGTAGTGTTGATAGCTTGTCACTTACAACCACCCCAACACAGTGAACAAGTTCAGAGGCCCTCTGCGGTCTTCTTTTAGCACAAAACAAGGTCGTATCTATGCTTTGGTCAGGTGGGTCTGCTGGCTTTGTGCACACAGGACCCTCCTACCTGCTCTCTGTGTCTCTGTGTCTCTATGTGGTTTTCAGCAGGATGTCTCTGTGGTGTCACTGTTGTTCTCATAATCTCCTCCGCTTCACTTCTCACAATTTCTACACAGGCTTTGCCAAAGACCGCTTGCAGCCATAGCAAATTAACTCTTTATAAACTGACCCTGATATACAGTATATATATATATACAGTATTTAGTTACCTTATATCAGTTACAAACCACAAAGAACTGCTGATTAACCCTATTTGAACTCTCTGAGTTAACAGTCTCATGTGTGATACCATCTATTCTAGATCTATGGACAAAGGGGAGGGGACAGTTTATGATGATGTCATCTGAGAACTTTCAGTATATTCACAATCAGACAATCGTTATAAGACTACTGCAGGATGCTCTGTCAGAGACCAATAGAGGAGGATCCTCATTCTGATAGATGTATGAGAATCAAATCTAATTTTAAAACACTAAACAGAGAGTGAAACAGACTAGATGAAGTGTGTCATGTAAGGGTTGGCTGGTTGACTGGTTGACTGGTGTCCAATCAGACATGCACTCTCGGGTGTTACACATTAGTCAGTGCATGTCTCTGTGAAGGATATAGAGGGAATGAGACTGACATACAATGTACTTGTTTCATTCTGTGGGTGTTTTCCCATATGTACTCTGCGACCCCCCTTCACCTTTATACTGTACATGACAAGGCATGCTCTAGACACAACAGACCTTCTATGGGTCACCTGGAGTACTATAACTGTCTTAATAAATTGACCAGCTGGACCAAAAAAATATTTATTTTCTTTCAAAAACTTTAGTTACAAAATACTGTACACTTATAAGGGACACAGTTGAGTGGCACTACTGAGGTTAATTAAAGGATATGGGCTAACACATAAAAAAGGGCAAAAAATTTAGCCTTTACATATTTAAAAGGGCATTGACAACCAACAAAGGTCTGAATTTAATAGACCATGCTATAATTCCACATCTGGTAATACATTATGTCATGTTGGAGGCCTAAGATGAAAACCAAGAGACAAAATTGGAGATTGTATATGCTGTGGGGGAGAAACTTCACTTGGGCTTGGGCTAGGCTGGGTTGGGATGGGCTCAGTACCAGGCACTAGAGAGGGGAATAGGATCCTTTACTGTTTGTCCAAACATCAAAAGAAAATTGGTCTTAATAAATTTAATTTCCCAGATAAATAAGCAGATTACCAAGCCACGATTTTGTCGGCTTGATCTAATAACTCTGACTTGATTGTCTTCTTTAAAAGTCTGTCTGGGCTTCTCAAACTATGGTAAATACACTTGCTAAACAGTAGCTTTTATTCCTGTTCAGACAGCCAATAGAGTCTCTCAGTTCAGTGTTCCCTCCTACTGTATGACGGCTACATGTAAAGTGTCATCATAAAAGAGGTTTCCTGTTGTCAAACCTTCACACGATACAATGCAGAAAGGTTTGACATTACAATGAAGATCAGACATTGGTCAATGTTTTTGTTTTACACCAACTTCAGTAAGTACACATTTTGAATGATGCTTTTTCAAATAATTTCATGCCATAGTCTTATGAATCCATTTAAATGACTAGCAGTATGCATATGAAAAGTATAATGAGATGTACTGTCTCCATAATGGGTAGAAATAATTTTTGATCAGATCTTTTACAGTTTGTGCATTGTCTAAGGACATTATTCAATCCTGGGATTTGTTCTGGGATGGGAGGTAGTGTGACTATCCCTTGCTTTGGTTCATCTGATATGGTGACCTACACTACATGGCCAAAAGTATTTGGTCACGTGCTCGTCGAATGTCTCATTCCTAAATCATGGGTATTAATATGGAGTTGGTCCCCCTTTTCCTGCAATAACAGCTTCCAATCTTGTAGGAAGGCTTTCCACTAGATGTTGGAACATTACTGTGGGGACTTGCTTCCAATCAGCCACAAGAAAATGATTGAGGTCAGGCACTGATGTTGGACGATTAGGCCTGGCTCGCAGTCCGAGTTCCAATTCAACCCAAAGGTGTTCGATGGGATTGAGGTCAGGGCACTGTGCAAGTCTGTCAAGTTCTTCCACAACAAT
The DNA here is from genome assembly GCF_013265735.2 of Oncorhynchus mykiss. Lineage (NCBI taxonomy): Eukaryota > Metazoa > Chordata > Actinopteri > Salmoniformes > Salmonidae > Oncorhynchus > Oncorhynchus mykiss. The sequence continues at coordinate 19,479,693 of NC_048573.1, forward strand.
CTCGACAAACCATTTCTTTATGGACCTCGCTTTGTGCACAGGGGCATTGTTATGCTGAAACAGGAAAGAGCCTTCCCCAAACTCTTTCCACAAAGCCCCGAATCAGATTTGTCCATCAGACTGCCAGATGGTGAAGCGAGATTCAACACTCCAGAGAACACGTTTCCACTGCTCCAGAGTCCAATGGCATGGAGCTTTACACCACTCCAGATGACGTTTAGCATTGCGCATGGTGATCTTAGGCTTGTGTCATAAACCGGCTCAAAGCCCGTAACAAAAGGGAGACAACGTAGAGATAAGGAGTAACAAAATATATATTTATTGAATAAAGTACACTAAGTACAATATACAATGGTGTGTGTAATCAGTAATCAGTAGTGTAAGTGAGTGTTTTGCATGCATGAATGTGATAATGCAGGGTGTTGAAAGGTGCCAAAGCAAACAACCAAAAGGCCACCAAGATACACAACAAAATCTGTAAAGGTGTCTGTATGGAGAGAGTCTCCTCCATGAATGGGGAAGAGGTCTATTTATCCTGGGACACACCGAGCCCAGGTGTTTCCCATGTAGCTGACGACCCTCCCAACTCCGCCCACCAGCATCCTAATAAGGAAACAAGAACAAAGAGAGAATACGGCAGACAGAGTGGGAGGGTTGTCACAATTGTGAAGCTCCAGACGAACAGATTTTGTGCTGATGCTGATTCCAGAGGCTGTTTGGAACTCTGTACTTGCAATAGAGGACATCCTATTTTTACGTGCAACGCATTTCAGCACTCGGCGGTCCTGTTCTGTGAGCTTGTGTGGCCTACCACTTTGCGGCTGAGCCGTTGTTGCTGCTAGAAGTTTCCACTTCACAATAACAGCACTTTGACCAGTTGACCAGGGCAGCTTTAGCAGGGCAGACATTTGACTTTAAGAATAAAATGACAGACGTAGTATGTTTCAAGTGTTTTCAATGTTTTATAATTCATCTTTTAGCGGGGACGCCTCAGCAGAGAAATTATGGGAATCCTCATGCCAACACATCAGACCAACAAGTCAGCAGGATTGCTGTATCAAGAATGGGACTTTTAAGAGTATTAAAGCAAAATATTACAGCATTACATTTGACCCAGAGTCTTAATTGAGTGAGTCTGTGTTTCATCCTCATACTGTAGCTACAGGATGGGAATGATGCCATAAACTATGCTGTCCTGAAGTTCACTGACAAGAATAGTACCACGCCAGGAGACAGAGGAGAGAACGGAGAGAACAGAGAGAGGAAGAAACCATCTACTCAGGTGTGAGTCATCAAGACAGGGTGTAACAGAGTAGGGTCATCCAATCAGCATCATTCTAAGTTAAGCCCCACCCCTCCTCTGAACTCCAATTTGATCTTGACATTGTCCTTGTGACCTGGCTATTTTGTACACTTCTGATTTACTGTAGGATGTCATTGCAGGGGCTCTAATTTTGCTGAATATATGCAGTACCAGTCAAACGTTTGGACACAACTACTCATTCAATGTTTTTTCTTTATTTTTACTCTTTTCTACATTGTAGAATAATAGTGAAGACATCAAAACCAGTTCTAACCAAAAGAATGTTAAACAAATAAAAATATATTTTATATTTGAGATTCTTCAAAGTAGACACCCAGTATCTCTACCGCTGCTGTCTCTAGAGAGTTGAAAACAGCAGGTCTGGGACAGGTAGCACGTTCAGTGAACAGGTCAGGGTCCCATAGCCACAGGCAGAGCAGTTGAAACTGGAGCAGCAGCACGACCAGGTGGACTGGGGACAGCAAGGAGTCATCAGGCCAGTTAGTCCTGCTACAGAGAGAAAAGAAAGAAAGAAAGAAAGAAAGAGAGGAAGAAAGAGAGGAAGAAAGAGAGGAAGAAAGAGAGAGAAAAAGAGAGAGAGAATTAGAGAGAGCATGCTTAAATTCACACAGGACACAAGATAAGACAGGGAGAAATACTCCAAATATTACAGACTGACCCTAGCCACCTGACACATAAACTATTGTAGCATAAATACTGGAGGCTGAGACAGGAGGGGTTGGGAGACACTGTGGCCCCGTCCGACGATACCCCCGGACAGGGTCAAACAGGACATATGTACCAGTAGTCTCAGCCACCGACCCAAATGATGAAAAAATACAAACCATTAACTCTGACTTTATAGTATTTTAAGACATACAGTGCATTCGGGAAGTATTCAGACCCCTTGACTTTTTCCACATTTTGTTACATTACATTCTTATTAAAAATGTTGTTTTAATAAATGTTTTCCTCATCAATCTAAACACAATACCCCATAATGACAAAGTGAAAACCGGTTTTTGGAAGAAAAAAATAATAATTCTTACAAATAAAAAACTGTGATACATTATTTACATAGGTATTCAGACCCTTTGCCATGAGACTTGAAATTGAGCTCAGGTCCATCCTGTTTCATTGAGATGTTTCTAGAAATTGATTGGAGTCCACCTGTGGTAATTGCAATTGATTGGGCATGATTTGGAAAGGCACACACCTGTCTATAAAAAGGTCCCACAGTTGACAGTGCAGAGCAAATATCTAGCCATGAGGTCGAAGGAATTGTCCGTAGAGCTACGAGACAGGATTGTGTCGAGGAACAGATCTGGGGAAGGGTACCAAAATATTTCTGCAGCATTGAAGGTCCCCAAGAACACAGTGGCCTCCATCAGTCTTAAATGGAAAATGTTTGGAACCCCCAAGACTCTTCCTAGAGCTGAGCAATCAGGGGAAAAGGGCCTTGGTCATGGAGGATGTCACTCAACCCGATGGTCACTTTGACAGAGCTCCAGAGTTCCTCTGTGGAGATGGGAGAACCTTCCAGAAGGACAACCATCTCTGCAGCACTCTACCCATTAGGCCTTTATCGTAGAGTGGCCAGACGGAAGCCATTCCCCAGTAAAATGCACGACAGCCCGCTTGGTTTGCCAAGAGACACCGAAAGGACTCTGACCATGAGAAACAAGATTCTCTGGTCTGATGAAACCAAGATTGTCTTAACAAGAGATGGTGATGGTTGTTTTACACAGGTATCCTTGATTTAGTTGTGTACTGTTAGCTAGCTAGCTAACGTTATCTGGCTGGATTCCTAGCATTGGAAGTTTAAGACCATGTTTAACCATTGTTCTCTCTCTTAACTCTGGTCTTAACAAGAGATGTTCATGGTTGTTTTATACAGGTATCCTTGATTTAGTTGGCGTGGGCTACGACCAAACAGTTGCCTGTGTTGAGTTGGGTTAATACTATGTTATTTCATAGTTTTGATGTAGAAAATGTAGAAATTAATAACAATTAAGAAAAACCCTTGAATGATTAGGTGTGTCAAAACCTTTGACTGGTACTGTTTATTTAAGGGATAATGAACGAGGGGCTATGTGTTCAGTGGAAAATAATGAATGGCGTGGAAGGTGTGGTCCACAATGTGCTAGCTCATAGATAATATATATATATGCATACATACAGTGGGGAGAACAAGTATTTGATATACTGCTGATTTTGCAGGTTTTCCTACTTACAAAGCATGTAAAGGTCTGTAATTTTTATCATAGGTACACTTCAACTGTGAGAGACGGAATCTAAAACAAAAATCCAAAAAATCACATTGTATGATTTTTAAGTAATTAATTAGCATTTTATTGCAAAGGGTACTTCCTGAATTGACTGGAATTTAAATGGAATTGACCCCAACCTTGACTGTAAGGTAACTGAAATTGTCCTCTACCTTAGCACAACTCCCATACTGTAACGCCTATGCAAATAAGAATGCAAATTTATTATTTTATGTCTAAATCTTAGCAAAAAGTGGGTCCTTTACCTCTAAACGGTTTACACTGTGGTATATTTCCCTCTCCAACTATGTACTCTGTCCTGTTAGTTCCAGACATGTCCATGCATCTGAATGTATCTCAGCCTGTGAGGACAGAACCATTGACCCTGGGGGGTTCTGTGAACCTTGAATGTTTCTCCACATTAGAAACATTAGACATTAGTGTTATCCTGGTAATGGCTGAAACACACCCAAGGACATGGACTTTTACCCATTGTAACAACCTACTATTAAAACGTGCAATTTCATGTTGCAAAGGATGAAATAAACTTTAATCTGAAGCTTTGCCCTCACTGATGTTGGAATGTATCATTGTGGAATATTCTGGTATAATGAATGCTATTTTGGAAATGGTGCACATCTCATGATTCAAGGTCAGTATAGAAATGGGAAGAGATTGCAAGACAGTAAAAACATTGAGTATAAATATTCAGATTTTTTTTCCCACTAAGAATTTTTAAATGTTGCATGGTTCTTTTTAGCCAATGAATCTACTCAAGTGAAAGGAACCAAGTCTGACAATGAAGGTAAGATATTTGAACAGCTGATCTCTGAAAAATGTCTGTACATGTTATCTTATCCTCACACGGGGTACCAAATGTAGGTACAGTGTTATAAATTATGTGTTTGTGTTTTTCTGGTCAGCAACATTAAGAAATCCCTTATTATATGTATAAATTGTTCACCTTCTCAAGAGAAAAAAAACAGAATTGCTGAACTACATTACATTGTTGCTATCATTATTATCCTGATAGTAGCAAACATTCTCCTGACAATCTTGTGGAGGAGAGTTCTGCAATAATTTAAATAGTGTGTTAAAGTGTATCTTTGTCATGCCTTATACAAAATATATGATGAATAAATGTATATTATATAATGTATTAATGGCAATCAATTTTATTTCTGCGTTTTGGGTAGCGCCGGCTACCGCAAAATCTGTTGTCTACGTGTCGTGCTGGTATTTTGGGGGGTGTATGCTATCAGATAATAGCTTCTCATGCTTTCGCCGAAAAGCATTTTAAAAATCTGACTTGTTGGCTAGATTCACAACGAGTGTAGCTTTAATTCAATACCCTGCATGTGTGTTTTGATGAACGTTTGAGTTTTAACGAGTACATTTAGCATTTAGCGTAGCGCATTTGCATTTCCAGGTGCCTAGTTGAGACATCTGCGTCTCAAGTAGGAGCAAGAAGTTATATAATGTATTACTGGCAATCAATAATACACAAAAAGTATATGTTTTGTTATTTAATCTAGGGGTGCCAAGGACATTTCACCCTCAGTCCAAGTGAGTAATTTTGCATTACCTATTTTGCATGATGTTAAATTGCTTCACATTCTCATGCTTCTTGTAGGTAGCTGGAGTAATTTAGTAATTGTGGATGAGGTATGTATCTCTCTCTTTATTTTAGAATCTGAACGTGGACAGAGAGAACTATGCTGCACTGAGCTTCTCAATAAACAGATCTGAGTGTGGAAGAGGGAGAGGGCAGCGTGGAGACGTTTGTTTATGCTCCAATACAGCAACAGCTGTGAAATAATGTTGTTTGAATATATTAACATTCCATAATGTATGTAATGTGTAATTTTGCCAGAATTTAATATTTTTTTAAATGTTATTTCAATAAAGATGCATTTATTTTTTGAATGTATAATTGTACTCGCTGGTGAAGGCTATGTTTAAATGTGGCTGAGTAAAAATGCCATCAAAATAAAAGTAAATAAAACATACCTATCTCTCCAAGAAGCAAAGACGCTTACAATTGTGCAAACATCCTAATAGCTGTCATCTTCTTCAAAACCTGTGTCTTGAGTGGAAATGTTTACCTCTATAGAACAACAGTTCTCAAATGAGGTTATTTAGTTTTCTGTTTTCAAATATAGTTCTATGTTTTCAAATGTAATAAAAGGTCAGAATTTCACTTTTTGGATGAAAAATTAAATTTAACAAAAGCCTGGCCTTTTTATGGGACAGAAATTATCATCTTCACACCCCACTCCACTTTACAACTCACTCCCCACTCCCCTTTAAGGAGTGGGGATTGCTCAAGGCCTTCTAAGTCTTCACAGAAGTCACAAGGACTTATAAAGTATTCTGATTATATTATTTTTTCAATGACATTCTGATATCATTTTTTCAGTTTGCATTTAAAACGAAAAGGTTCAAAATGAGGACAAAAAAAGATCCATTCAAGATTTCTCATTGGTTGTCCCTGGGGAGAAATGTAGCAAGATAGCTCAACATTGGCTATGCCATCAGAAGCTCGATAGAAGGCACCTGCTATTCAACCATATTAGAGCAGAATTTTGAAGTGACAGTAGAATCAACCAATCACATTTTGACATGTAATGAGTTGGACCATTTTTTTAAAAACGTATGGAAACTTCCACCATTCTTTACCCTGTCTAGGACTGGCCCCCACAACAGCCAGTGAAAGTGCAGGGCGCCAAATTCAAAACAACAAAAATTTCATAATTAAAGTTCCTCAAACATACAGGTATTTTACACCATTTTCAAGATAAAATTCTCGTTAATCCAGCCACAAAATGAAAGCACCACAAATGATTATGTTAGGTTCAGTAGTTATAAAACATGCAGTCATATTGCAGAGAGCCACATCAATTTACAGAAATACTCATAATAAACATTGATAAAGATATGACTATTATACATGGAACTTTAGATAAACTTCTCCTTAATGCAACCGCTGTGTTATATGCATATTCTAGCTTTTACGGCTGAGTAGCAGGCAGCTTGATTTGGGCACATTTTTCATCCAAGCTAAAAACAATACTAGCCCCCTACTCCAAAGAAGTTAAAGCTCGATAGGTCCCCGCACAATTGCAAGCAGTAGTTTTCCCATTGTCTAAGCTAGCTAGTTTTTGTTGTAGGCTAGTGTGCGGCGGCTGCTCTTGTTGGTGAAAATTAAGAAGATGTTGATGCTATATTGTTAGCCTCATGATTTTCGAAATTAACTTTCAACAAGAAGTTGTTTCAAATGATCATCATCTGGTGCGTGGAACAGTTTTTTTTTTATTGCAGCTCACTTGCTGTTGTTAGCTATCCCTTTGAAAATAATGTGTTATGCGTGTGAAACTTTAGATCAAACGGTTAGTGTGTGTGCGTAATGTCATAACGACGTTTGCAATGGGAAGTAATAATTGTACATTTCTATTGGTAAATGTTTATCCTAATGGTTGTGTTTTTGTGATCTTACGATTGGGAGCTATTGGACTATTAATTCCTAGTAAATGGACTGCTTATACCTTTAACATCATCCTGTGTGTGACTGCTGTCTTTCTATCAGTCTAAGTGTTTTACAGAAAGTGTTTGATAATTTGGTACAATGTTTTGAGTTATGTACAATGTTTTGGAAGAGTTTTCCCCCTCTGAAGGCCTAGGTCCAAAAGCCAGGGTACGCCACTGGCTTTAAGGTATACTGTGGGTGAAGTACAAGCCACTGCTCCTGGCAATCGCAGGAGTTCCTAAATTCATTGGTCTGTAGGTGCAGTAAGAAGAGTTCCCCCTATTGGCCAATGTTGAGTCAAATATTTGCACCGATACCGGAACTTGTAGATTCAGTTAGACTTCATTACAAAGTAACAGAGCCGAGCGATTCCATGGAATGACCAACTTTCTTATCACAGAGCTCTGTCTTTATAATTGTTCTTCTTTATATAACACATAGAGTCACGTCCCTCTATATGGATGATAACTCCCCTTGACCTTTCGCCACCATTATCTTCCAGTCTCAGTTATTGCTTGTTAACGCCCACATCTGCTCCGTTCTAGATTATAATGTTGGCGGCGCCCTGGTTATAATACAAAAAAAGAATACATTTATTGCATACATATGTTTCCAGTATTAGTTCTGTTTTCTGCTGACATTATGCTTTTCTGTAACCCTAACCCTAACCCTAACCCTAACCCTATCTAGCTCTGTCCCTTTACCTAAGTTCAGCTCACATTTGTTTTATCCCTTATACATGTTATTCTGTCTCAGTACTTCAAAGTGGACAGTGTGGATACTGCGGATACTGGAAATGTAATCATTGTCATGAGTTTGGCTCCTACACCAACCATCAACAATTCCAGCCAATAGATACCAACTCCAGGAGGTCCTAAAGCCCACTAAAATAAATAAACACAACAGTGAGGGGAATTTCACAGTGAGAACAGATTTAGATTTTGAATGTTTACTGTCAACCACACCCTTTTCAAAGGTTATTACTTTAAAATGGACTAAATATGTTTGACCAACTGTTCTGTTTGTCACATCCTGACCTTAGTTCCTTTTTTTATGTCTCTGTTTTAGGTTGGTCAGGGCGTGAGTTGGGGTGGGCATTCTATGATTTTGTTCTATGTTTTGTATTTCTGCTTTTGGCCTGGAATGGTTCCCAACTTACTTTTCCCATACTTAGGTAGCCTGTGTTCCCACTATGATTTGTAGGTAGTTGTTTTCTGCTTTGTGTATTCACCTGACAGAACTGTTAGTATATCGTTTTGTTGTTTTTGTTTGTGTATTCATTCTTTATTAAAAGTATTATGGATACGTACCATGCTGCACTTTGGTCCTCTTCTCCTTCCACCAACGACAACCGTTACAGAACTACCCACCACCAAAGGACCTAAGCAGCGTGGTAAGGAGGAGCAGCGCTATAAGGAGGAATGGACATGGGAGGACATTCTGGACGGCAAGGGTTGCTACTCCTGGGGGGAGATCCTGGCTGGAAGGGACCATGGGAACAGGTGGAGGCAGCCAGGAGAGCGGAGGCCGCAGGTAAAGGGAGCCAGCGCTTTGAGGGAACACGGCTGGCAAGGAAGCCCGAGAGGCAGCCCCAAACATTTCTTGGGGGGGCACACGGAGAGATTGGCTAAGTCAGGTAGGAGACCTGATCCAACTCCCCATGCTTACCGTGGAGAGAGAGTGACCGGGCAGGCAACATGTTATGCAGTGAGGCGCACAGTGTCCCCAGTGCGCACGTATAGCCCGGTGCGCAACATCACAGCTCCTCGTATCGGCCGGGCTAGAGTGAGCATCGAGCCAGGAGTAATGAAGCCGGCTCAGCGCATCAGGTCTCCAGTGCGTCTCCTCGGCCCGGGTTATATGGCACCAGCCCTACACACGCTGTCGCCGGTTCGCCAGCACAGCCCAGTGCGGTCTGATCCACCCCGCCGCACTTGCCGGGCTACAGGGAGTATCCAGCCAGGACGGGTTGTGCAGGCTCGGTACTCGAGAACTCCAGTGCTCCTCCACGGCCCTGTGTATCCGGTGCCTCCTCCACGCACCAGGCTTCCTGTGGCAGCCCCACGCACCAGGCTGTCTCTCCGTCTCCTCCTTCCAGGTTCTCGCTCCTGTCCGGTGCCTCCAGAGTCTCCCTCCTGTCCGGCGCCTCCAGAGTCTCCCTCCTGTCCGTTGCTCCAGAGTCTCCCTCGTGTCCGTTGCTCCAGAGTCTCCCTCCTGTGCGGCGCCGCCAGAGCCGGCCGTCAGTCAGGAGCCGCCAGAGCCGCCCGTCAGTCAGGAGCCGCCAGAGCCACCCGTCAGTCAGGAGCCGCCAGAGCCGCCCGTCAGTCAGGAGCCGCCAGAGCCGCCCGTCAGTCAGGAGCCGCCAGAGCCACCCATCAGTCAGGAGCCGCCAGAGCTGCCCGTCAGTCAGGACCCGCCAGAGCCGCCCGTCAGTCAGGAGCCGCCAGAGCCGCCCATCAGTCAGGTGCCGCCGGAGCCGCCCTTTACTCCGTCGCCGCCGGAGTCACCCTTCAAGCCGACGCTGCCAGAGTCTCCCGCCTGTCCGGCGCTGCCGGAATCTCCCGTCTATTCGGGGCCCACTGCAAGGGTCCCCAGTCCGAGGTCGGTGGCGAGGGTCGCCGCTCCAAAGGCACCACTTAAGTGGGCCAAGACTATGGTGGAGTGGGGTCCACGTCCCGCCCCGGAGCCGCCACCGCAGACAGATGCCCACCCAGACCCTCCCCTATGGGGTTAGGTTTTGTGGCCGGAGTCCGCACCTTTGGGGGGTGGGTACTGTCACGTCCTGACCTTAGTTCCTTTTTTATGTCACTGTTATAGTTTGGTCAGGGCGTGAGTTGGGGTGGGCATTCTATGTTTTTGTTCTATGTTTTGTATTTCTGCTTTTGGCCTGGTATGGTTCCCAATCAGAGGCAGCTGTCAATCGTTGTCTCTGATTGAGAACCATACATAGGTAGCCTGTGTTCCCACTATGATTTGTGGCTAGTTTTTTTCTGTTTCGTTTCTTCCATTCACTTTGTTATTTTGTTTTGTGTGTTCAGTCTAATAAATTACATGGACACTTACCACGCTGCATATTGGTCCGATCCTTCCTACTTCTCTTCAGACGACTAAGAGATTCGCTACACTGTTAAAAAATATTTGATCAATTCTGAGAATTTAAAATTCTGCGAACATCTATGATGATAAACTACAGTCTATAATTAAAATATCTTATATTTCTCTCTATTAAACCAAATACAAGGGTGGAACATCAGTGGTTGGTGATAAGATTACTTGTATCTGTGGTCATTGTCCACAGATATGGTTGTCATTATGTCCCGCCCATAATCACAAATTACTTTCATTTCTCTTATTTTAAGATTCATTCCTTCATTCATGGTCTGGCAGTGTAGATCTAAACACAGAATGGAACGCATATATGTACCAGCTCTCGTCCTCTACGGCTTCTGTAAGTGACTGTATCTTCAGTTCAGATTTTGTGATTCATCAATAGATTTGGTCTCTCACATAGTTGTGTTAAAGGTGTGTATTTAATGTGCATGAAGATGACGTTTTATTCACAACTCTTTTGTAACTTTTGTTCTCTCTCTCTTTCAGATCTGAACCATGTTGTGTGTGTCTCTCCACCACCCTTAATGGTGGTACATTCAGGAGAGAATGTCACCCTGCAGTGCATCAATGTCCTTAAAACACCAGGACATGTTGGCTGGTTCAAGCAAATCAACGGCTCAGAGCCGCTGTGCATCACGTATATGTGGAGCTCCGTGCCAACTATTCATCATCAAAATGGATTTCAGGGCATGAGTATGAAAATGTTCATGACCAATATAACTATCTATCTCACAATCACAGAGGTGGATGTAGCTGATTCTGGTCTGTACTTCTGTGGAATGTTGGATAACTATTTAATCTTCACCAACGCGACTGTCCTGAAGGTCCAAGGTAACCTTTTCAATACATTGTCTGCTATGACACCAAATGCACAACCATTTATTCTAGGTATCAGATATAATTTTGACTTAATGTTGGAGATACAATACTATCTAGTATTACAGTTTGAATAACAGTAGAATATTTAACTCACCTAATTGTTCAAAAGGTCACAAAGATTATGACAAGGACTCTACAGAGCACCATGAAGAAGGTATATTCATTCTGTAATTTTAAGTGAGAATCTTTCAGAAATTAATTGATATGATGTACCATGAAAGTACCACAGAATAGAAATAAAGTATAACAGCAGCTTATACCAACCTAGCCTGAGAATTCGTATCATTTCAGTTGCTGATCCACAGATGAGAATCCTGGTCCTTCTCTCCATCACAAGAACTGGAGTTCTCCTCTGCTGTCTGACCACCTTCATCATCATCTACACCGCCAGGAAATAGATAAAGCTAAGGCCAATATCAATAGAGTATATGCAGTATGAATCTTGCTATCGCCAAGCACTGTTGTATGTAAGAATTAATAAATAGTACTGTGAACATTGATACTGACTGAAGTCGATATGTTTTGAGCGCACGGGTCAGAGGTTTTCATGAAGGAAAAGAGTTGACAAATGTATTAATAAAGTTAACATTTTTGTAAGGTTACAAAGTATCTGCATATTTTCCACTTGTTGAATGCTTTCGGGAATTTAAAGGTTTTTAGCTCATTGTTTGTATTCTTTACATACATAGTTTGAACATCTTGTTGAGCAGCAAAGGTCTTGTCTGGTGTTTTTCATCCAGATAAACAGATGAAGAGAAGTGTGGATAGAATGTGTGTTGTTTTGATGCACTGAGGGTTGTACAGTTCTTTCAGAAAGTATTCACACCACTAGACTTTTTCCAAATGTTGTTGTGTTGGATAGAAATGGATTTAATTGTATTTTTTTTAAACACAAAATACTCTGCTATGTTAAAGTGGAAGAAAAATGTTTAAATTTGTAAAAAGTTAATGTCAAATTAAACCCTAACTAACGTATCTTGATTCACTAAGTATTCAACCCCCTGAGTCAATACATGTTGAAATCACCTTTGCCAGCGATTAAAGCTGTGACTATTTCTGGGTAAGTCGCTAAGCGCTTGCCACAGCTGGTTTGTGCAACATTTGCCAATATTATTTTTCAAATTCATCAAGCTCTGTCAAATTGGTTGTTGATCATTTCAACTCAATATCAGGAAGTTGATCTTAATGATGTGTACACGCAGTGGATATTGAATGGTTGTTTTATAATTGACTGTTGTTGTTGTTGCTGTGCTCTGTCCCCCTATTCCAAGCAGTAGGCAAAAATACCCTTCTGGCAGCCTTCATGGTCAGGGTCTGAGGTAGAGTAGGAGGGACCAGTGAGCAACGTATCACCACCTTCTCAAATCCCATTGCATGAAAAATTTAGAGGAGAGGGACCTCTGGCTTTCTCATCCAATGAGTTTAGAGAAGGAGGCGAGAAGAGAGGCGAGAGGACGTGAGGAGTTTGCAATTGAGATTCACCAGTGCTGAGGTGAACAAGACTGGCCTTAAGACATAACATTTGTCGGGGAGACAGTGGAATATTTTTTAAAGAACAACTATTTAGAATCGATTCCCTGTATGTTACCATCTTTTGAAATTAAAGATGACATAGCCCTTGGGTAATATATCGAATTCTGTGGATTAAGTTGTGTATTGGAATTGTATTGTGTATTGGAATTCCCCTTGGGTTGTGCCGGGTTGTGCCGTGGCGGAGATCTTTTTGAGCTATACTCGGCTTTGTCTCAGGATGGTAAGTTGGTGGTTGAAGATATCCCTCTAGTGGTGTTGGGGCTGTGCTTTGGCAAATTGGGTGGGGTTATATCCCGCCTGTTTGGCCCTGTCCGGGGGTATCGTCGGATGGGGCCACAGTGTCTCCCGACCCCTCCTGTCTCAGCCTCACGTATTTATACTGCAGTAGTTTAGGTGTCGGGAGGCTACACAAACACAGCAACGTAGTCTTTTTTTTGTGATCTCTCATTCATTATTTACACTCAATTAAAAGATGGATAGAATGCCCTCCCATGATAGTGTTATTGAGGTGGTGCATTGTTCTAGTGGCCTAACATCACACTTGAGCATAGAAGGTATTTAGATCGTCTGGTAGGCTTGCGTCACCGGACAGCTAACAGCTGCGTTTCCCTTTGTAATCTGTGATACTTTGCAAGTCCTGCCACATTCGACGAGCATCAGAACCGGTGTAGTAGGATTCTGTCTTGGTCCAGTCGGTGCTAGCGAAACAGTCGTGTAGCTTAACATCCGCTTCATTGGAACACTTCCGCATTGAGGGTGTAGCTGGTACTTCCTGTTTGAGTTTTTGCTTGTAAGGAGGAATCAGGATGATACCACTCCTGTCCCAGCCTCCAGTATTTATGCTGCAATAGTTTATGTGTCGGGGGTCTAGGTTCAGTCTGCTATATTTGGAGTATTTCTCCTGTCTCATCCAGTGTCCTGTGTGAATTTAAGTATAATGTTTATTTCTTTCTTTCTCTCAGAGGACCTGAGCCCTAGGACCATGCCTCAGGTCTACCTGGCGTGATGACTCCTTGCTGCCCCCAGTCTACCTGGCCGTGCTGCCAAATGACATTTACTCCTGAGGTGCTGACCTGTGGCACCCTCAACAACCACTGTGATTATTATTACTTGACCCTGCTGGTCATCTATGAACATTTGAACATCTTGGCCATGTTCTGTTATAATCTCCACCCGGCACAGCCAGAAGAGGACTGGCCACCCCTCATAGCCTGGTTCCTCTCTAGGTTTCTTCCTAGGATATGACCTTTCTAGGGAGATTTTCCTAGCCACTGTGCTTCTACACCTGCATTGCTTGCTGTTTGGGGTGTTAGGCTGGGTTTCTGTACAGCACTTTGAGATATCAGCTGAGGTAAGGAACTTTAAACCAAACTCATAATACTTGTGGTGGTATACTGTACTTTATATGTAAGTGGAAATAACACATACATAAATACATTTTCTGTAAATACATTTTTGGGTACTTTGTGTTTATAATAGCGTCACTGATAGGCCTAGTTATATTCCGCTGTGGTAAACTCATCTCATTCTTTCTCTCTCTCTGATGAATACGAGCAACCTGAACCACAGGAAGACTGACCTGGAGCTCTTATCTCTCACCACACTGATCTGTTGTTCTGTTTAAACCCCCCCTCTCTCAGTTCTCTTCACACCTCTCCACCTCTCTCTCTCTCTCTCTCTCTCTCTCTCTCTTTCTCTCTGCATCTAAGTCACACTCTCTCTTCTTCTTTCCACCAATCAGGCCCCACATCTCTTTCCATCCATAACTCCAGACTAAAAACACCTGACCGGCCCAGATGGCATCCCTAGCCACATCCTCAGAGCATGCGCAGACCAGCTGGTTGGTGTGTTTACAGACATATTCAAACAATCCCTATCCCAGTCTGTTGTCCCCACATGCATTAAAATATATCTTTTTTTTGGGGGTGGGGGGACGACGACAAAAAAACAGAACTTCAGCGTGCATAATTATTCACTCGCCCCAAAGGCAATACCTTGTAGAGCAACCTTTTATAGCAATTACAGCTGCAAGTCTCTTGGGGTATGTCTCAATAAGCTTGGCACATCTAGCCACTGGGATTTTTGCCCATTCTTCAAGGCAAAACTGCTCCAGCTCCAACAAGTTGGATGGGTTCCGCTGTTGTTTAGCAATATTTAAGTCATACTCAATTGGATTGAGTTCTTGTTGCTTTAGCAGTATGCTTAGGGTCATTGTCCTGCTGGACACTGCACACTGCCCTATCCCATCTGGACAAGAGGAATAATGTACGAATACTGTTCATTCACTATAACTCAGCATTTAACACCATAGTACCTTCCAAACTTGTCATTAAGCTTGAGACCCTGGGTCTCTACCCCGCCCTGTGCAACTGGGTCCTGGACTTCCTGATTGGCCGCCCCCAGGTGGTGATGGTAGGAAACACCATCTAAACCCTGCTGATTCTCAACACTGAGTCCCCACAAGTGTGCGTTCTCAGCCCTCTCCTGTACTCCCTGTTCACCCATGACTGCATGGCCATGAACGTTTCCAACTCAATCATCAAGTTTGCAGACAACACTACAGTGGTAGGCCTGATTCCCAACAACGAAGAAACGGCCTACAGGGAGGAGGTGAGTGCCCTCAGAGTGTGGTGTCAGGAAATAACCTCTCACTCAACATCAACAAAACAAAGGAGATGATCGTGGACTACAGGAAACAGCAAAAGGAGCACCCCCCCATCCACAATGACGGGACAGTAGTGGAGAAGGTGGAACGTTTTAAGTTCCTTGGCGTACACATCACGGACAAACTGAAATGGTCCACCCACACAGACATCATGGTGAAGAAAGCGCAACAGCGCCTCTTCAACATCAGGAGGCTGAATTTTACACCAGGTTCTAGACTAGAAAGTTGTGTTCAACGTAAGAGGAGTACAAACAAAGACAAACACTATTATATTTATTTACTGTTGTTATCATAATTGTTTTGCTGAAGTTAATTGAATATGTATGTATAATGGTGACACTGATAGGCCTAGTTATTTTCCACTGTGGTAAACTCATCTCATTCTCTCTCTCTGCTGAAGACGAGCAACCTAAACCACAGGAAGACTGACCTGGAGCTATCAGCTCTCACAACACTGAAATCTCTCTCACACTTTCGTGCTCTCTCTCTCACGCTCTCTCTCCCTCTCTGACACTCTATCTCTTGTGCTCTCTCTGTTCTCTTCACACCACTCTCTCTCTCATTTCAATTTAACTTAAGGGGCTTTCTTGGCAATGGAAACACATGTTTACCTTGCTGAAGCAAGTGAAATATATAATAAACAAAAGTGAAATAAACCATACAAATTTACAGTAAACAATACACTTAAAAAAACTTCCAAAAGAATAAAGACATGTCCAATGTCATATTATGACTATATACAGTGTTGTAATGATATGCAAATAGTTAAATTACAAAAGGAGAATAAAATAATAATAATACATAGGTTGTATCTGTCTAACTCTCTGTTCTCATCACACCTCTCTCTCTCTGCCGGATCTAAACCATAATACAGATGAATTTAATTGAATGCATGATGTACAATGTTGGACACCTGGGGTTTGGGACACCTGCACAATGCCAACTGCTGTTGAGTACAATAACTGTACTTTAGTGGGCTATCTTTAAAAAGACTCTAAATGTGTTCTATGCAAAGTCTTCAACACTTTGGAGCTCTTGTAGGCCTACTTCAGTTTTGGTGCATCCATTATGTATTTGCATGCAGAGTGAATGCATCCATAAACAATAGACCTACTGCTCTAATGTTGAGCGTACAGAGGCAGGTGTCAATCCTCTCTGCAGACTCTCATCTGATGCATTCGCTGCAGACGCTACATCCCCGGCCTGTGGTCAGTGTCACCTCGCTGGTATGAACAGGGATGGAAAACAAACCACACCTCATACAAAGATCTCTGTGGTCAGAAGTTTCCACTCAACAACTAAACAAACATACATTATGCCTTCACACATTTGGTATAAACTTTTCTTAGGTACTTTGAGTTCACACCTCATCTATTAGTGTGACATTAACGGTTTGTTATGGTTTGATACCAATGCAGATAATTTGTCCCATTGTGTTTCTAAGGCCTGTGATAAGCCTTGTGATGTCTTTGGTCATCATGCACTTTTTCAATTTCTATATTAAATATCTTCTGAACAGAGGGATTCAGAAGAAGTTGAAAACCAAATGTCACAGCTTTAATTTGACCTCTTACTCTTATTGTAACGATCGTCTGTGGTGGAAGAAGGTGAGGACCAAAGCACGGCGTGGTAAGTGTTCAAGTTTTTTAAATAAAGTAATGAACACTGAACAAAACAATAAACGTGAAGTAATCAAACCGAAACAGTCCCGTGTGGCACAAACACTAACACGGAAAATAATCACCCACAACTCAAAAGTGAAACCAGGCTACCTAAGTATGATTCTCAATCAGGGACAACGATTGACAGCTGCCTCTGATTGAGAACCATGTTGAGCAGAGCCCTATGGGCCTTGGTAAAAAGTACACTGTACACTGAGAAAAAAGGGTGCTATCTAGAACCTTAAAGGGTTCTTCAGCTGTCCCCATATTATAACCCTCTTAAGAACAATGTTTGGTTCCAGGTAGAACCCTATCCACAGAGGGTAATATATATATATATATATATATATATATATATATATATATATATATATATATATATATATATATATATATATATATATATATATATATATATATATATATATATATATATATATAGTATATACAGCCGGTCTCCTGTAAGCACAAAACGAGGCCACTACTATGGTTTGGACAGGCGTGATAGCCTTCTACACACCCTCTCTCTATGTGGTTTTCAGCAGGATGTCTGTGTGGTGTCACTGTTTTCTCTCTGTTGTTGACAACAATGACAATTAGAAACACAGTCCACTGACATGTAAGACCCACACAGTATATTATCACCAAAACTGAATAGAAGGCCAGGTTGAATTCATTATTGGACTACAATCATTAGCTCATAGTGTCTAAATAGCATTTATCTATTTATCCCAGGCTGCATCCAGAAGGTCTTGCCAGTTAACCGTTACACCCATACTAAACCGACTGGTGTCACACTTCAGATAGAGCATGATTCTGTGAATGATAGGTAATGAGACTGACATAAAAATAGACTTGTTTCATTCTGTAGTGTATGTTATTCCCCCATATACACTCATGATGCTCCACCACTCTTCCCCCTGGTACATATTGTTGACAACAATGACAATTAGAAACACAGTCCACTGACATGTAAGACCCACACAGTATATTATCACCAAAACTGAATAGAAGGCCAGGTTGAATTCATTATTGGACTACAATCATTAGCTCATAGTGTCTAAATACCATACTAAACCGACTGGTGTCACACTTCAGATAGAGCATGATTCTGTGAATGATAGGTAATGAGACTGACATAAAAATAGACTTGTTTCATTCTGTAGTGTATGTTATTCCCCCATATACACTCATGATGCTCCACCACTCTTCCCCCTCTTTACCTGTTGTAAACCAAACAGACCTCCTATTGGTCATCAAGAGTACTGTAACTGTTACATGGGGTTGGGCCAAGTCTAAGGAAGATAACTGGGTGTCAGACCAAGAGCCTGTGCAGGTCCTTGTACTGTAACTGTAGTTCTTTACTGTTTGTACTCTGATTGAAAATGTATCGTATGCTTGCCAGATAACAATTTCTTCATTTCATATCTTGTTTACTGAAGAAAATGCATCTGTTTTCACACTGCAACCTCAGCATTGTACGTTCTTTATCCAACCGGTGCTAGAAAATTATACAATGGTTCATTTAACTGATCATCTAGACACCAAAAAGTCACACACCCTGCACAACATATCGTACACAGTAAGCATTGGACCACTTTAAAGAAATAGTTCACCCAAATTACAAAATCACATTTTGGTTTCCTTTCCCTATAAGCAGTATACGGACAAGGTATGACAGCAATCCATGCTTTGGTTCAGTTTCCCTGGAATTGTTTCCAAATGCAAATATTTTATCATTTGTGGCATTCAAGTTATGGGACCGATATTAGCATTTTTTGCACTTTTCGCAAATCATTTGAAAATATCTAAAATTTATTGTGAAACTTGTTTTTCAACCACTCCACAAATGTCTTGTTAACAAACTATAGTTTTGGCAAGTCGGTTAGGACATCTACTTTGTGGAGTGGTAATTTTTCCAACAATTGTTTAAAGACAGATTATTTCACTTATAATTCACTCTATCACAATTCCAGTGGGTCAGAAGTTTACATATAGTAAGTTGACTGAGCCTTTAAACTGCTTGGAAAATTCCAGAAAGGGTGTTATGGCTTTAGAAGCTTCTGATAGGCTAATTTAAGTAATTTGAGTCAATTGGAGGTGTACCTGTGGATGTATTTCAAGGTCTACCTTCAAACTCAGTGCCTCTTTGTTGTACATCATGGGAAAATCATAAGAAATCAGCCAAGACCTCAGAAAGAAAATAGTGGTCTGGTTCATCCTTGGGAGCAATTTCCAAACGCCTGAAGATACCACGTTCATCTGCACAAACAATAGTACGCAAGTTTAAACACCATGGGACCACGCAGCCGTCATATCGCTCAGGAAGGAGACTGTCTCCTGTCTCCTAGAGATGAACGTACTTTAGTGCGAAAAGTGAAAATCAATCCCAGAACAACAGCAAAGGACCTTGTGAAGATGCTGGAGGAAACAGGTACAAAAGTATCTATATCCACAGTAAAACGTGTCCTATATCGACATAACCTGAAAGACCACTCAGCAAGGAAGAAGCCACTGCTCCAATACCGCTATAAAAAAGCCAGACTACACTTTGCAACTGCACATGGGTACAAAGATCATACTTTTTGGAGAAATGTCCTCTGGTCTGATGAAACAAAAATGAATGATGAAACTGTTTGGCCATAATGACCATCGTTATGTTTGGAGGAAAAAAGGGGGGTGCTTGCAAGCCGAAGAACACCATCCTAACCGTGAAGCACGGGGGTGGCAGCATCATGTTGTGGGGGTGCTTTGCTGCAGGAGGGACTGGTGCACTTCACAAAATAGGTGGCATCATGAGGAAAATGATGTGGATATATTGAAGCAACATCTCAAGACATCAGTCAGAAAGTTAACGCTTGGTCGCAAATGGGTCTTCCAAATGGACAATGACCCCAAGCATACTTCCAAACGTGTGGCAAAATGGCTTAAGGACAACATAGTCAAGGTATTGGAGTGGCCATCACAAAGCCCTGACCACAATACCATACAAAATGTGTGGGCAGAACTGAAAAAGCATGTGTAAGCAAGGAGGCCTTACACACCAGACTCAGTTACACCAGCTCTGTCAGGAGGAATGGGCCAAAATTCACCCAACTTGTTGTGGGAAGCTTGTGGAAGGCAACCTGAAATGTTTGATCCAAGTTAAACAATTTCAAGGCAATGTTACCAAATACTAATTGAGTGTATGTAAACTTCTGACCCACTGGGAATGTGATGAAAGAAATACAAGCTGAAACAAATCATTATCTCTACTATTATTCTGACATTTCACATTCTTAAAATAAAGTGGTGATGCTAACTGACCTAAGACTGGGAATTTTTACAAGGATTAAGTGTCAGGAATTGTGAAAAACTGAGTTTAAATGTATTTGGCTAAGGTGGTTGTAAACTTCAGACTTCAACTGTATATATTCTCATCCCATTCCTTTACTAGATTTTGTGTATTAGGTTTTGTTGTGGAATATGTTAGATATTAGGTTTTGTTGTGGAATTGTTAGATATTACCTGTTAGATACTGCTGCATTGTCAGATCTAGAAGCATAAGAATTTTGCTACACTCACAATAACATCTGCTAACCATGTGTATGTGACCAATAAAGTTTGATTTGATAAGCAAACTGGAACGGAGTCTTTATCAATATGTCAAAAGAGTGGTATTGTGTCAGGCAATGTCGGAGACAAAGTGATTTTGCACTGCTTTCATAAAATGTTACCTTTATTCAACTAGGCAAGTCAGTAAAGAACAAATTCTTATTTACGATGATGTTCTACACCACCTTATAGTACTCCCAATCACAGCCAGTTGTGAAACAGCCTGGATTTGAACCATGTTGTCAGAAAAGACCTATATAGTACTGAGATGCAGTGCCTTAGACCGCTGCGGCACTCGGGAGCCCAGCAACATTGCTGTATTGTTCTCTTGGTACATGAAAACCTTGGGAGATAAACTTCAGCTCTTCTCAACTGTCTTAACGTTTGAAAGGAACGCAACATTCTAAAGTGAGTTTCAGGATAACCCTCGCTTCTCAGTGGAAAATTGGCAATGAAATAATGACCTAAGGATTTCAGACATGCAGCTGTCAGATTCAGGCACATACTACTGTGGGAGCTCTGATAGCAATAACATGGAGTTTGGAGAAGAAGCCATTCTCATAATGAAAGGTAAAGAAAAAGTTAAACCATGGTTCTCCCAAGTGGCATGGTGTTCTAAGGCACTACATCGCAGTGCTAGCTGTGCCACTAGAGATTCTGGGTTTGAGTCCAGGCTCGAACGAATGGGAGACCCATGGGGCAGCACACATGTGGCCCAGTTTTGTCCGGGTTAGGGGACTGTTTGTCCGGCAGGGATGTCCTTGTCCCATTGCACACTAGCGACTACTGTGGTGGGCTGGGCGCAGTGCATGCTGACACGGTCGCCAGGTGAATGGTGTTTCCACCGACACATTGGTGCAGCTGGCTTCCGGGTTAAGTGGGCATTGTGTCGAGAAGAGTTGCGGCTTGGTTGGGTGAAAAGAGCAGGTCTGGGACAGGTAGCACGTCCGGTGAACAGGTCAGGATTCCATAGCCGCAGGCAGAACAGTTGAAACTGGAGCAGCAGCACGGCCAGGTGGACTGTGGACAGCAAGGAGTCATCATGCCAGGTAGACCTGAGGCATGGTCTTAGGGCTCAGGTCCTCCGAGAGAGAGAAAGAAAGAATTAGAGAGAGCATACTTAAATTCACACAGGACACTGGACCAAAGTGATCAGTGTGAGAAGAGCCCTGAGACAGGGTCTCCTACATAGATATTTGAAGTAAAGTTTACAACGTAGGTGCACACGGGTTGAGAGAAACATTTGAGGTGACAGACAGTGACACACATTGGCACAATCAATTCCTCCTTCACACATATTACCTTCATCAGCTGATATATACTTAATCATTAGTACAACAGTTGCAAACAAGAGTTTCTATTGAGCAAATTCACATATGTGTGACACCTTTTTGATCCGTTTGCTTCTGTTTAAGAAATGTTTTTCAACAGAATGTAATGAATACACCCCTGATCACTCATAAACCCAGTTCACTTTCATAACAGCCTAGTTATATTCCTTCTTGCATCTATGATCTCCCCATCCTCTCACATCATCCCTATGCTTGTGGACTTCAATACACAACACATCATCTGTACGTGACCAGGTGAAAAAATATTTCAAAGCCAAACCATATCATAACCGCTACACACAGCCTACATCATTGTCAGCATTTTAGCTAAAGTAACGTCACAGTCAACATAGCTAATTGAACTAAAGTGTTAGTAAACCTGCTACAATCATGCAGTAACATTACAGTGTGCAGTCAGTTAGCAGTTTAGCAGTTTAGCAGTTTAGCACACTGGTGGGCCCCGGGGGCAATGAATTAGGAAAACCAAAAGCTTACCTTGACTTGGAAGAGTTCCAATGTTGTGTTGGATAGTCATAGCCAGCTAGCTAACATAGCATCTCTTTGTTTGAGCAGGGTGTTTCAGTGGGCTAAACTAGCTAGTTGCATTTGCTAGATAAGTAAGTGAAAGTGAAGAAAAAGGATAACATCTCTTTCCATCTCTCTCTTGCTTCTCCTTCATTTTGCAAGAAATGTATTTGCTCAAAACTGTTAAACTACTGTCTTTCTCTCTCTTTGAGTCAACTACTCACCACATTTTATGCAATGCAGTGCTAGCTAGCTGTAGCTTACGCTTCCAGTTCCAGAATCAATCTCTGATCCTTTCATTGGGCGGACAACATGTCAGTTTATGCTGCAAGAGCTCTGATAGGTTGGAGGACGCCCTATGGAAGTTGTCATAATTACTGTTTAAGTCTATGGAAGAGGGTGAGAACCATGAGCCTCGTAGGTTTTGAATTGAAGTCAATGTACCCAGAGGAGGATGGAAACTAGCTGTCCTATGACAACACCATGTTGCTACCCTACAGAGTGCTTTTGAGGCTACGGTAGACCTTCATTGCAAAATAGTATGTTTTAAACAATTATTTGGTGATGTGATTATATTTAGAATAGTGTTATCAAAAAAGTATAACTTTTTAAATGATTTAGCATTTTTATATTCATGAAATTTACCGAGGAGGATGGTCCTCCCCTTCCTCCTTTGGGGAGCCTCCACTGGTAGCTCTGAATCTGAGTAACAAGGAAAAGAGGTCTAGAAGACAGAGAAGCAACATGGAAGAGAAGATGTACTCTGGGATCAGACAGTAGAACAATAAAACAGATTTCCATTGAAATGAATGAGCTCTTCATTAACTGTATTAGCTTTGTTATTGTAACTGTAGCTACCAATAAATTAAATGCATTGCTTCTCTGCCATTTGATATTGACTTGCTTGTGATAAGATTAATCAACTGTTCAACAATAATCAAGACAAAGGAAGTTGTATGTATTTATTTGGGCCGTCTGTAAGTTGTAGTTTTGAAAAGTGTTTTCTGTTCTCATGCCACTAACACCCCATTACACACACAGCAACTTATTTCCAGGTACTTTGTAGTCTTTGATGAACACAAAATGAGGATGTATCTATGCTTTGTTAGGGCCTGCTGGCCTATTGCAAGCAATATCCTTATCTCGCTCTTTCTCAGCTCTTTACTCTCCCTCTCCCACTATCTCTCTTTCTCTTTCTGTGGTTTTCAGCCGGATGTCTCAGAACTCTCATTTCTCTCATACTGTAGGCTCTACTACTTACTCTTTAACTGACCATTTTAGCAACAGTAAACCAACCATTTTAAGGAGGCAGCTTAGTAATACCAAGTCAACTGAAATGTATGAAAAAACACAATGAGCTATGTATTAGGTAATTTGACGTAGAGATCAGTACAGTATTCTCAATCAGTGTGATTTTAGGCCACATGGACCTACTCAATAACAATATCATAGGGCATTCTATCTATCTTTTCATTTGAGTGTAAATCCCGAATGAGAGATCACTAGAATAAAACTACTGTATTGTATAAGCTGTGTTTGTCATATTTTCTTCATAGATGTCTTTAGTGAGGTAAAATGACTGATAGAAGCACTAGTGGATGAACAGGTCACACATTTGAGTCTCTTAGACAACAGTAGCTGCAGTGATAAAGATTGAGGGAAATCGTGCTTCAAAAATGTGTGCTCAATTTGTACAAACCTAAACTATGAGATTCTACCAGTAGGTCAATTCTGAGACTCTGAACTGTAAAAGCTACACGTAAAGACCGCAGTCGTGCCTGAATGAGGCGTAAACAAAAATGATGTGGTCCAGTTCGACCAATCACCTGTAACTCCATTGTTGAAGTGTTGTCTACATGGGTGGACTCTTTCCACTCAAGACCCAAGTTGTGAAGAGCTGACAACTTTAAAGATGATCGCACTGTGTCTGATATTTCCACTTCTCGTAGAGATGGGTAAGTCAATCTTACACATTTTCTATTTCTTGATTTGGAGACACAAGGTATCCCATTATTGTTCTACGGACACTACGACAATCCAAAGTTGTATTTAAGGTATGTAACAGCTAACATATTTTCTCTAGTTCATGGACTAGTTGGGACTGAATCCTCATCCATCAGTCAGAAGAATGGTCTCAAGTCAGCCAACGTTGGAGACATGGTGGTTTTGGACTGCTTCAACAAAGGCAACGTGGGAGTAATGTTCTCCTGGTACAAGCAAACTTTTGAAAATATTCCTCAGCTCATCTCGACCATCTATAAGTTGGACAAGAATGCAACATTTTACCAGGAGTTTAAGAATAACCCTCGCTTCTCAGTGGAAGGTGGCCAAGGGAAAAATAATCTAATGATCGCAGATGTGGAACTCTCTGATTCTGGCACATACTACTGTGGAAGTTCTTATGGAAACAATTTGGAATTTGGAAAAGGAGTCATTCTCATCATAAAAGGTAAAGAGAAAGTCATTATTATTATTATTTATTTTTTGTAAATCCGAATTTACAGATATGCACTGTAAATACGAGGTATTCTCAGATGAGATCTTTATTGAATAAATGTTGAGCTACAACACTTGCCACAGGGATATTCTAGAGAGATGAAATTGTTTTTTTTTGGCCTTCTTGTCAGGATCAGATTCCAGAAATATGATTATACTTCAGCAGCCTGTGTCTGAGTCAATCCAGCCAGGAGACTCTGTGACTCTGAACTGTACAGTACACACTGAGACCTGTGTAGGTGAGCACAGTGTCTATTGGTTCAGACATGGCTCAGGAGAATCCCATCAAGGAATAATTTACACCCATGGAGACAGGAGTGATCAGTGTGAGAAGAGCCCTGAGGCTGGGTCTACTACACAGAGCTGTGTCTACAACCTCCCCAAGAGGAACCTCAGCCTCTCTGATGCTGGGACTTACTACTGTGCTGTGGCCTCGTGTGGGGAGATACTGTTTGGGAACGGGACCAAGCTGGGTGTTGAAGGTAGACTACATTTTCTAATGTATTAAGCTATTATTAAAAATACAAACATTACGGTTAATTATTGATTTGTGGTATCGACTGCTCACCATAGCAATATAGTGGAGGGATACAGTATACACTGAGTATACCAAACAATAGGAACATCTTCCTAATGTTGATATTTAAATGTCACCCCCACTCCCCTCCACCTTTTGCCCTCAGAACAGCCATAATTAGTCAGTGCATGGACTATACAAGGTGTTGAATGCGTTCCACAGGGAAGCTGGCCCATCTTGATTCCAATGCCTCCCAGAGTTGTCTCAAGTTTGCTTGATGTCCTTTGAGTGTTGGACCATTGTTGATACACACAGGAAACTGTTGAGCGTGAAAAACCCTGCAGCGTTGCAGTTCTTGACACAAACCGGTGCACCTGGCACCTACTACCATATCCCATTCGGCACTTAAATATTTTGCCTTGTCCACTCACACTCTGAATCACACAATCCAAGTCTCAATTGTTTCAAGGCTTAAGAATCCTTCTTTAACCTGTCTGCTCCCCTTCATCTACACTGATTGAAGTGGATTTAACAAATTACATCAATACGAGATCATAGCTTTCACCTGGTCAGTCTTGTAACGTCTGCGACCAACTCACACTCCCAAACACTTAGATCCCGGAACGCAGCCCACTTTCCAGCTCACTCTCCAGATCCCAATCACCGGAATTCTAATCACCTGTTCACACACCTGCATGTCATCATCCCACACTATTTAGTTCAGTTCCTTGCAACCCATCACTGTGAGGTATTGTTTGTTTTGAGACAAACTTATTTTGGAGTGCTGGTTGTTTCTCGTCCTGCGCTCCTCCCATGTATGATAGTTTTTGCCTGCCTGTACTGTTGCCATTTTGTACCAACTGTGTATGACCTTCTGCCTGCCCCTGGACCCAGCTACCTGCCTCCTCCCATGGTTCCTTCCAATAAACACCTGCTATGCTCTGTGCTTGAAACCAGCTCTCTCTCCTACCGTGTGTATTACCAGTCTATGGCATTTAAAGAGCCATTTTATTATTTCAGATTGTGGCGTTGATCCACAGATGGAAATCCTGGTCCTTCTCTCCATCATAAGATCTGGAATTCTCCTCTGCTGTCTGATCATCATAATCATTGTCTATATCACCAGGAAATAGATAAAGATAAGACCAGTGTCAATAGACTAGAGATGGGTTTTGGAATAAAGTTGGAGATATTGTATCATTGCTATGCATTGCAAATGATGAATAACTGAGATTGCTTTGTTGCTCGTTTAGCATTTGAAAAATATTTGCCTGCGACTTTTAATTAAATTGAGCGTCATCATCCTTGCTTATGCTCTATGTGTTAATTGATTGAACTGCTCTCCTGAAAACCATGTATACAGAATATGCCTTCTTTTTGCATGAATAAATATCAATTTTAACAACTGATACGGACTAAAATATAATTCTTCCTTCTCTTGTGTTCTGTACATACAGTATGTCTGTATGAATGTTTGTCCAGAGGGTTTCTGCAGACACAACCTACTCTTACCATGCTAAACCCACCCACTCATCATG
Source organism: Oncorhynchus mykiss (assembly GCF_013265735.2). NCBI lineage: Eukaryota > Metazoa > Chordata > Actinopteri > Salmoniformes > Salmonidae > Oncorhynchus > Oncorhynchus mykiss. Next base: position 19,506,639 of record NC_048573.1, read on the forward strand.
CACTCAGTGAGCTGTTCATAGGTACCTGAACACTTTGGCCTAATGTGAGCTCAAAATGACGCCGTCTCTATGCTTTGGACAGGCCTGGTTGGCCTTGACTCACTATGTGGTTTCAGCAGGATATCTATGTGGTCTCAGTGTGTTTTCTCTCATGTTTACATTGTTGATCACGTCCATGACAATTAGAAATACAGTCCACTGACATACGTCATGCTATATAGCCTCTATCTATCACATGGGACAGTTTCCCAGACACAGATCATGACTAGCCCTGGACCTAGAAGCATGTCCATGTTCAGTCCTTAACTACGATAATTGATTTAAAGTAGCAGTTGTATACATGTGTACTAGGCTACAGATAAGAGCCCTACCCACCCAGGTACACCCCTGACCCCTATTAAACTGTCAGGTGTTACACTTCAGATAGAGCATGATTCTGTGAATGGTAGTTAATGAGACTGACATATAAATAGACTTGTTTAATCCTGTCAGCGATTCCCACATATACACTCATGATGCTCCATCCCTGTTCACCCTGCTACATTTCAAGACCTGTTGTATACCAAACAGACCTCCTATAGGTCATCAGGAGAACTGTAACTGTGGTATGCGGTGGGGCCAACTCTATCACAACTAAGTTTGATACTAAGAGCATATAAAGGTATGTGCTGTATATGTAATCTATGCTTAAATGTTCTGCATGCTTACCAGACAACAGTATTACTTTAAACCCATTTACTGATGGACATTTATATTATTCTGTCCACGGTGAAACCTCAGGATTGGACAGCTTTGTCCAGACAGTACTTGCAATCAACACAATGTTTTTTAAAAAATGACATCATCAAAACACAAAAAATGTCCTTCACCCACCCTGCACAAAAAATTATATAAAATAAGCATTGGTCCACTTTAAACATTGATTAAATTAGTGATTTTCAGTTAGACCATGGTGAGCTGAATAATGCATTTACAATAATACTATACTTCTAGCACAATATTTATTTTCACAGACAATGTGGTGTATTGACTGAGCCCAACGTTTGGTCTCTCGTTCATTCTGATCATTGTCCTTGGTAGCATCATGTACAAGATGAACAAGAGTAAGCGTCTGCAGTGTAGAGGTAAGAGAAGTCCATACCAATTAAATCAATGATGTATGTAACAGGTAAAGTCCTTCATAGAAGTTATGTATCTAATGGGAAAATGAGTTGTATCTTTATCTTTACTGTCTTTCTTTTCAGGATCCGTCTCTCAGACAAGGGGTCCAGCAGTCTCTTCTTCAGATGCAGGGGTAAGCAGAATTCCTGATGTTGCATTACCATAAAAAGTTTAAAGATTTACATATAGTAATATTCTCCCTCCATTTCTTAATTGTTCTCCACAGGCCCAAGATGCAGACCATCTCCATTATGTAGATATGAATCTAAACAACAAGAAAAAAAACTCTAGAAGACAGAGAAGCAACATGAAGGAAGAGAAGATGTACTCTGGGATCAGACAGTAGAACAATAAATCAGATGTCCATAAAATTCATGAGCTGTTAGTTAACTGTCTTTCTTTGTTATTGTAACTGTAGCTACAAATAATTTAATTCATTGATTCTCTGCCATTTGATATTGACTTGATTGTGATACAATGAATAAATAACAATAATCAAGACAAAGGATGTTGAATGTATTTATTTGGGCCATACTCAGGCATCGTTAAGTTGTAGTGTTGAGAAGTGTTGAGAACCTATTTACAGGTACTCTGTGGTCTGTGATGAACACAAGATGAGGATGTTTCCATGCTTGGTTAGGACCTGCTGGCCTATTGCACACAATACATTTGTCTCTCTCTCTCTGCTCTTTACTCTCCCTCTCTCTCCCTTTTTCTCTATTTCTGTGGTTTTCAGCCAGATGTTTCTTACTTACTCTTCAAGTTGAACATTTTAGCAACAGTAAACATACTCTTTTAATTATGAGGCAGCTTATCTATACATAGGCCATCATTGAAAATAAGAGTTTGTTTTTAACTGACTTGCCTAGTTAAAGGTTAATTCAAATCAAATGAATACATAGTCAACTGAAATCTGTGAAAAAACACAGTGTGCAATCTATGTATTACATAATTTGACTTAGCGATCAGTAGTTCTTAGTCAAAAACAAACCCTGATTTTAAGTGTGATGTTAGGACACTAGAACCATGGACCTACTCAATAACAATATCATGGGAGGGCATTCTATCCATCTATTCTACTGGGTGTAAATACTGAATGTGAGATCACTAAAAGAAGACTACCGTTTTGTGTTTGCTGTGTTTTTTCCATAGATGTTTTTGGTGAGGTGAAGTGGCTGTGTGGTGATAGAAGCCTTATTAGATGACAGCGTCATAGCATACATGTTCCAAAAGGTTACAACATTGAGTCTCTTATACTACAGTAGCTGCACTGATAAAGATTGAAACATTTGCTTAAAACATTTGTTCTCAATTTGTACAACTCTAAACGATGGGGATTCTACCTGTAGGACAATTCTGTGACTCTGAACTGTACAAGATACACAAACCAGGGACTGTAGTGATGCCTATAGCACTGAGATGCAGTTCATTAGACCGTTGTGGCAAACAGGAGCTATAAGGTGGAGTTTGGAGAAGGAGCCATTCTCATTGTAAAAGGTAAAGAGACAGTTTGTGTTTTGTTTGAGTAAATCTGAAATTACAGACATACTGTGTAAATATTAGGTATTAGGTCATTTCTTTCACTTATTTCACCAATTTACCATTCCAGAGTTTTATAGGAGGCATATTTGTAACCTGCATGGTAAGAGAAAATGTACTATTACCTGATATTCCTCCAATAAAACATTTAAATGATCAAAACCTTTGGTTTTCGAGTATGATTTTCCTCTGACTCCTACGGTTCTTCCACTGCTGGCATCAAACATTGTTTTTGTGATTGTCGTCTTTCTACTGACATGGGGGATATGCAAGGAATGGACCCGAGGGCCTAAAGGTACAGAATATGCATATTAATACTTACTAACAGTCTAACCGTTATGTCATGTTTCACAGTAATGTTTGAAGATGTCTTCATGTGAAATTAAAATATACATTGAGTGTACAAAACATTAGAATCACCTGCTCTTTCCATGGTATAGACTGACCAGGTGAATCCATGTAACAGCTATGGTCCCTTATTGATGTCATCTGTTAAATCCACTTCAATCAGTGTAGGAGAAAGGTTCAAGAAGGAGAAAGGTTCAAGAAGGATTTTTACAATTTAGACATGGGGGTGAATGTGCAAGACAAAAGATTTAAGTGACTTTGAACAGGGCATGGTAGTAGGTGCCAGGCACACCGGTTTGGTGCAACACAAGGGGGTGCAACTAAATATTAGGAAGGTGTACCGTGTTCCGTTTCAATAAGATTTCTTGTGTACTGTACATAATTTAATTTTGTACTTTCTGTTTTTAACCTGAAGCATCAACTGATAGATCACCATCTGCACTAGTCAACAGGTAAACTTTAGCACATAATTTCACCCCATATAAAAATGGTTCATGTAGTGGATGTAACCAGTATAATGTCTTGTTTATGACTCACACAGCACCGAGAGAGGGACGTGTTGAACTATGCTGCTGTGAGTTTAAACCCCAAAAAGAACTCCAGAAGAGCAAGATAGAAGACCAGCAGAGAGGATGCAGTGAGATACCTTCAGCAGTAGTGAGAGATATAACCACTGTCACAAAGACTCCAAGTAGAATCATTTTACGATTCGTGGCCTAATAAAACTGCTTTTAGTAAGTGAAATTAGTATGGAATTTAGAAGGCAAAAAAATAAACTATAATTTTAGCTAAGTCTTTATGTTAGATTTATGCAGTATGATGATCATGTAATGCCTAAAATGTTGAAACCTTTTATTTGTGCTTTTAATTCCTAGAAATTTTCTTGCCATACATCTCTGTTTCCTCTCTAAAGTACATCTCTGTTACCACAGATACAATAGGATTAAAAGGAACTGCTGTTTAGCTTATTGTGTGTCAGGCTCCATCAGTCAGAAACCCATCACACCATTAGAAAAGAAGACTTACACACCGTCAAGAGGTTTCTGACTCTACATACTTCATAGATATACAGTGGGCAGAACAAGAATTTGAGACACTGCCAATTTTGCAGGTTTTCCACTTACAAAGCATGTAGAGGCCTGTAATTTTTATCATAGGTACACTTGAACTGTGAGAGACAGAATCTAAAACAAAAATCCAGAAAATCACATTGTATGATTTGTAAGTAATTAATTTGCATTTTATTGCATGACATAAATATTTGATCACCTACCAACCAGTAAGAATTCCGGCTCTCACAGACCTGTTAGTTTTTCTTTTAAGAATCCCTCCTGTTCTCCACTCATTACCTGTATTAACTGCACCTGTTTGAACTCGTTACCTGTATAAAAGACACCTGTCCAAACACTCAATCAAACAGACTACAACCTCTCCACAATGGCCAAGACAGGGGGACGTGTAAGGACATCGGGGATACAATTGTAGACGTGCACAAGACTGGGATGGGCTACAGGACAATAGGCAAGCAGCTTGGTGAGAAGGCAACAACTGTTGGCGCAATTATTAGAAAATGGAAGAAGTTCAAGATGATGGTCAATCACCCTCGGTCTGGGGCTCCATGCAAGATCTCACCTCGTGGGGCATCAATGATCATGAGGAAGGTGAGGGATCAGCCCAGAACTACACGGCAGGACCTGGTCAATGACCTGAAGAGAGCTGGGACCACAGTCTCAAAGAAAACCATTAGTAACACACTACGCCATCAAAGATTAAACTCCTGCAGCGCACGCAAGGTCCCCCTGGTCAAGCCAGCGCATGTCCAGGCCCGTCTGAAGTTTGCCAATGATCATCTGGATGATCCAGAGGAGGAATGGGAGAAGGTCATGTGGTCTGATGAGACAAAAATAGAGCTTTATGGTCTAAACTCCACTCGCCGTGTTTGGAGGAAGAAGAAGGATGAGTACAACCCCAAGAACACCATCCCAAACGTGAAGCATGGAGGTGGAAACATCATTCTTTGGGGATGCTTTTCTGCAAAGGGGACAGGACGACTGCACCATATTGAGGGGACTATGGATTGGGCCATGTATCGCGAGATCTTGGCCAACAACCTCCTTCCCTCAGTAAGAGCATTGAAGATGGGTCGTGGCTGGGTCTTCCAGCATGACAACGACCCGAAACAGACAGCCAGGGCAACTAAGGAGTGGCTCCGTAAGAAGCATCTCAAGGTCCTGGAGTGGCCTAGCCAGTCTCCAGACCTGAACCCAATAGAAAATCTTTGGAGGGAGTTGAAAGTCCGTATTGCCCAGCGACAGCCCCGAAACTTGAAGGATCTGGAGAAGGTCTGTATGGAGGAGTGGGCCAAAATCCCTGCTGCAGTGTGTGCAAACCTGGTCAAGAACTACAGAAAACGTATGATCTCTGTAATTGCAAACAAAGGTTTCTGTACCAAATATTAAGTTCTGCTTTTCTGATGTATCAAATACTTTTGTCATGCAATAAAATGCATATTAATTACTTAAAAATCATAGAATGTGATTTTCTGGAGTTTTGTTTTAGATTCCGTCTCTCACAGTTGAAGTGTACCTATGATAAAAAATTACAGACCTCTACATGCTTTGTGAGTGGGAAAACCTGCAAAATCGTCAGTGTGTCAAATACTTGTTCTCCCCACTGTATATGTAAGGGATAATCAATGAGGGGTTATGCGTTCTGTGAAAAATAATTAACGACTTGAGGGTGTGTTTCAAAGTATGCTAGCTCATAGATATAATATACTGTATATACAGTACCAGTCAAAAGTTTGGACACGCCTGCTCATTTAAGTGTTTTTCTTTATTTTTACTATTTTCTACATTGTAGAATAATAGTGAAGACATCGAAAACTATGAAATAACACATAATATATATTTTATATTTGAGAATCTTCAAAGTAGCCACCTTTTGCCTTGATGACATCTTTGCACACTCTTGGCATTATCTCAACCAGCTTTATTTCAATTAACAGGTGTGCCTTGTTAAAAGTTAACTTGTAGAATTTCTTTCTTTCTTAATGTGTTAGAGCCAATCAGTTGTGTGGCGACAGGGTAGGGGTGGTATACAGAAGATAGCCCAATTTGGAAAAAGTCCATATTATGGCAAGAAAAGCTCAAATAAGCAAACATAAATGACAGTTAATCATTACTTGAAGACATGAAGGTCAGTTGATCCGGAAAATGTCAAGAACTAAACGTTTCTTCAAGTGCAGTCGCAAAAACCGTCAAGCGCTGTGATGAAACTAGCTCTCATGAGGACCGCCACAGGAAAGGAAAACCCAGAGTAACCTCTGCTGCAGAGATAAGTTCATTAGAGCTACCAGCCTCAAAAATCGGCAATTAACTGCACCTCAGATTGCTGCCCAAATATATGCTTCACAGAGTTCAAGTAACAGACACATCTCAACATCAACTGTTCAGAGGAGACTACATGAATCAGGCCATCATGGTCGAATTGCTGCAAAGAAACCACTACTAAAGGACACCAATTAGAAGCAGAGACTTACTTGGGCCCAGAAACACAAGCAATGGACATTAGACTGGTGGAAATCTGTCCTTTGGTCTGATTAGTCCCAATTTGAGATTGTTGGTTCCAAATGCGGACTGGGATATGTTCCAGGTAGCCTCAGAGCATAATATTGACGTATGCGCTGATTCAGTAAGTGAGTTTATAAGGAAGTGTATGGGAGATATTGTACCCACTGTGACTATTAAAATCTACCCTAACCAGAAACAGTGGATAGATGGCGGCTTTCGCGCAAAACTGAAAGTGCGAACCACTGCATTTACAAACAAGCAAAATGTCAGTATAGAGACAAAGTGGAGTCTCAATTCAACAGCTCAGATACGAGACGTATGTGGCAGGGTCAGGTACAGACAATCACGGACTAAAATAGGAAAACCAGCCACGTCACGGACACCAATGTCTTGCTTCCAGACAAACTAAACACTTTTCTTTGCCCACTTTGAGGATAATAAAGTGCCACCGACATCGCCCGCTACCAAGGACTGTGGGCTCTCCTTCTCCGTGTCCGACGTGAGGAAGACATTTAAACGTGTTAAACCTCGCAGGGCTGTTGGCCTAGACGGCATCCCTAGCCGCGTCCTCAGAGCATGCGCAGACCAGCTGCATGCGCAGACCAGCATATTCAATCTTTCCCTATCACAGTCTGCTGTCTCCACATGCTTCAAGAAGGCCACCATTGTTCCTGTACCCAAGAAGGCAAAGGTAACTGAACTAAATTACTATCGCCCTGTAGCACTTAATTCTGTCATCATGAAGTGCTTTGGGAAACTAGTTAAGGATCATATCAACTCCACCTTACCTGTCACCCTAGACAAACTTTAATTTGCTTACCGCCCCAAAAGGTCCACAGACGATGCAATCGCCATCACACTGCACACTGCCCTATCCCATCTGGACAAGAGGAATACCTATGGAAGAATGCTGTTAATTGACTATAGATCAGAGTTTAACACAGTAGTAGCCTCCAAGCTCATCATTAAGCTCGAGGCCCTGGCTCTCAACCCCACCCTGTGAAATTGGGTCCTGGACTTCTTGACGGCTGCCCCCAGGTGGTGAAGCTAGGAAACAACTCTCCACTTCGCTGATCCTCAACACTGGGGCCCCACAAGGGTGCATGCTCAGCCCCTCCTGTACTCCCTGTTCACCCATGACTGAGTGGCCATGCACGCCTCCAATTCAATCTTCAAGTTTGCAGACGACACAACAGTAGTAGGCTTGATTACCAACAACAACGAGACAGCCTACAGGGAGGATGAGAGGGCACTCGGATTGTGTTGTCAGGAAAACAACCTCTCAGTCAACGTCAACAAAACAAAGGAGATGATCGTGGACTTCAGGAAACAGCAGAGGGAGCACCCCCTTATCCACATCGACGGAAAAGCAGTGGAGAAGGTGGAACATTTTAAGTTCCTCAGTGTACACATCACGGACAAACTGAAATCGTCCACCCACACAGACATTGTGGTGAAGAAGGCGCAACAGTGCCTGAGTATTTTGCAGCACTATTTTCCACAGTTTTGTTACAAAGTGGGATAGAAATGGATTTAATTGTCTTTTTTTTTATTAACGGTCTACACAAAATACTTCAATGTCAACGCAGAAGAAAAATTCTAACATTTGTAAAAAGTTAATGAAAAAATAAACACTAACGTCACTTGATTCGCTAAGTATTCAACCCCTTGAGTCAATACATTAGAATCACCTTTGGCAGCGATTACAGTTGTGAGTATTTATGGGTATGTCACTAAGAGCTTTCCCCACCTGCATTGTGCAACATTTGCCAATTATTATTTTTCAAATTCATCAAGCTCTGTCAAATTGGTTGTTGATAATTTCTATACAACTATTTTCAGGTCTTGCCATAGATTTTCAAGCAGATTTTAATCAAAACTGTAACTCGGCCAGTTAGGAACATTCACTATCTAGTTGTATGCTTGTAAATATGGAGATTGGTACTCAATGTGTTACAGTGGCTTGTGAAAAATTCACCCCCCTTGGTATTTTTCCTATTTTGTTGCCTTAGAATCTGGAATTAAAATATATCTTTTTTGGGGGGGGGGGGGCAAAAAAACAGAACTTCAGCGTGCATAATTATTCACTCGCCCCAAAGGCAATACCTTGTAGAGCAACCTTTCATAGCAATTACAGCTGCAAGTCTCTTGGGTATGTCTCTATAAGCTTGGCACATCTAGCCACTGGGATTTTTGCCCATTCTTCAAGGCAAAACTGCTCCAGCTCCAACAAGTTGGATGGGTTCCACTGTTGTTTAGCAATATTTAAGTCATACTCAATTGGATTGAGTTCTTGTTGCTTTAGCCGTATGCTTAGGGTCATTGTCCTGCTGGAAGGTGAACCTCAGTCCCAGTCTCAAATCTCTGGAAGACTGAAACAGGTTTCCCTCAAGAATATCCCTGTATTTAATGCCATCCATCATTCCTTCAATTCTGACCAGTTTCCCAGTCCCTGCCGATGAAAAACATCCCCACAGTATGATGCTGCCAGCACCATGCTTCACTGTGGGGATGCTGTTCTCTGGGTGATGAGAGGTGTTGGGTTTGCGCCAGACATTGTGTTTTCCTTGATGGCCAAAATGCTAACTTTTAGTTTCATCTGACCAGAGTACCTTCTTACAAATTTTTGGGAAGTCTCGCCTTTTGGCGAACACAAACGTGTTTGCTTATTTCTTTCTTTAAGCAATGGCTTTTTTTCTGACCACTCTTCTGTACAGCCCAGCTCTGTGGAGTGTACGGCTTCAAGTGGTCCTATGGACAGATACTCCAATCTCTGTTGTGGCGCTTGGCAGCTCCTTCAGGGCTTTTTTTGGTCTCTTTGTTGCCTCTCTGATTAATGCCCTCCTTGCATGGTCCCTGAGTTTTAGTGGGTGGCCCTCTCTTGGCAGGTTTGTTGTGGTGCCATATTCTTTCAATTTTTTTAATAATGGATTTAATGGTGCTCCGTGGGATGTTTCAGATATTTTTTATAACTGTTTGGACAACCTGTTTGGACAACTCCTTTGTCTTCATGGTGCTGCTTGGTGGTGCCCCTTGCTTAGTGGTGTTGCAGACTCTGGGGCCTTTCAGAACAGGTGTATATATATTGAGATCATCTGACAGATCATTTGACACTTAGATTGCACAAAGGTTTACTTTATTTAACTAATTATGTGACTTCTGAAGGTAACTGGTTGCAACAGATCTTATTCAGGGGCTTCATAGCAAAGGGAGTGAAAACATTAGCACCCACCACTTTTCCGTTAAATCTTTCCAGGCACTAAATATTGGATTTGCCCCAATCATAAGACTTTGTATTTACATTTTTTGCACTATTACTTTAGGGCCTTGTTACAAACAGAATGCATGTTTTGGAATATTTATATTCCTCACAGTCTGATTTATTTTCATTCTGTCAATGAGGTTAATATTGTTGAGTAATTACAACGTTGTTGATCCATCCTCAGTGTTCTCCTACTGCAGAGGGTGAATGGGTAAGACAAAAGATTGAAGTGTCTTTGAACGGGATATGGTGGTAGGTGCCAGGTAAGTCAAGAACTGCAACGCTGCTGGGTTTTTAACGCTCAACAGTTTCCCGTGTATCAAGAATGGTCTACCATCCAAAGGACATCCAGCCAACTGTGGGAAGCATTGGAGTCAACATGCATGCATGGCCAGCATAGGGGGGCAACTCAATAGTTGTCCTTAATGATTTGTCCACTCAGTGGAAATTGAATGGTTGTTTTATAATTTACTGTTGTTGTTGTTGCTGTGCTCTATTCCAAGCAAGTAGTCAAAAATCCCCTTCTGGCAGCCTTCGTGGTTAGGGTCTGAGGTAGAGTAGGAAGGACCAGTGAGCAACGCATCACTTCCTCTAGCGCGAGTGACAGGAAGGAGCAGCTCAATATTGAGGGAGACCTGGGGAGAATCTCAGTATGTTACCATCTTTTGAAATTAAAGATGACATAGCCCTTGGGTAATTTATCTAATTCTGTGTAAATAAGATTTAATTCAAATCAAATCAAAGTTTATTTGTCACGTGCGCCGAATACAACAGGTGTAGACTTGACAGTGAAATGCTTACTTACAGGCCCTTACCAACAGTGCAATTTCAAGTAAAAAAATAGGTAATAAAAAACAACAGTAAAAAGACAGTGAGGCTATATACAGGCACCGGTTAGTCGGGCTAATTGAGATAGTATGTACATGTAGGTATGGTTTGCATATATGATAAACAGAGAGTAGCAGTAGTGTAAAAGAGGGGGTGGTGGGTGGCGGGTGGGGGGACAATGCAGATAGTCCGGGTAGCCAATGTGCAGGGGCACTGGTTGGTCAGTCTAATTGAGGTAGTGTGTACATGAATGTATAATTAAAGTGACTATGCATATATGGTAAACAGAGAGTAGCAGCAGTGTAAAGAGGGGTTGGGGGGGAGGGGGGGGGGGGGGGGGGGGGGGGGGGTCACAATGCAAATAGTCCAGGTAGCCATATGAGTAACTGTTCAGGAGTCTTATGGCTTGGGGGTAAAAACTGTTGAGAAGCCATTTTTGTCTTAGACTTGGCGCTCCAGGACTGCTTGCCATGCGGTAGTAGAGAGAACAGTCTTTGACTGCGGTAGCTGGGGTCTTTGACAATTTTTAGGGCCTTCCTCTGACACAGCCTGATGTTGAGGTCCTGGATGGCAGGCAGCTTAGCCCCTGTGATGTACTGGGCCGTACGCCCTCTGTAGTGCCTTGCGGTCGGAGGCCGAGCAATTGCCGTACCAGTGATACAATATCGAGAGGATGCTCTCGATATTGCAGTTGTTAAATAAGTATCTGCTGTTAAAGTACATACGATTTAGGTCACAAACTGCAACAGAACTGCCACAAACTGGGGAAATTTTAACCAAACTCATAATACTTGTGGTAGTGTACTGTACTGTATATTTAAAGGGAAATAACCAATAAATAAACTAATTGAGTGCAAACATTTTCTAGTGTGTATAATAGCGACACAGATAGGCCTATTTAAATTCCTCTGTGGTAAACTCATCTCGTTCTCTCTCTCTCTCTGATGAAGACGAGCAGCCTGAAAGACACTAAAACTGACCTGGAGCGCTCAGCTCTCACCACACTGATTGATCTGCCGTTCTGTTCAACTCCCCCCCCCCCCCCCCCCCCCCTCTCTCTGTTCTCTTCCTACCACTCTCTCTCTCCCTCTGTTCTCTTCACACCACAATCAGGCCACACATCTCTTTCCATCCATCCTTACCACCAGACTAAAAATACCTGGCCAAACCTATAACCAAACTACACCAGGTTCTGGACTAGAAAGTTATGTTCAACGTAAGAGGAGTACAAACAAAGATAAACACTATTTTATTTATTTACTGTTGTTATCATCATTGTTTTGTTGAAGGTAATTGAATGTGTATGTATAATGGTGACACTGATAGGCCTAGTTATTTTCCACTGTGGTAAACTCATCTCATTCTCTCTCTCTGCTGAAGACGAGCAACCTAAACCACAGGAAGACTAACCTGGAGCTATCAGCTCTCACAACACTGAAATCTCTCTCTGTCTCTCTCTCTTAAGCTCTCTCATGCTCTCTCTGTTCACTTCACACCACTTGCTCTCTCTCTCATTTCAGTTTAATTTAAGGGGCTTTATTGGCATGGGAAACATATATTTACATTGTCAAAGCAAGTGAAATAGATAACAAACAATAGTGAAATAAACAATAAAAATTAACAGTAAACATTACACTTTACACAAACGTTCTAAAATAATAAAGACATTTCAAATGTCAAATTATATAATATATAATTTATAGGTCGTTATATATAATAATATATAGGTCGTATTCTCTATCACTCTCTGTTCTCAACACACCTCTCTCTTTCTCTCTTTCTGTCTTGCTCTCTCTGCCACATCTAAACCATAATACAGTATAATTTAATTGAATGCATGATATACAATGATAGTGTATGTTGGACACCTGGGGTTTGGGACACCTGCACACCACCATCTGCTTTTTAGTACAATAACCATACTTTAGTGTCCTATGTTAAAAAATACCATAAATGTGTTGTGTTCAACATCTTCAACACTTTGGAGCTCATGTAGGCCAACAGTCATAGCGCATCCATGATGTATTTGAATTTACAGTAAATGCATCCATAAACAATAGACCTACTGCTGTAATGTTGAGCGTACAGAGGCAGGTGTCAATCCTCTCTGCAGACTCTCATCTGATGCATTCGCTGCAGACGCTACATCCCCGGCCTGTGGTCAGTGTCACCTCGCTGGTATGAACAGGGATGGAAAACAACACACACCTCATACAAAGATCTCTGTGGTCAGAAGTTTCCACTCAACAACTAAACAAACATATACATTTGGTATAAACTTTTCTTTCTTAGGTACTTTTGAGTTCACACCTCATGACATTAACAGTTTGTTATGGTTTGATACCAATGCAGATAATTTGTCTCATTGTGTTTCTAAGGCTTGTGATAAGTGTTGTGATATCTTTGGTCATTATGCACCTTTTCAATTTCTGTATTTGTTCTGAACAGAGGGATTTAGATGAAGTTAATAACAAAATGTCTCAGCTTCAATTTGACCTCTTACACTTATAGCCCACGGGTTTCATGTCCTCATTGTTTAGTAGGACAGGAGGGTGCAGTAAGAACATGCACTTTCAAGGTTTAGTTTACATTTTCTAAAACCGTTATCTACCTACAACATCAACCAAATGACAAGTGTGCTTCCAAATATTGAGCTCTACATTTGACCGGGATCCATTGTTGAGCAGAGCCCAATTGGCCCTTATAAAAAGTAGTGCACTGTACACTCTAACAAAAGAAGATGCTGTCTAGAACCATAAAACCTCTTTGGGCTAGGCCTGCCACTAGTGCCCCACCTTGACAATATCCGGTGAAATTGCAAAGGGCGAAATTCAAAATACAAACATCGTAACATTAAACATTCATGAAAATACAAGTGTCTTACATCGTTTAAAAGCTTAACTTCTTGTTAATCCAACCGCTTTGTCAGATTTCAAAAAGGCTTTACGGCGAAAGCATACCATTCTATTATCTGAGGACAGTGCCCCACATACACCAGCATTAAAAACATCCAAACCAGCAGATGCATCACAATAATCAGAAATAGCGATAAAATAAATCACTTACCTTTGAAGATCTTCCTCTGTTTGCAATCCCAAGGGTCCCAGCTACACAACAAATAGTCATTTTGTTCGATAAAGTCCTTCTTTATATCCCAAAAAAGTAAGTTTAGTTGGCGCATTTGATTCAGTAATCCACACGTTCCACCGTTCAACGTGCAGAATAAGCAATCCCAAAAGTTAACAGTAAACAGCAAAAGAAGGTTCTTCAGCTGTCCCCATATTATAACCCTTTTAAGAAAATGTTTTGGTTCCAGGTCGACAGAGGGTAATATATATATCAAATGAAATTGTATTAGTCACATGCGCCGAATACAGCAGGTGTATAGTGAAATGCTTACTTACAAGCCCCTAACCAATAATGCAGTTAAAAAATATATATATGAAAAAGAATAAGAAATAAAAGTAACAAGAGCAGCAGTAAAATAACATTAGAGAGACTATATACAGTGGGGGTACCGGTACAGAGTCAATGTGCGGGGGCACCAGTTAGTTGAGGTAATTTAAACATGTAGGTAGAGTTAGTAAGTAAAGTGACTATGCATAGATGATAACAACAGAGGGTACCGTTTAGTCACGGTAATTAGGCTTCTCCAAGCTTTGATTCTGCTGATGGTCATTAGTAGTCTACCAAACTTGCTAACTGCCTGGTACTCTGTACTCTATTGTGCCTCTAATAACTCTGACATGAATGCAAATGTAATCGTAAATCTAATCAAACACTTCATGAGATCCCATGAGCGCATGTTGCGCAATGTTTTTGTAGCCTATGCAATTGTGTGGGAAAAATGATGGACTCTGTAACGGTTTTCTAGGTGTGAAGGAGAGTCGGATCAAAATGCGGCGTGTAGATTGCGATCCATGTTTATTAAACTGAAACAACATGAATCTAAATACAAACACTACAAAACAATAAACGCAGAACAAGGACAACCGTATACTAAGGACAATCACCCACGAAACACTCAAAGAATATGGCTGCCTAAATATGGTTCCCAATCAGAGACAACGATAAACACCTGCCTCTGATTGAGAACCACTTCAGACAGCCATAGACTTAACTAGAACACCCCACTAAGCCACAATCCCAATACCAACACACCACATACAAATACCCATGCCACACCCTGGCCTGACCAAATAAATGAAGATAAACACAAAATACTTCGACCAGGGCGTGGCAGAACCCCCCCCCCCCCCCCCCCCAAGGTGCAGACTCCCGGACGCACATCAAAAAACAATAGGGAGGGTCCGGGTGGTCGTCTGTCCATGGTGGCGGCTCCGGCGCGGGACGTGGACCCCACTCTATCAATGTCTTAGTCCCTCCTCCTCGCGTTCTAGGATAGTCCACCCTCGCCGCCGACCATGGCCTAGTAGTCCTCACCCAGAATCCCACTGGACTGAGGGGCAGCTCGGGACTGAGGCAGCTCGGGACTGAGGGGTAGCTCGGGACTGAGGGGTAGCTCGGGACTGAGGGGTAGCTCGGGACTGAGGGGAAGCTCAGGATTGAGGGGAAGCTCGGGATTGAGGGGAAGCTCAGCACTGAGGGGAAGCTCAGCACTGAGAGGAAGCCCAGCACTGAGAGGAAGCTCAGCACTGAGAGGAAGCTCAGGCAGGTAGTTGGAGCCGGCAGATCCTGGCTGGCTGGTGGTTCTGGCAGATCCTGGCTGACTGGCGGATCTGGAAGAGTCTGGTTGACTGGCGGATCTGGAAGAGTCTGGCTGACTGGCAGATCTGGAAGAGTCTGGCTGACTGGCAGATCTGGAAGAGTCTGGCTGACTGGCAGATCTGGAAGAGTCTGGCTGACTGGCAGATCTGGAAGAGTCTGGCTGACTGGCAGATCTGGAAGAGTCTGGCTGACTGGCAGATCTGGAAGAGTCTGGCTGACTGGCAGATCCTGGCAGACTGACGGATCTGGCTGCTCCATGCTGACTGGCGGCTCTGGCTGCTCCACGCTGACTGGCGGCTCTGGCTGCTCCATGTAGAATGACAGCTCTGGCGGCTCCGTGCAGACTGGCAGCTCCTTGCAGACTGGCAGCTCCTTGCAGACTGGCAGCTCTTTGCAGACTGGCAGCTCTTTGCAGACTGGCAGCTCCTTACAGACTGGCAGCTCTGGCTGCTCTATGCAGACTGGCAGCTCTGGCTGCTCCATGCAGGCTGGAGACTCCAGCAGCGCTGTAGAGGAGGAAGGCTCTGGCTGCGCTGAACAGGCGGGAGACTCCGGCAGCGCAGGAGAGGAGAAAGTCTCCGGCAGCGCTGAACAGGCGGGAGACTCCGGCAGCGCAGGAGAGGAGAAAGGCTCCGGCAGCGCTGGAGAGGCGAGGCGCACTGTAGGCCTGATGCGTGGTGCTGGCACTGGTGGTACTGGGCCGAGGACACTCACAGGAAGCCTGGTGCGGGAAGCTGCCACCGGAGGACTGGTGTGTGGAGGTGGCACAGGATGGGCTAGACCGTGAAGGCGTACTGGAGATCTTGAGAGCAGTGCTGGCACAGGACGTGCAAGGCTAGGGGGTGCACAGGAGGCCTGGTGCGTGAGACTGGCACCATCTTCACCAGCCGACTAACACGCACTTCAGGACGAGTATGGAGCGCTGACCCAGGTGCCATCAAATCCCCGACAAGCTCGGTCGGGCGAATTCCGTACCTAAAGCCACAACACAGCAACTCCCTCATAACTCTCTCCTCCAATTTCCCCATTAACTCCTTCACAGTCTCTGCTTCGCTCACCTCCAACACCGGCTCTGGTTCTGGTCTCCTCCTTGGCTCCTCACGATAAACAGGGGGAGTTGGCTCAGGTCTGAACCCTGACTCTGCCACACTCTCCCTGAGCCCCCCCCCCCCCCCCCCCAATACATTTTTGGGGCTGACTCTCGGGCTTCCAACCGCGTCGCCGTGCTGCCTCTTCATACCGACGCCTCTCCGCATTCGCCGCTTCCAGTTCTTCCTTGGGGCGGCGATATTCTCCAGGCTTTGCCCAGGGTCCTTCTCCATTTAGGATTTCCTCCCAAGTCCAGAATTCCTTATTTCGTATCTCCTGCCGTCGTTGTTGCTTCTCCTGCTGCTCCTGCCTGTTGACACGCCGCTTGGTCCTTTTGTTGTGGGTGATTATTTCAGTGTAACCTTCGGCTCTGTTGTAGAGGTACGTGTTAGTGCCTGGTCGTGCATTTTCCGTTGTACATTTTCATTCCCTGTGTTTGGGGCCGTTACTACTGTGAGCACCCTGTGGTGCGTTGGTGCTATTAAAGACGCCCAGCATTGCACTCTCTGTCTCCTGCGTTTGACTCGAAAATAAACCGCACGAAAATAAACCACAGGGAAAAGCATTCTCCATTCACTATTTAAGTGCATAGATTACATTTCTTTCGCTGCACCGGTTTCGAGACAGGTGCATGATAATGTTCCATTCTAAATCAAAACAAATTTCACACATATATTATTTATTATATGTAAAGACAAGATTAAATCAAGAGTAGTGTGATGGTTGACCATAATAGCCTATCACTTGTGAATGATATATTATCACTTGTGAATGATGCCCAGCTTAAGTCAAACAGTGCATGTTTTTTTGGTGACTTTTTCAAAGCATAGGCGTACACCTCATGTGTCATATCTACTTCCGTTCCCCGCTCCAGCGCTTGACATAACAGGTTTACTAACCACCGTCCTGGCAACCATCATTACGCACACCTGGCAACCATCAGTATGCACACTTGCACCAAATAATCAGTCACACCTGGAATTCATTACTACCTTCTATTGTTAGTTTCCTTGTAAGCTTCTCTTTTTTTGTTTCCGTTCCATTTTCATTATCATTAACCTGTTGCGACGAGCAAACCCGTATCTGGGAGCGTAATTATAGCCTCAAGCTCATTACCATAACGCAACGTTAACTATTCATGAAAATCGCAAATGAAATGAAATAAATATATTAGCTCACAAGCTTAGCCTTTTGTTAACAACACTGTCATCTCAGATTTTCAAAAAATGCTTTTCAACAATAGCTACACAAGCATTTGTGTAAGAGTATTGATAGCTAGCATAGCATTAAGCCTAGCATTCAGCATGCAACATTTTCACAAAAACAAGAAAAGCATTCAAATAAAATAATTTACCTTTGAAGAACTTCGGATGTTTTCAATGAGGAGACTCTCGGTTAGATAGCAAATGTTCAGTTTTTCCAAAAAGATTATTTGTGAGGGAGAAATCGCTCTGTTTTGTTCATCACGTTTGGCTGAGAAAAAAAAACGAAAATTCAGTCATTACAACGGCAAACCTTTTTCCAAATTAACTCCATAATATCGACAGAAACATGGCAAACGTTGTTTAGAATCAATCCTCAAGGTGTTTTCACATATCTATTCGATGATAAATCACTCGAGGCAGTTTGGTTTCTCCTCTGACCCAAATTGAAAAATGCACGCACCTGGAGAATACGCAATAGTTTCGACAAAGGACACCGAGCGGACACCTGGTAAATGTAGTCTCTTATGGTCAATTTTCCAATGATATGCCTACAAATACATCACAATGCTGCAAACACCTTGGGGAAACGACAGAAAGTGTAGGCTCATTCCTTGTGCATTCACAGCCATATAAGGAGACATTGGAACACAGCGCCTCCAAAATCTGGGGCATTTCCTGTTTGAAATTTCATCTTGGTTTTGCCTGTAGCATCAGTTCTGTGGCACTCACAGATAATATCTTTGCAGTTTTGGAAACGTCAGTGTTTTCTTTCCAAAGCTGTCAATTATATGCATAGTCGAGCATCTTTTCGTTACAAAATATCTTGTTTAAAACGGGAACGTTTTTCATCCAAAAATTAAAATAGCGCCCCCTATATCCAAGAAGTTAACTCACACTGCACTTGTTTCATGATTCCCTGCGTCTATGTTATAGAATACTCTCTCAGAAAATATGGAAGAATCAGAAGAGAACGATATGTACTAGACAGTCGACGAACAGGGACACCTACGCCACTAACACCACGATCAGATGGCACAACTGAGTGCGACTATCGATTAGGTCCTCCGCGTCATCCACCACCTCGACACCACCTGAGAGGATTACATTTCAAATAGCGGAGGGCCTTCTACAATTAATCGTACCAGCGAGCCAGTCCCCCAGCCTACCCATCAGTCCGCCCAGGTCAGAGATGCCCAACTGTCACTACCGGACAAATATGATGGGACTCATCCTGGGGCAGAGCCTGAACCCATGGAGATAAGGGTCACACACCTGTTCGTGACATCTCCAGCTGTCTCCGACGCTGTCACTCTGTGTCCCTATTGCGAGCAGGAGGTGTATCAGCTCTGGCGGTGTCTGGTACGTCCCAACTCAAAGTCCAATAGGGCAGAAGGACTGCCCCATGATCATCCATCTCCCAGGCTAGGCGAGAGTATACCTTCATCATCGTTTTCCACCAAACCCTTTCTGGTTTCTATTTCACTGGCTGGCTGTCCCTCAGGTGTTGTTTCCACAGCTCTAGTCGAGTCCGGTGTGGCAGGGAATTTTATCGACCAATCCCTCGTCTCCTCCCTGAACATCACCACATACCCACTCTCCTCTCATTTTCTGGTCCGAGCCCTGGATAAACAACCATTGGGATATGGCACTATTACGCAAATCACAGCACCACTCACCCTCACCATGAGGTACCGGCCTCAATCTAACTGGCAGGTGGAGAGGATGAACCAGGAGCTGGGGAGGTTCCTGAGGAGTCACTGGCAGGATGAATGGGCCAGATTCCTTCCCTGGTTGGAATATGCCCAGAATTCATTACTTCACTCCTCCACCAGGCTGACTCATTTCCACTGTGTTCTGGGTTATCAGCCTGCCCTGGCTCCATGGACCCCGAGCCAGACCAAAGCTCCTGTGGTGGATGAGTGGTTCAGGTGCTCAGAAGAGGTCTGGAATGATGCCCACATGAGGCTCCAGCGCACCGTCAGCCGTCAGAAGGAGCAGGTGGACCGCCACCACAGTGAGGCTCCTGTGTTCCATCCTGGTGATTGCGTCGGGCTCTCCATCTGGAACATCCCACTCCGCCTGCCCCTTAAGAAGTCGAGTCCCTGGTTTGTGGGGCCATTCAAGGTACTCTGGAGGGTCAATGAGGTGATATATTGATTACAGCCCCCACTAACTAACGGATTTCACCCTCTTTTCATGTTTCCCTAACTGGACCCTAACAGGACAACAACCCTAAGCACACAGCCAAGACAACACAAGTGTGGCTGCAGGACAAGTTTCATCAGACAAGATTTTTTTTTTTCTCGAGGTCTGAGAGTCCTTTAGGTGCCTTTTGGCAAACTCCAAGCCGGGTTGTCATGTGCCTTTTACTGAGGAGTGGGTTCAGTCTGGCCACTCTACCATTAAGGCCTGATTGGTGGAGTGCTGCAGAGATGGTTGTCCTTCTGGAAGGTACTCCCATCTCCACAAAGGAACTCTAGAGCTCTCTCAGAGTGACCATTGGGTTCTTGGTCACCTCCCTGACCAAAGCTTTTCTCCCTGATTGCTCAGTTTTTTCGGGGAGGACAGTTCTAGGAAGAGTCTTGGTGGTTCCAAACTTCCATTTAAGAATGAGGGAGGCCACTGTATTCTTGGTGACCTTCAATGCTGAAACAATGTCATTAAAACCTGTTTTTGCTTTGTCATTATGTGGTATTGTGTATAGATTGATGAGGATTTTTATTTTATTTAATACATTTTAGGATACGGCTGTAACTTAACAAAATATGGGAAAAGGGAAGGGGTCTGAATATTTTCCAAAGGTCAACTTTTGTACTATGGGGGAAAGTAGATTGACATTGGCTAGTGCTTTTGCTGTTCATTAGGCCTGTTCATCTTGTTGGCTGACAAAAAGTAAATGTGGACAGTACTTCCAATATCTTCAATATACGCCTCGGAATTGGATAAGGACGTGTGCAGTTGCGTCCCCGATGTTTCTGTCTTCACTTGTAGCATGTAAGAAAGACTGAGAGCCATGTGAGTGAGAGGTGCTTCGGCACGCAGACGGGAGAAGGGAATTATAATTATTAAACTCAGCCCAAGTGCACTGGCCGCAAAAGGCATGGATGTTTTTAGGGGGCAATACGGCCACACAAAAGGGATGCAGATGGGAAATTCGAGGCATTATCAAGTGCTTGTCAAATTGTGAATGAGAGACGAATGAAGTGTGTACAGCCTGCACAAAAAAAAACAAGCAGAGCTCATGCCGTTCATACGAGTTTTTTCAAATCATCATTAGAGTCGCATCATGCAGCCTTAGAATGTATTAAAAATCTAAACAAATAGCTAAAGTTACACAAATACCTACAAATTAACCATATAGGAGTACTTGTTTCTTTGTTAACCTCTCAACACAGAATAGCCGCATGTGCACCCTTAAATCTTTTGGAGAAAATATCCTTTGTATTTTATTCAGCTATTTTCAATTGCATTTTTCATACTGTACAATAATATAAAATAATGCCACGGAATTTGAGGAAAATTTTGTCTGCTTAATGAACCTGTGTAGCAAACAGATCAGGGCTCAACACAAAGACAACTCAGAGTATGCTATTCTATTCTTCTGAAATAGACTTCATTTTCTTAATATCATGTTTCTTTAGACTTGTCCAAAATAAATAATGGATTTATTGTAATGGTGTAGGCTATATTATATGGATTTATTCTACTTTTTTAAATATAGATGTCCGAAAGGTGGCTTGTAGTCTATGCGTGGAGGCCAGGAGATGCTAAATGTGTTTGTGTTAATTAACAGTCAATTAACGCAAGTCCAGCTTGACAATCACCTGCTGAAAAAATGTAATGGCCGCCACAGCCCTACCTGAGCCATGTCTGAACCAATAGACACTGTGTGTTCTCCTGCACAGGTCTCAGTGTGTATTGTACAGTTCAGAGTCTCCTGGCTGGACTGACTCAGACACAGACTGCTCTACAACTGTCTTGCTGTTGGAGCATGAATCTGAAAAGAGGGTTTAAATATGTCATTAAATCTGTTAACAATCTACAACTTCCCCATAGAAAGTGTTCTTACTCAATGAGAAAATCATCACATTGTGAGAATACCTGATATTTCCTGTAAGACAGGAAAAAAATAAGAATTAGGCTAACTCATCACTACTCTTTATCGATCTAAAATCCTGATTTTCCCTGAAAATATTTAAGTATATTGAAAGCATTTCTTCTCAGTACTGTAACTTTCTTGGCCGCTTTCCACTGAAAATCAAGGTTTACCCTTGAATGATAAAATGTAGGACCCTTGTCATACTTATAGATAGATGGTTGAGATGACCTGAGGTTTTTCTCCCAAGGGTTACTTGTACCAGGAGAAATGCATGGCCACGCCGCTTCATAGAATCACTGCAAAGTCACTGTGTCCCCAACGTTGGCTGACATGAGACCACTCTCCTGTTGTATAGCTCAGTCCCAACTTGTGCATGAACTACAACTAAAGAAACTACATCTTATACAAATATATTAACTGTTATACTGTATATACATTAAAATACAAGACTGGAATGCGTCTGTGAGTTTCAATCAAAATAAATTGTATCATTGTACTCCCTGATGATGGCTATGGCTGAACGTGGCGGAGTAAAAAAAATATATATACAGTATATATTGAACATGCCATCATAATGAAAGCAAATAAAACATACCCATCTCACCAAGAAGAAAAAATGTGCACAGTGGTGCGAACATCCTGATAGCTATCATCTTCTTCAAAACCTGTGTCTTGAGTGGAAAAGTCTATCCTCTGTAGCACAACACTTCTCAAATGAGTTGATTTACTTTCTGAGTTAGATTGTATAGTCTGTGTTATCTCATTTAGCATTTAATCAGGGTTTCCACAGTATGCACCGATGACATGCTGAAGGTAGGATAAGTGCCCATGTGGTGGCTTGACCTAACTCAGATGACAAAAGAACGGATGGACAGAGCTGAGCATCCTGGCTCCTACCCTCCAAGCTCGTCATCAAGCTCGAGACCCTGGGTCTCGACCCCGCCCTGTGCAACTGGGTACTGGATTTCCTGACGGGCCGCCCCCAGGTGGTGAGGGAAGGCAACAACATCTCCTCCCCGCTGATCCTCAACACTGGGGCCCCACAAGGGTGCATTCTGAGCCCTCTCCTGTACTCCCTGTTCACCCACGACTGCGTGGCCATGCACGCCTCCAACTCAATCATCAAGTTTGCGGACGACACAACAGTGGTAGGCTTGATTACCAACAACGATGAGACGGCCTACAGGGAGGAGGTGAGGGCCCTCGGAGTGTGGTGTCAGGAAAATAACCTCACACTCAACGTCAACAAAACTAAGGAGATGATTGTGGACTTCAGGAAACAGCAGAGGGAACACCCCCCTATCCACATCGATGGAACAGTAGTGGAGAGGGTAGCAAGTTTTAAGTTCCTCGGCATACACATCACAGACAAACTGAATTGGTCCACTCACACAGACAGCATTGTGAAGAAGGCGCAGCAGCGCCTCTTCAACCTCAGGAGGCTGAAGAAATTCGGCTTGTCACCAAAAGCACTCACAAACTTCTACAGATGCACAATCGAGAGCATCCTGGCGGGCTGTATCACCGCCTGGTACGGCAACTGCTCCGCCCTCAACCGTAAGGCTCTCCAGAGGGTAGTGAGGTCTGCACAACGCATCACCGGGGGCAAACTACCTGCCCTCCAGGACACCGACACCACCCGATGTTACAGAAAGGCCATAAAGATCATCAAGGACATCAACCATCCGAGCCACTGCCTGTTCACCCCGCTATCATCCAGAAGGCGAGGTCAGTACAGGTGCATCAAAGCTGGGACCGAGAGACTGAAAAATAGCTTCTATCTCAAGGCCTTCAGACTGTTAAACAGCCACCACTAACATTGAGTGGCTGCTGCCAACACACTGACACTGACTCAACTCCAGCCACTTTTATAATGGGAATTGATGGGAAATTATGTAAACATATCACTAGCCACTTTAAACAATGCTACCTTATATAATGTTACTTACCCTACATTATTCATCTCATATGCATACGTATATACTGTACTCTATATCATCGACTGTATCCTTATGTAATACATGTATCACTAGCCACTTTAACTATGCCACTTTGTTTACATACTCATCTCATATGTATATACTGTACTCGATACCATCTACTGTATCTTGCCTATGCTGCTCTGTACCATCACTCATTCATATATCCTTATGTACATATTCTTTATCCCCTTACACTGTGTACAAGACAATAGTTTTGGAATTGTTAGTTAGATTACTGCATTGTCGGAACTAGAAGCACAAACATTTCACTACACTCGCATTAACATCTGCTAACCATGTGTATGTGAAAAATACAATTTAATTTGATTTGATTTGATTTGTTGGGCTGACACTATTGTGTTTATCTTCTAAGATCTTTGCTTTCAAATGTAAAGCACTAAAGGTCCGAATTTAGCCAAAGCCTGGCCTTCATTTTCAGAGGATAGATATTGTTGACTTAAAAACTTCTTTGGGATAGGGGGCAGCATTTTCACTTTTGGATAAATAGCGTGCCCAAATTCAACTTCCTGCTACTCATCACCAGAATATAAAATATGCATATTATTAGTAGATTTGGATAGACAACACTCTGAAGTTTCTAAAACTGTTTGAATCATGTCTGTGAGTATAACATAATTTATGTAGCAGGAAAAAACCCAAAGGAAAAACCATTCAGATTTTTTCTATTTTTGAGGTCACTGTCTATTCAAAAGAGTATTCAAAAGTGTTTTCATTGGGAAATCAGAATTCTAAGGGACTTGTTTGCAGTTCCTACTGCTTCCACCGGATGTCACCAGTCTTTAGAAATTGGTTTAGGTTATTCCTTTTTGTAATGAAGAAGTACGGCCATCTTGAAGAAGTTTGAGAGTTGCGCAGACTAGAAGGCATGCTTGAGTTTGTCTTCCTGTATTCAAAACAGACAGTCCCGTCTTCAATTTGATCGATTATTAATGTTTAAAAATACCTAAAGATGTATTACAAAAGTAGTTTGAAATGTTTTGGCAAAGTTTACAGGTAACTTTTGAGATATTTTGTAGTTGCGCAAATTGGAAGCTGTGTTTTTCTGAATCAAACACGCCAAATAAATGGACATTTTGGTTATATATCGACGGAATTAATCGAACAAAAGGACAATTTGTAATGTTTATGGGACATATTGGAGTGCCAACAAAAGAAGCTTGTCAAAGGTAAGGCATGATTTATATTTTATTTCTGCGTTTTGTGTTGAGCCTTCAGGGTTGAAATATGCTACTCTCTCTTTGTTTACCGTTGTGCTATCATCAGATAATAGCCTTTTTGAAATCTGACATGTTGGCTGGACTCACAACGAGTGTAGCTTTAATTTGGTATCTTACATGTGTGATTTAATGAAAGTTGGATTTTTATATTATTTTATTTGAATTTGGTGCTCTGCATTTTCCCTGGCTATTGGCCAAGTGGGACCAAGCGTCCCACCTATCCCAGGGAGGTTTATCAACCCACTCCCCTTTAAGGATTGGGGAGCTCAGAAGGCCCAAGGATTTATGAAGTAATTGTATATTTTAAATATAAATGTGGTTTTCATTTCTGTTTGATCTATTCAATAATATTTCAGTGATATTCTGATTATATTCTTATTTTCAATTACATTCTGATTTAATCTCTTCAGTTTGTGTTAAAAAGGACAGGTTAAAACTGGTTGTCTCTGGGAAGAAATGTAGCTAGATAGCTCCACATTGGCTAGGCCCTCAGAAGCTCGAAAGAAGGCACCGGCCATCCAACCGTATTAAAGCAGAATTTGAGTGGCAGTGGAATCAACCAAACTCATTTTGACTTGTAATAGGTGGAACCATTTTTACATAAACGTATGGAAACTGCCACCATTCTTTAAGGCCCGACAGGTCACGTGCTTAATGTGATAACGACTTTTGTAATGGGAATTAATAGTTGTACATTTTGATTGGGAAATGCTAAGGAAGAGGCCAGGAAGATGAGACAATGAGGCTGTCATGATGTTGTATTGATTAATGTGACGACTGCTGCCCGTCGAATGCTTAACGGTTTATAATTACGTGATTAACTTCACTAGGGTAGGGGGCAGCATTCGGAATTTTTGATGAAAAGCGTGCCCATAGTAAACTGCCTGCTACTCAGGCCCAGAAGCTAGGATATGCATATAATTGGTAGATTTGGAACAAAACAGTCTAACGTTTCCAGAACTGTTAAAATAATGTCTGTGAGTATAACAGAAATGATATGGCAGGCGAAAATCTGAGGAAAATCCATCCAGGAAGTACTATTATTTTGAAAGGCTGCTTTTCCATTGAAAGCCTATCCACCATACAAAGACTTAGGACCCAGTTCACAATCTCTATGGCTTCTTCTACATGTGGCCAGTCTTTGGGCATTGTTTCAGGCTTTTACTCTGAAAAAATGAGGGAGATACAACATTTTCAATGAGTGGACAGTGGAAATTTCCAGACATGAGTCCAGCGCGCAATCGGGAGCGCGCCTTTCTTGTTTCTCCTTTTCTATTGACGAGGCTTATGAAATATTATTGATTATTTATTTTGTACTTTTTTGATTTTTCGTCTGTCTGTTGTGACAGCGCTTTGTTCCAATGGATTGCTGAACAAAAACACACCAACAAAACAGAGGTTTTTGGACATAAAGAGGGACATTATCGAACAAAACAAACATTTATTGTGTAACATGGAGATTTCGGAGTGCAACCATATAAAGATCATCAAAGGTAAGTGATAAATTGTATCGCTATTTCTGACTTTTGTTACACCTCTTCTTGGCTGCTAACTGTTTGTAATGATTTGTCTGCTGGGCGCTGTTCATCAGATAATCGCATGGTTTGCTTCGCCGTAAAGCCTTTTTGAAGTCTGACACAGCGGTTGGATTAACAAAAAGTTTATCTTTAAGCTGGTGTATAATATTTGTATCTTTTATGTATGTTTATTATGATTATTTCTGTTTTTGAATTTGGCGCTCTGCAATTTCACTGGATGTTGGCCAAGTGGGACGCCCTAGTGAGGTTAACCAGTTGCGACGAGCAAACCCGTATCCGGGAGCGTAATTATAGCCTCAAACACATTAGCATAACGCAACGGACATAAATAACCCTATAAACTTTTCCTGTTCATGAAAATCGCAAATGAAATGAAATAAATATATTCAAACACAAGCTTAGCCTTTTGTTAACAACACTGTCATCTCAGATTTTCAAAATATGCGTTACAGCCAATGCTAGACAAGCATTTGTGTAAGTTTATCATGGCATAATGCTATGCTAGGCTCTGCTGGCAGCAGGCAACATTTTCACGAAAATAAGAAAAGCAACTAAATTTGATGTGAATGTAAATTGATGTGGCTCTCTGCAAAATCACCGGATGATTTGGAACAACAGAACATAACACGCCAATGTAAACTCAGATTTCTTGACATAAATATGAACTTTACCAAACAAAACATACATGTATTGTGTAACATGAAGTCCTATGAGTGTCATCTGATGAAGATCTTTAAAGGTTAGTGATTCATTTTATCTCTATTTCTGCTTTTTGTGACTCCTCGATTTGTCTGGAAAAAATGGCTGTGTTTTTCTGTGACTTGGCTCTGACCTAACATAATCGTTTGGTGTGCTTTGGTCGTAAAGCCTTTTTAAATTCGGACACTGTGGCTGGATTTACAACAAATGGTGTAAAATACTTTGTTTGAGGAATTTATATTATGGGATTTCTGTTGTTTTGAATTTGGCGCCCTGCAGTTTCACTGGCTGTTGACGAGGTGGAACTCTACTGTCCCACACACCCTAGTGAGGTTAACTCATTAATCTGGGGCTACCTAGGAAAATTTTAGATTTATTGAGTTTCTATTTCCCAAATTAACTCAAAGAATATCAGAATATCGATTTTACAACAGTGACTAATTAATCAATTTCCTCTATAGTCTCATTCTGAACTTCGCATAATACAGGAATCTGCACAAACCCGAGTCTCACCAAATAAGTCCGTACCACACCAATTGAGTTGATTATTTATTTGCTAACAAGCTAAAATTATAATATAAGATTCACATACACAAACACACAGTCTAGACTATTGATTAGATCTTAGTACGATAAAACGGGTCCCTAGCAGGCAACACAATATGTGTTACACAAAATGGGGATTTCAAAAGAGAGAGAAAGAGAGAGAGAGAGAGAGAGAAAGTTTACTGTTCATTTTTGTTGTTTTTCACTTTATATATTCACTTTGTATGTTGTCTACCTCACTTGCTTTGGCAAAGTTAACACGTTTCCCATGCCAATAAAGCCCTTGAATTGAATTGAATTGAGAGAGTGAGAGTGCATGAGAGAAAAACACAGTTGGGTACATTTGTCAGCTGTGCTTATTTTAAAACTAACCTTGCCCTGAACTGCTGCTCTTATGGGTCAGAATATATTGATGTAATTACGTGTTGAAGGTCTCCGATGGGGTCTCTGCGTGGACCAGATTGTGAGTTCTCTGATGATGGTCCGTCTTCGGTTACCGGGTGTAACTGTCACACCCTGAACATAGAGAGCCCATAGTTCTCTATGGTGTAGTAGGTCAGGGCGTGACTAGGGGGTGATCTAGTATATATATTTCTATGTTGGTGCTAATATGGTTCCCAATTAGAGGCAGCTGTTTATCGTTGCCTCTGATTGGGGATCATATTTAGGTAGCTACAGTGCCTTGCGAACGTATTCGGCCCCCTTGAACTTTGTGACCTTTTGCCACATTTCAGGCTTCAAACATAAAGATATAAAACTGTATTTTTTTGTGAAGAATCAACAACAAGTGGGACACTCATGAAGTGGAACGACATTTATTGGATATTTCAAACTTTTTTAACAAATCAAAAACTGAAAAATTGGGCGTGCAAAAGCTTGGAGAGCATCATGAAGAACAAGGAACACACCAGGCAGATCCGAGATACTGTTGTGAAGAAGTTTGAAGCCGGATTTGGATACAAAAAGATTTCCCAAGCTTTAAACATCCCAAGGAGCACTGTGCAAGCGATAATATTGAAATGGAAGGAGTATCAGACCACTGCAAATCTACCAAGACCTGGCCGTCCCTGTAAACGTGCAGCTCATACAAGGAGAATACTGATCAGAGATGCAGCCAAGAGGCCCATGATCACTCTGGATGAACTGCAGAGATCTACAGCTGAGGTGGGAGACTCTGTCCATAGGACAACAATCAGTCGTATATTGCACAAATCTGGCCTTTATGGAAGAGTGGCAAGAAGAAAGCCATTTCTTAAAGATATCCATAAAAAGTGTTGTTTAAAGTTTGCCACAAGCCACCTGGGAGACACACCAAACATGTGGAAGAAGGTGCTCTGGTCAGATGAAACCAAAATTGAACTTTTTGGCAACAATGCAAAATGTTATGTTTGGCGTAAAAGCAACACAGCTCATCACCCTGAACACACCATCCCCACTGTCAAACATGGTGGTGGCAGCATCATGGTTTGGGCCTGCTTTTCTTCAGCAGGGACAGGGAAGATGGTTAAAATTGATGGGAAGATGGATGGAGCCAAATACAGGACCATTCTGGAAGAAAACCTGATGGAGTCTGCAAAAGACCTGAGACTGGGACGGAGATTTGTCTTCCAACAAGACAATGATCCAAAACATAAAGCAAAATCTACAATGGAATGGTTCAAAAATAAACATATCTAGGTGTTAGAATGGCCAAGTCAAAGTCCAGACCTGAATCCAATCGAGAATCTGTGGAAAGAACTGAAAACTGCTGTTCACAACTGCTCTCCATCCAACCTCACTGAGCTCGAGCTGTTTTGCAAGGAGGAATGGGAAAAAATTTCAGTCTCTCGATGTGCAAAACTGATAGAGACATACCCCAAGCGACTTACAGCTGTAATCGCAGCAAAAGGTGGCGCTACAAAGTATTAACTTAAGGGGGCTGAATAATTTTGCACGCCCAATTTTTCAGTTTTTGATTTGTTAAAAAAGTTTGAAATATCCAATAAATGTCGTTCCACTTCATGATTGTGTCCCACTTGTTGTTGATTCTTCACAAAAACATACAGTTTTATATCTTTGTTTGAAGCCTGAAATGTGGCAAAAGGTCGCAAAGTTCAAGGGGGCCGAAAACTTTCGCAAGGCACTGTATTTCCCCACCTGTGTTTTGTGGGATATTGATTGTTTGTTAGTGTGTTTGGGCGCTACGTCCTCGCGGTCTTTGTAAGTTTTGTTCTTTTGATTTAAATAAATATGTGGAACTATACTCACGCTACGCCTTGATCCGCCTCATTTCCAAAAACGTGACAGTAACTCTCTCCCAGGAATGCCCAGTGCTCA
The DNA here is from genome assembly GCF_013265735.2 of Oncorhynchus mykiss. Taxonomy (NCBI): domain Eukaryota; kingdom Metazoa; phylum Chordata; class Actinopteri; order Salmoniformes; family Salmonidae; genus Oncorhynchus; species Oncorhynchus mykiss. The sequence continues at coordinate 19,536,789 of NC_048573.1, forward strand.
AACTGTCCACAATAGGCAGAGAAAGGCTGGACTGAGGGCTTGTAGGCCTGTTGTAAGGCAGGTCCTCACCAGACATCACCGGCAACAACGTCGCCTATGGGCACAAACCCACTGTCGCTGGACCAGACAGGACTGGTAAAAAGTGCTCTTCACTGATGAGTCGCGGTTTTGTCTCACCAGGGGTGATGGTCGGATTTGCGTTTATCGTTGAAGGAATGAGCGTTACACCGAGGCCTGTACTCTGGAGCGGGATCGATTTGGAGGTGGAGGGTCCGTCATGGTCTGGGGCGGTGTGTCACAGCATCATCGGACTGAGCTTGTTGTCATTCTAGGCAATCTCAACGCTGTGTGTTACAGGGAAGATATCCTCCTCCCTCAAGTGGTACTCTTCCTGCAGGCTCATCCTGACATGACCCTCCAGCATGACAATGCCACTAGCCATACTGCTCGTTCTGTGTGTGATTTCCTGCAAGACAGAAATGTCAGTGTTCTGCCATGGCCAGTGATGAGCCTGGATCTCAATCAAATTGAGCACGTCTGGGACCTGTTGGATCGGAGGGTGAGGGCTAGGGCCATTCCCCCCCAGAAATGTCCGGCAACTTGCAGGTGCCTTAGTGGAAGAGTGGGGTAACATCTCACAGCAAGAACTGGCAAATCTGGTGCAGTCCATGAGGAGGAGACATTGACTTTTTTTATTTTGACTCCACCCCTTTTGTTCAGGGACACATTAAATTTCTGTTCGTCACATGTCTCTGGAACTTGTTCAGTTTATGTCTCTGTTATTGAATTATGTCATGTTCATACAAACATATACACGTTTGCTGAAAATAAACTCAGTTGAGTTTATTTGGATTTGGAAAACTTACTGTCGTCCAGACCTTTTTCAAAGGTTATTACAGTAAAATTGACAAAATATTTTTGACTAACTGACTAACTATTTTTGACTAACTGAGTATTTACAATTGATAATTTTGGGAACCATGATAAACTACAGTCTATATTTAAAGTATCATTCTCTCTATTAAACCAAATGTAAGAGTGGAACATCAGTGGTTAGTGATAATTTTTATTTGGTAATTTAATGCAGCTATGGTTGTCACACTTTGTACCACCCATAATCTCAAATTACTTTCTTCTCTCTTAGTTGAAGATTCAGTCATTCATTCATGGTCTGGCAGTGTAGATCTAAACTCAGAATGGAACGCATAAATGTGCCAATTCTCATCCTGTCATGTATTGTCATGTTGTGTCTTGTTTCTGTCCTTTCCCTTCACCCTGTCTCCCTCTGCTGGTCGTTATTAGGTTACCTTTTCTCCCCCTCTTTCCCCCAGCTGTTCCTTGTCTCCTCCTAACTACCTCGTCACCCCTTTTCCCACCTGTTCCCTTTTTCCCTCTGATTAGTCCTCTATATCTCTCTCTGTTCCTGCTCCTGTCTTTGTCGGATTCTTGTTTGTGTTATTCATGCCTGAACCAGACTATCGTCATGTTTGCTGCAACCTTGTCCTGTCCTGTCGGAATCTGCCGGTCCATCTGAGCCTACCTATGTTTTGTCATTAAAGAAGCTCTGTTTACGTTAATTCGCTTTTGGGTCCTCATTCACGCACCGTAATAGAAGAATCCGACCAAGAATGGACCCAGCGACTTCGGATCCTCTCCACTCAGCCGTCGAGATCCAGGGAGCGATGCTAGGCAGACACGAGCAGGAATTGTCTGCTGCTCGACATGCCGTTGAGACCCTGGCCACCCAAGTCTCCAACCTCACAGAACAGGTTCACCATCTCCGCCTCGATCCACCGGCCACATAACCCGCCGTGTTACTCTGGGGAGCCCACTGAATGCCGCTCGTTCCTCACCCAGTGTGATATTGTGTTTTCTCTCCAGCCCAACACTTACTCCAGGAGCACTGCTCGTGTCGCCTACGGCATATCTCTCCTTACTGGACGGGCTCGTGAGTGGGGCACGGCAATCTGGGAGGCAAGGGCTGAGTGTACTAACCAGTATCAGGACTTTAAGGAGGAGATGATACGGGTTTTTGATCGATCTGTTTTTGGGGAGGAGGCTTCCAGGGCCCTGTCTTCCCTATGTCAAGGTAATCGATCCATAACAGACTACTCTATTGAGTTTCGCACTCTTGCTGCCTCCAGTGGCTGGAACGAGCCGGCTTTGCTCGCTCGTTTTCTGGAGGGTCTCCGCGCAGAGGTAAAGGATGAGATTCTCTCCCGGGAGGTTCCTTCCAGCGTGGATTCCTTGATTGAACTCGCTATTCGCATTGAGCGACGGGTTGATCTTCGTCACCGAGCTCGTGGAAAGGAGCTCGCGTTCTCCGTTGCCCCCCTCTCCGCATCACTACCATCTTCCTCTGCCGGCTCGGGTGCTGAGCCTATGCAGCTGGGAGGTATCCGCATCTCGACTAAGGAGAGGGAACGGAGAATCACCAACCGCCTCTGTCTCTATTGCGGTTCTGCTGGTCATTTTGTCACTTCATGTCCAGTAAAAGCCAGAGCTCATCAGTAAGCGGAGGGCTACTGGTGAGCGCTACTACTCCTGTCTCTCCTTCAAGATCCTGCACTACCTTGTCGGTCCATCTACGCTGGACCGGTTCGTCAGCTTCCTGCAGTGCCTTAATAGACTCTGGGGCGGAGGGCTGTTTTATGGACGAGACCTGGGCTCGGGAACATGACATTCCTCTCAGACAGTTAAGGGAGTCCACGGCCTTGTTCGCCCTGGATGGTAGTCCTCTCCCCAGGATTCAGCGTGAGACGCTACCTTTAACCCTCACTGTTTCTGGTAATCATAGCGAAACCATTTATTTTTTAATTTTTCGTTCACCTTTTACACCTGTTGTTTTGGGCCATCCCTGGCTAGTTTGTCATAATCCTTCCATTAATTGGTCTAGTAATTCTATCCTCTCCTGGAACGTCTCTTGTCATGTGAAATGTTTAATGTCTGCTATCCCTCCTGTTTCCTCTGTCTCTTCTTCACAGGAGGAGCCTGGTGATTTGACAGGGGTGCCGGAGGAATATCACGATCTGCGCACAGTGTTCAGTCGGTCCAGGGCCACCTCTCTTCCTCCACACCGGTCGTATGATTGTAGTATTGATCTCCTTCCGGGAACCACTCCCCCCCGGGGTAGACTATACTCTCTGTCGGCTCCCGAACGTAAGGCTCTCGAAGATTATTTGTCTGTAGCTCTTGCCGCCGGTACCATAGTCCCCTCCTCCTCTCCCGCCGGAGCGGGGTTTTTTTTTGTTAAGAAGAAGGACGGGTCCCTGCGCCCCTGCATAGATTATCGAGGGCTGAATGACATAACAGTGAAGAATCGTTATCCGCTTCCTCTTATGTCTTCAGCCTTCGAGATCCTGCAGGGAGCCAGGTTTTTCACTAAGTTGGACCTTCGTAACGCTTACCATCTCGTGCGCATCAGGGAGGGGGACGAGTGGAAGACGGCGTTTAACACTCCGTTAGGGCACTTTGAATACCGGGTTCTTCCTTTCGGCCTCGCTAACGCTCCAGCTGTCTTTCAGGCATTAGTCAATGATGTCCTGAGAGACATGCTGAACATCTTTGTTTTCGTTTACCTTGACGATATCCTGATTTTTTTCACCGTCACTCCAGATTCATGTTCAGCACGTTCGACGTGTCCTCCAGCGCCTTTTAGAGAATTGTCTTTTTGTGAAGGCTGAGAAGTGCTCTTTTCATGCCTCCTCCGTCACATTTCTCGGTTCTGTTATTTCCGCTGAAGGCATTAAGATGGATCCCGCTAAGGTCCAAGCTGTCATTGATTGGCCCGTCCCTAAGTCACGCGTCGAGCTGCAGCGCTTTCTCGGCTTTGCGAACTTCTATCGTCGTTTCATCCGTAATTTCGGTCAGGTGGCAGCTCCTCTCACAGCCCTTACTTCTGTCAAGACGTGCTTTAAGTGGTCCGTTTCCGCCCAGGGAGCTTTTGATCTCCTCAAGAATCGTTTTACATCCGCACCTATCCTTGTTACACCTGACGTCACTAGACAGTTCGTTGTCGAGGTTGACGCGTCAGAGGTGGGCGTGGGAGCCATTCTTTCTCAGCGCTCCCTCTCTGACGACAAGGTCCACCCTTGCGCGTATTTTTCTCATCGCCTGTCGCCGTCGGAACGTAACTATGATGTGGGAAACCGCGAACTGCTCGCCATCCGCTTAGCCCTAGGCGAATGGCGACAGTGGTTGGAGGGGACGACCGTTCCTTTTGTCGTTTGGACTGACCATAGGAACCTTGAGTACATCCGTTCTGCCAAACGACTTAATGCGCGTCAGGCGCGCTGGGCGCTGTTTTTCGCTCGTTTCGAGTTCGTGATTTCTTATCGTCCGGGCTCTAAGAACACCAAGCCTGATGCTTTATCTCGTCTCTTCAGTTCTTCAGTAGCCTCCACTGACCCCGAGGGGATTCTCCCTGAGGGGCGTGTTGTCGGGTTGACTGTCTGGGGAATTGAGAGGCAGGTAAAGCAAGCACTCACTCAAACTCCGTCGCCGCGCGCTTGTCCTAGGAACCTTCTTTTCGTTCCCGTTCCTACTCGTCTGGCCGTTCTTCAGTGGGCTCACTCTGCCAAGTTAGCCGGCCACCCTGGCGTTCGGGGTACGCTTGCTTCCATTCGCCAGCGTTTTTGGTGGCCCACCCGGGAGCATGACACGCGTCGCTTCGTGGCTGCTTGTTCGGTCTGCGCGCAGACTAAGTCCGGTAACTCCCCTCCTGCCGGCCGTCTCAGGCCGCTTCCCATTCCCTCTCGACCGTGGTCTCACATCGCCTTAGATTTTGTCACCGGACTGCCTTCGTCAGCGGGGAAGACTGTTATTCTTACGGTTGTCGACAGGTTCTCTAAGGCGGCTCATTTTATTCCCCTTGCTAAGCTTCCTTCTGCTAAAGAGACGGCACAAATCATCATCGAGAATGTTTTCAGAATTCATGGCCTTCCGTCAGACGTCGTTTCGGACAGAGGTCCGCAATTCACGTCTCAATTTTGGAGGGAGTTTTGCCGTTTGATTGGGGCTTCCGTCAGTCTCTCTTCCGGCTTTCACCCCCAGTCTAACGGTCAAGCAGAACGGGCCAATCAGACTATTGGTCGCATCTTACGCAGTCTTTCTTTTCGCAACCCTGCGTCTTGGTCAGAACAGCTCCCCTGGGCAGAATACGCCCACAACTCGCTTCCTTCGTCTGCGACCGGGCAATCTCCTTTTCAGAGTAGCCTCGGGTACCAGCCTCCGCTGTTCTCATCTCAGTTCGCCGAGTCCAGCGTCCCCTCCGCTCAGGCTTTTGTCCAACGTTGCGAGCGCACCTGGAAGAGGGTCAGGTCTGCACTTTGCCGTTATAGGGCGCAGACTGTGAGAGCTGCTAATAAGCGTAGAACTAAGAGTCCTAGATATTGTCGCGGTCAGAGAGTTTGGCTCTCCACTCAGAACCTTCCCCTTAAGACCGCTTCTCGCAAGTTGACCCCGCGGTTCATTGGTCCGTTCCGTATTTCTCAGATCATTAATCCTGTCGCAGTTCGACTTCTTCTTCCGCGATATCTTCGTCGCGTCCACCCGGTCTTCCATGTCTCCTGTATCAAGCCCGTTCTTCGCGCCCCCGCTCGTCTTCCCCCCCCCCCCCCCCCCATCCTTGTCGAGGGCGCACCCATCTACAGGGTCCGTAGGATTTTGGACATGCGTCCTCGGGGCCGTGGTCATCAGTACCTAGTAGATTGGGAGGGGTACGGTCCTGAGGAGAGGAGTTGGGTTCCCTCTCGGGACGTGCTGGACCGTGCGCTGATCGAGGATTTCCTCCGTTGCCGCCAGGTTTCCTCCTCGAGTGCGCCAGGAGGCGCTCGGTGAGTGGGGGGGTACTGTCATGTATTGTCATGTTGTGTCTTGTTTCTGTCCTTTCCCTTCACCCTGTCTCCCTCTGCTGGTCGTTATTAGGTTACCTTTTCTCCCCCTCTTTCCCCCAGCTGTTCCTTGTCTCCTCCTAACTACCTCGTCACCCCTTTTCCCACCTGTTCCCTTTTTCCCTCTGATTAGTCCTCTATATCTCTCTCTGTTCCTGCTCCTGTCTTTGTCGGATTCTTGTTTGTGTTATTCATGCCTGAACCAGACTATCGTCATGTTTGCTGCAACCTTGTCCTGTCCTGTCGGAATCTGCCGGTCCATCTGAGCCTACCTATGTTTTGTCATTAAAGAAGCTCTGTTTACGTTAATTCGCTGTTGGGTCCTCATTCACGCACCGTAACACATCCTCTGCAGCTTCTGTAAGTTACTGCGTCCTCAATTCCGATTTTTGTGATTCATCAATAGATTTGGACTCTCACATAGTTGTGACTGTGTTTAGGTGTGTATATCTTGTGCATGAACAATACTTTTTATTCACAACTCTTAACTTTCGTTCTCTCTCTTTCAGATCTGACCCATGTTTCTGTCTCTCCGCCACGCTTAGTGGTGGTCCATTCAGGGGAAAATGTCACCCTGCAGTGCATCATTGTCCTTAAAAAAAAATGGGACATGCTGGCTGGTTCAAGCAAGTCAACAGCTCGGAACCCCTGTGCATCACATCTATGTGGAGCTCTCTGCCAACTGTTAGTCATCAAAATGGATTTCATGGCAATCATACGAAAATGTTAATCACCAATATATCTATCTTTCTCACAATCACAGAGGTGAATGTAGCCGATTCTGGTCTGTACTTCTGTGGAATGTTGGATAACTATTTCATCTTCACCAACGCAACTGTCATGAAGGTCAAAGGTAATCTTTTCAATACATTGTCTGCAATGACACCAAATGCACAAATATTTATCCTAGGTATATGATATAATTTTGACTTATGTGAGAGATACAATACTATCGTATAAAAGTTTGAATAACAGTAGAATATTTAACTCACCTAATCGTTCTAAAGGTCACAAAGATTATGACAAGGACCCTAAAGGGCACTATGAAGAAGGTATGTTCATTCTGTAATATTAAGTGAGAATCTTTCAGAAATGAATTAATATGATATACCATGAGAGTACAACAGAAAACAAATAAAGTACAACAGCATTTTATAGCAATCTGAGAATGCTTAATTCTGAATTGGTAGCAAACGGGGTAAAAGTTTGTATAGTTCTTATTCTAATTGAAATCTGTTTTGTAGGAGGGGAAGATGGAACCATGAAGCTCTTCCTACTGGTTGTAATCCTGGGTGTTGTAACTGCTGTTATATTGATAATCATCCTCATCCTGGTCCTCAAGGTCAGACGAGATGCAAACAGACTAAACACAGGTATGGAGCCTATTTCATATGGGGCCTGCTATTAACTACACTGACATAGAAAATGTTTCACATGACATATTGCAGGTGATATATTTCAGGGGTAGGCAACCCTGGTCCTGGAGTGCCGCAGGCACTTCATGTTTTTATTCAAATCAAATCACATTTTATTTGTCACATACACATGGTTAGCAGATGTTAATGCGAGTGTAGCGAAATGCTTGTGCTTCTAGTTCCGACAATGCAGTAATAACCAACGAGTAATCTAGCTAACAATTCCAAAACTACTACCTTATACACACAAGTGTAAAGGGATAAAGAATATGTACATAAAAATATATGAATTAGTGATGGTACAGAGCGGCATAGGCAAAATGCAGTAGATGGTATCGAGTACAGTAGATACATATGAGATGAGTATGTAAACAAAGTGGCATAGTTAAAGTGGCTAGTGATACATGTATTACATAAAAAAGTGTCTGCGAGTTGTAATAAAATGTATTTGATCATTGTACTCCCTGATGAAGGCTATGGCCAAAAGTTTCTGAGTAAAAAAAAAGGTATACTGAACATGCCATCATAACAAAAGTAAATAAAATATACCCATCTCTCCAAGAAGAAAAATGTGCACGGTGGTGCGAACATCCTAATAGCTATCATCTTCTTTGAAACCTGTGTCTTGAGTGGAACAGTCTACCTCTGTAGAACAACACTTCTCAAATGAGGTTATTTGGTTTCTGAGATGCATAGCATTTCAGCAGATTTCAGAGTTTCTGCAGTGAACAGCGAGGATATGCTGAAGGTGGGCTACAGTAAGTGCCCCTGTGGTGGCTTGACCTAATCCACATAACCCAGAAGAGACTGGCTGGACAGAGCTGAGCATCCTGTTGGGCTGACACTATTGTGTTGATCTTATATTATCTATGCTCTCAAATGTAATGCAGCGAAGGTTAGAATTTCACTTTTTTGGATGAAGTGTAAAAGTTTAGCAAAAGCCTGGCCTTCATTTTCAGAGGATAGATATCAAATCAAATCAAATGTATTTATATAGCCCTTCGTACATCAGCTGATATCTCAAAGTGCTGTACAGAAACCCAGCCTAAAACCCCAAACAGCAAGCAATGCAGGTGTAGAAGCATATTGTTGTTTTAGCAACCCACTCCCCTTTAGGCAGTAAGGAACGGTCAAGGCCTACGCATTTAGAGAAGGCCTAAGAATGTATAAAATAATTGTTGTAGAGTTTTTATATGAATATCCTTTTAATATCTATTTAATCTTTTCAATAATATTTGAAAAGCAGCAACATTTGAAATTGTGATTTTGACATTGGATAAAAGTAGATACTCAGAGCTAGAAAATGGTATATCGTTCACTACAGTTGAGGAACAATGGGAAAGTAATTCTGCTTTGAAAGTTGATCAACTTGAAACCCCACTTTTGAGAAAATGTCCCTTGAATGTTTTAGTACACCTACAAGAGAGCACCTACCCACCTACCCAAATAATGACCATATCATATAGCTGACAACGTTTTAACTTGAACTAATTTGTGTTCATTATTTCAGGAAAATAAAATCATAACAAGATCATTATTTACAAGTTAATGGCGAGCTAATTACAGAAAATAGTTTACGGTTCTAAAAGCAGGGTATAATACAGGATAATTTAAGAAATTGGAGGCTGTCTCTTATATCCTAATTTGACGTTGGTGCAGGTCATGTTGTTATTCACATTACCGTCTCTGGTAAACATACTATATCAAATAAAATCTAGGTTTATTTGTCACATGCACAGGATACAGAAGGTGTGAACGATGCAGTGTGTCACACCCTGATCTGTTTCACCTGTCCTTGTGCTTGTCTCCACCCCCCTTCAGGTGTCGCCCATCTTCCCCACTTATCCCCTGTGTATTTATACCTGTGTTTTCTGTCTGTCTGTGCCAGTTCATCTTGTTTGCCAAGTAAACCATTTTTTTTCTCAGCTCCTGGTTTTCCCAGTCTCTTTTTTTCCTCATCCTCCTGGTTTTGACCATTGCCTGCCCTGACTCCGAGCCCGCCTGCCTGACCACTCTGCCTGCGGCTGACCTCGAGCCTGCCTGCCACCCTGTACTGTTTTGGACTCTGCCCTGGCTATGAACGCTTGCCTGTCCCCGACCTGCCTTTTGTCTATCTCTTGGTGTCACATTCGTCATAACGAGGAGACCAAGGCGCAGCGTGATATGAATACATTCTTCTTTATTTAAACGAAGAACACTAAACAAACTAACAAAATAACAAAACGAACGTGAAGCTATAACACGAGTGCTGACATGCAACTACACATAGACAATTACCCACAAAACCAAAATGGAAAATGGCAACCTAAATAGAATCCCCAATCAGAGACAACAATAAACAGCTGCCTCTAATTGGGAACCAATTCAGGCCACCATACACCTACATTTACCTAGACATACCAAAACCCCATAAATATACAAAAATCCTAGACAAGACAAAAGCACACCCTGACCTAACCAAAATAATAAAGAAAACAAAGATAACTAAGGTCAGAGCGTGACAGTAACCCCCCCCAAAGGTGCGGACTCCCAGCCGCAAACCTAAACCTATATGGTAGGGGTGGGCATCTAACTTCGGTGGCGGCTCTGGTTCTGGATGCCACACCCCTTCTTTACACTGAGTCCGCTCTTGTATCACTGACCCGTGGATCATTGTCGGAGGCTCTGGACTGCGGATCCTCGCCGTAGGCCCCAGGCTGGAGACCCTCGCTGCGTGGATCATCGCTGGATGTTCTGGACTGGGGACCGTCGCTGGAGACCCCGGACTGGGGGCCGTCGCTGGAGACCCCGGGCTGGGGACCGTCGCTGGAGACCCCGGGCTGGGGTCCGTCGCTGGAGACCCCGGGCTGGGGACCGTCGCTGGGGGTTCCGGACTGTGGCCCGTCGTTGGAGGTTCCGGACTGTGGCCCGTCGTTGGAGGTTCCGGACTGTGGCCCATCGAGGTTCCGGAGGTTGTGAACTGTAGCCGGAAGCTCTGGACTGGGTACTGTCGCCAGACGCTCTGGACTGGGTACTGTCGCCGGACACTCTGGACTGGCTACTGTCGCCGGACGCTCTGGACTGGCTACTGTCGCCGGACGCTCTGGACTGCCGATGCGCACTGTAGGCCTGGTGCGTAGTGCCGGCACTGGTGGTACCGGGCTGGGGACACGCACCTCAGGGCGAGTGCGAAGAGCAGGAACAGGGCGTACTGGACCCTGGAGGCGCACTGTAGGCCTGGTGCGTGGTGCCCGCACTGGTGGTACCAGGCTGGGGACATGCACCTCAGGGCGAGTGCGGGGAGGAGGAACAGGGCGTACTGGACTGCCGAGGCGTACTGTAGGCCTGGTGCGTGGTGCCGGCACTGGTGGTACCAGGCTGGGGACACGCACCTCAGGGCGAGTGCGAGGAGCAGGAACAGGGTGTACTGGGCCCTGGAGGTGCACTGGAAGCCTGGTGCGTGGTGTCGGCACTGGTGGTACTGGGCTGGTGACATACACCTCAGGGCGAGTGCAGGGAGCAGGCACAGGACGTACTGGACTGTGAAGGCGCACTGAATACACAGTACGCAGAGCCGGCGCACTGGAGACACCGTGCGCTCTATCGCATAACACGGTGCCTGACCAGTAACGCGCTCCCCACAGAAAGCTCAGGTCTCCTACCTGACTCATGCAATCTCCTCGTGCCCCACCCCAAAAAATTTATTGGGGCTACCTCTCGGGCTTCCGTGCTAGCCGTGTGCCTTCATATCGTTGAGGTTCCTCTATTCTCCGGTATTTCTACTTATAGTATCGCCGTTCCGCTTTCGCTGCCTCTAACTCCTCCTTAGGACTGCGATACTCCCCCGGCTGTGTCCAGGGTCCTGCTCCGTCTAATAACTCCTCCCAAGTCCATTTCACATTTTTACAAAAACATACGGAAACTTTCGCCTTTCTCGAATCATGATTCGAATCATAGCGAGCAGTAGTTTTCCCACAGTTTAAGCTAGCTTAGTGTTTGTTGTAGACTAGTGTGTTTTATGAGAGTGAAACACCGTTGCATTTAACCATTAAATCACTGGTTTGTGTGTGCTATAACAGTTGTACATTAGGATTGGGAAATAGTTTTTTGTGTTCTTATGAATGGGACCTACTGGATATTATATCAGAGTGAATGGTCTGCTTATTCTTTGGCATCATGCTGTGTGTGACTGCTGTCTTTCTATCAGCCCTATGTATTTTTTGCATTTTTTGCATTTAATTGTTTTTATTTTTTAATTAGGATCCCCATTAGCTGTAGCTGGTAGCTATTACGGTCGCTGTCATTTCAGCATTCTGAGCCTGTGAAACGCACATCCTGTTGAAACAGCGCTCCTGTTGTCTCTTTTGGTGATAGTGTTAGGCTACCATAGGTAGTGTAAGCAATGTGGCTGTTGTTGATGCTAAAGTTAGTGTGGGTGCTATCTCAGATGTTCTTGATTTTTGAGTTTGGTACAATGTTTTGGAAAATATTTTTCCCCATTTTAAGAACTAGGTCCAATCGCCATGGTTCGCCACTGCCTTTAAGGTATTGTCACGTCTACTTCCGCTCCACCTCTCTGGGGCTCGATGTCGCTGGTTTACTAACCACCGATCCTGGCAACCCATCATTACGCACACCCACTCCCCATCATTAGGCACACCTAGACTTTATCAATACCCTGTTTACTCCCCCTTTATTTAGTCATCAGCTATAGGTTTTCTCTCACGTTCAGTACTGTTCTTTTGTATCTGTTCAGTATTTAACTCACCTTCTGTACCTGCTTTCTCACCCCAGGCGTATACGTTACAGGTATACTATGGGTCAACTGCAACACACTGCTCCTGCCAATTGCAAGAGTTCCTAAATTCAGTGATCTATTGGTGCAGTCAAAAGAGTGCCCATATTAGCAAACCACCACCAATTCCAGCCAATAGTTAACTACTCCAGGAGGTCCTTCTGCCCACGACAATAAATAAACCCAACTGTGAGGAGAATCTCACAGTGAGAACGGATTTAGATGTCGAATATCTACTGTAATCCAGACACTTTTCAAATTGTATTACTTTAAAGTGGACAAAATATGTTTGACCAACTGTACGTTTGATCAATTATGACTATTTAAAAGTCTGCAAATCTCAATGATGATAAACTACACTCTACATCTAAAAAATCTTATCATTCTCTCTATCAAACCAAATGCAAGAGTGGAACATCAGTGGTTGGTGATAAGATTATGTGTATCTGTGGTCATTGTATTCAGCTATGGTTGTCATTATGTCCCGCCCATAATCTCAAATTACTTTCATCTCTCTTAGTTGAGGATTCTGTCCTTCATTCATGGTCTGGCAGTGTAGATCTAAACACAGAATGGAACGCATATATGTACCAGCTCTCGTCCTCTACGGCTTCTGTAAGTGACTGTATCTTCAGTTCAGATTTTGTGATTCATCAATAGATTTGGTCTCTCACATAGTTGTGACGTTTTACTCACAACTCTTTCTTAACTTTTGTTCTCGCTCTTTCAGATCTGACCCGTGTTGTGTGTGTCTCTCCTCCACCCTTAAGGGTGGTACATTCAGGAGAGAATGTCACCCTGCAATGCATCAATGTCCTTAAAACACACGGACAAGTTGGCTGGTTCAAGCAAGTCAACGGCTCAGAGCCGCTGTGCATCACGTATATGTGGAGCTCCGTGCCAACTGTTCATCATCAAAATGGATTTCAGGGCAATCATATGAAAATGGTCATGACCAACATAACCATCTTTCTCACAATCACAGAGGTGGAAGTAGCTGATTCTGGTCTGTATTTCTGTGGAATGTTGGATAAGTATTTAATCTTCGCCAATGCAACTGTCCTGAAGGTCCAAGGTAATCTTTTCAATACATTGTCTGCTATGACACCAAATGCACAACCATTTATTCTAGGTATATGATATATTTTGACTAAATGTTAGAGATACAATACTATCATATCCCAGTTTGAATAACAGTAGAATATCTAACTCACCTAATTGTTCATAAGGTCACAAAGATTATGACAAGGACTCTACAGAGCTCTATGGAGAAGGTATGTTAATTCTGTAATTTTAAATGAGAATCTTTCAGAAATGTACTAACATGATGTACCATGAAAGTACCACAGAATAGAAACAAAGTATAACAGCATCATATAGCGAACTGATAATTCTCTATTGGTAGCAAACGAGGTGAACGTTTGTATAGTTCTGATTCTAATTTAAATCTGTTTTGTAATAGAGGAAGATGGAACCATGAAGCTCTTCCTACTGGTTGTGATCCTGGGTGTTGTAACTGCTGTTATATTGATAATCATCCTCATCCTGGTCCTCAAGGTCAGACGAGATTCAAACAGACTAAACACAGGTATGGAGCCTATTTCATATGTGGCCTGCTATTAACTACACTGACATAGAAAATGTTTCACATGACATATTGCAGGTGATATATTTCAGGGGTAGGCAACCCTGGTCCTGGAGTGCCGCAGAAACATCATGTTTTTAGTTTAACCGACCTGGAAGACTAGGTGTGTTGAATTTAGGAAATCAATGAACTGATCAATTAGCTCAGTTAGGAAGGTGTGGTGCTTATTTGGAACAAAATCCTGCAATACCTGTGGCACTCCAGGAACAGGGTTGCCTACCCCTGACATACTGTGCACTGAGAATTGAAAGAGTCAGTAAAAGTTATTTTGTGAACACTACATTGGAATGATCAGTTGATATCTTCTCTCATCTCTGTTTTATATCATATTCAGGACCTGACTCGCAACAACAACTACAAAATTATCAGGTAAATGCTATTTGTTCAGTGAAATCATTTTGAAAATATAAGCAATTCAGAAACAGTGTACATTATAATTGTATGTTATGGTGTTTCCAAATGTACAGAACCAAGATCCTGATGCAATTAATTATGCTGCCCTGAATTTCACCTCCAAGAAAAAGGAGAGAAGAGGAGAGAAAGAGCTGGACCCCCATGTAGTGTATGCTGTTACAAGATGACAAAGTGGAGGATGGAGAGGAGGACAAGTGGTTTGCCATATATTTGAATACAAGTTTAAATCTTCCTTTATTGTATGTGTAGTTAAATCAAATGTATTGAAATGTAAATCAGTAAATATCTCTGTAGTTTCTGTACATTGTACCTCAGGGTCACTGTAGCCCTCTTCCACTCTGTTAGGCCACACAGTTCAGTGGTACAGGGGTGGGGTGGTTAGAGAGGGGGAGTTAGACTCAAACCACAACTGTGTAATGGCCACAGAGGAGTAGTTGCCTCTTTTGGCCTCTCTTAGCTTAGTTCTCTGTTGTGTTTATTAGTGATTTGGTTATTCTTTAATAAGTTGGCCGTAAAGGACAAAGTACCCAGCATTGGACAATTGTATTACATTGATTACTTAATAATAATTAGAGTTTAAGCAAAACTGTCAAATTGTTGTTTGTCATGATGTTATTCGCCGCTTAGGGTTTCATGTCTTCACTGCACAGATCACAGCCACCTTTTCTGAAAAGCAGCTAGTTGCCTTATATGGAGAATAATATTCGGAGTCTGAGGTAGAGTAAGTCTCGCCTCTCTGTACAGAGGCGGGTGTCAATCCTCTCTGCAGACTCTCATTTGATGCATTCGCTGCAGACGTTACACCCTCGGCCTGTGGTTAGTGTCACCTCGCTGGTATGAACAGGGATGGAAAACAACCCGGCCTGTGGTCAGTGTCACCTCGCTGCTATTAAAAGGGATGAAAATAACAAACACCTCATACAAAGATCTCTGTGGTCAGAAGTTTCCACTGCCGTGAATTTACTTACATTAATCTGAATACTTTTTTATTTAATCAACTAACTATGTTAAGAACAAATTCTTACCTTCAATGACAGCCTAGGAACAGTGGGTTAACTGCCTGTTCAGGGGCAGAACAACAGATTGGTACCTTGTCAGCTCAGGGATTTGAACTTGCAACCTTTTGGTTACTAGTCCAACGCTCTAACCACTAGGCTACCTTGCCACCCCGAATCATGTAACAATTAACTCATTAGGATTTAGGGCACCATGGAAGAAGTTGTTTAACGATTAAACTCCAGAAGATATATGTTATATATCGATAACAGTCACTTATTAATCATTACCTCATATTAGTGTCATTCTGAACAGTCGTAACCTTCTTGGATCTGCAAGAACCCCAGCTTTACTCATCATTCAGTACGACACAGATTGGTTGAATTATGTATTTACTAACTAAGTAATAACACAGAACACAAAATCACACTTACACGAGACAAAGGTCTCTAGCGGACTGACAAGATATGATGGCTTATTACACAGAGATGGAGACGCGTGTGTGTAAAATAGAGAGATAATGAAAAAGGGACATTTATTGTGGATACATTCTAGGACTGTCCTCACATTAATCATATGCCTTGCATATGAACCGTCGCCCGTTCGGAATAAGAAAATAATTAATGTACTTACGTGTTGAATGCTGTTCGTTCGTCATTTATTTCCGTCGGAACCAAGTCTTCTCGGAAAGATGTTTACGCGCTCTGATTGTCCACCAGAGGTCACAATATCCTTCTTCTCAGTTTTCCGGTCTCCAATGAGCTGTTTACTAAGAACAGCTACTTAGCCGTACCAGTGAATGCCTGAGAGGGGAGTTTTTGGAAGTTGCAGTTTTTGGCTGCAAAGGCATTCCTTTGGTTGAAACTAAAAGGGTAAATCCTCCTCCAGAGATTTACAGCAGGGTGTGAATGTTGGCCATCCAGCAGCTCCCCGTCTCAACCCTCTGGGGAGAGACAGAGGCCTGGTTACTGTCACCCCCCCCCCCCCCCCCCCCCCCACACACACACACACACACACACACTCCACCAGTCTGATCTGACCCATTCTGATCCAGTCATGACATTATATAGCTGACAACATTTTAACTTTAACTAATTTGTATTCATTATTACAGGAAAATAAAATTACAACAAGATCGTAATTTACAAGTTAATGGCAAGCTAATTACAGAAAATAGCTTAAGGTTGTGAGTGTGACTAAATAAAAGCAAGGCATTATTCTGAAGAATTTTATAACTTGGTCACTGTCTCGTTGGCCTAAAGTTATATCCTAATTTGACTTTGGTGCAGGTAATGTTGTTCTTCACATTGCCATCTCTGGTAAACACAACCCCCACCTGTGGACCCCCACCTGTGGACATCGGGCCCACACTATATCAACTAAAATCAAGTTTTATTTGTCACATACAGAAGGTGTAAACTGTACAGTAAAATGGTTACTTGCATATTGGCATCTTTTGTTTACACACAGCCAGCTAGATAGTTAAACAATGTACCATAATCCTAGCTCATAATGTTACTACCCTGCATGAATCTAGGTAGTTAAAGCTAACCAACTAGATTCAATGATATCTAGCTAGCTAGCATTAGGCTATAACTAGCAATGCAAATGGCTCTGAATAATATTACTACACAGATCATATACATAACGTTAGCTAGCGAGCCAGTTAACATTAGCTAGCTAGCTAACAGAATGCTTTAACTTGCAATGAAAACTACTTTCTAACAAAATTAGAAATGTATAATATCTGAAAATGTAGCGAATCAGACTCTCTTACCAGTATGCATGGATGAAAGCTTCTCCCTCTCTGTCACGGTCCCCATGGTTTCCCGTAGTTTTAAGAAATAATCCGGAGACAAGTGTTTTATACAACAGCCTTTGTGTTTACTCTTTTCAACTCCCCCTGCATTATCAAACGGCTGAATTTTCTCCATCTCCTTAGCTATCAGGCATTGGGCATTCCACTGATTCCAAAGCTCGTTCCTCCAGAAAATGGAGAGTGGAGAGCATTAGCAACAATATCAAAGTTGTTTGTTATATTGTAAAACAAAACGTGTTAGAAAAGATTACCTACACACACTGAGCAGCTCAAATTATGGACAGAAGCGCGCTACATGAGAGACCTATCCGAAATCATCTCTCGACAGGTCCAGCCCATCCATTATCTCAGACAAATCATGGCTAGTGGGAAGATTCCTGTATTTTTCCGTGGTTAAACAAACTAGACTCGTAATGTGACCATTTTATTTCGTATTTACAGACGGCATACAAGTTTGTTAAGACAAAAAAAGTTATCATGTTCCAGAAGGCATTTCCGCCAAAAAAAGCATTTTAATGTAAAAAATAGTTTACTTTAATATGCTTCTATTGTGAAGTAGTAAGGCGCGACATACACCTAGTTTCCCAAAACGAGTCACATTTTTTTCAAAAATATATGGAAAATTCTGCCTTTCTTGAAGGCCGACAGGTCTCTATGCAATAGCGAGCAGTAGTTTTCCCACAGTCTAAGCTAGCTAGTTGCAGCTTTAGCAGGTGTTATCAAAGAGGATGTTGATGCTAATTCGTGTTTCAAGATGAACTTTGAAAAATAAGTTGTCAAAATTATCATGATCTGGTGAGTGGAACAGTTATTTTGGGGTGGCAGGGTAGCCTAGTTGTTAGAGTGTTGAACTAGTAACCAAAAAGTTGCAAGTTCAAATACCTGAGCTTACAAGGAACAAATCTGTCGTTCTGCCCATGAAAAGGCAGGTAACCCACTGTTCCTAGGCTGTCATTGAAAATAAGAATTTGTTCTTAACTGACTTGCCTAGTTAAATAAAGGTTTAAAAGAAATTGCAGCTAGCTTGCTGTTGTTAGCTATCACTTTGAAAATAATGTGAGTTTGAAAAATTGTTGCATTTCACATTTAGATCACTTGTTAGTGTGTGTGCTTAATGTGCTAACAATGTTTGCAATGGGAAGTAATAGTTGTACATTTCGATTGGGAAATGCTTAGCCTAATGGTTTTGTTTTTTTGTTCTTATGATTGAGACCTACTGGCTTATTATGTCCTAATGAATGGACTGATTATTCTATAACATCATGCTGTGTGTGACTGCTGTCTTTTTATCAGTCTATGTGTTTTACAGAAAGTGCGCTCCTACAGGGAGTGAACTAGTAGGAATTATGGTCGCTGTCGTTTCAGCATCCTGAGCCTGTCAAACTCACACCTTTTGATGTGAGTTTGACTGGCTATCAGAGGGTTCTACCACGGGTTGTCACAGTGAGCCAGCCCACTAGCCTCCCCAGCCTTACGCCCAGGTCAGCGATGCCCGACTGTCCCTTCCAGATAAATATGACGGTACTCCATCAAAATGATGTGGCTTGCTACTCTAGTGCTCCGTCTATTTTGGCTATCAGACAGGAGTCCCCATTACCGAGAAGTCCAAGGTTGCCACGCTTATTTCCCTGCTGACCGGACAGGCGCTGGATTGGGCTACGGCCGTCTGGGAAAGAAGAGAGGAGGAACTGGGTTCCTATAAGAGATTCATGGCTCTGTTCAGGTTGGTCCTCAACCATCCTCCAGAGAGCAGATAGGGAGGTGAGCAACTTTCCCATCTCCAGCAGGGTGCCCAGACCACTGCTGAGTACGCCCTCACCTTTCGGACTGTGGCAGCCTCCAGCGGATGGAATGAACCGGCGCTCCGCATTCAATTCCGCAGTGGACTGCCCAAGGAAGTCCAGACACAGTTGACATGTCGAGATCAAATCAAATCAAAAAAAGATATATAGCCCTTCGTACATCAGCTCAAAATGCTCAAAGTGCTGTACAGAAACCCAGCCTAAAACCTCAAACAGCAAGCAATGCAGGTGTAGAAGCATGGTGGCTTGGAAAAACTCCCTAGAAAGGCCAAAACCTAGGAAGAAACCTAGAGAGGAACCAGGCTATGAGGGGTGGCCAGTCCTCTTCTGGCTGTGCCGGGTGGAGATTATAGCAGAACATGGCCAAGATGTTCAAATGTTCATGAATGACCAGCATGGTCAAATGATAATAATCACAGGCAGAACAGTTGAAACTGGAGCAGCAGCACGGCCAGGTGGACTGGGGACAGCAAGGAGTCATCATGCCAGGTAGTCCTGAGGCATGGTCCTAGGGCTCAGGTCCTCTGAGAGAGAGAAAGAAAGAGAGAAAGAGAGAATTAGAGAGAACATACTTAAATTCACACAGGACACCGGATAAGACAGAAGTACTCGAGATATAACAAACTGACCCTAGGCCCCGACACATAAATTACTGCAGCATAAATACTGGAGGCTGAGACAGGAGGGGTCAGGAGACACTGTGGCCCCATCCGATGATACCCCTGGACAGGGCCAAACAGGAAGGATATAACCCCACCCACTTTGCCAAAGCATATCCCCCACACCACTAAAGGGATATCTTCAACCACCAACTTACCATCCTGAGACAAGGCCGAGTATAGCCCACAAAGATCTCAGACCCAGACAGGAAGATCACATCAGTGACTCAACCCACTCAAGTGACGCACCCCTCCTAGGGACGGCATGAAAGAGCACCAGTAAGCCAGTGACTCAGCCCCTGTAATAGGGTTAGAGGCAGAGAATCCAAGTGGAATGAGGGGAACTGGCCAGGCAGAGACAGCAAGGGCGGTTCGTTGCTCCAGAGCCTTTCTGTTCACCTTCACACTCCTACACTCAATCATATGACCCACTGAAGAGATGAGTCTTCAGTAAAGACTTAAAGGTTGAGAACAAGTTTGCGTCTCTCACATGGGTAGGCAGACCATTCCATAAAAATTGAGCTCTATAGGAGAAAGCCCTGCCTCCAGCTGTTTGCTTAGAAATTCTAGGGACAATTAGGATGCCTGCGTCTTGTGACCATAGCGTACATGTAGGTATGTACGGCAGGACCAAATCAGAGAGATAGGTAGGAGCAAGCCCATGTAATGCTTTGTAGGTTAGCAGTAAAACCTTGAAATCAGCCCTTGCCTTGACAGGAAGCCAGTGTAGGGAGGCCAGAGTAATATGATAACATTTTGGGGTTCTAGTCAGGATTCTAGCAGCCGTATTTAGCACTAACTGAAGTTTATTTACTGCTTTATCCGGGTAGCCGGAAAGTAGAGCATTGCAGTAGTCTAACCTAGAAGTAACAAAAGCATGGATTAATTTTTCTGCATCATTTTTGGACAGAAAGTTCCTGATTTTTGCAATGTTACGTAGATGGAAAAAAGTTGTCCTTGAAACAGTCTTGATATGTTCATCAAAAGAGAGATCGGGGTCCATGGTAACGCCAAGGTCATTCACAGTTTTATTTGAGACGACTGTACAACCATTATGATTAATTGTCAGATTCAACAGAAGTTCACTTTGTTTCTCGGGACCTAGAACAAGCATCTCTGTTTTGTCCGAGTTTAAAAGTAGAACGTTTGCAGCCATCCATTTCCTTATGTCTGAAACACAGGCTTCTAGCGAGGGTAATGTTGGGGCTTCACCATGTTTCATTGAATTGTACAGCTGTGTGTCATCCGCATAGCAGTGAAAGTTAACATTGTGTTTTCGAATGACATCCCCAAGAGGTAAAATATATAGTGAAAACAATAGTGGTCCTAAAACGGAACCTTGAGGAACATTGAAATTTACAGTTGATTTGTCAGAGGACAAACCATTCACAGAGACAAACTGATATCTTTCCGACAGATAAGATCTAAACCAGGCCAGAACTTGTCCGTGTAGACCAATTTGGGTTTCCAATCTCTCCAAAAGAATGTGGTGATCAATGGTATCAAAAGCAGCACTAAGGTCAAGGAGCACGAGGACAGATGCAAAGCCTCGGTCTGATGCCATTAAAAGGTAATTTACCACCTTCACAAGTGCAGTCTCAGTGCTATGATGGGGTCTAAAACCAGACTAAAGCATTTCGTATACATTGTTTGTCTTCAAGGCAGCCTTTTCTAAAATAATTGAGAGGAATGGAAGATTCGATATAGGCCGATAGTTTTTATATTTTCTAGGTCAAGGTTTGGCTTTTTCAAGAGAGGCTTTATTACTGCCACTTTTAGTGATTTTGGTACACATCCGGTGGATAGAGAGACGTTTATTATGTTCAACATAGGAGGGCCAAGCACAGGAAGCAGCTCTTTCAGTAGTTTAGTTGGAATAGGGTCCAGTATGCAGCTTGAAGGTTTAGAGGCCATGATTATTTTCATAATTGTGTCAAGAGATATAATACTAAAACACTTGATTGTCTCTCTTGATCCTAGGTCTTGGCAGAGTTGTGCAGACTCAGGACAATTCAGCTTTGAATGAATACGCAGATTTAAAGAGGAGTACGTAATTTGCTTTCTAATAACTATGATCTTTTCCTCAAAGAAGTTCATGAATTTATTACTGCTGAAGTGAAAGCCATCCTCACTTGGGGAATGCTGCTTTTTAGTTAGCTTTGCGACAGTATCAAAAATAAATTTCAGATTGGTCTTATTTTCCTCAATTAAGTTCAAAAAATAGGATGGTCGAGCAGCAGTAAGGGCTCTTTGATACTGCACGGTACTGTCTTTCCAAGCTAGTAGGAAGACTTTCAGTTTGGTGTGGCGCCATTTCCGTTCCAATTTTCTGGAAGCTTGCTTCAGAGCTCGGGTATTTTCTGTATACCAGGAAGCTAGTTTCTTATGAGAAATGTTTTTAGTTTTTAGGGGTGCAACTGCATCTAGGGTATTGCGCAAGGTTAAATTGAGTTCCTCAGTTAGGTTGTTAACTGATTTTTGTCCTCTGACGTCCTTGGGTAGACAGAGGGAGTCTGGAAGGGCATCAAGGAAACAAAGTAAACTATAACAGCATCGTATAGCGACCTGATAATTCTCTATTGGTAGCAAATGGGGTAGAAGTTTTTATAGTTCTGAATCTAATTTAAATCTGTTTTGAAGGAGATGAAAATGGAACCATGAACCTCTTCCTACTGATTGTAATCCTGGGTGTTGTAACTGCTGTTCTACTGATAATCATCCTCATCCTGGTTCTCAAGGTCAGAAGAGATGCAAACAGACTAAACACAGGTATGGAGCCCATTTCATATGGGGCCGGCTATTAACTGCACTTACATAGTGAAAATGTTTCCCATGACATATTGCAGGTGTAGGCAACCCTGGTCCTGGAGTTCCACAGGCACTTCATGTTTTTATTTAACCAACCTGGTACACCAGGTGTGTTCAATTTAGGCAATCGCTGAACTGATCAATTAGCTCAGTTGGGCAGGTATGGTGCTTATTTGGTACAAAATCCTGTAATATCTGCGGCACTGCAGGAACAGGGTTGCCTACCCCTGAAATACCATATATTGAGATTTGAAAAAGTCAGTAAAAGTTATTATGTTCATTATACAATGGAATGATCAGTTTATCTATCCTTATCTCTGTATTATATCATATTCAGCACCTGACTCGCAAAGACAACATGATCAAGTAAATGCTATTTGTTCAGTGACATTATTTTGTAAAAATGAGCAATTCAGATACAATTCTAATTGTATTTCATGATGTTTCCAAATGTACAGAACCAAGATACTGATGTACTGAATTATGCTGCCCTGAATTTCACCTACAAGAAATAGAAGAGGGAGAGAAGAAGAGCGAAGGAGCTGGACACCCATGTAGTATATGCTGCTATAAGATGACAAAGTGGAGGATGGAGAGGAGGACAAGTGGTTTGCCATATCTTTGAATACAAGTATAAATCTTCCTATATTTTATGTGTAGTTAAATCAAATGTATTGACATCTAAATCAGTAAATATCTCCCTAGTGTCTGTACACTTTTGGATAAATAGCGTGCCCAATTTCAACTTCCTGCTACTCATGCCAAGAATATAAGATATGCATATTATCATTAGATTTGGATGGAAAACACTCTGAAGTTTCTAAAACTGTTTGAGTCATGTCTGTGAGTATAACAAAACTTATGTAGCAGGCAAAACCCAGAGGACTAACCATTCAGAATTATTGTTTTTTTGAGGTCACTGTCAATTCAATGAGTTTTCATTGGGGATTATTTCTAAGGCACCTGTTTGCAGTTCCTACCGCTTCCACTGGATGTCACCAGTCTTTGGAAATAGGTTGAGGTTATTCCTTTGTGAAATGAAGAAGTATGGCCATCTTGAATCAGGGTAACGTTATGTGTACTGTTTGAGAGTTGCGCAAGACTAGGAAAGTAGCGTTAGTTTGTTATCCTCCTGTATTGAAAACAGATAGACCCGTCTTCCATTTGATCGATTATTAATCTTTAAAAATACCTAAAGATATATTACAAAAGTACTTTGAAATGTTTTGGCAAAGTTTACTGGTAACTTTTGAGATATTTTGTAGTGACGTTGCTCAAATTGGAAGCTGTTTCTTTCTGGATCAAACATTGCCAAATAAATGGACATGTTGGATATATATCGACGGAATTAATCAAACAAAAGGACCATTTGTGATGTTTATGGGACATATTGGAGTGCCAACGAAAGAAGCTTGTCAAAGGTAAGGCATGATTTATATTTTATTCTGCGTTTTGTGTGGTGCCTGCAGGGTCGAAATATGCTATTCTCTCTTTGTTTACTGTTGTGATATCATCAGATAATAGCTTTTTATGCTTTCGCCGAAAAGCCTTTTTGAGATCTGATATGTTGGCTGGATTCACAACGAGTGTAGCTTTAATTTGGTATCTTACATGTGTGATTTAATGAAAGTTAAAATTTTATAGTATTTTATTTGAATTTGGCGCTCTGCATTGTCCCTGGCAATTGGCCAGGTAGGACATTGCGTCCCGCCTATCCCAGAGAGGTTAACTTCCTTACTAATATCTTGAGATGTTGCTTCAATATATCCACATAATTGTTTTACCTCATAATGCAATCTATTTTGTGAAGTGCACCAATCCCTCCTGCAGCAAAGCACCCCCACAACATGATCCTGCCACCCCTGTGCTTCACAGTTGGGATTTTGTTCTTCGGCTTGCAAGCCTCCCCCTTTTTTGCTTCAAAACATAACGATGGTCAATATGACCCAACAGTTCTATTTTTGTTTCATCAGTCCAGAGGACATTTCTCTATAAAGTACGATCTTTGTCTGGCTTTTTTATGGCTGTTTTGGAGCAGTGGCTTCTTCCTTGCCTAGCGGACTTTCAGGTTATGTCGATATAGGACTCGTTTTACTGTGGATATAGACACTTTTGTACCTGTTTCCCCCAGCATCTTCACAAGGTCCTTTGCTGTTGTTCTGGGATTGATTTGCACTTTTCGCACCAAAGTACGTTCATCTCTAGGAGACAGAACGCGTCTCCTTCTGAGCGGAATTGTTACTAGGGTTAAATGTCAGGAATTGTGAAAAATTGAGTAGAAATGTATTTGGCTATGGTGTATGTAAACTTCCGACTTCAACTGTATATTGAATAACACTTCAGTTGTCTCAAACTCTCCTCAGTTGTCTCAAACACTTTGGTCAGGTGGGCCTCCTGGCTTTGTGCACACAGGACCCTCCTACCTGCTCTCTGTTTTTCTCTGTGTGTGTGGTTTTCAACAGGATGTCTATGTAGCTCCTGTGTGTGTCAACTCTTGGACTGCCTTATTCCCCTCTAACTGGGAGCGATGTCAGTTGGTCACAGACCAATAAACACATAAAGCTGGGTTGTTCTTTTTCAGTAACTGTGGAATGTTCTGGTCAAAATGTCCTGGTTTTCTTTCAAAGACCCTACGTACACTTGTATCATAGCAGACACAGGGGGTTGTGTGTGGCTGTCCATGAGGGTGTTTGACCTGGAAAGACAGAGGAGAACCTACCAGTAAAAATCACAGCCCCTTTCATTATTGACGCATTGTGTCGACATCATGAAAACAGCCTCCAGACTCTGAAGTCAGGAGGTTTTCTAGTTAGGTGTCAAAAAGAGGTAGGCATGAGCCAAGGCATGAGCCAAGGCATGAGCATGAGCCTTGGCTTTTGCGAGCCGAAACGGCTCATCGGAGCAGCAGCCTATATCCTGTTTCTGTAGCTGGAGACAACTTGATGTACAAGTACACCACCTGGACTCTAGTCCATCACATTGCCTTATGCCCAAGCTATCTCCATAATGCTGAGTGCATAATGCTGATGTTGATGTGGAATGTCGATGGAGGGAATAGCGGACATTGTACGGGCTCCTTACCAATTGTGATATTTTGTGTATTATTTGGTGCTGGTCTTAATATTTTTTTACATGATGTTTCCACCATGGTTTCCTATGACGAAAATAGCTTCTGGACAGCAGAACAGCTATCACTAACCTGGACATGGACTTCTACTTCAATGAGGTTAACATTAACAAGGCCGCAAATCCATACATATTACCAGAAAATGTGCTGACCAGCTGGCAGGTGTCTTCACTGACATTTTCAACCTCTCCCTGACCCAGTCTATAATAGCTACATGTTTCAAGCAGGCCACCATAGACCCTGTGCCCAAGAACGCCAAGGTAACCTGTCTAAATCACTATGGTCCGTCACTATGGATCACATCAACACCATCATCCCAGACACCCCGTACCCACTCCAATTCACAGATCTACACATGATGCAATCTCTATTGCACTCCACATTTCCCTATCCCACATGGACAAAAGGAACACCTACATGAGTCTGCTGTTCATTGACTACAGCTCAATGTTCCACACCATATTGTTCTCCAAACTCGTCATTAAGCTAAGGACCCTCCCTATGCAACTGGATCCCTGGCATCCTGATGGGCAGCCCCCATGTGGTGAAGGTAGGCAAGAGCACATCCGCCACACGGACACTCAACACAGGGGCCCCTCAACACAGTTTACTGACGACATGACCGTGGTAGGCCTGATCACCAAAGACTATGATACAGCCTAAAGCAGGGCTGCCCAACCCTCTTCCTGGAGATCTACCATCCTGTGGGTTTTTAGTCCAACCCTAATTTAACACACCTGGCTGTAGTGGAGCAGGTCGAGAGCTTCAAGTTCCTCTGTGTCCACATCAATAAGGAATTACCATGGTCCACACACACCAACACAGTCGTGAAGAGGGCATGACCACGCCTCTTCCCCCTCAGGAGGCTGAAAAGTTTTGGCATGTGCCCTCCGATCCTCAAAGCGTTCTACAGCTGCACCATTGAGTGCATCTTGACTGGCTGCATCACTGCTTGGCATCCGACCGCAAGGCGCTACAGACGGTTGTGAGTACGGCGCAGTACATCACTGTGGCAGAGCTCCCTGCCATCCAGGACCTCTAAACCAGGCGGTGTCAGAGGAAGGCCCTAAAAATGTTCAAAGACTCCAGTCACCCAAGTCATTGACTGTTCTCTCTGCTTCCGCACGGCAAGCTGGTACCGGTGCTCCAAATCTTAGTGCGCTTAGTGTGTGGTCTCATTGAAATAGAGCCGGCTGCCTACGTGGGTGTAGAATCACGTTGCAGTTCACTTATACGAAATTAACTTAAATATGATTCGATTGTAGTTTACTACAGTGTATATAAATAAATGTTGATAATGGAAAGAAGTGGAGGGTGCTTAATAACCAACGTGAGTCGAAGTGCAATCCAAAAACATAATCATCATTGAAAAGGAAAAGGCAGAACACGCACATAGGTTAGGCTACTATGGTGAGCGAGCGTTGCGCCTTTTCATTTTTAATAAGTATTCATATCTTCCAACTAAATCTAGCATATTGGCAATTTGGGGCTGGCAGGTAGCCTAGTGGTTAGAGCATGGGGTCAGTAACCAAAAGGTTGGTACATCGAATCCCTGAGCTGACAAGGTAAACATCTGTCATTCTACCCCTGAACAAGGCAGTTAACCCACTGTTTCCCGGTAGGCTGTCATTGTAAATAAGAATTTGTTCTTAATTGACTTGCATAGTTAAATAAAGTTTAAATAAAAAATTCAGATAGCCTAATATAAGGGCCATGTGTATAAGGGCAGTTGGGTTTGGGACCAGATCTTGGGTCGGAGTCAGACAGAAAGCCAGCAGGTGCTTGTATGAAAATCAAGAAATCGGTCTGGCAGGAGCGGGATGAAGAAATAGGTTCCCCTACTATGCACCATGACAGTGAAGCCTGTAACGTTAAAGCTGTTAATTACTGTGTCAGTGTGAAAAGTAGGGAATTAGCTAGGGAAACTGACAGATCAATAACATTACATTGCCATACTGACTAAGAAAAACTCACATTGCACTGTAAAAACAATATCAATCTTCAATCGTTTGGCCGATGGTTTCATCATTTGATTCAGGTCAAGTGTGATTGAGGCAAAAATAGCTAATGTTAGCCAACTTTTGGCCAGGTCTCTTTCTAACACATCAACTGGCAAAATCTTGCCAAGTTAATTTACTACAGAAAAATTCCATACAACAACAGCTGTTTGATAGTAATAATAGCCACCTCATATTGCTATCTGACAGATAACTAGAGGCTAGAGCTGACCTGACTGTGGTAGCTACTCGCTAGCGTAGCTTATTCATTCACCTCAGTCAAGAGGGGATGAAACATTAGCTAACATTACATGTCAGTTACAATACTAGCTCAGCACTGTAACTACTTTTGTTTTTTTCTGTTAAGTTAAACAGCAGTTACCTTGCCAGCTACATAGATAAACTAAAGAGTAACTCGTTTCTGCTCTGCTTTCTTTTACAACTCGGTGAAAGAGTGCAACACATACACTCTGAACTATGCTCAATGCTCCCATGCTTTGCCTTTACAAAGCCTGACAGCCCGCTCTGTGGTGTCCATGCTCCTAAATCCTGTTCTAAATCCGGTCCTAAATCAAAAGACTGAACACTCCACACAGCCTACCCCACCACTCTGAGGCATCCACATGGTCCTAAAGCACAAAGTAATTATTTGTGTATCACATTGTAATGACAAAACTGGGGGGGACAAAAATGCAATTTCAGATTGCATTTTATGACCCCCTGTCCTCCTGTCCCCAGTGAAAGTTGCGCCCCTGCCCATCATGAGGTTGCTACAACCTAGCCTATGAATGAAAGTTTACAATGTAGGGGCACACAGGTCGAGATAACATTTTGAGTTGACAGACAGTGACAGATGGACACAGTGACACATTCAATACCGCCATGTACACTTCTTGTCTGCATCTAGCTGATCTAGGGTGCAATCATCAGTACAACAGTTGCAAACTAGAGTTTCTATTGGACAAATTCAGGTATGTTTATCCCTGTTTCGTTGCATTTACTTCCGTTTAACAAATGTTTAACAAAGCAGTATAGCACTTCAACCAGCGGGCCCGGTGGCAATAAATTAGTAAAACCAAAAGCTTACCTTGACTTGGAAGAGTTCCAGTGTTGTGTTGGATAGTCATAGCCAGCTAGCTAACATACCTCTATTTGAGCAGGTAGTTTGAGTAGGCTAAACTAGCTAGCTGCATTTGCTAGCTAAGTAAGTGAGACTGAAAGTGAAAAATAAAGGCAAATCTCTATCTCTTGTTTCTCCTTCATTTTGGAATAAATGTATTTGTTCAAAACTGTTAAACTATTGTCTTCCTCTCTCTTTGAATCAACTACTCACAACATTGTATGCACTGCAGTGCTAGCTAGCTGTAGCTTATGCTTTCAGTACTAGATTCATTCTCTGATCCTTTGATTGGGTTGACATGTCAGTTCATGCTGCAAGAGCTCTGATAGGTTGGAAGACGTCCTCCAGGAGTTGTCAGTTACTGTGTAAGTCTTTAGAAGGGGGTGAGAACCATGAGCCTCCTAGGTTTTGTATTGAAGTCAATGTACCCAGAGGAGGACGGAAGCTAGCTGTCCTCCGGCTACACCATGGTGCTACCCTACAGAGTGTTGTTGAGGCTACTGTAGACCTTCATTGCAAAATATTGTGTTTTAATCAATTATTTGGTGATGTGATTATATTTAGTATAGTTATATAAAAATGATACTTTTTAAAATTTTATTTTTATGAAATTCCCTAAGGAGGATGTATTTTACTTCCTCTTCTGAGTAGCCTCCACTGGTAGCTCTGAATCTGAGTAACAAGAAAAACAGGTCGAGAAGACATTGAAGCTACATGAATGTAACGGCTTTCTTCTATCTCCTCCTCGGACGAGACAATGATAAACACCTGCCTCTGATTGAGAACCACTTCAGACAGCCATAGACTTCACTAGAACACCCCACTAAGCTACAATCCCAACACACCACATACAAAAACCCATGCCACAACCTGGCCTGACCAAAATAAATGAAGATGAACACAAAATACTTTGACCAGGGCGTGACAGAACCCCCCCCCCCCAAGGTGCGGACTCCCGGATGCACATCAAAACAATAGGGAGGGTCCGGGTGGGCGTCTGTCCATGGTGGCGGCTCCGGCGCGGGACGTGGACCCCACTCTATCAAAGTCTTAGTCCCTCCTCCTCGCGTCCCTGGATAGTCCACCCTCGCCGCCAACCATGGCCTAGTAGTCCTCACCCAGAACCCCACTGGACTGAGAGGCAGCTCGGGACTGAGGGGCAGCTCGGGACTGAGGGGCAGCTCGGGACTGAGGGGCAGCTCGGGACTGAGGGGAAGCTCGGCACTGAGGGGAAGCTCAGGCAGGTAGTTGGATCCGGCAGATCCTGGCTGGCTGGCGGTTCTGGCAGATCCTGGTTGACTGGCGGATCTGGAA
Source organism: Oncorhynchus mykiss (assembly GCF_013265735.2). NCBI lineage: Eukaryota > Metazoa > Chordata > Actinopteri > Salmoniformes > Salmonidae > Oncorhynchus > Oncorhynchus mykiss. The sequence goes on from NC_048573.1 coordinate 19,566,570, forward strand.
GAGTCTGGTTGACTGGCAGATCTGGAAGAGTCTGGCTGACTGGCAGATCTGGAAGAGTCTGGCTGACTGGCAGATCTGGAAGAGTCTGGCTGACTGGCAGATCTGGAAGAGTCTGGCTGACTGGCAGATCTGGAAGAGTCTGGCTGACCTGGAAGAGTCTGGCAGATCTGGAAGAGTCTGGCAGATCTGGAAGAGTCTGGCTGACTGGCTGCTCCATGCTGACTAGCTGCTCCATGCTGACTGGCAGCTCTGGCTGCTCCATGCTGACTGGCGGCTCTGGCTGCTCCATGCTGACTGGCGGCTCTGGCTGCTCCATGCTGACTGGCGGCTCTGGCTGCTCCATGCTGACTGGCGGCTCTGGCTGCTCCATGCTGACTGGCGGCTCTGGCTGCTCCATGCTGACTGGCGGCTCTGGCCGGAGGAAGGCTCTGGCAGCGCTGGACTGGCGAGGCGCACTGTAGGCCTGATGCATGGTGCTGGCACTGGTGGTACTGGGCCGAGGACACGCACAGGAAGCCTGGTGCGGGGAGCTGCTACCGGAGGGCTGGGGTGTGGAGGTGGTACTGGATAGACCGGACCGTGCAGGCGCACTGGAGCTCTTGAGCACCGAGCCTGCTCAACCTTACCTGGTTGAATGCTCTCGGTCGCCCTGCCAGTGCGGCGAGGTGGAATAGCCCGCACTGGGCTATGCAGGCGAACCGGAGACACCGAGCGCAAGGCTGGTGCCATGTAAGCCGGCCCAAGGAGACGCACTGGGGACCAGATTCGTAGAGCCGGCTTCATGGCACTTGGCTCGATGCTCACTCTAGCCCGGCCGATACGCGGAGCTGGAATGTACCGCACCGGGCTGTGCACCCGCACTGGAGACACCGTGCGTACCACAGCATAACACGGTGCCTGCCCGGTCTCTCTCGCCCCCCGGTAAGCACAAGGAGTTTGCGCAGGTCTCCTACCTGGCGTAGCCATACTCCCTGTTAGCCTCCCCCAAGACATTTTTGGGGCTGACTCTCGGGCTTCCATCCGCTCTGCCGTGCTAGCGCCTCATAATGCCGCCTCTCCGCCTTCGCCGCCTCCAGCTCCTCTTTGGGGCGGCGATATTCTCCTGGCTGAACCCAGGGTCCTCTTCCGTCTAATTTGTCCTCCCAAGTCCATTTCTCCAAGTAGTGCAGCCTCTCCCACTGCTGCTGCTGCTCCTGCTGCTGCTGCCTCTGTTCCTTCTCCTGCTGCTGCTTTTGCCGTTGCCCGTTACCACACCGCTTGGTCCTGTTGTGGTGGGTGATTCTGTAACGGCTTTCTTCTATCTCCTCCTCGGAAGAGGAGGTGTAGCAAGGATCGGACCAAAATGCAGCGTGGCTATTGAGATTCATGTTTAATGAAAAAACACACTAAACAAACACTACCAAAACAATAAACGTAATGAAAACCGAAACAGCCTATACTTTTGTAAACTAACACAGAACAAGGACATCAGTACACTAAGGACAATCACCCACAAAACACCCAAAGAATATGGCTGCCTAAATATGGTTCCCAATCAGAGACAACGATAAACACCTGCCTCTGATTGAGAACCACTTCAGACAGCCATAGACTTCACTAGAACACCCCACTAAGCTACAATCCCAACACACCACATACAAAAACCCATGCTACACCCTGGCCTGACCAAAATAAATGAAGATAAACACAAAATATTTTGACCAGGGCGTGACAATGAAAGAAGATGAATGTGATTAGATGAATAAAGCGTTCAACAATAATACATTATTTAGGCCATACTCAGGCATCTTTAAGTTGCAGTGTTGAGACATGTTTTCTATTCTCATGCCACTAACACCCCCTTACACACACAGGAACCTATTTACAGGTACTCTGTGGTCTGTGATGAAAACAAGATGAGGATAGGTCTACTCTTTGTTAGGGCCTGCTGGCCTGTTGCACGCATGACCCTTCTCTCGCTCTTTCTCTATTTCTGTGGTTTTCAGCCAGATGTCTCAGAACCCTTAGTCCACTCATGCTGTAGGCTATACTTACTCTTCCAGTTGACAATTATAGCTACAATTAACCAAATATTTTAATGAGGCAGCTTATCTATACCAAGTCAACTGAAATCTGTGAAAAAACACAATGAATTTTGTATTAGGTAATTTGACATAGAGATCAATACAGTATGCTCAATCAAACACAATCCCTGATTTTCAGTGTGATGTTAGTTGACTAGAACCATGGACCTATTCAATAACAATGTCATAGGAGGGCATTCAAACTATCTTGTCCTTTGAGTGTAAATCCTGAAGGGTAGATCACAAAAATAAAACTACTGTATTGTATTTTCTGTGTTTGTCATGTTTTTTTTTGATGTTTTTAGTGAGGTGAAGTGACTGATAGAAGCCCTAGTGGATGACAGTGTCATAGCATGCATGTTCAAAACCAGGTCACAAATTTGAGTCTCTTAGACAACAGCAGCTGCAGTGATAAAGATTGAGGGAAATCGTGCTTCAAAAATCAGTGCTCAATTTGTACATATCTAATTTATGAGACTCTACATCTAGGACAATACTGGGACTCTGAACTGTAAAAGATACACGTAAAGACCACAGTCATGCCTGAGTGAGGCGTTAACAAAAATTATGCGGTCCAGTTCGACCAATCACCTGTAACTCCATTGTTGAAGCGTTGTCTACATGGGTGGACTCTTTCCACTCAAGACACAAGTTGTGAAGTGCTGACAACTTTAAAGATGATCACACTGTGTCTGATATTTCCACTTCTCGTAGAGATGGGTAAGTCAATCTTATACATTTTACATTTCTTGATTTGGAGACACAAAGTATCCCATTATTGTTCTACAGACACTTTGAGAATCCAAAGTTGTATTTAAGGTATGTAACAGCTAATATATTTTCATGTTCTCTAGTTCATGGAGTAGCTGGGACTGAATCCTCATCCATCAGTCAAAAGAATGGTCTCAAGTCAGCCAACATTGGAGACGCAGTGGTTTTGGACTGCTTCAACAAAGGCAACGTGGGAGTAATGTTCTCCTGGTACAAGCAAACTTTTGAAAATATTCCTCAGCTCATCTCGACCATCTATAAGTTGGACAAGAATGCAACATTTTACCAGGAGTTTAAGAATAACCCTCGCTTCTCAGTGGAAGGTGGCCAAGGGAAAAATAATCTAATGATCGCAGATGTGGAACTCTCTGATTCAGGCACATACTACTGTGGAAGTTCTTATGGAAACAATTTGGAATTTGGAAAAGGAGTCATTCTCATCATAAAAGGTAAAGAGAAAGTCATTATTATTATTTACTTTTTGTAAATCTGAATTTACAGATATACAGTGAAAATATGAGGTATTCTCAGATGAGATCTTAATTGAAAAAATGTTGAGTTACAACACTTGCCACAGAGATACTCTGGCGAGATTAAATTGGTTTATTGGCCTTCTTGTCAGGATCAAATTCCAGAAATATGACTATACTTCAGCAGCCTGTGTCTGAGTCAATCCAGCCAAGAGATTCTGTGACTTTGAACTGTACAATTCACACAGAGACCTGTGCAGGAGAACACAGTGTCTATTGGTTCAGACATGGCTCAGGAGAATCCCATCCAGGAATCATTTACACCCATGGAGACAGGAGTGATCAGTGTGAGAAGAGCCCTGAGGCTGGGTCTCCTACACAGAGCTGTGTCTACAACCTCCCCAAGAGGAACCTCAGCCTCTCTGATGCTGGGACTTACTACTGTGCTGTGGTCTCATGTGGGGAGATACTGTTTGGGAACGGGACCAAGCTGGATGTTGGAGGTAAGTGATAATTCTGATATGTTCTGATATTATTTCATGGTGCTATGAAGAAACTCAATGCCTGGTGGAGCAAAATGTCCTGAATCTCAAATCAAATCAAATCAAATCTCTATCACTGTCTGTATTTCTACAGATGGTTGTAAGGAGGACCGTGTTCTCTTGGTGTACTGTCTGGGTGCAGCGTTGGGTCTGTGTTTCATCATCATCATTGTCCTTGGTTGTGTTTTGTATAAGATCAGCAGTAGAGAATGTGAACAGTGCAGAGGTAAGTTTTATCAATGTGCACCAATATGCTGAAACTGTTGGTACAGGGAACATGACATGTTTTTGATCATAAAACTTTACTAATTAATTGTTTGATGATGATGATGATGTTGATGCGGATGTAATTGATGTTGATGATAACGATGATGATGATGTTATTGATGATGATGATGATGGATGATGATGATTTTGTTGATGATGGTGATGATGATGACGATAATGTTTGATTAAAAGGGGCGCCCCCTCAGCCAAGTACTCCGGAGGTCCCCAGTCATAACCAGGTACACAGACCTGGCATTTGTTGAGCTGTTGCTGAATCAATGTTTTTTTTATTGAATCAAAATATGAAAATATACACTTTAATTGTTTTGCTTCACTAGCAATGTTTTAGTCTAATGCCAAATATTTGGAATTTATTTTTGTTATTTCTCTCAGGATCAAGATGTTGACACAATCCATTACGCCGCTCTGAACGTCGTCCACAAGAAAGTGAAGGCCGGGAGAGAGAGGAGTGCCATGGAGAGAGACACTGTGTACTCTGGTGTGAGAGTCCAAAACATGGACTGAAATGTCAACTTTTGCTCTTTAATAACTTGCTTTGATGTTATGTGTTTCCCACTGTATATAGCTTAATACATCAGGGAAGTTGTCATTTTCATTTCATTGTCGAACAAGAAAACATGGACTGAAATATAGACTTTTGCTTTTTAATAACTTGCATTGATGTTATGTGTTTCCCACTGTATATAGCTTAATACATCAGGGAAGTTGTCATTTTCATTTCATTGTCGAACAAGAAAACATGGACTGAAACGTCAGAGTTGCCTCTTTATTAACTTGAATTGCTTGTATGTGTTTCTCACTGTATATAGCTTTATATATTAGCGAAGTGTGTTACAATGCCTTGTATTCCGTCAAATTCCTTTTTACATTGGTAATGTTGTGCAGATTAAATAAAATACTAAACTGCTGTCATACAGAGGTATTGTGTGATTTTCTCTCAGATTTTTCCCTTGCTTTTAAATTACTACAACAGTTTCACTTGTAGGTTTGCAGGGAAGAACAATAACACCACAACTGATTTAGGGCAACAACATCAGAGTTGATTGAGGTTTATGCTCAATGTAACATTAGCTCATCCTGATGACAATATGTGCATATATGCATGCATGGAGTCCATTCTATTGACTAACTCTTTCAGTCATCTCTCCTTCGTAAGCTGTATCCTGTATCACATCTCTCTGTGGTGTTCTGAATGCCCTAAATAGATTTTCCACTCATGTAAACTCATCTCTAACCCCCAGAAATGACCGTCAGTCCTTACCACATGCTCTCTACAGACACCTCAGTGCATCAAAACCACAACACACCAATGTCACTATGGGCCCATTTCAGGAAATACACACCTCTTTTACACACTCCTTTCTTACGCACTTCCCAGTAGTTGGTATTCAGACTTACCTATGCAGGTGTGTAACAGGCTTTGCAGATCGCTTGTGTTTGTTGAATAAATTACATTTAACCGCTGAAAACCCTCCCACTTACTGGCCAAGTGAATTTCTCATGGAGTTTTCATTCAATCAGGTATTAAGTACATCTGTTTAAAACTATCCCTACATTTGGTGTACCTTTAATTTGAATTTCTCACCAGACTCACTAGAATATAGAGAGGGAACTGTTCATAATATTAGGGATTTAAGAAAGCCATGTAAATATACACATATTTGTCTCCTTTTCATCACCACTTGGTAGATAAAACATTTGATCTGATCTTGTATATTATTTAGGGTTTGGAAAGTATTCATGAATAAAATCAAAACTGGTTTGGAGACCCTTTACACACTACATGTATTGGTGAATCAAAATACAGTAGTTTGATTCATACTGAAAGTTGCCATGTTCAATTGTTCAATCCATGAAATATTGGAAGGTGAGAGGAGTGTACAATAGGGGTTGACCAGTAGTTCTACCCTAATAATCCTCACTTGTCATGGAACTGTGATGACAGCGGTCAGGTCGTCGCCAGGCTCCAGGTCTAAACTTCCAAATGTAGTCTGTGTTCCATAATGATTCAAATAGGTTAAATGTTCCAGACTATTTCAAAACTTGTCATACATTAGCCTAATATGATCCACCATTTCTTGTGATCCTCAGGAACAAGGGTCGAGAACAGGTCACGTCACCTTAAGGGAGAAATAACTTAGTGTCCTGCCTAGCAGTAAAATATACAATGTTTGTACAGATGCTTTTAACCAGGGAAAGGTCACCGGAAACATGACCGAATACAAACAGTGTAGCTATTCCCCCCGCAAGGCAATCAAACAAGCTAAGCGTCAGTATAAAGACAAAGTAGAGTCACAATTGAACGGCTCAGACACAAGAGGTATGTGGCAGGGTCTACAGGCAATCACGGATTACAAAAAGAAAACCAGCCCCGTCTCGGACTAGGGTGTCTTGCTCCCAGGCAGACTAAATAACTTTTTTGCCAGCTTTGAGGACAATACAGTGCCACTGACACTGCCTGCAACCAAAACCTTCTGACTCTCCTTCACTGCAGCCGACATTTAAACGTGTTAACCCTCGCAAGGCTGCAGGCCCAGACGGCATCCCCAGCCGCGCCCTCAGAGCATGTGCAGACCAGCTGGCTGGTGTGTTTACGGACATATTCAATCAATCCTTATCCCAGTCTGCTGTTCCCACATGCTTCAAGAGGGCCACCATTGTCCCTGTTCCCAAGAAAGCTAAGGTAACTGAGCTAAACGACTACTGCCCCGTAGCACTCACTTCCGTCATCATAAAGTGCTTTGAGAGACTAGTCAAGGACCATATCACCTCCAGCCTACCTGACACCCTAGACCCACTCCAATTTGCTTACCGCCCAAATAGGTCCACAGACGACGCAATCTCAACCACACTGCACACTGCCCTAACCCACCTGGACAAGAGGAATACCTATATGAGAATACTGTTCATCGACTACAGCTCAGCATTTAACACCATAGTACCCTCCAAACTCGTCATCAAGCTCGAGACCCTGTGCAGCTGGGTACTGGACTTCCTGACGGGCCGCCCCCAGGTGGTGAGGGTAGGTAACAACATCTCCACCCCGCTGATCCACAACACTGGGGCCCCGCAAGGGTGCGTTCTGAGCCCTCTCCTGTACTCCCTGTTCACCCACGACTGCGTGGCCATGCACGCCTCCAACTCAATCATCAAGTTTGCGGACGACACTACAGTGGTAGGCTTGATTACCAACAACGACGAGACGGCCTACAGGGAGGAGGTGAGGGCCCTCGGAGTGTGGTGTCAGGAAAATAACCTCACACTCAACGTCAACAAAACAAAGGAGAAGATTGTGGACTTCAGGAAACAGCAGAGGGAGCACCCCCCTATCCACATCGATGGGACAGTAGTGGAGAGGGTAGTAAGTTTTAAGTTCCTCGGCGTACACATCACGGACAAACTGAATTGGTCCACCCACACAGACAGCGTCGTCAAGAAGGCGCAGCAGCGCCTCTTCAACCTCAGGAGGCTGAAGAAATTTGGCTTGTCACCAAAAGCACTCACAAACTTCTACAGATGCACAATCAAGAGCATCCTGTCGGGCTGTATCACCACCGCCTGGTACGGCAACTGCTCCGCCCACAACCGTAAGGCTCTCCAGAGGGTAGTGAGGTCTGCACAACTGTTAAAATAATTAAATTGCTCTATGTTTTAATATCCAATTGAAATTAAACACTCTGTCAATTCATAAGGATTTGTAATTCCCTTATTCTATAATGATAGACAGAGCCCAGTCTTAAAGTCAGACAGCAGAGTTTATTCAAGAAAGTACTGCCACAATACAGGTAATCACAGGTTATAAACTGAAAATGACGTCATTAGTTCCAACACCACCCCGTGCCATCTCCGTTCCAGTACTAAGGCTGTGTATCAAGCCTTCCCACATCCGTCTCCCTACCAAATAATATAATTTACGAGTCAATGTTTTCTTGTGTAGATAAGCATTCTAGCGAGTCTGATTAATTTGTACCAAGGAACAGACAGTCATTGTTCTAAACTCTTGACCACATTCCCACACATTATATTCAGTACTGGGATCAATAAAAAAAACTCATACACATACAGAATAGTATTCTGATTAGTACATATTGTCATGTATTGTCATGTTGTGTCTTGTTTCTGTCCTTTCCCTTCACGCTGTCTCCCTCTGCTGGTCGTTATTAGGTTACCTTTTCTCCCCCTCTTTCCCCCAGCTGTTCCTTGTCTCCTCCTAACTACCTCGTCACCCCTTTTCCCACCTGTTCCCTTTTTCCCTCTGATTAGTCCTCTATATCTCTCTCTGTTTTTGTTCCTGTCTTTGTCGGATTCTCGTTTGTGTTACTCATGCCTGAACCAGACTATCGTCGTGTTTGCTGCAACCTTGTCCTGTCCTGTCGGAATCTGCCTGTTCAGCTAACCTTGTCCTGTCCTGTCGGAATCTGCCTGTCCATCTGAGCCTACGTGTGTTTCGTCATTAAAGAAACTCTGTTTTGTTAATTCGCTTTTGGGTCCTCATTCACGCACCGTAATAGAAGAATCCGACCAAGAATGGACCCAGCGACTTCGGATCCTCTCCACTCAGCCGTCGAGATCCAGGGAGCGATGCTAGGCAGACACGAGCAGGAATTGTCTGCTGCTCGACATGCCGTTGAGACCCTGGCCACCCAAGTCTCCAACCTCACAGAACAGGTTCACCATCTCCGCCTCGATCCACCGGCCACTTCCAGGGCTTTCGAATCTCCGGAGCCCAGAATCAATAACCCGCCGTGTTACTCTGGGGAGCCCACTGAATGCCGCTCGTTCCTCACCCAGTGTGATATTGTGTTTTCTCTCCAGCCCAACACTTACTCCAGGAGCACTGCTCGTGTCGCCTACGTCATATCTCTCCTTACTGGACGGGCTCGTGAGTGGGGCACGGCAATCTGGGAGGCAAGGGCTGAGTGTACTAACCAGTATCAGGACTTTAAGGAGGAGATGATACGGGTTTTTGATCGATCTGTTTTTGGGGAGGAGGCTTCCAGGGCCCTGTCTTCCCTATGTCAAGGTAATCGATCCATAACAGACTACTCTATTGAGTTTCGCACTCTTGCTGCCTCCAGTGGCTGGAACGAGCCGGCTTTGCTTGCTCGTTTTCTGGAGGGTCTCCGCGCAGAGGTAAAGGATGAGATTCTCTCCCGGGAGGTTCCTTCCAGCGTGGATTCCTTGATTGAACTCGCTATTCGCATTGAGCGACGGGTTGATCTTCGTCACCGAGCTCGTGGAAAGGAGCTCGCGTTCTCCGTTGCCCCCCTCTCCGCATCACTACCATCTTCCTCTGCCGGCTCGGGTGCTGAGCCTATGCAGCTGGGAGGTATCCGCATCTCGACTAAGGAGAGGGAACGGAGAATCACCAACCGCCTCTGTCTCTATTGCGGTTCTGCTGGTCATTTTGTCACTTCATGTCCAGTAAAAGCCAGAGCTCATCAGTAAGCGGAGGGCTACTGGTGAGCGCTACTACTCCTGTCTCTCCTTCAAGATCCTGCACTACCTTGTCGGTCCATCTACGCTGGACCGGTTCGTCAGCTTCCTGCAGTGCCTTAATAGACTCTGGGGCGGAGGGCTGTTTTATGGACGAGACCTGGGCTCGGGAACATGACATTCCTCTCAGACAGTTAAGGGAGTCCACGGCCTTGTTCGCCCTGGATGGTAGTCCTCTCCCCAGGATTCAGCGTGAGACGCTACCTTTAACCCTCACTGTTTCTGGTAATCATAGCGAAACCATTTATTTTTTAATTTTTCGTTCACCTTTTACACCTGTTGTTTTGGGCCATCCCTGGCTAGTTTGTCATAATCCTTCCATTAATTGGTCTAGTAATTCTATCCTCTCCTGGAACGTCTCTTGTCATGTGAAATGTTTAATGTCTGCTATCCCTCCTGTTTCCTCTGTCTCTTCTTCACAGGAGGAGCCTGGTGATTTGACAGGGGTGCCGGAGGAATATCACGATCTGCGCACTGTGTTCAGTCGGTCCAGGGCCACCTCTCTTCCCCCACACCGGTCGTATGATTGTAGTATTGATCTCCTTCCGGGAACCACTCCCCCCCGGGGTAGACTATACTCTCTGTCGGCTCCCGAACGTAAGGCTCTCGAAGATTATTTGTCTGTAGCTCTTGCCGCCGGTACCATAGTCCCCTCCTCCTCTCCCGCCGGAGCGGGGTTTTTTTTTGTTAAGAAGAAGGACGGGTCCCTGCGCCCCTGCATAGATTATCGAGGGCTGAATGACATAACAGTGAAGAATCGTTATCCGCTTCCTCTTATGTCTTCAGCCTTCGAGATCCTGCAGGGAGCCAGGTTTTTCACTAAGTTGGACCTTCGTAACGCTTACCATCTCGTGCGCATCAGGGAGGGGGACGAGTGGAAGACGGCGTTTAACACTCTGTTAGGGCACTTTGAATACCGGGTTCTTCCTTTCGGTCTCGCTAACGCTCCAGCTGTCTTTCAGGCATTAGTCAATGATGTCCTGAGAGACATGCTGAACATCTTTGTTTTCGTTTACCTTGACGATATCCTGATTTTTTCACCGTCACTCCAGATTCATGTTCAGCACGTTCGACGTGTCCTCCAGCGCCTTTTAGAGAATTGTCTTTTTGTGAAGGCTGAGAAGTGCTCTTTTCATGCCTCCTCCGTCACATTTCTCGGTTCTGTTATTTCCGCTGAAGGCATTAAGATGGATCCCGCTAAGGTCCAAGCTGTCATTGATTGGCCCGTTCCTAAGTCACGCGTCGAGCTGCAGCGCTTTCTCGGCTTCGCGAACTTCTATCGTCGTTTCATCCGTAATTTCGGTCAGGTGGCAGCTCCTCTCACAGCCCTTACTTCTGTCAAGACGTGCTTTAAGTGGTCCGTTTCCGCCCAGGGAGCTTTTGATCTCCTCAAGAATCGTTTTACATCCGCACCTATCCTTGTTACACCTGACGTCACTAGACAGTTCGTTGACGAGGTTGACGCGTCAGAGGTGGGCGTGGGAGCCATTCTTTCTCAGCGCTCACTCTCTGACGACAAGGTCCACCCTTGCGCGTATTTTTCTCATCGCCTGTCGCCGTCGGAACGTAACTATGATGTGGGAAACCGCGAACTGCTCGCCATCCGCTTAGCCCTAGGCGAATGGCGACAGTGGTTGGAGGGGGCGACCGTTCCTTTTGTCGTTTGGACTGACCATAGGAACCTTGAGTACATCCGTTCTGCCAAACGACTTAATGCGCGTCAGGCGCGCTGGGCGCTGTTTTTCGCTCGTTTCGAGTTCGTGATTTCTTATCGTCCGGGCTCTAAGAACACCAAGCCTGATGCTTTATCTCGTCTCTTCAGTTCTTCAGTAGCCTCCACTGACCCCGAGGGGATTCTCCCTGAGGGGCGTGTTGTCGGGTTGACTGTCTGGGGAATTGAGAGGCAGGTAAAGCAAGCACTCACTCAAACTCCGTCGCCGCGCGCTTGTCCTAGGAACCTTCTTTTCGTTCCCGTTCCTACTCGTCTGGCCGTTCTTCAGTGGGCTCACTCTGCCAAGTTAGCCGGCCATCCTGGCGTTCGGGGTACGCTTGCTTCCATTCGCCAGCGTTTTTGGTGGCCCACCCGGGAGCATGACACGCGTCGCTTCGTGGCTGCTTGTTCGGTCTGCGCGCAGACTAAGTCCGGTAACTCCCCTCCTGCCGGCCGTCTCAGGCCGCTTCCCATTCCCTCTCGACCGTGGTCTCACATCGCCTTAGATTTTGTCACCGGACTGCCTTCGTCACCGTTATTCTTACGGTTGTCGACAGGTTCTCTAAGGCGGCTCATTTTATTCCCCTTGCTAAGCTTCCTTCTGCTAAAGAGACGGCACAAATCATCATCGAGAATGTTTTCAGAATTCATGGCCTTCCGTCTGACGTCGTTTCGGACAGAGGTCCGCAATTCACGTCTCAATTTTGGAGGGAGTTTTGCCGTTTGATTGGGGCTTCCGTCAGTCTCTCTTCCGGCTTTCACCCCCAGTCTAACGGTCAAGCAGAACGGGCCAATCAGACTATTGGTCGCATCTTACGCAGTCTTTCTTTTCGCAACCCTGCGTCTTGGTCAGAACAGCTCCCCTGGGCAGAATACGCCCACAACTCGCTTCCTTCGTCTGCGACCGGGCTATCTCCTTTTCAGAGTAGCCTCGGGTACCAGCCTCCGCTGTTCTCATCTCAGTTCGCCGAGTCCAGCGTCCCCTCCGCTCAGGCTTTTGTCCAACGTTGCGAGCGCACCTGGAAGAGGGTCAGGTCTGCACTTTGCCGTTATAGGGCGCAGACTGTGAGAGCTGCTAATAAGCGTAGAACTAAGAGTCCTAGATATTGTCGCGGTCAGAGAGTTTGGCTCTCCACTCAGAACCTTCCCCTTAAGACCGCTTCTCGCAAGTTGACCCCGCGGTTCATTGGTCCGTTCCGTATCTCTCGGATCATTAATCCTGTCGCAGTGCGACTTCTTCTTCCGCGATATCTTCGTCGCGTCCACCCGGTCTTCCATGTCTCCTGTGTCAAGCCCGTTCTTCGCGCCCCCGCTCGTCTTCCCCCCCCCCCATCCTTGTCGAGGGCGCACCCATCTACAGGGTCCGTAGGATTTTGGACATGCGTCCTCGGGGCCGTGGTCATCAGTACCTAGTAGATTGGGAGGGGTACGGTCCTGAGGAGAGGAGTTGGGTTCCCTCTCAGGACGTGCTGGACCGTGCGCTGATCGATGATTTCCTCCGTTGCCGCCAGGCTTCCTCCTCGAGTGCGCCAGGAGGCGCTCGGTGAGTGGGGGGGTACTGTCATGTATTGTCATGTTGTGTCTTGTTTCTGTCCTTTCCCTTCACCCTGTCTCCCTCTGCTGGTCGTTATTAGGTTACCTTTTCTCCCCCTCTTTCCCCCAGCTGTTCCTTGTCTCCTCCTAACTACCTCGTCACCCCTTTTCCCACCTGTTCCCTTTTTCCCTCTGATTAGTCCTCTATATCTCTCTCTGTTTTTGTTCCTGTCTTTGTCGGATTCTCGTTTGTGTTACTCATGCCTGAACCAGACTATCGTCGTGTTTGCTGCAACCTTGTCCTGTCCTGTCGGAATCTGCCTGTTCAGCTAACCTTGTCCTGTCCTGTCGGAATCTGCCTGTCCATCTGAGCCTACGTGTGTTTCGTCATTAAAGAAACTCTGTTTTGTTAATTCGCTTTTGGGTCCTCATTCACGCACCGTAATACATATACAGTAACATGATAGTATTCGGATTAGTACGTCCTGATTGAAATGTTTACATAATTAGTCATCATTGATAAAAATTCCCTTAACAACAACGCATCACCGGGGGCAAACTACCTGCCCTCCAGGACACCTACACCACCCGATGTCACAGGAAGGCCATAAAGATCATCAAGGACAGCAACCACCCGAACCACTGCCTGTTCACCCCGCTATCATCCAGAAGGCAAGGTCAGTACAGGTGCATTAAAGCAGGGACCGAGAGACTGAAAAACAGCTTCTATCTCAAGGCCATCAGACTGTTAAACAGCCACCACTAACATTGAGTGGCTGCTGCCAACACACTGACTCAACTCCAGCCACTTTAATAATGGGAATTGATGGAAATTGATGTAAAATATATCACTAGCCACTTTAAACAATGCTACTTAATATGTTTACATACCCTACATTTCTCATCTCATATGTATATGTATATACTGTACTCTATATCATCTACTGCATCTTTATGTAATACATGTATCACTACCCACTTTAAACTATGCCACTTTTGTTTACATACCCTACATTACTCATCTCATATGTATATACTGTACTCGATACCATCTACTGCATTTTGCCTATGCCGTTCTGTACCATCACTCATTCATATATCTTTATGTACATATTCTTTATCCCTTTACACTTGTGTGTATAAGGTAGTAGTTTTGGAATTGTTAGGTTAGATTACTCGTTGGTTATTACTGCATTGTCGGAACTAGAAGCACAAGCATTTCGCTACACTCGCATTAACATCTGCTAACCACGTGTATGTGACAAATACATTTGATTTGATTTGATTTTTTTTAAAATTTGATTTAAATATCAGTGCTTGTGTGAAAATGTGCAGCTATATTGATCCTCTGGGAAGAATAAACTTAGGTAAGGTTTCATACTGTCTGTTGAGTTTTTTACTCTGAGAATTAGAATTTAACCCTACTAACATCAGCTAGTTAATTATAAGTTTAGTAACAAGGAGTCACAATTACTCAAAATAAAATGGGTAGCGGAGTGATCTTTATAATGACTCATGCTTGTGTGTAGTTTTGTATTGAGTTCCAGGGAGTAGTTGAATAAGAATGGGAAAGAACCTATTAATTCAAGTCATCTCTCTGTAATGTGTTGTTCTCTTTTAGTTGTGTTGATAGCATGTCACTTACAACCACCCCCACACAATGAACAAGTTCAGAGGCACTCTGCGGTCTTCTTTTAGCACAAAACAAGATCGTATCTACGCTTTGGTCAGGTGGGCCTGCTGACTTTGTGCACACAGGACCCTCCTACCTGCTCTCTGTGTCTCTATGTGGTTTTCAGCAGGATGTCTATGTGGTGTCACTGTTGTTCTCACAATCTTTACTTCTCACAATTTTTACACAATCTTTGCCCCAGACCACTTGCAGCCACAGCAAATTTGTTCTTTATAAAGTGACCCTGATATATATACAGTATTAGTTATCTTATATCAGTTACAAACCACAAAGAACTGCTGATTAACCCTATTTGAACTCTCTGAGTTAACAGTCTCATGTGTGATACCATCTATTCTAGATCTATGGACAAAGGGGAGGGGACAGTTTATGATGATGTCACCTGAGAACTTTCAGTATATTCACAATCAGACAATCGTTATAAGACTACTGCAGGATGCTCTGTCAGAGACCAATAGAGGAGGATCCTCATTCTGATAGATGTATGAGAATCAAATCAAATTTTAAAACACTAAACAGAGAGTGAAACAGACTAGATGAAGCGTGTCATGTAATGGTTGGCTGGTTGACTGGTTGACTGGTGTCCAATCAGACATGCACTCTCGGGTGTTACACATTAGTCAGTGCATGTCTCTGTGAAGGATATAGAGGGAATGAGACTGACATACAATATACTTGTTTCATTCTGTGGGTGTTTTCCCATATGTACTCTGCTACCCCCCTTCACCTTTATACTGTACATGACAAGACATGTTCTAGAAACAACAGACCTTCTATGGAGTATTGTAACTGTTGAATTACCCTCTGGACAAAATAATATTTATTTTCTTTAGAATACTTAATGTACACTTGTATCAAAGAAAGACATGTATTACAAAGACAAAGTATTACAGAGATGTAATACACTTATAAAAGAGACATGCACAGTGCAGTGGCACTACTGAGGTTAATTAGAGGATCTGGGCTGACATAAAAAAATGAGCAAAAATGTAGCCATGCCATATTTAAAAGGGCATTGGTAACCAACAAAGATCTGAAATTAATAGACCATATTATTGCCACAACCAATAATAATATTTCATGTTGGAGGCCTAAGATGAAAACCAAGAGCCAAAAATGCAGGGTGTACAGTATATGCTGTGGTGGAGAAACATACTGTGTTATGGAATCAATTAACCTCTGAGCTGGGCTGGGTTGGGATGGGCTCAGTATCAGAGGCACTAGATAGGGGAGTAGGATCCTTTACTGTTTGTCCAAACATCAAAAGTAAAATGGTCTGAATAAGTTTATTTTCCCTGACTTGATTGTCTTCTTTAAAAGTCTGACTGGGCTTCTCAAACTGTTGTAAACACACTTGCTAAACTGTAGCTTTTATTCCTGTTCAGACAGCCAATAAAGTATCTCAGTTCAGTGTTCCCTCCTACTGTATGACGGCTACATGTAAAGTGTCATCATAAAAGAGGTTTCCTGTTGTCAGACCTTCACACTATGCAATGCATAAAGGATTGACATTACAATGAAGATCAGACATTGGTCAATGTTTTTGTTTTACACCAACTTTGGTAAGAACTCATTTTAAATGTAGATGCTTTTTCAAATAACGGGCGGGCCAGTCCATAGCATCAATGCCTTCTTCTTGCAGGAACTGCTGACACACTCCAGCCACATGAGGTCTAGCATTGTCTTGCATTAGGGGGAACCCAGGGCCAACCGCACCAGCATATGGTCTCACAAGGGGTCTGAGGATCTCATCTCGGTACCTAATGGCAGTCAGGCTACCTCTGGCGAGCACATGGAAGGCTGTGAGGCCCCCCAAAGAAACGCCATCCCACACCATGACTGACGCACCGCCTAACCAGTCATGCTGGAGGATGTTGCAGGCAGCAGAACGTTCTCCACGGAGTCTCCAGACTCTGTCACGTCTGTCACATGTGCTCAGTGTGAACCTGCTTTCATCTGTGAAAAGCACAGGGCGCCAGTGGCGAATTTGCCAATCTTGGTGTTCTCTGGCAAATGCCAAACGTCCTGCACAGTGTAGGGCTGTAAGCACAACCCCCACCTGTGGACGTCAGGCCCTCATACCACCCTCATGGTGTCTGTTTCTGACCGTTTGAGCAAACACATGCACATTTGTGGCCTGCTGGAGGTAATTTTGCAGGGCTCTGGCAGTGCTCCTCCTGCTCCTCCTTGCACAAAGGCGGAGGTAGCGGTCCTGCTGCTGGGTTGTTGCCCTCCTACGGCCTCCTCCACATCTTCTGATGTACTGGCCTGTCTCCTGGTAGCGCCTCCATGCTCTGGACACTACGCTGACAGACACAGCAAACCTTCTTGCCACAGCTCGCATTGATGTGCCATCCTGGATGAGCTGCACTACCTGAGCCACTTGTGTGGGTTGCAGACTCCGTCTCATGCTACCACTAGAGTGAAAGCACCGCCAGCATTCAAAAGTGACCAAAACATCAGCCAGGAAGCATAGGAACTGAGAAGTGGTCTGTGGTCACCACCTGCAGAACCACTCCTTTATTGGGGGTGTCTTGCTAATTGCCTATAATTTCCACCTGTTGTCTATTCCATTTGCACAACAGCATGTGACATTTATTGTCAATCAGTGTTGCTTCCTAAGTGGACAGTTTGATTTCACAGAAGTGTGATTGACTTGGAGTTACATTGTGTTGTTTAAGTGTTCCCTTTATTTTTTTGAGCAGTGTACATTGTAGAATAATAGTGAAGACATCAAAACTATAAAATAAAACATATGGGATCATGTAGTAACCAAAAAAGTGTTAAACAAATCAAAATATATTTTATATTTGAGATTCTTCAAAGTAGCTACTCTTTGCCTTGATGACAGCTTTGCACACACTTGGCATTCTCTCAACCTCCTTCATGAGGTAGTCACCTGGAATGCATTTCAATTAACAGGTGTGCCTTGTTAAAAGTGAATTTGTGGAATTTCTTTCCTTAGTAATGTGTTTGAGCCAATCAGTTGTTTTGTGGTAAAAGACCAAGTCCATATTATGACAAGAACAGCTCAAATAAGCAAAGAGAAATGACAGCCCATTATTACTTTATGACATGAAGGTCAGTCAATCCGGAAAATGTTAATAACTTTTAAAGTTTCTTCAAGTGCAGTCGCAAATACCATCAAGCGCTATGATGAAACTGGCTCTCATGAGGACCGCCACAGGAAAATTTGACCCAGAGTTACCTCTCATGCAGAGGATAAGTTCATTAAGTTCAGAGTTACAAGCCTCAGAAATTGCAGCCCAAATAAATGCTTCACAGAGTTCAAGTAACAGACACATCTCAACATAAACTGTTCAGAGGAGACTGCGTGAATCAGGCAATCATGGTCAAATTACTGCAAAGTAACCACTACTAAAGGACACCAGTGAGAAGAAGAGACTTACTTGGGCCAAGAAACCAAACAATGGACATTAGACCGGTGGAAATCTGTCCTTTGGTCTGATGAGTCCAAATTTGAGATTTTTGGTTCCAACCGCTGTGTCGCAGTGAGACGCATTGTAGGTGAACGGATGATCTCTGCATGTGTGGTTCCTACCGTGAAGCATGGAGGAGGAGGTATGAGGTGAATTCAAGGCATTCTTAACCAGCATGGCTACCACATTCTGAAGTGATACGCCATCCCATCTGGCTTGTGCTTAGTGGGTCTATCATTTGTTTATCAACAGGATAATGACCCAACACACCTCCAGGCAGTGTACGGGCTATTTGACCAAGAAGGAGTGATGGAGTGCTGCATCAGATGACCTGGCCTCCACAATCACCCAACCTCAACCCAATTGAGATGGTTGGGGATGAGGTTGACCGCAGAGTGAAGGAAAAGCAGCCAACAAGTCCTCAACATACATTGGATCCCAACGTTACAGCTTCATTGCTCCAGACCGCCGCAATGGAGAGTTAGAGCACTCATTATGCATTTGGGTCCCAAGGTTTATATATGACCAATCATATCGAGTAGTTTAAATGACGAATTAGACGCAAGCCATCCTTTGCTGGTGACATTCTTCAGCAAAGATGGCTGACAAAATGTTACTGTGGAAGCAAATGTAAATAAGTACGAGTCAAGCAAAAAAATTTACAATTGAGGGGAATATGTGAGTTAATGTAGAGACAAACGAATGTGCATATCTTTGTCATAAAGTTAATTTACGAAAATCGCTATTTAGCAAATTAGCTGATTAGCTAACATTAGCCAGCTAGCTAGCTAGTGTTATGTGGCACGATCGTCGTAATGAGAAGACCAAGGCGCAGCGTGCTTAGAGTTCCACATATTTTTTATAAACTGAAACTCACTGAACAAAACAACAAACAACCAACCAAACGAAATGTGGCGCAAAACAAAATAGTGCTGACAGGCAACTACACATAGTCAAGATCCCACAAACACAAATGAGGGAATACCTAAATATGATCCCCAATCAGAGACAACGATCAACAGCTGCCTCTGATTGGGAACCATATCAGGCCACCAGAAATACAAAAACACCTAGATGACCCACCCAAGTCACTATCACGCCCTAACCAACACAGAGAAAAAACAGCTTACTATGACATGAGTATGAATTTGTCATTTGTGTTGTTTAATGTTTTAAGGACTCTTGAGAAAACCTGCAAACCAGGCTGTCGTCTTGTGAAACAATGGATGTAAAGAACCTTGTTTATATTTGCCATGCAATGCAGCTGATGTAACATAGGTAGCTAACTATTTATTTTCTTAATGTGAAGTGGGGGATAAAATTAACTGTATGCCTATGGATGTGGAGCTAGCTACAGTATGTAGACAATCTGTGTATGGACCCTAAAACGTTTGGTATGAATATTAGCTCAGAACCTAGTGAACCTCTGCTATCATAGTTGTTGTATATGATTAATGAATTACAGTGCTACCCTAATATTCTCTCAGTTCATCACAATTACATAGTGTCTTTCGCGATGTCTCCTATCCAGCCTTGGGCTCCCAGTCGGCCCAAAGGTTATCTTAAGAGCGGGTGAGGTGGCGATGACAGGGACTCTCTCACATCAAAACATACCTGCAGACGAGAGACAAATGGATAGAGAGAGAGCATGATAAAGCTTTGTTTTTTAAAATTCTAACACGGTCAGTCATCATAATCATCAAGAGGTGAAATGCAAAACTGACCTTGGATCATTTACTCTGGGTCTACTACATCTCTATTCCAACTCTCTGTGAAATGCTGCAGATCTGCCCGCAGATGAGGTAGGAACACATATCCCACACAGAAGAGGCGGATAGATTTTGACAGGTCAAGGTAGCCTTCTTCCTCCAAACTGTGCAGCAAGTACTGACATGTCACGGCACTCCAAACATCAAGTTGTGTGTGCCTCTGTGAGTGGTTACTGACTGTATGTGACGCAGACACCTATCTGAGTGTACCTGAAACATTTAAATATAGAGGGCTATGTGTCTCACCACTTGGTGATTGCAAGGCTAACCCCCAGGGAAATCATGACTTGCAGCAACAGGGGCCTGATAGTCCACTGAAAATGGCTGAGTGTTTATGTGGTGTAAATCTGAAAATTAGCAGATTACATCTTAAGGGTTTTTTCATTAATGCATGTGAGACAAGTTCCCATGTACAACAAGGCAGGCAGAGAGGAAGAGAGAAAAAGAACACAGAACAGTTTAATTACCTCTGGTTATGGACACTTTTGCCAGCAATAAAGCTTCCACGGCCTGTTCCTCGGACAGTGAACATACATCTGGCAATATCTACATTTTCGACCCCTTGATCAGCTCGCACTCTGAAAGTAAAGAAAATGGCTTATTTTTTGTAGATATGAAAACAATTAACTGAGAGATATGACCGTTCAATTTAAAGCAGCAGATGTCATTTTCAGGATATGTCAATACAGCACAGAAAGCAATCTTACGAGATTTGATGAGGAAGATGTCAAGGGTTTTTATACAGAAAGTAACTCCTACAGAAAGTATCTGTATGAATAAGTAAGAATAAAAAAGTTAAAATAACTTCTGAGATTTGATGGAGACATTAGTACCTTATCAATTTATGATTTGTCTCAATGTGGACGAGAGACAGGGGACCAGGAACAGAGTATTTTTGCCGAGCAACGCAACGAAGCTGGATCATTCTGACAATTATACCTGCACCATCTACACTCTGCAGAGACTCACTAACTCTTCACCATTGTACCCGATGGCCTACTGCTTGGAGACTTCCTTTGACCATTCTAAAGCTCGCATGGGGCCCTGACTTTCCGGTCTAACTCTTCATCTGACATATCAGAATAGCATTCCCTGACAGACATATTGTGTTCTTTCATCCTTCTGTAAAAAAAAGTTAACCATTACACTGTCATGAAATATGATTATATATTGACTATGAAACAAATATGACATGAGTTGCCATGAAAGAAAGTTAGATTCATTCAACTGAAAATGGCAAGAACAGGTGTTCGTAGCTAAATGCTTTTGGTCAGCTTGAGAATAATAATTGCATGATTTATCATTTTGTGGTATGTATGTATGTAATATATACTATGAACCGACTCTGAACATAGCTACATGTATGTAAAAGTTGGACGGAAGAACGCCCAGTGCTGCTTACCTGAGATGCCATCATCACACAGTCCTTCTTCGTAGGTGTCCGCTATGACTTCCTTTGTGTCGGAAAAAAGTTGCTTTCAGAACAAATATTTTTGATTGAAAATAAAACCTTTTTGCTCTCGACAAAAAGATACACATGTCCCTCCAAAGCATATAACAATTTGCCTGTGAATAACCACACCTTCATACAAACTTGCTACTGTATGCAGAATTCTTGACGCACAACCGAAGATGCTGCCATATCCTGCCAGCACGCCCACAATTGAGCCATTCAGGAGCAGAACATTTTTTTATTAAATTGTTAAATTGTTTCCAGCAGCACAGTTACAGTCACCAATGCTCTGGCTAACACGAAAACTGCCTTACCAGCTCTGCTAGGGCGAGTAAAATGATCAGAGTGGTCTCATTTGTGTCTGGAAGTAGCTAGCAAGCTAGCCAACGTTAACTTGGGTGCTTGACTGCCGTTGTAAGCAGAGAACACTCAAATCAACCCTACTCCTCACCCCAAACATCCAGTGGGTGCTCCGAGAGCGAAACGGTCTGAATTTACAAACTGACAATCTGACAACGCTCTGAAATTATGAATGTCACGTTGTACAGCGCCATATTTTTTGTTCCATCCTAACGGAAACCCAGAGGGTTTTTCATTTTTTCATGGAATAGAAACAACATAATATTAATCAAATTAATGAAGTAGGTACCAGTCAAAGGATTGGACACACCTACTCATTCCAGGAGTTTTCTTTATTTTTTTCTATTTTCTACATTGTAGAATAACTGTATTGGCTTTGTTATTGTAAATGTAGCTACTAATACATCTAAATCATTGCTTCTCTGCCATTTGATATTGACTTGCTTCTAATAAGATGAAAAAAGCATTGAACAATAATCAAGACAAAGGATGTTAAATGTATTTATTTGGGCCATACTCAGGCATCTATGTGAGAATGTATTCATTCACTTCAGCTCAGCGTTCAACACCATACTGCCCTCAAAGCTCATCACTAAGCTAAGGACCCTGGGACTAAACACCTCCCTCTGCAACTGGATCCTGGACTTCCTGACGGGCCGCCCCCAGGTAGTAAGGGTAGGTAACAACACATCTCCCACGCTCATCCTCAACACGGAGGCCGCTCAGGGGTGCGTGCTCAGTCCGCTCCTATGGAAACTGCTTGGCCTCCGACCGCAAGGCACTACAGAGGGTAGTGCGTATAGGTAATTTGACGTAGAGATCAGTACAGTTGTCACGACTTCCACCGAAGGTGGTTCCTCTCCCTGTTCGGGCGGTGCTCGGCAGTCGGGTCACCGGCCTACTAGCCATCACCGATCCAATTTTCCTTTTCTATTTGTTTTGTCTTTGGTTCTTTCACACATGGTTTCATTTGCTTTAATTTCTGTGTGTATAATTACCCCTGTTGCCTGCTTAGGTTTGTGTGGGATTATTTGTTTCATGTTGCTCGTTGAGGTTGTGCCTCAGTTATTTTCACGTATATACCAATTGTGTATAAGTTTAGGAGCGTTGTTTTTCCTCCTTCCGTGAGTAACTGTGTTCTCTTTTGTTGTGGGCGTTTATTTGGTATTGTACCTGACCCTATTGTTGTGTACTTGTCTATTAAAAAACGCTACTTGGACATCTCTGCTCTCCTGCGCTTGACTCCTTCACCTACCTCTAAATTCAATAGCAACAGTATTCTCAATCAGTGCTATCTTTGGACACTAGAACCATGGAAATACTCAATAACTATACATTTAAAAATATATATATTACA
This sequence comes from Oncorhynchus mykiss, assembly GCF_013265735.2. NCBI lineage: Eukaryota > Metazoa > Chordata > Actinopteri > Salmoniformes > Salmonidae > Oncorhynchus > Oncorhynchus mykiss. The sequence continues at coordinate 19,589,516 of NC_048573.1, forward strand.
CTTTTATTTTAGCAGGTAGGCCAGTTGAGAACAAGTTCTCATTTACAACTGCGACCTGGCCAAGATACAGCAAAGCAGTGCGACAAAAACAACACAGAGTCACACATGGGATAAACAAATGCACAGTCAATAACACAATAGAAAAATATGTATACAGTGTGTGCAAATGAAGGAGGTAAGGCAATAAATAGGCCAATAGTGGCAAAGTAATTACAATTTAGCCATTTACACTGGAGTGATGTGCAGATGAGGATGTGCAAGTAGAAATGCTGGTGTGCAAAAGAGCAGAAAAGCAAATATGGGGATGAGGTAGGTAGTTGGTTGGATGGATGGGCTATTTACAGATGGGCTGTGTACAGCTGCAGCGATCGGTAAGCTGCTTTGACAGCTGATGCTTAAAGTTAGTGAGGGAGATATGTCTCCATCTTCAGTGATTTTTGCTATTTGTTCCAGTCATTGGCAGCAGATAACTGAAAGGAAAGGCGGCCAAAGGAGGTGTTGGCTTTGGGGAGGACCAGTGAAATATACCTGCTGGAGCGCGTGCTACCGGTGGGTGTTGCTATGGTGACCAGTGAGGCAGAGCTTTACCTAGCAAAGACTTATAGATGACCTGGAGCCAGGGGGTCTGGTGACGAATATGTAGCGAGTACCAGCCAACAAGAGCATACAGGTCACAGGTATCATGGGAGGGCATTCTATCTATCTATTTTACTAAATGTCGATCCTGAATGAGAAATCACAAAAATAAACTACTGTATTGTGTTTGCCGTGTATTTCCATAGATGTTTTTGGTGAAGTGAAGTGACTGTGTGGAGATAGAAGCCCTAGTGGATGACAGTGTCATAGTATGCATGTCCAAATAGGTCACAACTATGTCTCTTAGACAACAGTAGCTGCAATAATAAAAATTGATGAGAAACCGTGCTTAGAACATTTGGGTGGATTCTTTCCACTCAAGACCCAAGTTGTGAAGAGCTGACAACTTTAAAGATGATTGCACTGTGTCTGATATTGCTACTTCTCGCAGAGATGGTAATTATTTTATATTTCTCTGCTTATGTGATGTCCACATTTGATTTGGAGACACAAGGTATCCATTATTGTTCTATAGACACTTTGACAATCCAAAGTTGTAATTGAGGGCCAGGATGCTTCAGTGTCTTTAGATATTTTTGTCAGATGTTACTATGGAATTCTGAAGTATAATTACAAGCATTTCATAAGTGTCATAGGCTTTTATTGACAATTACATGAAGTTGATGCAAAGAGTCATTATTTGCAGTGTTGACCCTTCTTTTTCAAGACCTCTGTAATCTGTCAATGCTGTCAATTAACTTCCGGGCCACATCCTGACTGATGGTAGCCCATTCTTGCATAATCAATGCTTGGAATTTGTCATAATTTGTGGGGTTTTGTTTGTCCACCCCCCTCTTGAGGATTGACCACAAGTTCTCAATGGGATTAAGGTCTGGGGAGATTCCTGGCCATGGACCCAAAATGTCGATGTTTGTTCCCCGAGCCACTTAGTTATCACTTTTTCCTCATGGCAAGGTGCTCCATCATGCTGGAAAAGGCATTGTACGTCACCAAACTGTTCCTGGATGGTTGGGAGAAGTTGCTCTCGGAGGATGTGTTGGTACATTCATTATTAATGGCTGTGTTCTTAGGCAAAATTGTGAGTGAGCCAACTCCCTTGGCTGAGAAGCAACCCCACACATGAATGGTCTCAGGATGCTTTACAGTTGGCATGACAAAGGACTGATGGTAGCACTCACCTTGTCTTCTCCGGACAAGCTTTTTTCCGGATGCCCCAAACAATCAGAAAGGGGATTCATCAGAGAAAAGGACTTTACCCCAGTCTCAGCAGTCCAATCCCTGTACCTTTTGTAGAAAATCAGTCTGTCCCTGATGTTTTTACTGGAGAGAAGTGGCTTCTTTGCTGCCCTTCTTGACTCCAGGCCATCCTCCAAAAATCTTCGCCTCACTGTGCGTGCAGGTGCACTCACACCTACCTGCTGCCATTCCTGAGCAAGCTCTGTACTGGTGGTGCCCCGATCCCGCAGCTGAATCAACCTTAGGAGACGGTCCTGGCTCTTGCTGGACTTTCTTGGGCACCCTGAAGCCTTCTTCACAACAATTGAACCGATCTCCTTGAAGTTCTTGATTATCAAATAAATGGTTGGCAGCAATATCCTTGCCTGTGAAGCCCTTTTTGTGCAAAGCAATGATGACGGCATGTGTTTCCTTGCAGGTAACCATGGCTGACAGAGGAAGAACAATGATTCCAAGCACCACCCTCCTTTTGAAGCTTCCAGTCTGTTATTCGAACAATCAGCATCACAGAGTGATCTCCAGCCATGTCCTCGTCAACATTCACACCTGTGTTAATGAGAGAATCACTGACATGATGTCAGCTGGTCCTTTTGTGGCAGTGCTGAAATGCAGTGGAAATGTTTTTTGGGGGGATTCAGTTAATTTGCATGGCAAAGAGGGACTTTGCAATTAATTGCAATTCATCTGATCACTCTTCATAACATACAAACTGAGGCAGCAGACTTTGTGGAAATTAATATTTGTGTCATTCTCAAAACTTCTGGCCACAACTGTATATGGAATACAGTCCAATTAGATGATCAATGTGTGATAACTACATTTTGTATATCTTTTGTTTATGATTTTATTCCTTTTCCTTGACACGTAGGAAGTGATAGAGCCATAAATAAGTTCCCCATACAACCATTAGTTAGTGCCGCTCATTTGGGAAGAATTATAATTATATATTTTGTGAGTGTGTGTGCGTTGTTAACTTCTGCCTAAGTTACTGCCTAGATCTACCAGCCTGGGCGACCAGACGACGGGTTTGGAAAGGCAATCCCCAACCCAGACATCCGCTGCCCATTCTTGTGGTGGACTGCTCCACTGGCAGAAAGCCTACCAGGGTAAACCACCAGAGGGGGACCACAACGGCGGTCAACATCCAGGACATCCTCAGGCTGTTCTTGTGGTTGTTTGCAGCTTTCAGAAAGCCTACCAGGGTAAACCACCAGAGGGGGACCGCAACGATGATCCACAACCAGAACATCCCGTGGTCATTTTTATGGTGGTGTGCAACTTGCAGGATCATTTTAAGATTGTAACCACCAGAGGGGGACTGTCATGACTCTTCTTCTTCAGTGAGGATCATAGGCGCCAGATCACCTCGGCACAGGGCTGACAGATAAGGGGGGAAGTTGGGCTGGTTTTATGACTTAACGACCAGTCATAAACGTTCTCTCTCTTGCCTTTGCAGTATTGAGAATGGCATGTCTGAGTATTACAACAGATGTTGCCAAAACTTTAACATAAAAAGATTGGACATTGAAATAATATTCTTAACATAAAGAATGTGGGAAATGGTTGGTGGGGATTGAAACAATAATGATGTCATATCATTTAGCATTTTGTGATGTCATTATGGATGGTATAACAAGATAGCTGTAACTCTGAAAGTAGACATGTCCGAGTTTTCAGATTTATATCTAAATGTTGTAAAACATATGACTTAATATGAAACTATTTGTGATTAGATAGCAATGTGAATTTAGCTTTATAAATGTGAATGGTTTTTCATATAAACTTTTGCCAAGTCAGTAACCACGCCCACATGAGCACAGACATTGTGGCAATGTGATGGAACTGCCCTCCAAGGCAAGTGCTTAAAAGGACTCGCTGAAGAATTAACATGTTAGACCAAAACATGCTGGGTTGCTGCCGGTGTGTAAAGTGGTCCTAGCTGTACCATGAATAATCAACCATTGAAACCAGAGAACGTGAGGATCAAATTGTTTAAAACTACCAGACCAGAATTTTATTTAAATTTAACCAGGCAAGTCAGTTAAGAACAAATTCTTATTTACAATGACAGCCTACCAGGACCTGCCTTGTTCAGGGGCAGAATGACTGATTTTTACCTTGTCAGCTCAGGGATTTGATCCAGCAACTTTTGGTTACTGGCCCAATACTCTAATCACTAGGCTACCTGCCGCGCCAGAAGAGGGTAAGACTCTGAAACTCTCGAGTGAAGAAGATAAAGATGACATCAGAACATTCAGTCTGCAGCTGTTTAAGTAATTTAGTCTAGTAAACTCGATCAAAGACCACCGCGTGGGTAACATTTGAAGGATTCAGTCTAACGAAGGCGAGAGGGGAAGTGCATTTCCCTCTCACCCCCATGTGGTACATCTGAAGGATTCAATCAAACAAACACTCTGAGACAAAGAAGCCTACCACAACTACAAATGACATTGTGACCTCTGGTGGACTTACCAGAGACTTCTGTCGAACTACCGCCCATAGACGGACCGGGTGATTTCAACAGAGAGACGACAAAGATACACACATGTAAATATTTGTGTTGCAAGTATTTTCTGAATGAGTGGTTGTTCATGTGCAAAGTATTCATTCTTGTGAGCATAGCTTCCACATGCATGTACCAGCACTCTCTGTCTCTCCCGCTCTTTGTTTCCCCAACCCTTTCATTGTGTAACAAGCCGTCATATCGGGTTAGTCCACTAGGGACTTTTCATTGCATCATGTTAGTAATATAACAAGTACTGTGTGTGGGTTTATGTCATTCTTTATGATTGTTTAGTTAGTTAGTAAATAAATAAGTAAGCCAAATTGTGTATCACTGAATCATCATTTAGGCAATGCTTTGTGCAGATTTATGAAGTCAACAACATTCAGAATGAGACTGATATGAGGTAATAATAATTCATAATTGACTGTTATTGATGTAAGAGATATTTATATCTTTAGAGTTTAAGTCAGGAGATAGTAACTAGTTAAATAACATTTCCCATGGTGCCCCAAGTTAGATAATGAGTTAATTGTTACATGATTAATTTAATCACATAATAATTAAACATAGTTAATTGATTTGATAAAATAACAGTCATCACATCAATGATAGTCACGTCACGACAGTAGGTGTGTCCAAACTTTTGACTGGTACTGTATAAATATATATATTGGAAGACACTAAAAACATTGAGTAGAAAAATGTGTTTCCAATTTTCTTTCTTCTCACTAAGAATGTCTACATGTTGTGTGGTTCTCTTTAGCCAATGTATCTACTCAAGTGAAAGAAACCAAGCACGACATTGAAGGTAAGACATTAGAAAATATGGTCTCTAAAAAAATGTACATGAAATGTTAAAAATATTCTAAACGTTTTATCTTATCCTCACACGGGGCTCCACATGGAGGTGCAGTATTGTAAATGATATGTCTCGAGAAACAAACTGAATTTCGGAACTACATAACATTTGTTCTGGTTGTTATCATTATTATCCTGATAGTAACAATTATTTTCCTGACAATCTTGCGGAGGAGAGCGCTGCAAGAATGTACGTAGTGTGCTAAAGTTTATCTTTAAAAAATATATATTTAAGCTTTATTTAACCAGAAAGGGTACATTGAGATTTGAAATCTCTTATTTTCAAGAGCGTCCTGGCCAAGATAGACAGCACAGTCATTACACAATTACAGACAGACAACATGAAAAGCTACAATAATCTAGTAAAAACCATAGAATTCACAAGAGTATCACAATAAAAAACATAACATCATAAAACAGCTAATTTAAAACATTGACAGGTCAGAGAATCAGTCTCAAAATCCTTCATCGGTGACTTAAAAACACCAATTGGGACAAGTTCTTCCAGTTTAAAAGTATTTTGTAAGGTGTTTCAAGACGATGGCGCAGAGTACATAAAAGCCCTTTTACCAAATTCAGTGCGGACATTTGGAACAGTTAGCAGGATAAAGTCCTGCGGACGAAGAGAGTACCCACCACATTTCTGAACAATAAAAGTGCCCAAATAAAATGGTAGTAAACCCAAAATGGCTAAATAAAAGTATGCCAGTGACTGAGCCTACGAGTGACTAGAGAAGGCCAGCCAACCCTGGTATACAAAGTGCAGTGGTGAGTAAGGGTTTTGCAGTTCAAAATAAATCTCAAAGCGCCATGGTAAAGAGTGTCAATTGATCTCAAACACTGAGCGGAAGCATTCGTATATAAAAGTAGCTGATACTAGCCTTCTGGCTTCAGAAGAAAAACAGGCCTTATTCCTAAAATAAAGTCCCAACTTCAGCTTCAATTTTTTTGTAAGTTGAAAATGCAATTTAAAAGAGGCCGTCATCAACTAAAATTCCAAGATATTTAAATGAGGTTACAACCTCAATCTCCTTGCCCTGACAGGTAGTAATAGGTGAAAGGTTCAGAGGTCTATTTCTTTCTTTAGAAAATACCATTATTTTAGTTTTGTCAGTATTGAGGATAAGCTTCAATTGACACAAGGTGTGTTGAACAATATAAAAAGCAGTTTGCAAGTTCTGGAAAGCTTTTGTGAGAGACTTTGTCATGCCTTATACAAAATATATGATATATGAATGCCATATCTTAATAGCATAAATTAATATTATATCATGTATGAATGGTAAACAATAATTTACAAAAAGTATATGTTTTGTTTTTTAATTAAGGGTGACCAAGCACACTTCACCCACAGTCCAGGTGAGTCATTTAGTAATTGTGGATGAAGCATGTATCTCTGTCTTTTTTTGAGAATCTGAACATGGACACAGAAAATTACGCTGCACTGAGCTTCTCAATGAACAGATGTCAGCGTGGAAGAGGGAAAGAGCAGGGTGGAGACGTTTCTGAGAAGCACATTGTGTATGCTCCCTTAAAGCAACAGCTGTCTTGTTTGAATATATTAACCCATCATACTTGATCCACTGTAGAATTGTCATTATTGAATAAAAATGTGCATATTATTTCAATAAAGATGATTTCATTTATTGAAAATCTGAACAGCAATATCTGCATCTTCAACGTGTCGAAAGGCTGACGAGCACTGAAACATTTGAAAAGACAGTAAATCCCATTTGCATTTGTGACAGCTAAAGGACTGAGAAGCTGAATCATTGAATTAATCTATTTCCTGTTGAGGTAGATGATGAAGAAGATGGTCAGACAGCAGAGGAGAACTCCAGTTCTTATGATGGAGAAGAGGACAAGTATCCTCATATCCGCTTCAGTCGCCACTTGAATATCACCCACTGAAACAATTACATGTTTTCTATTATACAGTAGAGGTTATTACAGTGTAATAGTTTGTATTTTATTTTGCCTTTATTTGATCAGGTAAGTCATTGGGAACACATTGTGTTTTACAATAACTACCTGTATAACTACAGTAAATGTAATGTTTATGTCATTTTAACAAAGAAGAATAAGCGGTTTACCTTCAACACCCAGCTTGGTCCCTTTCCCAAAGAGTATCTCCCCACATGAGGCCACAGCACAGTAGTAAGTCCCAGCATCAGAGAGGCTGAGGTTCCTCTTGGGGAGGTTGTAGACACAGCTCTGTGTAGGAGTCCCAGCCTCAGGGCTCTTCTCACACTGATCACTCCTGTCTCCATGGGTGTAAAGGATTCCAGGATGGGATTCTCCTGAGCCATGTCTGAACCAATAGACACTGTGTTCTCCTGCACAGGTCTCCATGTGTATTGTACAGTTCAGAGTCACAGAGTCTCCTGGCTGGACTGACTCAGACACAGGCTGCTCTACAACTGTCTTGCTGTTGGAGCCTGAATCTGAAAATAGGGTTTAAATATGTCAGCAAATCTGTGTTAACTATCTATACCTTCCCATAGCAAGTGTTCTTACTCATTGAGAGAATCATCTGAATGAGAGAACACCTGATATTGACTGTTTTCTTTTTTTTAATTCTCAGGATTTCTAATTACTACTCTTTATCTACAAATTCAGACTTTGTCTGAAAATATTTAAGGATTACTGAAATATTTTTTTCTCAGTACTGTACCTTTTATATTGAGGAAGGTTCCTTTTCCAAATTCCAACACATTTGAGTGTGCGCTCCCACAGTAGTACAAGGCTGAATCCAAGCTATTTATGTCTGAGATGCTGAGGTGATTTATTCCTTGGCCGCTTTGCACTGAATATCGAGGGTTACCCTTGAATTCATGGTAAAATGTAGGAGCCTCGTCATACCTATAGACTGTTGAGATGACCTGAGGTTTTTCTCCCAAGGGTTGCTTGTACCAAGAGAAATGCATGGCCATGTTGCCTTCATAGAAGCACTGCAAATTCACTGTGTCCCCAACATTGGCTGACATGAGACCACTCGACTGTTGTATGGCTGAGGGCTCCGTCCCAACTCGTGCATGAGCTACAACAAAATAAAATACAACATCTTACAAAAATATATAAACTGTTAAATATACATTAAAACACAATATTGGAATGCCTCAAAGTGTCAATCAAAATAAATTGTATCGTTGTATCATTGTACTCACTGTACTCACTGATGAATGCAATCGCTAAACGTGGCTGAGTACAAAAAAATATATAGGAACTGAACATGCCATCATAATAAAAGTAAATAAAACATACCCATCACTCCAAGAAGCAAAAATGTGTACAGTTGTGTGAACATCTTAATAGCTGTCATCTTGTGTCTTGAGTGGAAAAATCTACCTCTGTAGAACAACACTTCTCAAATGAGGTTATTTAGTTTCTGAGACGCATTGAATAGTCTGCGGTATCTTATTTAGCATTTCAGCAGATTACAGGGTTTCCACAGTGAGCAGCGACAATATTCTGAAGATAAACTGAGTGCTCCTGTGGTGACTTGACCTAACCCAGATTACAAGAGACCGGATGGACAGAGCTGAGCATCCTGTTGGGCTGGCACTACTGTGTTTATCTTCTATGATATATGCTTTCAAATTTATTGCAGCAAAGGTCAGAATTTCACTTTTTGAATGAAGAACCAAGTTTAGCAAAATCCTGGCCTTAATTTTCTGAGGACAGATATTGTTGTCTTAACAACCCACTCCCCTTTAAGGACTGGGGAATGGCCAAGGCCTTTTATGCCCTGAGAAGGCCCAAGGATATATAAAGTAATTGTTGTATACTTTAAATATCAATGTCGTTTTACATTTCTATTTCATCTTTTCAATAATATCTCAATGATATTCTGATGATATTGTTCTTTTCAATGACATTCTGATTTAATCTCTTCAGTTTGCATTTAAAAGAAAAGGGTTAAAACTGAGGAGATAAAATATCCAAACAGAATTTTTCTTTGGTGGTCTCTGAGGAGAAAAGTAGCTAGATAGCTCATCATTGGCTAGGCCCTCGGAAGCTCGATAGAAGGCATCTGCCATTCGACCGTATTAGAGCAGAATTTTGGAGTGACAGTAGAATCAACCAGTCACATTTTGACTTGTAATGGGTGGGACCATTTTGACAAAAACGTATGGAAACTCTCGCCATTCTCAAAGGCCGACAAGTCACCACGCAATAGCGAGCAGTAGTTTTTCCACAGTCTAAGCTAGCTAGTTTTTTTGTAGGCTACTGTGCGGCGGCTGCTGTAGAATTTGTTATTGAAGATGATGTTGATGCTCATTTGTTAAAGTGAACCCTTTTTCAGATTAAGTTTCAACAAAAAGTTGTTTCAAATGATCATCATCTGGTGAGTGGAATTGTTTTTATGTTGCAGCTCGCTTGCTGTTGCTAGCTATCTGTTTGAAAAGAATGTGTTATGCATGTGTAACATTGTTGTATTTAACCTTTAGATCAATGGTTAGTGTATGTGATTAATATGATAACGATGTTTGCAATGGGAGTTAATAGTTGTACATTTCGATTGGTAAATGTTTAGCCTAATGGTTGTGTTTTGGTGATCTTATGATTGGGACCTACTGGCTTATTATGTCCTCATGAATGGACTGATTATTCTAACATCATGCTGTCTGTGACTGCTCTTTCTATCAGTCTATGTGTTTTACAGAAAGTGCACTCTCCTACTGGTATTGCGGTCGCTGTCCGTTCAGCATCATGAGCCTGTCAAACTCACATCCTTTGATGTGTCACTGTTTTCTCTTTGGGTGATAGTGTGATAGTGATGGTGTTAGGCTACCATGCAGTAGGTTGTGTAAGCAATGTGGTTGTTGTTCTGTGTTAGTTTTTCTAGATTTTTGTTTTGAGTTCAGTACAACTTTTTGGAAGATTTTTCCCCCTCTGAAGGGCTAGGTCCAGTAGCCATGGTTTGCCACTGCCTTCAGTAAGGTATACTATGCGTGAATTACAAGCCACTGCTCCTGCCAATTGCAAGATATTACAGTTAAACAAACAATTCAGAAAATAGAGCATGTTGGGAAATATTACATATTGTTCTATGTAGAACCCACCTTGCTTTCCAAAGAATCCTTCTTGCCTTCCAAAGAATCATCAAAGAACCCTTTCTTCAAAAAACAGGTTCTTAGGATAATAAAGGTTCTAGTTATAGTCTTAAGTTACAAAGAACCTGTGTCTTTCAAAAATAGTTATTCTAATCAAAAGAACGCAAAGAACCCTTTCGAAAATGCTTTTTCTAAGAGTTTAGAATAAATAAGCTCATACGTTGGGGGTGTCTGTCTTACAGTGAGAACAGATTTAGATCCAGACCCTCTGTTACTTTAAAATGGACAAAATATGTTTGACCAACTGGTCTGTTGAAATATGTTTGATCAATTTATGAGTATTTACAATTTTGGGAACCTCAATGATGATAAACTACAGTCTACACCTCAAACATCTTATCATTCTCTCTATCAAACCAAATGCAAGAGTTGAAAATCAGTGGTTGGTGGTAATTAAATAAATGTATCTGTGGTCATTGTATTCAGCTATGGTTGCCATTATGTCCCGCCCATAATCTCAAATTACTTTCATCTCTCTTATTTGAATATTCAGTCCTTCATTCATGGTCTGGCAGTGCAGATCTTAACACAGAATGGAACGCATACCAGCTCTCGTCCTCTAAGGCTTATTGTATCTTCAGTTCACATTCTGTGATTCACCAATAGATTTGGTCTCTCACTTTGTTGTGACTGTCTTTTATAGTGCCTTCGGAAAGTAGTCAGAACCCTTGATTTTTTTCTCCACATTTTGTTACATTACAGCCCTTTTCTAAAATGGATTAAATTGTTGTTTTTTTCATCAATCTACACACAATTTCCCATAATAACCAAGCAAAAACATGTTTTTAGAAATATTTGCTATTGTATTAAATATAAAAAACTGATATCACATTTCCATAAATATTCAGACCCTTTACTCAGTACTTTCTTGAAGCACCTTTGGCAGCGATTACAGCATCAAGTCTTCTTGGGTATGATGCTACAAGCTTGGCACATCTGTATTTGGGGAGTTTCTCCCTTTCTTCTCTGCAGATCCTCTCAAGCTCTGTCAGGTTGGATGTGGAGCATTGCTGCACAGCTATTTTCAGGTCTCTCCAGAGATGTTCTATCGGGTTCAAGTCCAGTCTCTTGCTGGAAATTCAGAGACTCGTCCTGAAGCCACTCCTGCATTGTCTTGGCTGTGTGCTTAGGGTCGTTGTCCTGTCGGAAAGTGAATCTTCACACCAGTCTGAGGTCCTGAGCACTCTGGAAAAGGTTTTCATCAAGGATCTCTCTGTACTTTGCTCCATTAATCTTTGCCTCAAACCTGACTTGTCCTTGCTGCTGAAAAACATCCCAACAGCATGATGCTGCCACCACCATGCTTCACCGTAGGGATGGTGCCAGGTTTCCTCCAGATGTGACGCTTGGCATTCAGAGAATCTTGCTTCTCATGTTCTGAGAGTCTTTAGGTGCCTTTTAGCAAGCTCCAAGTGGGCTGTCTTGTGCCTTTTACTGAGAAGTGGCTTCCGTCTGGCCACTCTACCAGAGAGGCCTGATTGGTGGAGTGCTGCGGAGATGGTTGTCCTTCTGGAAGGTTCTCCACAGAGGAAATCTAGAGATCTGTCAGAGTGACCATCGGGCTCTTGGTCACCTCCCTGATTGCTCAGTTTGGCCAGTCTTAATGGTTCTAAACTTCTTCCATTTAAGAATTTTGGAGGCCACTGTGTTCTTGGGCACATTCAATACTGCAGACATTTTTTGGTACCCTTCCCCAGATCTGTGCCTCGACACAATCCTGTCTCGGAGCTCTACCGACAATTCCTTCAACCTCGTGTTGGTTTTTGGTCTGTCATGCACTGTCAACTGTGGGACCTTATATAGACAGTTGTGTGCCTTTCCAAATCATGTTCAATCAATTAATTTCACCACAAGTAGGCTCCAATCAAGTTGTAGAATCTTCTCAAGGGGTGGCAGGTAGCCTAGTGGTTAGAGCGTTGGGCCAGTAACTGAAAGGTTGCTAGATTGAATCCCTGAACTGACAAGGTAAAAATCTGTTGTTCTGCCCCTGAACAATGCAGTTAACCCACAGTTCCTAAGCCACCAATGTAAGTAAGTATTTGTTCTTAACTGACTTGCCTATTTAAATGATCAATGGAAACAGGATGCACCGGATTTCAATTCTCATAGCAAATTTTCTGAACACTTATGTAAATAAGGTATTTCTGTTTTAATTTTTAATAAATTAGCAAACATTTCTAAAAACCTGTTATCACTTTGTTTTCTTTCTTTCAGATCGGACCCATGCTGTGTCTGTCTCGCCATCCCCGTTAGTGGTGGTCCATCCAGGGGATAATGTCACCCTCAGTGGTGGTCCAGCCAGGCAGTGGTGGTTCTAGCTTGTATGGCTCCCTGGGCGAACCCCCCCCCCCCCCCCCCCACCCCCCAACGCAAAAAAAAAAGCACCATTCTGCACTAACTGTCCTTTTTATTCAGATATTTGGAACAACACAAATAAATAATCATAACATTTAAAAACTATATAAAAATATATACAAAAATAAGACTCATAAATATCAAAAGGCAGTAACAAAGACAAATAGAAACAAATTGTAGTATATAAATACAAATAAAAAGAGAATTGAATTATTACACTATTACCCTATTGCTAACAAAAACACAAATAAAACTAAACGGCACAAAACCTGTATCACACAAATACACAAATAGAATAACACACTTATAAAGAAGAGAACCTGATTATTACACTATTGCACTTCAAACAAGAAACACAAACTAAATTGGACAACTAATTGCATTAGTAATTGCATTAGTACTGTACGAAGTTAGATGTGCACCATTTGATAGATTAAATGTTTCACCACACTGTTGTGTTGGCAGGTGGACTGTAAATCTAGCTAAACATACGGTGAGAGAGAGATATAACAACCATTTCATCCCCCAGTCTTAGTCTATGAGAGTTCCAGTGATGTTTACCTCAGCAGGTCTCACTCTTTACTGAACTGCTCTTTCCTGTCACTCACAACACAGAAAGTGATGTGTTCCTCGCTGTCCTCTCCTCTACCTCAGACTCCCTGACCCTAGCCCTAGCCTTAGCCCTAGTCCTAACCATAAAGATAACCCTAGTCCTAACCCTAAAGCTAACCCTAGCCTGGCCGTAGCTACTGTACAGCTACAAAGGTAGCCAGGTCTTTTCAGAGACAGGCCTTATTGCTCATGATCAAAGCCTGCAGTTCAGTCTGGGTGCCAGAGCTACTCTCATGCATGCCTCAGTGTTGCTTGCCTCGAAGTGAGCATAAAGGAGATTTAGCTCGTCTGGTAGGCTCGTGTCACTGGGCAGCTCATGGCTGTGCTTCCCTTTGTAGTCTGTAATAGTTCACAAGCCCTGCCTCATCCAACGAGCGTCGGAGCCGGTGTAGTATGATTGAATCTTAGCCCTGTAATGACACTTTGCCTGTTTGATGGTTCGTCGCAGGGCATAGCGGGATTTCTTGTAAGCTAAGGTTAGAGCCCCGCGCCTTGAAAGCGTTAGCTCTACTCTTTAGCTCAGTGCGAATGTTGCCTGTAATCCATGGCTTCTGGTTGGGGTATGTACGTACAGTCACTGTGGGGACGACGTCCTCACTGCACTTATTGATAAAGCCAGTGACTGATGTGGTGTACTCCTCAATGTCATCGGAAGAATCCCGGAAAATGTTCCAGTCTGTGATAGCAAAGCAGTCCTGTAGTTTAGCATCTGCTTCATCTGACAATTTTTTTATAGACCGAGTCACTGGTGCTTCCTGCTTTAATTTTTGCTTGTAAGCTGGAATCAGGAGGATAGAGTTGTGGTCAGATTTACCAAATAGAGGGCGAGAGAGAGCTTTGTACGCGTCTCTGTGTGTGGAGTACAGGTGATCTAGAATTTTTTCCCCTCTGGTTGCACATTTAACATGAAATGGCCTTTATGAAATGGCCTTTATGCCCACCCCCCTCTCTCTCAGTATGTCTTGCCAGATTTCCAGTCCAGAGGCATGGTGGATCCCTTTGTTGTCTGAGAGAGCATGCATTTGGTGAGATCATACAGAGGTCTTTGAGCAACGGTACTAAAGAGAGAATATGGACGCCTGGCTCCTGGGCTTCACCACTTCCTGTTCCCCATTCTGTTTGGTTTGTTTCATTTTGGTATTTCTTTGTGATTTTGAACTTTTAAATGATTTGCATTGGCTCAAAATAAACTAAGGTACGCAACATGTGTTAGATGTGACCACCAGAAAGCCATTCACTATAAAAAAAAATATGTTGTTTGTTGAAACTGTTGTCTGCCTCTACTTTACTCTGTCTGCTAAACCCAGATCCCAAAGAACCTGGTCGCTTTTCCACTACGTGACATGTGTAAGTGTTAATGTGTGGGTGATTTCAGGGGCGGTTGATATTAAGGGGATGTGAGACAGACACTGACCAACAGTGACTTTCCACTGTGGTAGACCTAATCTGTGTCATTCTCTCTCTGCTGAAGACAAACAACCTGCACTACAGGAAGACTGGCCTTCAGCTCTCACAACACCTCTCAGTGCATCAAAACCACACACACTCTTTTCACATCTCTTCATCTGTTCATCTGGACGATAAACACCAGACCCCTACCAAGTTTAAGTTGTCACATGCACAAGTACAGTGAAATGCTTAACTTGCAGGCTCTACCCAACAGTGCAGTAACCAATATCAACATAGTACAAATAATAAACAATTATATATAATGATAAAGAAAACACAAGAAATCAGAAATAAAAGAGGGATATAAAACTAACGATACTACTACACTAACTATATACTGGGTCAGTGCATATACCAAATGTACAATGTGCAGGGTTACTGGAGTAATTTGAGGTAGATACACTATTTACATGTAGGTGAGATAATAATAATAATAATATAAATAATAATAATAGTAAACATTATGGCAGCAGCATAAGTGGTGGGTGGGGGTGTGCGTGGTGGTGAGTGTGTGCATGGTGGTGAGTGTAAGTGTTTGGGTGTTAGTGTGATGTGAGTGTGTATTTGTGCCAGAGTGTCAGTGTAGGTGTGATCTACTCGTGGTAATATATGCATGTGAACAGGAGTAATAGTGACCAGCAGCAGGATAAAATATATACTAATGTTAATGCCAATAAATAATCAATGAACAGCAGTGTAGTGGTAGTAATATAAATCTAATCAATAATCATTCAAGCAGCAGTGTGGGTGTGAGGGGAGGCAGTGGTTGTTAGTCATTTAACAGTCTTATCACCAGGGGGTGGAAGCTTTTTAGGTGTATGTTGGTCTGAGCCTTGATGCATCAGTATCATCTTGTCATGGCTGTTGAAAGAACTGGACCAAGGCGCAGCGTTGTGAGTGTACGTTTTATTTGAAAAGACGCCGAACAAAACAATAAACACTACAAAAACAAACCGTGAAGCTAATGGCTATGTGCCATAAACAAAGTCAACTTCCCACAAACACAGGTGGGAAAAAGGGCAGCCTAAGTATGGTTATCAATCAGAGACAACGATAGACAGCTGTCCCTGATTGAGAACCCTACCCGGCCAAAACATAGAACTACACAACATAGAACATAGACTACCCACCCCAACTCACGCCCTGACCAAACCAAAATGGAGACATAAAAAGGATCTCTAAGGTCAGGGCGTGACACATCTGCCGGACAGGAGCATGGAAAACAGTCCATATCTCGGGTGTCTGGAGTCTTTGGACATTTTTCAGATCTTTCTCAGATAATGTGCAAGATTTTCCGGGCCTTTCTCAGTTTGATGTGCAAAGTATGTGCAGAATACAAACAAGAAAGGTAAAAGCATTTCCATAAACCTAAAGCAGGGATTATCATCGAGATTCAGCTGCAGGCAAAAACAAATCTTAAGGGGATGGTCAGGGGGTTGGAACAAAATTACAAATCATTTGTAGACTGCAAATTGAATGCAAGAAGCCCAAAAACTAAAACATAATTATCACTGGTGTTTTTACAGTATTTTATATCCAACAATAACAAAATTGATGCAGCATCCTGTAAAGACACATGACTAACTGGTGTGAGGAAGTAGTCCTTGAGGTTGTTGCGCACGTCTGTAGCAACTCCAGATGCCCTGTCTGCTGACATGTTTATTGGCAACCAGGAAGCTGGATGTATGTGCGGTGGATGTACCATGTTGATGACTGAATTGTCCGTTTCTGTGGTGCAAAGGTAGTTGTGGAGGGCCACGCAGACATTCACAATGGACTCTGCTTTCTCTGGGGCAACATCAACAGCTCGTCCCAGGACCCTCCATCTTGCAGCAAGAATCCCAAAGCAGTTTTCTGAAATTCTTTTGGCTTGAGTGGCAGTAGTTGTAGATATTCTTGGCTTCATCAAGGGCAGAGGAACCTGAAGAAAATGTCTATTAGTATTGCACATGAACATGAAGGCTATCAAATGTGTAGTGTCACAGCTATAGCCTATGCTTTGGACATAGGCCCCCATCCTCTTACTGGGATGCCAGATACATTTTATGTGAAGCATATAATTACAATGTCAATATTGGTATAATTTTCACATCATATGGAGTCACATGTATTTAGCCTATCTTACCTGGATATGGTCGCATCCGGTTTACCCTCAGAGGGAATGCCTCATCTCCCACTAAGACATATGGGCTTGGTGTTTGGGTCCCCAGCAAGCACACTGGCCTTAGCGGGAGTGGGCCTGCAATGAGTTGAGAGCTGAACATGCTTCTTGAGAAGATTCCCGCATCTCTCTCACGACCATATGCACCTTGTCGATCATGGTGGAGCGGTAATTTGCATCGCAGACTGCACGACACAAGGCGGACTTCCTCTCTGGGTGGAATGCAATGACAATGTGGACAAAAGTGCCCGCTGCCCCAAAAAACATGACTCTGCACACTCGTCGATCGACGGAGGGTGAACTGGAGTGGAGCATTATGTTTATGGGGGAAACACCAACAGAATGAAACAAGTCAATTATATGTCAGTCTCATTCACTATCATTCACACAAACATGCTCTAACTGACGTGTAACACCTGAGAGTTTAGTATGGATCACATGAGACACTCCAATTAGATTGATATGTTACGTACAATATGTATATATATATGTATATATGTAAACAATTAGCTAAATGTATGATATGTTGCGAATTCCCATTTGTTGTGGCTAATGTTAACTAAGGAGCTGGGTGACTATCGCTAACGTTAGCTAGGTGGTTAAGTTGCTAAAATGTTAAAGTTGTCTGTGATGAGATTCAAAAACGCAGCCTTTGGGACGCTAGACGTTTATGTTATACGCCCACCCATCCAACTCGACCAACCACCCTACTTTTGCTTTAAGTGTCCTTCTTATGTAACCATACCAAACTTTACATGTCATACTAATTTGAGTGTTACGGATTTACAATGACTATGTTAAGTCTAGTCTATGAAACCAGGTTGACCTGGGTGGGTAGGCCTCTTAGCTGTAAACATTGATACAAATTATATTATAAACTGTAAAAAAATATATTGTAGTTCAAGAAGGAACATGTCATTTTAGTCCAGGACTAGGCATAATCTGTGTCTGGGAAATTGGCCCATGTGATAACATAGAGGCTATGTAGCATGCAGTATGTCAGTGGACTGTGTTTCTAATTGTTATGGTCGTGCTCAACAATGTAAGCATGAGAGAAAACACACTGAGACCACATAGACATCCTGCTGAAACTACATAGTGAAGGAAAGGTCAACCAGGCCTGTCCAAAGCAAAGCAAAGCATCTTGATGTCACAGTAGACCAGTGTTCAGGTACTGGTGAACAGCTCACTGAGTGAATGTTGCGTGGGTGGGTTTAGCATGGTAACAGTAGGTTGTGTCTGCAGAAGCCCTCTGCACACGCATTCATACAGACATACTGTATGTACAGAACACAAGAGAATGAAGTTATTTATTAATGAAAAAAGAGGGCACATTCTGTATACAGGGATTTCAGGAGAGCAGTGCAATACGAGCAAATAAGCTATCTCAATTAATCATAATTTGCAATGCATAGCGATGATACAGTATCTCTGACTTTACTCCAAAACCAATCTCTAGTCTATTGACAGTGTCCTTAGCTTTATCTATTTCCTGGTGAGGTAGATTATGGTCAGACAGCAGAGGAGAACTCCAGTTCTTATGATGGAGAGGACCAGGATTCTCATCTGTAGATCAAACTCACAATCTGAAATAATAAAATATACTGTACCACTCCAACATAGTGCTATGGGCAGTAGTCGATACAGCGAATAAATCATTAACTGCAATGTCTGTCTTTTTAAAATAGCATATGGATTAGGAAATGTAGCCTACCTTCAACATCCAGCTTGGTCCCGTTCCCCAACAGGATCTCCCCACATGAGGCCACAGCACAGTAGTAAGTCCCAGCATCAGAGAGGCTGAGGTTCCTCTTGGGGAGGTTGTAGACACAACTCTGTGTAGGAGACCCAGCCTCAGGGCTCTTCTCACACTGATCACTCCTGTCTCCATGGGTGTAAATGATTCCTGGATGGGATTCTCCTGAGCCATGTCTGAACCAATAGACACTGTGTTCTCCTGCACAGGTCTCAGTGTGTATTGTACAGTTCAGAGTCACAGAGTCTCCTGGCTGAACTGACTCAGACACAGGCTGCTGGAGCACAGACATGCTGTTGGACTCTGAACCTGAATAGAGTCAGTAAGATCATGGTGTGTAAATTGTATTGTTCTGGTATATTCATTCAGCGCCAAATATTTATATATTTCTAATTTAATATTTCTAATTTAAAATCCAAAATTAGGGAAAGAAGTTAAGTTACCTTTGACAATTAAAACAGTTCCTTCTCCAAATTTGAGTTTGCCCTCTTCCATAACACCACAGTAGTATGTAGCTGAGTCCCCTGACTCTGTCTTGGAGATGGTCAGGTTACAGCTGTCAGCTCCTCTCTTCACACTCAGATGTTTAGTCTCAGTAAAGTCATTGGTAAAGAAAAACTACTACTGGCCACTGTAAAGTGATGATGTCATGAGAAGTGGTTTCTGTCCAAGAGCCTGTTTGTACCAAAACAACATTGGTATTCACGTCAGTTGGCCAAAAGGAAGTGATATTCCCACTACCTCCCATCTCAGTAACCATAACAGCGTCTGGTTGAACAACGTTCTTGGTAAATGCAAAAACTGTCAAAGCAAACAAACAATATAGATCATCAAGATGAAGATTGAAAAACATCTCAAATACTTGCTACAAAGTCATTCAAATGGTTTCTAAAAGCCAATAACATGTAGATTTTAAATATATATCAATTCACATTTCTTACAGGTGTAGGCATTAAACAAAAAGATTGCCCAATGTCTGACCATCATTGTAACGTCAACCTCGCTGCACTGTATAGAATGAGGGTCTGACAACGGGGCACCTGTTATATTTACAAGCATTTCACTACACTCGCATTAACATCTGCTAACCTTGTGTATGTGACCAATACAATTTGATTTGATTACACTTTACATAGCCTTTATACAATGTAGGAGGGTTAACGTTTACCGTAATGTAAATATGCCCCCCCCCCACTGCACAAAAGCTGCATTTCTGTCTCTTGGTTTTCATCATAGGCCTCCAACATTAAAAACTGTTATTAGTTGTCATAGCATTAGCATTGAATACTATTTTTGTTGGTCTAATTTCAAACCTTTGTTTGTTACCAATATATTTTTTGTTACTCATGTAAAACCAAATCCTCTAACTAGCCTCACTAGTGCCACTCTGCATGTCCCCTATACATTTCCTATCAGTGTAATGCAAGGCTTTGAAAATTTGGCAGATGTCTTTTTTGATCATTGCAAGACACCAGACTGGTTTACAGCTCACTTAGCAGGTATTGTGTTGGGAGAATTCCGTTGGACCTCTTACAGTGGAGGTTCTCATCACCAGACCAATGCCTCACTGCTTATGTCCCGGTGGCTGTATAAGGCACTACTGCCATCTGGAACAACACAGAGAAGATTGACATTTACATCTCCAATGTTTTTTATTTAGTTGAGCAAATACATTGGTATGGGTAGGCCTTCTATTGGTACAATTAATCCTCAAACACATTCAGCCCAGAGATATAAATAGTTGGATGATGACAAGGCATAGTAGCATCAGTGCCATTAGGATGTGGCTCACAAACTTCTCTGATTTATTTATTTATTTTACCTTTATTTAACCAGGTAGGCAAGTTGAGAACAAGTTCTCATTTACAATTGCGACCTGGCCTGAATCACGTTATCCAGAAACTAACTGTATGTCTATTGGTTGCCTTGACTTCAATGGCTTATGTGGCTAATCAGAAGCAGGCAAATTTAGCACTCAGAACAACAGGCCTTGTGTTCTGGAATCTAATCTGATTACTAGAGAGCAATTCAATTTAATAAATGTAATAATGTAATTAAATACCATTATTAAATAGGCTACATGTACACTATTAACTATTAGTTGTTCTGAGTGCAAATCAATTGAACTTTTTTGTAATCATTCGGGGTCTGAAAGAAAGAAAATAGAAATGGTTTAAACCCTACAGAATGTGAACTTTATGACTGCTGTGGTTCTCATCTTTGTCCACTAGAGAGCGACATTCTCCCATATATAATCTATGAACAGATTATGATTTTCTCAATTTTTATGCCCGGGCTGGTGTATAAATAATACGAATTTACTCCTGCAACCTACCCAAAAATACCAATACGATAATCTCCAATGAAAAGGAGGCAAACACATGCCATTATAGTATTACAATAATAACCTAAACTTTTCTATCCAAAAAATGCAATTCAACTGTGGATTTATCCTGAATATTAGTGCAGGTGATCATGCAATTTGTAGTTGACCATTTCTCACCAGCCCCGCCTCACAAAGCCACCTGATCCACCCGCCCCATCTGTCAGTTATACCGGGACTTAGGTGGTGCTTTTCACGGGAAAGATAGCTATGTCGGAAGTACGGAAATTTACCAAAAATCTGAGTAAACCTGGAACGGCGGCGGAACTCAGGCAAAGTGTCTCGGAGGCATCGGTGATTGTGGTTAGTATGGTGGCTTATTATCTCATCTTCAGTTAGCTGGTAGCCAAGGTACCTTGCTGTCCAAACCCGCTCACTTTACGACGGAACCTTGGCGCCAGAGTCCTGTCCTGTTTCATCCAGAAAAGCATTTGTTATACTTTTAGTTTACAACGTTACTTGAATGTCCGAGTCTCATCATTCCCCATATGTCACCCACTGAGCAGAGTTTGCCACATTTGATTTACAAGTGGCAATTTAAACTTGCGTATGATGTCGTAATTATCTGGAAATTAATACATTTCGTTAGGCAGAAAATTACCATATTTTAAAAAGGATAGTGTATATATATATATATATATATATATATATATATATATATATATATATATATATGTAAGTATCGTATTGCGATATGTGTCCTTTTTCTGTGGCTATGGAGAGAACACATGGCCTCATGGCTGCAGCGCCTTTTGTGAGCTTGTAGAATGTGCAGTGCCAATTCTGAGTTGGCCAGCGACACTGCATGGTTTCCCAAGATCCCTTTTCCTGTTCTTACATCCTGCTCCTTTCTATGCTGGGTGGGCGGAATTAATATTTTTAATGCCCCAAGCATGTACAGGATTATTGATCCTGGTGGTCTTTGATGATAGACCTACAATAACAGTTCCGTCTGCAGGAGCCTTTTCTCTGTCTTTGTTGAAAGGACAATAGTGCTGTAGGCTATATCATGGATCGTGATTTGAGCACTGGTTGTGGTTTGTAGTTTGGTTGGCTGCTTGTAGTATTGGCTTAAACCCTGCTATGATGCCTGGAATTGGCTTGAGAAAAATTGCACATAAAACTGATGAAGCACTTCAGATTTAATCATTCACAGAGGGCTTCTTTGAGTTCTCTGTGTGTGTGTTTCTTTCTGATGTCAGCGTTTTTGCAAGAGATTGCTCTCCTCTGACATCAAAAGATGCATGACCTTTCGGGGTGACTCTGACCTCGTGATTTACCATCATGGGATTTTTCCACTGTAAAATCTCCCACACTGTCGATGTCATCTGATTCACCAGGTCTCTTTTTCTCATATGCGACACAACCAACACACAAACCCAGACAAGACAATGCCAAGACAACATTCAGTGGACTTTTGAAAACCTGCCTTTGCCCAGACCTTTTTTTATGAACAAACATCTCCATTCAAGTCTTATGACAATGACGCAGTGAAGACAACAGGCGTAGTAACCTTGTGATGAGATTTGATGTTGCCTGATGTGTGTTGTGTCTGGTTAAGCGGATGATCCTCGGGGTAACGGTCGACGTGGTAACAGAGAACAAGCGCTGTTTTGTTGAGGTTGCCTAGCCAGCGGTGATTCTCTAGAGGCATGCTCCAGCCATGCTGTGTGTGTGTGTGTGTGTGTGTGTGTGTGTTTGGTCGGTCTTTATCTGTCACATTTGTCAATGGGGCATCTTGTTTTATTCTTCCTGGCGTTCTGTGTTTTCTGCTCTTTCCATCCTTTCCACTCTCCTTTTTTAAACTGTCCAGTTAGTGCGTCTAGGAACAACGTTTCCTACGTTGAGTTGAGAGGGCTAGGTAGCCTATTCCTTTTATTATGGGGTCTGTTCTCTGTCATCTGAAAAGGAGTGGATTGGTTCAAGTAACAGTTTAACATAAGCCTAGTAGTATATTACTAAGGCCCACCAGCTTCACATGCAGTCCTTTCAGATCATAAGACATTGGGACGTTTTGAACGGTAGCTGAAGTGAAACTACTATACGTGTCTGAAGAGCTTTCTTGCGATCAAATATACAGTGCCTTCAGAAAGTATTCACACCCCTCGACTTTTTCCACATTTAGTTGTGTTACAGCCTGAATTTAAAATGGATTAAATGTAAATGATTTATTCTTTTGGTCCCTCGGCTACACGCAATACCCCATAATGTTATAGCGGAATTAAGTCCTTTGAAGATTTTGCACATTCATCAAAAAAATTAAAGCTGAAATGTACTGAGTCAATAAGTATTCAACCCCTTTGTTAAATCAAGCCTAAATAGGTTCAGGAGTAAATATTTGCTTAACAAGTCACATAATAAGTTGCATGGGCTCACTCTGTGTAGTAATAGTGTTTAACATGATTTTTGAATGACTACCTCATCTCTGCACCCCACACGTACAATTATCTGTAAGGTCCCTCAGTGAATTTCAAACACAGATTCAACCACAAAGACCAGAGAGGTTTTCTAATTCCGCGCAAAGGGTAGATGGGTAAAGAATAAATGAAAAAAAGTAGACATTGAATATCTCTCTTTCTCTCTCTCTCTCTCTCTCTTTCTCTCTCTCTCTTTCTCTCTTTCTCTCTTTCACTCTTTCTCTCTTTCTCTCTTTCTCTCTCTTTCTCTCTTTCTCTCTCTCTCTCTGTGTGGTTTACTATGTTGTTTACCGTGTGTGTGACAGAAACATGAGTGGGGGAGGGGACGAGGGAGAATCACTGTGCACCAGCTGAAAGGGAAGTAGTTGGTCTCCTCTCCACTAACTCCCTCGACAGAAGTACAAATACCCTCTGCTCCAGCTGTGCTGCCTTTAATGGAATTATAAATGAGTGCCAGGTGGGACACACACACACAGCTGTACATGTTGGCTGAGTCCTTCCCTCCCTTGAAGTTCTCCCAATGTCTTTGGTCACTGACGAGTAGCCACTGCAGAATGGGTAGTTCCATGCCACAGGTTGCCTCTGCATGAAACTGCTCTGAGGCCCAGGAGTTTATTACTGTAACATAGAGATGACGACATATTATTCAAAATAGGATGTAGTGACTTTACAGCAGATATGTGGTGGAGGTGGAGCCGCCATCTTTGTTTTGTGGTTGTGTTGCCTTGGTAACATGTCAGACTGAGTCACTCCTCAATGGCTGATGAAGTTACAACTCCTGCTATAACTTGTGCCATGCTGCTAAGGGTCACTCACTGCAGCAAGCAACGTAAAGTCAAACGAGAAACAGTAGCCAGGAACTTAGACCCAAAGGTTATAAGGTATTTTTCAAACCCTGTCCGGTGCCTAACCCTTCCAAAGAGGACTCCTCTGTAGGGGCCATGTAACATTGCAACCTCTGGGGCCAGAGTGTGGGACATTACCCCTAAAGGACATTCTGTTGAACTAGATTACTGTGCCCTGTGTTCAGTGGTAACATAAGATATGTTTTAAACTCTCCTCCAGTCCAGCAGTCTGTTTGTAATTTGTTTTTCCCTCATCCTTCTCTCTCTCTAGCTCTCTCACCCTCTTCCTGTGGTCCAATAAACATAAAAATGCTGTTTGTGTGAATGGGCAGGTGAGGGTTTGTGCCTCTGTTTCTGTGTCTGTCCAAATGTTCTTCAAAGTAGCCACCCTTTGCCTTGATGACAGCTTTGCACACTCTTGGCATTTTCTCAACCAGATTCACCTGGATTGCTTTTCCAACAGTCTTGAAGGAGTTTCCACATATGCTGAACACTTGTTGGCTAATTTACATTCACTCTGCGGTCCAACTCATCCCAAACCATCTCAATTGGGTTGAGGTTGGGTGATTGTGGAGACCAGTTCATCTGATGCAGCACGCCATCACTCTCCTTCTTGGTCAAATAGAGGTGTGTTGGGTCATTGTCCTGTTGAAAAACAAATGATAGTCCCACTAAGTGCAAACCAGATGGGACAGTGTAAGTGTGCCTTGAATTCTAAATCAATCATTGACAGTGTCAACAGTAAAGCAACGCCACACCATCACACCTCCTCCTCCATGCTTCACAGTGGGAACAACACATGCGGAGATCATACGTTCACCTACTCTGCATCTCAAAGACACGGCGGTTGGAACCAAAAATCTCAAATTTGGACTCATCAGACCAAAGGACAGTTTCCACTGGTCTAATGTTCATTGCTCGTGTTTCTTGGCCCAAGTAAGTCTCTTCTTCTTATTGGTGTCCTTTTAATAGTGGTTTCTTTGCAGCAATTCGACCATGAAGGCCTGAGTCACGCAGTCTTCTCTGAACAGTTGATGTTGAGATGTGTCTGTTACTTGAACTCTGTGAAGCATTTATTTGGGCTGCAATTTCTGAGGCTGGTAACTCTAATGAACATATCCTTTGCAGCGGAGGTAACTCTGGATCTTCCTTTCCTGTGGTGGTCCTCATGAGAGCCAGTTTCATCATAGCGCTTGATGGTTTTTGTGACTGCACTTGAAAAGACTTTCAAAGTTATTGACATTTTCAGTATTGACTGACCTTCATGTCTTAACCTTTTCACACTGTACCAACACATGGGTGTGATCATTCTACAGTGGTCCCTGTAGCATACAATCAAACTGGTGTGATTAGAACGCTTGGTTAGAACGCTTATTTAGAACACCCATTTTCAATTGACGCAACAATCAGCATTTGAGCTGGCCACACTTTTTTTCAGAAACGTTTTGCACAGACACAGTCCTTACAAAGTTCTATCCAGAATGTGAGCAGTTTTATTTTTGGATGCAATGTTCAGACATTTACAGAAGTAGCTACAGCATAACACAATCATCCAAACTGGAAAAATGTAGGCTACATTTGTGCTAGCGCTAACCGAGGAAAGATTGACAGAACACAAGCGGTCATATTTTTGTAACTCTAGACTGACAGAAACTACATTATGAATTAGCTAATAGCAAATACTATTTATAATTAATCACATCACGGGAGAGCTCACCATGGATCGAAATAATTGAATAAAACACTTTCTAAAAATTGAAAGTAATCCGACGTTGGGTAGTTTCTGCGCTCCACCATGTTTGTTTTTTCCCAGAAACCAAAGATAATAAGAGGAGACCAGATGAGTTATTCTGTTTATAGTATGCATGTCGAAGGGGGTGTTTCGTCTACCATCGTTCACACCCCACCATTCACTTCCAGAAGGTCTGAAACCCAGAATGGATTGTATGTCAACAAACATGGCTCCACACTTAGCTGGAATTAGCTTAGCTTATCATAATCAGTACATACTTCAAGAAAGTATTTTACACACAATGTGTTCATTACTGTCTATGCAAGAATCGGAATGCATGTTTTGTACTTGAAAATGTGAATAAAACAGTAAATATATAAATAATTACCACACAAAACATTTTCTGATAGTGATTCAATGGTACAAGTGGCGCGTGCCGGCAGTGAATCACGTAAAATCACACTCCCACTCTGGGCCATTCAATGTTGTTGTTTATGTATGTAGGTAGTGAGCTAAGCTGAAGCGTTAGCAATGTCTTTCAAAAGGAGACAACTTACAAATGCGGAAATTCTGGAGATTTCATAAAATTCTGACAATGACTCTGAGTATGAAAGTCAGGAATCTGACCGTGACAGTGAGGAGCTGCCCCCCAACCTTGAAGCCAGTGAGGAGCTGCCCCCCAACCTTGAAGCCAGTGAGGAGCTGCCCCCCAACCTTGAAGCCAGTGAGAACCCTGAATCTGAGGACCCTTTGTCCACTGACGAAATCCCGGGTCCCTTTGAAGATGCTGGTGGTGATGGAGGCAGACCGACAGTGGATGAAGTACAGGAGTTCTGTGGTAGCTGGAAGGCCGCCAGCCATTTCACCCCTCCTGGCCCTGCTGTTTGCGTTGATGTGTCCCAGTTTGGAGTGCCCCTTTTATAGCGAGACCACCCCCGATTTATCAGTGCCATTTGAGAAAGAAAAAGCATAGCTGCGTTCTAAGTCCTGCGACGCCCAGCGCGTATGACACAAATCAACAGTACAAAACCAAAGATATTGGTCTGTTTTAAGCAATTGATCTTGTGTCATCGTGTTGACGATCAGCTTTTATACTAACATCACCAATCTGAGGTCAAAAGGATGTGTGATTTCCCCCCCCCCCCAATTCAACGTGGTCATGGAAAGTAGTGTAATATACATGAATTAGAAATGGCAAAATAATTCAATGTCTTAATTTAGGATGATGGTAAATACAGCAAACTCAACAACAACAAAAAATGTCTCACTTGTTTAACTATTTAGATAAATGCTTTTCCTGAGCACAATTTAACCAGGTGTTCTAGACTTGAGCGTCCATATGGTCTGTGCAGCAGGCTGAACGTTTGACGTCCCTAATTTTAAATTCATGGGCCAATATAACCACATAGGAGTTCAGTTGGTACAGCATTCTCCCTCATGGGTACAACAAAATATAGCCTCTCACAAGGCCCTGCCTCAAAATATGTTAAGGAGCCAGAAACCACAATACCATGCACCCACTACGGTCAAAAATATTTTTGGCGCACCTAAGATATGATACAGTACTGTATTCTGTGAGGTGGATTTACAGTACAATTCAAAAAACAGCTATTATTTCCCCGCCCACAACATTTTCCCACAATGCACCATCATTTACAGTATGCTGCAGTAAAATGTTGAAAATACAAACAATGCTGTTGATCCATTGAGGATATGGACTGGCTGTTGATCCATTGAGGATATGGACTGGCTGTTGATCCATTGAGGATATGGACTGGCTGTTGGTCCGTTGAGGATATGGACTGGCTGTTGATCCATTGAGGATATGGACTGGCTGTTGATCCATTGAGGATATGGACTGGCTGTTGGTCCGTTGAGGCTATGGACTGGCTGTTGGTCCGTTGAGGCTATGGACTGGCTGTAGGTCCGTTGAGGATATGGACTGGCTGTTGGTCCGTTGAGGATATGGACTGGCTGTTGATCCATTGAGGATATGGACTGGCTGTTGATCCATTGAGGATATGGACTGGCTGTTGGTCCGTTGAGGATATGGACTGGCTGTTGATCCATTGAGGATATGGACTGGCTGTTGATCCATTGAGGATATGGACTGGCTGTTGGTCCGTTGAGGATATGGACTGGCTGTAGGTCCGTTGAGGATATGGACTGGCTGTTGGTCCGTTGAGGATATGGACTGGCTGTTGGTCCGTTGAGGATATGGAAATGACCGGACGCGAGATACAGTAGGAAAGAGTTGATGTATTGAGTGTGTATTCCTGGGTTTCTGACAACACAATCACCCTTTCTCACACATCTCACTCGTGTTTTGACAGTAAAGGCCTGAAGACAGACAAGCTTCCAGCTCACGTGTTTGAAATCGATGAAGACGCTAAAGATGAGGTGAGTGGGACTTGATCTCTCTCTTTGTGTGTGTGTGTGTGAGAGAGAGAGAGAGAGAGAGAGAGAAACATTGATTATCAGATGATGTTGAGTGGTCTAGTATTGACCTAAGGTCTTCTGTGTGGTCAGTTCACTGTGTGGTCAGTCCCCCCCCCAAAAAAAACCAATCCCCCGGCCCAGCTCTCAACGGCCCAGCCGGATGTGGATAATCTTAGCATTAAAAAGGTTTGTAATTGAAGGAAAATAAATGGCTGCCAGCCATGGTCTTCTTATGGAGGGAGCAGAGGGCACGGAGCCGAGGCTAGCACTGAATCATTCCAGGGCTGTGTCTGTGACGACACCCTATTCCCTATATAGTGCCTTACTTTTGACCAGAGCTCTATGGGGTAGTGCAGCATGCAGGGAAATTGGCTGCCGTTTGGATACAGCCCCAGTACTCGCGAGAGGGGAAAAAGTGAGAATAGCAGAGGCTATCAGTCCAGGCAGCACTAAAAGAGGCTAATGTTACATGATTTCGTGTCCTTCATAGCTGCACCACAGGCTGTTGACTCGTCTCAGAGGGAGGGAGCAGCCATGGTGTATCACTTGTAGATCTACAGTATATGTCGTCTATTCCTTTTGTCTCAGCGTGCAGGCTTTTATAACCACGAGAGAGGTGGGAGAGAGGTGAGAGAGAGAACCATAATAATTAATCAATGATAATGCAATCTGGGAGATTGGTGAGCGATTGGGGGGGGGGGGGGGGGTGGATGGGGGTCTCAGAGGAACACGATAGAGGGGGGGGGGGGTGATGAGGGAAGAGAGAACCCAGCCAATTGGATTACAGGACGGAGCTAGAGCGAGGTACATGTACGATCGGACGAGCGTGGAGGACAGAGTACCACTTCAATGTGATTAGAGCTAGGACACACATATATGCGCGCGCACACACACACACCTGTTAACTGAGCTGTGTGTGTATGTGATAGCTATGGGATTTCTCTGTATGAATTTCTCTATTTCCCAGCAGCAGTAAGTGAATTAGGTTCTTTATCTGCCCAGTCATAGTCAGAATGTCCTGTGGGATGGAATACATCTTTGCTGTGACTATATGTCCACTGAGTTGCCATGTCCTCCTCCTCGTGATATTAGTGTTGTAATGAACGGTCCCATGGGTATTCTCTCTGCAGATGAGATGAGTGGTTGAACTGTGATGGTGGGGTTAAATAGTTGGGGTTAAATGATTCCCACCTGTTCATGGGAAGCCATGTCTTTCTGTATGAATTGGGTGAACATTGTGTCTATTTGACTGACTGACACAGGTACATTTGTTTGAATGTGTGGTTATTATTTCTGTGTGCGTTGTGCGTCTGTGTGTTTGCATGTGTGTGTTAGCCTATAGATATATTCACGCTCATCATCAATATCAACCCTTCCTGTGTGTGTGCCAGGACTCGTCCTCTCTGTGCTCTCAGAGAGGGCGTATCATGAAGCAGGGCTGGCTGCAGAAAGCCAACATCAACAGCAGCCTGTCCGTCTCCATGAGGGTGAGTCAGAACAGCTCACCCATCAGCCTTGTCTACTGCCTATAGACGGTTGGCTGACAACATCAGGAAAATGAAGTGGCCGGAAAGCGTGCGTTATGATTCTGAACGGTCTGATAGATTGCAACAATGACAAGAAGCTGCCATGTGGGGAATCGTACGTGGCTCGTTTCAGCTTGTTGTATCTTGTTATTGATACCATGTCTTGTTTTGAGGTGTTTTGACGGATGTCATGTCTATGCTATATACACAACACTTCCTTTATACACAACAGATTTACTAGGATAGATCAGCCCAACTACTAATATACACAACACTTCCTCAACACAACAGATTTACTAGGATAGATCAGGACAACTACTAATATACACAACACTTTCTTTATACACAACAGATTTACTAGGATAGATCAGCCCAACTACTAATATACACAACACTTCCTCAACACAACAGATTTACTAGGATAGATCAGGACAACTACTAATATACACAACACTTCCTCATCACAACAGATTTACTAGGATAGATCAGCCCAACTACTAATATACACAACACTTCCTCATCACTGTGGATTGTACACAGCTGGCGACCAACTGCGGTACTGTGCAGGCTCTTGTTCAGCACTAACATACAGTACCTGATTGAGCTAATACAAAAAGATATCTCTACGCAATGCCATAACCAGCCTCCTCTACCTCTGTACACACGCATCGTTCAGCACCAGACACTAGCCTATACAGCAGATGTATCCTACAGTATGAGCGAGGCTAAAGACGGCGTTGCTATTGGATTGAATTAAACCTCTCTACCTCTGGCCCTCAGGTGTTTAAGAGGAGGTATTTCTACCTGTCCCAGCTGCCGGACGGCTCTTACATCCTCAACTCCTACAAGGATGAGAAGAAGTGCAAGGACACCAAAGGGTCCATCTACTTGTACTCCTGTATAGATGTCATTCAGGTCATTATCCCATCTGGACATTACCAATAGCATGAAGTGTATCTGCTGTTCTGAGTTTTTGTGTTGTTGCTTGCTCCTAATGTTATCCGAATAGATAGTTTGAAAATGTTGTTGTAGGAGTACTCCCTGACTCAGGGCTTTATACAGCTGTAGGATCTTAATTTGAGCCAGTGTGCTACAGCAGGAAAATAATCCTGCAGCGACAGGAAATGTGATTTATTATGTGGATTATAATTAATGGACATTTTTGTAGGGGTTGATCCATTTTATTCATGAGCGTAAATCAAGTCTGAAATGTAAAACTCCTACAGTACAAGTTTGCATTTCCTGCTTCGCAGGAACATTCTCAGCAACAAATGAGTGATCAAATTAAGATCCTACATCTGTAGATTGACCATTTGCTTACAGAGGCACACCATGTGCTTTGGGCTTTGTGTAGACCGACACGTCTAGATATTTAGCTATTTAGCTATTTTTAATGCTGGAACACAGTGCTGGAACAACATTGGAAAAATGCTGGCTCAGGAAAGCTACAGTATGTATAAGGAATTCTGCTGGTTTTGTGTTTCAACATCCCAGTAAAAGGGAACTCCTTTGGGATCGTAAAACCACCACTGTGACCACATGAACAAGTCCGTTTTCAGCTCTCGCAACACTTGTGAAAGTTAGGTCAGGATCCCTCTCCTCCACCTTTGCCATCCTTCAGGAACTGATTGGATTTTTTGAACTGCATTCCAGTCTCCGGTCAGTTAAAAAATGGGTGCTTGCATTGTTTCTCCTAATAAATGAGAGAAACTTCTGAGTGTTGGCACTGTGTGGTACAGTAGACTGGAGAGGCTGCCAGGAAGCTTTCCATTGGTTAAAAGTATTTAGGAGCTATAATGAGTGTTTTTAGATGACTTTGTTTAGATGCCCACAACCAAACTTCAATATTTTCACCCCAGTGCCCTAAAATACGTCGTAACGGCTTTGAGCTAAAGATGCAGGAGCGCTTCAGCCACTTCCTGGCTGCGGACAGCGAGGAGGAGATGGAGGGGTGGGTGATCACCCTGAAACATGCCCTGCAGAGCAGCACCGAGGGAGGAGACCGGAAGAATGGAGGAGACAGCCTAGACTGTGCCCTGGGTGAGGAGGGAGGGGACTGGACTGGACACACACATATACTTATAATACACATACACACTGATATACACGCAGTGTACGCTGTACTCTCCTACTCCTACACACTTGCGTTACAAACAGACATGTATTTAGCTACTCCACTCCTGTCATTATTCTCATAGCACAGTTTCACCTGTCTTTCAACGTGGTAATCTCTAGGAGATTCAAATCCCTGCTACTGACCTGTAAACACACTGAAAAACCTTAACAGTCAATTACAGGATGATACACAGTTGGTACCAGAACGCAGCACTGTTTCACTTGTTTTCTCCAGTAATTTGACCTGACTCAAATTCAGTTCCCCTTTCACAATTCGTTGGAATTGTTTGTTGACATAGAAGGAAGTTATTGTGAACTATTGAACTCAGCGTATTACGGCTGTTACAATAGTGGAGGAATGCCAACATTATGCAGCTGTGTGTGTGTGTGTGTGGAAGCGCGTTGGAGGACTTTCACAGTTGGGGGAATTTATTTTCCAATTAGGAAATGGTCCTTTTGATAACATTATGTTCTCATATGCCCCTGAAATGCAGAGAGATTCGGAAGGCTTGTACAGCAGAAAGCGGTGGGAGTCAGCCTGGCTATTCTCCAGTTTCCCCTGCAACACAGCGAAGGGAGTTAGAAAGACATCAGAGTTAGTACGAAAAGCTGCATTTTAAAAGGAATGCTCATTAGGACATTGCTCAACTTGGAAGAGTGGAACATTAAAGTACACTCATCCAAGGTTTTTGTGCAGTTGCGGGATAGCCAAGTACATAACTCTCGGAGTATCAGATATCACAGAACTTCCACTTATATCAGATGTCATTATCCAAATCGTACAGTAGGCTGTATGGTAAGTACACCTTTCGACTGACACCTCTCTCGCCCAATCAGATGAGGACAGCAGCAGCCAGGGGAAGGGAGAGAGCCTATTGGAGAGTCTGGGGAGGAGCCTACACCCTGAACTCATAAAGGTCAGTGTTATCAGAGTAGAGATGTGCTGCAAGGCTACTGTCAGCTATGCTTATAGCTGCTTATATATTTTAAAAAGATCAGTATGAATGTATCCTTTTTGCCTTATTTTTGCACTAAGCACCAGGGCCCGTATTCACAAAAAGGGATGATCTAGGATCAGGTTTTGCCGTATAAGAAGGGAGACCTGATCCAAGGTCGGCACTCCTACTCTGAGAAGCTTGATGAATGCGGGCCCTGATAAATAATCAATGTTTGGCACTCCACTGAGACATAGCCTCCAGTGCTAATAGATTCAGTCTGGTGTGTGTTGGTAGTGTGTTTTGATCTGACTCTCTTCACCTCTGGTTTCATCAGTGTCTGTGCTGTATTGTAGTAGTAGTGAATATGTATTACCCCTCATCTACTACACACAAGGTTGTGAACCTAGCCCAGTACATGGTGGAAAAGGTTTTATAGGGTTATTCAGACGCAGAGCACCCAGATGTAGGATCTTTAATTTGAGTTAGTTTGCTACAGCTGGAAAGCAAACAACTATCCTGCAGCAACAGGAAATGTGGATTATAATTCATGGACATTTTTGTAGGGGTTGATACGTTTTTTCATAAGGGAAAATCAAGTCTGAAATGTCAGTGGAAGTGACAAACTTCAGAAGCCTTTTTAAACCTCAAATACACTCCACGTTTTAAATGTCCCGCAACAGATCAAATGAAGGTCCTTCATCTGTATCCTGTTTCTCTTGGACAAAAAATAAAAACCCTCTTAAATAGTTATATTCAAATACTGTATGTGTAAGCAGTAATATAAGCAGTAATGATCATTGATAAGGCACGTGCACTAGAGAATTCATTCTCTAGTCAGTTAGAGAAAGACAATACCTCCACCTGACATATATAGGCTATATTATGTCTAGTCATTTATGTGACGCTCACTGAGCTTTGATACCGTTACACTATCAGGGAACCACAGTTTACAAGCTCCCTTTTATCTGTAGCAGGTCCCTAATGTATAGTACATCCTGTAACCCTGGACATAACAACAGTACAGTACCTTTATCCCATAGAGACCTCACTGCTTTAATGTATCTATAAACCCAGAGCAGCACATGGAGAACAAAGAGAGCTGTAATCTCTGTGTGATGAGGCTTTTTTAACTGGCTCCTCTGAGATGTCGCAGCTCTCCCCTTCATAGAGGACCAGGTTATCTCTACTGTCTGTCTGGGGCTGGATGGTGTGAGAGGAGGAGAGTAAATGAGAGGGGGATTTAGGACAAGAGAGGGGGATGGTGGAGTTCTCTGTCGAGCTCAGCTGTGACCTGAAGCTGTATGTGTCTGTTATTACTTATTTTTGTCTTCTTCCGTCGCTCTGCAGTATGCTAGGGAAACAGACCAGCTCAATAAACTCAGGACCCTGAAACACAGGTTAGCACGGTCTGTTTTACTCTATTCATTTCCAATAGGACTGGCGCCGATAGATAGGGCAGCCGTGCATCTCGTCCCTAGGCAACTTTTCTACGTGTTATTTCTTACATTATTAGCCCAGAACATTTTTTGTGTTATTACATACAGCCAGGAAGAGCTTTTGGATATCAGAGCCGCCAAAACTCACCAGCATTACGACCAGGAATACGACTTTCCTGAATCGGTTCCTTTGTTCGTACCCCCCAGAGCAATTGAACTGATTCCAGAGGCTGATCGAAAACCCCACCAGCGAAGAAGAGGTATTCAGAGTGGACTTCTAGTCCGACTCAGGAGGCGCGCACAACACCCACCGCTTCTGATTATATTCCCTTCCTATAGGCAGAAACTCAAACAGGAAGTACCCATCCTAAGGACTATTCAACGCTGGTCTGATCAATTGGAATCCACACTTGAAGACTGTTTTGATCACCTGTACTGGGAAATGTTACGGGTAGCCTCCGAGAATAACATACACTGATACGGTGACTAGTTTGTCTATTAAGAAGTGTATAGGAGATCTTGTTCCCACTGTGCCTTTTAAAATCTACCCTAACCAGAAACCAGCATTTTCACAAAACTGAAAGCGCGATCCACAGCATTTAACCATGGCAAAGTGACTGGGAATGTGGCCGAATGCAAACAGTGTAGTTATTCCCTCCGCAAGGCAATCAAACAAGCGAAATGTCAGTATATAACAAGCGAAATGTCGGCCGTTTTGAGGATAACAGAGTCCCACGACGCGGCCCACTACCAAGGACTGTGGGCTCTCCTTCTCTGTGGCGTATGTGAGTAAGACATTTAAGCATGTTAACCCTCGCAAGGCTGCCGGCCCAGACGGCATCCCTAGCTGCGTCCTCAGAGCATGCGCAGACCAGCTGGCTGGAGTGTTTATGGACATACTGTATTCAATCTCTCCCTAACCCAGTCTGCTGTCCCCATATGCTTCATGATGGCCACCATTGTTCCTGTACCCAAGAAAGCAAAGGTAACTGAAGTAAATGACTATCACCCCGTAGCACTTACTTCTGTCATTATGAAGTGCTTTGAGAGACTAGTCAAGGATCATATCACCTCCACCTTACCTGACACCCTACACCCACTTCAATTTTCTTACCGTCCCAATAGATCCACAGACTATGCAATCGCCATCACACTGCACACTGACCTAACCCATCTGGACAAGAGGAATACCTATGTAAGAATGATGTTCATTGACTACAGCTCAGCATTCAACACCATAGTACCCTCCAAGCTCATCATTAAGCTTGAGGCCCTGGGTCTCAACCCCGCCCTGTGCAATTAGGTCCTGGGCTTCCTGATGGGCCGCCCATAGGTGGTGAAGGTAGGAAACAACATCTCCACTTCGCTGATCCTCAACACTGGACCCCACAAGGGTGCGTGTACAGCCCCCTCCTGTACTCCCTGTTCACACGTGTGGCAAAGCACGCCTCCAACTCAATCATAAAGTTTGCAGACGACGCAACAGTAGTAGGACTGATTACCAACAATGACGAGACAACCTACAGGGAGGAGGTGAGGGCCCTGGGAGTGCGGTGCCAGGAAAATAACCTCTCACTCAACGTCAACAAAACAAAGGAGCTGATCGTAGACTTCAGGAAACAGCAGAGAGAGTACCCCGCTATCCACATCAACGGCACTGCAGTGGAGAAGGTGGAAAGCTTCAAGTTCCTCAGCGTAAACATCACTGACAAACTGAAATGGTCCACCCACACAGAGAGTGTGGTGAAGAAGACTTCAATTTCAGGAGGCTGAAGAAATTTGTCTTGGCACCTAAAACCCTCACAAACTTTTACCAATGCACAATTGAGAGCATCCTGTTGGACTGTATCACCCCCTGGTACGGCAACTGCACCCCCCGCATTCGCAGGGCACGCCAGAGGGTGGTGCCGTCTGCCCAACGCATCACTGGGGGCAAACTACCTGCCCTCCAGGACACCTACAGCACTCGATGTCACAGGAAGGCCAAAAAGATCATCAAGGACAACAACCACCCAAGCCACGGCCTGTTCACCCCGCTATCATCTAGAAGGTGAGGTCAGTACAGGTGCATCAAAGCTGGGACCGAGAGATTGAAAAACAGCTTCGATCTCAAGGCCATCAGACTGTTCAATAGCCATCACTAGCATATTAGAGGCTGCTGCCTTTATACATTTACTTGAAATGACTGGCCACTTTAATAATGGAACACTAGTCACTTGAATAATGTTTACATATTTTGCATTACTCATCTCATGTATATACTGTATTCTATTCTACTGTATCTTAGTCTATGCTGCCATTGCTTGCCCAAATATTTATATATTCTTAATTCCATTCCTTTACTTAGGTTTGTGTGTATTGTTGTGAAATTGTTAGATATTACTGCACTATTGGAGCTAGAAATGCAAGCATTTCGCTACACCCATAATAATATCTGCTAAACACGTGTATGTGACCAATAACATTTGATTTGATTGAATGTTTGAGTCTATTAAAGCAGACCTATGGTATGATGAGTATAGATGTGTGCCTGTAGATTAACAATATGTCTGTCTGGGCAGTCCCAGGGCCCTGCTGGCTTCACTGGCATCAAGTGAACGTCTCAATTAGAGAATGTCTGTGTATGTACATTGGATGTGTTTCCATGACGATGGATGCCAAAAGCTAACCAACATTCCCTCCTTAATCTTTTTTCCTGACCTCCCTCTCCTCCTTCCCCTCCACATCCTCCTCTCTCGCCTCCCGCCTCTCCACTCCTTTCCACTTCTTCCTCCCCTCTCCCCTCCAGAGGTCAGCTGCCATGACCTCCCCTTCAGCCTGCAGGGCTGTGTCAGCGAGAGGGGGGACGGGGTTCTCACCAATGTAAGGTCACATAGACACACACCCTTCTGCTCCAGCGTAGGTCACCACTACACCTCGACACTCCGTCTGAGAGAGGGACATTTGTGTGCTACATTAATTATGCATAACAAAGAACAGATACAAAATGAACATCAGGCTTTTCATGTTTCATGCTGTATATTCATCTTATGTTGATATCGTTATTTGATCTGTTTAAGTATAAAAAGTATTATAGTACATATTTTAATGTAAATACGAATTACACTACAGAGACCTATGTCATGATCCACATTCACATTTCCTGATGAATGTAGTTAGTTAGCATTCTGCTATGAGTGTGAGATGAATGCAGTGCCTCTTTTGACGTCAGCCAGCAGTATAGAGAGCACACTAGTGAGTACTCCCTCTCTCCCTCCTTCAGAGTGGATTATCGTAGACATGAAACACAGTGATGAATAACTTCATGCCCACTAGAGCATTTATAGAGCTGGTTGGGAGTTGGGGATGTTGGCTGACCGACATTTGCGTGGTTAGGAAATAGTTCTACTCTCCTCCTCCCATCTTAAACTCAAACATAGATAGGCTTAATGGTTCCTGGAAGGAATGGCCATCATTCAATATGCTTATATCTACATAAGTGCACATACACTCATACACACACGCTCTTTGTTTGTACCTCGTAAATGCACACAGACACGCTCTCCCACACACACACACTCCCTTTCCCATCTACCTCTGTTATCCAGGTGGAGCCGTTCTTCTTCAGCCTGGCTCTGTTTGATGTGTCTAAGAGCTGTAAGATCTCCTCTGACTTCCATGTGGACCTCAACCCCCCCCCCCCCCCCCCTGTGTACGAGAGATGCTGACCGACACCTCCCAACTCTCCCCTACATCAGAGGGAGGTGGTGGAGGAGTGAATGGAGGAGTGAACAGTGATGCAGGGAATGGGAATGGTCTGCCCATTCTACAGAGGTTGTCTGAGTCTCTGCTGCGTTCCCCTACTCAGGTAGGACCATAGTGACCTTACCTGCCCTATACCCTGTGTGTTGGCTTGTGTTGTGTTGAGATTTGTTTAAACACGCACACACATATGAGTAGGCTAAATCATGCTTGTGTTTCTGTAGAAATTATGGTGGGATCACAGACTCCCAAGATTAGAAATGTAGTCTGTCTCTCCCTTATTTGATATAAATACATTAAGGTGAAATTCTTAATTAGTGAAACTGCCACGACAGTTTGGGATATTACAACAACAAAGAGGTTACTGCAAACAACGAACACTCCTTTTTTTCCCTCTGACATCATTACGGCTTGATAGGGGTGCGTACTGGTGGCATAGAAGTCAGACGCAGGAGAGCAAAAACTGTGTTTCCAACTGCGCAGTTTAATAATAAAAACCACCGGAAAACAGAACAATCAATACATGGGTACACAACCCCACACACACCAGACATAAGG
Source organism: Oncorhynchus mykiss (assembly GCF_013265735.2). Lineage (NCBI taxonomy): Eukaryota > Metazoa > Chordata > Actinopteri > Salmoniformes > Salmonidae > Oncorhynchus > Oncorhynchus mykiss. The sequence continues at coordinate 19,628,293 of NC_048573.1, forward strand.
TGCACAAGCACTTACAAAAAAACAATACCGGGCAATGACATGGGGGGGAACATGTAATTGATGGAATTGAAACCAGGTGTGTGGGAAGACAAGACAAAACAAATGGAAAATGAAAGGTGGATTGGCGATGGCTAGAAGACCGGTGACGTCGACCGCCGAACGTCGCCCGAGCAAGGAGAGGGACCGACTTCGGATGAAGTCATGACATCTGTAGACCATGCTATTTACCAAAACAGTTTTCAGGTCATAACACACACACACTCACACACTCCTGCTGGGCCCATTAACAGCATTACACAGGAGCAATACTGACGGTGCCCGGCTGTAAATCACAGTACACAATCAGACCACTACAGTTCTGAACCTCCCACCCCTAGACTTGAAACATAACAGCAAGAACATAGGCAAGGGTGGATGGAACACGACTGCAGAATACCCTGTGAAATGGAAATAATGGGAAATCACTGTGGATAACATCTAGACCCAGAAACAGAATGAAGAACAGAGCATCAAACAGAATAGAATCAATCAAGACAATGGTCATCCTCACTCTCATCGGTCAAACAATGCATGCTGATGACACAAAAAATGGAACTTGATTAAGCTCTTGCCCAGTTTGTGCGTGTGGACCTAGCGAAGTCTAACAGGACACCGAGAAATGGATAGTAATCGCAGAAATAGGCTGTCTGATTATAGACACGGAGGCCAGCAGATCACAGTGAAATTGAGGTGCTGTTTGGGTGTAGTCCAAGGACAGCCTCCTTCACCCCTCAGCCCACAACTCTCTCTACTGCATCGGTCAGTAGTAGCAGCAGCACAACGGTAGTTAAGGTGTGGTACTGGTACTGGTACAGGTACTGATACTGGCAGGCTCCCCTTAGTCAGGTCCCTTATTAATGTCCCATCTCTCTGGTACTGCCATTGGCAGACTTACTTCCGCCAGCTTTAGACATATTTATATTGTGAATAAAGTGTCGTTTTAAGGGTGTCGCCCATGTAACTGTGTGGTGGTAGCAGACATTAGCTAGGCCATGCCGTACTGTCATTAGCCAAGCCACAGCTAGAGCATTTGAATGGAACTCATTATGTCACAGCTGATGTATAGTTACTGATCCAAATGTCCCATTCATGTCTCAAGAACTCCACTCTTACTGTGCTGCCACTCCCAGGAATATTGTGTGTGTGTGTTTGTGTTTGTGTTTGTGCTCGCACATGACACTGTGAGAGCCACGTTTGGCTTCATATCACTGACCCCATAATAGTTTCAGTTCTGTTTGGGTTTCCTCTATAACTTCAACCACAAACGACAGCCAGCCAGCCACTTCCCTGCCTGAAGTTTAATAGCAATGTTTTCCACCACTAAGGTCTGCATCATGTTTAACAGCCTCATCCTCCTCCCTCCATCTGTCTTCTCCTCTAGGGTATATTAGATACACAGTCTTAAACCCTCCTCCACACATCTGTCTTCTCATCTAGGGTATATTAGATACAGTCTTAAACCATCATCCCTCTGTCCCTGGCTACTTTTTAAAGTGTCTTTTTAAATTGAATTGCTTCCTATTTTGGTCTCAGTTCCATCATGATCAATTGAGTTGCTGTTCCACTATTATAAATCATAAAGCCTGTGTTATCACCTATACATTGGACTCATTGTGTTCCCCTCCAGACAGCCCAGAAGGTTCTGAAGGCTGCCAAGCAGACGTGTCAGCGCCTGGGCCAGTATAGGATGCCCTTCGCCTGGGCTGCCAAGTAAGACACAGATTTTACACAGATTTTAACTCATGCACACTACCAACTCACGTTGTGCTATCATACGGCAGATGAATAGAATGTACACACCACAATCTCAATGTGCTCTCCTACACTAATGTAATGTATCCAATATAATAAGAAGTGAAACAAATCAATTACAATGTTATTAGTCAAATGCCCCCGAATACAACAGGTTGGCCTTAGAGTGGAATGTTTACTTACGAGCCCCTAACCAACAATGCAGTTTAAAAATATATATATTCGTAATAAGAATAAATAAAAGTAACAAGTAATTAAAGAGCAGCAGTAAAATAACAATAGCAAGACTATATACAGGGGGGTACTGGTACAGAGTCAATGTGCGGGGGCACCGGTTAGTTGAGGCAATATGTACATGTAGGTAGAGTTATTAAAGTGACTATGTATATAGATGATAACAACAGAGAGTAGCAACGGTGTAAAAGGGGGGGGGGGCAATGCAAATAGTCTGGGAAGCCATTTGATTAGATGTTCAGGAGTCTTATGACTTTGGGGTAGAAGCTGTTACGTGGCACTCCGGCACCGCTTGCCGTGCGGTAGCAGAGAGAGCAGTCTATGACTAGGGTGGCTGAGTCTTTGACAATTTTTAGGGCCTTCCTCTGACACTGCCTGGTATAGAGGTCCTGGATGGCAGGAAGCTTTGCCCCAGTGATATACTGGGCCATACGCACTACCCTCTGTAGTGCCTTGCAGTCAGAGGTTGAGCAGTTGCCATACCAGGCAGTCATGCAACCAGTCAAGATGCTCTCAAGGATGCAGCTGGATAACCTTTTGAGGATCTGAGGACCCATGCCAAATCTTTTCAGTCTCCTGAGGGGGGAATAGGTTTTGTCGTGCCCTCTTCACGACTATCTTGGTGTGCTTGGACCATGTTAGTTTGTTGGTGATGTGGTCACCAAAGAACTTGAAGCGCTCAACCTGCTCCACTACAGCCCCATCGATGAGAATGGGGGTGTGCTCATCTCCTTTGTCTTGATCACGTTGAGGGAGAGGTTGTGGTCCTGGCACCACACGGTCAGGTCTCTGACCAACTCCTTATAGGCTGTCTCTTCGTTGTCGGTGATCACTGTTGTGTCATCAGCAAACTTAATGATGGTGTTGGAGTCGTGCCTGGCCATGCAGTCATGAGTGAACAGGAAGTACAGGACGGGACTGAGCACGCACCCCTGAGGGGTCCCTGTGTTGAGGATCAGCGTGGCGGATGTGTTAACTACCTTTACCACCAGGGTGCAGCCCGTCAGGAAGTCCAGGATGCAGTTGCAGAGAGAGGTGATTAGTCCCAGGGTCCTTAGCTTAGTTATAGCTTAGAGCTTTGAGGGCACTATGTTGTTGAACGCTGAGCTGTAGTCAATGAATAGCATTCTCACATAGGTGTTACTTTTGTCCAGGTGGGAAAGGGCAGTGTGGAGTGCAATAGAGATTGCATCATCTGTGGATCTGTTGAGGCGTTATGCAAATTATAGTGGGTCTAGGGTTTCTGGGATAATGGTGTTGATGTTGTCAGGACCCGGTTACGAACCCGGGTCTCCGGTGTGAGAAACAGTCACTTAGCAAACTGAGCCACGAATAGTCGGCAGAACCCAGAAGATGAGGCAGACACAGCAGTACTTGAGACGGTGTTTTAATAAAGGAAAGTTCAGGCAAAAATATAAGTCCACAACGTCAAAAGTAATTCCAAGAGAACAAAGGTAATCCTACAAGTCAAAAAGGTAAATCCACAAGGTGGTAGGTACAGCAGAAAAAAGCCTCAAAAGATAATCAAAAAATAAATAAACAAGAACAAAAACAGAGTACCACAAGAGAGTCCAACTGGAGCAACAAATGTTCACAGCATCACTGGGGCTGGGTGCTAATATTCAAACACTGAGCAAAGAACTGAGGAAAACTAAGGGTTTAAATACAATCAAGGGAAATGAGGCACAGGTGCAAATAATAACTGGGAACAAGGGAAAACAAAAGGGTCAAAAAGCACAATGGGGACATCTAGTGACCAAAACCAGAACAACCATGGCCAAATCCTGACAGATGTGAGCCATGACCAGCCTTTCAAAGCACTTTGTGGCTACAGACGTGAGTGCTATGGGTCGGTAGTCATTTAGGCAGGTTACCATAGTGTTATTGGTTACAGGGACTATGGTATTCGGCTTAAAACATGTTGGTATTACAGACTCAGACAGGGAGAGGTTGAAAATGTCAGTGAAGACACTTGTCAGTTCGTCAGCGCATGCTCGCAGGTACACGTCCTGGTAATCCGTCTGGCCCTGCGGCCTTGTGAATGTTGATCTGTTTAAAGGTCTTACCCACATTGGCTGCGGAGAGCGTGATCACACAGTCGTCCGGAACAGCTAGTGCTCTCATGTATGTGTCAGTGTTATTTGCCTCGAAGCGAGCATAGAAGTAGTTTAGCTTGTCACTATAATGTTTACTTTGAGACAGTGTGATGATCATTTATTTGCATCTAAGGTGTTCCTGTACGGTGCACATCCTCTTCACACCAAGGTAAATATGAGTGTGTTTTACACAGTGGAGTCTGCTGAGGGGAGGACGGATCATAATAATGGCTGGAACGGAGCGAATGAAATGACATCAAACACATGGAAATCATGTGTTTGATGTATTTGACACCATTCCACGCTATTCCGCCTCAGCTATTACCACGAGCCCTTTAAGGTGACACCAGCCTCCTGTGCTTCTACACAGTAAATATGATCCTGTCTGTGTCTGTTGTTCTCCAGGCAGGTGTTTAATGCCCAGGGCAGTCTGGACATGGACGGGAAGTTCTCTCCTCTCTATCGCCAGGACAGCAGCAAGATCTCCACCGATGACCTCATCAAGATGCTGGCTGACTTCAGGAAGTGAGTCATCAATAAGACCTATGATGGCTGTGACAGTACACTGTAGGTGGCTTGGCGTGCTGGTTGCGCTATATGTCAGTCGGTACCCTAGTGTCTGTTTGCACTGCAGGCTGGTTTTCTAGTGCTTTGACTGTGTCATGCACGTTCACCCTTTAGGCCAGAGAAGAGCAAGCTGCAGACTATCCCTGGACAACTAAATGTCACCATCGAATGTGTGCCTCCAGACCTCTCAAGTGGGTAGTTTTATTCAGATATGTACACCATCCATATTCAAACATTTGCCTTAACTACTGTTGATTTAGCCTGTCGTTTACATTAGATTGAATGATAAGTCAAAGTGTTAGTGGTTAATTGAATTAGTTGATTATGGTTGATGACGAGGTATATTGATTAGTTGCACTAATGAACACTTTAATCTTGCCCCCCCTTATTTATGCATTTATAAAGCCTTTATAACAGCTACTTAAGACATTCTAACATCGATTGCTCTAATGTCCTCCCTTCTTCTTCCTCAGACACGGTGACCTCGTCCTACATCCCATTCAAGCCCTTTGAGGAGGAGTGTGAGAGGGTCTCTGTGGAGATCGAGGAGTTTCTCCCTGAGGAGGCCAAGTACCCCTTCACTGTCTTCAAGAACCACCTGTATGTCTATCCCCTTTAGCTGAAATACGACAACAAGAAGAGCTTCGCCAAGGTGGGGGAGAAGAGGGAGGGAGTGAGAGAGAGGGAGGGAGGAAGGGGAGAGGGAAAGCGAGAGAGAGAGGGAGATGGTTTTAGTCATCAGTGTGGAAATAGCGACACCAAACTGACTTGCAAGCATTGAGGGCAGTTGGTTATTGTGTTTACAGCTCACTACTTCTTGACTGTCCTCCTTCCTGGGGGAGTTATTGTGTTGACTGAAGTGTCTTTTATCATTCCAGGCAAGAAACGTAGCGGTGTGTGTGCAGTTCAGAGACTCGGACGAAGAAGGCGCGGCCCCTCTAAAGGTGAGCGTTTGTTTTGGATGAGAGGTGTGTGAGGTTGTGAAAATAACTGGGAGTCCCTAGGAAAGAAGACAAACTGCTGATAATGTCCAACTCAGTGGAGTGGCAGAGTGGTTGCCAAAAATTAGAGGAGAGAAAAAAACTCTGACCTAAGCCAGTTATTACAGCTGGCAAGGAGAACTAATGAGATCACTTACTCACTCACTCACACATTGAGCAACATCCACACACACAGAATATTTCTGGGGGGAAACCTCCATCAAACGGCTAAATAATTGTTTTTTAGATGGAATGATAGCCAATGGTTTAGGAAGCTAGCATTTACAGTACCATACTGTAGACCTAAGTTCTGCCTGTTTTAGTTGTTTGTTGCTGTGCTGGTCTTTTCTGTACTCTCACCCCACTCTGAAGATAAGACTCCATGCTGGAGATTCCAGTCCTTCTAGCCAGGGAAAGGGTCCTCAGCATCACTGTGTAATCACCGCACTTTCACATGTTGTTGCCGCAGGAACAGGGCTTCTAAATGCACAACTTTTTCCATGCTGGTACACAACCCATAATCATGTGATCTGAAACTGCCTCTTCCCTCGACTGAGCTGTTCATTTGAGCTCTGCTCACTCTGTTCTTTCAGAGGACCTCCACCGCTCTCATAGGCTGTGTCGCAAATGGCACCCTATTCCCAGGGTAGTGCCTTACGTCTGACACTACTTTTCACCAGAGCTGCTCAAACGCTGTGCCCTACTTAGGGAATAGGATGCCATTTGGGACCTAGCCCGAGGCTCTGCCTCTCCTCTCTACAGTAATGAGGAATGACCAAAGTAATCAATGTCCTAATTACCGTTCCAAACGAATCCCCCTCTCCTCCTCACTGTGTCTGCCATATCAGGGTCAATTATCTGGACTTCTGCCTGGACTTCCAAACAGGTTGACTTCAGGGCACGTATTCACAAAGCCACATCACATGCATGGGCTTAGGCAACTCAGCCTGCCCCTCCTCCTTCCCTCCCCTGGTTCTGCTTGGTCTCTCACGCCAGTTTAGCGTGTTCTCCTTTCATTAACTCAAATCTCACCTCTAACTGACACTGGTGAACAGCTAGTTTTCACCATTGTTCATAATGATGTTTGCTTGTGTTGCAAGTTCTGCCATGAGAGGCTGGCGTTGTATTTTAGATGTGATTATACAGTTCTTTGAAACCATTTCTGTCTAGTTATTATCAGTGCTCAAAGATTGCTGTAGACTTACTCACTGGCATACCCTAACATCGAAGGATGAGCAGTAGATGACTAATAATGTATGTGTGTGTGTTTCAGTGTATCTACGGAAAGCCAGGGGAGACACTCTTCACCACCAGTGCCTGTGCGGCCGTCCTCCACCACAACCAGAACCCTGAGTTCTATGACGAGGTGAGCCCCCCCTCCCATGGTTCACGTCTACAAAACAGTTAAACAGTTGAGTTTGAACAATGCATCATGTCTTGTCAAAGCTTCACTATAGGTGAAGGAGTTGAGAAGTTGGTGTTTTTAAAGCCTATTTAAAACATGGTCGGTCTACAGTACATTATTCTACTGAAGTCCAGTCCACCAGTTATTTCCGGGTTAATCCTGTAACTCTGCCTCACACTGGGCTAGTCAGACACCCACCAGAGCCTCCCTGGCCAGGGAAAAGGGAGGGAGAGGTGAGGACAGGAGACTATCTCAGACCCACGGGAGCAGGGGCATCTTGTGTTTGGTATATGGATTAGACTCCACACACCCTCACCATCCAAGCCCCCCCTTTTGTTTACTCTCCAGTGACCAATTCCTGGACCAATACCCCATTCCTTGCTGAATAGTTAACTAAATGAGTTCCAGTGAGTTATGAGGCTTCAACAAGTGAAAGGACAGCACTATTGATGTTGACACATGATCAAGTCATACTGAGAATTATGGTTTAATTGACGTTAGTTTAATACTATGCCATGGGCTGTCTGTGTTATTTCCTGTGAAGCAGAGCGCACGTGCAGGCAGACTGAACATTATACTACTCACTGTTACTGCCCCCTTGTGGGGAGAGTCGGAAGAATTGAGCTTTTTGACCAAATTGTTAAAATTTAAAATTTGTCATTTAGCAGATGCTCTTATCCAGAGCGGCTTACAGTAGTGAGTGCATACATCTTCATACTTTTGATTGGGTTCCTATGAACATTATCACTAATATTAATGACTGATTGTTTCCCTACCTATACAGGTAAAGATTGAGCTGCCCGTCCATGTTCATGAGAAACACCACATCCTCTTTACCGTCTACCACATCAGCTGTGAGATCAGTACCAAGACCAGCACCAAGAAGAGAGAGGGAGTCCAGTCCCTGGGTAAGACTAGGAGCGGTCTGTGTGTGAATGTGTGTTTTTTTTTTTTGAGGGTGTGTGTGTGTCTGTTTAGTGTATTTGTCTTGAGTGTGTGTATCTACCATCTACCTCCATTACCTTAGACGTCCATCTCTCTCTGTAACAGTGGGCTACTCCTGGGCCCCTCTGTTAGATGGCAGGATGCAGTCTATAGAGCTACAGCTGCCTGTGTCTGCCACCCTGCCCCCTACCTGTATGACAAGACCCAGGATGCCAAGAAGGTACAACCCTCTGGACACTGGAGAGAACCTGGGGTCAGGGAAGAGGTTTCTCCTGCTTGTATGCTAGTGGCATATGACTGAGATGACATTGATTAAAACATTTGGAGAACGATATTATGAAAAACTATTAGGGGTGTAATGGTACACGTATTTGGTACGGGGACCTCGGTTTTGTCCGCACTGAACCCGAATGAATACATTTTTAAAAATTAAAAAATACAAAATCAAACAGTAGGCCAATAGGCTATGTTTACACTGCGTTGTAGGCCTGTGCCTCTTGAGTAAAACCCAATTTCAGGCTATTCCATTAAAACGACAGCAGCATCTTTGCACGTTGTAATAAAAGTTTGAATCTTAATTGATGCATTTCAAATTGTCTTTTTGTGAGGCGCAGCCGGGAACTAAACTCAGCAAAAAAAGAAACGGGATGAGCCTGCAGGAAGGCTACCACATGAGGGAGGAGGATGTCTTCCCTGTAACGCACAGCATTGAGATTGCCTGAAATGACAACAAGCTTAGTCCGATGATGCTGTGACACACCGCCCCAGACTATGACGGACCCTCCACCACCAAATCGATCCCGCTCCAGAGTACAGACCTCGGTGTAACGCTCATTCCTTCGACGATAACCCCGACTCCGACCATCACCCCTGGTGAGACAAAACAGTGACTCGTCAGTGAAGAGCACTCTTTGCCAGTCCTGATGGTCCAGCGATGGTGGGTTTGTGCCCATAGGCGACGTTGTTGCCGGTGATGTCTGGTGAGGACCAGGCCTACAAGCCCTCAGTCCAGCCTCTCTCAGCCTATTGTGTGCGTTCCTGGTGTAACTCTGGCAGTTGTTGTTGCCATCCTGTACCTGTCCCCCAGGTGTTATGTTCGGGGACGCGAGGACGATCAGCTGTCCATCCTGTCTCCCTGTAGCGCTGTCTTCAGTGTCTCACAGTACGGACATTGCAATTTATTGCCCTGGCAACATCTGCAGTCCTCCTTGCAGCATGCCTAAGGCACGTTCACACAGATGAGCAGGGACCCTGGGCATCTTTCTTTTGGTGTTTTTCAGAGTCAGTAGAAAGGCCTCTTTAGTGTTCCTAGGTTTTCATAACTGTGACCTTAATTGCCTATCATCTGTAAGCTGTTAGTGTCTTAACGACCGTTACACGGGTGCATGTTCATGGTTCATTGAACAAGCATGGGAAACAGTGTTTAAACCCTTTACAATGAAGATCTGTGAAGTTATTTGGATTTTTACGAGTTATCTTTGAAAGAGGGTCCTGAAAAAGGGACGTTTCTTTTAGTTCTGTACAATGTCGAGTGGTGGGGTTGATGGACCAGACTTGGAGGATCCTCCATCATTTAAATCTCCAGATGAGAAACATTTTGTCTTCCCAGTAGATTACTATGGCGATGGACAGAGAGTGGTGGATGAAACATTAACAGTATGTTGCCACATTTACACTGACATCACCCCAGTATAACAGAGCAAGATGGAAACGCAAATAAACAATATCGTCTCTTCTCTGCATTCAAGCAGCCCTTGGCAGCTGATTCTGACCTGGCCAAAGAAATTACAGGAGCGATAGGTAGGCTATTTTTTACAGTCTGGTTTATAGCCGCAGATATGCACCCGTTCTCTGTGGTTGAGAATAGGGGGTTTCAGCACCTCATGAAAGTGCTCGAGCGACGTTAAGAACCTCCTTCTTTTAACCATTTCAGCAAACAGGTAGTACCATCTCTATATAAGCAAACCAATGCAAAAGTTTTTAATTAATTGGCCACTTCAAGACCCAATGCAGTGAAAATACATATTTTCCTGAGTTTAATATATATTTACATACTGAGGTTTTGATAATTCTGTGAAATTGTGAAAATTATGCTAATGACCTTTTAGTGTAAGAGCTGTTTGAAAAGACCGCCTGAAATTTCAGCCTGTTTTGGTGGGATGGAGTTTTGGCCTCTCTGGTGACATCTGAAGGAGGCAGTGTCATGGTGCATTCGTAACCAAGTGGGAATTAGGAATTTAACTCATACGACTGGGATCTTTATGACCGGTCATCACACTCGGAATTCCAACCTTTTAGAGAGCCGACTTTCCGACCTGAAGATCACAGTCATGATTTGACCTCATTTTTTTCCAGAGTTCCCAGTTGTCTTGAATGCACCATAACATCCCAAGCACCCGCTTTCCCACATGGTGACCTCTGACCTCACCTACTAAGGAAATTGCCTCTATTACAGTATTTTTGGCAGTTTAATGCAACAACAAAACATTATTTATGAAGAGCAATTTATTAATGTTTTTTTTTTTTAACACTATACTTGTTTACAAGCGTGATAGCTGTACTTTTGGTTCATATTTGACACAGCTTGTTGGCCATTAGCCTGTCTGCATTTCTCAACAAATTTCAAATTTAGATGAATGCATCCAACTGGTATTTATGACTTCACAACTGCTAAATTCCCACCTCCCACGTAGTTACAAACACAGCATCAGAATGGAATGCCAGGAACATTATGAATGGCATTTATTTTTCCCGCTGTACCGAAACCAAACCCTCACTCCAAAACCGCAATACGTACCGAACCTTGGCTTTGGTGAACCATTACACCCCTGCACACTATGAGTTATTGAAAAATGCAGGATACTGAAATGACATTTGTTTTTTTCTCCTTGCAGCCAGCGCCAGATATAAAATGGGTAGAAAACAGCAAGCCACTTTTCAAAGTGAAGACCCATGTAGCTTCAACAATATACCCTGAAGTATGTCTTCTACCTTCCAACATTAAAACAACTTGTTAAAGCTATTGTAACAAACACCATAAGACATCTGTGTTCTGTATTTCTCTGTCTAGGATCTGCACCTCCACAAGTTCTTCCAGCACTGCCAGCTGATGAGGTCCTCCTCAGAGGGCAACCCAGCAGAACTCATCAAGTATCTTAAGGTGAGAGAGACACTTCTGTTGTGAAGCCTCATTTATGCTATCACTTGGTATTGCTGTCTCTCTGACTTCAACCCTCATAAATTTTAACTTAATTTCCTGCAGGTCATGCTCTCTCTCTCTCTCTCTCTTTGTCTCTCTCTCTCACTCACAACCCTTTCTCTCTTTCTCGCCATCTCTCTCCCTACTTCCCTCCCTTCCCTAGTGCCTGCATGCCATGGAGGCTCAGGTGAACATTCAATTCCTCCCCACTGTGCTGATGCAGCCGTTTTGAGGTGCTCACCACGGCAACCAAAGAAGCTCAAGAAATCGCTGTCAACTCCACCCGAGTCTTGACCCCTGACCCTATGACGTTATCATGATCTGACCCCATGAAATAGTGACCTAGACATAGTCAGAGTTGTGAATGTGAGTTATAAGTCAATTGATTTGAAAAGGCCTTTTTTTCGGTTGTCAAATATAACACAACAGTCACTGTACAGGAGTTTGCTAAACGGCACAAACAGATTTGGGACGAGGTTATTTGAAATGTGTTTATGGAAGCGTTAATGGATGTAGGTTGAGGAAAGTAACCATAATATTCTAACTCTTCAGTGTGATTATACACGTCGTTTCCCAGTGCCATGAGGAAGGACTGGAAAACTACCTGCGCTCTTTTCTGAAGGTAAAAACGTCAGGCATTATACACACACGACAGTCAATAATCATTTTGGGGCTCCCGAATGGCGCTGCGGTCTAAGGCACTGCATCTCAGTGCTAGAGGGGTCACTACAGACACCCAGGTTTGAATCCAGGCTGTATCACAACCGGCTGTGATTTGGAGTCCCATAGGGCGGCGCACAATTGACCAGTGTTGTCCGGGGTAGGCCGTCATTGTAAATAAGAATTTGTTCTTAACTGATTTGCCTAGTTAAATAAAGTTTACATTTAATGAGCAGAATCAATGCCTGATCCTTGCCTTACTGATGAATGTAAAGATGCGTAATGCATTTTCAGTTGAAAGTTACTTCAAGTTCATTCATTTCTCATTTGGGATAATGTTCAACATACCATGGAAAGTGATAATGTGAAGGTTGTGTATTAATACCTATTTCTGTGTTGTGTCCCCAGTATGTGTTTGTGTCTGGGAACTCTGGGACCACTCATGAAGTCCTGGCCACCGCAGTTACAGCCATCCTCAAACAGACAGCAGATTTCAACACCAGCAACAAGCTGCTCAAGGTGTGTGTGTGTGTGTGTGTGTGTGTTTACATCCCCATTAGCTTTTGCAGGAACAGCAGCATGCACACACTTCTTTACTTGTTACGTTCAAGCAAAACATGTACATTCCCATACTGACCAGCAGGTATCACTGCAGCACATGCAACTGAACCAGCCACTTGTTCCTTGAAAGGGAAAGTGGATTCCTTACATTCTTGTGTCGCTAATAAGCATGTTTTGACAGCCCACCATGTTTTCGAAACAATTACTTTTGCGCAGCTTTCTATTGTCAGTACACCCAGGATTCTTGCACACGAAGCCGGTATTATAAAGGCCATATTATAGAACCCATTGATGTTTTTTGATGTTGTCAGACTGTTGATATGATCTTTCTTAGGAAGGATGCATCCCTAATGGCATCGCATTCCCTTTATAGTGCACTACTTTTGACAAGGGCATTATGCAGGCCTCTGGCCCAAGGTAGTGCACTATGAAGTAATAGGGTGGCAATCGGGACGCTATCTAAATGTTTCACAATTGAGCAGTAGGTCCAACTTTTCTGTCCCTCTTCTTCTTTTCTAGTATTCTTGGTTCTTCTTTTAGACAATGGCCAAATCCGTGGCCCAGTACCTCCAGGAGGGCAACAGGATCAAGGTCGGTGCATGTTCTATTCTGAATAGGGGTTTATCTTGTGTCCCACATCGAAAATAGTGCACACACCCACACAAAACAGCCATCCCTGACAAGCCCTCAGGTGGAGGGGAACAGTTAGCATTCTTTCTATGCAAATATTTATCATGTGGCGCTGCAGTGTTACATTTCACACACTCTTTCCTCACTGCAAAAAATGTGGCAATGAACACTTCCTCATTCTACAGATATGCAAAGTTCAGTTGGTGATAAGGATATTCCTGCTTGTACTCCTATCTTGGCAACTGTTTAGAAACAGGCCCAGTAAAATTAAGACTGAAGCCTTTACTGCCTTATTAACTAAGGTTGCATAATATTTACTAGTACATTTGAGGATTTTACAAGTTGTGCACATTTTAGTGAGTCATGTTTCATCTCTTAGGCATCCAGCTATGGTGAAAGAAATCTATTTCTCAATGACCAGAAGAGCACACTTGCTCCTTCCTCCCATCCTATTGGTTAATATAAGATTTGTTTATCTGTAGTTGGGGCGAATCAGAACCACAAATCCACACACTTTATACCCATAGAACATCCATTGAGCTCAATTGGAAAATTGCCTTCCCCCAAGTTATGGTTCAGCCCTTATTGAACTGAATTGTCGCTCGGCCCAGAGGTTCACATGCCCCGGGTCACCATCTTGTCGACATCTATTAATGAGCGTGTTGTGTCCTACCAGATGCCCCGTGCCCAGAGGTTTCCAGACAGTTTCCACCAGGTGCTCCAGTCCTTGCTGCTGTCCATCATGCCTCACATCACCATCCGCCATGTTGAGATCCCAGAGGAGGCCCGCTGTGTCAACCTCAGCCTGGCTGGCTTCATCAAGGTCAGGCCCCCATACATTACCTGAACCATACACTACAAGCCCCCATACATTGCCTGAACTATACACTACAGGCCCCCATACATTAAAGTACCTGAACCATACACTACTTGCCCCCATACATTACAGTACCTGAACCATACGCTAATGGACGGACATAATACAAAATACACTGTTGCTGTTCTGAAAAAGGAATACTGTTGATATTGAGGTCTTCGTTGAAGACCAAACTCCCTTCTGAAACTAGTGATAATGTGTGGTGAATTCAGTGTACGTGTAAGTGAGGTGTTGTATGTGAAAGATGTCCTTGGTGTGCTTAGTTGGTTAGCCCTGGTCTTCTCAATGCCCTGATCTGTGTTTGTCTCCATAGCGCTGTCTGACCTTTATGAACAGAGGCTATGTCTTCAGCCTGGTCAACGACTACATACATGTGTGCCTTCACACTCAAAGAACCCAAGGTACTCGACACCAACAACCGTACCAACCACAGTACCTCTTAAATTGTTGATCATTTTATTATATACACGTGTATTATATAGGTCCTGTACAATAACCTTTCTGCTATTGTTGATCATGTATCATTAATGCAACTTGGGAACTAAAACAGCCTGCTGTACAGGCTTCTATAGACAGTAGATGCACATTGACTGTGGGAAATGTGCCCTACATAGAAAATAAGAGCGTGCTATAAGGGATCATGAATGGTAATAGTATAATTAAACAGGCTACACAGCTGACTACCATAACATAACACAGTATGACCCTGGCAGGTATAATAAAAAGCCTCTAGCAGTCCTTCAACATGCCTACACATTTGATCAACACTATATTATCAGCCTTCCCATATTTGACTAACAAATAAAAATCAACGTGTACATCCATTTTTTTTATTAACCCTCCGATTGCCGGTGGCTCTACAATGTTTTGTCTCTGGGATGATTTTCAATCCCAATCTCAATCATTTGTAGGATGAAAATAAACCATTTGTTTCTGGTCATCTTAAGTTCCAGTACGTGTGTGTTGGTAAAATGATGATTAAATGACTGAACAAATCATTTTAAATGGAACTGTAACTAAGTAAAACTTATACTCTGTTTTATTATATCTGATTAACAATATGAGTTCATAAGAAGGGATTGTAAGACACGGACAAGGAGTAATTAAAGTTAATGAACACCATTCCAACTAGGAAGAAACAAATGGGTTGGGGACTGTGTAAACACATAAGGTCGTTAACCTAGCGTTGAACCTACAGAAACTCCTAGGTTTTCTGTTAATTAGAACTGTCAGCTCAGTGGTGATCGATAATGTTGAGGGGTCAAAAGTTACCTAGGAGTGTGTTAGTAAGTTAGAATGAACTTTTCACCTCACTTTGTCCCGGTCGAGAGGAGGGGATTCTGTTAAAGCAATGAAATGACGTCATGATCTGTATATAAACTGTTGCTCGTGGTTAAGTGTCAGCGCGCTCCGAGAATAAATTCTGTTACCTATTATTGAAAGACTGGTCTGCGTCTATTTTATGCAAACAAGAATATTATAAATTCTCATAAAATAGATTAAGGGTTTTCAATTGATGAAAGCACATTGGCATAATTAAATTACAGTAACTGGGTGTTGTCTTAGGAGTTGTTTTGTAACGCTAGAGCGGTTTGTTGACTGACAGGTCTTGACAGAGATGAAGTTTGACTTCTTGATGACGGTGTGTAACCACGAGCACTACATCCCCTCAACCTGCCCATGGCCTTCGGCCGCACCAAGCTGCAGAGAGTACAGGGTAAGGGGCTCCTAATCTCACGCCATGCTTCTCTGTTATATCAGCCACCATAGAAATAAGTATGAATAGAAAGGGAGTCACCATTCAAGTCAATGATGACATAGTGGGTGGATTGGCATCCATTTTGAGTGTACCCATGCCTAGAAGGCAAGTCAGGAAGTGTACCCGTTAATCTGTGCTGTGATTTGTTGAGTCAACTCAACTGGCATTAGAAAAAATCAATTCCATTGCATGAGCCACATCAGTTAGCATCATTTGAATGAACATTCTACATTGCCATGGCAATCCAGCATCCGTTGATAGAACATTCCAAAATACCATGGACATGCTTGCATCCCAATACCAGACAGCCATTGTGAGTATACAGTACCAGTCAATTGCCAGGGTTAGAGCTTCCAAGTCCGTTCTGTTCATTCTCATTTCTAGGCGTGCCATACACAACCATCTATTACTGAGGTGCATAACTCAGGCCTTGTTCTGCAGTTTGTGCTGGTTTTCCTTTCTCCCTGGTCACTTAAAGGGAAACTTCACCACTTTTCAACCTTATATTCATCCTCAATATGAGTTTGAAAAGTGGTGAATTTCCCCTTTAATGTATCAATTAATGTAACTGATGGAAAAAATGTACTTGCAGTACAAGGACCCTTGAGGATCAAGTCTAATACAGAGCAGACCATGTGGAGTCTAGCAAAAGGGGGGTTGTTAAATTAATTATATGAATGATATTTACCAAAGCCACAGTATATTCTTGTAATAGTACTGCATGCTATGTTCATTTATTTTACTCATTTGTTTCTCCTCCCTCTTGTTTTGCTTGTGGTTGTCAGATTTTATTTCGTACGCGACGGAGCTTTTTGGCACAGTAGGTGCCATGTTTGAGTCGGCATGCAACTGAGTCGGCATGCAACTAACCCACTTCTGCTACCTCCTTCTATCCAGGAAACTCCTAAACTCTTCATGATTGCTAAAATCCGAACCGCCTGCTTGGACCAATGTTTTGTTGTGGCCTGGAGATTGTCACACTTGCTGTCTTTGAACGAGGAAATCTAATTACTTTTCTCTGTTTGATGTTTTGACTGATGATTTCAGACGAGGGGAGAGTATTTATTGCTGCCGCTGCATGAGGGACTGCTGCCATACATTCTCTCTCTATTCCTCTCTTCCATTTTCTCTCTCTCCCTTCCTCTCTTCTCTCTTGTTGGCTGCTTTTCCTTCATTCTAGTCCAACTCATCCCAAACCATCTCAATTGGGTTGAGGTCGGGTGATTTGTGAAGGCCAGGCCATCTGATGCAGGACTCCATCACTCTCCTTCTTGGTCAAATAGCCCTTACACAGCCTGGAGGTGTGTTGGGTCATTGTCCTGTTGAAAAACAAATGATAGTCCCACTAAGCGCAAACCAGTCGGATAATGTATTGCTGCAGAATGCTGTGGTAGCCATGCTGGTTAAGTGTGCCTTGAATTCTAAATAAATCACAGATAGTGTCACCAGCAAAGCAACCCCACACCACCTCCTCCATGCTTCACGGTGGGAACCACACATGCGGAGATCATCCGTTCACCTACTCTGCGTCTCACAAAGAAATGGATATTGGAACCAAAAATCTCACATTTGGACTCAGCAGACCAAAGGACAGATTTCCACCAGTCTAATGTCCATTGCTCGTGTTTCTTGGCCCAAGCAAGTCTCTTCTTATTGGTGTCGTTTAGTAGTGGTTTCTTTGTAGCAGTTCGACCATGAAGGCCTGATTCACGCTGTCTCTTCTGAACAGTTGATGTTGAGATGTGTCTGTTACTTGAACTCTGTGAAGCATTTATTTGGGCTGCAATCTGAGTTAACTCTATTGAACTTATCCTCTGCAGCAGAGGTAACTCTGGGTGAGCCAGTTTCATCATAGCGCTTGATGGTTTTTGCAACTGCGCTTGTTCTTGAAATTGTATGGATTGTCTTAAATTAATGATGCTGTCATTTGAGTTTGATTAGATTTTAACAGGGACAGTGCACATTAATCAATGTTTCAGTAGAAGTGCCGGTTTTAGCCAGCCGGCTAATTTTCAACCGCAGTCTCTGGGCAGGTTATTAAAAACAATTACAATATAGACAATCATTGAGCAGTGAGCACACGCAGAGCAACATAGGACAAGCAAGACATAGCATACAGACAGAGCAACATAGAACAAAAAGCAGAAAGACAAAATTCATAAAAGCAACAAAAGCAACACACCTCACAAGCTATAGACAACATGGAAAGCGACAATACACAGCTAGGGATTATGTTCACAAATCAAAAAAATTCAAGCATTTTGTGAAAGTGTGATATGTGGTGGAGGTATGTGTGTCTGATGGCAGTGTATTCCAGACATGGGAAGCTCTCACAGAGAAAGTGAATTTACTAAATGTGCTTTTCCTTAGGGGAACTATACAGTCACCTCTCATGGCAGACCTTGTGGGTCTGCTACCATATGTTTGGGTTTTCTGTTTAACAAAAATACTGAGTGGAGGGGGAGCCAGGCCATTTAGGATCTTGAATACAAGACATGCGTTGGTGTATTGCACAAGATTTTCCCAACTCAGGAGCCTATGCTTTCTGAGGATGTAACAGTGATGATGGCTATTGGGCTTCCTATCAAGCACTTTGAGAGCCTGTTTGTAGACAGACTGAATAGGTTTTAATGTTGTACAGCAAGTTTGGGCCCAACTAGTCAAGCAGTATGTTAAGTGGGGGAGTATCATAGATTTGAAGTACAGTTTTACTACCTCTGTAGTCAAACAATTTCGTATAAATCGGAAATTAGCTAGGTTGAATTTGGTTATTTTGAATTTGTTTTTTCACATGCTTTTTAAAAGAGAGGTTGGAATCGAGTATGATGCCAAGGTACTTAAAATCAGATACCACCTGGAGCTTCTCCCCTGGCTCAGTAGCATCTGTTGCCCTCTTTGTGAAGAACATGCAAACAGTTTTTTCACATTGAGATGCAAACACGAGTCACTGTCCCACTTTGTAACCTGGACCATTACAGTAGTGAGTTCTCGTGCAGCTTGTTGTTTGCTCTTTGCATGCACATATATCACTGTATCATCTGCATACATTTGAACTTCAGACCCAGTACAGACAGAAGGCAGATCATTAACGTACAGGCTGAACAGGAGGGGCCCCAGTATTGACCCTTGGGGCACGCCCACATCATAGCTAAGAGTGAGCGACAGCTCATTGCTCACTCTGACACACTGAGTTCTGCCTTCAAGGTATGATTTCATCCATCTCAAGGCATTGGGGGAAAAGTTGGACTTGGACAATTTTGTGATGAGAATCTCATGGTTAACAGTATCAAAATGTATCTTTGCTTATTTGAGCTGTTCTTGCCATGATATGGACTTAGCCCTATTTGGTAAAAGACCATCTTCTATATACCACCCCTACCTTGTCACAACACAACTGATTGGCTCAAACGCATTAAGAAGGAATGATATTCCACAAATGAACTCTTAACAAGGCACACCTGTTAAATGCATTCCATTTGACTACCTCATGAAGCTGGTTGTGAGAATGCCAATAGTGTCCAAAGCTGTCATCAAGGCAAAGGGTGGCTACTTTTAAAGAATATCAAATATATTTTACTACATATGTGTTATTTCATAGTTTTGATTTATTCACTATTATTCTACAATGTAGAAAATAGTCCAAATAAAGAAAAACCCTTGAATGAGTAGGTGTGTCCAAACCTTTGACTAGTACTGTACATCAAAACATATACAATTACATGTAGAAAGTGTTCATGGTCTCATAGGTGTTTCTCTGCTTTCCCTGGTTAGAAGGTGGTGGTGTTTCCCTGGTTAGAAGGTGGTGGTGTTTCCCTGGTTAGAAGGTGGTGGTGTTTCCCTGGTTAGAAGGTGGTGGTGTTTCCCTGGTTAGAAGGTGGTGATGTTTCCCTGGTTAGAAGGTGGTGGTGTTTCAGATTTGTGAACATAATCCCTTTCTCTGATTTCCCTGGTTAGAAGGTGGTGGTGTTTCAGATTTGTGAACATAATCCCTTTCTCTGATTTCCCTGGTTAGAAGGTGGTGGTGTTTCAGATTTGTGAACATAATCCCTTTCTCTGATTTCCCTGGTTAGAAGGTGGTGGTGTTTTGCATTGGAGAAAAATGTTGCAGAGTCCATGTGTTCAACATGTGATGTTGTCGCATTTCTCCCTGTAATTTGTCAGGCATGTCATTCCATGAGTGAAACAGGATATCTACCATGTCACTTGAATGCTACCATTCAGTCGCATGTTAAAGAGATTGGTTGATTGAAATCATAGATGCGCCCCTATATATTTAAGCAGGGCAGACTGCACCTGTTGCTAGTACCCGTGTGTATTTCCTATACATTGGGTATTGGGACGGTGACATATTCTTTGATTTGGCTCTGTACTTCGGATTTGAAATTATACAATTACTATGAGGTTAAAGTGCAGAATGTCAGCTTTAATTTGAGGGAATTTTCATCCATATCAGGTGAACAGTTCAGAAATCACAGCTCTTTTTATACAAAAGTGTAGTGCTTGGTCACATATTCATAGCACGCAGTGACTACATCAAGCTTGGTGAATCTACAAATTAGTTGGATGCATTTACTGTTTTGTTTTGGTTGTGTTTCGAATTACTTTGTGGTAAATTAGAAATGAATGGCAAAGAATGCATTGTGTCATTTTGGGGTAATTTGTTTGTGTAAATAAGAATAGAATATGTTTCTGAACACTTCTGCATTCATGTGTATTCTACCATGATTACAGATAGTCCTGAATGAATCGTGAATAATGATGAATGAGAAAGTTACAGACGCACATAGATCATACCCCCAAGACATTCTAACCTCTCATCATTTCAATAACAGGGGAGGTTATCTTTGGGGGGGTATGATATTTATGCCTCTAACTTTCTCACTCATCATTATTGACAGTTTATTCAGGATTATCCGTAATCGTGGTAGCATCCACAATAATGTAGATGTGTTTAGAAACATATTATATTGTTATTTACAATAAAAATTGCTCCAAAATGACACACTACTTTATTTTCTATTGACTACAAAATAATGTGAAACACAACCAAAACAAACAAAATCCAACTAGTTTCTAGATGCACAAGCTTGATGTGGGGTGGCAGGGTAGCCTAGTGGTTAGAGCGTTGGACTAGCAAGTTCAAACCCCCGAGCTGACAAGGTACAAATCTGTCGTTCTGCCCCTGAACAGGCACTTAACCCACTGTTCCTAGGCCGTCATTGAAAATAAGAATTTGTTCTTAACTGACTTGCCTAGTTAAATAAAGGTAAAATAAAAATAATTTTTAAAAATCATTGTGTGCTATGAATATTGGACCAAATACTACAAGCTTTACTACTTTAATACACATGAATTTGTTCTAATATTTTTGGTTCCCTAAAATGGAGGGACTGTGTACAAAATGTGCTGTAATTTCTAAACAGTTCATGGATATGGATGAAAGTCTGCGCTTTAAATTAAGTTGACACTCTGCACTTTAACTTTATAGTCATTGTATAAAATCCAAAGTTCTGGAGTACTGAGCCAAAACAACAAAACATGTGTCACTATCCCAATACTTTTGGAGCTCACTGTAGTGCACTGCTTTTGGCCAGGAAATAGGCTGTGATTAAGGACATGACCTAACCATGTTGACCATTGACCCCAGACCATAGCCTGGAGTCTGCGCTGACGGAGGAGTACTGTAAGAACCACTTCCTGGTGGGTCTGCTGCTTAGGGAGGTGGCCGAGGCCCTGCAGAGGTCAGACAGCTAGCAGTGGCCGAGCTGAAGAACCTGCTTATCAAACACGCCATGGATGACCGTTACACCCAGAACAAGGTGAGGAGGAAGTGGAGACAGACAGACAGACAGACAGCTACACCCAGAATGAGGTGAGGGGGTGACGGCAGACCTGCCAACCTGCACGCATTTTGCGTACCATACATGCAATTTGACGTCAAAGCACGCCTGTAAGAAAAACAACCCAAATTACGCAACAGTAGGATTCTATTTGGCACATTGTGGTTTTTGACTCATCCATCTGAAGTTGGAGCTGAGCCAATGAAAACAACTTGGGCAAGGAGAAATATCTCTAGCTTACCGCTCCAGCCTGCCCCCCCCCTGTAGTTGTACTATTTTCCTCCCTCAAGCTGGATGGTAGCTCTCCACTTCGTCCATTAATACACTGATGTATAAGGAAAAAGGGCACAGAAAAAAAGGGGAATTAACTGTTTTCCAAATACATTTTCCTCAATTGTATGTGTTAGTCAAGCACATTGCCACTATTATTTTGTAGTTATGCCACTATTATTTTGTAGTTATGCCACTATTATTTTGTAGTTAGCTCCTGGAGTGAGGAGTGTTCACTGTCTCTCCTGAATCAAGATAAGAAAGTCGTCTGTTATGCAAATCCATACTGTATCAGCCTTGTAGATGCAAATAGTCACTGGTAGCCAAGCTTTGCGATAAAGGCCAGCTTTCGAATAGTGTACCTCTCATAATACAGTAGATACAGAATAAAACAATGAATAAAAGTCCCATGATGGTAGTGACTGTCCATTACTGCTTATCACTTACTAACCATCATTTATTCACTTTACTTTACTTTAGTAAAATACTTCAGTTGTTGTGTTTATTACATTTGTTTTATTAGATGACTTTATTATTTTATTCAGGGTCTCATCTCTATAGAGCTGCTGCCTTATGCTGTCTGACAAAAACACTATTTTGTAGTTCTTCAAAGTAAATAATGCATACTTTTCTCACTGCTGAATACCACCTATCAATCACTTTGATCATGTATAGTGGCCTGTTGGAATCTACAGCGCCCTACTAAGTTGCACAGTTCATGTGTTAGTCAAGCACATTGCCACTTATTTTGTAGTTAGCTCCTTAGCTTAGGCATCATTACGACAAAGGTGGTTAGCTACAGTGTTTATCCGACGTCTGCATGGGCCGTGCGGCGTTTACGGGTATACGGCCTCTGCAGAACCCATGGGATTTATGCAATTAATGACAGCTATAACTTGAGATTGTTGGAAAACCTGTCAAATTATAATAACTTAATTATTAACTTGATGTTACTCTATTCATCCCCCCCTTCTGCATGTCAGAACCAGCAGGCCCGGATCTGTATGCTGTACCTTCAACAGCTTGAGCTGCTCAACCAGAACCTCAAGCAGCTGTCTGCCCAGCGACACACCTCCAGCCCTGGCCTGGGCTTCACCGTGAGTCCCTCCACCCCTGGAGGTCCTGACTTACTCTAGCTAGTCTCATGATATATCAATCATATATTGACGTTTTGGAGTTTTAACTGAAAATGTTAATTGGTATTTCAGTTAGTTTCCTGAATTTACTGAAATGAAATTGATCCCAACCCTATGGTTGTCCCTTGCTTTTGCAGGGTTCCAGAGATGACTTGAGATCAACCAGCTCGATGGACAGCCGCAGGACCAGCACGGCCGTCGATAAAGACCACGGTCAGTGGGACATCTGTCCTCAATGTGTTAACCCCTCATCGCTGTGTGTTTGTCTGTACGGTAGAGCAGGTGAGCAGACCCATTAGAACGGCATCATGTCCCATCAAAATGTTGCTCTGATGTTTTTGAACCAAAACATCAGAGCAATAATACATTATTGTCCATTTGGTTAGAACAGAAATTCTCCTTCTGCTTTTTTCCCCAAACCCACACACCACAGGAGGCTGGTGAGGGGAGGACGTGTGGAATGGAGTAAGTAAATGGAACAGTATTAAATACATGGAAACCAGAGGATCTCTTGACACCATCTGTTTCATACAATTCCATCCAACCCGTCCTCCCCAATTAAGGTGCCACACACATCAAGAAGCACAGGGTCAACCACAGTGCAGTGCCTATATTTTTGCTGTTAAATGGCTTGCTCGAGGGCAGAATGGTAGTGTTAGTAATGACATAAGAGGCCCATTCAATCTCCATTTATTCTGTATCACCTGGCCTGGGGCTTGAACCAGCAACCTTTCTAACCAGTCCACCTCTATAACCTCTGGGCTACCTACCGCCCACAAAATGTATTTGAGAAGCTATGTAAACATGTTTCTTTGTTCTCCCCAGGTCCAGGAAATCAGAATGGCCACCCGGTGAGGAGGGAGGACTCCAGAGGATCTCTGTTCATAGACTCTGGCACTCCAGACAGCTTTGAGGTACGAGACAGAGGGAGGGTGGTGGATTGGCCAATACAAATGAAACAGAAGCAGAGGTGGTGTCCTAAATGGCACCCTATTCCCTATATAGTGCACTACTTTTGACCAGGGCCCATAGGGTAGTGCACTATAACGGGACTAGGATGCCATACGGGACACAACCAGAGAGAATGCCCTGGGCATTGTTCAGTAGGGAACATCGTAGCAACAGTCAAATATTGAATTTGATGTTTCACATCCTGCTCTTTTTAAAAATAAACATGGTTCTTATACCATGTTTTCTCACTCTGTGGTCAGACAGAGAGGGAGAGAGAGACAGAGAGACAGCAGCCTCATCTCTGTTGTTGTTTTTCCGGTCACATATTGACGCTTGGGTCTTTCTCAAACACTTGAAGGCCGTTATATACTATAACTGTTGGTTCACATAGTTAAAAAGATACTATCCAGTGTCTTGACTCTGTGTCAGCGTTCTAGAAACATGTTGGATTGAGATCAGACGAAGAAAACCAGTCATGTAATAAGACAAGAGCAGATGTCACTCTGCTTTCAATCATCCTTTTTCTTACTCATGGTACGACTGAGTGCCACACTCAGCTTCTAATGATTATATTTCTTACTATGTGGTATGAATTAAAGCCACTTGTTCTCAATTGTGTTTTTTCTTCCTCTGTGGTGTTTTTCACTCAGCTTCACAGAAGGGGCACTGAGGTGAGACAAACAGACAGAGAGAGCCTGATCTCATGTTTTTCCCCCCCCGACAGATATTGTCCGATTTTGTTTTCGAAATGTAACGTATGATTTTATTTTGAAAGTTTACATTTAGGATTGTATTTAAGAGAGAGGAGGGTTGATACTGCCATGTTTTCTTCCTCTGTGGTGTATTGTCCTCCAGCTTCACCGGCGGGGCTCCACTATGAGCAGCAGTACTACTCTCCCTCCCATAGGCAGACTGGGCCACTATGAAATCAAAGGACTGCTGCTGTGTTTTCTTCACATCATCAGGACCATCTCGGAAGGTCAGCCAACACAACATTACATACGCCTATAGCACTGTATTATACTATAGGATTATCCAGAGATCCTATGAAATTATTTATTGTTAAAGAATTATTATTGAGTTGTATATGTAATTCTATGGTAATGTATGTATCTCTATGGACAGCAACACAGTTGCTTTTTTTAGTACTGTGTAGATCTGTACCTAAAATGGTTTTATGATACATACCTAGATACTGTATGAATACTTTATATTATATGTTGTTTTTTTCCCTATATTATACAGGCATAATAACAGAATATATCTACACATTTTCATTGGCTCCCTCATTTGTAGAATTTCTGACTTATGTTGTTTTAGCGGACATGGGTAACATTCCAAATGACACTGGCCTGGTCATTGTGTAATTGTTTCCTGTTGGCCTGCTTGGTGACTCAGTGTCTATCTCTCTCCTGTTGTGTCTCTGTCTCTAGACACACTGCTGGCCTACTGGAACAAGGTCAACCCTCAGGGCATCATCAACTTCCTCAGTCTACTGGAGTGAGTACACACAACCTCTGAGTGGATGCAGGATTACAATAGATTATATTCTACAGTGCCTTCGGAAAGTATTCAGACCCCTTGACTTTCCACATTTACCTTACACACTTATCTTACAGCCTAAAGTGGATGAAATAAAACATTTTCCTCAATCTATACAAAATAACCCATAGTGTCAAAGCGAAAACAGTTTTGTTTTCATATTTATGAAAAATTAAAAATAAATATACAAGTATTCAGACCCTTTGCTATGAGACTTGAAATTGAGCTCAGGTGCATCCTGTTACCATTGATCATCCTTGAGATGTTTCTATAACTTGGAGTCCACCTGTGGTAAATTCATTTGATTGGACATGATTTGGAAAGGCACACACTGGTCTATATAAGGTCCCACAGTTGACATTGCATGTCAGAGCAAAAACCAAGCCATGAGGTCGAAGGAATTGTCTGTAGAGCTCCGAGACAGGATTGTGTCGAGGCACAGATCTGGGGAAGGGTACCAAAACATTTCTGCAGCATTGAAGATCCCCAGGAACACAGTGGCCTCCATCATTCTTAAATGGAAGACATTTGAAACCACCAAGACTCTTCTTAGATCTGGCCCCCTGGCCAAACTGAGCAATTGGGAGAGAAGGGCCTTGGTCAGGGTGGTGACCAAGAATCCGATGGTCACTCTTCTCTGTGGAGATGGGAGAACCTTCCAGAAGGACAACCATCTCTGCAGCACTCCACCAATCAGGCCCTATGGTAGAGTGGCCAGACAGAAGCCACTTCTCAGTAAAAGGCACATGACAGCCTGCTGGCCTGAATGCCAAACGTCACGTCTGGAGGAAACCTAGCTCCATCCCTACGGTAAAGCAAGCATGGTAGTGGCAGCATCATGCTGTGTGGATGTTTTCCAGAGGCAGGAACTGGGAGACTAGTCAGGATCGAGGGAAAGCTGAACAGAACAAAGTACAGAGATCCTTGATGAAAACCTGCTCAGGACCTCGGACTGGGGCGAAAGTTCACCTTCCAACAGGACAACGACCTTAAGCACACAGCCAAGACAACGCAAGAGTGACTTTGGGACAAGTCCCTGAATGTCCTTGAGTGCCCCAGTCAGAGCCTGAACTTGAACCCAATCAAACATCTCTGGAGAGACCTGAAAATAGCTGTGCGGCAACACTCCCCATCCAACCTGAATGGGAGAAACTCCCCAAATACAGGTGTGCCAAGCTTGTAGCGTCATTCCAAAGAAAAAAAACCTGTTTAAAAACCTATTGCTTTTTTATTATTAACCAGAGTGTCGATTGACGAGGGGGAAAAAACTATTTATTTTTAGAGTAATTCTGTAACTAAACAAAAAAAGTCAAAGGAGTCTGATTTACTTTCCGAATGCAATGTATTGAGGGTGTGTTCATAAATTCACTCTGGAGTTCGAGTGCGCTCAGAGCGTGCTCTCGTCGTTCGTAAATTCATTGTTCTCAGATTGTGCATTCGTAAATTCAGTTTTAGTCGGATTGTTCGTTCGTAAATTCAAAGCGTTTCGATCTTGGAGCGTTCAGAGCGCACACTGGACACTGGCCAAGGAGTCGGGTTGATCCAAGCGTTCTGACCTCACAACAGCAGTCAAGCATTTCGCTACACCCGCAATAGCATCTGCTAAACACGTGTATGTGACCAATCTGATTTGATTTGCAGCACCCAAGCTAACTGGCTAAAGTTGGCTAGCTTGCTAGCTACTTCCAGACACAAATGAGAGAATACGTCACTCTGACCATTTTACTCACCCTAGCACCCTGGCTGGTTAGGCTGTTTTCATGTTAGCATTGGTGACTGTGTTATGTCAACCATTTCATTCAGTTTTTTGGCCGATGTTTACTTTCACCTGTCATAACAACCGAGTTTAAGATTACACACCCTGAGCTGTAGTTACAGTGAAGCCCTAAAACTTGTCAATTGTCACATTAAAAAGTCTGTGTTTGTGAACAGGCAGCCATTTGTCAACAAAGACATGTTATTCATTGCAAGTTAGATAGAATTACAGCCTTAGGACATACAGTCGAAGTCAGAAGTTTACATACACCAGCAAAATATTTAAACTCAGTTTTTCATAATTCCTGACATGTAATCCTAGTAGCCTTCTACAAGGTTCCCAAAATAAGTTGGATGAATTTTGGCCCATTCCTCCTGACAGAGCTGGTGTAACTGAGTCAGGTTTGTAGGCCTCCTTGCTTGCACACGCTTTTTCAGTTCTGCCCACAGATTTACTATAGGATTGAGGTCAGGGCTTTGTGATGGCCACTCCAATACCTTGACTTTGTTGTCCTTAAGCCAATTTGGCCACAACTTTGGAAGTATGCTTGGGGTCAATGTCCATTTGGAAGACCCATTTGCGACTAAGCTTTAACTTCCTGACTGATGTCTTGAGATGTTGCTTCAATATACCCACGTAATTTTCCATCCTCATGATGCCATCTATTTTGTGAAGTGCACCATTCCCTCCTTCAGTAAAGCACCCCCACAACATGATGCTGCCACCCCTGTGCATCACGGGTTGGGATGGTGTTCCCCCTTTTTCTTCCTCATTATGGCCAAACCGTTCTATTTTTGTTTCATCAGACCAGAGGACATTTGAAAAAAGTACGATCTTTGTCCCCATGTGCAGTTGCAAACGGTAGTCTGGCTTTTTTATGGTGGTTTTGGAGCAGTGGCTGCTTCTTTGCTGAGCAGCCTTCCAGGTTACATCGATATAGGACTCGTTTTACTGTGGATATAGATACTTTCGTACCTGTTTCCTCCAGCATCTTCACAAGGTCCTTTGCTGTCTTCCAAGACCTCAGAAAAAAATGTATAGACCTCCACAAGTCTGGTTCATCCTTGGGATAAATTTCCAAACACCTGAAGGTACCACGTTCAGCTGAACAAACAATAGTACGCAAGTATAAACACCATGGGACCACGCAGCCGCCTTACCGCTCAGGAAGGAGACACGTTCTGTCTATTTGCACACCACTAAGTCAACTATGTAATTTTTTAAAATTTTATTTAACTAAGCAAGTCAGTGAAGAACCCATTCTTATTTTCAATGACGGCCTAGGAACAGTGGGTTAACTGCCTGTTCAGGGGCAGAACGACAGATTTGTACCTTGTCAACTCGGGGGTTTGAACTTGCAACCTTCCGGTTACTAGTCCAACCACTAGGCTACCCTGCCGCCCAATGAACAAGACTAGTAATGAACAAGACTATTATTAATAACATTATACCACCCCTCTTAAAATCTCTTTCAGGACGTGCCTGGTGCAGTTCTGCTATGTTGGAAAGAGGAACATTGGGAGGTAGGATGATGTTTGGATTCTGTACTGCACTAATAGGTAGGGCTACTAATTCTGTCCTAAACAGGTACATGGTACATGTGTCTCTGTGTGTTCTTTGCTAGTCAAATAAATTATATAATGGTCATTGTCCCACACCCATCTTGAGACTTGGAGGTCAAAGCTTGTTATTCCTTTTTCATATTTGTTCCTTGTTCCTTGCTAATATATTATGTCATTGTTTATGTGCCTACTCTTATCTTTAGGTATGTCTCTAAGTCTGGCTTATCAAGTTTTAATAAGTTTTAATGTGTACAAGTACAATGAAATGCCTTTCTTGGAAGCTCCAAACCCAACAATGCAGTAATCACTATCAATGTTAGTTGAAAATAACATAAAGTAGAAGAAAAACACACAAACAGTAAGAACTAAGAAGAGCATGAGAAAGTATAAAGATACAGAGCCTTCAGAAAGTATTCACACCCCTTGACTTTTTCCACATTTTGTTGTGTTACAGCCTGAATTTAAAATTGATCTAATTTAGACTTTTTTTTCACTGGCCTACACACAATACCCCTTAATGTCAAAGTGTAATTATGTTTTTCAAAATTGTAACAAAATAATGAATTCATGAAAAGCTTAAATGTCTTGATTCAATAACTATTCAATCCCGTTTGTTATGTCAAGCCTAAGTAGGTTCAGGAGTACAAATGTGCTTAACAAGTCACATAATAAGTTCCATGGACTCATTCAGTGTGCAATAGTGTTTAACATGATTTTTGACTACCTGTCACGAGAATTAGGTTCTCAATGTTTATACCCCAATTCAATTTAATGACTCTGTCTGCAACCAGGATTTGTAAGATACTGGTTGGAATGAAAACAGACAGAGGCCCAGTCCACAATAGTCAAATGTTTATTCACGGGAACATTCTGGCGTGCACAGTACAAAGACCTTCATTTTATAGTGACACACATACTTACACACAAAACATTAGTTATCATACGCCCACACTGTCCTGTTACCCAGCCGACGTAGGGAGAGACCCTGGGAAGTCCTCAGTGCCGAGACGCTGGGAAGTTCTCAGTGCCCCAGCCAAGGTCGGCCCCGAATCTTGCTCAGACAGACAATCTTATCAAGACACTAGATATATTGTCAACAAACATTAATTCTGACTACGAACTACACTCTCAGATATAATTCTACTGACTAAATCACATACAGCATTAAAATAGTCTAATGATGCTAATCAATTTCATACTATCATAAGGTTTCAGAGTTATGGTCTCCGAGGGTAATATTCTAAACATTCTCACACTACCTCATCTCTGTACCCCACACATACAATTATCTGTAAGGTCCCTCAGTCAAGCAGTGAATTTCAAACACAGATTCAACCACAAAGACCAGGGAGGTTTTCCAATTCTTCACAAAGATGGTCACCTATTGGTAGATTTTTAAAAAAAGCAGACATTGAACATCCCGTTGAGCATGGTGATGTTATTAATTACTCTTTGGATGTTGGGTCAATACACCCCAGTCACTACAAAGGTCCAGCTGTGCTTCCAAACTCAATCTCGTCATTCGCATGCAGTAAAGACAGAGACACAGGGGACGCAGATCCGGGAAATCACTGGAGAATAAACTGTATGACATCTGTTTAAGACAATCTTACCAACGGGACATTAAACACTGTCAAATCTTACGTTTCACCGAGTCGTGGCTGATCGATGACACAGATAATATACAGTTGGCTGGGTTTTCCGTGATTCGGCAGGACCGAACAGCTACATCCGGTAAGTTGAGGGTGGTGGTGTGTGTCTATTTGTCAATAACAGCTGGTACGCAATGTCTACATTATCTACCAAGAGAGTTTTCATCTATATTTTTCATGGCCGTCTATTTACCACCACAAACCGATGCTGGCACTTAGACGGCACTCAATGAGCTGTATAAGGCCATAAGCTAACACCTCCAGACGAGCTTCAATGCCATACAACACTCCTTCCGAGGCCTCCAACTGCTTTTAAATGCAAGTAAAACTAAGTGCATGCTCTTCAACCGATTGCTGCCCGCACCCTCACGCCCGACTAGCATCACTAATCTGGACGGTTCTGACCTAGAATATGTGGACAACTACAAATACCTAAGTGTCTGTTTAGACTGTAAACTTTCCTTCCAGACTCACATTAAGCATCTCCAATACAAATTAAATCTAGAATCGGCTTTATATTTCGCAACAAAGCCTCCTTCACTCACGCCGCCAAAAATATTATCGTAAAACTGACTATCCTACGATCCTTCGGCGATGTCATTTACAAAATAGCCTCCAACTCTACTCAGCAAATTGGATGTAGTCTATCACAGTGCCATCCGTTTTGTCACCAAAGCCCCATATACTACGCACCACTGCGACCTGTATGATCTCGTTGGCTGGCCCTCACTACATATTCGTCGCCAAACCCACTGGCACCAAGCCATCTAAGTCTATGCTAGGTAAAGCCCCGCCTTATCTCAGATCACTGGTCACCATAGCAACACCCACCCGTAGCACGAGCTCCAGCAGGTATATTTCACTGGTCATCCCCAAAGCCAACACTTCCTTTCGCCGCCTTTCCTTCCAGTTCTCTGGTGCCAATGACTGGAGCGAATTGCAAATATCGCTGGAGTCTTATATCTCCCTCTCTAACTTTAAGCATTAGCTGTCCGAGCAGTTCACCGGTCACCTGTACTGAGCCAATCTGTAAATAGCACACCTAACTACTTCATCCCCATATTGTTACTTGTCCTCTTACTCTTTTGCACCCTAGTATCTCTACTTGCACATCATCATCTGCACATCTATCACTCCAGTGTTAATGCTAAACTGGAATTATTTCGCATCCATGGCCTATTTATTGCCTTACCTCCCTACTCTTCTACATTTGCACACACTGTACATATATTTCTGCCTTGTGCTATTGACTGTACATTTGTTTGTAACTCTGTTATTTTGTCAAACTGCTTTTCTTTATCTTGGCCAGGTCGCAGTTGTACATGAGAACTTGTTCTCAACTGGCCTACCTGGTTAAATAAAGGTGAATTAAGCAAACAAGAAAATGATCATCCAGAAGTGGCGTTCCTAGTAACCAGGGACTTTAATGCAGGCGAACTTAAATTTGTTTTACCAAATTTCTACCAGCAGGTCACGTGCATTCAGAGGGTAAAAAATTCTAGACCACCTTTACTCCACACACGGAGATGTGTACAAAGCTCTTCCTCACCCTCCATTTGGCAAATCTGACCATAATTCAATCATCCTGATTCCTGCGTACAAGAGAGAACTAAAGAAATACCAGTGATTCAATCAATACGGAAGTAGCCAGATGACGCTGATGCTATGCTACAGGACTGTTTTTCTAGCACAGACTGGAATATGTTCCAGGTATCATCCAATAGCATTGAGGAGTATACCACCTCAGTCACCTGCTTCATCAATAAATGCATCGACGACATCGTCCCAACAGTGACCGTAGGTACATTTACCAAACAGAATCCATTATAGGCAACATCCGAGCTAAAGGCTAGAGCTGCCGCTTTCAAGGAGCGGGACACTAATCCGGATGCTTATAAGAAATCCCGCTATGCCCTCAGACGAACCATCAAACAGGCAACACATCAATACAGGGCAACGATGGAATGCTACTACACTGGCTGGGAGGTTCGTCGGATGTGGCAGGGCTTGCAATCTATTACAGACTACAAAGGGAAACCCACCCGTGAGCTGCACAGTGATGCGAGCCTACCAGACGGGCTAAAAAAAAATGTTTGCACACTGATCCTCAACACGGGTCCCCTCAGGGGGTGCATGCTTAGTCCCATCCTGTACTCCCTGTTTACCCACGACTGCGTGGCCAAGCACGACTCAAACACCATCATTAAGTTTGCTGATGACACACCAGTGGTAGGCCTGATCACCGACAGGGAGTAGGTCAGAGACCTGGCAGTGTGGTGCCAGGACAACAACCTCAATGTGAGCAAGACAAAGGAGCTAACCGTGGACTACAAGAAAAGGAGGGCCTGCCTCCATTCACATCGACAGGACTGTAGTGGAGCGGTCGTGAGTTCCTTGGTGTCCACATCCCCAACAAGCTATCATGGTCCAAACACACCAAGACAGTCTTGAAGAGGGCACTATGGCTTTTCCCCCTCAGGAGACTGAAAAGATATGGCATGGGTCCCCAGATCCTCAAGAAGTTCTACAGCTGCACCATTGAGAGCATCCTGACCGGTTGCATCACCGCCTGGTATGGCAACTGGTCGGCATCTGATGGTAAAGCACCACAGATGTTAGTGCATATGGCCCATTACATCACTGGGGCAATGCTTTCTGCCATCCAGGACCTATATACTAGGTGGTGTCAGAGGAAGGCCCAGAAAATTGTCAAAGACTCCAGTCACCCATGTCATAGACTGTGCTGTCTGCTACCACACGGAAATTGGTACCGGAGCACCAATTCTAGTTCCAAAAGGCTTCTTAATAGCTTCTACCCCAACCTATAAGACTGCTGAACAATTAATCAAATGGCCATCTGGACTATTTGCATTGTTACACCCCCCCCCCCCCCCCCCCTTGTTTTTACACTGCTGCTGCTCACTATTTATTATGTATGCATAGTATCTTTACTCTTACCTATATGTACAAATTACCTTGACCCACCTGTACCCCCGCACATTGACTCTGTACTGGTACCCCCTGTATCTAGCCTCGATATTGTTATTTGTGTTCCTTGAATTCTTTTAACTTGTTTTAGTAAATATTTTCTTAACTGCGTTGTTGGTTAAGGGCTTGTAAGTAAGCATCTCACCATAACAATAATTCACCACCTGTTGTATTCGGGGCATGTGACATATAAAATGTGATTTAATTATATGACTGCTTCACCAGTGGAGTCGCGGTGACTTTTAGAAGCTGTGAAAATGTTCAAATTGCTCAATAATTTGATTTGACAGAGAGGAAGGAAACCGCACAGGCATTTCACCATGAGGCCAATGGTGACATTTAAACAGAGTTTAATGGCTGTGATATGAGAAAGCTGAGGATGGATCGACATTGTAGTTACTCCACAAAACTAACCTAACTGACAGTGAAAAGACGGAAGCCTGTACAGACTAAAAAATATTACAAAACATGCTTCCTGTTTGCATGTTATGGGTATGCTTGTAAATGTTAAGGACTGGGGAGTTTCTCACGATAGAAAAATAAATGGAATGGAGCTAAGCACAGACATAATGCTAGAGCAAAACCTGGTTGAGTCTGCTTTCCACCAGACACTGGAATATTAATTTACCTTTCAGCAGGACAATAACCTACAGTGCCAAACACAAGACCAAATCTACATTGGTCGCTTACCCAGAAGACATTGAAAGTTCCAGAAGTGGCCGAGTTACATTTTTTTCAACTTAAATCTGCTTGAAAATCTATGGCACGACTTAAATGGCTGTCTAGAAATGATCAACAACCAATTTGACAGAGCTTGAAGAATTTTGAAAATAATAATGAGCAAATGTTGCACAATCCAGGGGTGGGAAGCTCTTAGAAACTCTTAGAAACTAAAGACTCACAGCTGTAATAACTGCCAAAGGTGATTCTAACATGTATTGACTCATGGGGTTGAATACTTATTTAATCACTATATTGGTGTTTTAAAAATGTATTTGTTTGTACAAATGGTTAGCATTTAAAAGTAGAAGACAAATTCAGAGTATTTTTTTATAGATCATTGTCAAAAAATGACATTTAAATCCATTTGAATCTCACTTAGTACCACATCACAATTTGGAGAAAGCCCAGGGGAATACTTTCTGATGGCACTGTATATACAGTAGAGGGTCAGTTCCAATAACATATTTACAATGTGCAGGGATACTGGAGTTAGAGGTAAAAACTGTACCACCTGGTGTCAGTTGCAGAGGGAGGTGTTCAGTCACAGTGTCTTAAGCTTGGAAGGGGCAATGGTGTTGAACGCTGAGCTCTAGTGAATGAACAGCATTCTCACATCGAGTTTTGATTTCCTGCTACTCCATTAAGGGCCGTGTGACTCTGTGTGCGGCTCTGTGCAATGAGGTTCTGAAGTGCTGTGGGTCAAAGATGGGTCTGCTGCGGGCCGAGGCCTCCGCTCTACTCTACCTGCTGATGAGGAACAACTATGATTACACCAAGAGGAAGACCTTCCTACGCACTCACCTGCAGGTCAGCTATTGTAACATGGGTGGGTGGGTTGGATAGAGGAATACATAAATTAACACACCAAGAGGATAACCTTCCTGTGCACTCACCTACAGGTCATATACAACATCCCCCTGACCGGCAAGGAACTGCCAGCTGTCACTGATTTGTTTATTTAACTGCACAATGCAATACTGAATCTGTTATTGCATCATCAGCAGTCCATCACTGGTGTGCCTATGAACATCTTAACTAAATTTCAAAGCATTTCATGTTATGTCAAAGTAACACTATACCCAACCCATGAGTCCTCTCTGTGCGGTCTCAACCATTTAGCATGCACAAACTCCCCTCACACAAATATATTGAACGTGCATAAACAATGAACAGTCACTAAGAATGGCTCTGAACCAATTGGAAACTCATTTGAAGTCCAAGCAGATTTAACATCACAGCACTGACATTGCTTTGATCATCTGACCAAAGAATGTGAGAAGTTCAAATACAGACCAGCTGTTTAGTTTCCCAAACTCCTCTAACAATCGGCTATGTGTCAGAAACCATTCTCAATGCTTCCATAAGCCGTCAAGGGACATATTCATTAATTTCATTATCCATGGTGAAAATGGGCTCCAATTTCCATCTCATAACTCTGCGCTGTGTGTGTGTGTGTGTGTGTGTGTGTGTTTGTGGTTATTGTATTTAGGGTTGGAACAGTCCCACTCCTTTTTGTATTTTTATTGGACATGACAGTGGGAAAGGAAGGAGCAAATAGAGAGTGCAAGTGCAGTCGGTCGGATTTGATTTCATAGTTTCATGTGATTCAGAAGCAGCAGCTTAGAGTGCTGGACCACCCCAGGCCAGGGGTGTGTTGTGTTAACATCGGGTCCCCCTTCATCTCGCTTTCTGCCTTCTCCCACATTTAAAAAAATACTAGTATACTAGGGCTGTGACCATACCAGTATCGCAATATTGTTTCCATGGCAAAAATGAAAACTCAAAGCAGACCAAACTCTTTGGTCCTTTAAAAACCTGATGTATGTAAAATAATGTGTGCTATAGCATGGAAAATAAATACATGTGACTCTAGATGACGACATAATGATGTTTGTTTCCAATACTAGGGCTGTTTTCCTAAAGAAGTTATGTCCACTTTGTGTGTTGTTTCCTTGCCATGAGACTAACGAGATACTGTTATCGTTCCGAAACTTTAGTATACAATGGTATAAATACTATAGTATTCACTGTAGTGTTTCTGCAGACTTTACTGTAGTATACTGTAGCGTTTACACTTAACTATAGTATGTATACTGTGGTAAAATAACTGTATTATATACTAAAGTAATTAATGTAGTGATTTTGCGGATTGTAGTATACTACAGTATTTACTGTTGTTTTTTTGCAGACATTACTATAGTATTTACTATAGTTTTTTGTTGTATTATCATTGACATTGAAGTGGAGGCTTTCTCCTTGAGGAAACCTACTGGAGAAAAGAGAACATTTTCCATAACCTGTAGGTAGGACTGGGTTCTGAATGGATAGTTCAGAGCTTCTGCTCTTTTCTATAACCTGTAGGGAAAAACAATATTTGGCACAATGTGTGGCACAAATTGGGATATGTGAGAGGGGAATGGGCAGGGTATATGCAACTTTACACTTTTATAACTAAAGTAAATACTAAAGTTTTTGTGGACTGTGGTGTTTTTGCAGACATTACTGTAGTGTTTACTACTGTTTTTTGTGAATAATACTGTAGTATTTAATATAATATCCTACAGTATACTACACATGATCGAGGGATACTACCGTGTGTAGTATAGTATTCTACAGTATACTTCAGTTTACTACAGAATTCAATAGAAAGTACTGTAGTATTCTATAGTAAACTGTAATCTCTTTTCATGTGGGCTGGTGTAGATCATCATCGCAGTGAGCCAGCTGATCTCAGATGTGGCGCTGACCGGTAGCTCCCGCTTCCAGGAGTCCCTCTCCATCATCAACAACTTCGCCAACAGCGACAAAGCCATGAAGGTAATGCATATTTGCTGTAGGGGGCTATGAATTAGTTCCCAGGGTTACGTAATTGCTAGGCTTTATCTTGTAAGGCTAACACTGTCTTGAGTCTCCATCGTCAACAACTTTGACAACAGCGACAAAACCAAGGTAACCCTCCATTCTTAGAAAAAAGGGGGTCTGAACCCCTCCTTGTGCAACTGCGTCCTGGACGTACTGAACGGCCGACCCCAAGTGGTGAAGGTAGGCAACAACACCTCCGCCACAGAGGTGCATGCTCAGCCCCGTCCTGTACTCCCTGTTCACCCATGACTGCGTGGCCATGCACGTCTCCAACTCAATCATCAAATTTGCTGACGACAACAGTGGAAGTCCTGATTACCAACACTGAGTCCTGGCAGAGTGGTACCAGGAAAATAACCTCTCCCTCATCTTCAACAAAAATAAGGAGCTGATTGTGGACTACAGGAGACAGCAGACAGAGAACGCCCCCCATTCACATTGACAGAGCCGCAGCGGAGAGGGTCTAAAGCACATATGTCAGAGTCAAGGCCCGCGGGCCACATCCGGCCCGCAAGAAGGTTTTTTACGGCCCCTGGGATGATCTTGATTTATTATTAGAACCGGCCCGCAGCAAGCCGGCAGCCCGCAGATCGCACCAATACTACATTTCCCACAATGCAAAGGTGACGCACCGAGCAGTAGGCTGCTTCATTTCAATATTTATTGGCACAGCAGTCGTCAGCATCACAGTAAAATTAACTTTCAGATACCCATCAAAAATGGCAAAACGGAAGGTGGATACTGAGAACCGGGGGTTTCAAACAAGGTGGGAGTCGGAGTATATGTTCACGAAGGTAGCTGGAAAACCTGTGTGTCTTCTGTGTGGAGAAAGTGTGGCGGTACTGAAAGAGTATAATCTGAGACGACATTATGAAACGAAACACGCGGACACACACGCGGACGCAACTGTCAAGGCCAGTTTTATTTTGGCAGAAGAGATCGCTAAATCAGCCCGGCCATTTACGGAGGGGGATTTCATCAAAAACTGCATGATTAAAGTTTGTGACGAAGTTTGCCCAGAAAAAAGGCAACTCTTTTTAAATG
The DNA here is from genome assembly GCF_013265735.2 of Oncorhynchus mykiss. Taxonomy (NCBI): domain Eukaryota; kingdom Metazoa; phylum Chordata; class Actinopteri; order Salmoniformes; family Salmonidae; genus Oncorhynchus; species Oncorhynchus mykiss. The sequence goes on from NC_048573.1 coordinate 19,666,323, forward strand.
TGAGTCTGAGCAGAAACACCATTGCCGAGAGAGTAGACCAGTTGTCCATCAATCTAAAAGAGCAGCTTGTGAAAAAGGGAAAAGATTTTATTGCATATTCCTTGGCTGTGGATGAGAGCACCGACATTTCTGACATTGCCCAGTTGTCAATTTTCATCCGCGGAGTGGACTCCAACCTAAGCGTGACAGAGGAGTTTTTGGCTTTACGTCCTATGCATGGCACAACTACGGGGCATGATTTGTATGAAGAGGTGTCAAGATGTGTAAATGAGATGGAGCTGCCTTGGGAAAAACTCGTGGGTTTGACAACCGACGGAGCACCTGCGATGTGTGGACACAGGAGCGGACTGGTGGCGAAGATACGGGAAAAGATGCAAGAGGAAAACGCGACAGGTGAGCTGACAGCTTATCATTGTATCATACACCAGGAAGCGTTGTGCGGTAAAGCCTTGAAAATGGAGCATGTAATGAGCATCATCACGCGCACAGTTAACTTTATCAGAGCCAAAGGTTTGAATCACCGCCAGTTCAAGGCATTTCTGACGGAGTTAGAAACGGAGCATGGTGATTTGCCTTATCACACAGAGGTGCGATGGCTAAGCCAGGGAAAGGTGCTTCAAAGATGTTTCGAGCTTCGTGAGGAGATTTGTCTGTTCTTGGACAGCAAAGGGAAAGACACAACACAACTCCGAGACGAAATGTTTCTGTGTGAAATGGCTTTTCTGTGTGACATTACGAGTCATCTGAATGCAATAAACTTGCAGCTGCAGGGTCGGGATCGTGTCATCTCTGATATGTACAGTACAGTGAAGGCATTTAAAACCAAACTGACTCTGTGGGAGACGCAGATGCGGAAAGAAAATTTGAGCCACTTTCCCAGCTGCCAGACCATGAAAGAGAAGCTCTCTACCAGTGCGTTCCCGAGCACACAGTTGGCTGATAAAATAGGTATGCTTGCCGCTGACTTTCGACGCCGATTTGCTGACTTTGAAGCACAAAAAAGCAGGTTGGAACTGCTCGGTAACCCATTTGCTGTTGACGTGGAAAGCTCACCACCAAACCTCCAAATGGAGTTGATTGACCTCCAATGCAATGATGCACTGAGGGCAAAATATGCGGCAGTGGGTGCTGCGGAGTTCGCCCGTTTCCTCCCCGGCACAATGCCCCAGCTGCGCATCCAGGCTGCTCAAACGTTGTCTATGTTTGGCAGCACATACCTGTGTGAACAACTGTTTTCTTTGATGAACCTGAACAAAACATCACACAGAAGTCGACTTACTGCTGAACACCTCCACTCAATTCTGAGGATTTCTTCAGCTCAGAGCCTTACCCCGAACATTGATGAACTTGTGGAAAAGATGGGACACCACCAAGTATCACCCTCAACCTCAAACAAGTGAACATTACTGTGCAATCACATATTTAGAGTTTTTACTCAGTTCAAGTTTAAAAGTTAAAATTTAATATTTGTTTTCACTGCATGTTACTTCTCCTTAAACAAAGTGTTGTTTTTGATTAATAGATTTTTGCACTTTATTTTTTTGTATTTCAATCCAATTATATTTTAAAAATATTTCAGTTGAGTGGATGATAGAAAATTGCTATTATTGTTTTTTCTTTGAAGTAAATTTAGCCCACTTTTGCTAAAATAGAAAATATAGTCTACTGATGGTGCCTTGAATACCGGTTTCTTTCATTTAATGTTCATGTTATGGGGATATTTATATAAAGGAAATTTGTCTTTTGTGTCTGTTGAAAATTAAAGATTACTGACAGAGCCATAAGAAAATATTGCTTTATTTATCTGATCATATTGTAATATATTTGTTAGGTTTTCAGTAGGTTCAATTAGGTTCACTAGACTATATGCGTCATTTAAAAATTTTTCAATGAACATTCGAACAGTCCGGCCCTCGTCTTGTAGCTGATTTTTTTATTTGGCCCTCCGTCCATTTGACTTTGACACCCCTGGTCTAAAGCTTCAAGTTTCACGACGTGCACATCACTGACGACCTGAAATGGTCCCGACACTCAGAAAGTGTGGTGAAGAGGGTGCAACAGGACCTCTTCAACCTCAGGAGGCTGAAGAAATATGTCTTGGCCCCTAACACCCTCACAAACTTCTACAGATGCACCATTGAGAGCATCCTGACAGGCTGTATCACCGCCTGGTACAGCAATTGCACCGTCCACAACCGCAGGGCTCTCCAGAGGTGGTCAGCCCAACGCATCACCGGGGGCACACAGCCTGCCCTCCAGGACATCTACAACACCCGATGTCACAGGAAGGCCAAAAAAGATAATCAAGGTCCTCAGCCACCCGAGCCACAGCCTGTTCACCCCGTTACCATCTAGAAGGAGCAAGACCGTACAGGTGCATTAAAGCTGGAACTGAGAGACTGACAAACCGCTTCTATCAGATTGTTAAACAGTCACCACTAGCCACTGTTACTAGCCGACTACCACCTGGTACTCTGTTCTGCACCTTAGAGACTGCTTTTCCCTATGTACAGTACATAGTCGTTGAACACTGGTCACTTTAATAATGTTTACATACTGTTTTAACCACTTTATATCTATATAACTACTGCTGTACACACCTTTTCTATTCATATACTATCTATGTCTATAGACACCATTATTATATATTTATATTCCGGACTCGCTCTGATATTTCTTCATTTCTTTCTTTTGACTTTTTGGATTATGTGCGTATTGATTTGTATTGCTAGGTATCATTACTGCAATAGAAACACTAATTCTGCTGCACCTGCGATAACATTGGAAATCTGTGGACATGACCAATATGCTTTGATTTGAAACAGTCCTGCTGTAATGAGTTCAACAAGAGTGTCAAAGGGACATGCAGTGCATTCGGAAAGTATTCAGAGCCCTTGACTTTTTCCATATTTTGTTAAGTTACATTTGGGGAGTTTCTCCCATTCTTCTATGCAGACCCTCTAAAGCTCTGTCAGGTTGGCTTGTGAGCGTCGCTGCACAGCTATTTTCAGGTCTCTCCAGAGATGTTCAAAAGGGTTCAAGTCCGGGCTCTGGCTGGGCTACAAAAGGACATTCAGAGACTTGTCCCAAAGCCACTTCTGCCTTGTCTTGGCTGTGTGCTTAGGGTCATTGTCCTTCGTTGTCCTTCGACCCAGTCTGAGATCTTGAGCGCTCTGGAGCAGGTTTTCATCAAGGATCCACCACCATGCTTCACCGTAGGGATGGTGACAGGTTTCCTCCATACATGACCCTTGGCTTTCAGGCCAAAGAGTTCAATCTTGGTTTCATCAGACCAGAGAATCTTGTTTCTCATGGTCTGAGAGTCCTTTAGGTGCCTTTTGGCAAACTTCAAGCGGGCTGTCATGTGCCTTTTACTGAGGAGTGGTTTCGACCTGGCCTCTCTACCATAAAGGCCTGGTTGGGTGAGTGCTGCAGAGATGGTTCTCCTTCTGGAAGGTTCTCCCATCTCTACAGTGGAACTCTGAAGCTCTGTCAGAGTGATCATCGGTTCCTGGTCACCTCCCTGACCAAGGTCTTTCTTCCCTGATTGCTCAGTTTGGCCGGGCAGCCAGCTCTCAGATGAGTCTTGGCAGTTCCAAACTTCTTCCATTTAAGAATGATGCAGGCCACTATGTTCTTGAGGACCTTCAATGCTGCAGAAATATTTGTGTACCCTTTCCCAGATCTGTGCCTCGACACAATCCTGTCTTGGTGCTCTACAGACAATTCCTTTGACCTCATGGCTTGGATTTTGCACTGACATGCACATCAACTGTGGGACCATATATAGACAGGTGTGTGGCTTTCCAAATCATGTCCAACCATTTGAATTTACCACAGGTGGACTCCAATCAAGTTGTAGAAACGTCTGATGATCAATGGATACAGGATGAACCTGAGCTCAATTTTGAGTGTCATGGCAAAGGGTCTGAAAACTTATGTAAATAAAGTATTTCTGTTTTTATTTTTAATACATTTGTAGAACATTGACAAAAAATTGTTCTCGCTTTGTCATTATGGGGTAATCCATTTTAGTATAAGGCTGTAAATTAACAAAATGTGGAAAAAGTCAAAGGGTCTGAGTACTTTCTGAATGCACTGTATATACTGCCTTGGCTGTGCTCTTTTAATGAGTGATACAGTTGTTTGTTCCTCGGTCAGATATTCACCATACTGTTATCTTGGAGTAGGATATGCGGCTTGGAAAGGGAGATTTTTTCATAAGGCGTGTAAAGTATCATGGAGCACCATTCTGTAATCGCTTGAAATGTAAATATGTCTGAGGTGGTTAAGACGCGTGTTAGCGCCCAGAGCTAGCCTAATGCCGAGGCTTTAGCTCACTGGGCTAACACAGTCGAGTCGAGCAGATGACCAGGATGCTTTCTGACTTTGCATGTGAATACACTTAAGTCTTACTAGATATGAGTACCTGCTATATTACTCAGATGCAGATCCACTGTGAAGGATGGGAAATGTGTTCTGCTAATGTTTTGTAAATTACCATCTGTCTGTGCTGTTCCAGTTATGTTTATCTGAGGATTAATAAATTAGCACACTCCCTAGTACAGAATGGCTACCAGTAACCCTCAGGCTGTGCTGTGCTTCGTGTGTGTGTTGTCGACAGCGTTTCCTGGGGAGGTGAAGGGACTGACCAAGCGTATCCGGACGGTGCTGATGGCCACGGCCCAACTGAGGGAACATGAAAAGGCCCCAGAGATGCTGCTGGACCTGCAGTACAGCCTGGCTTGCTCCTACGCCTCCAGCCCCGAGCTGCGACGCACCTGGCTGGATAGCATGGCCTGGGCACCCAGACCTCTGAGGTACAGTCAATTATGTACAGAAACATGTACAGTACCAGTCAAAAGTTTTGACACACCTACTCATTCAATGTTTTTTCTTGTTTTTTACTATTTTCTACATTGTAGAATAATAGTGAACACATCAAATCCTGTAGTAAATAGAAGAGTGTTCAATAAATAAAAATTAATTTTGAGATTCTTCAAAGCAACCACCCTTTGCCTTGATGACAGCTTTGCACACTCTTGGCATTCTCTCAGCCAGCTTCATGAGGTAGTCAAATGGAATGCATTTCAGTTAAACTGTGCGCCTTGTTAAATGTTAATTTGTAGAATTTATTTCCTTCTTAATGCATTTCAGCCAATCAGTTGTGTTGCGACAAGGTAGGAGTGGTATACAGAAGTTAGCCTTATTTGGTAAAAGACCAAGTCCATATTATGGCATGAACAGCTCAAATAAGCAAAGAGAAACGACAGTCCATCATTACTATAAGACATGAAGGTCAGTCAATCTGGAACATTTCAAGTCGCAAAAACCATCAAGCACTATGATGTAACTGGCTCTCATGAGGACTGCCACAGGAAAGGAAGACCCAGCGTTATAATTTCATTAGAGGATCATTTCATTAGAGTTAACTGCACCTCAGATTGCAGACCAAGTAAATGCTTCACCGAGTTCAAGTAGCAGACACATTTCAACATCAACTGTTCAGAGGAGACTGTGTGAATCAGGCCTGGTCGAATTGCTGCAAAGAAACCTCTACTAAAGGACATCAATATGAAGAAGAGGCTTGCTTGGGACAAGAAACATGAGAAGTGGCCATTAGACCGGTGGAAATCTGTCCTTTGGTCTGATGAGTCCAAATTTGAGATTTTTGGTTCCAACCGCTGTGTCTTTGTGAGACGCAGAGTAGGTGAACGGATGATCTCCGCATGTGTGGTTCCCACTGTGAAGCATGGAGGAGGAGGTGGGATGGTGTGGGAGTGCTTTGCTGGTGATACTGTCAGGGATTTATTTATAATTCAAGGCACACTTAACCAGCATGGTGCCAGACGTGATGCTTGGCATTCAGGCCAATAAGTTCAATCTTGGTTTCATCAGACCAGAACATATTGTTTCCTCATGGTATCAAAGTCCTTTAGGTGCCTTTTGGCAAACTCCACGCAGGCTGTCATGTGCCTTTTACTGAGGAGTGGCTTCCATCTGGCCACTCTACCATAAATGCCTGATTGGAGTGCTGCAGAGATGGTTGTCCTTTTGGAAGATTCTCCTAAGAGGAACTCTGGAGCTCTGTCAGAGTGACCATCAGCTTCTTGCTCACCTCCCTGACCAAGGCCCTTCTCACCTGATTGCTCAGTTTTGCCGGACGGCCAGTTCTAGGAAGAGTCTTGGTGGTAAAATATTTCTTCCATTTAAGAATGATGGAGGCCACTGTGTTCTTGGGGACCTTCAACTGCTGCAGAAATGTCTTCTACCCTTCCCCAGATCTGTGCCTCGACACAATCCTGTCTCGGAGCTCTACGGACAATTCCTTCATCCTCATGGCTTGGTTTTTGCTCTGATGTGCACTGTCAACTGCAGGACCATATATAGACAGGTGTGTGCCTTTCAAAATCATGTCCAATCAATTGAATTTACCACAGGTGGACTCCAATCAAGTTGTAGAAACATCTCAAGGATGACTAATGGAAACAGGATGCACCTGAGCTAATTTTCAAGTCTCATAGCAAAGGGCCTGAATACGTACATTTATGTAAATCTTTTATAAATTGGCAAAAATTCTAAAAACCTGTTTTTGCTTTGTCATTATCGGGTATTGTGTGTAGATTGTTATTTCATCCATTTCATAAGAAGGCTGTAAGTACCAAAATGTGGAAAAAGGGAAATGGTCTGAATACTTTCCCGAATGCACTGTGGGGATGACGTCGTCGATGCACTTATTAATGAAGCCCGTGACTGATGTGGTTAACTACTTAATGCCATCGGATGAATCCCAGAGCATATTCCAGTCTGCTAGTGAAAGTCCTGTAGAGTAGCATCTGCTTCATCGGACCACTTCCGTTGTGAGCGCGTCACTGGTACTTCCTGTTTGAGTTTTTCCTTGCCAGCAGGAATCAGGTGTATAGAGTTATGGTCAAATCTGCGAAATGGAGGACGAGAGAGAGCTTTGTATGGTTTTTCTGTGTTTGGAGTAAGATTTTTTTCCACCTTTTAGTTGACATGCTAGTAGAAATTGGGTAATATGAATTTCAGTTTTCCTGCATTAAAATCACCGGCCACTAAGAGCTCCATGTTTGGATGAGCATTTTCTTGTTGGCTTATGATCCTATGCAGCTCGTTGAGTGCGGTCTTACTGCCAGCATCGGTATGTGATGGCAACTTATCATGAGGTATTCTAACTCACGTGAGAAGAACCTAGAGACTTCCTGAATATTAGAGATTGCGCACCAGCTGTTGTTAACAAAGAGACACACACCTCCCCCTTGAGCTTATCTGACACTGCTGTTCTGTCAATGCATAGAAAAACCTTGTACTTGTTCAGCCACGACTCTGAGAAACATTGAATATTACAGTTCTTCAGGGTCCCTTAGTCTCGAACAGAGCTCGTCCAGTTTGTTCTCCAGTGATTGTACGTTTACCAATAAAATAGATGGTACAGGCGGTTTACAGTCACCGACGTAGTTTCATCAGGGTGCCCGCACATCGCCCTCTCTAATGGCGCCTCAGGGTCCGGTGTGAGCAGTACAGTATGTGCTACGCCTCTGACTTGTTGAGGTAAAGATCTTCATCCAAATCGAAGTTAGTTATTTTTGGTCATAGGATACAATGGTGGAAACATTATGTACAAAAAAAATTAAGATCAGCATGAAAAAAAATAGGTCAGGAGCCTGTAAAACAGCAGCTATCCGTTGCTGCGGCATTCTTTCATGTCTGTCTCTGTCCGTCTGTCTGGGGTCATGTAATTGGTCTGGGCTTCTTAATACACTGCTTAAACACACAGGCTGTGTATCAAGTGGGTACCTTATTCCCTATAGAGTGTACAACTTTTGACCGGAGCCCATAGGGAGTAGGGTGCCATTTCAGAAACAGCCAGAGTTGGTCTGGGCTTCCTCATACACTGTCAACTAAACAGTAACTGTAAACACAGACTTATAGTTCTTAGTCCTAGAACTTCATTGTGACCTCACGCAAAACTCTTTTTTTGTATATTTTCTTTAATGCCTGCTTCCCAGATGTCAGACCAGGGTCAAAGTTAGTGCACTATATAGGGAATAGGGTGCCTTTTTGGACACAAACCAATATGTTTTCCCAGTGATCTAGATGTGAAAGTTGCGCTATAAAGTAATCTTCTATATCTGGAAATGTGTACAGTTCTGAACTTGCACTGTAGAGGAATCTGATATGTATGTAAATATGTTCAGTTCTGAGCATGCACTGAAGAGGAATCTTGACATTTATGGAAATGTGTACAGTTCTGAACACACTCTCTAGTTCAGGGCTCTCCAACAATGTTCCTGGAGACCTACCGTCCTGTAGGTTTTCACTCCAACCCTAATCTAACTCACCTGATTCTAATAATTAGTTGGTTGATAAGCATAATCATTTAAGTTACAACTGGGGATGGAGTGAAAACCTACAGGAGGGTAGTTCTTTAGGAAAGCCCTGTGTTGGAGAGCCCTGCTATAGAGGAATCTAATACCATACCGTATGTAAATATGTGTAACCGAGACTTCCAGCTACTGACCTTTTTAGAGATATGTATTCAAATGGCCTGGGAAGGTAGCCAGGTCCAGATCTGTGTGTGCTCCAGCCAACTCCTCTTACATGTTGTCATGTTCGGGCCAGGCAACCCTGGGAAACAGATTAGTCAGGGAGGAATGTCGGAAACACTGGGAGAAAGGGGGTTGGAGTAAACAGGAATTCTCCCAAATAACCGTCAGTCTTGGAGGGAACACACACACACTAGTCATAGACTGTTCTCTCTGCTACCGCACGGCAAGCGGTACCGGAGCGCCAAGTCTAGGTCCATGCTCGGGGTACACGTCCTGGTAATCCATCCGGCCCTGCGGCCTTGTGACTGTTGACCTGTTTAAAGGTCTTACTCACATCGGCTGCGGAGAGCGTGATCACACAGTCGTCTGGAACAGCTGATGCTCTCATGCATGTTTCAGTGTTACTTGCCTCGAAGCTAGTGTAGAAGTTATTTAGCTCGTCTGGTAGGCTCGTGTCACTGGGCTGCTCTCAGCTGTGCTTCCCTTTGTAGTCTGTAATAATTTGCAAGCCCTGCCACACCCGACGAGCCTCGGAGCCGGTGTACAATTCGATCTTAGTCCTGTATTGACGCTTTGCCTTTTTGATGGTTTGTCGGAGGACTTTGCAGGATTTCTTATAAGCTTTTGGGTTAGAGTCCCGCTTCTTGAAAGCGGCAGCTCTAACCTTTAGGTTAGAGCGAATGTTACCTGGAATCATGGCTTCTGGTTTGGGTATGTACATACTGTCACTGTGGGGACGACGTCCTCAATGCACTTATTGATAAAGCCAGTGACTGATGTGTTGTACTCCTCACTGCCATCGGAAGAATACCGGAACATATTCCAGTCTGTGTTGGCAAAACAGTCCTGTAGCTTAGCATCTGCTTCATCTGACCACTTTTTTTATAGACCGAGTCACCGGTGCTTCCTACTTAAATTTTTGCTTGTAAGCAGGAATCAGGAGGATAGAGTTATTGGTCAGATTTGCCAAATGGAGGGCGAGGGAGAGCTTCTATGTGTGTGTAGTAAAGGTGGTCTAGAATTGTTTTTCCTCTGGTTGCACGTTTAACATACTGATAGAAATTAGGCTTATCATAAGATACTCTACCTCAGAGCAAAACCTTGGGACTTCCTAAGATATTATGCACCAGCTATTGTTTACAAATATGCATAGGACCCTGCCCTGTGTCTTACCAGAGGCTGCTGTTCTGTCCTGCCGATAGAGTCTATAACCCGCCAGTTGTATGTTCATAATGTCGTCTTTCAGCCACGACTCTGAAACATAAGATATTACAGTTTTTAATGTCCTGTTGGTAGGATATACATGCTTTCAGTTTGTCCCATTTCTTTTTCCAGCGATTGAACATTAGCTAGCAGGGTGGCAGGCAATGGCAGATTAGCCACTCGTCGCCTGATCCTCACAAGGCACCCTGATTTCTTTCCTCAAAACCTCTTTCCTTTTCCAGCGAATCACTTAAGTCCCCACGAAGATAGAAAAACAAAACGTGTGCGTGTGTTTGTGTGTGTGTGTGTGTGTGTGGCATGCACACATGCACAATACACATACTGTATGGGTTTTGACTGTGGTGGTTGAGTGTTTGCTAACCCTCCCAGCATTGACCAATACTGTGTTGTTTTCCCACAGGCTGCTTGCTATGTGTTACATCCACAGGCAGCTGCTATGTGTTACATCCACATGCTGCTTGCTATGTGTTACATCCACATTGCTGCACTGGTGGCAGAATATCTCCACAGGAAAAGTAAGACTGTCTTTCCCCATTTATTCATTCACCATCACTTACAGTACTTTGAAGTATTGTTACATTATTTTTACCTTTACATTATTGGCACCCCGCATTATCGTTTTACATTATTGTTAGAACTTTATCATATATATTTATATATATATATATTTATATATTTTTTTTATAGAACAGCACACTGGCATTCGGTTTACCCCCCGACTAAAGCCGTGGCACCAGACTGTATTATCTTACTGTAAGGTCTTTATTTTGTCCAGCCAGGATGCTTTATACACTGCTCAAAAAAAGGGAACACTTAAACAACACAATGTAACTCCAAGTCAATCACACTTCTGTGAAATCAAACTGTCCACTTAGGAAGCAACACTGATTGAGAATAAATTTCACATGCTGTTGTGCAAATGGAATAGACAACAGGTGGAAATAATAGGCAATTAGCAAGACACCCCCAATAAAGGAGAGATGGTGACCACAGACCACTTCTCAGTTCCTATGATTCCTGGCTGTTGTTTTGGTCACTTTTGAATGCTGTCGGTGCTTTCACTCTAGGGGTGGCATGAGACGGAGTCTACAACCCACACAAGTAGCTCAGGTAGTGCAGCTCATCCAGGATGGCACATCAATGCGAGCTGTGGCAAGAAGGTTTGCTGTGTCTGTCAGTGTAGTGTCCAGAGCATGGAGGCGCTACCAGGAGACAGGCCAGTACATCAGGAGACGTGGAGGAGGCCGTAGGAGGGCAACCCAGCAGCAGGACCGCTACCTCCGCCTTTGTGCAAGGAGGAGCACTGCCAGAGCCCTGCAAAATGACCTCCAACAGGCCACAAATGTGCATGTGTCTGTTCAAACGGTCAGAAACAGACTCCGTGAGGGTGGTATGAGGGCCCGATGTCCACAGGTGGGGGTTGTGTTTACAGCCCAACACCGTGCAGGACGTTTGGCATTTGCCAGAGAACACCAAGATTGGCAAATTCGCCACTGGCGCCCTGTGCTCTTCACAGATGAAAGCAGGTTCACACTGAGTACATGTGACAGATGTGACAGTCTGGAGACGCCGTGGAGAACGTTCTGCTGCCTGCAACATCCTCCAGCATGACCGGTTTGGCGGTGGGTCAGTCAAGGTGTGGGGTGGCATTTCTTTGGGGGGCCGCACAGCCCTCCATGTGCTCGCCAGAGGTAGCCTGACTGCCATTAGGTACCGAGATGAGATCCTCAGACCCCTTGTGAGACCATATGCTGGTGCGGTTGGCCCTGGGTTCCTCCTAATGCAAGACAATGCTAGACCTCATGTGGCTGGAGTGTGTCAGCAGTTCCTGCAAGAGGAAGGCATTGATGCTATGGACTGGCCCGCCCGTTCCCCAGACCTGAATCCAATTGAGAACATCTGGGACATCATGTCTCGTTCCATCCACCAACGCCACGTTGCACCACTGACTGTCCATTTTACCGAAATTGTATCTAAATATATATATGTATCTAATTTTTCTAGCAAGGTACTAAGAGATGCCCATCCTTTGTTTAAGAGGGAGCTCTTTGCTTTTTTGCAGATTAAAAATCGTACATTTTTGGTGGATTAAAAATTGATCTTTGTTTTTTTTTAACTCTGTTTATTAAGTTTTACACAGACAGACCAGACCAGACAGACCAGACAGACAACACAAAGCAATATAAATAATATACTCAACTAGAAAAAATACAAATAATACATTTAAAAAAAAAATGCTTTAAAGATGCCATACTTTAGACAAGTTAAACACACCAGGCAGAAGGCTACAAAGGTTAGAGGGCAATCTATAGTACAGGGACAGAGCAAACACCTCACCATTGTTGCTGTAAACAGTCAAGGGATAGGGGTGGAGAAATGCAACCACTCACAAACAGTCACGGCCACAGACCGACCATCCACTGGACCAAAAATAACAACTTTACAATGCTTTAAATTAAAATAATAATTTTATGTAGGCGTGAACAAAATGTAAAATAAAAATAACTGGGAGAAACAAGCTCACACTTCAGTCTCTGCCCGGGCAAGATGAACAAGGCATCTGCAGGTCACAATCAATAAGCACATCAACCTTAATGCCCCCCCAGACAAAACACAAAGAAAAGCTCATCCAACCCTTAAGTCACAGGGGGGTCAAATACAGACGTATTTTGGTTTTAATAGGAGTGCCATCAGAGAATGGACTGTTTGAAGTAAGACCGGAATGGAGCCCAAGCCTCATTAAACAATTTGGGGTTCTCCCGTGAATTGAATTTTTTCTAGTTTCAGAGAGCATTAAACATCTCTCACCCAATATTTATAAGATGGGGGAGCTGCCATCTTCCAGATCTGTAGTATTAGCCGTCTAGCTAAAAGAGTTGTATAAGCAACAGTGTCCGACTGGATTCTTGACAGGGCAGTACTCCAAAAAGGGCTGTAAGGGGAGACGGATCTATAACAGTGTCATATACAGTGGGGCAAAAAAGTATTTAGTCAGCCACCAATTGTGCAAGTTCATCCACTTAAAAAGATGAGAGGCCTGTAATTTTCATCATAGGTACACTTCAACTATGACAGACAAAATGAGAAGAAAAAAAATCCAGAAAATCACATTGTAGGATTTTTATGAATTTATTTACAAATTACGGTGGAAAATAAGTATTTGGTCACCTACAAACAAGCAAGATTTCTGGCTCTCACAGACCTGTAACTTCTTCTTTAAGAGGCTCCTCTGTCCTCCACTCGTTACCTGTATTAATGGCACCTGTTTGAACTTGTTATCAGTATAAAAGACACATGTCCACAACCTCAAACAGTCACACTCCAAACTCCACTATGGCCAAGACCAAAGAGCTGTCAAAGGACACCAGAAACAAAATTGTAGACCTGCACCAGGCTGGGAAGACTGAATCTGCTATAGATAAGCAGCTTGGTTTGAAGAAATCAACTGTGCGAGCAATTATTAGGAAATGGAAGACATACAAGACCACTGATAATCTCCCTCGATCTGGGGCTCCACGCAAGATCTCACCCCGTGGTGTCAAAATGATCACAAGAACGGTGAGCAAAAATCCCAGAACCACACGGGGGGACCTAGTGAATGACCTGCAGAGAGCTGGGACCAAAGTAACAAAGCCTACCATCAGTAACACACTACGCCGCCAGGAATTCAAATCCTGCAGTGCCAGACTTGTCCCCCTGCTTAAGCCAGTACATGTCCAGGCCCGTCTGAAGTTTGCTAGAGAGCATTTGGATGATCCAGAAGAAGATTGGGAGAATGTCATACAGTGCCTTGCGAAAGTATTCGGCCCCCTTGAACTTTGCGACCTTTTGCCACATTTCAGGCTTCAAACATAAAGATATAAAACTGTATTTTTTTGTGAAGAATCAACAACAAGTGGGACACAATCATGAAGTGGAACGACATTTATTGGATATTTCAAACTTTAACAAATCAAAAACTGAAAAGTTGGGCGTGCAAAATTATTCAGCCCCTTTACTTTCAGTGCAGCAAACTCTCTCCAGAAGTTCAGTGAGGATCTCTGAATGATCCAATGTTGACCTAAATGACTAATGATGATAAATACAATCCACCTGTGTGTAATCAAGTCTCCGTATAAATGCACCTGCACTGTGATAGTCTCAGAGGTCCGTCAAAAGCGCAGAGAGCATCATGAAGAACAAGGAACACACCAGGCAGGTCCGAGATACTGTTGTGAAGAAGTTTAAAGCCGGATTTGGATACAAAAAGATTTCCCAAGCTTTAAACATCCCAAAGAGCACTGTGCAAGCGATAATGTTGAAATGGAAGGACTATCAGACCACTGCAAATCTACCAAGACCTGGCCATCCCTCTAAACTTTCAGCTCATACAAGGAGAAGACTGATCAGAGATGCAGCCAAGAGGCCCATGATCACTCTGGATGAACTGCAGAGATGGGAGACTCTGTCCATAGGACAACAATCAGTCGTATATTGCACAAATCTGGCCTTTATGGAAGAGTGGCAAGAAAGCCATTTCTTAAAGATATCCATAAAAAGTGTTGTTTAAAGTTTGCCACAAGCCACCTGGGAGACACACCAAACATGTGGAAGAAGGTGCTCTGGTCAGATGAAACCAAAATTGAACTTTTTGGCAACAATGCAAAACGTTATGTTTGGCGTAAAAGCAACACAGCTCATCACCCTGAACACACCATCCCCACTGTCAAACATGGTGGTGGCAGCATCATGGTTTGGGCCTGCTTTACTTCATCGGGGACAGGGAAGATGGTTAAAATTGATGGGAAGATGGATGGAGCCAAATACAGGACCATTCTGGAAGAAAACCTGATGGAGTCTGCAAAAGACCTGAGACTGGGACGGAGATTTGTCTTCCAACAAGACAATGATCCAAAACATAAAGCAAAATCTACAATGGAATGGTTCAAAAATAAACATATCTAGGTGTTAGAATGGCCAAGTCAAAGTCCAGACCTGAATCCAATCGAGAATCTGTGGAAAGAACTGAAAACTGCTGTTCACAAATGCTCTCCATCCAACCTCACTGAGCTTGAGCTGTTTTGCAAGGAGGAATGGGAAAAAATGTCAGTCTCTCGATGTGCAAAACTGATAGAGACATACCCCAAGCAACTTACAGCTGTAATCGCAGCAAAAGGTGGCGCTACAAAGTATTAACTTAAGGGGGCTGAATAATTTTGCTCGCCCAACTTTTCAGTTTTTGATTTGTTAAAAAAGTTTGAAATATCCAATAAATGTCGTTCCACTTCATGATTGTGTCCCACTTGTTGTTGATTCTTCACAAAAAAATACAGTTTTATATCTTTAGGTTTGAAGCCTGAAATGTGGCAAAAGTTCGCAAAGTTCAAGGGGGCCGAATACTTTCGCAAGGCACTGTATGGTTAGATGAAACAAAAATATAACTTTTTGGTAAAAACTCAACTCGTCGTGTTTGGAGGACAAAGAATGCTGAGTTGCATCCAAAGAACACCATACCTACTGTGAAGCATGGGGGTGAAAACATCATGCTTTGGGGCTGTTTTTCTGCAAAGGGACCAGGACGACTGATCCGTGTAAAGGAAAGAATGAATGGGGCCATGTATCGTGAGATTTTGAGTGAAAACCTCCTTCCATCAGCAGGGCATTGAAAATTAAACGTGGCTGGGTGTTTCTGCATGACAATGATCCCAAACACATCGCCCGGGCAACGAAGGAGTGGCTTCGTAAGAAGCATTTCAAGGTCCTGGAGTGGCCTAGCCAGTCTCCAGATCTCAACCCCATAGAAAATCTTTGGAGGGAGTTGAACGTCCGTGTTGCCCAGCAACAGCCCCAAAACATCACTGCTCTAGAGGAGATCTGCATGGAGGAATGGGCCAAAATACCAGCAACAGTGTGTGAAAACCTTGTGAAGACTTACAGAAAATGTTTGACCTCTGTCATTGCAAACAAAGGGTATATAACAAAGTATTGAGAAACTTTTGTTATTGACCAAATACTTATTTTCCACCATAATTTGCAAATAAATATATAAAAAATCCTACAATGTGATTTTCTGGATTTTTTTTTCCTCATTTTGTCTGTCATAGTTGAAGTGTACCTATGATGAAAATTACAGGCGTCTCTCATCTTTTTAAGTGGGAGATCTTGCACAATTGGTGGCTGACTAAATACTTTTTTGCCCCACTGTATATCACAGAAACATTTAAATATTAATTCCCAGAAACCTGACAGTTTATGACAGCCTCAAAACATATGCAACTGGTTCCAGCTGGTTCCATTTTACATCTGACACAGGTAGGATCAAAATCAGAGAATATTCTTCCAAGTTTGGCCCCCTGACCAGTGGATACGGTGAACCACCTTGAATTGAATGAGGCTGTGTCTAGTGCTAAAAGAGGACGAGTGCACCCTGTGCAGCACAGCTTCCCAGGTGTCTTCCACAAGTTCCTCCCCCAAATCCCTTTCCCATCGAGTCTTTAAAGGCACCAAAGAAGGGTTCTGTAAGTCATGAATGATTGCATATATATCTGAACTTGTTCAGCTCCAAGATGCTCTCTATAGCTGTATTTGCAGGCCTATGGGGAAATGCAGGTGTTAGCTCTGACAAAGTTCCTAGTCTGGAGATATCAGAAAAAATGGATCTTTGTTTAAGTATTTTTTTATTTTAAATAATATTTAACCTTTAACTAGGAAAGTCACTTAAGGACAAATTCTTATTTACAATGATGACCTACCGGAGAATAGTGGGTTAGCAAGCAACTAACAACAGTGTATGGAGGTCTAATGCTCAATGCAAAATGATAACCAACTCATCGCGGCTCTGCCACAAAATTGGAAGAGACAATTACCTATAGAAGAAATTAAATAATGATTCTGTCTGCCACCCATTCAAAATCATAAATGGCTTAAAAGTATTAGTATACATCGAAAAATGAATCCGTTTCACTTAACGACACAAGGCAATGCCGTATAAAATTCAAGTTAGTTGGGAACAGGTCTTTGATGTCCCAATACCTTGGCATTGGGTCTATGAACTATATATATATATATATATATATATATATATAAATGAATAAATGTGTGCATATAAAATAAATAAATAAATAAATGTGTGCATATATATATATATATATATATATATATATATATATATATATATATATATATATATATATATATATATATATATATATATATAGATGTGTGCATCTTCCCATTTACACCAGAGATCTGTATATAATATATAAAGACTCCACCCTGACAATGGGATTCATTGTCCCAAAGGCAGGAGGCAAACTTTGGTGCAAAATAAGCCCATTGAAACACATTGGACATATTTTGGACATATTTTGGTGAGAGCGAAATCTCTGTCTTTGCCTCTTCCTTTATGGTTTACACACACCAAGCCCCTCCCCCTGCCTCTCATTCCAATAAAGTTGAGAGTTCACATCCTGATAACCAGGACGAGACCGCCTGCTAGCTAGTGTCCGATGAGCTAATTTAGCTTGGCTAGTGGGCTGACAAACATTCTAAACTTTTTGAATTAAAAATTCATATGAAAGTAATTGGTTAAACATTTTAACATAATTTGGTGAATAAATAAACATAATCCTTAAACTTTACAAAATTATTCCTTATTCCTCTGAAAATTCTCTCCCAACCGTGGACTTAAGTCCGCCATTAATTCAGCAGTTTTGGGAATGTTCACTACTTCGCAAGGTGTTATAAGATAGCCTCCCCACGAAGGGAACAAAAAAGTATGCTCCCATGCATGCTTTGTTTTCCAGACCTCCCAAGTTCGCTTATAGAACTTCTGGAAAACTTAGTACATACTTGCCATTTCGCGTTCTTATGTTTGGAATCACACTTGAAAATGACAGGTGACTTCTGTTCTCGCTATACGCTCTAGATAGAATACAAGTATGCGTATTGGAACACTGCCCGTGACTGACATAACAGAAAAACAACCACATTTTGAAATTTCACCTTCTGTATCCTACTATTCTACGTTAAATTGGTGGTCCTTTGTGGCTCAGTTGGTAGAGCATGGCGCTTGTTTGATTCCCAGGACCACCCTTACATAAAATGTATGCACGCATGACTATAGGTCTCTTTGGATAAAAGCATCTGCTAAATGGCATATATTATAGTCTAACTCTCAACATTAAGTTAATACCTCGACTGAGTTCCAAAAAACATGTCCGCAACCCACAAATTACAACTAACCCAAACAGGTTTATAATATACAAAAATTCCAAATATGTTACAACACCCCCCAGTCTCCCCTTACTAAACTGAGGTTTTTACTCCGCTGGTCTCGGGAAGAAATTACGAGTCCTCATTGTCCAAAACCGAGTCAAGACCGAGTAAAAATGTATCCGACACCTAGACAAGACCCTGACATGCAATATGTGGTCTATAGACCGGACTCGAGTACTACAACACTGACAACATCCACTGACTGGTTTAACAATAACAAAGAGCGCCACTTGGAACAGCAACAGCTTTACAAAGTCTGAGAATGCATCATCCAAGATGTGCTGGACCTCGTTTTATGTTGTCTGAAGTGCTGGTCTACTCTCCTCCACCCAATAGTGGTGAAAGAATGAAGTAGCATAGAGACTGCCTCTGTCTTTTGTTGTTATTGTTGTCGTTCTTTCAGAGATGTTCCCCAGTGGCCTGGCTGTATTCAAGAGGATCACTCCGAACATTGAAGAGGAGGCCGCCATGAAGGATGACACAGGCATGCAGGATGTCTACTACACTGAGGTGTGTGTGTGTGTGTATGCGTGTGTGCATTTATGCAGGCTTGTGTACAGTTGTGATCCTATAATGACAATGATTTCATCATGTCATATTTGCTTTTAACAATAGACACCACTATTTTTCTTCTTCTATAAATCATATAATAATTAACTGCCAATAGAACTGGTTAATATTTCACATGGATTCATCTCGCAATATTGATAAGTCTTTGATGTGATTGATAACAGCTTGACCTGTTTTTCCTGAACTGGTGCCATCTTGCCAAGTCCTATGGCCAAGGTGTTAGAATAATAGCAGAGAGAGAGAGAGACTTTGTCCTTTCTTCAAACAATCATCTTTATTCAATATCGATTAATTATTGCAATAAGGAGGCTGATCAACCCCACACCCTTGAGTGTTGGACCGAGTAACCTAACCTTTACACAAATGCAGAGTACTATACAGTTGAAGTCAGAAGTTTACATACACTAAGGTCACAATTCCAGTGGGTCAGAGGTTTACATACACTAAGTTGACTGTGCCTTTAAACAGCTTGGAAAATTCCAGAAAATTATGTCATGGCTTTAGAAGCTTCTTTTTGATATCATTTGAGTCAATTGGAGGTGTACCTGTGGATGTATTTCAAGGCCTACCTTCAGATTCAGGGCCTCTTTGCCTGACATCATTGGAAAATCAAAAGAAATCAGCCAAGACTTCAGAAAAAAATTTGTAGACCTCCACAAGTCTGGGTCATCCTTGGGAGCAATTTCCAAACGCCTGAAGATACCACGTTCATCTGCAGGTCCTAGTGGAGGTCCTAGTGGAACACCTGGAGCTGTGTGTGGAGGGGCTGAGGAAAGCAGAGTGATACGAACTGATCACACACATCGCCAAGCTCGTCATCCCTGTCTACGAGAAACACCATGACTTTGAGGTACGAGCCAAACACATGAATGCACACACACACACACACATGCACACACACAAACAAGACTGAAATGTAAATTGAATCCTTGTGAGCAATATTTACACAGCATCTTGTTTACAAAGAACCACCCATGTACAGATGTGGCTGTATTCGTTTTTAAAATACCAAAAACCATTCTAGGATTGACTGTAGGAAAATAACTTCTGTGTGAATCCCACAATGAGTATTTGATTGTAAGGTTGAGACAATGCCATTCAACATTCCAGACTATATTAACTATGTCCTGCTTGTCTGTGTATTGCGCTGTCCCCTGTGTTTATAAAGCAGAAATAAGCAAGGCTAATTCAGTCCTTCCTCAGCTTATGAAATAAGGTCTCACACGTAAATACTGTCCATGAGAAGTTTACCCTAAGAATGTCCCACTCTCCATCTTCTCATGCTGAGACTCTCTTCTCTTCTTAGCTTGAATAGAAGCTTTGGCTCTGGCTTTAAAAAGCTCTTTGGCCGAGTCTCAAATGGCACCTTATTCCTTATATAGTGCCCTACTAAGGACCCTGGTCAAAAGTAGTGCATTACATAGGGAATAGGGTGCCATTTGGAACACAGTCTCTGTGTTGTCTTTTGGCAGTGGCATGTTCCTATAGCCTCTCTGTTCTCTCTCTGACAATATCTCACAAGATTGGCCACCATTAATTGCATATTTGAGAATGTAAAATCAAAGTTAACTATACATGAGAAGTATGAGTGGTTTAGGTTAATTTCCCATCCTATGTGGGCTCTGCCTGTCAAGCAGCAGAAGGGCACATTTGCCGATGTACTGTTAGCTGATCATAATTACTTTTTAAAGCTACCAGTAGAAACTTTGTACAGTTGGCTTAACATAGTGGTAAGTAGACCTAATGTACTTGTTTCTCCATCCAACGTAGGCCTACCTAGTGAAGTTGGATAACATTATCCCCTTTTCAACATTGTTTTTAAGTGTCACAATTGCTGCTGACAGACATAATAGCTAGGCTACATTGATTGTTGGACCATGTCAAATTGGCTAGCTAGCTAATAACAGATCACGTCAATAATGGCCAATTAACAAGCTAACTTTCAGGGGATAAACTAGATGGCTATATCCAAATATTGTTTGAGTTGCTTGCCATCTATAGTGGTGATGACAGAAGTACGAGTGACAACTTTCCCAGGACGAGGACTTGCCAATGTCAGGATCTTTCCAAAAGCCTAATCTCTGATGAAGCAAGTTAAATGACATGTTTGCTCAGATAGCTAGCTAAATGGATAGGCTACCCTCACTTCTGAAATTACATGATCAATTGATGTTTACTGAACATGAAAGCATGCAGTCACATGCTGTATAACTGATGTTAGAGCTAAATGTGGAATAATCAGAAATGTGTCATTCTGACTATACTCTTCAAGAGGTGATGATATTAAAACCAAATAGTTTATTTAACAATCCCTTGAAGACGGCACATATTTGTCAGCACGTATGGTTTTAGCGGAGCTGGGGTCTCCTTGCCCCCCCAGAAGCCAAACCGAACTCTCTGTACCATATTGTGACATTTAATTGATAACAACCTATATGCAGTGCAGTGTAGTTGTTCTCAAAAATATCACACACATACACAGAGTTAGACACACAATAGCGTGCACAATCATAAGCGAATACACACAAACACACACACACACACACACACACCAAATACCCAGTGGTGTGGGGTTTTTCTTTCTTCAGAAACTGAGCCGTCTGTATGACACGCTGCACAGAGCTTACAATAAGATCCTAGAGGTGATGCATACAGGCCGGAGACTGCTGGGGACCTACTTCAGAGTGGCCTTCTATGGACAGGTGGGTGGATATGGAATAAAACATACAAGATCACCTTCTATTTGCCTCCCAGTCTTTTTTTATTTGATTTTATGCCCTTTGAGACAGCATACCTGTGAAGCGCTGCACCCACAGACTCAGATAGACACTGGGGAGGAACTGGCTCCTTTCCAATATCCCCACTAGCATACCACTTACAAGGTAACAATGGGTGGGGCATGTATTCGAAGCGCTATGCTAGTATGTTTAGCTAATCATTGTTTAGTATGCTGGCTCAACCAATTGTACTTCTCTGTCAAGGATGGAGAGCCCATTACTTACGCCATCCTTATTTTTAGATGTTACCCTGCTAGTTCCGGAGGGCCGGAACTGATTGAATCGGCCTGGAATCAAAATGAATGAATGCCCAGTGTCGGCCCAAGTACATCAGGCCGTTTCCATCTACCGCAATTCAGGTCGACTTTGCCGGCATCTTACCAGAATCCCCCCAGAAGCGGCCCAAATGAAAATTTAAATAAACGTCTACAACATTACCAGATTTAGTCATTTTACTATTTTATACATAAAAATTATACCCATCCACAAAAAAATACATTTGTCAGAGGAAACACCATACACCTGGTGACCGTGTCAGCGTGCATGCGCCTGGCCCGCCACAGGAGTCACTACAGCGCGATGGGACAAGGACATCCCGATCTGCCAAACCCTCCCCTAACTCGGACGACGCTGGGCCAATTGTGGGTCCCCTGGTCTCCCGGTTGCTGCCGGCACGGGTCTTGAACCACGTCTGTAGCAACGCAGTTTACACTGCGACACAGTGTCTTAGACCGCTGCGGTATTGGGGAGGCTCCATCCACAATTTTTTAAAATGCTTATCAACTGCCTTGCACAAAGTATGAAAATACTACGCAGAATTCTTAAAGATTTTCATTTAAATGTTTTTTAATTTTTTTTATCACAGAAACATTGAGAAAATATTGAAAATAAATAATGAAATGTTAACTATTTAAAGCAGCCCATGTAATCATCTGCCAAAGAGTAGCCCCAATCGGCCCGATCCCCAAGTAATACATTTGGGCCAGATAACTCACACCAGAATTGGCCCGAGCTCAATCCCCACATCCTAGCCACAAGTAATACTGCTGAAGGGTATCTTCCTGTCCGTCTTGCATTTGTTTGGGGTGAAAATAAACTTGTCTCTCTCTGTTAATTACTATAGAAAAATAACAACAGTGCTCATCTGTCATAGTCTAGCTAATGTAGCGTCATTGAGGTACTTGTGGTTGTATCTTGTAAGCTTACTTTAACCACATCTGATATCAGTATCTATCAACCATCTGTGATATGGTGTTCTTTCTTGGTTACTTCCCTAACTGAGAGAGAGAGATATTAGATTAAAGTGAAATTACACCAATCCCGTAGACTAGTGGCCTCTGAGGAAGATGGATGTGAGAGGGCTAAAAATGCTACAACACCAAGGCTTAGCTTAAGTTTCACTTCTCTCTTCAGATAGATAAGGGATGATTTGTATCTCTGTCTGTGTGATACAGTGCCTTCAGAATGTATTCACAACCCGTGACTTTTAACACATTTTGTTGTGTTAAAGCCTGAATTTCAAATAGATTACATGTTGATTTTTTGTCACTGGCCGCCTACACACACAATACCCCAATTATGTTAAAGTGGAATTATGTTTTCTTTTCAATTTATTTTACAAATTCATTAAAATTGAAAATCTGAAATGTATTGAGTCAATAAGTATTTCACCCTTTTGTTAAGGCAAGCCAAAATAGGTTCAGGAGTAAATATTTGCTTCACAAGTCAGATAATAAGTTGCACACTGTGTGTGTAATAATCGTTTTAACATGATTTTTGAATGACTACCTCATTACTGTAACCCACACAGACAATTAGCTGTAAGGTCCCTCAGTCAAGCAGTGAATTTCAAACACAGATTCCACGACTAAGACCAGGGAGGTTTTCCAATGCCTCGCAAAGATGGGCCGCTGTTGGTAGATGGGTAAAAAAAAAACATTGAATATCCCTTTGAGCATGATTAAGTTATTAATTACACTTTGGATGGTGTATCAGTACACCCTGTCACTAAAAAGATACAGGCGTCCTTCTTAACTCAGTTGCCGGAGCGGAAGGAAACCGCTCAGGGATTTCACCATGGGGCCAAAGTTTACTTGTTACAGATTTTACTCCACAATACTAACCTAATTGACAGAGTTAAAAGAAGGAAGCCTATACAGAATACAAATATTCTACAACATGCATCCTGTTTGTAACAAGGCAGTAAACTAATACTGCAAAAAATGTGGCAAAGCAATTAACATTGTCCTGAATACAAAGTGTTATGTTTGGGTCAAATCCAATTTAACACATCACCGAGTACCACTCTCCGTATTTTCAAGCATACTGGTGGCTGCATGTTATGGGTATGCTTGTAATGATTAAGTATTAGGGAGTTTTTCAGGATAAAAAAAGAAACGTAATGAAGCTAATCAAAGGCAAAATCCTAGAGGGAAACCTGTTTCAATCTGCCTTCCACCAGACACTGGGAGATGAATTCACCATTCAGCAGGCCAATAACCTAAAACACAAGGCCAAATCTACACTGGAGTTGTTTACCAAGAAGACAGTGAATGTTACAGTTTTGACTTAAATCTGCATGAAAATCTATGGCAAGACCTGAAAATGGTTGACTAGTAATGATCAACAACCAATTTGGCAGAGCTTGAAGAATTTTGAAAAGAATAGTGGGCAAATGTTACACAATCCAGGTGTGGAAAGCTCTTAGGGACTTACCCAGAAAGACTCACAGCTGTAAATTGCTGCCAAAGGTGATTCTAACATGTATTGACTCACGTAAATACCTATCCAGTGGCAATTTTATCATGTAAATCTTGGTGGGACAAAAAAAGACATGTTTTAGATGCATGCCAGCAAAGCCACAATACTAAACAATACATTAATTCCACTTTAATGGTGAAAAGCAGTGCGCACAATCTGTTAGGGCCTACATAAAGCTGAACCAACATCAGACTTTCTTTTTCGCACCATGCCTGTTTTACATATTTTGTCATCAAACTTGTCATTCTCTGAGCTAGGATGAAACACCTGCATTTTGGAGCTGCCTTACTCAAGAAAGGCAAAAAGAGGCCATGTTTGTATGCGGCTTAATTAATGCAATGTTTATTTTTTACATTCTTTGCAAACTGATATGTGACGCGTATTAATGCCAAAATAACATGCAAAACAGGTAGGGCTCAAAACAGGTGGGGGTCTTCCCCACCTGCCCTGAATGACGGGTCGGCACTGTACTTATCTAGTCAAGATACACTGAACAAATATATATAACGCAACATGCAATCATTTCTAAGATTTTACTGGGAATACAGATATGCATCTGTCGGGGACAGATACCTTAAAAAAAAGGTAGGGGCATGGATCAGAAAACCAGTCAGTATCTGGTGTGACCACCACTTATCTCATGCAGCTCGACACATCTCCTTCGCATAGAGTTGATCAGGCTGTTGATTGTGGCCTGTTGAATGTTGTCCCACTCCTTTTCAATGGCTGTGCGAAGTTCCTGGATATTGTCGGCAACTGGAACACGCTGTCGTACACGTCAATCCAGAGCATCCCAACCTTGCTCAATGGGTGACATGTCTGGTTAGAAAGCTGGCCATGGAATGCAGGCCATTTTCTGCTTCCAGGAGTTGTCTACAGATCCTTGTGACATGGGGCTGCTGTGCATTATCATGCTGAAACATGAGGTGAGGGCGGGGGATGAATGGCACAACAATGGGCCTCAGGATCTCATCATGGTATCTCTCTGCATTCAAATTGCCATCGATAAAATGCAATTGTGTTCGTTGTCCGTAGTTTATTCCTGTTCATACCATAACCCCACCGCAACCATGGGGCACTCTGTTCACAACGTTGACGTCAGCAAACCGCTCGCCCACACGATGCCATACACGCTGTCTGCCATCTGCCCGGTATAGTTGAAACCAGGATTCATCCGTGAAGAGCACACTTCTCCAGCGTGCCAGTGGCCATCGAAGGTGAGCATTTGCACACAAGTTGGTTACGACGCAGAACTGCAGTCAGGTCAAGACCCTGGGGGGAGGACAAGCACGCAGATAAGTCGGTTTCTGGCCGTTTGTGCTGAAATTCTTTGGTTGTGTAAACCAAAGTTTCATCAACAATCCTGGTGGCTGGTCTCAGATGATCCCACAGGTGAAGAAGCCGGATGTGGCGGTCCTGGGCTGGTGTGGTTATACGTGGTCTGCAGTTTTGAGGCCGGTTAGACGTACTTCCAAAATGTCTCCAATGTTGTTTTAGAGAATAACAGTAAATTATCTGGCAACAGCTCTGGTGGACATTCATGCAGTCAGTGTGCCAATTGCATGCTCCCTCAATACTTAAGACATCTATGCGATTCTGTTGTGTGACAAAACTGCACATTTTAGAGTGCCTTTTTATTGTCCCCCAGCACAAGGTGCACCTGTGTGATGATCATGCTGTTTAAGCAGCTTCTTTCAGCTCATGAAACATGGGAGCAACACTTTACATGTTGCATTTATATTTTTGTTCAGTGTGTTTTACAAATGTTTACATTTGTCTTCCACTTTGACATTACAGAGTATTTTGTGTAGATCGTTGACAAAAAATGACAATTAAATCCATTTTAATCCGACTTTGTAACACAACAAAATATGGAAAAGTTCAAGGGGTGTGAATACTTTCTGGAGGCAGTGTATTTTATATTTTGAGATGAAAAATGACAACCTTGTTTTATATAGATGGATTGTTAGATTATTATTAATTCATGTTTCATTATGTCACGTTTTTTTATGCTTGCATACATTCAAAAATCCCAATAAATATATTGAAATATCCGACAAAGAACTTTATTTCACATTTGAGAGTTAGTCTAATTGATTTATGCCTGAATATTTTCCTCCTGAGTCTGCACCTGTTTTGCAGCATGAACATCCGCACCACCATTGGCCAGTTGGAATTTGGAACACTCTCAGTTTTCTAAGATTGCTAATATGTCTTGTTGACAGGGCTACTTTGAGGAGGAGGATGGGAAGGAATATGTTTACAAGGAGCCCAAACGCACAGGTCTGTCGGAGATCTCTCAGCGCCTTCTATGGCTCTACGGGTACAAATTTGGAGCTGAAAACGTCAAAATCATCCAGGACTCCAGCAAGGTAATAACTATAGTTGCGTCCCAAATGGCATCATATTCCCTATGCAGTGTACTACTTTTGAGTCTACGAGATCCTAGAATAAGGAAATAGGCTGCTTCCTTTATTGGAGTTGGAAACTCTCTGCAGTAGTTTCAAATGAATTTAATTTTCAGCCAGAAATAAAAACATGCATTTTCTTGTTTCCTGAGAAGAGAGGATGGTCCAAATATGAACCATCTAGAAATTCCTGTAGTACTATACATACTGAAGGACTCCAGGACAAGGTTTGGTCACCCACTGATATAAATGATGCTATACCAAAAGCCAGGAGCTCTTCCTGACCATGTGACCTGATCAGGAGAAACTATTGGCCTTAGTTCCGTTCATGTGGATTTTGCCTAGAAGGGATACAGTTTTTGTCAAAATGTACTTTTTGTAACAGGTTTAGGAGAACTTATGCAGCAGGTTAGGATAATTAGGTTAACAACCTCTTTTTTACAACCTATAGGTGCACAATCTTAGTTTGACCCCACGTCTCACAGCAGGAAAATAATATAACCAGAAATGTGTGGGGGGATGTCTTCTACTAAGCTATATGGAATTGTTTTAAGGTCATACTAAAGATCATTTAGCTATATTGATTTTACATTTTAAGACCCCTTGAAGTATCCCAAAAATGTGTAAAACATATGAAAATGTATATTTGGCCTTACTACTATTAGCCCATACGAACGCATTGAAAACAGATTCACTACCTGGATGTCACGGATCCCTCCGGAACTATGTCATTACGCACACCTGGTCCCCATTCCCACTGATTTGTAATTGCTTAAATATGCCCTTTGATTTCCATTGGGCTGTCAATTATTGTTCCAATGTCCGTTGATCGTGTGAGTACCTGTGTTGTTTTGGCTTTCGTGCCACTTGTATTGCGTAGATGATTACGGGTCTCGTCCCGTGTGGAATCATTGTGTGAGTGTATGTTACTGGTCTCGCCCCGGTGTATTTATTCGAGATACTCCTCGCTCTTTTGGTTGGGTTTCAACCCTGTGTTTTGCATACGTGTTTGTTTTTACATGGCACGCTGTAATTTGGGTAAATAAAAAAAAAACTATTACGCATTCCTGCGCCTGTCTCCCGATCCCGTTAGACCAATGTGACAATGGAACAACAGATTCAGGTATTTAGCCCCTTATTTTTGGCACTAAACAGTCTCCATATATACAGTACCAGTCACAAGTTTGGACAAACCTACTCATTCCTGGGTTTTTCTTTATTTTTACTTTTGTCTACATTGTAGAATATTTGTGAAGACATCAAAACTATGAAATGAATCATGTAGGAACCAGAAAAGTGTTAAATAAATAAATTGTAGATTCTTCAAAGTAGCCACCTTTTGCCTTGATGAAAGCTTTGCACACTCTAGGAATTATCTCAACCAGCTTCACCTGGAATGCTTTTCCAACTGTCTTGGATTCCCACATATGCTGAGCACTTGTTGGCTGCTTTTCCTTTACTCTGCGGTCCAACTCATCCCAAACCATCTCAATTGATTTGAGGTCGGGTGATTTGTGGAGGCCAGGTCACCTGATGCAGCACTCCATCACTCTCCTTCATTGTCAAATAGCCCTTACACAGTCTGGAGGTGTGTTTTGGGTCATTGTCCTGTTGAAAAACAAATGATAGTCCCACTAAGCACAAACCAGATGGGATGGCGTATCACTGCAGACTGCTGTGGTAGCCATGCTGGTTACGTGTGCCTTGAATTCAAAGCACCCCTACACCATCACACCTTGTCCTCCATGCTTCACAGTGGGAAACACATGTGGAGATCAAAGACACAGCGGTTGGAACCAAAAATCTCAACTTTGGACTCAACTTTGGATTTCCACCGGTCTAAAGTCCATTGCCTGTGTTTCTTGGCCCAAGCAAATCTCTTATTGGTGCCCTTTAGTAGTGTTTTCATTGCATCAATTCGACCACAAAGGCCTGATTCACGCAGTCTCCTCTGAACAGTTGATGTTGAGATATGTCTGTTACTTGAACTCTGAAGCATTTATTTGGGCTGCAATCTGAGGTGCAGTTAACTCTAATGAACTTATCCTCTGCAGCAGAGGTAACTCTGGGTCTTCTTTTCCTGTGGTGGTCCTCATGAGAGCCAGTTCCATCATAGCAGCCACAGGTACACCTCCAATTTGACTCAAATTATATCAATTAGCCTCAGAAGCTTCTAAAGCCATGACATTTTCTGGAATTGCACAAGCTGTTTAAAGGCACAGTCAACTTAGTTAATGTAGGTATTATTGGGGGCGCTAGAGAGCGTGCTATGGAGTAGACGTGCTTTGCTAGAGCTCCGCTCCATTTTGAAACAAATTTAGTATTTATCTTAACCTCTCACAACCTATAACTTCAAACAAATATGACAAAGGGAAAAGGCACCAGAAAAGGGGGTGCTAAACAAGATCATTTGAATGAGATAGACAACGAACCAATTTCAACGTCGCCAACCCACGAGGAGTTAGCTGAAGAGGCTAGCTTCCAAGATTCCCCCACAGAGCCTACGCAAAGTGACATTCTGGCTGCCATAAACCCACTAAGCAAGAAGGTGGACACAAGGTTGGCTGATATCTCACAGAGTATTGGGACTTTGGCCGAAACTGTGAAGGCAACTCAGAGAAGGGTGCATGAGGTTGAGCAGACGACAGTCGATCACGAGGCCAGGCTACAGGACATAGAGAAACAGTGCGCAACGTTCAAAAATGACAACAAAACCCTGAAAGCCCGACTGGAAATGCTTGAGTCGCATTCAAGACGCCAGAACATCCGAATATGTGGCATCCAGGAGGACACTGAGAAAGGGAAACCCACTGAATTTGTCTCGGAGCTGATACCGGCCCTGCTGGGGAGCGAACACTTTAAAACGGCCATCTTGATCGACCGCGCATACAGATCTCAGGCAACGAAGCCGGCCAAGGGCAGTCCACCAAGGCCATTCATTGTACGGCTGCACTATCCCCAGACCAGGGATCTCATCCTCAAGCTGGCTAGTCAAAAGTTCCCCCTTAACTTCAACGGAGCCAGGGTGTCTTTCTACCCAGATCCTACCTTGAAGGTGAGGAACCAACGTACCTTTGATGAGGTACGCAACAAATGCAGGGCGGCCAACATCCGATATGGATTCCTCTTCCCAGCCCGGTTTAAGGTGACAGTCGAAGGATCAACACGTACGTTTGACAACCCAAAAGAGGCCAATCTGTTCTTGACAAGCAAGCTCCCTGGCTGAGGATACAGAACGGCTGTGTCAGCCGACTAAATGACCAAATACAGGCCAGGAATGTGTTTGGATTTCCGGACTATGTCTTTTCGATTAGAAGATCAGAATTTGGGAGTTATGATTGGTGAGATGTTGTGGCTAATATAGCATTGTTTGGCACATCATGTTTTAGCGCCACTCACCCCCTAACGTGAGAGTTAAGTGTTAAGTGTTATTTAATATTAGCGTATATGCGGAGCATCTATAGACGACGAGTTAGTTCAAGCTGTATGTCTAGACACCCTAAAGTTTGTGTGTTAGCCAAGGAGTGCTTCGTTTGGGGAAGTCACTCAGTAAAGGGACGGGAGGGGGGATGGGGTATGTGTTTTATGTTCACGTTTATTATTAGTACAGGTGGCATGACAAGCTCCCGCACGGCGGGACGTTTTTCTTCTGAGTTTTGTATGACAGCAACAATTTGCTCTAAAATAAGAAATGCCACATAGTAATAGAGCACAGAGTAGACCAGGTGGAATAAAGATAGTCAGCTGGAACTGTAATGGCTTAGGGCATGTGGTGAAACGAGCTAAGGTTTTCTCTCATCTTAAATCACTGGGTGCTGACATAGTGTTTCTTCAAGAAACTCATATTAAACGCTCCGCTCAGGCCAAGCTACGAGTCGGCTGGATCGGTCAGATATACCAGTCTAACTTTGATGCAGAAGCGAGAGGGGTAGCAATCCTGATAAGGAAAAACATTCCGTTTGTTTACTCATCCTCGATTTCAGATCCTAATGGTTGGTATATTATTGTGGCTGGTACACTGAATTCGAAACCAGTAACCTTGGTCAATTTATATGGACCCAACTTCGATGATCCATTATTTTTTCAAAGGGTATTTAAGGACATACCAAATATCTCGGATACAAGCGTTATTGTTGGAGCGGACTTTAACTGTACGTTAGATCCTCTTTTAGATAAACAGCTATCAAGGTCACTTCAACAATCAAATGCCAGTGTCTGTCTAAATACATTGATGACAAACCTTAACATTGTCGATATTTGGAGACTGACGCACCCAACAGACAGGGATTACTCTTTCTTTTAATCAGTTCATAAATCATATTCCAGAATTGACTATTTTTTGTTGGACTCCAAACTAATCTCAGCGGCTGAGTCGGTTACCTATCACCCTATTCTAATTACGGACCACTCTCCTGTCCATGGTGCTGAAACTCGACAATATGTCGACAGGTCGGCGACCGTGGCGCTTAGACGCATACCTGCTGAAAGATAAGGCTTTTTGTCAGTATTTGAAGGAGCAGATTGCCTTTTTCCTCGGAACTAACGACACTGGGGATGTTGACGACTCCACCCTTTGGGAATCTCTAAAGGCTGTGATTAGAGGTTACATTATTTCTTATACATCAGAGAGGAAGAAACGCGCCAATACTAGGCTGAGAGAAATTGAAAGAGAGTTAGGGGAACAGGAGAACGTTTTTAGGACAAATTCCTCGTATACAGTCCTTGAGAAGATCACAAAGTTAAAATATGAATACAATACCAACCTTTCGAAACGGGTGGGCTCTTTACTTGCTAGAACGCAACAAAGTTATTTTGAACTGGGTGACAAACCACATAAATTATTAGCAAGACAGCTAAGGCATGTACAGGCATCTAGAGCTATTCACAAAATAAAAGACAAGAAGGGTAAAATAGTAACAGATCTGCAGGATATTAATAAATGCTTTGCACAGTTTTACTCAGAGCTATACCAATCAAAATGCGATGCTACTGATCCACAAACTATGGAACGCTTTCTCGCTGAATGTGAACTTCCTAAACTAGACAGGGGGGCAGCTTCTGCACTTGATGCAGGGATAACTTTGGAGGAAATTAACACAGCGATAGCACAATTTCCAAACAGCAAGGCCCCTGGGCCCGATGGATATGTAATAGAATTCTATAAGAAGTACTGCGCCAGTCTAGCTCCACTTATGTTGCGAATGTTTAAACAATCCAAAGAAAATGCCAAACTCCCGCAAACACTGTATGAGGCTACAATGGCACTGATCTTGAAAAAAGATAGGGATTCCATGGAGATGTCGTCTTATCGCCCCGTGTCGTTACTCCCCAAAGAAAACAAGGTGTTGACAAAGATATTGGCAAACCGATTGAAAACATATATATCTGACATCATACACCCTGACCAGACAGGTTTTATCCCGGGCCGACATATACACTACAATTTGAGACGTCTTTTCAACGTAATGTATCACGATCATAAGGTTGAGGCAGTGGTAATAGCTCTTGATGCAGAGAAGGCGTTTGACCGGATTGAGTGGAAATATATGATGTCGGTTCTGGAGCACTTCGGATTCGGAAAGGAATTTATTAATTGGATAAGAATTATTTATGCACACCCAATGGCGTCCGTGGTAACCAATCAAGAAATGTCGCAGTCATTCCGCTTGTTCAAGGGGTGCCGACAGGGGTGCCCTATTTCGCCTGCTCTCTTCGCTATAGCCATGGAACCCCTTGCTACTCGCATTCAGGCATGTGCCGATATAGCTTCTGTTAAAATAAAGGACACACAGCACAAAATTTCCCTATATGCAGACAAAGTTATTTTGTTTTTGTCCAAGCCTAAAACTTCTATTCCACCCTTACTTAACTTGATAAACACATTTGGCTCCTTCTCTGGCTACAAGATAAACTGGCAAAAAAGTGAGTTGATGCCAATATCACGGCCTGTGGATATGCAATTTCTGCAATCTACCCCGTTTAGAACAGTGATGGACAAGTTCACAAGCCTTGGCATTGTAGTGACAAGAGACCTTGACCAGCTATCTAAAGTGAATTGGGACATGAAAATATATCAGCTTAAACAAAATATATATTTTTGGAAAACTCTGCCTATCTCCTTGGTTGGCCGTATAAACGCTATTAAAATGGTTGTCCTACCCAGGTTTCTTTACCTCTTCCAATGTCTACCCAATGTCATACCACAAAGCTATTTTAAGAAACTGGATTCAATAGTAACTCCATTTTTATGGGATAACAAGGCAGACAGAATTTCAAAGAAGCATTTATGCAAGTACAAGATAGAGGGGGGCTTTGGCCTTCCTCACTTTAAACTGTATTATTGGGCTGCTAATCTGAACATTGTGTCTTTCTGGAGGGAAAGCTTACCTGCGATGAGACAGAAGGATATGCCTGCATGGCTTTTGATTGAGCAGGCCTCCTGTCAACGTTCCTCACTCCCTGCACTTGTTAATAGCCCATCATATGTGAAAAAATCCACTTATGACTCTAACCCAGTCATTTGTCATACGCTTAGGATCTGGAAACAGATGAGGTATTTTCTTAACATACCCACTGTATACATTGACAGCCCGATTTGCATGAATCATGCTTTCCACCCCGCATTGGATGATGTGGTGTTTTCACAGTGGAGGGAGAAGGGGCTCACAACAATTGGTAATCTATACATAGATGGTCAGTTAGCTTCATTTCAACAATTACAGGGAAAGTTCAACATACCAACAACACATTTTTTCAGATACCTCCAAATCAGCAATTTCGTAAGGACACATATCCCACAGTATGGCATGAAGCCAAATAGTCCTACATTAGATAGCTTCATCCTTGTCAAACCCCATTCAAAAGGGTCGGTCTCTAGACTGTATGATGTGCTACAAGCCCACATGGAGGTATCCACAGACACCATTAAAAGGGCTTGGGAACAAGAACTTGGCTCAGAAATCTCAGATGAGGACTGGGTAGAAGCTCTCAGGAATAAAAACCACAGTTCAGTGAATGCCAGACACAACCTTGTACAGTTTAAGGTGATACGCAGGTTACATTACTCAAAAGTAAAACTGCATAAAATATTCCCGGACACCTCACCACTGTGTGAGAGGTGCAAGAAGGATGAGGGGACGTTGACCCACTTATTCTGGACATGTCCAAAGTTACATGTTTACTGGGCTCTCATTTTTGATTATTTATCTAGAGCCTTTGATAGAGCTCTAGCCCCAGACCCATTGACCGCTCTGTTTGGCACAGTTGATGGGAATAATCACGAAGGGAAAGCTCTCTCTCTTTGTACTCTATTAGCCAAAAGACTCATATTGCAATTTTGGAAACTGGAGACTGTACCTACCTTTTGAAATGTGGTTACGGGATTTAGGAAATGTAATGCATATGGAAAAGATTCGATACAATACCTCCAATAGAAGTCCAATGTTTTACAAAATATGGCAGCCGATACTGGATAAATGGTCTAGTCCCGCTTCATAACTGGGTTGACGATCTGCTGCTACTCTGTGCTGTACTCCACTCAATATTTATTTTTGGCTGAACTACACTGCTTGTAATGACTATATGCTGTCTTCTTATACATGTACCACCTAATAGGATTTAGTTTTATTTTGTGTATGTGTGAGTTAAGTTTTGTTTTGTCCTCTAAATTGGCCATCCCATTCAACAGTACAATGACTGTCATTGTTAGTATTGCTGTCTTTTTTATTTGATTTTTTATTGTAAAATAATAAACATATTATAAAAAATAAAAAATAAACTTAGTTAATGTAAACTTCTGACCCACTGGAATTGTGATAAGGTGAAATAATCTGTCTGTAAACAATTGTTGGAAAACTTACTAGTGTCATGCACAAAGTAGATGTCCTAACCGACTTGCAAAAACTATAGTTTGTTAACAAGACATTTGTGGAGTGGTTGAAAAACGAGTTTTAATGACTCCAACCTAAGTGTATGTAAACTTCTGAATTCAACTGTATATATAAGCTGCCCATCCCTGCTATAAACCAATACAAGAGTTTTGTTATGTGTGGCTTGTTTGTTCAGGGATGTTTACTTTTTGTTGTTGCAATAAAATTGTTGCACGACATGACCTGTGCGTATATTTGACCAAGGACTACCAGTTAGATCAGTGTTACATTAGCTTCAGCATTTCAATTGTCTGCTTCTCAGAAAGGCTGTTTCAGAATGATAATTTAAGAACAATGGAAGGAGACAGAAGGTTCTGTGAGAAATTACTCCAAGACCAATACCAGACAATGCTGTTATAATTTGTTACAATGTTATAAAAGGTTGTTAGGGTGTAGTGATTTGGTCTATGGAGTGTATAATTGTCTTGAGACCTGACTGTGCTGTATCTCTCCTGTCCAGCAGCCAACACATTTCCGTATGTGAAGAAGCGTGTGGAGGTGTTGGGGGAGAAGCAGGTAGAGCTGAAGCCTGTGGACGTGGCCATCGACGAGATGCAGGCGCGCACTGCCGAGCTGACCAAGCTCTGCTCCTCCCAGGAGGTGGACATGATCCAGCTGCAGCTCAAATTGCAGGGCTGTGTCTCTGTACAGGTAGACTAGACCTTACTGTAGCTACATCACTTTGTGCATGCAGCGAGTGCATGCAGCTAACACCACAGACTAACATTAGACCTTAACGTAGTGGTATTCAACATTTGCCAGCGGGGACCTCATTTTTCCCACCAAAGTTCCATGACTCCACCCAAAATCTAAGACATAACCTTAAAGGATAACCAAATGTCCATTTTTTATGACATGTTATAGAAGGGTCCAGACACCTTTTTGTGTGTTTTTCCTATTTTCATTTTTTACTTGCCCCAAACAGCAAATCACTTCCTCATCCTTGTTGTGTAATATGGGGGCCACAAAAAAAAAACATGAATAAAGGCTCCAAAAACACCCAAATAGGTCATTTTAGAAACGGCAAAGCTCTCAGTATAGTGATGCAGGTCTATAGATGTTGTACACGTGAAATTAGTTCATTCCGAACTTGATCATCAATCCCCTCTGAATCAGAGAGATGCGGGGGGCTGCCTTTATTTTTTTATTTTACCAGGCAAGTCGGTTAAGAACAAATTCTTATTTTCAATGCCTGTTCAGGGGCAGAACGACAGATTTGTACCTTGTCAGCTCAGGTCAGACGCATATTTCGCATCAACAGCTCAATCCTGCTGATAAGAAGCAACATGTCTGGTCAGATGCATACTTCGCATCAACAGCTCAATCCAAAATACCCCCCCCCCCCCCCCCCCCCCCCTTTGAACTGAAAGAGAGGCTTCTTTTGTAGGGGAAGCCCCTCCCATCAGAACATAACAAACACACAAATTAATTAAGCAATTACCATCATCAAAGCCTATATTTTCCACGCCGCTAAACATCATGAATTATATGCATTTCACCTTTGCAATCCGTTTCTCATGATACGATATAACACATTTACAAAATCTCATCCCTACTGACATGGTGTCTTCCAATATGCCCGTTCACGTCAACGAGCCATTCGGGACAGACACAACAAAGCCAGACCGAAGCCATAGCTTTGGTCCTTCTCCCACCCGGAAGCTACCGATCTGAGAGAGGAACAGAACCAAACAGCGCGCTCATCCATAACATTGAGTACAATAAACGTTGCTTAAATTAAACATGAACGCTTGTCTGTATATTATTTTTACCATAACAAACTGTTACTGGTGGGAGGTAAGAATAAAGTGTGCAATGTATGTACTAAAATAGCGAAGTTAACTTGTGCGTCGACCCACATTGATAACGTGTAGCTAGCTGATAACGGCGTAGGGAGGGGGCGATGAGTGTGTGAGTACCAAACTCTGCCCGCGGCCAGTGACAAACTTCTCCGACACACACAAACACACTACCCTGCCCTATTCCAAGCAACAGTATGCATCACCACTCCTTGTGCAAGACCTGTCAAACATTCCTAACATGTGCCGCATCTACTGTATTTCCTACTCTGCGTTTACGCTGCAGTCCGTAATGTATTGTGAAGCTCTACATTGTTAAAACAACATTTTATATTTTGGCTTATGATGTGGTACTAAGCTCATGAGGCATCTGTAGGTTATATTCTTGAAGGATCATTGGCTGCCATATATATCATCAATTCAAAAGTCCAACAATGGATGTACAAATCAGACTAACTTTAAGCGGAGTATATAATGGTGCTCTTTGACCAAGGTCGATTGGTATTTACTGAATTTATTGTTCTCTCACAATAGCTTTCACTTTCTACTGACTGTTGCCAGCACATTGTGTTATTCTGTCTTTTACTTTCCTTTTGTGTCTAACGATAACTGTACCCTTCTGTCTATGCTGTCTCTTGCTGCGCCTTAGATTTAAGGAGTGCCAGGTAATTTGATCTCCCGTTTATCACGGTCAGTGAGAGAAGCAGTCAGTGGGTTGATATACTGTTTGTGGCAACGAATCAAATGAAATGCTTATTTACAAGCCCTTAACCAACAATACAATTTTAAGAAAAATAATTCAACAAGTATAAAATAAACTGAAGTAAAATAGAAAAATAACTAATTAAAAGGCCACAAAATAACAATAGCGAGACAATATACAGGGGGTATCGGTGGCAAAATTCCCTTGGATCCATGTTACTTAAGCAACTGTATTGCTCACAATACTTGATTTATTGTAGAGGGAAACAATGGCCTCTATTTTAATAAACTCCATTATATGTGGGTGCGTGCATGGTGTGTGTAGATAGTTGAGGAAATTGTTTTATTTATTTTAGAATAAGACTAATGTAACAATATGTGGGAAAAATCAAGGGGTCTGAATGCTTTCCGAAGGCACTGTACGTGTCTGTGGCGGTTTGACCAATGATGGTAACGATGTATGTTGTTGTCTACTCTTGTCACCATAGATCTTCCAGGAGGATATGATGCAGTCACTGCTCCAGAACTCCTAACATGTATTCCATGTATAACATGTATCAGTGGGACGACTACAGACCTGGGCTAAAGTCGACAGACCACACATTTTTCACAGAGTATAGCTATTTCTCACACACACATACATACATTCTCCGTCAGCTGAACCCAAACCGGCTCTGTCAGCTTCCTGGTAATTTGTTTTGATCAATGCAAAGCTGTTGTTGCCTTGCACACTGCATCAAATGGCTTTGTTGCTTGAGAGAAGTGGAAACACAATATTACACTTAAGTGCTGAAGTCTATTCTTCTATGCTCAAAGGTAGCTAATGTTACTTATGTTATAGGAAGAAAGAAAAAAAGAGTAACCAACCCATTTGTTGTCTGTACACTCTTAGAAAAAAAGGGTTCCAATAGAGTTCCATGTGGAAACAGTTCTACCTGGAAAAGGGTTCTACCTGGAACCAAATAGTGTTATTCAAAGGGTTCTCCAATGGGGACTGCCGACGAACCCTTTTATGTTCTAGATATAGATGGGTTGGCTGACAACATCACGCCATCGACGTGACCGGAAGGCATGCGTTGATATGATTCTGAACAGTCAGATAGCTAGCAACAATGACAAGAAGCTGCTGTGCGGGGAATCGTAGGTGGCTCGTTTCAGCTCGTATCTTGTT